>NC_052138.2:31261685-32622669 GCF_016086655.4 Lepeophtheirus salmonis | reverse complement strand
GAATCTTAAAACATGATAACTAAACCTTTCTACATTAATAAGAAAATTAATATTAAAAGTCCACGTTTCGCTTCTTTAACTGGAGAGGGGTTTCTTACGATAGCTATTTTTAACTTCTTGGACAGTATTAGGGTTGTAATCAAGTACTTCCATGAAGTACTTGTATCCCTTAATTTGTCGATAGGTTGTTTTTATTACCGACTGCGCCATATTGGGTTGTCACTCCTTTATTTATATCCAAGTACCTTTTAGACAAATAATACATATATACAGGTTATTGATCTCTTATATACGATGACCTAAGAGTAGTGAAGCGTAAATGTATAAAATATGAACAAATGCGGGAAAAATTGCAGGCATGGAGCAAAAGTGTTGTTTACTTATATTAGTTAGTACATGAAACAAACGACGGAGAGTATGTCTTGTGGTAAAATAATACAACTCTCTGAATGACAATATGTAGTGATGTATCGTAAGCTGAATTTTGCTGCCTGAGTATTTTCGATTTTCTAAGAAAACACTCAAAGAATTCAGAGTTTTTCTCGTTACTCACTTGAATACTTTTTACTTCCCAGAATATCCTTTACTCACTTTGACACTTACTGCTCTCTAAAAACTCGCCAGTCAAAAAATCATATATTTTAAACAATTTTTTGAAATTTTATATTTAAAAATTGTGATCAACAGTTATTTAGTCAACATATCAATATTTTACTACAATCTGGTTATAACTTATAACTAATATGTTTTTATTGGACTGATGCTTAGTAATATGAATACATATTAATGATAATATATAGAACAAGAAAAAAGATTACAGGTCAAAGTCATTCCAAGCTATGTCGAAAACTCTTCTAAACTTTGAAAAAAATAAAACAAAAGATGATTTTTGAAAATAACCGGGATTAAGAGTACACATGACAGAAAAGTCAACATATATCTATCTGTGGAAAAGTATAAATTCTACATTTCAAAGGGAAAGTTTAGGAAGATTTACGAGTTATAATGGGCTCGAAAAAGAAAAACAAAGAATTCCAAGTTTTTTACGAGTTTAAAAGGTTTCGACTGGTCACAAGGTTATGACGAGTTATGCGTATAAATCAGCTTTTTATGACCCCAAACCAAGTTTTTGTGTTTTGTTTTAATATATAATAAAACTCGAGTATTAATTTACGAGTTTTGCTCCTTAGAAATCACTAATAATATGTATTATTTGATAAAAAATATCATGTACGTATGTTTATGACATAGAGGTCACCGTCATAATTTTCTGAGAATGCGCCATTTTGTTAAACAACCATTTACACTCTGTCACATCAGCTTTGTGGATAATATATATTTTTTTAAGATTGAATATCAAATGTCTTCTACAAAATATCGCAAATTTCTCATCACGGAGTGAATTATGTATTCTAATAAATTATAGCAAAGTAATTTATAATTCAAATAGTATCAGTTACAGAGAAAACAATGCAAAACTGAATTTTGTATTACAAAAAGAATAATTCTCTACAAAACTATTTTGTCTCTAAAAAGCAGAATCCCTTTCACAATGATCTGCGTTATATTATAAAGTTGGGATGTCAATTTTATGACTGTAGATTGTTCGATGTTCAAGAGAAAGGAACTTTTGGCACTCTCCCCAGTTTCCACTGCTTACTTCAAATTTTATTGATAGTAGTTTGCATTGACTTGTCTTTAAAGCCTCGATTTGTCCTCAAAAGCTAAAATAATATGTGTAGTATCAAAAACTTTATACTTAATATGAATAAATTTTTGTATCAAGTACGAGTAAATATGAGATTTTTGAGTCAAAACTTGCATTTCAATTAAATTGCCAGTATATTATACCCTAAATATGAATTGATAATTATATAAAAGAGAGATAAAAGTCAATTTGTTTGTCTTTCTACCGAGTAAAATACAAAGTAGGAAAACAAAACGTGAAGTAGCATTTTCCCGTTATTTTTAATTATGAGGTTTCATTATGCAACCAAACGACAGTTGAAGAATTAAAAAAAACATGGTTTTGTTATCATCCAATGTTTCTGGAGCAACAACAAAGAGGAAACGCGTTTGTGATCTCCTTTGGACTGGTGTCAGTGACGAGAAAGCTGCCAAGAACTTTGTGGAATCTCTATAGTTTACCAACAACGCGCTTAGAAGAAGTTATTCTCTTGAACTTAATGTGCGTATGTTTGGGCTCAGGTGATTCCTATAGAAAGAAATATACATTATTATGTATATTGATTTTATAAAAGATTCTTACGTTAGAGGGAGTAACTGTAATATGATAATGTTTACTTATACTTAATCTGGTCAACTCCATCTAATCAATTAAAGGAAAATTTAAAACAAAAAGAACTTTGGCATTTCCACTTGGACTGTCTAAAAGATTGAAAAGGCAATTATTGCCGCACCTCTCATCCACATTGGATTTGATTCGAGCTGCCATAATGGCCATCATGGAAGCAGGGTACGCCGTAGACATGCCCTTCATCGTCAAGAGCTGTCAGTCTGCTTGCTAACGTGTCGAGGCTATTATTGGTTATACAGGAGGTCTATTGAATAAAAAATATAGCTAAATATCGTATTTAAACAAAGGCCAAAAAAATGATCATTTTTGGTTCCTTTCACTTCTTTTTTGATCTTCTAGTTAATTTTTTTTTTTCCTTTTTTATGGAATTGAGAGGTTTTGTAATATTCACAGTCTTTATGTATGAAGGATGATGTTTAGTCATCTATTGGGCTATTACAAAGTAGGAAAGGAGAGGTTAAAGAAACGGGTACCAAATGCAAACATGGGAGGGTGCCAAAAATGGTCAACATACTTTGTCAATGGCCCCTATACAACAGTGGGTATCTACAATCTCACTATCCAGGGAATATAAACTATAAATATTGACAACAAAGCCATGAAACAAAACATATACTCCCATTTAAACAGCTGTTTGTGTATGTGTAAATAATCAATAGTCTGTAATACGCTCCGCAGCCATTTTTAAAGTGGGAGGGAATAACTGAAATTTGAATAAGTCAAAAAAAAATAGAGCGGCAAAATACTAATTGTAAATTCTCAAAAAGTGGGGTGGCCATGATCACTCTTGTTACCTGTAGTATGCCTGCATAATCCTAAAAATATACAGGGTTCGGAAGGAAAAAGTGGACTGTTAATAAATGCAAATTAAGTAATTAAAATAGAGAGGTTTTGTAATTTTTTTCTGCATATTCAAAATTTCCTGTTCTTTTTGCATAAGTAAGCAATAATAAACATTTCTCAAATCTTTTTTCATAAGTGAGCAAGAAGCAAAAAGGCAGAGGATCTCAGACCTTCTGGATGCCAAAATTGACGTGTCAGAGATTATGGACATTGTGAAGTGCTCTAGGAGCCTCATTTTCAAGGTGGCCAAGATCAAAAAGTCCTCTGAAGGAAAGAAGGAAGTGGGGGACACAACTTGGAAAGGAACTCTGAGTTACTGGGGTACCTGAAGAAGAAGATCAAGGAGGACCCCACAAAATCCATGAATCGCCTCTCTAACGAGTTAGACGTGGACGAGGGAACCATTAGGAGGGCTGTGAAGGAGGACTTGGGATTTTCCTCTTACACAAGGACCCCACACCTCCTGTTGACGGATACTCTGAAGGAAAGGAGACTACAGAGGTACAAGAAAGTTCGTGTGTGTATCAAGGCAAATGGATCCACATTAAAAAATTCTCTAACGAGAAGATTTTCACCGTGGACCAGGTCTACAACCGTCGGAACGACCGTTGGCTTGGGGGATTACCAGAAGAGGTCAAGGGGGGTGTTCTATACAAAACATCCGGCCCAAACAATGGTCCTGGAGATTGTGGCGTCCGAAAGGAAGAAGATGCCTCCCTTCTTTTTTAAGGCTGGGGAGAAAATCGGTCGTGAGGCCTACTACAAGATGCTTAGGTTCACCATACTGCCATGGCTCAAGGCCATCTACCCAGAGGACAACTATGTGTGACCCAAGATAGTGCACCCTCACACACATCGGCCAAATTCCAGAAGTTTTGCATCGACAACATGGCTGATTTTTGGTCCAAGGACATGTGGCCATCATCTTCGTTGGATTTAGCTGTGTGGGTCACCTTGGAGAGTTAGACTAAACCGGAAATAAATATATATATATAGTTTTGGTAAAAAAAAATATCAAAAAATAAAATTATTGACATTTTCTCTAAAATCAGTTATTCAGTCCACGTTTTGCTTTCGAACCCGTAGGTAGTTGCACACCTTTGACTACATACACAGTGTTTACATTGTATTTTGTTGTCAGTTGTTGATTTTTCTGTTTCCTTTCTCTTTATCAATGTTCTGAACGTTGATTGGTTGAATTTGAATGACTTCTAATTTGTAAGTGTGAACAATTCCTAACAACTATCAAATAATAATTTCATAGGTGAGAAGAATGGGAACTAACTACCAACTGATTTGAGGCCTCTTTTCTGTTTCATATTAAGGAAATTTGTGGGGTACATCAAAGGGAACAACGTGCATATTATAAAGAGACGTGTCTATTACTTACAAATATTATAGTAATTTAATCATTGTTTCTATCCAAATATAAATTATTCATGCCTTCGTTGTAGTTAGGAGTCAAAAGCATCTAATTAAGGAAATCTTGATAATGATTATTGATATCAATGTATCAATACATACCTATTGTATAATCAATTAAACACTTGCTATGTAGGTATTATATCGAAATGAATACTTTTTATTTTTAAATACCTACAAATTATAAAATAATTCCGGAAGGAGATTTTATCAAATTGACGAATGCAATTGCATTAATTGATTGTTCTATCTACATGTTTGGATAATTTTTTTTGATTTAAATTAGGAATCAATTCATTATATTAAAAAAATACGTGATAAATAGTAATGATGGGATTTTTGTCTATACTTGAAAAAGTAAGTTTTATATAATAAGTATTCATTACAAAAAGAAACACATTATATATATATTTTTTTATACAAAATATTATATTCTTTCTCGTGCGAACACGCTATCTTAAAGATAACCAATGAAAAATTAGAAGATTTTATTTATATTTAGTTTCTTTATGTTAAAATTCTAAGCTAAAACGATCTACTATAGATATATAATAGGTAAATTTCTATTGTAAAACCTTTTTATATACAACCTTTTTAGTTGTTTTCTACCCATTTGATCTAAATATAATCAAACTTCCGCCCCCTTTTGACACTCTTGAAAATGCAACATATAATTGACCATCTAAAAATACTAAATAAAAAGGAATTTTTTCAAATGCTTGACCATTATATTTATCGTTACCATTGCTCACTACCTGCATATTCAATCTTCAACCATTATGAGGATAATACTAAGACTAACTCACTAATCATCATTTTCCTTCCTACATGTACCTAATTCCCTTTTTTAATTCGTATTTTATATACGTTCTCCCTTTTTACGTTAGTAGAATAATTTTGGATTTTTAATTTTTTTTGGTGGATTTTTGAATCGACGACCCGTACTTTAAAAATATTGAAACACGGTGAATCGATCTAGCTTTATGAACAAAATCAACTTATTATTGAAAAAACAAACTTTTATAACTTTTTAAACTAACCCTTCAGAGCCGAGGAATCTGGTCTGATCAGAATAAATCAATAGCCTTAAGTACTTAACTCCAAATTCTGAACAACTTTTATTTTTTGTCTAAAGTCTGTGTGTATCGATATTTTTCAAGTTTTTATCATTGTTTTTCCCAGCAGGACGAACATCAGAGACACACATTAATTATTTTTATACTTTGTTAATGTAGGATTTTATTTCACTCGAACAAGTAATAATTTCCTCAGATTTTACTTAAATCCTTTCTAAATAACAAACTTTCAAGTTGTTGTGTTAAATATTAATCTTTGGCTTGTTTCAGGCATACTCGAGCGTATAATTAAAATGCAAAACTGTTTGTTATCTAACACATACTGTCTAAATTCTACGACGTTGTAGTATTATATTTCAATTTGAAGAATGTATTGTTTATACTAAATAATTTTCTTTAGAACAAGATTAAGTGAACTCACTCACTGTCTTGCCCATTTCAACACTCAAAATAAATACTATAAAAAACATGGTAAAGGCATTATGTGAAGTCCAAAAAAAAAAACATGATAACAAATAGGTGATTTATTCAGCTTGAGGTCGTTTCGTCTTTTTTGTCCTTCTTCGATTTGAGACTGTTTCTTCACTTCTTCTGACGTTTCAATAATACAAAAAAGGAATCTTCGTACTTTAAAGTTGAACAACATTTTCTTGGAAACAATTTTCCGAAATCCCGAAAAAATAACGGAGACTACAATGATCATAACTCCTAAACTGGTTGTTATTGAAGGAAGATCTCCAAAATATATTACTTGTACTCCATATCCTAAGAGTACATCTGTGACCTTTAGCAGAAGAGATGCTATACCCGCTTCTTCAAATCTATAAATGAGAGAGTTTGTACAGACTGCAACGTAACTCATCATTCCGATAAAAATAGACCATCCAAGATTTGGTGTAAAGGAAGAAACCCAGTCTACATCAAAAATCACACATGCAATGGCAGCTGAAATGCCGATACAAATTCCACTCCACCATGTAATTATATTAACAGGAACATCTTTTAATGATCGATTCAAAACTCCAGATGTAGATTGTCCAAAGACACTAACAAGTGCGGCCACAATTCCAAGTGGTGAGTTGTAATGTACACTTTGCTCACTTAGAACAAGAGCGTCTTCAACTCCAAAAATAGAATCTGGACGAATAACTAGTATAATTCCTAGTAAACAAACAGTAAGGAGCAAAATTTCAAACGGACCACAGGGCTCTTTGAGAAATATCCTTGCAAAAAAAGTTTCAAAAAGTGGAATTGAAGTAAAAATAATTGTAGAGTCACCAAGAGCCATGTGTCTGAGGGCATAGAATTTTCCGAGTAATCCGAATGATCCTAGAAATCCACGGAAAAACAATTGTAATGTAATATATTTGGATGGAAATGGATTGAGTCGTTTCATGAGACACCTCGTTGATGCCAATAAAAATATGACTGAGCTCCTGATTAAAGCTATGATGAAGGGATCTACTGCATCAAGTATTTTCACGATAAATGATACAATCATTCCAAGAGTAGAATTAAATAAAACCAGTAAATATCCGATGAAAGGAACATGCTTAAGCTTGGCCGTAAAATCCATTTGAGTATTATTTCTTCAGAAATCAATTTCATTATTCAAACTAAAGAGTGGAAAATAAAATACAAAGATTTTATTAATCCTTCAATAAAGATTAATTTCTGATCACGTATATTTTATTCTGGATTTCAAGCACAGTGACACTACTCCTCAAGAGGCTTTATCTTTCGCTTGAGTATATTTATTTGGGCTTGCATTTCTTTGACATAACAAATAAGATTATAAAATATGAACGTTCTTTAGGACGGAAGTATTTATACTGGCGTATAATACACAATGCCATTGCTAGACCAATACAGTGTGTAACTTAAGGAGTTTTTAAATACTTTTTATTGGCGTTAGACCGGTCTAAAACGACTGGAGTCCTGTCAATCTGATCCTAGTAACATTTTTCAGATACTTATCCGTCTTTTATGGTTACTGCAACAGCTGAAATGACATAGTGTATAACTATGTCCTTCCAGTTCTTCAACATAATATTTTTCAAGAGATAAAAAAGATGAAGTTTTAAGTAGGTCTGTGGCTACGTTCTAGCTATTATTTGTTATTTTCTTTTTTTATATTCTTCAATCCTAGGTTTGATTGAAGAATAGCTATGAAGTCTAGGAGTGAAAGGGGGGGGGGAGACAGACTGATTAGAACTGTGGTTGGGTAATTTAGAAAATTTGGGTGTTATGGGAGTGGATGTCTTAAATGAGAGAAACGAAATTGAAAGTTGATAAAAGAAATTGCAACGCAGAGTCCAGAATTACCATAACTTGGAGAATGGAGAAATTTTGGATGGGATTTAAGACAATAAACTAAACTATACATCACATATAAATAATGAATAACATTGATATGCATTGTATATGTATTACGTCATGTTACGCAAGTGTTGTATCAGTCATGTATTGCTACACGTATGATGTTTTACCCTTTCGATATCTGTGCTTCCCTTAGCAGTTGATATTTTGAAATGGCATCAGGAGAGCGTTAGTTCCCTCAAGAAATCCTGAGAGCGCACCCGCTCCTGCTCAATTACTAATTTTGTGAGCGCGCTCCCGCTCGTTTTGTGAAGCAATGAGTGCCCCTCATTTTTTCGTTCGTATTTGAACGTGACAACTCTTTCAATCCAATTCAATTTTTTCCCTTTTAAACCTGTTTTATATAATAGATAATGGCAAAAAAGAATGTTTCTACATATATTCAATATTAAGGAAATTATGACCAATTTATTATCGGAATTTCACGCCATTTTTTCAGTGCTAAATCTGTTAAATGTTAATGTTATAACCTACACCAAAATCTGTGATATAATAAAATATGATATTTCAATGAAACAACACAACTTTCTTAAACATCTAGAGAATTGAATGAAATTTTCATGAATTACAGAATACAGTACTCTATAAAATATTCTAGTTTTTCTTGAGACATAACTTTACCTCTCTTTTCTTGTAATCTTTAAAATTATTCTTCAACTTTCAAATTTTTCGATATTGTCTCATAAGAAGCAGAAAACGGAAAAAGTAGTACAATACAAATTTATATACATGAGCAAAAATTCGAGCGATCTTTTCGCTCTTCTAAAATGGCGAGCGCGCTTCCGATCTTGCTCGTGATTCAAAACAATGAACGCACTTCCTTCAAGAATTTTGAGTGGTGCTTACTAATGCTTTGAGCATCAGCAAAAAAAGGATATATTATGCTGAGTTCCTTAATTATTGCTTCACATAAATAGAGAAAAAAGGACAAAAAAACCCTCGTTGTGTCTTGTGTGTGAAAGTTCTGACTCTCAAGTCTTTTACAAAGAGTCAACTGAAAAAGCACTAGTACAATGTTCACTCACATCTGTCCTCCAAGCCACGGCAATACTTTGATAATCTGGGACAAATAGTCAATATACAGAGATGGGAAAGTTACAACGGTGAAACGTTAAAACAAGCTAGTTTTGAAGTGATATGTTTGGTTGCTCGAAAAGGAAATTCCACATCATTGGTGAAGACTTAATCAAACCTGCTGCTGTGAAAATGGGAGAAATAATGTACGGGCAGAAAGTATCAAAAACAACTAAATACAGCGCCTGTGTCTGAAAAAAATATGTAAGTAAGAATTTTCATCTTCACAGAAAACATGAAAGAACAACTGATTTCTTTTAGTAAAAAGGAGTACAGAGTTTGCCATTCACCTTGATGAAACTCGATATATGTTAGTAGCCATTCATAGCCACTGGCATGTGTTCGATACAGGGATTCGGAGGAAATTGAAGAAGAAATGTTACTGTGTTCCCCTCTTGGTTTGAGAACTCTTGATGTGTTGAATAAGGTGAGTTTGATTTAAAGTGAGAAGATTGTATTGTAGTATCAGTTGATGGAGCGCCTGCAATGCTTGATCACGTCAGAACAATAGACCAAATATTCATGTCATCCATTGTGTGATACATCGGTAGGCATTAGTTGTGAATAATTTAGAACCAGAAGAAGAATTTGTGTTGAATGATGTAATTAAGATAGTTAATACTTTAAAAGGGCATTCAATAAACACGAGAATGTTTCGTAATTTATGTGAAGATGGAGAGGCTGAATAATAAAACCTTTTTTCAATAGCAAAGTGAGGTGGCTTTCACATTGAAATATCCTGAAAAGAGTGGGGTCTCAACCCAAACTTGGAATGATGTTTCTGGCTGATACAACCAATCTCTTCTTGCATACTTAAATTATACTTTTATGAATAATAATAGGCTAAAACATGGCAGGGAAATAAAATCAATCTCATCTTAGCAAGGAAAAAAATTTGCTTTTGAATCAAAGCTTCTGTTTTGGAACCAAAAATTAAATGCCAATAAGATAACTATCTATCCAAACCTGGCAGAGTTTTTTGAAGACTGTACACCTTATTGACATGAACAAAACAGTCACAAGGCACCTTGCCAAATTAAGGGAAAGTTTATGAGATAACTTTACAGAGTGTGATTCACATGCTGTTAGTTGGATTGTAAATCCTTTCAAATATGAATTAGCTGATTTTCCTGGCGAACTTGAAGGATTGGCAGAGCATATTGAACATTTTTCCAACTAAGCATGGAATTTAAGGCAAAGGATGTACTCTCAAGCCTTTGGATGTTAAAAGCTACAAAGACTTATAGAACTGCACATTTGGAAGAAACTAATATGTTGCTACCCTCCACAATAATTTACTTTTACGAACAAGGTTTTTCTAACCTTATAAATATCAAAACGAAATACATAAACCGGGTGGATCTGGAACGGGAATTCTAATGCCAAAAGAGATAAAAAATCAGCCATGGTAGTGGATGGAATGAAATTTTCTTATTTTGTAGGATTTTGAAATGTATTAAGTAAACTCATTTTGCTTTGTGTCATGGAGGGATAAAAAGAATAACTGGTTTATTTCTGTTTGTAAATGTGTCATTTACAAAAAAAAATTCTGGAGTGTTATTTCCATGTCATAAAGAAGGACTTTCACTTCCTTTTGTTAAACAATATTCCACTAGCTGTGGATAAATTAATGTTACTCCTATTCATTTTGGGGTAATACTAAAAAAAATTACCTGAGACTGGATTAGACAATCAGTCCTAGGACCGATGCAACACTAATGGTCAAACATAATAAAACACTTTTAAAAAACAGAGCAACATACCATAGCTCTTGTATAAAATATGAGTTGCTGATTAGATTTAGTATTTAGCTTCCTTAACAATAAAAACATCATCTACGTGGGCGATGACTAGCTTTTTTATCCACTCTCAACCACGACTCTTAAGAAAAATTTGGTTAAAAACAACATATGGTATCTAGTCTTCTGTATATCTATTCAGAATTATTTTATTATTTTTCTTGTTGTTGTAGTTTTTTTCAGCAAACTATTTTTCATGAACCGAGCTACAACTCTATGAAAAGTATTATTCGTTTTAATAGCATTAGCACAAAATTGACTATTTAAAGTTGGTGTTTTTTTTAAAGTTAATTTTTGCCAATTCTCAGATATATCCAGTAAAATGAAAGTATTATACGGTATACTTTAGGCTTTTCTCTATCAAATAACAAAATAATATAAAATTATTTCAGCTAACATAGACATTATAGGACTGGAAAAAATATAATTTTAGTAACAAAATATAGTAGGTTGTCTACGTGACACAGAAAATACATATGTCAATGTCTACAAATAAATTGTTTTGTTATCTACAAATTTGTGAAAAAAAAACTGATTTTAAATAGCTCTAATACATTCGAAATTGACTTTTTAAAATTTGTATTTTTTTTGTTTAAATTACCAGAAACATCTATAGATCTTTGGTAAACTACGGGTAGGATTTTGTAAATATTAGACTTTATCTATCAAGTGTCATTACTTAATAACAGTATATCCGCTATGTGATGTCATACTATAAGGAAGTGTGTTCTTATGTTATATTTTTTAAACTATAATTCAATATTGTTATTACCCACTGTATTTGATATATTTATGTTAAATAAAATAAAAGGTGTATTAATTTAAAATTTGAATTATAACCTCTTTAACTTAATGAAAGGTTCAATTGGAATATAAATAGTAAAATAAACGTTAACAGATAGTGTTGGCTATAACATTTGTCATCCACCATGTATAAAGATAAAATTCATGTTTGGGACTAGAAAAAGTGCAATTACTCGGTGCTCATCCAACAGTTAAAAACACTTTTAGTGTCAACAAAATTTTGCACTCAATTTACATACATAGTACTACCTTATTTTTAGTCCTTGATTCCATTATTTTTGATTTTTTGTAACCTAATAATATATGACGGATTCTTTAAAAGTTATTTTTAGGATTATATTTAGTGTTATGTTGGTTCCTACTTATTCGGTTCAGTCCAGTCTTAAGACCAGTCTTGACATTCATAGATGGATCCATCACTTCACTCCCGAATCAAAACTATCATCATCTAAGTGGACAGCAAAATTTTGAAACCCGTACAAAGCGCCCAAAGGCATAACAAATGAGTTTGGGATGTGTATGGTATAATATTCATAGATTTTCTTAAGAAAGGAGCCCGCTATGTCTTTCTCACAATGAAAATTCCTAAATCAGGGTCTGAGTCATATAAATTTGCAGGGGAAGAAATCCAGTACCTTCCATCAACTTCACGGAATCATCGAAGTATTGTAAAAAGTGTTTTAAGAAATTTTAACAAATATTTATCATAATTGTTAATTTGCATGTTTACTTCTTTATTTTTTTTAAAGATTGATATTTAGAATGATAGTTTAAATTCTACCGAGGAGCATTAAGTATACACTATAATGTTTATTTATGTACTTTTTACGCAATTGCACTGGTTTATTTATATATGTATGTTGTATATCATATATAAACCAAATAAATAATGCTGAAAAAAACAACAACATACTATTAGCAGTGAATATTATGTATGAAGCGTTATTAGAGATATTAAACAACAAAATCACGGAGAAAAGGCACCATTTGAAGAAGAAAGTGCTGTTTCACCAAAATGACACACTGTATCACAAGCACATAAAAGGAGGGCGTCGTTAGAAAATTAAGGCCCAGGAGATTATATTAAATACAAAAAGGTGTGCAGCTACCTTATACACAGTGTGTGTAGTATCCCAAGTTCCAGCAGTGGCCTAGAAAACTAAGGTTGCTTAAGACAATGGGATTTCAAAAAGTGGGGACCGTGAGGAGAGGCTAGGGGGAGGGACACGGGAAGGTGGATAATTGAGGATTTCATAGTACACATGTTTCGTATACAGGGAGCCTCAGCTAAAAATGTACTTAGCATAGTAAAATTTTTGGGAAAACTTGACTTAGAACTATTTTAGTTATTATATCATAGAGCCCCAAGAACCTTAGTAACGGACCTGGATTAATAATCTACCCCGTCCTTCCCTCTTTTATTTACACTGTCTGATGCCTAAAATAACTTTTTTAGATCCCTTACAAGCTCTTAGTTATTTGGAACTCAGATACAACTGTAATTACCCTGGCGACGTAAAAAAATAATTGGAAAACGCTGGAATCGCACAAGAAAAACTCAGAAAATTGACTTATTGATTAAAGCTAATTTATTTTTTATAATATACTTATATATTCTATACAGGAACAAAAGCACTAGAACCGAGACCCATAATCGACATATAGCAGTCTCGGTTCGATATGCTGGTTCTAGTGGATCAAGAATCGGAACTGCTAGACCGATAAGGACACAACCTTACTCCTAAATGAGTAATTGTATACTTTTAACTGGGAGCCTTCGATTAATTGATCTAGAAAAAATCTTGAAGGGAGTTGAAGTCTGTTTTTAAAAGAGACTCCATGTGGAGGCTTTGTTCACATAATTATATATTTTATTATAAGTAAGTGTATAGCTTATTTAATTAATAGTGAGTAATGTTTAATTGTAAATTTCTTTTGATTTAAAATCATCTTGAAATATATATGTTGTTTAAGAGGATTTTTATTCACTAAGGAAGGGTCCTAATACTAAACTCGGTCCGAATATATAAGAAGTAACATAATACTAGATATTGTCCTAAAAATATTTTTTAATACATTTTACATACGTGATGATCAAGTTTTTAATGATTTAAATAGAGTTACTATGTTCAAAAGATACACAAAAAAGTAAGAAGGCTTTTCTCTAAATCCCTAATCATATAAAACGATATACATATTGTATATAGAAAGCTACCTATTATTTTTTACATCAGAAGAAAAAATAACATCCAAGATCCCGAAATATATTCAATAACAGCTAACTATTATAAGAAAACAAATACATAAATACTGATACAATATAAATGTATTTATGCTTGTATTTAATAATTAAATATTTTATGTAAGAATATTAAATACTTAATTTCCTTTCATATCCCACAAAACACACTTATCCCTTCAAATCCTAATGTGAATAATTTCTCTGGATTCTTTGACACCCACAAACTAAAATGTATTATTATATGTTATTATTTTTAACTACTTTAAATACCACTAGGTCCATTGGGCTCATTTGTTTAATTTGATTGTTTGCCCTACTTCCCGCATTGCCCACATACTTTCCTAATTTTTTATTGCTTTGTTTTTACCTCTAAATCAATGAGTCTCAAACTTCATATATTCTGAGCGAGCTTACAATACGACAAATACTTGCTGGAGCATTGTATATAAAATAGAACTGATACAGGTCCTAATGATCAAATCAATGCTTACGTGTGCCGGTGACTTTGTTATGATGCAGCTGTCTGTATTGCTGACAGAAACTTGTTGTATCAACAAACTTTAGTGAAGTTTTCAGTATCATGGCAACAACTGCTCCAGATATAAAGAAGATTGAATTTACCAAGGAGGAACGGTCCAAAACTACAGGGATAATTCCAATCAGAGGGGAGGGGGAGCTCAAATGTGACTGGAGTCCCAATCCGGACCATGAAAAAGTTTTGTCTGGTTCTTCTGGAGACTGATGACCCCAGATCAATCATCAATTGTAACAATGTCGACCAGGAAAGTCAGGTCAAGCAAATTCATCCAAAAAGTTCAGACCTTGATCTATGATGACCCAACCAGAAGCTTCAACTTCATTGCTGATGAGTTGGGGACCAATAAAGTGACTCTGAGAGCCTGCACGTTGGAGGACTTGAGTACAAGGGACAGCACTTTTTAACATGTCACAGACAGGTTGCTGAAGTGGCTGAGCAAGCACTGCTATAAATTCATTTAGAAGTAAATATAGGCCCCACTAGTCTGGATCTTAATCCGTTGGATTCTTTTGTCGTCTGAGGCTACGTTGATTCTAAAACAAATCGAACATATCATACCATCAATGACTTTTTGATTGCCTCATTCCGGTTCCGAATCTAAGCCTGGATTCATGTTGGAGGTGGATACAATGAAAGAGCTCTTCCTCAACAATCATATGTATAATTCAAGCCAATTTTCAATTATTCAAGAGATGAGAAGCTATTTCCGTGGTCGGGGAACAGGGATAAATGATACCAAATGGGGTAATTTAGAAAATTTTGGGGGTAATGAAACATTTATTTCCTAGTTTTAAAGGAAATAAAACTCATGCAACTACTTTTGGGTAAATTAATTTTGTTAAAAGTTCTTTTGGGGTAGCTCTAAAAAAAGTTAGTCGACTCCTGAGCCATTTATTTGTACTGATCACATACTTGATGACGACATAATTTTATACACTACTGACTTATTATCATAATTATTTTTTTACAAAGATATTCATAAAAATTATGGGATTAATATTAATATTTTGTGCGAATATTCTAATAAATGTTCTTACAGTTACAGAATATCGTTTTAATACCTCATAAAGCAAATATTGGAGCAGCACTTTGTAAAATAAAGATCATTGTTTCAATAACCTGAGGTTGATGCAATTTTTTGGATTCAAGGCTTCAAAGATTTCTTCGAATGTTTTTATCTAATTAAAAAAGGAATTAGTTGGTTTTATAAGTACTCCTCTGGATAAGACTGATATCCAAGGCGTAATGTCTAAGTGACAGACAAGATCAAAGACCAAATTCCCACAGCACAAGAGAAAAATTTCTTTTGTGAGTATTCTTTGAAAAAATATGCATAGAGAAAAATAATTATAATCGATTTAATAATAACTTTAGAACAAATTAAGATACAAAACTCAATTTGAAAAAATGTTAAGAGATAAAATAAAGGTCAGAGCGTGAGCCTCTTTTCCCCTTATTTAGTCCCAATCGAACAGTCGATCAATGTTTAAAAAAACAAACATTATGTGTATTATGAAGTCATATTATATACTAATATCGTTAGGATGAATAAGTTCGAAATGATAAACCAGTTAACAGTTGAAAGGACACCAAATGAAATTGTCGTTAAAAACACACATGTTCTTATTCCTAGTCTTGAAGGATTGACGAATGCAGTGCATATAAATATTTTTAGTTTGTTAGAGTACATCTGTGTTCTGATTAGTCATAAAACAAAGAAAGAACTCACATCAACGGATTGACGTTTGAAGCAACTCCAAACCTTTTAAGACATATTTGTAAAATCTGTTTCGCATGAATGTTCATTTTACCAGCGTATGCACGTATTAGTGTTGGTTTTCGGTCTGGAAATCCTTGACCGTTCTTAATTAAAGAACATATAAATAGTGTAGTAAAAAAAAATTATTTTTATAAAGGGTGGTTTTAGTAAGTAATGTGTATCTTGCGTTGTATAAGTGTAATAGGTTTGCACTAGATAGTGATGGAAATATGATATATTATATATATATAAAAAACATATTAGACAGTTGTGGGATTGTTTGAATCAGTATTGTTGGAGTGCGCGTCAAAGATGGAAACCAAGATAGAAAATACGCCATATTGTAGAGTGTTTTTTTTTAGTAAACGCGAAAACACAAGCCAGGATTCGTTAATTCGGTTCTGCTAATTTTGATGTTAAATATACATTATGGTCGGGGAAGCCAATTATCGAAAATGTGGATAAAGTAATGGAAATCGTCTCGTCCGACCGTCATGGACGCAATGTTTTGATTGCATGGGAAAAAATAAAAAAATGTATAAAAATAATAATCCATGTATTTTTAGCACACCTTACCTTCACATTTCGATGTTGCAATCAATAAGATTGTATTAGAGCTTGAGAGCAGATTTGCCACCGACGATACAAACATCACAATGGATCTCATTGCAATCGTCAATGACAGTGAAGTGGAGACCTGTGTCATTGAGCGTGTCGCCAAGCAATACAGACTTGAACTCGAGCAGCTCCAGTCAGACCATGCAATCTTCCAGCAATTCAAGGTTAATATTATAATGTTTCATTTTGCATTATATGTTTAAAATTTATGTTTCTCTAGGCAGATATTGACACAGAAGACATGGTTTCGTCACAAATTGCTGCAGAGTTAATAAGCTCGGGAGTGTTCCGCCTGATGCCAGAGCTATACAAGGTGATCGTTATCCTGGCCTCAATGCCCATCAGCAGCTATGAGGCGGAGCGGTCATTCTCCTGTCTCAGAAGGCTCAAGAACCACATGAGGACCACCATGGACCAGGAGAGGCTCTCCTCCCTCACCCTCTTGAACATGGACAGGGTGATGGTGGACAAGGTGCTCCATGAAGACATGGACAGTTTGATTGACACCTTTGTGTCAAGGAAAGAGAGGAAAAACTTATTCTTCTATTCATGATAAAGAACACATGCATTTTTTTCTTCATTTTTTTCAAACACATCACCACGTATACATGCGAGTTAAGAACATCAAGACTTGTGAACATAATTTATTTTCTGTCGATGTAACCGTTTCATGGTATATTATAATCCCGTTCATTATCTTCATCCGTTATTATTTTAAAAATATTTAAGAAGGTTTAAATTGTTTGACTTAATTGTATAGTTCAAAAATTTTCTCTCATTCTTGCACCGTGCATTTTATACTCCATTATACTCCTTCCTTTATGAATAGGTCGGCATTGACTTTCCGTCTAGAGTTTTTCCTTTTCATTTTATTTTTCCCAATGTTTGCCTGAAGAAAATAATGGTCAGACAGTCCATTGGACGATATTCTTGCAAGATTTAATCTATGCTGTAGCATTTGCCCTGTTTAAATATCCCACGTTCACCACTGAAAATCAACCGTTCACCCTTGTAAAGCGGACCGAAAAATCTTCCTGACATACGGCACTGGTGAGATTCTAAAGGTTTTCTTGGAATTACAGTCAGTCGCTATCATGAGTTGGAGTAGTGGGGCACGTGCGCTTGTCGTCGAAAAAATATATATATATTATTATATTATATAATATATTATAAAATTAACCTAATTGCAATTTTGCTCTTGAGATAAATTGGTTCGAAAAATTAATAAAAAAAGTTATTTTCTTCAATTTCTAATATGCAAAAACAATTTTTTCAATTTTAAAGAGCTACAATTGGTGGCATCAAATCTGATATTATGCAAAAAAAAATTATTTGTAAAGTTTGTCCTAATTAAGTAATTGGAACCAGATTTAACAGTTAAAATATTTTTACAAAATCGCTAATGACTAATTACTTGATCTACCAATAAGTCTCAAGGGAAAGGGTGTAGACCCAGTAGAAAAAGAATATGTTTTATCCTTCCCTTTGCTAATTAGCTTAAAATTGTCAGCTGTCATAAGGTCTATTTTAAAGATATTGCAGATAATTTATGTACTACATTGTCGGCTCAATATAATTATTTATCATAATTAGCCAATACTTATTAATTGCAATATATTTTTCATAATGGTAACGTGTAGTACAGTGTATTGTAATAATAGATCAACTTCAAGTAAAGAAAGATTATGGACCAAGACAAAGATTTTCTGAATTTTTTTTTTTCAAAACATTTCTTTTTTGGATTTTTTTTAATGGGGAAAAAAATCTCCCCCCTCCACATATAATGCTGCAGACATTCTTGTTTTAACAATAAGAACATAACTTGGCAAAACCACGAATATATATTTTTTTTGTAGAAGAAGATAGACTCCCATAACTTTTTTTTTTCTCCACAAAAAAACTTTTTCGTTTTTATCTTAAGACACAGATTAGCAACAGTTCAATTTACAGCAGCACCAATCACACGGTAGCTGGTCAAAACTCTTTTGGAAACAGCTGAAAATTATTGACAGTCGCAATGAAACATTGATTAATATCAACCAAATCGAGGAGCCCATAGTGTTGTCTGTTGGTATCATATCTACCGGTGTATACTATAGCATCATTATACATTTTGTATTTCTATTTCTGATATACATACATATGTATTTTGATGAATGACAGTTGCAAGAGAAAAATCAAAGTTTCATAATAGATGGATCATCTTTTTTATTAATTCACTTAGTCATCTCCAAAAGAATGACCAAGGGAACCCAAGTATGATCCATGTCAAGTAATCACGCAGTTCTAAGTTACTAAACACAAAATCAAAAATTAGGCCATTAGATAGACAAACAAACTTTGCTTTATAAATATAGATACTCTGGGTTTGCAATCGAGCGGAGAATGAGGTACGCTCATATGTATGTATGTATGTATATCAAAAATAGAAAGACAAAATGAATAAAGCTATAATGCACACCTGGAGGTATAATACCAACAGACAACACTTGACATTCAAGTTAATATCACGATCCTATTCGTGAACGTATTTTTCTTCATTAGGGCATATTTGTTGATATTTATATAAGTTTGAACATGGCTCTTTCACATACAAATAAACTGTTTTTCGGGATCGGCTTTCGATTTTTGTTACTGCGCTCTCTTCGTGAGTGTTCTGAACGTTGACCGTTTGAATTAGAATAAGCTCAAACTTGAGCTTTGAATAGTTACCAACAATTATTCAACAATAAGATAATTAACGAATAATAATAAGAGTTTGAGAAAATAAACTGATGCGTTGGATGATTGATGATTTCTTTAGTCGTTAGAGCGCTCACTAATAAAAACAAACAAAATTAATTTTAACATACCAGCGTTCATATTTTATTCAAATCTCAACATATACTGAATATGTATGTGAATTATGATATACATAAGAGATCCATAAGAAAAACCAAGAGAAACAGTGTAATTTAATTTTAGAGATTAATTAATGGTTTAAAAAAAAAAAAATCCATTTAATTATATGTGTATAGCTATAGATTTTTGAAATTATTTTACAAAAATTTTTGTTTCATTTTTTTTTTCAAAAAATTCAATTTTTCAATTTTTTTTCTAAAAAATTGTAATTAATAGGTTTTTTTCTCCCCCCTCCCCAATTAAATAATTTTACTTTTTAGTAGAAAATTTAATTTGTTGTAAAAAGAAGTGTATTTTTAAAGTTTTTTTTACCAAGAATATAATTTTTTGTAAATGGCTGCGGACTTTTGAATTTTTTTTCAATAAAATATAATTTTTTGTGAATAGCTGTAAGTTAATGAGTTTGTTTGCGATTAAAAATGGATTTCCGAAATTTATTCCCAAAAAATTTAATATTTGAAATTTTTGTAAGCAGATGTAAATTTTAGAACTTCTTTCACGAAAATAGAAGTTTTTGTTCATAGCGGTAGATTTTTGATATTTTTTGGAAAGTAACAATGGATATTTGAATTGTTTTCCAAAAAATTTAATTATTTTGTAAATAACCGTAGATTGAGGATTTTTTTTTTTTGAATAGATATCTATGTATTTATGAAATTTAATTTTTTATAATAATTTTTTATATTTGAAACTTTTTTCCTAAAAAATATATTTTTTTAAACAGTTGTGGAATTTTGATTTTTTTTAAGGATAGCCCTTGATTTTTGAATTTTTTTTCCATCAAATATAATTTCTTTGTGAAAAGATATGAATTAATGATTTTTTTTGAGAATTGATATGGATTTTCGAAATTTTTTTCCAAAACGTTTACTATTTGATTTTTTTTTTTTTTTTAACTATTGTGGATTTTTTAATTTTTTTCACAAAAAAATAACTTTTTGTTAATAGCTGCGAATCTTTGAAATTTTTTGATATCCACAGCGGATTTATGTATTTATAAAATTTATTTCCGAAATTTTTTTTTTTTTTTAAATAGTTGTGGATTTTTGAAAAAATATTCAAAAAAATTTATATTTGAAATTTTTGGATTTTTTTTCAAAAAAATATCAACCCCCCAAACACGATCTTGTGTACTTATTTTACTCTTATCTAATACTTGACTTAACAAATATTCCAGTAGTACTTGGTACATAATATATATTAAGTACATTCAATAATACATTTTAATATTTTGTACAACTGTTTTCATTTGAGGATTTGACGTCACGTAATAAACTTAGTTAGAATTACATAATCACTAAGTAAAACACATCTTTTTATAACCTCTCTGTCGCTCCCCAGCTCTCTCTCTTTCTCTTTTGTTATACTAAGTATTTTAAGTGTATACTGCTGGGGGAAATATGTTGCTCGAGTCGATAAATAGTACCCATAGACGTACATTGTATCCTTCCTTAGTAATCTGAGAAGAGAAATATGTCCCAACTCCCAGTACACTAAAATATAATTCATATATAAGTTATATTTTAATATTAAACTTAAAAGTAACAATACCTACGATTTTATATAAAAATCATATATCGTCACAAGTGACGTGTTTTCTAGTTACATTTATACATAAATTAGTTTTTTTGTGAAAAGCTATATATTTGTTTAAAAAAATTCCCAAAAAAATTGTTTTATGTAATTTTTTGTGAATAGATGTGAATTTTTGAATTTTTCGAAAAAATGTAATATTTAAAATTTTATTTTTGAAATTTGTTTCAAAAAAATTCAATTTTTTGTAAAAGCAATGGATTTTTTAATTTTGAAATTTGTTTCGCAAAAAATGTAATATTTGAAATTTTTTTCATTAAAATTTTATCTTTTGGAAATAGCTATAGATTAAAGAAAAAAATTCCAAAAAATTTTAATTTTTCGTGAATAACAATAGATTTTGGGATTTTGTTTCCAAAAAATTTAATATTTGAAATTTCATTTTTGAAATTTTTTATAAATAACTGTGGATTTTTGAACCGTTTTTTACAAAAAATTTAATTTTTTGTTAATATCAATGATTTTGATTTTTTTTTCCGAAAAATTTACTATTAGAAATTTAATTTTTGAAATTTTTTTCCAAAAAAATTATTTCTGAATCTTGTTTTCCGAAAAAATTTGACTTTGAAATTTTTTAGTAAATAGCTATGGATTTTTGAAAAAATTTCAAATAACTTTAGTTTTTCTATTTTTTTTCCAAAAAATTCCAATAACTGAAACTCCCCTCTCCCTAAAAATTAAATAAAAATAATAATACATATATTATCCTGCAAACATCCCTGATTTGTGTATTTTGTATGTAGTGTTATGTTAATTCTTATTTATTTCTGAGGACTGCACGGGAATTAAATTTAAAGCAAAGCTATTCATTAGTAACTTTGTCCGATCCTATAATTCTATAAATGAAATCTGAAGAGTTCCATAAACACAAATATAATCAAATATAAAATACAGTGAAGAACATAAAAATAATTGAAGCGCCCTCTATGTTGTTAACATACCTATTTGATACTAATACATTTTGAATGTTTGGTCAACTAAGAGGACGCCATTTTTTTTTTTTTTTTTTTTTTTACATCCTCACTCTATCTTTTTGACGACTCGCTTTTCGAAATATACTAAGTTATGGAGAATATTCCTTTAAGCTGTTGTAATGTATTTTCATAATTTTCACTTTTGTATGATTTAAAATAGCTGACTCTACGTATTATGAACTCAAAAAGGTATTGCATTAAATTTGGATAATTTATATCAATCAAGGGCCTTTGTTTAGAATTTGTGTCATTTCATACTATTTTATTGATTCTTATTTAGATAAAATGATCAATTCAATGTATGTAATTATAATATTAATGAACAGTTGCTATTAAAAAAATATAGACAAATTACTTTTGACAATCGAGATTGAGAGTGGATAAAATAGTTGATCCTGTTCGTGGTTAACAAGGTAACGCCATGATCAGGAGAAGAAACTCAATCCGATCCGGGGGTAATTTGACATTTCCACCTCAACGTGAAGGCCAATTTTGACGCGGAGTTGTTATACATATAATAGTCGTTTGAGTGATTTGCTGTGAATGTTTTTTGTTAAAATGAACAAAATCGAGTATCCAGCAGTCATTAAATATTTGTTTTTGAAAGTGCAACCTTTAAATAGATTCAAACAATAGTAGACTTATAAAGGGTTGTTGGGTTAAAATTTGACTTGTCTAAGTCAATCCATGTCGGTGAAATTGAGGGCAAAACAAAAATTGTCACGTTAATATTTAATTTGTAGAGAATTCGCAGAATACTATTTGGACGGGTTACAGAAAAGTTATGAGAGGTTTGTAGAATTACAAGGAGACCCATGTTGAAAAATAAAATAAAAATGCAGAAAAAATGTCTTGTATCTTTGTTACGTCGGAAACTTTTTAGACCACCCTCGTATACTAGATTTATTAGAACAACTTCCCATATAATGAATAATGCTTACATTTAGGATTAAATATGCCCACAATTTATTTACAAAAGTCATAAAGAATTAACCTTCTCTAAAAAAAATGTCTTTCTGAACAACAAAATACTTTGATTAAATATACATAAAATATATAAAAGAAGGCCGTTCGACAATTTTTTTATAAAAATGTAAAATTACACACAAAAAAAAAGTAAAGGTCAAATGTAATTTTTAAATTGATCTTTGGTAGATAAATTATTAAATCAATTGTTAAATTAATCGTCGCAACAATAATTTAATTTTTGAATGACTTCAAATAATCTTTAAAAGATATGATTTTTTCTACTAACGAGTTTGTAAAAAAGAGGTGGCGTGAGTAAGGAGTATAGCTTGTAGTTCCTTGAGGAGGGGATTTTTGTAAAGCTTGAAAATACTTATGCAGCAAAATTCAGCTCGTAGGACATCACTAATATTTTGCCACAAAAAAGTATCAAAATATTGATTTTAATTTTATTATTAGAACATAATATATTCAATATTGACACTTGTTAGATTTAAGTACTTCTAAATCAAGCCAGATGCGCTTCCCTTAATATGCAAGGCTTAAAAAAATTAAATTTTAAGATCCTCCTCTTTTTTTAATTGTAACCTGAAGATGATTTTTTATTTGCCAAAGCTGCCATCATTATTTTTCTGTTCTTAAAGAGAGAACAATAAGTTTAAAGTAGTCAGTAGTCTGTAAGAGTCAAAGAGTAATTCTGAGGATTTGTTGCGGATTTATAAGTATAAGTTCCTTGTTGGACTCGGAGTAGAATTGAGGATTTGTTGCAGAATAATAAATGTAATATAATGAAACGTCATAACAACTCTCCTCCCAAAAACATTATTTCAGTTGTGAGGATTACTGCGTTCATTTTGGGGTTCTTTTTGTTTAAATATATCGGAGATTCATATTATTTGAATCTCCCATATATGGTTGTGTACAAGTTACAGTTGATTTACAATAAAAATTGTTCAGCCTCCTTACCGGGTGCACCGAAAAAATCATTACACTTTGTGTTTGCTACATAAATCAAGGTTTTTGTGAATGCGGTAAAATTGTTCCAGTCAAATAATAATAATAAAAAAAACTAAATCTTCCTAAGTGTCTAAGCTGAGAAAATGCCATGTAAACGTGACCAACTAATTTCGATTCCTGTATTTTTGAAGGCTGGTAAAAAACCAATCGAGGAGAAGTTGTTACCATGTGTCTAGACCGACTCCCCGGACATCAACGGGGTGTTCCAGTAGGATGGTGCCCATGCACTGACGTCCAAAAGAGCCCAGAAGTGGTTATGCACAACTTTCCTCTCTGCCCAAATCAAATGTGGCCCCCTACTCACCAGATGCCAACCCATTGAACTTCACTTTTTGGGTGAATGTTGAGTCCAAGGCCTGCACTCTCCGTCACCCAAATATCAACAACCTCAAGGACACCGTCAACCAGCACTGGGATGCCATGTCTGAGGACTACATCCGTTATGAGCGCAAGACCTTCCGTGACCACCTGGAAGCCATCATTGCTGCCGAGGGGGGCTACATCGATGACTAGGGTAGCCAAGACATTATATAGGTTATATACATCTAGATAAAGTTCTAGATTGAAAGTGTAAAGATTTTTTCGCCGCACCCGGTATGGTGAGGGTAATAAAAAAATGGAAAGTGTGATTGATGGTCAATATTATACAACTTGTATATCGGATGTAATTTTATACTTTTGTGCAAAAATCACATATTAAATAGTATTATGTGGCTCCACTCACCGTTTTTGGAAGCGAAGGGCCCAATAACTATAACGAAAACAAATGTCATTTTTTTGCTCACATATCATAATTTGTAAATTTTCAAAAATCCCAAGGCCCTTTTATTGAATCCTCCTGTTATAATTACAATAAGTTTCTCAATGTGTTTTAATGTATGGGTTGTCGATTCGAAAATGCACCAAAAAAATTAAAAATCCAAAAAGGAATTATTGTACTAACGGAAAAAGGGAGAGCGTGTATTAAATACTAATTAAAAAGGGAATTAGGAAGAGGATTAGCGAGTTAGTCTTAGTATTTATCTTCATTATGGTTGAAGCAAAAACATATTTGTAATGATTATGTTGTATATTGACAAGTTTGACTAACTTCTGGAGTTATTTAAAACATTAATTCGAAATAAAATATATAATTCGGGCACGTCTTAGTTTATATAAAATATTATTTCGTGGAAAATTTTGTAGTAAATAATAATAGTCTCTTGAACAAATGCAGAAATGTGCAAGCTCACTACACATTCTATGCAATGTTGGAAACTTCTACACCATTTTACACAATAAAGTAAATTTTCACTTTTGAGTATTTATAATAACATAAACTCTGCCTTCCTTCCATTTAAAAGGATGTTCTATCAAAGGAATGAGGACGTTAGGTTGGGTTACCGTGATATACAATTTGAGTATTAACAAAGATCGTTGAAATTTCAAAAGAATTTGAACTAAAAAGGGGATTTAGTAGTTTTATAGATAGGTTGAAACGTTGAAAAAAGCTTCAAATTGCGATATTTCTTTGCTCAAACGCCTTTATAGGTCCTCAAAGTGCTATATTTGATGATTTAAAGATGAATTTGTAATAAAATACACACATTTGTTTTTAGCGTTCAAGTTCTCTTGTAAAAGATGTCTTTGCAAGCTATTGAACTACCGTGAGATACTTGAATATATTCATAGTTCATAATATTAAATGAATTATTTATATATGAACATTATAAAGTTCAAATGCCATCAGTTATATTATTCATAAATACATAATAACCATGTGATTTAAATGGGTGATATATTTTAAATAAAAAAGGTATTTACGAGTCTCAAAATTTGTAAATATATCACCTTGTTATTCTTCTAATTAAAAAAAAGTAGTTATGTCACCATGTCTTCTAAAAGAAAATGAGATATATGGGCTAATGTTGTATAATTTAACAAATGTGCCATGCACAATCTTATATAATGAAAATTAACTCCTCAATATAATTGATTTAGTACATCTTCCTCCACCAGAATTTTGTGACCTTAAATTTCTTGGAAAATTTTTTCAAAAATCCAGATCTCTTCACAAAAATAAATTTTTTGCTAAAAAATTTATAGATTAAATTTCAAATAAAAAAAATTTTGGACAAAAATTTCGAATATATTTAATTTTTTTTTAATGCTTATTTTTCTTACTCGTTCTCGCATATTCAGATTCAAGTGATTAAGTGAGTAGATCCAATTTGTCAGAATTGACTGACACATCTGTTCTTTTGCAAATAATATTGTTCATTGTCGTAAAAAAGTGTATAAAAAGTAATATTCATTCAACTTAGAGATATTTAGCAAGGAAAAAATAATGTTGATGTGTGTTTGTATCTGTGGATGAAAACAAAAAAAAATCTAATGTATATACATATTTTTTATCTAAGAAATAACAATTTAGTCATTTTAATTAAATATCGCGTCGTTTTGAATATAGCATTGAGTGTGTATAGAGTATGAATTGTTTATTGTGCTCCCTGATGTGTATCACAGACATATACACATTTTAGATCTAAGAAAATACCAATGTAGTCAAATTAGTTAAATTTCATAGGCGTTCTGCATGTAGCATCTGTCGTGTGTCGTTAAGGCTCACTCAGGTAGGTATCTTGAGACTAAAATACTCCCTAGCCAGGGGTTCCCCAGGATTATATTTTTTGGAAGGCTTGATTTTTGGAATTTTTTGAAAGAAAAAATAAAAAAAAAAATTTCTTCGAAAGAAAAATTTGTACCAGAAGGTATCAAAGAGACAGGAATCACAAGCCTTAAAATATAAGTTACAGCAGCAATTTTCTTCGAGCTATGTCAATTTGTTTATGGAAGAAAATGTGAATGCAAAGCCAAAAAACTGGACTGAAGAAGTTATTCAAAGTTCTCTGATTTTGAGATCAATGGCTGGAGGAAATACATATAAATTATCTTCAGAAACTTTATCAACTTTGAGAAAATTAATTTCAAAATTTAAAGGTGCCCCTGGGATTCACTATAAACTTATAGATATTTTGAGAAAAAAAAGAAGGATATTAGGAGCTGAATTAGCCCTTACCTCCTAATTCGGAACAAAAAGTATCAACAAATTATTCATTTTCTGCCTTGGACTGTGGTATTCAAGGACTTGGTAACATAGCAGGATACACGGCTAAAAAGTTTGAAGCTAAATACCCTTAATATGGATGCAAGGCATGAGATCATCCTTCTTTCAATGCAGATTTAATACTTTGGATATCAGCCTTATCAAGAGGAGGGTTGAATAAGCCAGAAAGTTCATATTTTATTCAAATAAAACAAATCGAGGGTTATCATGGACCAAACATTTCAAACCAACGTCAAGTTATTGATTCATTAATATCTATTATTCAAGTGTCAGCTCCAAATTTCACTCAGGATGCCATTATAAAATATGCTCGATTAAGAACTTGCATTAGAATTAAGGAACTAAATGTGCAAAAAACAAAGAAATTGGCCGAAAAGGACATAAATTATCACATTATATTAGATAAGTTTCTAATAATAATATTAAAATTCTTGCAATTGGTTAATAATAAATTTACCAAATGTTAACTTTTTTATGCAGATGATTTTTAATATTAAGTTAAATTTAAAACACAACATCTCCTACTACTAGCATTATCTAACTACGTCTTAGCGTCAACTTACTTGATCAAGAAGAGCATTCCATTTACCCTGGTTGAAACATTGGTTGTAACTACAAAAAGTCGCTCCCGTTTTCGAGGACATATTTTATACGACTTTGATCATGGCCGTTGGAACTTGCGTCGTAATATCTTTGTTTGTTTGTTAGTGGGAAAATCATATTAAGTAGTATAATTTTTTTTTGTTGGTAAATTGCAGGATTCCCTCTAGCTAAATTGTATCCTACGCCCCGGCATGTTTTTATGTTTTCAATAGTATTTAATATTACTATGTTTTTAGAAACTCTTCATCAGAGAGTATCAGAGTATTCCCTCTTGTTTACATGACTATTTTTCATCTGAAATGATTGGCCTCCCACCATCATAACTTTTATAGATGCTATTAACTCCACATTCTTCCGGATTCATTAACCTTATTATTTATGCAACCAAATATATATATATATTAAAAAATAGGGAACATTCATGTACATACATAAAATAATAAGAGGATGTGAATGAATCCTCCACGTGATTATTTTTAATCTCTAAATGATCCTCTTTGAAATTATCTTTCTACGAGGTATAATGACATTATTAAAGTCGAATCCCGACACTAATCATTATTGAATAAGTATGTCATGGATTAATAAGAAATAATAATAATTGTAGGGATATTTATAGAATATAAATATATAAAAGATATTGTGTGACTCAAGAGAAAAGTCCTGCCTGCTCTTTGAGCACACATGTGAGATATTTATTCCCCCTCCGATGTTGAACCTGTTGATAAAGTTATGGAGGATAAGGAGAGGTGTCTACGTCTAGCTAGCTACGTAACAAAACTGAAGTAGCGCTGCTCCTTGGATGTTGACTGTTGTTGTAAGGAAAGTGAAGAAGGATAGCTAGGGAGAAGAGCCCTGCATGCAGTGGTGGTAATTAATGTGAGAGGTGAGGTGATTAATTAAATCTCGGTGTGTGAGGGTGGATGTAATTTAAATGACGTCTGTGATGTGAGATACGTAGATATACGGGAATGAACTAAAGAGAGAGGGAGAGAGAGACATGCGATACTGAGAGTAAGATTGACTGTATATAGGATCTAAAAGGCAGGCCTTCGGGTTACTTACTTACTACTTGTATAATGTAATGTCAATATATAATAATATTTAAGAGGCGAAACTCTCGAAGGGAAAGGGGGGATCCTTCTTCACCTGCCTTCCATCGAACGCTTTCATTATTATTATTTAGGGAAAAGGCACGTCTAGTGACTTATTCTTGCTTACATATTTGCTTCTTTCAGTTGAATTGTCATGGACTAAGGGATTGAGAGTCAAATATGGCTTCTACAAGTACGAGTTCTTCTGACGATGAGTTGATTCAAGTAATTGATGAAATGAGCAAATATATTCACTCTGAAAATACATCTAAACCTCAACGCTCTCGTCATACAAGTTCACATTCTTCCAAGTCGGGGAGCCTGGACTTCTCTCCCATCTCTGAGCCAATTGCACAACTCCCACCTCCTCCTCTCAAGTCAGGCTCCAATCTTCAACAAAGTCCGAACGAGCCCACTCATTCTACTCTAGACCTGGGCAAACTCCTTCATTTCGATGAAGTCGATCTCGTTTGCTCCGATTTACTTCAACGCTTCCGATCAGCTCGAAGTGAATATCCAAAAAAACTGGCGGAAATAAGGGATTCTGTCTCGAAGGATGATCCTCTCTGCACCACAATTGCACTGCTCAAAAGCTCACTTACAAGAATGAAAGGCTTCTTATTCTCCCTGGACCCAATGAAATGGCTCCCTTTCCACGATCGGTTAGGCTTATACAACACTCATGCTTGTACTGTTGCCATTCTAAGGGCATCAGTGGGATTCAATCCGGAGAGTGCACCAGCGGCATATCCACTTCCTTACGGTGAATATTTGGGAGAAATTGAGGCGCTACATCTTATTTTAGCACATGATCTATACAACGAATTACGATCGTTATTAGCTCATATTCAAGAATTAGATATAAGAGAGCTACACGTCATGCTACTAGTTATGATGGTTGCCTTTTTCTCCCCCTCTTACTCCAGTATCTTACCCCAGCAATCAAAAGTCAGACTCAAGCAACCCGAGAAAGTCGTCAAAGTCCACGATTATTATACGCACAAGCTTCAGGTAAGGAGAATATATTCATAAAAAAGAATAGATTTATCTTTGCACTTTTCTACTAAACTCTTCTTCTCTCCTTTTCTCCTTCATGGGATGGACCTTTCATTTGATAAAGAGGAGTAAAATTTAAATCGATAGGTTTTTTTTTCTTCTCTTAAAACAAAATTGATAAATTTTTTATGTGTTTATCTACAAATCAGCCCCTTCTTTTGATCATTAAACAGACCGAAAATGACTCAATTGATCTTTAAATATAAAATATTCGCATTTGACTACCACTCAATGAATAATACATTTTATCAATTTCATCTGTTTACAATTACATTGATAAGGTCTTTCGCCATGAGCACGAAGATGCCATGGATCAATAATTAAAAGTAAAGAAAAGATGGTTGGTCAGCTTTTCCCTTCCTGCATATTATACATTATTGAAACTTTCTCAGTCATTTTTAACTTATTTGAAAGATTATTTTTTTTGTTCGTCTTTTATGATTTATTTTTTTTACTTGATATTATCAAATTTATATACATATGTACATACGTATTTTCTAATAGGACAAAAAACACATCTCTTTTTCTCTCTATTCCATTCCTTGCAATTGTTTTATATAAAATGATTGTTTAATATTTGAACATTAATTAATTTAAATATCAATTTCCATGCGCCAGAGTTGTGTAGACTAAATGTGTAGTCTCCAAAGCACGAAATATATACATACAGTCAAATCCGAATAAGAGTCAAAATAAGAGGGTTATAGCAAGTATGTTGCTTTTATTCAATGTAAGAGAATAAAACCATTTTTTTGATTACTTAAGTACACTGGTAATCGATCCACTCAATGAAATAAGACAATTTGTTGTTCATTTCAACGTATATGTATTTACTTTTTCTGGGAAAATTGATTTTTTTAAAATTTCTTCAACGGTGGGATTGTCAAGCGCATTGCTAAATGGAACGAATCTTCTTCCAAACTTAGAATTAAATAAATAAATTCGATAAATTAAAAAAAAAAAAAAAATAAAGGCCGTGGAATATTTTTTACCGGTTCTGGTTCAAAAATTAGTTTCCTTAGATTTTATACTAAAAATATAAAACATGGGCACTCGTAGAGTGCGAACCTTTGCCTATGATCACTTGTTCTAATTTGTATCTTAAGCTATCTGGTCGATTATGTATTTTTATCCTTTTGTTCTACCTTGATCTTTGAATTTTCAAAATTTTATGACCTTTTGCTGTGCCCATATATAATCTTCGAACCAAGTTAGATCAAAACCGATCTGTAACTTTTGCCATAAACAGGGGTAAAAACATAAACTCCGTTCAAATTTGTTGGCGGAAGTAATTATGCCTTAAATGCCATTCCGCCAAAGGGGCATCAGCAGGATTGTGTTTGGAATGGTCGGAGGAAGTTAGCTAAGAAATTTGATGACATGTTATACCGGGTGATCAACTGAAATCTGACCACTTACTAATTCAATAAGTAATTAAGGTTGAGTGATTGAAATTAAATAATATTCCGATACATTAACGTATAAACAATTACTTACAAAACAAACTGGAGCTCTCTACCTTACGTACAAGTTCAGAAGATGAGACTCTAACGTGTTCGACGAATTTCCATTCCCGCCCTCCTTGACGCTCGAAAAACCCGGACGGAAGTTTCCAACTAGCACGGCGTTTCCAGGACCTCTGTCTACTCCATCATTAACGAGAGGAAGAAAGCCTGTGTAAAAAAGGCCAAACTAGATCCGGAGGAGTGTAAGAAAACAGCTCAGGCTAATCCATCAAGTTCATGAGGGGCCATGCAAGGGATCTCGGAGTTTCACACCAGATTTTCCAGAGAGCTATCAAAAAAAGTGGGTTGAAAGAGCCTTATGAGGGAAGAAAGGCCACTTTTTTCACCAACAATGAAGGACACCAACAAGGCCAAAACCAAATTGGTCATCATCTTCAGCGACAAGAAGACCTAGACCGTCGGCCCCTTGAGAAACAGGAAGAATATCAGGTACTTAAGCTTTGGAGACATTGATTAATCAATGAGGACACTTAGTACCACAAAGCTATCTGCTTCCACCATATTCGTGGGCTTTTTTGCCTCTAAAGGCAAGGCCTCTCTCTCTTGTGTGGTTACCGGTCGGGTACATGCTCATAGGCTCTGACTATGTGACTGCCTTGGAGGAGAACCATTTGGAGTTGGTGAAGGTAAACTATTCCGATGGAAATATAGTTTTACAGCAGGATGGTGCGCATGCACACACCTCAAAGGAGGCACATGAATGGTTGGCCAACAACATTCCCTTCTGGTGCAAAACTTTTGCCCCCCTAGAGCCCTGATGCCAATCACTCAACTACACCTTTTAGATGCATATCGAGGGAAGGTCTGCAGTGCCCGTTATCCAAACACCGAGGCCCTTAAAGCTTCTGTCAGCCAGCACGCAGATGCAATGACGGAGGATTACATCCGCAGTGGGTGCCATACCTTCCGCCGCCGCCTGAAAACCAATATTGCTCCTAAGGGCGGCTACATTAAGAAAACTCAGACATGCATCTACTTATGGGATTAATTTTGCTGAGGTTCTATTGTTAATAAATAAATTATATCATGTTGAAGATTAAGATTCAGCTTCAGTTTTTAATAGACCCCCCGGTAAAAGAAAATGTTTATTCTTTCTTTGTTTTATATAGGAACATTTCCGACTCAGAAATGGGGGTGTACGGGGCTTTTTTAAAGCCTGCTGGTCCCGCTTTTTGAATTTAGTAACTCGATATGCCAATAATAATAATTAAAGTGATGAAGAAGCTTCTTTCTGGTGGATTGTATATAATTTAGTTAAGCTTATATTTTGAAATAATTAAAAGCGGCATATCCCGATAATTTCTTATAGGTGTAAAACCCCATGAAATCCTTGGATAACGGGATCTTGAAAGAAAAACCATAATATATACCTACATTCAAATCCAAATATAAGAAAAGTACGCTTATAGTCAATGTTCTCTCAAATGCCAATTTTTAATACTTAGCATTTTAAAGAAGGTGAAAAATCTGCAAAGAGTCTCGAAATAAGGAGTTCTAAAGTCATTTCGAATATAAGAAAAATCCGTATTTGAGTGTAAATAGTAATTCTATTTGACATAATACATAAAGGATTGATGCTAAATAGTCTCAAACAATTGTCTACATAGAATCTACATATGCACAATATGATAGCAATTAAAAGAAATTCATAGATTATTTATGTTTTGTAACTTGAAACTTATCTTAATGGCCCAGTCTATTTAAGTAAGTAGTCGCTCTAGCTTTATCTACACGTATATACATATATATATTAATAAAATATGATGTAAAGGCCATTTAAAATTAAATTAGAGTTTTGTTAATGATCCATCATATAGAACAACTTGTCACATACACATAAAGCAGTTTCCCTGAGGTTATAAGTTGCATCATCATTGAAGGCGACGCCATTTTTGGGGGCTTATAGTTGATATTTTAATTAAATTATATGAACAAATTCCCAAAAATCTTAATGAAATTTCTTCAAATGGTTTTGAAAATAAATATGAGATACTGCATTGAATACTACTTAATGAGAATGATAAACACGGATATTTGAATATAATGAAAATAATATGTACGGAAAATCCCTTTGATATGGCTAGATTTGTACAGTTATTTTTGTTCCCGAAAAGGATGTGAGAAAAATATCTTATTCTGTCCACTTAAATAGTTAATTGATTGTCCAAACTATGGAAATAAGATTGTAAAACGATGTGATAGTATATTTATAATGAAATATACAAAATAGGAACATATATTTGATTGACAGCAAACCATATTATTTGTGGGTTCCATCTTGACATCCAAATACAGAGCAATTGTTCACTATTTTTTTTAATAATAATGAAAAAAAAAACATTTTTATTCTTTTAAAACTTGGTTTCTTATCTCCCCAAAATGGCAGATATCAAGGATGGTGACGTCACACGACAGCCCCCTATATTTTTAAATCTATAATATTATATTATTTAAAAAATTTCAAGTTGTAGTGATCATTGCTCAACATAACTTATATATTTTGCGGTAGACACGGATAAAAAAATGCTATCAATGTCACTGACCTTAATAAATTCCTATAGTACACATAAATTTATATTTGTATACCCACATATATTAGAAAAATGAATGTTACTTTGAAAGGAACATCAATGCGATTACTGTTATATGTATATAATTATTTATCATCAAGGAAAATTATTAATGAATAAGACGAAATAATCCTCTTATAGAGAATGAAACGAAATAACTTTAATTAGTACTGATAGTAATGTAGTAGAATGCATATACCGGGTGCGGCGAAAAAATCTTTACACTTTCAATCTAAAACTTTATCAAAATGTATTTCAGCAACCTGTTGCAATAGGGTATGTCAATAAAATAAAAATAACTGATACAATGTCTTGACTATCCTGATCATCAATGTAGCCCCCCTCGGCAGTAATGATGGCTTCCAGGTGGCCACGGAAGGCCTTGCGCTCATAACGGATGTAGTCCTCAGACATGGCATCCCAGTGCTGGTTGACGGTGTCCTCGAGGTTGTTGATATTTGGGTGACGGACGGTGCAGGACTTGGGATCAACATACACCTAAAAAAGGATGTCGAATGAGTTGGCATCTGGTGAGAAGCGGGGCACATTTTCTTTGGGCAGAAATACTAGTTGTTTTTCAACCACTTCTGGGCCTTTTTGGACGTTGACGCACTATCCTGCTGGAACACCACGTTCATGGTCGGGTTCATGTTGGAGATCACAACAACTTTACAATCTTTCTTGGTTTCTTGCCACCGTCCAAAAGTGCGCGGACCGAAATTTGTTGATGCCTATTTTACTGCATTCACAAAAACCTTGATTTATTTGTAAAACGAAGTGTAAAGATTTTTTCCACGTATCCGGTAGTGGTACTATGTAGATATTGATTTAGTATTGTAGGCTCCCCTTTCTTTTATCAGTCCCATATGTCAACACAAAAACAAGTTGGGATGATTTTTCTCCAAACTGAGTCTGGATTACATTTGTAATCTTCTGCAAATTGTCGTCAATATCTATAAAAAAAAATTAAATGTTTGAAAGGCTAAATCGGGATCAAATTAAGCCCCATAAATCAAATTTGTACTCTCAATCAATTTATCTTACATTTCTATTAATAAATGAATAGTAAATTAGTCCTTTGGAGTTACCGCAAATTGCATTTAAAGGTCGCAGAAATTACCTCTGTTAATAGTAATGGAAAAATTTAATGATAGATTCTAGCTTTTTTTAACGGTTATATCAGAGCTAAAGAAAGTCTCATGTATAAAATCAGGGATAGGCAACTGGCGGCCCGGGGCAGCATACAGCCTAGTGCGGCCCACACATGAATTACATAAAGTCCAAAGAGAACCGATGAGACTAAGTTTCATTTGATGCTCATTGGTACCACAAAAATTAACATTGACCTCCGATCCATTGTGAGCCAGCAGGCCAAACCGCAGGTCTCTCATTAGGTTTAATTAATTTTGCCGTTTTTGAATGTGAGCTATTCGGACTAAGTTTTTTTAAAGAAACTTAAAAATATATGAAACACTTTTTTTAAGCAAGTTTTTGTATCTGTTGCTTATTAAAGACATGTAAAAATGCATTTATTCGTAGAAAATAGTTGTATGTTGGTTTAATAAACATACAGATATCAATACATTTATTATGTGTTCTTAAACAAAACGAGTAAACAAGGCATTTGCAAACTTGTTCATTGAATATGGCCACCTTCAGTATTTATAACAGCCTTAGCATGTCGCCGGAATGCCTTGCAGGAGTTGATGACAAATTCCTCACACAGGTTGTCCCACACAGCCACTATGGCGGCTTTCAATGAGTCCACATTTGGTTGGGGAGCTTTTTTGGGTTCCCTCTCCAAAGTGCCCTACACAGCAAAGTCCAGTGGGTTCAAATATCCCGAGGAAGGTGACCTACTATAATATAATATTATAGTAGGTGATAATATTTACACTTGTCCTCAAAATTATTCATATTCTTGTTAATTTTTGTGATGCAACTAACGAATTTTTCTCAAGTTTTTTTTATTTTTAATAAATTATATGTGACCTAGAAATGAATGACGACTATCAAGGAACTTTTGATTTCATTGGTATTTATTGATTGTAAACTAAAAATACTATGTTCATAATTATTAATACCCTATCTCCCCTTATGTTTTAATAGTCAATAGCATAACCTTTGTTTTTTATGGCTGCTCCTAGACGATTTTGTACGCCTCCACAAGCTTCCTGCATGTGTCCAGAGTGCCCACTCTTTCTTGGCAAATGCCTCAAGCTGGGCTGGGTTTGTCGGTTTCCCTAGACATCATTCTTGTCTTCAAGTCTCGCCACAATTTCTCGACAGGATTCAAGTCTGGACTTTAACTCAGCCATTCTAGAATGTTGGTATTGTTATCCTTGAACCATTTCTTCACTACTTTAGCATTTTGTTTTGGATCATTATCATATTGATACGTACAGTTGTGGTAAGGCTAGAGTTTCTCAGGAAACTCCTTCAAGTTTTCAGAAAGGATCTTGATGTAATCCTCCTTCTTCATGATTCCTTGGACCTTGACGAGGTTCCCTGTGCATTTACTACGTGTTTTGTTTTCAGCTGTCGATTTTTCTGCTTCTTCCACCCCCTTATTACTTATCAGTGTTCTGAGCGTTGATTGGTTGAGTTCACGTCGTTATATTTATTCTGTAACACAAACTTTCATACGATACAAAACAGATCAAAGGGCCAAAATAAGTTGGTAGTTAGCCAATTCTTGTCCAATTCTTCCCAACTATGGAATATTTATTCAATAATTGTGGAAAAGTGTTCAGATCTTAATAAGAGCTAATTCTAATTCAACCAATCAACGTTCAGAGTACTGGTTAGGAGAAAAGAAGGTTAAGTCTCCACAGATGATAACAAAGTACCGTGTATAATTTGGTGTTAGTGAGTCTGTAAGTTGTGAATAATTCCCAACCCTTTTTAAATAGTAATTCCATAGGCGTAGGAGAGGATAATTTTTTAGTGGGACAACCTCAATTTTCCCGAATATTACAATGAAAATGAATTGAAGACTATTTTATAATATCTGCCTTTTTAAAATATTAAAAAACAGTTAATTGTCCAAATATAGCAAATTAATTCTGGAAGTTGTTGAATTCGCCCTACTAATACATTTTTGTTTCTTTTTGTAGAATAAAATGTTGTAAGATATTATGTATATTACGTGAATTGTTCATGCGACTAATATCTCTGATTTGAAGCCTTATAATGGTGCATGTTGTTGAACTCTTAACTCCTCATATGCATGTTTATACTCATTAGTATTGGGGTTTGGCCTGGAAATCCTGTACCGGTCAGAGACTGTTATAATTTTAACTAATTCGGTCTCGTTATACAATTCATTCTGTATTTACTGGGGGGTATGGGGGGCTGGGCTAAGAAAAAACCAAAAAATATCTCTTGATCAGATCTCGCGTCATGTTTTTTAAGAGAAAAAATTTTGAGTGGAAAAAATGACTGGTTTTTATCTCCAACGGTTTTTAGAAAATGATAATTCGGGTTAAGATTTGAATTTTTTGGACATCGCTGCAGATCAGTCTATAAAACTTTTTACTGTAGTGTTATCACGATACTAATATTTTAGTACCGGCTCCGATACCAATATAGATATAAGTAATTCGGTACTTTTCAACTCAACAAATAACCCCAAAAAAATGTCGTTAAGGGCAATCGACATGCACGTCCAGGTAGTATTATGTCGGTCTTTATCTAGGAATGAAGAGCGCAATCCCGTTTAGTTCAGTGCTGCATATCAGTCTAAAAAATTAAAAATTTCGCTCCTTGATGATGTCAGTTAGATTCATTAATTCTATTTTGTATCAGTTCTAATTCTGAAAGTCTGAAGGACTGACGTTCTTAAGGACCGGTCCTAACATTAGACTGGATTGAATGACACAACCCTACTTACAGAGGGGGGTTGCACGTATTATTTTTTAATAACGTAGTGGATGTGCAAGTACTTTTTCTAATATCAGTTAAGTATAGCATCTTTTTAAATGTATTAGTACCCGGTACCACCATAGCACGGGTATACGGAGCAGCAATACTTCAGACCAAACCGAAAAACAAAAATTCTGTCTCGGATCGGTCTCAACACTAATTTCTAAATTCTCATAGTTAGTGTTGGATCGGTCTTAAAAACTAAAAAGACCTTATATAATTTGTCAGTCCTAGGACCGGTACTTATGGGTATTTAATGCCAACTAGAACAGCTCAAATGATGTAGTTACTAACTACGTCATTTCAGTTGTTGAAGTTTTATAATTATTCATAACCTCTTTCAAAGAGACAAGACACCTGATGGTTTAAAGTAGAAGGTACGTGGCTAGAACGTATTTTTATACGTTCTAGCTATCATTCGTGATTTTCTACGTTTTTACATTCTTCAATCCTCACTAGGAGTGAAGAACATTTATAGATAGCTAGGACTGTAGGAATGAAGGACCAACTTAGATAGTAAAAATGATCAGACCGAAAGAAAAAAAAACTGAAGGGGGGTTGATTATTTTTTGGAGGTTACGTCATCTGTGGATCATTTATTTGATGACGTAGTAGAGTCACACGTACTGGTTTCCATATCAGTTAAGTATAGTAACTTTTTAAATGCGTGAGTATGTGGGTACCACTATATTAGGGGTTTACCGAACATCACTACTTCAGACCAAACTGTGACCGAGTCTCAACACTAATAAATACATATATTCTCATAGCTAAAGGATTTCTTCGATTTTCGCCTTCTTTGTCCTGAGTGAAACATAATTATAATGTATACTTTTATTTTAATTGTTGAATTAATTACTTGCCGCGTGATTATAGTTTTTTTCATATAATTATGAATATTATTTCAAGCGTAGCTGCATATTTTATTCATGCTACAAGTTGTTGTTGCTTATGAATAAGCAAAGTATATAATAACTAAGCTTTTAGAGACTTCTGAGCATGATTTTGAATATATATGGATTATGTATAAAATATAAAACATATTTATATACGTTTAAATAAATCTACTTTTTTCATATTTATAGGCATACCTCACACTACAACACGGACATGAAACTTGTCCACGGATCATGAACGCCATCATAACAATGATTGAAAAAGTTAGAAATTTTAGTGATCGACTCCGTGAATTCCTTTGTGATGTAACAAGATGTGGTCTTCAAAAACAATGTGAAAGTGTTTGTGAAAATATTGGGCTCATGGCTTTCCTCCTTCAATCTGAGCCCCTCTAATTAATTATGTAGAACCACGAGGCCGTAGAATGAGGATGATCTTTATCCTTCCTGGTCGTGTCCTCCATACTCCTTCCTAGTCTTAAAGTCTACTATGTATTTCCGTCTCAAATATGATTTCCTCGATGTATTGATTCCATATGGGGTCTGGAAATGGCTGAATACGTACATATGTAATTGTGTTTGTATATACTTAGCAATATCGCCATCAAATGCATCTTCAAATACTCATTTTTCGATGAGAGCCGCCTTATACCTATCATGTATACACACACTTGAGTTATTCATGGTTTCTAGAATAATAGAGAAGAACCCGTGCAGCTGTTTCTTGGGGAAATATAAATATTAATTTTGAATATATGATAAATGCTAAAGGAAACATTTTTGCACCGAATAATAGTTAAATATATCCCCTATAAATATGATGATGTTTATTTGTTAGTTTACCCATGTTATAATGATTTGTGTTATTTTTTTTTTGTTGTGATTTTTTTTTCTTTGAAACTTTGTTGTAATAATGTATGAATAGAGAAAAATTATAATTATTATCATTGTCTTTTATCATTTCCATTGTAGTTTAAAAAAGTGTAATTACGGTATGGGACGTCGTTCATAATTTTTATCAACAGCTGCAATGTTTTCCCAGAAAAAAAGTCAATATTGAATATACAGTTCAGTCGGGTTTAATTTATGATGGAGACTTTTACCATGGCGTTTTATAAAAATAGAGCCACCATAGCAGGATGATAGCGGCGTTGCTTAAAAGACACGTAGGTTGTGTTTGATAGGCCTAAAAAAATAAAAAGACTACGGTCCTAATAAAATTTGTCAGTCCTTCGTACTCGTCCTTATCTTTCTTATATGGTCACTTCAACAGCTGAAATGACGTTGTTACTAACTAAGTCCTTTGAGCTGTTCAACACAAGGTCTATATAAAATTGGTTTAATATAACCTCTTTCCAAGATACTCAAGTATCTTGTGTCTTTCAAGCGATAAGAAAGCTGAAGTTTTAAGTAAGAGTGTGGCTAGAACTTATTATTAATAATAACGTTCTAGCTATCATTTAATATTTTCTTCGTTTTTATACTATTCAATCCTAGCTTTGAGTGAAGAAGAGCTTTAACGATAGCTAGGACTGAAGGAACGAGGTATTGATCCTTAGGACCATTGAATGCTAAAAAACATTGGACCGATAAAGAAATGGACTGATGATGCAATCAGTCCTAGGACAGATCCTATACTATGGGTAGGGATCTTTCTACAATTTGCAAGTACAAATTTTCAGTGGGCTCCTACAATTGATAAGTATCTCGGCTTCAGCCCAGGTTAGCCTTTGCTTTAAAGTGCCGTTGGCCTCGGCCCAGAGTCGATGAAATAAATAAGTACTTTTTTCATAGAAAATGTCAACAAGAAATGATGTTTCCTATAAAATCCTGGTATTTTATTATCAAAAAGAAAAAGTTGATTCGAAATTATTTTCATTAAAAAATAATAAAATTTAAAATGATTAAATTCAAATTTGAAAAGAAAAGGACCCTTACATTTATAACTTAAGGACCACTAACGGTAAAACGGCTTTGTTTATGCAATAAATGTTAGCTTTATCAAAAATGATTGTTTAACAATACAAATAATGTTCTTTTATCAGGCTTATCAATGCTCTGATGTACGTAGCATCATTACAAACAAAACAGTATTTATGCTATTATAATAAAAGTGTTTAAACATGTGTTGCCATATCCCAAAAGAATGAATTTGACTCTTTGTATGCACTCCCGCACTGAAGTAAATTCGAAACACAGTTTTGTTTTTTTAATATTTAAAAACAATCTTTTATTAATAATAAATTGTGGCGAGTATCAAATTTCTTTCAAGGACATAATATATGTTTTTTTTTCGGCTAAGATTGCAGAAATAATACTTCAAGTTAAATGAAGTAAAATGAAAATAAAAGTGTGACAAACTTTTGCAAATCTCTTTTTATATTTAAAGCAAAGCATCAATTTTTTAGTTGTTCATTTTAATACTAAAATATATACACACGAAGAGATATTACTATTTCTATCATTATCACTAATAATTGCTTTTAGAGTCCGCAGGTGTTTTTTTGAATTTCCTAGCTCCATCCGACTCACTGTTGAATAATTATTGAATAGTAGGTTCTAATCAACCAAATTATATAGAATTGGGATTTTTGAGTGATTTTTTTTGACCAAATGAACAAAAAAAGAGCCCTAAAATAGGGGAAAATGAGTATCCAAAATATCAAAATTTAATAATTTGTATCTAAAAAAATAAATCATTTTTATAAGGATAATTTAAAGTAATTAGTGTTGTTTTATATTTACAATAATTTACTCATAAATTTTGCTATATCACATCTATACTTTTTACGTATGTTTTTAAGTTTTTAAACGTACTAACAGACCATTCAACGTCCACATTAGTTGTTGGAGCAAATTTGAAGTTTGTGTGATCTTCAAGAGTCTTGTAAGATGGAGGCATATCAGCATCACCACCACTGATTATACGTTCAACTTTTTGCATAAATGTAATATCAGGATTTTGCAATTTAGCGGAAAAGTGTTTCTCTTTACATGCAAGATTCAAAAGGGATTATTCAACAGTCAATTTTGCACCAAATTTTCCCCGTCCTCTAATTGGCTGTTGTCGGAATCTGGCTCCCTCACATATCCGATCATGTAATCATAACCTTGATTGCATCATCTACATATTTTTACCTCCAAAAAGAGAGCCTAAGGAAGGAGGATTTTTGTGGGTGGATTTTCCCAAGAAAAATATCATTAAATAATCATCAAAAGCTGTTGTGTAAAATGAATCCAATTTGTTCTACATATTTAATATCAGTTTACAAAAATGAACAGTTCTTCTCAAAAAGTTCAAGGTAGGCAATTTTTTGAGCAATCGCACACAAATCCTAAGTTTAGTTGTATATAACTAAAATGAAACTTATGTTATGTAATAATTAAATGCTGGATTTCCTGGTAATCTACCGTAGGTGTAAAATTCTGGGAATTTGGGGTCCCGAAAGAAAACCCCTAGTGCCCATTTAGAGTATGAATGTGACATGTCTGAGGATTACAAAAATAATATGGGCTTGAAGTGTTTCCGAAACACTTCAACCTTTAAATATTCTGGCCCCTTTTATCAAAAGGTGGCCAATAATATATTTGTTCTAGATATTTAGTTTTTAACATGGATTAATCAAGAGGAAATCTTTTTCTGCGTCCTTTTCATTAGTCGTCATAACATTCTATTCGTTTCTATAGCTTACTCCCTTGAATATACTACGAATGAGGAAGTTAATATACTATTTTAAAGAACTGTTTCAGAATTAAAATAGAGATTTTGATTTGTGTGAAAATGCCAGAACCGTTTTATTGCCACGGGATATAAAAAAACAGAGAATATAAGTTCCCATCGAAACTCACGGAGAGAGAGAAATGTATACTGTCCATTAAAATACTTAATACTAATTATACTTATCCTTCGATTGACAATTACCAAGAAGCCTCAAATGCAGAATTCCTTAAAATTTGTAATATAAGTAACTTGTCAACACCATAAGTAATGTTTTATATTTATTAGGTTTATTTGTAAGCATCTTCTATGAAGAAATTTGAAAAAAACAATATCCTCTGAAAATTGATTATTTTTAAATTCGCAAAAACATATATCTTTATTTGCTGGTAAGCTTACTGAGCCTATGAATATGTAAGATTTATATGAGTATAATTATCAAAGAAGAAAACAAATTCACTAATTACTTCTGTAAAAAGCAGGCATCATCACTGAGAGAATATTCTATGTATTCATAAGAAATTTTGTTACAGAAAGAGGGATTATGTTTGGTAAATTGTTAATTAAAAATCTGTGATAAGAAACATTCAACTATTGATCAAAGAAAAATATCAAAATTGAATGGAACATGGTCTCATTGTTAGTATATCAAATTGAAGTCTAATAACAATTAGTAAAATATTTTCTATTAATGTTAGTTATCCCGTTTGTTTAAGTCATAGATATATTCGTTTATTTGACAAAAATTATTTATTTAATACTGGTTATTGATCTCATATCACGAAAAGTTTTAAAAATATCCGAATTTTACGGAAAAAATTAAAAAATTTATTTAATACGCGTCGATATGTATGTCGATCCATACATATGTATTGGTTTATTTTGGATGCTCCATCCCTTGATAGTAGTATTTTGTTGTTACTTATTTAGGTCTGAAGACTCCAGTCCCCATCCAGACCAGTCTCGATTCAGTACAGTTCAGTCTTTGATGACGTCACTCAACTTTATTCAAGTACCGGTTTCATGGACTGATAGGACTACTGGTTCTGAGACTGGACTGGACCAAATAATTGAGGAATACCACAACACTACTTGATATTGTATCCCACGGAAATGAAAAATATTTTTATTGATGGAAAAATCCAACCTATTGCATATTTGGGAAATGTTTTTATGAAATGTATCTGTTTTTACACTTACGGTATCAAAAGACAGTTATTATTATTTGATATTTGCAGGGGCGTCCGCAGGGGGTTTCTGTAGGCCCCCCCCCAAAAAAAAAACATTAGTCCCCCTCCCAAATCAGTTTAAAGAAAAAAAAATTCACTTTTTCTTCATAAAAAAAGGTCATTGAAGTAAGAAAGGTAAATCGTGGAAAGAAAATTGATTTCAAAGAAGGTCAAGCCCCCAAAATAAAATCGTGCATGACTTGCTATGTTTACATTGGACTCAGATGCTTTAAGAGTATCTTTAGTCACTAGAAAATCTAAATAAAAGAAAAAAACACACATACAATTTATACAATAAACAACTTAGCAGAAGTAATCATGTCAACAAAATAAAACTTTACACTTGTACATTGTCGAATGTACAAAACCTTTTTCCTTCATAATATAACTGATTGAAAGTCTAGTAATGGGAGAAAAATTTTAATACGTGATCGTTTTTAATGAAATACAGTCAAACCTGTATTAAGCGGTCAGGCAAGAGAAATTTAAAAAAAAACTGACTGCATAGTGCAGGCTACCCCCTTAAATAGGTTTCTGATTTTGTAACAATTCTAACTTTGAAAATGGACATTTTCAAATGGCTGATTAGTTCGCCAGATTCAAGTTCCCTGAAAATAAGATGCTTTAAAAAGCCCTTTTTACAGGGTGTGGCAACAGAGCTTCCTTTTTTATAACGTTTGGCAATCAGACTGTAGAAGTAGCAGCGAGGTTAGGAATTGTTTTATATTAGAAGCGAGATTCTAATTTTTGTTTGCAAATAGAGTCCGTCACAATTATGCGTAAGGAATTTTTGCTTTTTACTAGAAAATTGAATATTTAATTTTTTTTTTCAAAAAATTGAATAGTTAATTTTTATTTCCAAAAAATTTAATTTTCTGTTTGAAGCTATAGAATTTGGAAATTTTTGTGAAAAGAAGTTGATTTTTGAATTTTTTTTTCAAAAATTTAATATTTGAAATATAATTTTTCAATTTTTTTCCCAAAAAATTAGATTTTCTGTGAGTAGCTATGAATTTAGAAATATTTCTTCTAAAAATTTAATATTTAAAATTTAATTTTCAAATTTTTTTCCAAAAAATTATAATTTTTGAATTTTTTTGAACAAAAAATCCAAAAAACTAAGCCTTTCCCCGTTAAAATAAATACATATATATAATTCTGTGGATGCCCCTGGTGCCGTTTATGAAAAACAGTTAATTACTTCAATTTATAATTAAAAAAATGACTTTTCCATTCATATCCATAGTTTGAAATTTGCAAAATAACACCCCGTAAAATAATGTAAGAGAGATAAAATTAGTGCCATCAGATGTGATGTCATGCATGAATTTTAAATAGGTATGATTTGTTCACATCGGGTCATGAAAAATGGATTTATTTGAGAAAACTCATACATTTTTAAAAGCTAAGTAGAATATAATTAACTAATTATTTAATCAACTATTCATCCATCATTATAGATTTTTGGCAATTTTTTTGTATTAAATAACTATCCTTCTAAAATTTATGGATACAAATTTTTTTAAAGAAAAAAAACAACTGGTAAATTCGGTTTATTCAACAATGGGAATGTCATCTATCTGATTTGATTTTTAAAGCTGTATTAAACAAAATTGTAAATAAGTATTATCATTATGAAACTAAAATAAAACTTTTTCGGATTTCTAAAGCTTGTTATATTGCCTTTTGGAAAAAGGAAGTAATGTTGCTGCGTCCTGGATAATGAAAAAAATCCAAAGACGTTCGAGTCCAAATCTTTGATTTTGTAATCAAGTAGAGTCGCAAGTCTTCAAAATAACATCCAAGTCCCCACCATTGTTAATTTAATGCTCTTAAAATGATAAAAATTAGGTTTTTTGTGCTTTAGTAGAATATTACTATTCTTAATTTAATTTGAGATCTTTACAAAATAGTTCATTATCTACTCATCGAGAATGCTTGGAATTAAGAAATTTAGAATTAGAGAATAAGCTATTATGAATATTTTTAGATGTTATAAACTACACACTATTCGTTTTTTCAGTGCATCATTGAAACATTCTTAAAGTTAAGGCCAAAAGTTCCTCAATCATATATAATGAGGTCAAGCATTATTATAGATGTGTAATTAAGCAATGTATTTTATACCTTTTTAAGTGTAATGAAAATAGTTACACTATACTATTCACAATAATTATTATCGCAAAACATTAGAAAGACATGCAAATGTAAGGTTTTGTTAATTTTCATTCCAGAAAAAGTTACGTGTTTTTTAAGTAATTTTGACGATTGTACAATAATATCTACACAAGAAGCCTATTAAGTTAAGTATTCATTGGATTGTATAATTTTTTAAGATATTAGAGTTAATTGAAGGTTCACAGAGATTGAATTGAAGTTTTCGAAAGGAAGACCGGATATGAAATATCCGAGACTGAAATAAGTAGGTTTTTATAAATTTATCATAAATGAATGTGTTGATATTTAATTACTCACTCCATTCCACTTGTTCATACTTTAATCCTTTTTCAATCAAAATTGATATTTTAAATTAAAAATAGTACCTCTGTTTAACTAAATATCTGAAACAGGTGTATAGTCCTTTTAAAATAAATATATATTTAAAAAAATTACATGTTCATTTAGGGCTTAGATGAAATCAAAATCATAGTTTTCACTTCATCAATTTCTCACTATTTGAATAAATTACAATGTTAGATACATTTAAAACCATGGTGGAGTTTGCAGAAGGCCCTTGATCCTCAAAATTTATTATATGAACATGATTGTGATAGCTATTGATGTAAATCTTGTCATTATTATTTAATTCCTGAGTAGTTAACTTCTAATCCACCTTGATTAAATTATATTCAAATACACATAAACATTCGTGTATCCAGAAAAAAGACAAAGGATAACCTTAAGAATTTGTTGTAGAGTTATAATTTAAGTCCTTGCTGGATTCCGAATAGAATTGAAGATCGGCATCAGAGTAATTCTTGCAATTGTCTTTCTTCATTTCCTTTTTCCACTCCTCTTTCTTCACAGTTGATTGTAGCTTATCTAATGGAATGTCATGGCAGCTAATCTACTCTCCTCCAACACATTCTTAAAAAAACCGGGGTTATCTTATTGATTTTCGGTTTCTTTTTTTTTAACTTGCAAAAAGTACTCACGATTTTCATCACTGAGGATAGCTTTGCTGTGAGATGCGCGTTTGATAAATAATTGGTAGAAAATTGGGGGAAAAATTGATTTTAAAATAATCAATAACTCAAATGATACATCAAAAACAATGAAAAACTAGAATGGGTATTCGATAGAGCACAAACCTATCCCTAAAGTCATTGACCCTAAAAATTAACATGCATTTCCGTTTTATATTAATAGTCAAAAGTTTGCAATGCTGAATATTTTTTTACTTATTGTGTTACCTTTGAACTTATGTCGTATAAGAAGTATCCAACAAAATGACACTAATTTGAGTTATTTATCGCAATTTGTTCCAAAGTTATGCTCAATTATGCATTTTTAACGTTATGTTTGACCTCTCAAAATTTAATGGCCTCATGCATATAAAACCTTGCTACAAAGTTTTACCTAAATCGGGCAGATACTTTTTCTTTAATCCTGCTTACAATCAGACAAATAAACAAAGACATTACTTCCGTCCGACTTTATTCGCAGAGGTAATTAATTATATTATTACAAAATGATTGCTCTTCCACTAAATTTCTTTTACGGCTCCAAATAAACTATTATCTAAAACTATACTACGATTCCGTAGAAAATATGAAGGAATTGATGTATTCTTGAACATAGAGACAATGATTGACGGGACCGCAGACCTTGATGTGAAGGGGTATCGGCACAATGAAGGATCCTTCCATTAAAGGAGATGAGATCCACCAAGTGAGGCACAAACAGAGGAGATCTCTTTAACAGAACGTGAAATTAAAGAGCGGATCAGAATGACCATGGAACTATACAAATTCTAAGCAAAGGCCCTTGATTGATAAAAAATGTTTAAAAATCTAAATCCTATGTAATACCTTTTTTGAGTTGAAAGTACACAGAGTCATAAAAATGAATCAAAACAGCTGATAGGAAACTACTACTTCTGTATTTATTTAAAAAAGCGAGCCGTGATAACTCCTGAAGAAAGTAATTGTTTGGAATATTTTCATTACTCTTACTATGAGGCTTTAAATTAATTTTCACGATTTGCTTCCTCACATTGTTTTTAGTATTTTAGCTGTTTATATAATTCAATTTAGTAAAATAAATATAATAATAATTTTATTCGGAAGAGGTTAATCTAATGATTCTGCACATACTTTAAGTGGTAGGAGGATTTTGATCAAATTGAAAAGTTACGTTTACATCCATGTAGTCTTATTATTTAGAAACAAAAAACAACTTAGTTTTGGATTTTGTTTTTAAGGAAAACAACAAAACACACATAAATAACATATATCAAGGTTCCAAATTTTTGTCTTAGTGGTCTCTTGGGGAAAGAATAAACTCATATGTGTTGTCTGTTGACTGACTAAATGTAAAAACAGCCTATATTTTGTAAATATTATATTCTAGTTCAGTCAGAGTGTTATTGTTGGTCCATTTCTTTGTGTTGATCCTCTTTTTGTCACTGTTTTCTGAGAGACCCTAGTGTTGTGATTACTAACCAACCTCTTCATCACTGCAGAGTAAGGTGTGCATTGTTTCGTTGTTGTTGTTTTTTTTGTGACAAAGTAAAACTTTGGAATTTTAAAAGTGTTCCTTTTCATTAGAAAAGTATAGATCTTTCATTAAATTATGTATATATATACAGGGTTGGTCTTATCTAGTAGTTTATATTTTATTACTTTCAATTTTTCAAGAGTAAAACTTAAACAGAAGGTTTTGTTCTTAATGTAGTACTCGGCACAGCCTTATATAAGCCATATATTATATGAGCCATCAACTCGAATAATTACCTTAATACGATGCCTAAATCCCTTCCAGACCTAAACTATGTCAGAATCGAACTTGGTCCACTCCTTCTTGATAGAAACCTCTAGAGATGGGACATTCCGGTAAGGATTACCGAGTAATACACGTTCTCTGCTCCAGGTGCACCTAGATAGAGTAGTCCAAGGATTTTGCATCTCGAGAGGAGGGCGGCACACATTTTAAGGTCCCAGACGTACGAAAAGTTTTGTCTCAGGAATGCCTTGGTCTTAGCGGCGCGATGACACGGAACTCCGTCTTGAGTAAAAACAAAGCTGTCCCCAAACAAGGTAACACTTTTTATCCGGAAGTTCGATGTAAGAATCTGCATAGAGCCGTTATTTCCTCTCCACAAAAATGGGATGACAGACTTTGCCTGTACTGGTCACTTGATTTTTTGTTATGAAGACATGTCTCACTCAAACATCGAGACATTGTCTGTATGTTCGGTTGTGATGTAACGGTAGTTCTGCTTATTCACAGTGGCATCAACGGTGAATTTTTTTTCATCAGAAAAGAGAAAAACTTAGCGGAATATTTGTTGGCTTTGAGAAAATTTAGAATCTTCTTTGCTCTTTCCAACCGTCTCAGATTGCTATGTTCAAATATAAGATGTCTTGTTCTCCTCTTCCGTGATTTTGCACCAATATTATTCCAGATTGAGAATGATAAAATGTCCATCACAAGATAAAATTAACCCTGTTGTAACTAAGTACTATTCTCTAAAAAAATTAAAAGCTGGCAACACGATAAATATATTACAAAATGTTTAAAAAAAAATGTTTCCTTTCGACCTTTTCACAGTCGAGATTGAGAGTTGGATTTTGTCTCTTGTCCTTCTCAGAGTCACCCTTTGTACGCCCAAAAAGAGTATGGGGTGAAATTTTTGAAGATTAAAGCTCAAAGTTTAAAAAAAAACCCTTTATTGAAGGCTATTTCCATTCAATGGGGCCAATGAACAGCGGTTTATTCCTTAGAGACCCTAAACTCTTTATTTAGAAAGTAAATCTCTTCAAACTTAAAACTCCATCTTTTAATCCTTCCGACAATAATTTTTTCTTGAGTCTCCCGGGAGGATGGAAATTCAGTTAAATAGGTTAAATTGGAAGTTGAAACAGCTCAAGACTAGTCTGCAATGGGAATACTCGTGAGGGTAAATGGTGACCTGGAATACAGGACATAGAGATTGATTGGACCTCCAAGAGGGGAGATGGGGCTATCGTTATTGATTTCAGAATAAATTAAGTTTTTGAAGTTTATCATAATAAATAAAAAAATAAAATAAAGTCTATAAATTATGTTTGAATTTGTGTTCTTTCTTTCTGACTTGTTTCGAAAAATATTTTTATTTACTCTTTAGTTTTAAATTCATTTGGGACGATACCCACTTCACAAATGTATCGCCATCGGATGTTTTCTGAACACCATTTCTTGGAGCCCATCAACCATAGCTTCTTAAGGAATAAAAAGTAAATAGGATTGTCTCATAAATAATCTGACTATCAAGTACAAGATTCAAAATTCATCAGTCTTCAACGTTAAAAACAAAACAATATATCGACTTATTTCTAAAGTGATTTTTATTAATACTGTGTTTCTTTAGTTTTAAATAAATTGGATATCTTGTTCGTCACTATTTACTTTATCCATTTGGAATTTGAATTTATATTAAAGCATTTAACGGTCATATCATGTATTGCGAGCTCCGGGTATAAGAGCAAACTTTATGTGAGATAGTACTAATCAAATTCCATGTGAAAAATTGGTACAGAAAACGTAGATCCAGAAGATAAATTGTACAAAATGGGACATCAGTGATCACTTCAATTAAAAAGTAGGTCAAATATGTTTCCCTTATCTAAGGAGATACAAAGGAATAGGGGCCTTAATAACACAAAAGGTGTTTTGAACTGTAATGAAACTAATTATACTGCAATAGGGATACTGAAGCGTTTTAGTTATTTTCTTCAAAGATGGAATATCCAGGGACTAAAGGCACAGGTAAATTTGCAAATGATGCCTCCTGTCCCAAAAAAGTATTTTCCTTTAGCCTCCATTCCCAAATCCAGATGTTGAAGTATGGACGTTATTATGGCATTTTATTGAATTCCCAGAGGATCCCCATCTAGTATCCTAAATTTGACCACCGTTTTAAGTCACTCAGACTCTGAGATGACAATCTGATTGATGGCTTATTAGGGACATGAATGTGGCTTCCCCCATTTCTTCTTTTTTCTCAGGACTTATTTTTTAAATTCCTTTATACTCTAAGATGTTTGTTATAACCTCAAGTAACTCCCCATTGCATCCAAGCACATCTCTTTACAATGAGCGGGTGATCTTACTGCCCTTTTCTAGCTTTGCTGTCAGTGTCTGGGCTCCTCTCCTGCTGCCTACTGGATGTTTCTAACCTTGGACTGTATCCTTTTTTTTACTCAACAACACCCCCATGCTCCTCTGAACATTTTATGCTAAAGCTATGATCAGGTTCCGACTTAAACTCAGAGGATATGATTAAAACAGCATCGGGCTTTAGATACTTTTTGTCTCTATGTCATGTTCTTGTAAAGAACATTGTAAATTTACTGTTCAAAATGTTGAAAACGTCAGATAAATGGACAAAATAAATGAAAAATAAATACTTGTGAAAAATATTAAATTTTTTGATCATTGCCATTAGTCCCTAGGCTAACGGTCGCAATGTGCTACTTGGTTTAATGCTTTATTTCTACATTCCTCTCTCTGTCTCTTTTCTTCTATTCATTGTTTCTATTCTTCTCTATTCAGCCCTGCAACGCTAGTAGCATATAAAAAAAGTTCATTTTTGGTACATGTTAGCAATTTTCTGAAATTCAAGATAAGGTAAGAAAATTGTGAGAATAGTTTATTATCTGGGAACCTTATTCATAAATTATATTATCGAAATTTTAATTTAATGAACTTATTTATAGATGAAAAATTCATCCTAATCAATAAATAAAGTGTATGTTTTAACAGGTTCAGGAATAAGTTCGGGAAGATATTGTAGTATTCCGTACGATTACCGTTACACTACTAACGTTCGAGTACTTCATGTTGGTTTAGTGAGATATTTATTTGAATAAAATCACTGTTACTTCGAGAGTCTTACTCGCATTCTGTTCCAGTCTTATTTATTTAATAGTATAGAATATGGCGCAGTTGATAGTTTAAACAGAATATACTCTTAACTAACGCAGAGATTAGTGTCGAGCTGTATGTATCGATAATATAGTAAAAATAATCAAGATCGGAAAGAAGCAGAACGCCACCAAAGTGCTCAGGAAGCTAGAAGAGACCGGATTCATTGGAAAGAAAGCTATTGAGGACCTACGAAGTCTTTGTGATGGACTGGAGGCGATTTCAATGGAGGACTTCAAAGCCCGTTCTAAAATAGCTGTGATAGAAGAAGAGATAGTCCATGTGGAAAAGAAAGTCAACGAACTCAGAGAGGTCATGAGGGAATACGCTCAAGTCGAAGAACTTTCGTATCAGGAGTTGACTGATTCTACACAGTACGAGGATTACTCTAAATTAGTGGAGGATCTTACAACTCAGCAGAGAAGACTGGTGGAGCTCCGATACGAGTTTGAGAATGCACTAAGGATCAGTGTCCAAAGTGCTGCCAATAGCACCCTGGAGCCAGGAAGAAAAAGTCTCTAATGCCCGCCCCTTTAGAGCATATAAATATATATTTATGTCAAGCTATGGCAAAAAGCATTCTACCGATATTACTCAGCCAACAGCATGCACCTATTACCTTTAGACGAGCAGAGATGATATTTGGATGCATGTCTAACCGAGATCAGCCTCAGCACTCTCGAATAATTCTTGGAAATGGATGACTCCACATGTATCGAGATATGTATAAATACATTAGATAAACACTACAAAGAGAAATACTAGCTGTTAAACAGAAGGATCGACTTCTTTAGATGCGTGCAAAGATCAGGAGAAGCCTTTACTACGTTTTATAATAAAACTAAAGCGTTATGCACCGAAGCCGAACTCGATAGTTATTCTACTGAATATGGGCATCATCTGGCATCATCTGGGCGTACGTTTACTTGTGAGACTCATGGATAGAGAACGGAAAGAAGATATCTTCATTTTCATTAAGGAGGTGTATGAAGATCAACCTACACTTCTACAAGGCCATGTTGGTAGACAAGATCATTGACAAAATTGAGAAGAATCCTGGCGAATCGATGAATGCGATCGCTGAATGTATCGACGTAGCGTCCCATTTAACTGTCCATTGTGTCACTAATGAAAAACTAGGGTACCACAGCTCTGCACGTTGCAAGGAAAAGCTTTTAACTCAGTCAAACAGGGAGAAAAAAGTAACCAAGGCTTTGATCAAGCTAAAACAGAAGTCTCCTGTGAAAGATCTTGTCTGGTTCTTCTCAAATGAGAAAAATTTCTGTCAAACCCAGAAGCATAAATCAAGGAACAATAAATAGTCGACTAAAATCTTTATAATGTCCCTAAGATCATGAAGGTCAACTACCCAAAGTAAGCTGTGGTTCTTGGCGTTGTTAGCAGTCGGGTCACGTTATGCCGCCCTTCATCTTCAAGACGGTCCTGATGGTCAATGCCAGGGTTTTAATCAGTGTTCCGTACACCAAAGTCTTTCCCTTGATCTGCAACATTATAAATGAGCAACTTTAGATCTGCAGCAAGAAGGGGCGGCACCCAATCACAGTAGCAAAATTATATTCGATTTTTTTATTTGAAATTTTGATGTATGTTCTGCCGAGTTCTTGGCCTCAAAACTCGTCGAAAATGAAACCTTTGGATATTATTTCTGGGGCCATGTTCAATGGGTCTCTAATGAAGGTCTCCACAGCACAACTAGTTCCCTGAGGGCTTGGATTAGGAGGCAATTCTGGACTTTACCCAGTGGGACGTTCAAAAAGAAAGTGTAACGTTGTTAACGTGAGGTCAGAGATAACGGCGATTTTATGTTATGTTAAAATGTTGATTTTTTTAATAAAATCTGTTAAGAAATAATGTCAGACCAGCATTTTACTTTTTTTTAATCAGCATGTAAACGTTTAAATGAACTATAAAAAAATCATGAATGGACCATAATAACTCGAACACAAGCAAACACATAAAATTTAATATAGAGCACATTATTAGTATTCAATAAATTAACCTAAAAATGCAACAAAAAGGTTTGGAAACCCACATATTTTATTGTTATTTATGCAATTGTACACGAAAATGACCAATAAAATCTTGACTAAAATAGCAAACGTTTTAAATAGAACTGTTTATCGTTTAATTTTGATTCATAACCATATTCCAAAGTGAAGTAAGTATAAAGATAAAAATTAAAGGTACAAGAATAAACCTTATTATAAAACGTCAAGAGATTTGCTGTCAAAAAGGGTCAATTTTAATTAATTTTTTCAGTTGAACTTTTAATTTTTTTCTGTAATACTATATAAATAAGGTTGCGGGAATATTTCTGGAATTAAGTATAAATAAGTCGATGAGATGACTTAATCTGTAACAAATAATTATCAAATACATTTGATATGACATATATTTAAATTGAAATTAATACATATCCTTACAATATTAATTACTTATTACAATTGATCAAATAATGGACATAATTATACTTAATTTCGGATAAATAGTTTGTCACGCAACCTCATATTGTTATCATTTTAAACCATAAGAAAATTAAATTGAAAAAAAAAACAATCATACCTAATTGATTTTTTTTTGAGGGAAAATATTTTGTAATTGTAACGTAAGGCTTATTCTTTATTTTTAGCTATAAAATGAAGCAATGGAAAAATATATTAGCGTCCAAATAAGATATTTCATTTTTCATGATTTTTGAATGATTAAACACTTTTTGTAGGAAATGAATTAAATATAACTTAATAAATAATTGATTTTTCGAATACTGGTAAGTCTTTTTTCTTAATTACTAATATATTTAACTTCGAAATATGGCTATGAATCAAAATTATAGGCTATACAATAGATTTAAAAAAAAAAGATTTTAAAGGTCAAACCTATTTTGTGCTCTGTGCCCTAAATAACAATAATAAATTAGGGCTAACATGTTGTTATATTTTTGATATTAATATTTGATTTCATTTATTCTTCCTTGGAAACGTTATTTTAGATGAACATTTAATTTTCTTAGGATAAAACTTGCATTACTAATTAGTTATTTCGTTTGTATCTCCATGTATGTTTGACAGGAACTTTTGTTCGGAATTAAATGAAAAGAAACCCTCCCCTTGTTGAGAAATTCTTGAGTTTCCTTATCAATAATTGTATTGAAAATTGTGTAACAGCAACTAAGCTCAATATTTCATAAAAGTTGGATTTCTTAATCCTTGAACAATGTTAATTTGTTATTTTTCTGTACTTAAAGTAGAATTATATCACAATTATAATCCCTTAGTCATATACTTAATCAATGATACAGCTACCGAGTGGTCCATTAAAATCTGAACACTCTGACTTTTAAAATCAACAACATATAATTTATTAATTGACAATATAATTTCAACAAAATTAATACCATAAATAGATGTTTGTCTCGGCTCTCTTGATCATTAATGTACCCCCCTTTAGCAGCAATGATGGCTTTCAGGAGGCTGCAGAAGGCCTGGCTCCCACTACGGATGTAGTCCTCTGTCATGGCGTCCCAGTGATACCTGACAGTGGCTTTGAGAGTTTCGGTATTTGGATGAGGATAATTCTGGTCTTCTACTCGACTTGCACTGAAAAGGTTTAATCTAGGGGCTTGGTTGGCATCAGGGTTGTAAGGGGGTGTGTGCAAAAATATCAAAAATAATTCAAAATAACTTAAAAGAGTCTTGCAACGGAGGAGATGGGGTTCTCTAATTGTTGGTGTCAAAAGTGGCCTTTCCACCATCACAAGGCTCTTTCCACCTACTTTTTTATAGCTCTTAGTATATATAGTATATATCTTAGCTCTATAGTGTGAAACCCCGAGATCTCTTGCACGGTCTCTCATGGACTTGAGGTGATTGGCCTGGGCTGTTTTCTTTAACTCTTCCGGATCCAATTTGACCCTATTGATAAATCACTTCTCCCTCTCCAACGTTTGGACTTACTAACGGTGGTCTTGGATGTTTATCTTACTCTTAACACTCAGACACGTGTAATCTCTTTATTTACAAACATATAACTCAAATTATTTACAAGAAGAATCACAGAATCTCATCACAGCATGTACATAAATATTAGTGATTTATCGAACAATTATAGATTCCATAATTCAACAATGGAGGCACTCTACTGTTGGAGTACGCAAATGTAAGTTCGTCAATCATGTTCTAGTGTCGTTTTCTTGACTGGTACGTAAGCTAGGTTTGTTCTGTTTTGTAAATAATTGTTTATTCTTTAATATATAGAAATATGAATTAATTTCAATTACTCAACCTTAATTAATTATTAAGTGTCCAGATTTCAATGGACCAGTTGGTAAATAGGAGGTACCTTTAATCAAAAATACTAGTCATTATACAAATTTGTCTCAAATCCTTAAAAGTGTGTACTTTTGCAATTTAATTTCTTGATTATAAGAGTTTAATCTTCTTGTCACCTTAAGTTTTTTTAATGAGAAATAATTGATTATTCTATAGTTTATAATTTAATGGACGTGTGTCTAATACATAGAGTTGTGAATCTTAAGCATTTTTGGTAAACAAGTAACCTGAAAATTAACATGATAACCCTTACAATTTGAATAATGATTTGGAGGAGAGAAGATTAGCTGTCATGGTGTTTAATTAGATTAGCTGAAAGTAGCTATGAGAGGAAGGAAATTAATACAAGTGACACTCCGTATCAAGCAAGCACATATACAGGGTAGGGCAGCAATACGTCGACTGGAGAAATGGACTTAGAAATACATAAACTATTTTATATTTTCATTAATGGGCAAAAAATAATGTTAACAAAACATGTAGACAAGTTTTTGCAATTTTTTTTTCTCACTCAATATGACCACCCTCATTATCAAGCGCAGCCTTTACACGTAGCCTGAAGGCCATGAAGGAGTTGATGAGACACTACTCTGACATGTTTTCCTATGCAGCTACTATGGAGGACTTCAGTGAGTCCACATTTGGTAGTGAGGTCCTGTTGGTTTTCCTCTCCAAAGTGTCCCATATAGAAAAGTCCAGTAGGTTGTAATCTGGTGAGGAAGGGCGCTGTATCTCTTTGGACCAGAATCGAGTAATGTTATCTGCACAGAAATGTTGGTAATTTACGGACATGCGAGAGGTGGCACCGTCCTGAGTCCACACGTAGTTACCCTCCAGGTAGTTTGTTTTTCAGCCATGGCAAGATATTGTATTTAAGCACCTTATAATAGGCCTCCTGGCCAATTTTCTGTACAATTTTGAAAAAGAACGGATGCAGCTTCTTTCCTTCAGAGGTCAACCATTGTTTTGGCCGGATATTTGGTGAGGTAAACCATTTGGATTCTTCTTTTGTTCCGGCGGTTGAGTAATGGATCAACTGTGAAAATCTTCTTGTTAAAAAAAAAAAAAAAAAAAAAAAAATCACAATTGACCCATTTACCTTGATCCATGTGAGAATTTTATGTTTAAGTTTTGAGTTAAGTTTCATGAATATGAAAATATTTTGAAAGAAGCGATTGCAAGAAATAGGTCTACTATGGCCACTTGAGGGATGCAAGGTGTCAAAAGTGTATCTGTTGGCGGAGATATGTCAAGTGAAAGGTAACGGAGATTGCGCATGGACGTGTGAAAGTTCAGAGGAGCTCAGAATTGAAAGATGAAAGGAAAGAAGAATACAAAATTGAATTTAGATATAGAAGAACAGAAGAAATGCTCGAGGTTGAAGGGGCTCAGATTATCTCAAGTACGAACAATTAATGGAGGGGTGGGATAATCTAAGCTCCACTGGAAAAAGATCTGGTGAAGATATTACATGTGGATACTTCAACATGTAGGAACATTCCTTTTAATACTATCGGCAAGGGAGAAGGTGATACAAGAGTTGTAATACAACTACGTAAACCATCAAAATCTCCTGTAAATACTGATCTTATTCTTTTAGCACGGACAAGGTCAGGGTCTGTCTCGAAAAGAGCTTTTCTAAGTTCAGGCTTATCTCCGAAAAGAGATCAAGCTCATAATAAAATTCAGAGGAATTAATTTCGCCAATTTTAATCGTTTATCATATTGATGATATTTAAAAAGCAGACCAAATTTGAAGATTCTTTTATTCAACGGATCTCTAGGTGTCAGGAAATCAATGTAGGAATTGGTAAACAAATTTCATTAGACACAAGAGGAGGAAAAAACTGTATTTCCCGTCACGCCTTAATGAAAAGTTTAGTTTGTGATAAACCTGAAATTATATGCCTTCAAGATATTAACGCTCATATATCAGCATCTTGTACTTTGAGATGCCCTATTTGTATTCCTCATAATTATCACTAATTTTTCACAGGCTCTGGAATGGATAGGGGAATACTTTCTCTAATTTCAAAATCTCTCTAAAACTATTCAGAAAATATATCAAAAGATTATAATTGACCTTTCAAGAAACTCAGAGTCTAAGTGGCGTGCATCTATTTCGTCCTATCCTAACTACAATTGGTTAATACTAGGAACTGATTTTATTAATGACAAAATAGATGAATTATCTCATTCTTGGGGAGCTGTCCAACAGAGGATCATTTGGAACGGGGCACAAGTCTTTTTATCCTCTCCTACTATTGACATTGTGCGTCAGAATAGTAATAAAAAGTTTTTCTTTAAAAACTTGATAGCCCCAAAAAGTTGGAATGGACAGCCTTATCTAAGAATATTATCACTTTTCATTATCTTGACCATAATTCTTCCTTCAAAAGTGGAATGTTTTTCTTTCCACTGAAAAGAGCTACAATCATCTCACTCCTATTCCGTAGCACTTACAGATAAATTTTCCCTTATATTCAGAAGAAAAGGCGGATAAAATCTGTGATGGATGCTCAAACTTATCTAAAACCTGGAAGAAGAGGATCACAAGCTCCATATATAAAATCAGGGATGGAAAGCAATTTACTGCCCAATTTCAAATATCCTCGGGTTTTCTTTTTGTTAATACTCTCTGTAAGGATTGTGGCAATATGTTCAACACTGTTATATGTACATGCGTTTGCGAGTTGCCCGGCACTCCAAATTTTGAGAGATTTTATCACACTGAACGTTGCTGCAATTACAGACAAAAAATATAACGCCTTTCGTTTTATTTGACCTCTCCTTAAAAATTCAAACTGCACCAACAAAAAAAGCTGTCTTAAGCTGTAAAAGCTTGATTGCAGAGAAGTTGGGAGTAGTGGATCCTATCAGAGTCGAAGAAATCAGAGCTATTCTGATCCCAGCCGCAGTCCCATATTCTGCCTTCTCCGTTAGGATTCATGGAACTCTGTTGGGGACATACTACACTACCACCACTCATTGTCAGATAAAAACTTTAAATTATTTCGACGTTTACTGCAAAATTATAAGAAATTTAAAAGCTATTCCGGATCTGCAGAATAATGATTGATTTATACCTTTATTTAAATATTATTTAACTTTTGCTCATTCTTTTTTATCAAATTTTTAGCTATTTTGTGGCTTTGTTTTATTTATTTATATATTGTCGAATTTTATTATTGAATTTTTTGTTGGAAATGGATGGATTACTAACATCCTATAGAGCAATTTTTCAGAATGTTTGACTTTGGCTTAGGGAATTTATTTTGAAATAGAATGTTTAATTATTTATATATATATATTTGTATGTAACTTTTCTAAATAAATAAAGTCATAAAAAAATACAAAAGAAATATCGCCATTGCAGTAATTCTACCTATATCATTGCTAGATACGGAGTTGTGTTTGTGTTTATTTCATTAATCTCATAGCTGTTTGCAGCTCGTCTTATAAAACGTCACGATAGCTAAGAGTCTCTCCTCCTAAACATTCTTTAAGTTGTCAGGGTGATCACGTTAATTTTTGATTACTTTTTTTTTAACATACAGGCATTTTTTGTACAAGAAACTGCCATATATTGTGATTATGAATTATGGATGATTTATTCCGGTAGTAACTGTCATTCCATAAATTCTTCATCAAATAAGAAGATCATCGAGTTGCCAAAATTTTTGAGGTCATTAAAAAAATACTTACAACGTTTCTTATGAAAATGTTGATGCTTTTGAGTTTAAAATGACCTCTCTTCAAACTGCCCAGGAGCATTCACAATCATCGACACGGTAGTCATACAAAAACTCTAGCTACTAAGTGATAAAAATGCTCCCTAAATCTAGTCAGAAATGTGGCTAGTTTGGCAATACTCATGCAGTGGTGTAATCAAAACAAAACAGAAACAAAACATGTTGAATTCTGGTACTACTTTTACATTTAGTCTCATATTATTTAAATAAGGAGGTGTTTCATAGTGTTTTTTTATAATATTCGCTTTCGCCCCAAAGCCAATTAACGCTCTCTCAAATTGGTAATTGGATGCAGAGAACCCCAGATTGGGAACCACTGCTTTAGATCCTAGAGGGAGCTCCACAGATTAAGTACCTCTTCTGTGTAGTCTATTATTTCATATTTTGAATTCACGTGTATAAAATGTAATGCTAAAAAGTATTTAACTTGTTCACTATGCCTTATGGTATCAATTTAACCTACTAATAATACTTTATTACTATTTAGTTTATATTCAATTACTTTCGAGTTGAGTGTATAAGACTCTTCCGTGAATTGTCTGACTTGACAGCTCTGCGTCAAGGGAGCTTTTTGACCATGCCAAGAGTAATTTTAGAATTGAGAGAGAAGGAAAGTTCTTAAGACTCTGTTAGTCAACTCACCCCGTAAAGATTGTATGGCTCTGCTGCCCACTGTCCCATAAGACCCAATAGAACATTCCCATCTTATATTTGAGAGGATTTTCATTCTAAAATTCATCTGTAGGTCCTTGGAGTGGATGAATTGAGTTTAAGCAAACAAGGCAAGGAAAGATGTTTGTATCCTTTCCTTCGAGAGTCACCCTTTGTACGTCCAAAAAAAAGTATGGGCGCTCTCCTCCTAAGAAACAAAGGCCTTCACAAGGTTATTTCCATTTAATTTGGGGCAAAGAAGCGGCATTTTATTTTCAAGAATATACATTGGGCTGTATTCGAACGAATCACTCTCTCATTAGGGTTAAAACTTCAAGGCACCATCTTTAAATCCTTCATGCAATAATTTATTGAATCTCTCCGGAGGTGGAGAAATTGATGGAAATTCCTAATGCACAATTGGAAGTTGGGAAAGCTCAATACTGGTCTGCAAAGGGATTGTTCCTTTTTGTTGGACAGAAAAGATAGCAAATAGTGACCCTGGGTTACAGGCGGCAGAGATTGATGGGACCTCCAAGAAGTAAGAGGATTCTACGAATGAGGGAGTTATTGGATTCGGAGTTTATTAATTTTTTTACAGTTTATCTCAGATGGATGATAAATATTCCATATATTCAACAATAAATTAACAGAAATAAAGTTGATAAATTATACTTGAAATTGTGCTTCTTCTAACCAACTTTTTTGGAGCAAAACTTGTGTTTGCTCTTTAGTTTTAGAGTTATTTATGATAAGATACTCACTTGACACATGTATCTCTATCGAGAGGATCGTTTCCTGAAGAATCCACCTACTATGTACAAGATTTAAACCTCTATCAGTATCCAATGATTAAGAAAATACAACTATATTTATCGACAATTGGCAACTTCAACTTATTTCTATAGTGGTTTGTTATTAATGCCATTTTCCTTAAGTTTTTATTAAATTAGATATCATGTTCGTCACTATATGGAATTTAGCTTAAAACATTATACAACCACATTATGTATTGCGAGCTTCTGGTATCAAAGCACATATAAATTTAATTTTTCAAGGAATTTTTTTTTCATATGTAGCTTATAAGGGAAAATTCATGTACTCCACTTATCAAATTTCTTCGAGAAAATTGATATAGTAAACAAAAATTCAGTTAGATAAATTGCCAGATAATGGGAGCGGGTGATCACTTCAAGGAAACCCGGAGGTCAAAATTATTTATCTAATAAGATACAAAGAAATTGGGGCCTTAATAACATAAATTATGTTTTGACCTCCATTGGAACTACTCACTCTGCACTAAAGAGAGCTGCAGGCAATCACATGATGCCCATTCCATGGCATTTGAGAATTTCTTTTGCATTAAATTATAAGGAGGAAGCTGACAAAATTTGCGACAAGTTTTTAGAAATATTGGGCCTGCCCATGTCGTGGAAGAAGAGAGTTCATGGGTTCAATTTTAAAAGTAAGAGATGGAAAGCGATTCACTTCGCAACTTCAAATATCGGCAGGATGTATATTCTCCAATGCTCCTTGCAAGGACTGTGGAAAATTGTTTAATACAGTTATTCATGCTTTTGCTGACTGTCCTTCACTACATACACTGAAAAAATTCATATTGCTTAACATAGCAGGAATAAGTGATAAATTCGTGACTGATATTCTTTTATTCGGGCTCACTTCAAATATGTCGAGTGCTCCTACAAAAAATCGTGCCATAGTGTTGGCTCTCTCGAACTGTATAAGTAGGATAGCAGAGAAGCTGACAGAAGGCGTCCCTATCCAAAATGAAGAATTTAGAGCTATTTTTATTTCAACTTCTGCAAGATACTCTGTCTTTGCCATTAAAATTCCGGATTCTTCTAATCTAACGTGGAAGTACACGGGAGATTTGATACGCTACTACCCATATTGTTCTAAAGACAATATGACGTTTCTTCGCCGTCTAATAAACATCCACTGACGGTTTAAAAATTTTAGTGCATTCAATGCTTAATTGTTGTCTTTTTGTCTCCATCCTACGTTTTTTTTAGTTGTATGATTTTGATAATTTTTATTCATTTGTTTTCTACCTGATCATTTTACTAATTTTATTGAAGATTTTTATCAAATGTGATAAACTATTACAGAGTATTTTAATCATCGTTTGACTCACCATGCTCATTAAGTATTGTAATTACTTTAGTTTGGGGGTTTAATTGTAAACTAAAATGTTTATATATATATGTTTTTATATATTTAATTTTTCTAAACGAATAAAGTCTTTATGTGAAAAAAACAAAACTACTCACCCTGCAATAGCAATCTTGAGGCATTGCCTTCAGCTCTTTTTTAATTTCATCTCTGTAGGTATACAAGTGTACTCTTCAAAGACAGTAAATGCAAATTTGCGAATAATTTGAACAAAAGTTATGCTTTTAGATATTTGGATGTGTTATTTTATCTCCTTCCTTCATTTTTCCGTCCGAAAAAGTGCTGTCAAACCCAGAAGGTGAAGCATCAGTATGAATTTCTAAATATGAGTCGAATTCCTGGAGTTTAAGATAAATCAAGTCTCTTAATTGACCACCATTTTAAGACACTCATACTCTAGGATGACAATATGATTAATGGCTTATTAGGGGCATGAAAGTGGGGCATCAATTTACCTCCCATTTGCATCCAACGAATCTTTTTTTTGGGGGTTAGAGCGCCCTTGAAGTCCTTGTCCATCTTTGTTGTCAGGGCTCATCTCCTGCTGCCTGTTCCTAAGCAAGGATTGCATCCTTTTATTTGATGCAGCAATATATCATGCTCCTTTCAGGCATGTCTTGGCATCTAATTTTATGCCATAGCTATGATCAGTTTCTGGTTTAAGCTCGGAGGATATGGTTGGAACAGCATCGGGCTTTAGATAATTTTTGGTCCTAGGTCACGTTCTTGGAAAAAATATTCCCTGTTCAAAATGTTGACAACGTAACATAAATAACAGAGTGACGTTAAAGAAAAAGGGACATTTTCCAACAAATATTGACCCTACACTCTCCTCAAGCTAACAGCTGCGTTTTACTACTTGGTTTAAATCTTTAGTTTGTTCATATCCATTTATAATTTTTTTCTCCCCAAGATAACTAAAATCTTATTTTTAAACTGAAAAAGTTTAGTACAAAGGATAAAGAGTGAAATTAGTCACATACTTTCTATACCTTATACATGTGTCGTCTGAAAAGTTTCCGACCTTACGAAGATACAAGATATATTTTTTAAAATCAAAGTCTCCTTCTAACTCTAAGCACTTCTCCAGAGATGCTCCCATCTCTGTCACCCTTCCAAATAGTATTTTTCTCTGCAAAATAATTGTTCACGAAGGTTTGACAAAAATCTTTGCTATTTCAGGTGTAAAATGGGATATTCAAGTTTCATCTAAAGGAATTAATCGGCTAATTGACGCCAGAACTCGGATTTACGGCGCATAAACTGTGCCAACAGAGCAATACTAGATTATGCCCATTTTTACGAAAATACTCACATCAACTCACTCAAACAACTGTTATATAACAACTGCATGCCCAAAATGACGTAAGAAGCTTTCGTGAGTAGCTGGTTACAGATGCTAAATGGGGGTAACTACCCTTATTTATGAGTGCTACCATCTTCACATTGACGTCGAAAACTTTTCCGACCACCCTTAGTATTGTGTAGTTATATTTGAACTTAACCCGACTACTCTGTAGTGTCGGATTGGTATAAAAAAACTAAAAACTATTAGACCCGTCCTAGGGCCAGTCTTTATCGTCCTTTTATGGTAACTACAAAAATATTTTTTTTGGGAAGTTTCATCCTAACCTCTTTCAAAGAGACAAAATACCTGAAGTTTGAAGGAGGAGGTGTGTGGCTAGAACTTATTATTATAGATTCTACCCTTCATTCATGATTTTCTTCGTTTTTATATTCTTCAATCCTACCAAAGACACGTCGTTATCTATTTTGCATCACGCAACCTTTCCTTAAAAAAGAAACAAAATAAAGGCCTGAAATCACCTGATACTTAAGATATAAGTCAATCTTACCAACTATTGTTAACATGTCATGTAATCCTAGACTATCATAGTCTACCATCCTCTACAATTTTTAAAATGAACTATATATTTTATAAATATTAAAATCCTAAAAAGTATTTTATTCAAAACTGCATATAATTTTATTAACATTTATTAAAAACGTGGCCATACATTTGTATATGATAGCTACAATTTATATATGTATATATAATAAAATAGCCAATTTATATATATATACAGGGAGCGGGGATTATATTGTCGCCTAATTTAAACCTTGATAACTTGAAGACAACATTATTAAATAAAAAATTGGTTACCAAATAGGAAAGCTATTCTCATCAGCTGACGATACTTAGTTCAGTTAGCATCATGCTGTTATCATATGAGGAGATAAATAGCTATAAGTGGAACAAGAAGCTTTCGAGGTCCGCCGTAGTCATGGCATTGGTTAATAATGGAGGTGAAATCTCCAATTCAACGATTGCTTCAACCTTATGAGTGAATTTACGGACTGTTCAGCGTATCCGTAAGAAGCTAGAGGACACCTGGGATGTTGATGTCACTATAAAGAGGGCACCCAAGGAGGAGGGCTCCGACAGGAAGGTCAGGGACACCGACTTTCTCAAAAAGGTGAAGAAGATGGTTGAGGATGACCCTACCAGAAGGTGGTTCTGCCCTGGATCCAAGGGGTGGCCGGAGACAGGCCCTGTGTGTGGCAACAGGACTCAGCACCCTGCCATGTGTCCAAAATCTCCATGCAGTGGTTAACCGAGAACTGTTATGACGTCGTAACCAAGGATTTGTGGCCTCCTAACTCTCCCGACCTTAATCCTTTGGACTATTTTGTCTGGAGCTATGTCGAGAGACATACCAATAAACATTCCCATAGCACCAAGGCCAGCCTGATGGACTCCATCAAGGAGGTATTCGGCAACATGGGCAATGAGATGGTCAGAAGAGCCTGCAGCCGGTTCAGAGGCCGTATTGAGGCCGTTATTGATGCCAACGGTGATTATATCAAATGAATGGCTACTCTATACCTATATGCTCGTCATAGTTTTGATTTTCAATAAAAAAGTTAAAAAATGTATATTTTGTGTTGTTTTTTGTAGAAAAATATTTTGGCGACAATTTGATCCCCGCTCCCTGTATAAATATATAGGATAAAGGATCAACAAGATTGTACTCTTGTCCTCTAAGAAACGGAGTATAAATAATTAATTTGTTTATAAATTATATAATATCCATGACGTATCAAGTGAGATAAAGGAATCGACAGCTGACAACAAAATACAAAGGGGTTCTTAGTGCTAGTAATGTATTGCCGTGAGGAGTGAAGAAAATAAAAAGATAGATAGGACTGAAGGACCGACTAAATCGGTCCTTAGGACCGTTGAATGATAAAAAAAAAAAGACGGGGTAATATAAAAGAAGATTGGAGGGGGGCTTTATTAGGGAATCAGTCCTGGGACTGATCCAACACTACTACTCTGATATTATAAAAGGGTAATTTAATAGCATTTGTCTACTAGTAAAAGAAAACTCTGTTGTCAGTGCCAATATATAGAAATGTAAATTATTAGTACATATATATATGTAAATATGTACATATGTATATTCAGAAGTGTCAAGAGTGCTATAAATCCATTTTTTATGAATTTTACTCAGGTTTCTCTATTTTTATGATGATAAAATGAAACAATATTTTCTCAAAATAAATGTTACTTTTTATACTATTTTTAACATACTATTTGAATATCATTTTATAGTATACGCAGCGTGTCAAAAACGTAATACAAATATCATTGTAACTATGTAAAATTAGAAGGAAACCTTCATCCAAGCCGGTTAATCACCCCAATGTTATATACACAGCAAAGATCAAGCATTTTTCTCCTGAATATATATAACCGGGTGTAGTTCCATTATATTTAAACAAATTTTTAAACAATTTTATAGCCACTACGATTAATTTGAACTACGCTGTTAAATTTGATCACCTTAAACAATAATTTCAAAATCGGTTAACCGGTGAGCGAAATATGGTCCTTCTTTTTAAATATCCTAACCACTTGGCGGTAAAACTTTAATAACTGATTTTAGGGATAATATTTTTGATGGAATTATAATTTTGCTATCAAATTATATGGTTTTGAGGGGGAGGAGCTTGAACTTGATGGGTTGATCATTGTCAAACTAAGGAAAAGCAATGATTTTCAATTTTGTTATGTTTCGAGAGGCATATCTTTGGGGCTTAATTTGAGGATGAAGCATTTCAAAAAAGTTTGATTTTTTTTCTTTTTTGATTTCCATGTTCCACTAAGAAATATTTATGTTAGTTACTTCCTTCAACCTTAATTCAACCATGGAAATTTAATGTTATTATTGAGTAGTATTTGTAATTAATAGCTAAAGACTTTGTATTTTAGATTACCTTTATTTGTTGTAATACATTTAATAGGCAATATGTTCAACACTACCACTACACATTGATATAATAATAAAACAGAAAATAACAAATTTTTTATGAAAATATATTGAGTGTCATTAAAGCAATGTTCCACTAATATACTAATTTAGTGGAACATTGCTTTAATGACACTCAATATATTTTCTAAAACTAACATAGAAGCAATCAATCTAAAAAGAGTGCTCTCAGTGGATTAATTGCTTCTAAAACTTGTAAATACAATGTCTATAGTCTTTAGATACAAATACTACTCAATAATAAAATTAAATTTGAAGGAAGTAACTAAGATAAATAACCACTCTTCAGTAGAATATGGAACTCTTAAAGAAATCAAAAATATTTTTTTTTCACAAAATTCGTGCAATCCTTCATCCTCAAGTTGAGCCTCAAAGATTTCCCTCTAGACACACTAAAACATTGGAAATCATTGCTTTCTCTTAGATGTCAATGAAAATAAGACAAAAATTCAAGCATCTCACCACAAAAAAATATAATTTGATACCAAAATCATACTTCTATCATAAGTTTTTCTATATGTGAAGGCCAGCTAGTGGTTAAGATTTAAAAAATGGTCATATCTAGCTAACCGGTTGAGGGACTTTTAAATGTTTTTTTTTCAAGTGCAAGTTTTAATGTATACATGTCATTTTTAAATGTTTTTTTTTTACATAATTCAACCATGGGTATTTGTTGAAATATAATGAACATACCCAAGATTATCATAAAAAGGTACTTCCACTAAAAAAAAATAATGATAGAATTACTTAATTTAACTTATTAATTAAGTTTCGTATGTTAACAGTCATCTGGAGTAATGCCGAAGTAAAATTTTAATACCTAAACCTGATAAAATTGATTACATTGTTCCGAAAGCTTATCGATCAATCCCACTAAATAATACCATATTAAAAGGAATAGAGAGAGTTATTTATTAGCATATGGAGTCCTTGAAGTGATAAATCAATTCTGATTTGGAAAAGGAATGCCCAGAGACTCGGCGCTGGGGAAAATGATAAAGCTTATAGTGTGGTACTTGATTGTACAAAAAAAAAGTAAAGTAAAGATGAAAAATCTCATTTACGCCTTCAAAAGGATGTTTACAAATTGGAATTTTATCACAATTCGTATGGAATTGTTTTATTTAACATATAATTCTGCATAATCCTGTACTAATATTTAGTTTTTAGAGATGATAGAGGCGTGATAATAGTTGAGATAGGTCTGTCTATACCATGCAAAAACGAGTCAATGAAATAGGGAGGTGTGTAAATAAGATTGGTTTTAAGTTTAGTACCAAATCAGTATCTTGATTTAGTCACCGACACAAGATGGAATTGGAAAGTGCATTTGGATTACATTATCAAGAAGGCAAAAAGGGCTTTATTCTCTACTCAAAAAAAGATTGTGTCTCACTGAGGTTTAAGACGAATATATAAAATACTAAATAGATACGTAAGGACTACCGGAGCAGGAAAATGGGCGTAGCGTATAGTAACTAAGCAGTTTCAAATTGAAATGTGAGATGAAAAAAACAGGTTAGAATGCTTACTGTTTTGTAGTATGATGAAATCTACACCAACTAGGGCTATGAAAGTCTTACTCAATATTGAACCTTTACATCTAAGCATAAAACGAAGAGATATAGCAAACCATAGACAAATAGAAGAAGACATTAGAATAATTTGGATTTTTACAAATAAATCCAAAGGAGGGGATTGGCATTAAAAATGCAAGAAGTGTTGAAATCGATCTTAAATATCTTAAAAACACTAATAGAGGTTACTCAGAAAGAAAAACTTAGCATAATCTTTTTTGAAATGGAAAAACAAGGAGGAACAATTAGTTCAAGATTTCTCAATTGACAATGGCAATGACCTAAGATAATTTCAATTATTAAGACTGAATCAAGTGGAGTTCTATGTTCTCCAAGAGTTAGGATTAAAGGAAGATAGAGGGAATCGAAGGAAGATATTTCTAACTTAATAATCCATATCAAGAGATTTTCGAATTCGGATTCTGAATTCCACGAAGGACGACAGGGTAAAAAATCATCCGAGGTAAACTACCAGAACTCATAATGGAGTAGAATTGACTTTTTCCTTGAGAATGAGATACCAGGATCAAAACAACGAAGAGATCAATTGACAATGAGTAGATAATTTTAATATTTCAAATATAATTTGTAATTATTTAATATTTTATTTGTATAAAGCACGGTCTTATATTATCAAAAAAACTTATAATTATTTATTACATGGTAATACAATATTAAAATAATGTTACTTATTTGTTAGTACACCCTATAAAAAATGGGTCACTTAAAAAAATACAAAATCGAAAAAAAATCCTTAGAGATGCATTTTTTGAATAAGATTTTTTTAAAATTACACATCCAATATTTTTCTACATATAACGTAACCTATAATATTTCTTATCAGTATGGATGATGAATAAATTATAAGAGTCTCAGAACAAGTTTCATTTTTCATCCTTTTTCGGTCTAAAATTGGAAATATGTGGAGTTCAGAACAAGAAACAGAATTAATAAAATTACTTTTACATAAGTTTTATTAATACTACTTTAATTTGGTTATTGTTTTAAGGGTAAAAAAATGACTCTGAACGGCAATAGTCCAAATTACTATAATTCCAATTATTTCAGAATGCAGATAACTGAGATAAAAACTGAGATCCCATTGTGATTCTGTCCTCAATGATAAATTCGATAATTGGCTTCAATTCATTTGTACAAAATTTCCTCCTTAATTCTTCCAATGTGTAATTCATTTCTTGACCTATATTTTTGGTTGATTCCTATGGCTTGTTTATACTTAGGATACTCCGAAAATAGTCTAACGACAAAATTCAGAGCAAACAATTTTTTTGAGGATATTTATGAAATTTTGGAAGAAAGAAAATGCAAAAACAACAAAATCCGAGGGTATGATGAAATTGCAAGCAATTAATGTATACTCACGTGTAATTTTTATAGAATTCCCTTAATATTTATAATAAATTTTAAGAACATTTTAGTTTGTAAATATACTCACTTACAGTTATCACTACTGATGAAAATCGTGTAAATTATGGGTATGTTAAAAAACTGAAACTGGAAATCAAGATGGTAACTCTGACAATTTGAAGAATATTTTGTTGGAGAGCAGACACAATCATCTGTGACAAGGGAGGAGTGGGAGAAGGAAACAAACAAGGACACTACTACGATGTCGAAGACCAACATCAACTCGGAGTACAACATTATAGCTCTGCAACAAATCTTCAAGGTTCTATTGCTTCTAACCTGGGCCTAAAGGGTCGCAGCATTTCTTGATGAAGGCCTAAGACATGGCCATCCACTGCTACTCGACGGAGTCCCTCAGATCAACCAAAGTTTCGGTGAGGGATAGCACAGGCTCTCTCCTTGACTACACCTTAAATGACATAGTCGAGGGGGGGGGCAGTCTGCAGAGGAGGATGGCCAAACTGACGTTTATGCTTTAACCAAGTCAACAGTTTCTGGCCTCTCTTGCACTGGTTTCCTTTGGTTGTAGCTAAAAGCAGTTCCCGATCTCGTCGTACATAAGATACCAAATCCTTTACATACCAAGTCTTTTAAAAGATTCACCCAAAATAATCCAGATTGTTCTAAATTTAAGTTCACAATTTTACCTCACACTCTGTATTCACGAAATATGCAATTTCTTCCTTCTTTTATTTTTATTCACCAAGTAAGGTATATGATTTTTATTTTAATATCTGTAAAATATGGTGAAAATAATACCATAGAAATCCATTATTTTTAATGGACTTTTTTTTCTATTAATGTTTATATCTTCTAGGAAATCAAACTAGTGCATGCATGACTCGACGATTTCCTTTATTTTATTCACATTTTGGGAATTGGCCCTCCAGAGCGTTGTGCATCTTTGACATCAAAATAATTGAAACGGAATCGTTGAAATCAAAATTGCGCGTGATTGGCTGTTATAATATCAGGACCATACACACTATTCACGTTTTCAGCAGTCTGGATTGCATTTTTTCTCTGCTCGAAGAAAACTTTTAATATGGTTCGAATTGCGGGCATTCATCTTTAATGAGCGCTCAAACAATCGGAAAAATATTTTTTAATAGGAAATATTATCCTTGGAACACCATCTAGCGTTAACTGCTCACACCTATACAACACGAGATACACATGACTCTAGCCATACTTTGGGAAAATAGGGGGATTTCCCTTTACTTTACCTATTATTTATGGTAATTAATGAAGAGGATAACATCATTAAAAGTTAAGACAGTAACGAATGTCTTCAGGAATTAAAAGGACTCTATTCATTAACTATTATTATGATAACAAAAAGTAAAACGATGGTAAAAAAATGCTCAAACAAGTAAACATTGTATAGGTCTACGTGTTATTTATTGATGTCATTTACTGTGTTATAAATGGTTTAAAAATAAAACTGTTAAAAAATGTATGATTAATTGCTAATAATATATTTTATTTTCGAAGTTACTAAATGTTCCAATTTTGCTTCATGTATCTTTTCAGAAAGATTACATTGAAAAGTAGTTAGACATATGTATCTGAAAAGAAAAGAAAAAGAGAAGAATCATTCATTCTGGTCATGGAACTAAGCAAAAATAATTACATCTGAAAGTTAAAAGCCTTAGATATTATATTTTTAATCTTTAAATGTATTTTTTTTTGAGGCAAAATAATTAAGAAAATTATAAAAAATGAATGAATGAGCATTATAATAGGCTAAATAATAAAATATTTTCGTATATTTTGTTTTATCTTAATGCTTTATGAGAAGTGTTGCAATCATTTGATTTAAGCCAAATATACCTTATTCTGTACGATAACTTGTTGCCAACGAGAATCCAACTTCATAATACCCTACTCGTAGAAGACCTTGTCCCTATTGAAAAAAAAACTCAGACAACCCATGTTCGCAGGCCTCTATTGAGGCCAAATTTGTACCACCAAGCGCGTTAGCCATAGACAGATGGTAGTCACTTAATGCTATGTCCGGACTGTAAGATGGATCTCTAAGGACTTCCTATCCGAGCTTCCTTAGCTTCTTGGGCGTCATCAAAGTGGTGTAGTCAATATGATGTCTTGTTGCCCCTATTACCAATGCTGGCCACTTCAAACGGTCTAATTGTTCAAAATGAAGGGGATTTTTATGCCTCGAACCTCTCTTGGGCAACACAGACCGAAATAGTATCGGTCCCGTATACATTGCAAATTTTATTGGTCGCTTTCGGCTTGTTTTTCCCTTTTAGGTAGTATAAATGTAAAATATGGTGAATTTCTTCCTTTGATACCTCCATACTCCACGCACGATAATTCACGACTTGGTTGTCCAACAGTCATACTGTTAAAAAGCGTTTGTGGTGTACACTCACACATTTACTACCCTTTATCGTAAGATCCGATGTGAGCAATAATGAACAAGATATACTTAGTTAAAAAAAGGGAGGCAAGAAATACGAAATTACTTTTTTCCCAAACTTAATAAATATAGGCCATGGAATTTTAGAGATCTGGAATAATCAAGTATACTTTTATTCCTATTACAGGGAATATAAAAGGTTGACAAAAAGCCTTAGTGTCATTTTTACTCCAATAAAGAAAAACAAGCTAAGCTGCATACGTGATTACTCTATGTGTCTAGAGTTTCATGATCAAATAAGGGATCTGTGTAAAGAAAAAAAAATACATTTATTAATTAGAAAAGGAAAAATGGTTGATGCGTGTACTCTTTTTTTCTTTAAAAGAAGAATTCTCGTCTATCTTTGGTACAAATTGATTTAAAAATACATTACAAAATAATATATATATTAATTTGTATACAATTATAATATTTTCCCTGCACTAATTCTATTTAAATGTAGAAGGTTCTCCTCTTTATAGCAGTAATTCATTTTCTCACCCTAATCCTATAACAGGTAGCTGATGTTAACAAGGCTCTTAATTTAGTATTATCATATGTCTCCCTCCCGGTTTATTCTCCCCCTCTTACAAAAAACCCCTTTCTATGATTGCGTTAAGTATATGAATGCAAAGCATGTTCCTCTAATCCAAGGAAACTTATATTTAAATTACGGGATTCAAGGAAATATTGGGATCCTGTTTGTAAATAGTTAGTACAGTAAAAAATTAAGAATTACTTTTTAGAAGAAATAATAACTTTTAAGCTTGTTCTATCCATAATATCTTCTCAATTCTCGTTTTCTCCATTTATATCATAATCACGGGTTGGTTTTTTAGAGCCCACGGGCTCCTTTTGATTATATTCTGTAACAAAAAAAGAAACACTTAAATTTTAGGTGATGAACAATCTAATTTTTAATGGGACTAGAGAACTTTAGTCTAAGGACATAAGAAAAAAATTCTTAGCCTGTTATTATTTTCTTTTTATTCTTGAGTAGAGAACACCTTTTTAGTTATTGTGTAACTAATTAGGAGTGTGGCCTTTAAAAACGTAGAGTATGGCTATAGATTTGTGAGGGAGCTTTGTTTCTATATTATAGCAGCAGAAGTTGTCTCTGTATCGACGCCTAACAACTCTGAGAAATGCAGGGTACTACCGCTAGATCAAAAAAAAAAAAAAACGAAAAAAAAAAACATGCCCGAAGGTAAAAGGGTCAAATCGATATTCTGAAATGGGGTAAATGGAAGTTTGATTATTTACTTTTTTAGTTGATTATAATTGTTAATAATTTAATCCATCAATAACAAGTAGATGTGTGAATATTTGCTAAATCGCGGTTAGTGTAAATAACATAATAACCCCTTATCAATTATTAGTGAAAAAGGGATCTCTAATGTTGCAAATCTTTTTCTATTTGAAATCCGATAAAACATTGTTTGTACTCATAAAAGACGGAAAGTAACTTACAGGATTTGTTACAGAGTTATCATTGTAAGTCCTTGTTGGGCTCAGAGTATAATTGAAGATCGGCATCAGAGTCATTCCTGCTAATCTCCTTGTTCATTTTTTTTTCTAACTCCTCCTTGTCACAGCTGATTTAAGCTGATCTAAAGAAATACAATGACAGCTCTCCTCCAAAATATTCAACAAATTGTCAGAGTTATCATGTTGATTCTTGGTTTTTAACAACATGCCCAAAACAGACAGAATTTTCATCTCTAGTCGACATATATGTCATCTAAAAAGTTCCAATATTTCTAATGACACCCTTTGAGGCGTGGTTTGTATGGTCATCCCAATTTATACAATATTTCATGCCCAATTATTTGTATAAACACGTTTTATAGCAAATGCATACTACAAATGTAAGCCGGGTAGAGAACTCATTTCCTAATATGCAAAATATAAAAATCAATGTATTTGATCATTTTCGTAGGAATAATTAATCAATCAAAAATAAAATCCAATTATAAATGTTTGTAAGTCCTTATATATTATAACTTTTGATCTTCTAAACAAGAATAAAGATAATAGCATTCAAAAAATAAAATTGTATAGCCTCAAAGAAGAATGAAAAAGTTTGGAGATCAACGTGCATCATTATAACTATAAAAAAATTGCAAAAAAATAATGCTTAGATCTTGTGGTAAGATTCTTATATACCTACTAATACCACCACAGATACGTATAATATGAAATTTTTATATATATTTATGAAATTTAAGTATACAATATTTTCAAATAAAAATTATTGTTTAATACTAGGTGAGTGAACATATAAATATAAAGTATTGAAATGTATGAGTGCTCATAAGTTAATATGAGTTTTCTAAGGAAAAAAGATAAGAACCTTCTCCATTTTAAATAGAATTTGTGACTGTAATGATACTTAAATTCATATATATATATATAAAACAGTTTACAACAAATCTAGGCAAGAATGCTTACTTCAGAGGGAAAAGTTAATATCACAACAAACTATTAATTAATCAACAAAAAGGAAAAAAAAGTACACGGAAAAACAGTTTCTATATTTTTACACTTAGAAACATAGGACAAAAACAAAACTTGTTATTTTTGTTTTAGATATCATTTGATTGAGAAATGAAACCTTGCAATTTTAGATAATAGGGATAAAGTTGCAATTCAATGTTACTACACGCTTTGCTACTCTAAGGCATCTAAAATTTGTGATTGTTTTTACTGGGTAACTTTTTGTTTTCATTTATCTTTCAATGTTTTAATTTACCTTTTTACACTTCAATGTATCCTAATCTATAATCAAAGTATAAGAATGAAGTATTACTAACTGAGCTCTATTTAATGGTGGAAAAATCAGCATAGAGTCGACTTTTATTCGGGAAATGTTTTTTTCAAACAATTAATTAGGATAAATTATTTATTTATTTTAATATAAAATATTAATTATTTTTTATTCTAATTCAAAAATTAGTAGAACTCCTTTTTGAAATGTCATTCATTAAATAATTATTTATCTAAGCAGATCTCTAGACTTGGGATTTGTGAAAAATCGCTCAATTGCTCCAAAAATGCCTCATTATGCCATGTTTTGTGTGAAAATTGCTCATTTTTTTAAAGTAGTATAAAATCTATATAACAAATTTGAATTCTAATTTGATTATACAAGAACTTTGATGGTTCTTTGTTGATATTTTTCGAGGAAAAATCCAGTAACAAAACCACTCCTTTATTAGACTATCTTTTTGGAGATAAATTATGTATATCAGAAATAAGATTACATAATCAGATATGTGAGGGAACCAGATTCCGACAAAAGCAAATTAGAGAAAGGGGGAATTTGGCGCAAAATTGACTCATGAATAATCCCCTTTGAATGTTGCAACAAAGGAGAAATACATTTGCACCAGATTAAAATTCCATTAATGAAAAGGTTAGACGTATAATCTGTGAGGGTTATGATGAGAGGCATCCATTTAACTAGCATCCTGAAGATCTTGCCAATTTCAAACTACTAATGTTGATATCTTTTAGTATGCTTAAAAATATAAATACTGATCGATGGCGAAAATTATTGGAAGAAAATCTTTTTAAAATCTTGATATAATTTAGCAAAATTTATGAATAAATATAAAACTCGACTCATTAATATAAGACATCCTTAAAAAAATGTATTTCTCTTTAATTACAAATTACTCAATTTTGATACTTTGAGTACTCATTTTTCAAAATTTTAGTGCTATTTTTTTTGCTCATTTTGGCCCCAAAAATTGCTCAAAAATCCTAGGTCTACAAATCTTATCAACAATTTCTATTAAATATAACATTTCAATGATATATTCTTAAATCTTGACGACTATCTAATGCACCGATTAATATAATACTTTCCATTAATTTATGTAATTTAATTAATATCAAATAAATTATATTTTCACCATTAGAACCAGCACATAAAGTAATTAATCCTTTTCTACTAAAGATTAATATAATTAATCACTGAACCATAGTTTATTTATTTACGAAAATAAAAACATTTATAAAATATTACTTTCTTCTGAGTTATGTATATCACTATAAAATATACTTCAGATGAACTTTGAACCAGTTAAAAAGCAAAGTGAGTTTTCCCGAGACAAAAAGAAATGATTCCTACTTCCTAGTTGTACTGTTCTCCCCGTAACAAAAATATGATCTGTAAAGGATATTAATATAATAAATACGAGGGCTGTGTGGTTGAATATGTAAATGTCTTTACAGCTCCTTCATTTTTAAAGATATTGTATAAATTTGAAAAACAGATGAAAATTTCGTACATACCGCTTTATTATTTTGATATAAATAAACAGAATCAAAGGCAGCGTTACTTGATAAACTGACAATCAAAATGGCTTCTTAGCTTACACCCTCCCAAATAATGATAATGTCGAGAGTTTATGATTTAGTTTCCGACCTAGCTCGTGAAAATAAAATGTTTTCCGAAATGCAAAAGTCGGTCAATGACTAACTTGAAGTCTCTGCTATCTCAGATTCCCAAAAATATACGATTATTGCCAAAGTTTGAGCAGGAGAGGACCCATTGGATATCAGTGGTGGATCCAAAAAAAAGGACACCATAAATGATTGAGTCAGTACGTCTAGCTGTGGAGATGGATCGACGTGTCACAGTCAGGGACCTTTACTTGGAGTATGACCTTTCATTGTGGACCGTCAACCAAATCCTCATCAAAGATATTGGACTCTCAAAACGTTCTGCAAGATGGCTACCTCGAATTCTCACAGAGGATTACAAAATGAGAAGGGTGGAATGTGCAAAGGGATTTTTGAGCACTTGTCAAATCCATCCAGGCTATATAAAATCAATTGTGACAACTGAAGAGTCTTGGGTATACTTCATCACACCCAAACCAAAATTAAAATAAAATAAATAGATACCTAAAGGAGATTAAGCCCCCATTAAAGCTTATGTCATTAATTCCATTATTTGATTTCTATGACTTGATATACACTCATTATGTGCCAAAAGGCCAAACTGTTGACTCGGATTACTTTATCCATTTTATAAAGACGTTTTTACATCATTTTGGGAAAAAAGTCCAGGACTGAAGGTTAGAAATTGGATCCTTTACATGGATAATGCCCGTCCTCACACTTCCAAGCAAACTATAAGTTCATTAGATTCATGTGGGATCAAGACCATATCCTAACCCCCTTACTCTCCCGATTGTCACCACCTGACATCTTCTTGTTCCCTCGAGCCAAAAAATCTCACTAGAAAATCATTTGGGACTATGACATAGGTAAAATTCACTTTGTAGGGGGTCACAAGCCTTATATCGGAAATTGCCTTCAGAAAGGTTACGGACAGGTGGATTCGGCAATGGCAAAAGTCCATCGTCATTGAAGGAGGATACGTCAAAAAATAATATTATTCATGTTTTCTTTTTAATTAATTAATTACCTCCAAAATAAATAAAAAAATGCAGATTTAACCATACAACCCTTTTAGCTATAAAACAGACTGGCGAAAAGCGCATTTTAGATTGAGCAGTTTTTCTTGGCAACGAAATAATCCAATGCCGTGCAAGATGTTGCTTTTGAGATTTCACAAATGACATTAATTTGTTATTTGAAAGGCGACGTATACAATTTTTTCTTCCATTCGCCGAATTTCCTTGGATGACATCATAGAGGTTACATAATTAGCGATAGAGTAATTCACGGCACCTTCTAGCGGACAACAATGTATACATGTCGTAGCCAAGTAAATGAGAAAATAAAGGATCACGTGTCATTAGTTTGCCAATAGGTATAACTTTGATGCAACCGTCAAAAGATCAAATCTGCGCTTGTGTGAGCCGACAATTTTGTTATGATGCAGCTATATGATGGTTTTTTTAAACTAGTAGACACGTTGCTGTATTAAAAATCTTTAGTGAAGTTTTGGGCATCATAGCAACAGCTGCTCCAGACTTAAAAAATATTTATTTTACAGAAGAAGAACGTCGTTACTCCTGACTATGATTTTTGTCCCGAGAAGATTTCAAATCAGGAGGTTACAAATATCTTACAAGACCGGCTTTGGGTCTGCCATGAAAACTCAGCAGTTTGCATCTTGTCATGTCTCAGAAAGTTTGCTTAACTTGCTGGCACAGGAAATAGGGTTCTCCAGCACTCTGGAACTCAATCTGATGGATTATTTTGTTTTGGGCTATCGTCTAGTCCGACCATAATGTAAGCACTGATTTGATTCCCAAAAAGAGATATACATTAATAAAAAAAAAAATCAATTAAATTTTCATTGTATAGATTTATTTTTACTACAGGTAGTATTTTTGTAAAAGCATAATTTATTCTGTTGAAATCGTTCAAAATTTTTTGACAACTGCTTAATCTTCCTTCATGCATTTACTTCAGAGTTTCAAGAAAATTTAACAAAAAAGTTTGAGCGGCAATAAATAGATGACAAATTAAAGTTTCTACAAAAAATATTTTTAAATCTCTTTTTTTTTTTCAGATCTTTGTTTGTATTTTCAAACGTGAAATTAATATCTTTTTTTCGAAATTAATTCTTTTTAACAAAATGCAATTACGATTTTTTAAATTACCGTGCATTTTATTCTGAAATAATCCACTGTTCATAATTACATTTCAAAATGGCACAAAACTACATCACGCAGCTTTGAAGGATAATTGAAGCAAAAATTGTTTGATAAATTTGCACATTTTACAGTCTGAAAATTATCTTATACCCAAAGAGGAGTACTATACGTACAATACCATACAAAATCTGAACTTAATACATAGTTCAAATCGTATCTAAAAACTCGCGTTCTCAATACTAAAACATAAATGTGATCCAAGTACAATTTATGTAAATTTTCATTGCTTGTATTTTTATCGTAAAAGGTTTCAATTTCACTTTTTATAACATTCTTATTAAAAGAGTGATTAACTTAAAAACGTTGCTTTCATTTCCTTTTCGAAAGTTTTTATACAATATTTTTTTTTTTCTTTTTTATATGTACATTGATATAACAACAAATATATACTTTTAATTTGGTAGTTCCATTCCTGTTTCTTCATTCCTTATCGTGTGCTCCATTAAAATATGAATACTTTGAATTTTAAACTTCAACAATATATAATTAACAATATAATTTCAACAAAATTAGTATTTTAAATAGATGTGCGTCTGAGTTCTATTAACAATTAATGTAGCCCCCCTTAGCGGCCAACGATTCAAACTCTTAAACATTCATCAAATTGTGAGGATTACCTTGTTCATTTTCGATTTCTTATTTTTTTTATATACCCAAAAAGCTTAAGATTTACAATCCTTCACATTTACGTACATAATAATATATAAGTAGATCCATAATCACATTGATGAAAAGCAATCATTCTTTATAATAAAAATGAGGAAAAAAGATGAATTCAATAGATAATGATTAAGGAAATTAGGAAGGCTATAAATATATTCACAATGTACATCGTTGTAAAGAGTTTTTCTAATCAATTTTATCATGCTGTCAATAAACAATTTATTCGGATTAAAAGTCAGGAAAACATTTCTTTAGAATAATACCTAATTATTCTTGAGTATGAATCTTAAGTGAAGCAGTGTAACTTATACTCATACCTTATATCCAACCAATCAAACATGTGTTCCTCTCAAAGTAATTGAGAAAAGGGTTTAAAATTTCTCTCTAGAACTAGGATTGTAAAAAATATGACTTTCTTGGAAGACTTTGCAGACGTGTAAGAGGGGGAGCCGATCCGAGTCCACACATTGTTACCCTTCGGGTAGTTGGTATTCAGCCATGGCAAGTTGTTGTTTCCGACTACGTTATAGGAGGCTCTTGTTCGATTTTCTCTCCAACCTTGAAAAAGAATGGATACATCTTCTTTCCATCAGAGGCCAAAACGCAGAGGACCATTGTTTGGGCCGAATATTTGGTGTGGTAAACCCCTCATACCTTTTCTTTTGTTTACTCACCTCTTGTGCCTCCTGCCTTTCCTACCCTCCGTCAGAAGATGGAATGGGGTCCTTGTGAAATAAATTAACCCCAAGTTGAGCTTGAGAGATTTATCCATGCTTCATAATAAAGAGGATTTTGTCGGTACATCTGGCTGGGATTTTCTCTACTCCCAATTGAACGATAGTGAAAAAAATACAGATTCAAACTCCCAACAACAATCTCAGCAATGTATGATAAATTAACTAATTAAATGGAGGTCAAAGAAAGCTAAAATTTTAAATTTTTGAGTTTTTATGTAATTTTTAACTATATATAAAATTATAAAAATATAGAGATAATATTAAAACAATTTGGTGTGCAATGACCTAGTTACAAAGTTTAATAAAACAACTAGTGTCGACACAGTGTTTAACTAAATTATCAGAGAATTAACGGTTCTTTCAAGAAAGTTTTTTTAGTTTTTCAAATGAGAAAGTTAAAAAATAAATTTAGCTCTAACTAATTAACTTAATCAAGTTAAGTAAAGTTGAATTCACTTGCCCAACTCGGGTTTACGCTCCGTCTTTTATGAGTACACACGCACATTAAAACAGGTTTTGAACATAATTGAATCTATTCAGGAAAGGATGTTCACTACTCAGGAATTAAATAATATTGGCAACTGCTATAGAAAACAAAAAAAATCCTTCTTTATACTACCAATTAGTAATTAATGGCCAGCTAAAAAACACACGGGATTTACATAATTGCTGATGTGCTTATACAAGCATTTGAGCGCATTTATTCTTCTTTTTCGTTGTACTTATTCTCCTGGGTAGGCAATACCTCCAGTAAACCCACTTTTAGATATTAAAAATTATATTGAAAGTTGACTAGATCGGATAAATAAACAAACATACAACCTTTGATTGATTTATTTTTATTGATCAAACAATTAAATTTACAATATCAAACTACTAAAATATATTTGCTAATTAATCACTGTTTGTGAGTGCTATTTTGTTTTTTATTATTATTATGACTCGGTCAAAAAAAAAAATCATAATATACGATTTAATGCGACTGTAAAATTTTATATTATCTATTTATAAAGACATAGAGCTTAAACGTTCTCATAACTGAACCTGTTGTTAGGTTGAAATATATTTTGCACAATTTTTTGTTATCATAAAGTCTGATTTTAGGTGGACCAGAGTTGTGGAAAGCATGGCCACAAGCCAATCTCACTCCTGAGCTTCTATACCATATTCTTTTTTTATTTTTTCTTCACAATTTTCTTTAGAAAACTCTGCTTGCTCATATAACAAATGGAAGGAATATTCGATGTGCTCCTTACAGAATGAACATAATTTATCAGCCTAATTTTCTCTAAATTTGTTTGTGAGGATTGTAGCGTTGCAAGACAATAACTTAACTATAACTCCCTCGAGTTGGTAAACGGCTTTCTCAAGACTAATTTATAGCCTGATTTTTCAATGTCTTAGATAGATCTACAGATTTTCCTTGATACATTTGGAGACAAAGAGAACTGCGGGGTTGTGACTCTAGTTTTTCTCGATTTATCTCCCGATCAGTCGCACCTTGTGAGCCACTGGTGCAATACAGAAAGGGTAAGTGAAAACATGCTCGTTTTTACTTTTTTATCTGTCTTACAACAAAGATGAGGCATGTTCTGATAAAATTCTCGAAATGAAAACCCAAAAACGTAACCAGTAAAATTTACTGTTTCACTATTACCTTGATGCGGAAGTGTCCATATCAGGAATGAACTCTATAATGAGGACAACTCCTTCAAGTAAGGCTCTCGGATAAAGACACCAATGTCTCTGTTGTACCTATACAATATATTGTTTCCCCTAGCGGATATTCTTTATTTTTCTTAATATACTTTTTATCATCCTTCCTCAGAAATCCTGGCTCGTTTATAGTCGCTGGAACCAGGAAAAGTTCCAAGACAACCACTGCGTTTCCATGTTGCACAATTCAACTACCACAACCAGTGATTAAACCAGTCTTTCTATTGGATAAATACGGGTTTCTTTCGTTACATAGGATTTGGAGCACAAATATTCTCAATTTTTTCTTTCAATTAGTTTGTTAATAAAACGGATTGAAGAAGATGTTCTATTTTTGGTAATATGTTCACATTCCATGCAGTTACTTTGAGTCCTATTTTCTGATAAAGTTTTGTACTCCTCTTGAGTTTATTTTTAATTTAATTCGTATTATTTTTTATATCTCCTTCCTCAGTGGAGGGGGGCACATGTATTCTTAGAATACTAAAACAAGGGTGTGTATTGAAAGTTGAGTATTCACGCCCTATTGACTCCTACGTTTATGTTAATATGGTCGCCTTATCTGCATACTTTTTGAAGTATGATAGTGTATTCCTTATTTGCTGAAGATGTAATATGTGTCCTGAAGGATCTTGTCTATCCTTTATGGCCTTGTATACGTGTTGGTTGATCTTCACACTCTTCACAATGAAAATGAGGGGTTTCTTCTTCCTGTCGGAGATAAAACCAACCCAGATCATGAGACTGAGGGGTTTCTGGCACCTGGTGATGATGTGTTGCTTCTAAGTGAGGTTGTCAATAGTCTTGCTTAAAACCTCAATTTTGTCTGGGCTATCCCTGCCCATGTAATCAGGGCATAGGTTGGCTATTCTGAACAATTTTTTTAAAATTAATTTATATTACAATTTGATCATTTTCAAGATCATTATTCACAAAACCCTATGTTAATTAATAACTTATATTGAATTCAAAAAGTAATACATTTCTCTCCGAACTTATTTCCTACTCTCAAGAATGTGGCACTGTCTTACTCCTCTCCTAATTTCGAATTTTTAATTACCTTTTTATATGTCTATGTAGTTAGAAAACTCCTTTATCGTACACAATATCATACTTATTCAATTTCCAGGAATTTTATATTTTATAATTTATTCAAGCCTGTTCAAAATCTAAAAATTTTATAACATAATTTATTATTTTGTATTGGATTTGACAATTGCGTTATGAATACTCCTTGGGATAGCACCAACTTTTTTTGTAGTACTAAAGGTTATTCTTCCCTATTTTGAACACCCTAACATATGACGTCACATTTTATACACTTCTATTAAGTATCTTTTTAAAGGAAAAGTACGTCATTGCTACAGTTTATAATTTGCAAAATTTTATACATAACATGAATTGTATTCATTCTTTCCACAGATGTTTTTCCATATAAAAAAAAGAGCAATCAACTCTTAAAAGCTTTTCTGCATTGATTGTGATTCATATCAGTATATTATGTACATATTTATTATGTTTGTATGCAAAAAATGATTTGTGGGGGAGACATATGAGGTGTCTAAATATGATGGTATCAAAGACTTGTCCCCGCATAATGTTATTTTTTGGAACCAAATAAAGCCATATTATATGAAATTTGCGTTGTACTAAAATCTATTTATTTTTTCAATGTGCAACTTTGGGATTTTTTTCCCCCATAAAAAACATAACAAGCATTGACAAAATACAAACTACTTGATCAATATTTGTACAAGGTGGTCTTCATAACGTCCCTTTTATTGTCTGCTAAAGGTGTAATTTTTTTACCTAAATTTATTCGCGTAAAATACACATTACAAAAGCAATACTTAAATCATCTAATAATACTTCAACTAATAAAAATGTTCATAGGATCTCTATCTGAAAAAAGCAACTACACAAATTTCAACTATCTACTTCTTTAAATATATTTATCCATTATCCCATTCTCATCAAAACTGTCTATCTTTGATATTGATCTAGGTAGAAGAGATGCTCTGAATTTTCAATTGTCAGGGAATAGAAAGTGTAGAATCTATTTCTATCTACTGATTTATTATTATAGAGTGAGGATGTAGCCATTTGATATCGGAACTACTTTTATTCATGAGAAGTAAAATGGTTCCCCAATACTGTTTTCGGACCCCCATTAAAGTCTAAGTCTTCATCAGTGCCCCCTAACAATTTATGTACCACAGTCCAACCTATAAGATTTTATCATTTCCAGTATATCCTTAATTGTTTTTGAGGCCATTGTCCCAAGGAAAATATAGGATGGGGTGGGTAGAATAATGCTTTTTTATCCTTCTATTTGTTCCGTCTCACTGTGAAATCGAGAATATAATTCTTTATTAATTAGACGATTAAGAATTCACTTATTATTATTATTTTTTTTGTAATGACTAGAACCATTTTAGATGAATATATCTTGAGTTGATGCATGTGCCATGCTAACTATTGCCTGGTAACAACAGGCCATTCCTTTGATTTTGATTGTAACTGATAAAACCGTTTTATTTGTTTGATTTTCCTTTCAGTCGAATTTTCCATTAGAGTATTGTCAATAACTGTTATATATGTAAAATACTATTCTGCATAGAGGTGGTGATCAAGAAAGGTAAATATTTGGACATATCAAATTATCCTTTCTCTGAAAACAATTATAAATGTTTTTAAAATTGTTGACCGCATCGATGAGGAGATCACACACCTGATTCAATCCGAAAGGTATTTTTCGCGTCATTAAAATTAACTTTTTGCGCTAATTAAGGTTTCAGGTGATATCTCAAGCAATGTTCCTATACATAGGTTGTTTTTTTTGCGCATTGTTTTGATTTGATAAAAATCGGTCGAAAAATTAGTGAAGAGGAATAAAAAGGCAAAGGATGTTGCAACTTCTCGACACGGATGTTGATCCAAAAATAATTTAAGATATTGTTGGTATGACTGTGAGGACAGTCTGGAACATCAGGGTGGACAAGGAGAATGGGAAAGGAGTAAAAAAGAAGGCAGGAAGTAGAGAAAATTGTTTGAAGCGTGATGAAATATTTCTCGAGTCCCTGTCAGCCAAGATCAAGGAAGATCCAACAGCATCAATGCACCCCTTGGCTGACTAGTTCACGATGACCTCGGCCTAACGAGCTATTTCAAGACTCGAAGACATCTCTTCACCGATAGGATGAATGCCTCAATGCTTGAGAAATGGAAAATGCTCTTAATTACTTAAAGAGTCATCTGTCGACTGTGAAGATCTTCTCACACAAGAAGATCTTCACAATCGACCCAATTGCGAACCGTAGAAATGACAAATTTATAGCAATATCATCTGAAGATGTCCAAGGCACCTTCAGGAAAAAACCTCCGGCCCAAAGAATGCCCTTGGGGATTGTGGCCTCTGGTGGAAATAAAATGGATCCCTTCTTGTAGCCCCATGATAAAATCGGGGTGAGGCCTCCTATAAGGTGCTGAGGGGGAAAATCTTGACCTGGCTGAAGGCTAACTATCCCACGAACAACTATTTGCGAACCCAAAGCGATACTCCTAGCCATATGTCCTTGAAGACATAAAGCTTCTGCAAGGAGAACTTTGCTGACTTCTTGAACAATACCTTCTGACCCTCTTCCAGTTCTGATCTCAATCCCCTCGACTTCAGTGTGTGGAGAATCTTAGAGAGCAGGGTTGGTAAGACATCACAGATAAATTTGCTGGAGCTCAAGGCAAGCATCAAGAAGCAGTGGGCCAATATCTGACCAATTATATTGTGACAAACTGCGCCAAGTTCCAACCTCATTTGGAGATTGTGAAAGAGGATGGAGGTGGCCATATTGAATAATTCTTGCCAAAATTGATTACTAAAAGTTTTTTTTAAGTTATTAAGTTTTGATTTTGCTTCTGGATCCTAGAAAATTTTCCTGTCGCACTCTGTATTTTTTTCGGGGAGGGGTAGAATTTTTTTTAAATATTAAATATATATTATGATATTTAAAAAATTTCAAAAATACCTACCTATTAACAAAAAATTATTTTTTTACCAAAAAAAATCTAAAAAACATAACTGTTCCCAAATATTATTTTTTTCGACAAATAGTTCAAAAATCAACAGTTGTTATAAAAAAAAAGTTCAATAATTAAGTTTTTAATTGATTTTATATTCTGATGGGAAATCCAATTTCATTTAAAGATAGAAGTATTGAAAATACAAAAAAGTCAAAGAAAATATAGATTACTCAATTCAAGAAATAAGAAAACATGGACTCACCATTCACCATGTTATGTATCATTCCAAGAGTGAACCATATCCTGAGATGCACAGCCTATAACGAAACAATAGTAAAATATGGAGGCAGAAAACGAGGGAACTTATTCGTTTACAAGACACGGTTGGATCGATTATTCACTCCAAATTGTCTAGGCGGACATGGTATGATCGATATTGGGAAACAATGAAGCATTTATTGCTATTATGGCAAAATAGGGGTACTTCTCATATATTACCTTGGCAAAGAATAATGCACTCGGGGGAAAAAGAAATTAAATGTTCACCATGGTGAGAGATTCGAAGGATACCAAAAGAAACGAGGAAGATGTATTGCCTCGAGGTAGGAAGAGTCACCCTGCTCCATGAGAGTGAGCTTCTCCAAATAAAAATACCTGCAAATATGAAGACGGTTTAGACCATGTTTTAAATACTACTCACCCCCTCATAATTATGGTCCAAAATCAAATAGAATAATTCACATTCGAACCAATTATGAGGCAGGGGAGTCCATATAAAATCTCCGATAGAAAGGTGGAATCAACTTGGCTAAGACGATTTCAGAGTCAAGTTTGCTAAGGCAACATTGAAGATAGATCAATATCTCAAGCCAATTTGGGCTACAGTCCTCAATCCAACGACGATGTATCTGAAATATCGGATATCGTCGGTATCTTCTTTACTGGGATACATTTTATGACGCTCTGTGTGGATTGCAATCAATTTAAGACAACCTATCACATATTCCAGGACTACGGGACTCTGAGTGGCATCATATAGAACGTTGAGAAGGGTGTAGGGGGGAAAAAATACGCAGAAAACCTGATCCAAATAAGCTTCTTTACGGCTTCAAATTAACCAACGAGAGACTCCGTTCGCGTCAAATGTGATATGCAGGCTCCAGGCTACTATCTCTGCAGCACGTTTCAGTGGTGTAGCCCTTTTTTTTATACAATTGTAGTCTATTTTTGTATACATATACGTCAAGATAATAATAACTTTATTTCTATAATAACTGCTAAAAAAAAAAATATGTTCACAAAATTTCATAAAATAAAACTTATAATAAAAGAAGTCATAAAAGAAATGCAACGAGGGGAGACAAAACACAATATATTAAAAATTTCTTCCCCTTGGAATAATTCTATAAATTTAGCTCACGCAACCTGTTTATATTATAATGGTTTGTGTATGTCTATATAAACACATAAAACTAATCTTCTACAGCCCGCAATGAAGGTCAATGTCCCTCGTGATGACATCGACCATACTTGTGGATAGGGGGTTGACATTTGCATCTTGCTTCGTACATCATGGAGATGACTTTGGTGATAATGAAGTCCGCTTTTAAGGAGTGGAGACCTCCAGGTGATATAGCAAACATCCAGTCTGCCGTTGGAGTTAGAACAAACTCCTTTAAGATAATTTCCTCGATTTTGCTTCTGAATGGTGATTTACTATCACACTCATAAAATATATGTTGCGATGTCTGCCGCTCTCTGCCACAAAAGGAACATGTTCTATCTTCTTTGTCCTTTTTGGATTTCTTTGTATAAACGCTAGAGGTAGCAAGTCTGTATCTGAGCCATTTTTGACTCGAGTTGGTATAGGGTTTTTCATTATGGTGTACTAGTAGTCTAACAAATGTTTGTTTCCCTCTTCTCCAAGGCATTGGATTCTTCTTTTTAGTATCGTCTTTGAGAGGACAGTCTTAAAATCCGTATTAATTTCGTTCTGAATTGATTTGTAGGGAAGATACTCAAGGTCAATGTAAAATGGAAAGAACAGACCATGTTCATTTGGTATTTCCAGCTTCCTCATCGCCAATCTTGAGGCAAGCAAAAATGACTGAGGGCGATATTCTGTTTTTGATTGCAAAAGTTGACCTCTGTAGGTTATTCCTGTGTGATAGAAGGATTCTCCTCTATTGTTGATCCTTGAGTTAAAGTTTGAGGTTCATCTTGAAAGAGAAGTGGAATCACCTTTTTCATTAGAGAAATCCATAACAAAGTATTGTTTTTCCAGAATATATTATCATTTTTGATAGTAGAGAATAACTCTCCCAAATCCAATAAACGTTGTTCTTGGAAGAAACACTTTGAAGCAAATGGTCACCTGTTTCTTTGGCAAAACTGGTCATGTGGCGACTGTCCACTTGAGCATCGTAGGACGGTCAATTCTGAGTGGTACATCACAATTTGTTTGCCTGAAGTCTTCAGAAAATTCGAAAAACGAAATAGAGAAGACGAATCATTTTTCACCATGAGTTCGCACACATCGGCTCAAACCAGCATTAATATGTAGTCCAATCTACTTTCGAACAGTTGACACTCTTTGGTCATTCCTTTAAATGCGATTGATGGGTTTCCTGGTCGTAGAACTAGATCGGCGTCTACGAGAACGTAAGTAGAAATAACTTTTTCCAGGTCTGTTTTATTTTTCTTATTTATAGAGTCTGAATAACCGACCGAGTCATGCAAATAATTTCTGGTAACGTTTAAGTCCCCCACTATTATAGTTTAAAAGCTTGAGTGGTCGTGATTGATGATGTTCGAGAAGTAATCGTCCATACCCTTATTTGGTCCATAGATTGCATTAAATCTGGGTTTAAGAGCAAAGAGTTCAACGTCCACTATCACAAAGTTTGCCTGTTCGTCTGATCGTACGAAATATGAGGTAAATGATTCAATATCTCTCTTCTCGAAGGGGAGAGCGAATTGAACAAGCATTTGATCCAAAGGCAGCATGTGTTAACGGGATGAGTTTAGAAAGCGAATCAGAACTAACCAGACGTGTGTCTATTAGTTCAACAATGTTTGGGAAACCAATCAGCCTTCAATGATCCAATATTTTACGGGCTTTCTGAGGAGATGCAATCGAATTTACATTATATGATATAATATATGCAATTTTGAGACACTTTGGAGACCAGGGCTAAAACTGTTGGCATGGTAGAGGGTGGATCAAGCCAGAGAGACGACGTTGCTCAAAAGGTTACGCATTCCTCTCAGGACCATTGATAATTGGCGTAAGAAAAGGAAGGATGGACAAACCCTTGCAAATCTGATTAGTCGAGGAAGGAAAAAAAAAAATAGCAAGTTCCCAAACTGGTGATTTCAAAATCTTTGTCAACAAAGAGCCAATTCACAAGGAAACTTGCAGCAACATTGACTTCAAAGGGTTATCCAATATCCAAAACAACCTGAGGCACTCTTTGAATGCTTTGCCATACAAACCTCGTCTGCACCCCAAACTTTCAGAAAACCAAAGGAAGGTCTGGCTTCAATTCTGTCGTAAGCAGACTGCAGATGCCTAGAAATGTATCCCCTTCAGTGATGAACGTCCATTTTAGCTATTTGATACACCAAATCCCCAAACAAATCGGGTTGGGGCAAGAGATAAGGGAGGTGTGTAACCCACTCCAACTGTGAAATTTTCTTTGAAAATTCAGGGTTGGGTCGTAATCAGCCACCAGGCAGTGTCATATCTTCACCTGATTCCACGAAACCAAAGTGTGACGGCCGAGTACTACGTAACGGAGATCCTCAGCAAGTCGTACTGAAGAAACTGTACCTCCTTTGAAGAGGAAAATGTTGTAGGACACATAAAGAGCCATTTTCCAGGAGTATGGTGCCACCGCTCACCACTCCAAAAAGGCACAAAATACTTTCTGGGGCAAGGGCACAAGGCTTGCCAACAGTCCTGATTTATTTCAACGAAAATGGGCCATCAACTTCAGAGGATGAATTTTAAAAAATCTGACAAAAGCTTGGGGAAAAATTTCTCCGGATACTTTGAATAATCTGTATGAAGGGATGCCAAAACTCATTTCAAATGTTTTTAGCTTAAAGGTCATTAAATTGGGAAGTAAATAAAGTTTTTCGTCAAAAAAAAAATCAGTTGTTTAGTTTATTTCATGATTTAAAAAAAAAAAAACCCACCATTAATTTTTGAACATACTGTATATACATTTTTTTCCCTACTGTCATTGCCCTGATATATTCTGTAATTTCGGATCGATGTACAGGTTTATATATTCCAGAGAATTCAAACTTATCTTCTTTTCGTCCAAGTCTGGTTTTCGTAGGAATAGAGTTCCATCACCTTGAAGAGTTCTCGAGACACCAACTTTGAAAAAATTTAAATTTAGTAACTATTCATCAAAAATTAGTAAAACTAGGAGCCCTTCACCAAATATAACAGAGTTGGCTCTCAACGAGTTTAAATTAATTGAAATATTGCCAGACTTTGAATTCCTTTAATGGTATGGAAATGTGGTGATCGGAATTGTTAATGCTTTTTTTTCTTTTTAAACATTATGTATTTCTATTATTGGATTCATGTATGATGCAAATTGTGATTGTGTTAGTAGGAATTATATTTGGTACGAGTAATTGCATAGTGAAGAGAGCGTTCTTCCCTTTGTTTTTGTTTTCAAATTTCTTTCTCTTCCATTCTCCTCTTTTGAGGTGTGGTGGGAGAAAAAACAACAACAGGGAAACTCAATTGTACGTACATAAAAATTCAGGGAAAAAAGCTAACGTATGTGAATAATATAACTATATCTTATATGAATATGGGTTTTTTAATTATTTTATAAATTTAAATGTTAATTAGACTATTAGCTATTTTTTTATAACATAGAAAAGATATAAATAAGAATCGGATGTTGGATGCCCATCCCGATTCCAGAAAGAACACCTGAGTCTCCGATTCAGATTAACCGTCCCTTCACTACAAAATACATATATATTATTAAAACCAATGTATGTCTCTCTGTGTATGAAGGACTCATTTTGGAGTGTGCCCTTAATATTTTTGAACTGCCTGACCACTTGATATAAAAAATAAAGATGTAGTTGCGAACGTGTGTTATTCTCAATGCGTCATATTAAAAAATGAATAAAGGAAGATAATATTCAAGAAAGAACAACTTGAGAATAAAAAATCACTGTCAGTGAAGTGTTGGCTGTTGGCTGTTTAGTTGATAGTGAAAAGGGCTTGTTTATCTTAACTCAAGACGGAAGTACTTAAAATATTGTTTAAAAAGAAGTACTTTAGTATCTGTGTTTGCAATGTTGAATATTTAATATATATATGAAATATCTTTTTAATTTTCTTTAAAACTTGAGTACAAGTATTCAAGTAAAATGTCAAGAGAACAATGAATGTGGGTAACATAGGGGGGGGGGACTTTTTATTTGTTATAGTTAAACAAGTAACTCCGAGTAATACACCGGACATACACGCAAGTAGTCAATATGTATAACTAAGAATTAGTTATAAAAAGTGATGTAAATCGTGGTTATTTTTTAGATAACACATTTTTATGGAATTGGTAATCTGAAGAATGAATTGTCTTTCCCTCAGCTGTTGTCATTAATATGGTACTCCTGAGCTGTTAACTTCCTTTTCCACTAAATTCAATTATATTCAAAACTTGATTAAACATTTGTTTCTGCTCATAAGAGATGGAAAATTACCTTGCAGATTTGTTGCGGAGTTCTAATTGTAAGTCCTTGTTGGACTCCGAGTAGATTGGATGATCGACATTGGAGTATTTTTTGCCGATGGCCTTGTTTATTTCCTTCTCTCCTTCTTCCATTGTCACAGCTAATCTAAGCTGGTCTCTTTCAAATCATTCTTCAAATTGTCAGGGTTACCATGTTAATTTTTGTTTTGTTTTTAACATGCCCAAAATACACTCGATTTTTATCACTAGTTATAAGTAGAGATGCATAAAATATGTCATAGAAAGGAGGAGCGAGTTTATGTAGTTACAATCTGGACATGATTTTTTATTTTCTAAATCTGTTATTATTATTACTTAATTCCTGAGATTAGAATGTCTAAGTATAAAGTAATAATAGTTGCTCATGAAAGACGGTTGGTAATAGATTATGTAGATGTCGCTCTGTGCACAAATTGATAAATAGATATGCTACATTAAATATGGATCCAGATCCAAGACCCTTCTTATCTTTATGAAGCAATACTGTAGGCTTTTTAAGATCCAAAAAATACTTCATGTCTTTTTTAAGATCTGTAATAGTTCGAGTATCCGAAGCCTGCTCAGATCGCGGGTAATAAAAGTAACCCGCATGGTACCAGAGTACTTTGGATCTGAATCCAAGGACCGTCCTATCTTAATTAAGCAATACTAGAGGCTTTTTAAGATCCATAAAGGTTCTAATACCTGAAGCCGGATCGGGTATCCCATCTCAATCTTTTTTGATAATCCAATATTCCTTTTATCGTAATTCAAATCCGGGTCTAAGATCCATTATATCTTTAATTTCAATTAAAACCTTAATCTGTGAATATTTTTAATTTGATTCGGACTCTAATTCAGGCACACCTGGTAGATATATCTATAAAAATAAATTTCTACCTCAAGGTATAATGTATGTACTTTATTTATTAATTTAAATATGAACATATGCCGGGACAATGGGTTTTTTGTTGTTTATTTAATTATATGTATGTTGACTTTTTTTTTTTTTTTTTTTTGTAGAAATGAATATATTATAATTTGGGGAAAAAAATGAAAGTAATATTATTTTAAATTGGAATGGAAGCTTTCACTTTTCCTCCATATGCTCGTATTTAATATGTACATGTAAACAAAATTAAACTTGACCATAAAAACCTCTTTTTTTCTTTACACACGTACGTTCATCCGTCTCATTATTCATTTTTAGTATATGAATGTAAATATTAATGGACGAATTTTGACTGGTATCCTACGTGATTAGTTTATTAATAAATCTATTTTTTTCTTTCAAAATCAAAGGAGAATATTAGGGAAAAAGTCATGTATAACGACTTTGTAGGTACTTCCTTTAAAATAAATTTTAATACTAGGAGTTGAATCTACATACCGGGTATTACTAAATAATTGCAGATAATTTTATTAGTCCATAAAGTACTATTTTGTGTGATTATAAAACTAAAATTGAGACGTAAGCTAACACCTTAATCCTTGTTTACAAGCAAAACAAAGATTGCGACATTAAACCGACAGCAAGATAGACAAACGTGCTTTAACCGACGCGGGATGGAGACCATCAGCAAATGTTCAGGCTGCTTGGTATCGCAAGGTCGTTGATTTATAGGATCACAAAGTAAGTTGATTCAAGCGACAGTCTTGTAAAAAAAAATGGAAGTGGTTGCATACCCAAGGTCGACTCCAAGGACATCAAGAGGGACATGGAAGCTGACCTAAAGTAGGGCATGCAATGACATGTTGAATACTTTGGTATATCGTCTATGGTGGTTTCTAGTGCCTGTCAAGGAGGAGAACAGGATGAAAGGAATATCAAGCTAAAGTAAGATAGGCGTATTATTGAAAGAGTTCATGTTTGCCCTTGCTTGAAAAATATATTAGTTATTGATCTGAATAAATAATTGGATGATGGAGTTAGCATTGCATATTTTGAAGTTCTAATTTATTATCAATAAGAATGATTGTCCCTTCAGGTTAAAAAGCTCTATTAGAGGTCTTAATGTCCAAAGAAAAGATAAGGATGGAAATCCAATTGTCTATGCATAAATCCTATTCATTTTCTATATTACGATGTTAAACAGAATACATTATTACTTAATTTCAGAAGTATGGAGGCATTGTAGATCCTATTAGCGAGTGTTATATTGAAGATGGAACTGTATTTATGGGGTCTGATTCAATTTAGAAGAATATTGCTGAATCTTCTTATTGTCAAGGACTGGACTCCTTATCTTAGGTTAATTTGATTGAATAATTTTCAGAGGTAAGAGTGATAATATTATTAAAGGGAAATCAATGGATCCCATGAAACCTGAGATGCTTGCTTTAAACGAGGTTAGATCTAGGACTCACGTACTAGATCCGGATCAATATGATGTTCGATTATGGGTTTTTGACCTTTTGTGCCAATTTTTTTCCCCACGGTTGAACATTGAGTTCAACAGGTTTTTAAAATAAAACTTCTTTTTACAGTTCTACCGCATCAGATCATTGGTGGAGGTGGATGAAAATGACAATGTTCCTTTCCAAAGCTACCGCTAAAGATGGAGATAATTCCACCAAGTGATCATTTATAAAATATATTCCAAGCGTAGCCAATGCATAGACCAGATATGAGATAATAATAGCTTGCCACCCAGTCTCTGGCTATCATGAAAGGTCATTTATAACTTTTTTATAGACATTGGGCAGTATTCTTTAGAGCAGAGATAATCCTTCTCTTACAAGAGATTTAGGTCATTTGATTAGGGGTATATCAATCCTAGGAAATAACATACTTTACACTCTTCTTTTTCAATTGCCCTCTCAGCAAGCCAGGGAATAGCTGTTACCTTAAATAGTATATGTATTAGGAATAATTAGGTCAATCCCCTTTTGAAAATTGTACCTTCTCCATTGATAAATTGACATACTTTTTTAGGGGTGTTCAGTTTGAATAAGAGGCAACTTTTGTAGCCCATATAATTCCCAATATTTCAACAGCTATTAAGAGTCTTTTTTATACAAAAATAAAGCTTTATTTTCCATCTTTCTTTCTATATTTGTCTCCTTCTTCTTTTTTTCCCATTTTTCTTCTCTACACCTTTTTCTCTAACTTCATTCTTTGTTTCTACTCCACTCTATTCAGTTCTACAGCCTGGGTACTCTCTGTTAGTATGCATATCAAATAAACCTATTTCTATAAGTAATTACCGAGTGATTCATTAAAATCTAAACATTTTGAACTTCAAAATTCAACAAGATATAATTTATTAACTAAGAATATAATTAAAACAAACTTAATAATTCATATTGATGTTTGTCTGAGTTGACTTAATTGTTCATGTAGCCACCCTTAACGATAATGAATGCTTCAAGATGGCAGTGGAAGGCCTGGCACCAACTCTGGAAGTAGTCCTCTATTAAGGGATCCCATTTCAGGCTGACAGTGGCTTTGAGGGCCTCGGATGACAGACACTGTAGACATTCCTCTTGCCATACACCCAAAAGGTGTAGTCGAGGGTGCTGACATAAGGGCCGTAGGAGGTCCAAAATTGTCGAAAAAAGTTCAAAAGAACTCAAAAGACTAATTTAAGAGAGTTTTGAAAGGAAGAGATGTTTTTTTTACTGCTGGTGTCAAAGGTGACCTCTTTACCCTCACCAGTCTTTTTCCATCCCTTTTTTTTCATTTTTTTATTGAGATTTTCATTTTTTATGCACAAGTTACATAAGAAATAAATGCAGGAGGAAGGTTCAAGTAAAAAGATCACATAAATAAACATTTTAGTTTATAATTATCCCTTAGGGATATCATATGAGTTAAAAAAGTGACATACGTAATTCCTCTTTTCTCAAAAGTTGCATATTAATAAAAGGAACTCTTGCAAACAAATACAATTTTCCGCCCCCCCCCCATCCCCTCCTTCGGTTTTAATATTGTTCCTCACTTCATTGTTATAAATAAATCAAGCGTACAATTTACTTGAAAATGTCGGTAGTACGCAATATTAATTTATCCTTTGTCTTTTCACTACTTCTGGTAATTATTATGTTGGATGCACATTTGGGGATAAGTATACTCTTTGTGAACGTTGTGTTGATTTAAGTACTCTGTCATCAAATCATCCAAATCATGCTTACAAGAAATTTAACAGATCATTTAATTTTTGGGAAACCCATAGAACTGCATCCGGTCATTCTTCCGTCCTCCAAACATGTGTTTAAGTGTTTGTTAAAATTGAAGCAAAGTATTAATGAGAGTCGTCCAGGGAAATGGTTGAGATCTGATACATACAATGAAATAGTGGAACTGGTCACTTCTGTTTGGAAAAGCTTCAGTCTCCCGACAATGAATAAATGGTTTTTTTTTTTTTGCTAATCCTAAACATATATTAATAAATGGTTTGGCTGATAGGGATTCTAAAGTAAGAAAATATGAATTACAAAAAGTTTTAACGTCAAAAATGACATACGCCCCACAGAGACAATTTAATAAACTTTCAGTCCTACCATTTTTTCAATATGATTGATTGGTCAAAAACAAAAATTTCTGTATCCCCCATTTTGCAATATTGGCACGTTGAAGATCTTAATAAAACTGAAAAGGAACCTTGTTTACACTTTCATAATTTTCCTTGTCATTCCCAGTCCGTAGAAAGAGCATTGAGACTGGTTTCTGTAGCTACGACTAAACTTTAGGGATATAATCAAAGCCATGGATATATTTTATCAACTCTGGAATCAAGAAAACACCTAGAAAATTTAAAACAAAGATTCAATATGTACTATAAATGCTTTTGTACGAATTTATTGGGAAAAATAATTGTGTTCTTAAAAAGTTTATATATATTCTTGAGAACTATTAGTCTATGAGTAAGTTATTTAAAAGAATAATGGAAAGAAACTATTATTTCAGTTAAATATCTACTTTTGCATGCCTACTCAATGTAACACAAAGAGGTGAAAGTGGAGAGGATAAACCAATGAGGAATGACGTATCCCACTTTTTTACTCTTATGATACCCCCTATAATATCCATCTCCAAAGAAAAACCTAATAATACCTTTACCTAATCATTATACACATATTAAAGATCAAAATCCTTCAACCTACAGAATTGTGAACACAATTACAAACATATTACAAAAGCAAAATAGGAGCAAATAACAAAAAAATATAAGAACCCATTAAAAATACAATCACTTTTTTATAACTCTTTGTACAGTTGGTGTGTAAACCTGAAATCTCTTGCATGATCCTCTTGGACTCAAGGGGATTGTCCTGACCTGTTTCTCCAGGTCCAGTTTAGCCTTTTTGACGAAGCCTTTCTACTTCTCAACGTTTTGGACTTGCTTACAGTGTACAAGGTTGTCCTTGAGATCTCTCACTCCTTGGAGTGTACGAAGGGTAATTCCTCGATCACGTTCAAGTGTCATTTCCTCGACTTGTACGTAAGCTAAAGAGCTCAGATTTCTTTTGCTTTGTAACTAATAGTTTATGCCTTGATATATTGAAATATGAATTAATTATTGAATTAGTAAGTGTTTAGATTTCAATGGACCACCCAGTATATAACAGTGTTCATAATTTTTGAAGCTGGACCCTCTCACAAGATGAAATCTAGTTATGTACTGTATATAAATATACAGTATCTATTGATAGTGAGGTCCAAGTAATCCAAAAGATGAAAATATGGGTATGAAATACATCACATTTGTCACTTAAAGTGAACCTCACACTAGACATCCTTTGTTGGAGGTAGGAAGAGTGGAGGAGTACTTGAAAAATTAAATTGTATGGGCTTTTTCTCTTCTTTTTGTCTTTTTTTGCAAAATGAGATTTGAAGTGCTACATAAATAAAAAGAATATATAATTTACTTTTCTACAAAACAATGGAAATCAATTATTGTTCGTGTAATATACTTATATATTATAGAAATATATTCTTATGTAGATAACTATGTAGGTATATAGATATTTTAAAATGCATTAGCATAGCTAAACATTCACTTAAGCTATGCTCAAAGATAAAAGTAATAATTTTCTGAATAAATATGTTTAAATGTTTTTATGCAGCAATTTTTCGTAGAAAAATCTATAAATAACTATGATTACTACTAATTATAAGCACAGAGCCCTCCCCCCTCCTTGTCTCAATTTCTAAGTAGATTTCTTATAGTATTTGTATATATTATAAATACAAATAAAGGGTACACCAGCTATCTCTGCCGCCATTTTGGTACGCTCTCTTGGGAAAACACAGACACTTAGGGTTTTTTAATACATAGCATGTTCAAGGCTGCACCAGTTGAAAAAAAAAATGAAATAAATTGACGGATCTGTTATTCCAAATATTCGTAAACCGTCACCGGGAACAACAACATGAAAATTGCTCAAACTCTGGGACTCAGTGAGATGTTTGTTCACTAAGTTAAAAGGGAACTTGAGGCCGCTAAAAGTGATTTTGAGGGAACAGTAATGCAGGATGAGTTTCAAATTGCTTCAAGATCATTTTGACGACTTCATCTCGACGGACATTTGGCTTCCAAACTCACCATATTTGAATTTGATTTTACATCCCATTTTGATATAATTTACAAGACTACTAAAAGTCTTGTAACTATTTTTCATCTTGTCTTATTTTTACTTACCTACAACAATCACTGATTAAGAGTGTGCCATTTATAGTCTAGAACCTATTCTAAAATACATTTTTTTAAATTTGATATGTTTCCGTATTTTTCTCTCTGCTTTACAATGTTAAAAGCTCAAAAATCTTTTTTATTAATCTAAATATGTTCTATACCCTGCATCATCGGCCTTGAAGATTTTCCAAAATGTATTTTTCAATATTTTTTGACAAAAAGTATACATGAAACACGCAATTGAATGTCAAAAAAGACATTCAATTAAAATATGACTATTTTTGAATAATAAATCCAAGTATCAAAATTTCCTAGTACAAATTCATCGTTTCATCGCTACATCAAACATTACACGCACATTCTTTTATATTGGTAAGATTTATTCGGATTATTCAGGGATGCGAATATTAGCTAAATTACAATTAGTATTAATTAAAAAAATGATATTATTAATTATTCATCCCTATTTTGTAAATTATAAACTGTCAAAATATTTGTAAGTATACAGGGTGGTCCTGATCAATTAGGAAAATCTTTAAAGGCTGATAATGAAGAAACTGAAAGGAGTAGAACCACATTTTTATTATTAATTTAAAGCTACATTTAATGAAATTCATTCTGGTTTTGCACATTTAATTAATATATCCCCGGATGGATAGAGTAGTCCAAGGAAGAAATTGCACAAGGATGTGGGCAATTTCCACATCTCTAATTATAAATGTATCAGCAATACGGAGCAAGTTGTAATATGCAAAATTTAATGCTTTCATAATATTATTTTTAGGTATCACATCTTGTTCAAAGTTTGAAACGGGACAAAAGTTTTTTATTTCGTCAATAGAAATTGCAATACTGTATTCCTCCTTATTTTGTTTCGATTTACGGGGAGGTCATTGAAACCTGAACTCTTTCTATTTCATTTTTGCAATACTTACACTTCAAAATAGTATGGTACCAAGTTTCAAAAGGTGTGCTTTTTTGGATCAAAAATATATCAGAAAAAGTAGCGTCCGTTAATAAAATCTTAAAGTGACGTGGAAAATTAAGGTATAAAAAGGCAATGGGACGAGTATTTATAGCCATGAACGAATCAGAATTGTGTCCTGAAATTTGGCAATCTTAACTTACTCATAAATCTAATGTTGTGTGCCAAAACACTCAAATCAGAGAGGGTCAGCATACATGCCATGGTAGATTTGACATGGAATGACTCTGAAGTGTACGTCATTCAAATCCAAAGGCCCTCAAGGCCACTTTCAGTCAGCACCGGGACGTTATGACAGAGGACTACAACCAATGCGGGCGCCAGGACTTTTTCCGCCGCCTGGAAGCCATCATTGCTGCTAAGGACGGCTAGATTAATAATTAAGAACGCTCAGATACATATCTATTTATAGTAGTATTTTGTTCAAATTCTATTGTTAATTAATAAATTATTTCTTAATGAAGTTTAAAATTCAAAGTGTTCAGATTTTAATGTACTACTCCGTACTATGATAGACATTATGCTAACCTATAAAAAATATTAATAATTTTTTTTTCTAAGGCTACCTTATAAAGGAAAAAGAGAAAATGAGATAAGAAAATTATTTGACCTTTCCTTACAAAAAATGTTAAAAAACAATCCACGCTATACCCGGAACATCAAAATTTTCAGAACTTTTTTCTACTTTTTTGTTCATAGGATAATAAAAAAAACATTTTTTATAGGCTAAAAAAATATATAAGTAAAGTACTTTTGTCTTTTTTAATAATTTGATTGATACATAACATTGCAGGACAATGTAGTTTAGTATGGGTAATTTCCATAATAAATCATAACTTTTTTTGCACTAGCTATAATCGAAATTTATTTGAAAAAAAGTTGAAAAACGAACCTCCCTATTGAGTAATTTTTAGTGAAAAAGTACCTCCAAAAATGGAGAAGGAAAAACGGCTGTTGCATGTGTTCTTCCTTCTTTTTTCTTCATTATTTGAGAGGTCATTGTGCTGTAACGTTTTCTCTCTGAAATAAGCATTCTCGCCTATCTTCGGTGTAAATTGTTATAAAAATACATGATAAAATAAATATACTTGAATTAAAATATAATCACATTATTTTCTCCGCATAGTTATATTTTAAATGTAGAAGGTTCTCCTCCTTATGGCAGTAATTCATTTTCTCGCCCCAAAATCATATAATCGGCAGCTGATATAACGAGGGTCTTAATTCAGATTTACCATATTTCTCATTCTCAGCTTCTCCACGTGCTCTTTTTTCCTTACATACTACTCAATTCTAACTAGGTATGCAAAGTGATGTAAATCGTATGAATTTGCAACTGGCTTTTTTTTTAATTTTTAGAATTGGATATCTGAATAATGCATTTTCTTTTCCTTTGGAGTTGTCATTATTATTTAATTCCTTATTAGTGAACTTCCATTTCTATATAGATTGAATTATATTCCAAACCTGAGTAAACATTCGTGTGTGCTGCTCACAAAAGACGGAGAGTAATCTTGAGGATTTGTTGCAGAGTATTAATTGTATGCCCTGGTTGAACTCAGGGTAGAATTGAGGATCAACATCGGAGTAAAACTTGACAATGTCCTTGTTTTCCCCCTTTCCTTCTCCTTCCTTGTCACTACTGGCCGTAGTTGATTTCTTGCAAAACATTCTTCAATTATAGAATAGTAGTTTATTTGTATAACTTATTAAGTATGGTGAGCTTTTGTTTAGAAGTATTTAACCAAGATGAATGATGTTGCTCATAGTATTAAATATGTTTTTTTGTTTCTATTTTTGGAAATATTTATTGAATTTGTATATTGTGTATATCTTGAGTTTTGTGCAAATATATGCTTTGGGATATGTATGTATGCAAATAAAAAATACAAACATATCCATGAATATATACAAACACTACTACATATTCTGTGATACATACGGTTATATTGTTTGCGAGGTAAAATCCTAGACTTTTTGACTGATAAATAGGCTAAAATTTTGCAAGAATGAAAAGGAGTGCATGGCTTTATGAATGAATTATTTATTAATCTATCCTTCAATGCACCAAATGGGGAAATTTTTTTTCCACGACCCGGTACATGTTATTGATTTTTGAGAGTTTTTATTATTTTACTAATTTTGTAGGCAGAATAGTCCCTGTTTCAATAACGCAAACTAGTATTTTAAAATATTCACCCTAAAGTAATCCAGATTGATCTAAAGTCAAGTCCAAGATTTTACCTCGTACATTTTGTACTGAAATATGCTACTTCCAAAGGAAGAAGCATAATAATATACAACTAAGTCCACTGTTACTCCATGTATAGACAATTACAATGAGTGATGTGTTGGTCCTTATTTATTCGGTCCAAACCAGTGTGATGGTCCATCCCTAGAAAAAATAACGTAATTTTTTTTGGAAGAATTAAAAAGCGTATAGCATTGAGGATTTATCACAGACTTCATAGTTAATATATGTTTCTATTTTTTAAAATTATTATTACCATTATTACAACATCAACTAATATATGTGTGGCGAGGAAATAAAACAAGCTGGGATACAGATACAATATTAAACCACTGAAAGGCTATCCAACAAGTTATTCATATTGTTGATATTTGTTTCCATTTTTACATGAACATATTATATAGAAGTTCAGTTCATTTGAGTGTGCGGTATTTGAACTTTAAATCAAATTTTGATATCATCAATATAATCAATTTCAGTTGGCGAGGCATGTTCTTAACCAGCTGATCCCTTTATTCTTTTTATTATTCTCACAACGTGAATACTTATAAACTCTACTTTAAAAATAATTTTTACGTCATGACGTCTAGTATAATTTATGATCTGTGTTACCAAATAAAAAATGTTTATCAGGTTCAGTTAACCTTAAAAACTGCGGCTCCTAAGGACTTTATACACATTCGTCCGTCCATTCTCCCGATCCAAGGCCTATCTTTGAAGTATCCGAGGATACGTATCGATTGCTCCATATATTTCTCGAAACCGCCTGGGATCCCCTTCCCTCTGCACCGGATCGCTTGCAGTATTGAGAGGACGCTTACGACTAAACTCTCAATATCTCTCTATTTTTCAAAATAATTTCCTTTTGGCTGCTACCATGACATCCGGCTGTGAACTAAAGGTGCTGCAGCACTTCTTGATGAATGCTTTGGAGCGTGACGACCCACTGCTTCTCATCCTTGAGGTCATCAAAATTTCTGTGAGGCGTGTCACAGGCTCTATTCTCGACTACAGGAAAAGAAATGGCACAACAATTATCTTTTAAAAATATAATTAAATTGGGTATAGTACTTTGTATTATTACATATATATATTGCCATAGGGTCAACAAAGTGCCTTAATGAACATATTTGGGAATGTGAGTTAATGAAAATTTACCTAAGTGTCACATAGGGTATAGTTTTGTTGATGCTGAAAAAGCATTTGTCGAATGATTATGAGGGAAAATAACAATGGTAAGAGTTCATAATTTTTACATGTATATTTCTAGGCAATGCCCATTAAACAACTTAAAAATAACAATAGGTCATATTTTAAATTTCTATCACTTACGGCAGTTATCCATGAGAGTGAAAATAGTATTTGTTCAAATACATGTACCAATATCTTTAAATAAAGAAGCATTTTTCATACGTCAAATGCATGTATATTTATTTATTTCCATGAGTGGAAGTAGACGCTTGAAAAATGATCCTTTATTTGAAAGGCTGCAAACAAAACTAATTATATCAAAAGAAAAAGGTTTTATGTGTTACTGTAGTCATATATATAGAGGTAGTTGAAGAATGTTTGGTACATGGGATATAAAATTTACCCATTTACATTAAACAGCAAAACACTTTCTTGTAACTATTTTTTTATGGCTGTGAAAACCAAAGTATGTTATTTTAATTGCAGAAAAAGGGGGAGAGACGTTCCTTTTATGAAACTCACGAGATTTGAAGTAAAGTGAGTTGGGAAAAATTTCCTCTGCATTTTAAAAAGTTGATACCCGTAATTAAGAAGAATTGACAAATGACAGATATTGAGTTGGTAAAATACCATTTAACCGAATACCTTTTGCCTCATAAAATGAAGAATATAAAGTTATTGAGTTTACTCGTTAATACTTTCCTGAGAGAGCACATGAAACGTGAAATGGAGGAAGGGTCATACCATATCAAATCAACGAGGCATGGCAGCCGACCCTCTCATATTTGAATGATTTTTAGCACACAAGCTCAAATGCATGAGTAGATTACGGGTGCCAAATTTCAGCACATAATTCCGAGTCGTTTCTGAGATATAGATACTCGACTAAGACCTAAATTTTCAAGGTTGCTTCAATGTCTTTTTACCGGACGCTACTTTTTCCTGTGTATATTTTGATCCAAAAGAGCTAATAACCTCTTGAAATTTGGTACTTAACTATTTTGAAGTGGGAAAATTCCAAAAATGATGTTTCAATTAGTATATTGAAATTTTTTATGACTTCAATTTTGATTTAAAAAAAAATCTGAAATGCACTAGGAAGTACTTGATCAAAAAAAAAAAAAAAAATGCCCAATTCTTATGAATATGAAATTTTGGCAACAGGAGGGGGGGGGAAAGGAAATAAACAAGGACATGGGCCAGAATTGTTCCATCTGGTTTTGAATATACTTCAATTTATTTAGGAAAGTAAGTTCATTACTCAGGAATTGTAAATATAATGAAAACTACTAAGGAAAATAAAATCCTTCTTCATATTATCAATTCCCAAAAACCGGGCCAGCTAAAAAATACACACGGTTTACATCACTATAATAATTGTCAGTGTAACTTCATCTGACCAATTAGAGGTACATTAAGAAACACACATACACACCTGAGAGAATGTGATAATGAATAAGGAAACTTTAAGATTTTTTCAAAATTGCAATTTGAAAAATATTTTTATTTTTTCGAAGCTATTATCATAACTTTTGAAGAGAAAACTTCTAAGTTATAAGTTATCTCTAGTGCATGTGTTTATAAATGACGGAGAAAAACAATGAGGATTTCTAAACCCTTTGTTAGTGAACTGGGATTTTCCACACCCCAATTTTGATTTTATTTCTTCATATCTGTTTAATATAGATTTAATGCTGGAAACTCAATTAATATGTTTCTTAAACAACTTTCAGAATAAATTCAACTTTTTATTGTTGCAAAAACCTATTTTCTTGGAACTATTTGCAAATTTAACAATTTTCCATGAAGGTTTAGTGAATATATTTAGTTTGTTCACTTTTAAGTCGTACTTTTGACTTGTGTATTTCCCATTTCCATTTGTGGAATAGGAATATCTACACATGTAATATCAGCTGTTATACCACACTCATCAAAGTTAATGAGTACATTTTTAGAACCAAAAGTTACTTAAAAGTAACTGATATTTCGTATAAGTTTTTATCAAAAATAAAACTATAATATTTCAGAAATCATGAAAAATTATATCTTATTGTTGTCCGAATCTAACGCTGTTATAATTGATAATCGTAATTTTGAGTCTATGTAAGCTGTGTATCAGGAAATAAAATTTACTTAATATTTGGTTAAACATTTAACCCCAGTTCATTAACTACGTCAAAAAAAAAAGAAAATGTTCACTAACAGAGAGTTAAAAAAGAGTAATGAAGTCCTCGTTGAACTCGGGGTAGAGTTGAGGTTTGCATAGGAGTAATTTCTAGCTCCACTGGTAATTGCTATTTCCTTCCTCTCACGGCTGCTTGCAGCTGATGCAATAAAAAGTAATTGACAGCTAAGCTGCCCTTCACCAAAACATTCTTTAAATTACCATGTCTTTTTTAAATTGATATATTTTGGCATACCGAAAATACTTACGATTTACAACTCTAAAAATATTGTCTCCTTTGTAGTAACATCATCAACAAATACTGCACTTGAGAAAAAACAATAACAACAACGACTTAAAGTAATTTAATGTGTAAACATGGTGATAAAAGGAGAAGAAATCTAATTTAAATTTGGTAAATAAATTGCATCATCTATATACACACCCAATTCATAACAAAGCATACTTTTGAATAGTTGTGTTGAGAAGAATAATAATATTAATCAATATCCTAATTAATTGCATCATTTCTTTCTTCCCCCTTTCTTATTTTTAAGAGCCCTTAATTCATTCTTTCAAACATTACTTGTAAAATGAATGGACTGTGGTGCCCTGTGGTCACTTGAAATCTGAAAACTAACTAATTCAATAATTAATGAAAGTTGAGTGAATGAAATTATAAAATGAAAGGCAAACAATTAATTACAAAACAAACCAAACATGAGCTCTCTGGCTTACGTACAAGTTGAAAAAATGACACTTGAACATGATTGCCAAATTTACATTCGCACACTCCAAGCAGTCTCCAGGACTGCCTTCTACGCTGTCGGGAAGTCAGAAATGTTGGAGAGGGGAAAATCAAAAAGCCAAATTGTATCCAGAGGAGTTAAAGAAAACAGCCCAGGCCGATCCCTTTAAGTTCATGCAGGCTCATGCAATAGATCTCGGGATTTCACACGAAACTGTCGTGAGATCTATCAAAAACGTGAGTGTAACAAGCCTTTGTGAGAGTCAAGAGGCCACTTTTGGCACAAATAAATTAAAGAAACCCATTTCTTCCCTTGCAACACTCTTTTGAATGAGTAATTTGAACTCTTTTTTGATACTTTTGGCCCTCTAAAGACGATGCCAATCCCCTCGACTACTCCTTTTGGGGGTATGTAGAGGGGAAGGCCTGAAGTGTCCGTCACCCAAACACCGAGGCCCTCAATGCCACTGTCAGTCATCACTCGGACGCCGTGACAAAGGACTACGCCCAATGCGGATATCAGGACTTGTGTCATCGCCTGGAAGCCATCATTGCCGCTAAGGACGGCTACATGAATGATTAAGAGCTCAGACGCACATTTATTTAAAATAGTTCTTTTGAAGAAATTCTATTGTTAATTAATAATTATATCTTGTTGAAGTATAAATTCAAAAGTGTTCCGATTTTAATGGGTTTTATTTCAAAGTTTATTTTTGAATATTTTGAGTTTACTTGTTGAAACTAAGCTTCTGGAAACTTTAATCATGGAAAAATTAGTTACCGACTGAAATATGACAAATTTAAGTAGATCCGGTATTTTCAAGTTTTTTTATTAAGGATTTCACCTGAACAATGACGAATTTCATAAAATTTTGTTTAAGTACATGTATATTTTGAGTTACAAACTATATATATATATATATATTTGCAATCACATGAATAGTTCCACAAATATTGAGCCATTGATACAAACAGATATTAATCATAAACATTTATTTCATTATATTTAAAAAAAAAGTCACTTTTGTTGATATATTTTATTTCCAATTCAAATCGAAATTCTCCCATATGAAAAAATAAAGTGATTACTACGTTAACATCAAATACATCTTTTACTACAAGACTTGAACGGTAAAAAAAAAAAAAAGCGTGTGTATTTTACCAGAACTACGTGCTATTAATTTTCTTATTAGTAATTACGATTATAATTTATATTACTTAGAACCAGAATTTAGTTTGGATTAGTTGAATATTAATTTCATTTTAGGAAAATTCTTATTTTTTAAACATACTGATTCTTTTCCCTAGAATCAAACAAACAATATTGAATGATTATTAAGTTTACAAACTTTCTGAGGATGGATTTTATAGATAAGTTTTCGTGAACGATTAATGATTAATAAATGGGTAGGAGTAGTTCCAAGAAATTAGGCACCATATATTAGTATATAATTAGTATAAATATGATTATAACATAATAATATTTATTATATCTATTCAGAGATACACAGAATAAATCTATTAGCATAATAACATTTGTAAGTTATTCTCTACAAATACTAATATCTTCATCTAGGACGAAATCTGTTATTTATTCATTTATAATATCTTCGCTAATTTTGTGATGTTTTATTTGATTGTTATACAGACATTTGATCATCTTTTAATCTCTGGTAATGTGGTACTACGTTTAAAAGATCCTTATAAATTTGCACACATACTGAATCAAGGGCTGCCCAATATTGGCATCAATGACACTCTTAAAGATGTTAAAAAGTCATCTTTTACATTTCAGGATATATAGAAAGGTCCATTACAAAAGTCCCAAAATACCTAGAATGTTATAAATACTATCATTTTTTAAACTCAATGATGTGCACAAGTTGATAGAGCTACACCATTTAAAACAAGATCATAAAATATGAATAAGAGAGGTTGATTAGTTTCACCTTCTATTATCATTTATTTAACTTGTGCCTTCAATGTAAAACTTTGTATGGGAATTATGAACGATGTTGAAACAAAGACATTATTTTCATCCTGCATTCAGTCAAACATATTTTTATATATAAGTCGAATTCAAAAGCAAACAGAGTTCTCTTCCCTATTAACAATTGTATATGGTGATTTGTAAAATTCTTTAGGAAAATATCCATTCAAAATTCAATGTTACAAGTATATCTATACATGCATATTCGTAAACGGAGTTGTTAAGAACTAATTTTTACGACTACTAGTACAGAATCCCAATTATTGAGAGATAAGCTCGAGAGAAGTCTCAAAGGTAAAGTCCAATATCTCCAAATACGAGTTCAAGTCAAGTTGCGAGTTTTATGGGTACGCGAGTTTGTGAGTTTTAAGCCTAGAGTCTTATTTAAATCCGGGCCATGTTGATACGACTACGAAAGCTAGTCAAGTTATGAGTCCTTCACATTGAGTCTGAGTCAAATCTGAAATTTATTTTTCGTAGCCCAAATCGTGTCTTCGTGGAGTTTCAAGTCCTAATTTAATAAGAATTAAGTACAACCCGCGTCCGCGTCTCCAATTCTGATTAGTTAGTTATAATTATAATTAATTGATGAAGGAATAAACTGAATAATATTTTCTTCACTTCACCTTTATGTATTGAATGTAACTAAAGAAAACAGTACTCGCTTGCGTGAGCAATTCAAGTCCTGAGTTTAAGATTTCTTTGCATGAACATATTTAACATACTAGCGGCAGTACCTGGCTTTGCTCGGAGTAATTAGGCGTCGGGTAAATGAAATTTTTGCATTATAGAAATATTTACAATATAGAAAGATAACTCCCTAAGAAATCATCGGTGTTATTTTCCGTTTTTCATGAACGTGTTCACGCATAGCTACTCAATACTTGGATCAATTCATATATGTTCTCTCTTCAAGAACGAAAGAATAATTATGAGTGGTTGAAAAAGAATAAAAATTATTCAGTATTTGGGTCGCTAGAGGGCCCACTAACTAAACACGATTCTTCATTCAAAACGCCTACGAGAGTTTTTTTTTCATAGCAGCGTTTATGTTTTATTTAAATCTTAATATATATACTGTAAATATTTATATAAATTAGGATATATAAGAGAGCTATAAAACAAACAAGCATAAACAGTTCTCTTTATATACCTATAGTGTACTCGCCTGCAAAATCTCATTAATACGACTATATTGTTATTTAATATGTTAGATCGAAAAAGTGTATATGATATACATCAGGAATCACCATTTACAGTACATCCTGTATATATGCTCAATGCTACACGCTAAAAGATCTAACATCTACATTGACTATATTGTTATGTATTACATCAAAAATCCTTCATTTAGTTCAAATATTCATACGTAGATAAACTTTGACCAAGGAGGTCATATTTATTGTTAAAACGAGCTAATAAAAAAACAAATTAAATATAAAATTTTTTTAAATTATATTTTCTTTTTAGAAATTGTTTGTCTTTTGAAATCGAATTGAAGGCTCAGAAGATATAAATATTTGAATTTTGCTGTACAACAGTTTTGCAAAAATATATTCAGGGTTGTTCATAAGTCTATGGCACATTTAAGTAACAAAAATAAGAAATACAACAAAGAAATATATTATAAATATAAAATCCGATATATTATTCTGGCGAGTAGAGATAGTCCTCCTCCGAAAACAGATTTGGGTCTTTTCATTGAAGGTAAATAAAATATATGAAACAACCGATTGAGCCAGCTAGATTCCAATCTCGGCCAGCCATGGAATAGCTTTTGCTTTGTAAATTGTATTAGGGATTATTAAGAAGTTATACAGATCAATTTTCTTCTGCAGGTTAAATTTTCCCCAAGAGGAGATTGCTGAATTATATATTTATCCAGAAAAGTCCAGTTTGATAAAAAGGCACCGTTTCTCTACCATTCGATGCCAAGAATTTCAATTGCAATCCCTAACAGCACAATCTGCAATTTGAGAATATTTAGCAGGATTCCTGTTACCAATAGGAAGAATTGTGGGGTTTTATTGTTGATTTTTAAAACGGATCTCCTTTTATACTTTTTGAAGTAGCCCATAAGATTAAATATAAATAAATCTAAAATAAATTTTAGTTATTAGCCTTAGTCAACCCCTGGAGCTTACTAATGCTAGTAAAGGTCTCAGATTTTATAGGGAGAATTACGCTTATAACCCCCCCAATCCACTTATACTGGTTTTATACCTTGTCCCATCCACCTGGTCGTAAACCCCCAGGATAGTCCTCCATCTCTAATGCGTAACGTAATCCCGTTTAGTTAATTGTCCTTCAGAATTAGTCTCTAACATTAACGAGATGTAATCGGCGTACATATCAATTATATGTTTTGAGGTCCCAAAAGATAACTCCAAAACCCGTGAATTTCTTTAAAATGAAACCCGCAAGATCGTTTAATGCAGCAACTAATAGTTAGGGAGCAGAAGGTCAGCCTTGCCGACATCCCTTTTTCAAAGCTAAATGCTCACTTTCCTTATCGCCCATATGGATAACTGATGTTCCATTGAAGAGAAGAGATATGACAAGATTAAAGTATTTATTATCAATGAGTTTTTTTTACTACTTTCACGACATGAACATATATAATTGAATCAAATGTTTTGCTGTAGTCAACAGCAATTATAGCTCCAAAAATTTCCCTTTTCTGTACAATTTCAATGGCTGATTGTATATTTCTTCCTTGAGGAAGCCTTTTTGATCCATTCCTATTTTGGAATTTAAAATAGATTAAATTTCAGTTTTGAGAACAACAGAGATAGAGTTATGTAGTTCTCATAATTCACTGGAATCGGTCTCCAATTAGTATTGCCAATTGCAACACCTTTCTTAGAAATAGGAGCAATCCGGCCTTTAGTAAATGATTTCGGAAGTTTCCCATAGATTTCCATGGACTTTCCCAGTTGGACTAAGTAGGGAACTACCTCCTTCACGCATTGGGTAAAAATCATTCCACCCACACCATCGGATCCAGAAGCTTTATTACCATTACAACCTTTTTTATGTATTTGGATATGGGATTTTCCTTAAAAATTAATTAAATTAGAACGAGGAAAATTATATCTATCACAACGAACAAGTCTTTGGAAGCGCGTACGGAAGAGTTTTAAAATTTCTTGAGAGTCAGTGATTGTTAGGCCACCTTCAATAACCTTCTTAATTAAGGTCATTGGTCGATCTTTTCGAACAAAAGTTTAAAGTCTTTTTAATGGGTTAGTTTCCAGCATGGTTTTTACTTTCTATTCTGTCTCAGCTATCCTGAGGCACAAAATAGGTTTGTAGTATCTTTTGTAATGTTGCTTAAAAAGCATCTTCAAACTCCCTTTGGAACATTGAAGTTTTTCTCTCTTTTCTAAAAGTAAATTGTAAGGTGAGGGATCTAACCCTGTAAAAAAATAAATTAGGGATATTTTTTTAATTAAAAGAAGGGTTAAAATTATTAATAAAATTCGTCCTCCACTGCCCATCTGGGTATTTTAAACCTTTTCTTAGTTTGAATAAGCTCAATTTCGATGTCTATGAACCGATATACGATGTGGGCAATAGCGTGACTTTATTATCTTCTTGAATATAGTACAGGAATCAAGCTCCAAATCGATCCGTGAGGACTTTTCCCACTTCTCCAGGACATAGTATCTTCGAAATTAAGAATTCTGATGCCATCATGTAACCTTAGCTCCATGATGAGTTAAGGCACAACTTGACAATTTGGATAGTGAGATTTTGAATTATACAAATCTACATTCAGATCAATATTAATAATGAGAAGAGAAATGTCGTTTTTGGAGTTGTTCTTATTGATAATGGCCTGAAAGAAGGCAGAACACTTAATAACAATATATATAAACAATCCCCCACATATTGTTGGGATCAATATTTTATGCTACTCACTTGAGCTTGATACACACTTGGGGTTATCCATTGACTTCGAGACTAAAGACAGACCCCCCCCCCGTCTCCAATCTCTTGTGAATAAATAATGGTAATTTCTTAGAATACAACAGTGACAGGCATGGATTTTATGTTTTGAAAAACAAAAACATCTGGTCTTTTGTAGAGCAGTTTTTTTTTATCAAGGGATGTCTGGAAGGCTTATCTTTTCCACCTCACGTATTTAGCAAAATTATTTTATTCACTCCCATATTCATTAACGGATCTCTAGAAATTCACATATTGTTAAAATCCTCTATAGTTAATTAACATTTAAAAACTCTTTTGAATTTTATTTGGACCTTTCTGCGGTGTGAAATACCCGAATTTGTAGACAATCTTTTTGAAACCGAAGCAGCCCTTATCTTTGAAAGTAGGATAAGATTTGGATTTAGCGGTACTTTTTTTGCCTTGCAGTAATTAGAAGTGGAACTCTTATCTTTCTAAGTTTCTTTACTATCACTACAAAATAATTGAGCAATAGTTTGTCTTTATATATTACCATATTCATAGATATTCAATCTGGCATTATTACCACCATGTTTAGTATGTCCAAGACCAAAAAAGTTTTGACACTGCAGTTTGGCGCCTTTAAATTTCAGTTTTATTAAGTAACCATCCGAAGGAACTATCTTTGGTGTATTAGTAGGATCTGCAACAACTTCCACAACGTAGTCCCCATCCCTCCTTATAATTCTTGCATTTATGTTCCGCCTCTTCATTTAATAAATTCTTTTTTGGATAATACTCAATCCTAACTCAAAATTGCTTGAACCATTCAACTGCTCTAACTTCATTTACCATTTTAAAGGTGTTGACCAATGTGATCCAAATTTTATATTCCTTTCTTCATGAGAGATGTAAGGTTGCTTTAAAGTGCATATGTAAATATTATTTTAGCATGATGTTTAATAATGTTCTTCCATTAAACATAGGTGTGTCTTAATTAATTGTTTCTCCAATGTTTTTCAACAATACAACAAAAAAGAAGGGACTGACGTCACGAAAATTCTAATTCCATTAGACGAGGAAATTTATTTTTACTCTACTTTGGTATTTTTGCAGTATTTTTTTAAAGTAAATAAAGTCAGGTTTTGATGTTTTTTATCCTAATACCATATAAATTTATGTTTGGATGTATTTAAAAGTTAATTTATTAATTTGCCAATGGGTTGAGAAGGAAACTAACTTCTTTTTTAATACTATAAAGCAAGAGAAAACTTAAGGATATTTTATTCCCTAGATAGTTTTTTTCCCTCTTGTAGAACTACATAGTACTAACTCATAAGTTTTGTATCATTTTTTTTTCTTGGTCTGTTTTTAAAATATATGTTTTTTCCTTCCTTATCAAGGATGCTTTGTTGTGTATTAATACTAACCTTCCAAAGTGTTTCTACAGGGTTCGTAAGCAAAACTTGGACAGGTAATTAACACTCGTTTTCTCATAATTATGAGGAGCTTTTGCTGTTATTTTTTAACATCCTGTTTTTGATCTTTTGTGCATAGAGAAGCAATTATAAAAATCGCACGATTGTTTCATCATGAGTGAGCTAGAATTAAAAAGACACAAATCTTTGATCTCATTGACGCAATAATTAGTGTGGAAAAGATTATAAACATTGTCAAGTGCTCAAGGATCCTTATTTTTGAGATTGCTGAAGAATAGGATCAATGAATACACCACGAAATCTATGAATCGTCTATCTAACGAGTTCTCTGTGGCTGAGGGGACCGTCAGGAGTGCAGTGAATCACGACTTGGGATTGTCCTCATGCACGAAGATCCCTAGCCACCTTTTGACTTGATCTTTGACGGCCAGAAGGCTTGAGAAGGTCAAAAAAGTCCTGACTTGGATAAAAAATAATGAGTACACGTTGACAATTTTCTGAGACAAGAATATTTACCCAGTGGTAATATTTTATTTCTTTCTTGCCCGATTGGAATCCATTGGACTTTGCTGTGTGAGAACCATCAGAACTCCCCACTCACGTGTGGACTCACTAAAGTCACCCCTCGTTGCTGTGTTAGATAACATATCCAAAGAGTTTGTGATAAACTCAAGCAGGGCATTCCAGTGCTGTGTGAAGGTTTTGATAACTGCTGATGGTGGTCATTTTACGCCCAAGGATAAGGAGAAGAATACAATTGACCTCATCTACAGGATTTGGATGGCCATTGGGGCCATCTAGTTAACGGAACCGCAAAGTCAAATTTCAAGAGAGTATCCATCATACAGGTTTCCTTAAGCATAGAAAAATTTCCAATTTTTTAAAAGGTCGCAAATCTTGAGTTGGGAAAAACAATTATTGGATCACAAGCAATAATATCTATCTAAAATTGCATAAAAAAAAAATTCAAATTTACAAATGCTTTGTCAATCATGATTGGATATCAAAGGCAAACTGTCATTTCCTATATGATGAAGGAAAATAACCATATAAAATTTTTCAGATCTTAGACAGACTTATAAGAATAAGGGTCGTTTATAAAATCTTAAAACGTTATCGCTACTTTGGAAGTGCTCCACCAAACCCTTGTAAAAAGAGAACTAGCCTTTTGAGGACCGCTGAATTTGTCAAACCCATAAGAATGAAAATCTATCAAAACTTTGTTGAATCAATAAATTGGATGGTTCATTAAATAGGAATGAGTCTTAAAACAATAAGGATAATTGTCAAGGAGGATCTTAAGATAAACTGCTACAGATCCAGACTCCAACAATAACAGTCGGACGATTCCAGAAAGAAAAGAAGAGAAAGAGTTAAAAAAAAAAAGTCGTATGAGGTGAAAATTTTGTTTTCTTTGACAAACAGCTTTTCACTGTATTAAAAAACAAAAAAAGATATTCCGCTTTGATATATCCTATCCTATCTCTATGTTACTCTCTAAAACGACTCTTTTCCACTCCATCATGGTTGCAAACTTGATGTATGAGTATATATATTTTCAGAGGAATATTAGAAAGCATTCCTTTTTTGTGATTGATTTTTTTAAAAATCTTGTATTTTAAGTGATATTTGTAAAATGAATATAATATTTTTAGTAATCTTTTTATTTATTTGTGTGTACCTAAGTATGTTTTTCCCTTTCTGTTGTAATTTCACAATAATTGCAATGACAAATCACCTTTCATTCTTGACATTAGCTTTAATATGAAAGAGAAACCCACATAAAACAAAATTAAATGTGTCAAGAAAAAGTGGAGAAAAACCCACAAAAATAATAATGTAACCTTTTCGATTTGAAATATTGATACATGGATATATTTAATAATTTATATATAGATACCTATTGAAATTGCATACCTTCATACACAATTGATCAACTGTTTCTTGGGATTCAAACCTAGTTTTTTCTCCGGGATCCCGGAAAACCAATTGTTAAATTTTGGGACCCCGTAGGTAAAATGTATGTATTTTAAATTTATAAATAACCAATTATAAACTACAATGTGGGTAAGCAAATTGTACTTTATCAATTAGAGCTCCATAAAGCCGTTTTACTTGCAGTCGATGTTGGTTTATAAAAACGATTGTGTTTCAAAATTTATAATCTTTCATACGCTGTATTATTGTTTGTGATAAAGGCAAAAAGGTATGATATTGCATTTCCTCTCCACTTCATCAATCTATAAAAGAGATCAAGGACATTATAAATTACTATATTAAACTTTTCTGTAGGCTGAGGAGGGTCATTAAAAGGGGCGAGAGCCTCTCCAGGAAGACAAAAAAAAGAAGGGGGACACAACAATATTGCTACCAAAAACTGATTGACCGAAAATTGAAGCCAAGGAGTACAGAAAGAAGTTGTAAAGTTCTGGCTGGACGCCAGCTACTCCAAGGGAGATTACTGTTACCTATAAGTCTCGGCACGTGGGAAGAAGGTCATAAGAACTCTCTTAACGCTAAAAAAGCCTCACCGATTTCTGCCCTCCAAACTTGTAGCCCTCGTCATCGTCAGACTACTCACCTCTGGACTTTCCCAACCATAATATTGAGTACTTGAAGGGTATATAATAAGTATTGAATATTTTAGAGTAACAAACAGTTCAGAAATTAAATGTAAATAAGTGGATTAAATGACTTAATCTCTAACAAATACCAATAAAATACATTGGATATTAAACATATCTAAATTGGACGTAATCTTAATGCTTCTAAAATATTAATTAATTATTACCAATAGTCAAATAGTCAACTTAATTTTATTTAATTTCGAAACATTTTCACGATACTTTACATCGCTATTCAATGAAAAATTAGAGAATTAAAAGTTAAACTGAAAAATTAGAGAATTAAAAGTTAAACTGAAAAATTGATAAATGGCAATTTTTTTTTTTGACAAGAAATCTTTTAAAGTTGTAACATAAGGTATATTCTTTAGCTATAATATATTAGCAATGAAGATAAATGGGATATCTATAATTAATGACAGGACATTCAGAAAACATTTTGGGTTAGAGCGCAAAAACTTTAGGTGTGAAAGTGCTGGAAGAGCTATAAATTGAAAGATAATTAGCTCAGCAATGTATTGATGTAATTATTATCTCTTTAGCATATTTAAGTGTGTTGCTATGGTCGATTACATCCCTTAGTGACGGAACATCAGACAAGTGTATAGATTTGACCATCCATCAAATTTTTGATAAATATTGCGTCTTTATTTGAAGTATTCACAATTTCTTTTTAGAGATGTTTCGGCTTAGGAAAGTTAGTTGAACAAGCATTCAAATTATAATGGTCATCCCCCACAGTCCATTACAAATCATAGGGACAGGACATGTGAAATCTTAGGGACGGACATTTGTGAAAATCCAATTGAGTGCTAGGCAAACAGATATCTTTATAATGTCAACTTGATTGATACTCTATTTTATCACTATTAATGCTTTGTTGAAGTGTGAAACTATAAGGTTGTGGATAATAATGATATGTTTAATACGTTTTAGGAGTATGTAAATTGAAATTTTAATATAACATAATGTTTGATTACAAGAATTTTATGGTTCTTCAACTCTTGTCCAAATTTTATTGCATTGGAACCAACCACTTTCCTGCTCAAGACACACCTTCTCACTAAACACTTCACACCCCCATACCCCCATCCCTCCTAGACCGTTTACTGGACCTTTCCCATGAGATGTGGGGGAAATAATTTCACTCAAAGTTTTCTAGATCATAGTTGGTTTTAAACCAAGAAGGATTAGCCAGGAGATACTTGTTCTTGAACTGTGTAGCTGATCCATCAGAGAAAACTTTGATATCAGTTACCTCCTTGTTTTCTTCTTTGACGATAGAGAGAAGCCGGTCCATATATACATGTACAGGAACTTGTTATCTTTATTGATGTCGCTATGATTTTGTATTTATTGTTATTTGGATAGAATATAGGATAATTTTTTCATTAATTGATATAAAATAGGTACATTTGTTATATTCTATCTTTTCTATTCTTCCCTAAATCTTATAACTTTAGAAAAAAAATAATTGTGCAAAGATACATAATAATTCAATCAAAATTTTACAGTCTTTTTTTTTTGTTTTATATGATATATTTGTTTGTTTGTCCAAATATCGTTTTTAGAAAAATGCTATTTAAAGGCCACCATGGCCTTCAAGACCAAAAAAATGTTGCTACAACAATATCTGAAGACTTGAAAAACAACTTGAAAAATTTCAGCAAATTCTGTTCATTGGTTTGGACGAGATTCCCGGACAGAAACACATAGACACAGGTTTTTACATTATATATATACGATATACATAGATACGCTTATGAAATATAAAACCTTTAAAAGTTTACGCTACAAGAGCACACAAAGAAATAAAATAAAAAAACTATTTCTATGTATTATCGATATACCGAATAACACAAATTTGTATTTAGTAATATTAGTATTGAGACTCGGTCCGAGACAGACTTATTTATTTTGGTCGAATCTTGACCAATTATTCGTCCAAAGAGAAGGTAAACAGATGTTATATATTTTTTCCCCTTCAAATTTTTCTTGAAAAAAAAAAAAAAAAAAAAAAATTGTGACACCGGATTAGAACCGGGTTTTTTGTTAGACTGAATTTTACAATGAGGCAGGATAAGACCAAAGATATTAGTTATCAATCCAAAGGTACAAATTATACTATTCAAGCATATCCAGACAGAAAAACCCAACACAATTAAAAATGGGAAGAAGTTTCGAGAGTTTTATTTTAAATTAAATAATTTTTATTTACAAAGCCTTTACTAGGATTTTTTTGTTAGACAATTAAGAAATAACGTTTATTTAAAGCCATATTTTTTATGACCTTTTTAATATAAAATATACATTTGTTGAAAAAATAATGACAAAAATGAGTGATAATAAAATTAAAAACTCTGACAAAAAAAACAACAAGGAAAAAAAACTCTGACAACAGGTCACAGGCTTGAATAAGTCAGTATTAAGTAGTCACAGGCTTGATTATATTCGTGAACAATTTTTTGCCCTTGGATTGAGATGGTGGGTTCCTGATTATTTTTATTTCGGAAAACATTCAAATTAACCTTTACAGTACAAATTTTTGTTTTTTAGTTCTACAGGGCAGGACGGAAAAATGTGGACTCAAGAGATGGATTTAGAAATACATCAATAATTTTATATTTTCAATAATAGGCAAAAAAATTATGTTAACAAAACATATCGACAAAGTTTTTGCAAAACTTATTTTACTCAAAATGACCACCTTCATTATCAATCACAGCTTTTACACGTCACCAAATGACCATGCAGGAGTTCATGACAAAAGCCGATTTTCTGTTCAGCCTTGAAAAAGAACGCTGGCTTCTTCTTTCCATCAAAGGCCACAACTTTCATAAACTCTTCATCTGACCAATATTGCAAGATTGGAGGAACTTAGAATATTGTCTCTGACCAATCAATTGATTCAATCCCATAGTTTATCTTATTAGTAAGTATAATAGCCAATGTAGGTCCTATGGCATTTTTGTATTCAATACTTTTTCCTTTTCATTTGTAATGTTATATCTTTTTCGAATATTGTCTTAGTAATTACAGGGATGGGCAACGTTTATCGTGCTTTTCTGGGTTTAGTAAAAGTAATGATACCCTCTCAAAAATACAGTTTTGAATAGTTGTTGTTGATTAAATCTTAAAATTCGGATTATTTTTGAATACCTTAGATTTTAAGCCTTTGATTGGTGTACATGTTATAAATAAAAATTCTGTATATGTCGCGATGGAGGCGAGAAGAGCCATCATAGGCTCTTTAGTCCGCGCTGGGAGGACCACCTCGGTCATCATGAAGGCCTTAAACGGTATCAAGGCCACAGTCTGTTGGGTCAGAAATCGTTTGGCTGATGGGACAAACTTAAGGGAACACCCAAGACTAGAAGACCCTCCAAAGTGAAGCTTGAAGACATCATGGATGCCTTGGAGGTCAATCCAACGATGAAGATGTTGGAGTACGCCAAGGGGAAGAATGTGCATCCGTCTACTGTGTGCAAGGCCATCCGAAAGGCTGGAGGAAGGTCTCTTAGAAGAATTGAAAGGCCAATCCTGACCCTATTTCAAAAAGAACTCCGTCTTCAGGTATGCCAACAACTCTTGAATGATCTGAAGCACAACAGCAATCTGATAATTTTTTCTCTGATGAAAATACCTATACCGTTGACCCCGTCTACTGGCAAAATGATCGAGTTGTATGCTTTGGTAAGACTGACAACAACATCAGGATAGTCACCAAGGCCAAACATTCGGCCTCTGTGATGATGTTGGGGGTTGTGGCATCAGCTGGAGAAAAAATGCCTCCAATTTGGTTTCCTATTGGATACCAGTTACCCGCAGACGACTACTTGATTGTGTTCAAGGAAAATGTGGTACCATAGATCACCAAGACCATGAAGAAGTCCAACAAGGCCATGTGCGTATTTCGGCAGGACGAGGCTCTGGCGCATACTCCTAATATTGTACAAGAATGGATGGGTAGTAACATGCAAATATGGTCCAAGAACTTTTTCCCCCTCAGAGCACAGATCTGAATCCACAATTTGGTGGCAAATTGAGAAAAAGGCTCCTAAAGTCTGTCACCTGAATATTGATGCATGAAGACCTTCGTTAACCAGCACTGAAGGATCATGAAAAATACTTCGTTGCCAATGTGATCAAGGTGTTCCGGAAGTGATTGAGGCTGATGGTGGCCAGAAACATAATTAATGAGCATTGTTGTAGAAAAATTATTATAAAGTAGAATTTTCTATATGCAACAACATCTTGATCAATAATCATAATTTTAATTACTACGTACAGTCAGGTCTCAGTACTTTTTCTACACTCGGTAGAAGCGACTTTAGGAATATATGTATATCATTTATATTTTAAAATAAATAGATAAAGCTTTTTAATAGATCACAAAAATAAGTTTAGTTCATAAGGTGTTTTTTTTTTTACTTTATGCAGAAACTTTTTCTAACAAAAAGGTGTGGACATGAAGGAATTCCGGGCCAATTCATTTTAATGGAAGAATTTCTAGTTACAAGTAGAAAATTTTGTGATGCCTAAGCCCGTGATAGCTTTTTGATACACATAATAACCCCTAGTGTACATTATATAATTTTATCAACCAATTAGTATATTTCATCACATTAAATAAAAAGCATTATTTCAAATAATCATATTTTAGTTTAATCTATTTTTATACAGATTCAATCGCTTTTTTCATTGATACTTTTTGTCCTAAAACTACAAATAATTATCAAAAAGGTATTATGGAAAATCTTGAAGGACTATGAGGCGGATTATAGAACATATTTAGATTCTTAAAAAACAATTTTCTAGCTTTTTACATCTTAGAGCATGGGAAAAGTTAGGAAACATATCAGAATTCAAAAAAGTGTTTATGGTGTTATAAACAATGACGTAATCGGATGTAGAATCGGAATCAATAATTTTAATAGAATCGGCATTGGAATATCTTTTCCCACCTCTAGTTTAATGACTCATTACTTGTGTCCATTAAAGAGCTCAAGGGAAAGAGCGGACAAACAAAAAAATCAACAACCACGATATAAATATGTTACTTGGAGAGTGGAAGATTTGAACGAATATACTATATGAACAAACAATATGTTGTATTTTTTAGGTGGGAAAATTAAATTGATAATTATTTAAAAATATTTATCAATATAATTCTCATTCTTAACCTCTTAGGTTCAAAAATGGTGCAATCCATTTCGAATCAAATATTTGAAGAACTGTTGGAATCCTCATCATCTCTTTCCTGATGCACTTCGTCTTCCTAAATTATAAAATTGTATTCAGTTTTTAGAAATCAAAAGTAACGTCAATATCATTTTCCTTAATCTTTGTAAATGTTATACTATTCAAAAAAGTGATTTGAAATTTGCCACAACCCATGGACTCTAAAATAAATAATTGACATTCTAACTTAACTAAATAATATAAGCTAGACCAAGAAGTTGAAATGGATTTATATACAAATAAAATTATATATAATTATACAAAAAAAAATTTAATAAGAATATCTGGATATCATCATATATTTCTTAATTATTCAAATTCTGTGAAAGAAATAATAGCCAAATTGATATATTGTAGTGTCAAGAGTATCCAATTCAAAAATGCAATGAAATTTACAACAAATTATTAGAATATCGATAAAAAATTTCATTGCACAAAGGATCAAAGGGCACCTATAAACATAGTATTAGATTTATATAAGTTGTTTAAAGAGGAAGTCATCTGTAATTGTGACCTTTGTTTAGGAGCTAGAAAGTAATCATTTCTATATATAAAAGTTATTTTAACTTTCATGATATGAAGTGTTGGACACTTTCCTTAATGTCATACAAAGAACTTTATTTATGTAATTATCCTTTAGCACATGTCAATGAATAATTAATCAGTGGATTATTTTCATATTCTATTGAAAGATCCTGATCTAGAACAATGTTAGATCTTCGTGAGTCAGTCCTTGGTCACAAAATCAATAGTTTCCGAGGGCTGATCTTATTTGACATTACCATTTAAAAGATGATGAGAGGCAGTCAAAACTCATTTAGGAACTATTTCCAAAGAAAGTGGAGGTGAATAGATACATTCCTCTTGGGAAATGAACGTTTGAATGCATGAGATTGATTCCCAAATAAAAAAATTCGGTATAAACATAACCTTTGTTTTTTATATATATATCTTAGACTGTTTTAATGAAGTAGGAATTGCATTATGTACCAATATCCAACATCCTTTTGTAGATTTCTTCAGAAATAGTGATTCTTCAAAATGACCTGAAAAAGCTAATAATTCAAGGTCGAAAAATGAGGATTATAAACCATGCGGCATCCATTTAAAACAACTCATATATTTAATTTTTCCATACCTCAAATAAAGTTGATTATATTACTTGACAAACTCTTGAGCCTTTATTTAGAATCTAATCGGCACGTTTGATGGCATTTGGCCCTAACTTCCTCCTATTTATATATTTTGTAAAAATAAACATTTTCGTAGAGGAGAAGCCTGGACACTGTTTTGTCAATATATGATTTATTTTTACAGTATACTGCAATACATATGCAACATTACCGTAGTAATTATTGGATAATTATAACAAATAATTATGCTCAGCTCAAAAAGTAGTAAATGAAACACATTCAATTCCTTTTATATAGATATTATGGGAGCTGCCAATTTTAAGCCAGTAATTAAGGATTACTTTTACTGACTCTCTACTCTTTCCAATGAGTTAATTAGTGTACATAATTACTCTTACAAAAAAAAACCCTTAAAATTACCCGTCAATATATGTATATAAGTAATGACAAATGACTCTAGTTAATTTTGCCACAATTGTTTTCACTGAATGGAATTTTGTCGCATACATTTTTCCAGCTGGTAATTTAGCTTTCTTGAGATTTTGCCATGAGACATATTTGGTATCACTCTATGTTTTTACAAGTGATAACTTTACCTTTAGTCTTTACTATTAATTCCTTTTTTTCTATCCATGAAATTACTTACATTTTTTCCAAAGATCATGACTATAAAAAAGGTATCAATGTGTCCTTTCCAACTAAAATAAAAAGCTCAGGTACGTATGTAATCTATCGAATCTATTGATAATTTTCCCCCAAAACATGTGTAAATATATGTAAGGGAAAATAACATTGAAAAATATAGATGGGAGTTTACATTTTTAGTACTGCCGTTAGCTTATTTTTCTTAACTACATTGTACTGGGTGAAATTTTTATACTTTCATAATCAAATATATAAAAGGTACTATACAAAAACAATCATATTTTAGTTGAATGTATTTTTTGACATTCAATAATTAGTTTTTTTCATACTTTTTGTCTAAATACAAGATAAAATAATCATTAATATATGTATTTTGTAAAATCATTATGGCCAATGAGGCCGATGATCCCTATAAAAAGGATAATTGAGCTGACCACATCTTAAAAACTTAAAAAAAACTGCAGAAACATATTAAAAAAATATAGTTTTGAGCAAGTCTAATGTACCTATTATATATATTAGTGTTTTGTCAGTCCCGATCCGTTGGAGCTCAGTCCTGCATATCATCACAAAAACTTATCAAGTTGGTCGTTGATGGCGTCACTAAATCATATTTCTTCTTATTTACATCAGTTCAAGTACCGCAGGACTTATGAACCAATCGTAAGACTAGAATGGACTAGAACGTATAAATAAAGACTGACAAAACACTTCCTATTGTAATTAGACAGGGACGTTTGAAATTTTTTTCCAAAATTTTTATTTTTTTGTGAACAGTTGGAGGTTTTTTATTTTTTTCTACGAATAAATATAATATTTAAAATTGTTTTCTCAACATTTCATTTTATTATGAACAGTAAGAAATTTTTGAAAAAAAATTGTCAACAGTTTGATATTTTTTATCAAAAAATTTAATTTTTTGTAAGCAGCTGGAGATTTTTGAATTTTTTTTTTGTGATACGTGTAAAATTTTTGAAAATTTGATTTTTTTTCCAAGAAAATTTAATATTTAAATTTTTTTCCCAACAATTTAATTTCTGTAGGAATAGCTATGGATTTTCGAAAATAATGTCCAAAAAAAATTATTTTTTTTGTCAACAACTGGAGATTTTTGAGCTTATTTTTCCAAAAATTTAATTTTTTTGTAAGCAGCTAGAGATTTTTGAAATTTTAATCCAAAATTTTATTTATTGTAGGCAACTGGAAACTTTTCAAATGTTTTCCAATTTTTTTTTTGTCAACAGTTGGAAATTATAGAAAATGTGATTTTTTTTTCCAAAAAATTTAATATTTGATTTTTTTTTTCAAACAATTTAATTTTTGTTAGAATAGTTATGGATTTTTGAAATTTTTTTTTATGAGTAATTGTGAATTTTTGTGCCTCACCCGCAAAAAAAAAAAAAATGCTATTCTACAAACACCCTTGCTAAATAAGTAGATCTTAAAAAAAAAACTATGACCGTTGGCTCTTTCATTCATTCTAGTCCTTCATTCAAAACCTAATATAGCTTTTGAATGAATGAATAAGCGTCCCTATTTTAGATTTTGAATAAAGTAGCGTCATATATATACGAGTACTGTTACAACTACTTTCATGAATGAATTTTACTGCTAAAATGGATGTTTTATTATCCAAGAAAAGATAAAATAAAGGAAATAAAAATATCTCGCTTTTTCTTCTCCGGATTTTCTTTACATTTCATTTTTTCTTTTTCTTACATATCCGTATTTCAATGACGTTAGAAGAAGATCCTTTAAATATATTATAAAATATAAACAGGGTAGGGCAGCAAAGCGTGGACTTGAGAGATGGAAATATAAATACATCAATTATTTTATATTTTCAATATAGGTCAATAATAATGCTAACAAAACATGTAGACAAAGTTTTTGAAAAAAAAAAAAAAAAAAAAAAATCTCTCAATATAACCACTTTCATTATCAATCACAGCCTTTACACGTCGCCAGAAGGCCATGCAAGAGTTGAGGACAAACTCCTCGGTTGTCCCAAGCAGCCACCATAGAGGATTTCAGTCAGTCCACATTTGAGTGTGCCTTCCTATTGATTTCCCTCACTAAAGTGCCCTTTTACAAAAATCAAGTGGGTTCAAATCTGGCGAGGAAGGGACCATATCTCATAGGACCAGAATCTAGCCATGTTATCTGCACATAACTTTTGGTACTTGGCAGACGTGTGAGGGGTCCAGGCGTAGTTACACTCCAAGAACTTGGTCTTCAGTCATGGCATACCTAAGCACATTATATTATGCCTCCTGACCGATTTTCTGTCCATCCTTGAAAAAGAATGGAGGCATCTTCTTTCCATAAGAGGCCACAACACCCAGGAGTATTTTTTGGCCCGAATATTTGTTGTGGTAAGCTTTTTGAAACTCTTCTTTTGTTTTTGGTCGTTCCAATGGGTTTGGAATAGATATGCTTTGAAAATCTTCTCGTAAGAATACTTTGACGACCCTCGTATAGCGTCCATTGCTTTACATTTTCAGAGAGAAAGGTTTTGTTTCTGTTTTATTTGAACAAAGAAATATGTACTTCAAATAAAATAATACAAAAAGTCTATTCTAAAGACCCGTCCTTTGGACTATTATTTCCAAGCTTGTGAACAGAACGCAAAATTGAATGGTGTCCCATGGAAGGTCTTATCATTTTTTATTCTCTACAATATTTAAACTTTTTTTTTTAAAAAGTGTTCAGTGTTACCCTTCTTGTCGGGTAATATGGTACACTTTAACCATTATATTTTTGAGGTAATACAATTTTAACAATTTATCAATAATTTGACTAACTGAACACAAAAGGTATATGACATACCATTTTACTAAGAAAAAAAATAAAGAAAAATCCCCCAAATAAAACTGTTAAAATCAAACTTTAATTATTTATCAGAAGATATGTATATATTTAGTTATTTGTTTTACAATTACGAATATAAACACATAATTTTAATGGAAGTTGGTAAAAACCTAATACACCATTGAATACTCAAATGTTTAAATTTTGTTTAGTACTTTTAGATTCTTTATTATTTCCTCTATTTTTTTTTATATTTTCGGGTTGAAGGATAACATTTTTTTCTAGGCTACCTATAGCCACTATACATCACTCTGGTTTTCTTCCTCGATTACATTTCTTTCCCGGAAGAGCCTTTGGAAATGGTCGGATTTCCTCGAATAATATTTCCCGTGAATTATGGGAATCTCTGTCTTTTATTTTATTATTGTGTTCAGGATTGTTAATAGTTGGTGATAGTTGAGGCCTGTCACTTACATTTAATCCCATGAAGTCAATTTCTTGAAACACGTCAGAATTTAATGGATATATTTCCCTGGTTGTAAAGCTATTTTTAATATTTGAACGGGCCACAGTCCAAGATGTACATAATTTAAGAAGATTATAAATTGACATCTTCTTTCCTGGATTTGTAAACATCCAACATTGCACTTGTTTTCCAAAATAAGACTTGAAAGGTTCAAGGGCTGCAATTTATTGGATCTGTGAGGAGGAATTTTAGGGATAACAACTCCATTATCTTTGGCATATTTAATTGAATTATAATTTAAATGAAATTCGTGGTTATTCATGATAAGTAGCACTTTATTGCCTTTAGATGAATGAGAATATTTGATTAAGTGTTTATTAACTAATAAAAAGTTTTCAGATGTCATCAAACCGGATTTTTTGTAAAAGTTCCAATGACTCGCTAGTAGCACCGGACATTATTTTTCTTTTATCAAATCTAACTCTTGGAAAAACAAATACATATAGGAGGTAGACAAGTCCAACTTCCATATACGATACCAATTATAGTAAAAATCTCGCCCTTTTCTCCTGACACAACTTGTCCAAATTGATGCCATACTTTTGTGGTAATGAGTTTTGGCATTTTTGGAGTGAATGTGATTCCAGTTTCAACAAGATAATAGATTCTGTGACTTTCGAAGGTATCATTTTCAAGAACACTTATGTACTTGTCAAAAAATTTCATGTCATTTCTCCTATTAAATGCTGAAATACGATGTTGATTCGGGTTTCCGGATGCTAAGAGTCTTGTTTCGATACTAGAATCCTCTAATCCAATCCTTTCCTACTACTTTTTTGTCCACCCAAGATTTTGGATGAACAATTTTATTTTTAATAGTATATCCAAAAGCCTGCCTACGAGTTTAAATTGAAGTCAATCCATAAAATATTAAAGATATAGTCTTGAAATTTTGGCAAAATTGACTTTCGCTTTTATCGTTAAAGACAGTTTGTTGAGTTCTAGGAGGAGCAAATTTGTTTTTGGTTTCTATAATTTGGAATCGTTAAATTGCTCCCAATAAAGTGGTTTGTCGAATATTATGCAATTTTGAAGCTTTACGAATACTCAATCCTCCGGCATGATCCTGAACTACATCTTGAAGGTCATCCCAGGAATATTTTTTGGAATGTTTTCTTGTATAAACCCTTGGCATTTTAATACACTTTCTGCTTAATGTAAAATAAATAAACATAGAAGTATATTCATGCATATTATTATTTTTATTTGAAGAGGGTGAAACCGTACAGGTGAGTTTTAACCCAAACACTTGTGTTCAAAATCACCCCACAACACAGATTTTTAAATTATGAATTAAAACACAAAAATATGCTGAAAATAATTACAACTTTTTTTCTTTATAAATAACTGTTTATTATAATAGGAATAATTTTATAACCAATAATCGAGGAATAAAATTAAAATGACTAAAAATGATAACAAAAGTCCTTTCAAACTTTCATGTCATCTATATTATTGCACGCGCCTTCCTTAGAAAATCCATTGCATAACAAAGGATGTTCTGTCCTATGGATAAGGTTGAACTTGATCAAACCAATTTAAACATGATAGTTTCCGAAAGAATCGAGTGTACGTTTTCACCTGCCGTTCGAATTCACACGGTTCTCCCCTAAGCTTGTTTTAGTTTTTATAACTTTGGAATTCTTCACTTAATTTCTTGATTCTTAGAGGATGAAAATCTTATGTCAAAAGTAATCGTTGTCCGTGTTTTGCAATATATCCCGAAATGTCGAGCTCTCTTTCTACGAATATATCTATATCATTTGGAATCGAAACCTGATGACATCTGACAGAATAAACTATTTTTTCACTTTTACTAAAAATGCTTCTACTTTGGAAGTATTTAGAGAATTGGAACTGGTTACTATGACCCAGTCAACTTTTGTTATCGTAGCTTTCAAGCTTCAACCTATTTTAAGCTGCATATATGTATTACTGGTGTTAGAGACTAGAGTAGATATGCCGAACTTTGAATACCATTTTGGGAGAAGGAGCAAGTTTTGCTTTTACCCAACAAATTCTTGGTGTAACTCTTCTTTTTAGTGAGAACATTCACACGTTGATACTTAATACGTATATTTTATCTCCTTAGGAATAAAAAACTAACCATTACAGCTGGAGAAAAGAAAGTACTTTAACTTATTACTAAATTGAATCTAAAGTCACATTAATTCTTTTGAAATTTTATATAAAGAACTGCCTTTTTTTTTTCTTCTGTAATATGAGTTGAACTAAAAGCCTCCCATATTTAATTCATTTTATCCATTCATTTTTTACTGTATTGATATATGTTATACAGCAGGAAGCACTATATGGTGAACTCTGTGACTGTTTTTGCCGAATACTACGGGTAGTACATACATAAGAGAGCATTAACATAAATAAAGAGAAACAGTGCTCTTGTTATACATGCAGAGACCTGCAATATTTCATAAATACGACTAAATCATTATTTCTCAGATCAAAATATGTTTATGATATACATCAGGGATCACTATATACAGTAGACCCTGAGTACATGTTCAATACTATATGCACATGTCTGCAATATTTCAATGATACTACTACATTGTTATTTCTTTAATCAAAATATGTTTATAGTATACATCATGGAACAATATATATAGTTCACCATGTGACTGATTTTCATTCATACAGATAAACTTTGTCTTTTAACATCAAAAATATGAATAAATGTAATAAATATTAACTTTTACAAAGCATCCGTATAAATTTTATGCTCAATGCTCCAACCTTCGGTTATCACTACGTATGTAGGTTGATTTATGAAAATTAAACATGGAGTCACATAAATATATGTGTACCTATGTATGTACCAACATTAGGGCGACACTGGTTTCCAACAAGTTCTTGAATTTTGGTGAATACCGCTTTAACTTTTCTTAGTTAAGTGTATGATGACCATATTAGTGGAATTTCATTCAATTATAAATATACGGGATTGATCTTATCTAATGATACAGATTATATTATTTTCAATTTTCCAAGAGTAAAATTTATATAAGAGGTTTTGTGAGGACCATTATTTTACAAAATCATCTGAAAATTCTGCTTGGCACAACTTTTATTTAATATATTAGCCCTCAGCTCTAATAATTTCCCTAATACGAGACCTAAATTTCTTTACAAACCTTGATCATGTAGTCAGACTCGAGCTTGACCCACTGTTTCTTTATTTAAGCTTCTAGAGACTGTACATTCCTGTGAGAAGTAGCAAGTAGTAGTAGATTGAGTATTCCAAAGGGTTTGTGTCTGTAGAGGAGGCGTCCACATTTTGAGGTCTGGAAAGTTGTCTCTCAGGAAGGCCTGTGTCTTAGCGCCACAATGACACGCACCTCCACCTTGAGTGAAATGAGGTTGCCCCTGAATTTTCTTTGGTCCAAGAAGGCAAATTCTTATCCATGAGTTGTATGTAAGCATCTGCATTGAGCTGCACTTTCATATCTTCAAAAATGGAAGGGAGATTTCCCTTCTAATAGCCACTAGATATTTTGTTCTGAATACATGTCTCACTGTAGCTGAGGCATTGTCTTGAATTGGGTTGTGATGTAGGGGCTGTTCTTCTTATTCGAAGTCGGATCAACGGTGAGCCTTTTTGTATTAGACAAAAAAAAAAAAATACTTTGCCCAAATTTTTATTGCCATTCTGCAAATATAAAATCTTTCTTGCCTTTTTCCAGTCGTCTCAGCTTGCTCTATTCGGAGATACGATGTCTTGTTGTCCTTCTGCGTGGTTTTTGGCAAACATTATTCCGGATTGAAAGTAATGGAATAATGAAACTGAATAATATCTACCCTCTATTTACCTTGAACACAAAGGCCATGAAATTTTATAAAAGTAACTAAACACTTTAAAACTTTTTTGGGCGGTATTTGAATGTGCCTAACCTTTTTTTTTTTTTTTTTTTTTTTGGGAAATATATATTTTAGATTTACCCCATTCGTAATATTTATGATTACACCAAAGATGGTTTTTTAAAGTTTATTCTAAACTACTTTGACAGTGAGAACGAATTTAAGTTTATTTTCAGTAAATTACAACTGAAATTGACATTTTTTATTCAATATCTTCTCACTCAAACTAAATGAAGCCCTTCACCCTGTTACTGAAGGCTGCATAAAACTTAGAGGTGTAGTCTTCTGATAAGTCAATCTATGTGTTCTTTGATAGAGAACTCAAAAGATCTCATAGACCCATAGGCTTGTTACAAGTAGGTCATTCGACCTTTTCCCTCTATGAAATAATCCAGAAGATTCAGATCACACGTTGTTGGATGCATTCAAAAGAAGCTGGGATCTCCAATGTGGCCGTCGTAATGAGATGTTTCTTTCTTCTTGCTCTTGTATTGGCTGTGATCCTTCCGAGCATAATCTTGCCCATATTCCTCGATCAATACCCACTCCCGAATATGAGATACTTTTCTCAAAACCTTGGGGCTCCACAGTATTTTAAAAGCTGGACCATTGCAAGGCATATCATCAGATCCCAGTCGAGGAGGAAGACATCCAAAATCCGGCCAGCATCACATCCATCGGCCTTTTCGAATATTTGCAGATGCCATTTGGGCTCAAAAACGCTGCACAAACATTCCAGCATTTTATGGATCAATTATTTGGTAACATCGAGGGAGTATTTATATATTTGGATGACCTGGTAGTCGCGTCTAAATCCCTTGATGAATATCACAATACTCTATTTCACGTTCTTTCTAGATTGCAAGAGGCCGGCCTTCGCCTTTCCAAAGATAAATGCGTATGGCCCAAGCTTTCTCTCGATTTTTTAGGACACCAAGTTAGGACCAGGGGAATACGCCCATTAACAAATCGTGTTGAAGCCATCTAGACTAGGGAATATATATGTTGTGTACAAGTTTCAACTTGTACACAACATATATATTTAATTTTTTAAAACATTATTTTAGCCTCGGTGTCTTTGTTTTTATGTTAATTTATTGCCTAATTAGACACAGAGTATGGTGGGAGCATTTTAGCAGCCCATATCTTCAGACAAGTTCATGCTAATGAACAAGTTTTATTATTCTTGTACTTTCATCTATAGCAAATATATTCAGTCTTTACTCAGAAATCATATTTTGTAGTTCCTTCATACTGTTAACTTGATTATAAAATAACAAGAGATTCTCCAACTCGGAGTTTCGCATTCCAGGGGGAACAAAGGGATTGAAATTTCTGCAGGCTATCCCTAAACATCCTATGACATAATTGTATCGTGTTTACAATTTGAAAACACATATGCCATCATAAACAATTCCGATATAATTTTAAATAAGACAGACTTTTTGGCACCAAGCTAGACCAATTTTTTTCCTTTGGACCAATCTAGACTGAATATTTCTATGAAACCGGTCCATACCAAACTCTTTGAAAGAACTAAATTATTTTGATTCAGCAAAAATCATTTTTGATTACGCCTCTGTTTGTATCTTTGTTTTTTAGTTGGTGTTTAGTTGGTCACCAGAATTACGCCGAAAGTTACAATCCGATTCACAAAAACTTTAAAACAAATTAAAATAATTAACTATATTTGATTTTAAGTGGAAGTTTTTTCGCTCTACCGAGTACTTATTTTAGTTATAGTTAAGTTCTTTAATATTTATTTTATTAAGCATTTTCGAAACCATTTACACCGAAGATAGACAAGAATTCTTAATTCAGGGAGAGAAGTGAACACCCCAATCACCCATTAAATAATGAAAAAAAAATCAAAAGCAAATGCAACAACCGTTTTTCCTTTTTTAATTGCGAATCGTAGTTTTTTCGTATCAAAAATATCAGTTGATATTTATATAAATGTTATTTGAAGAATAAATTATTAAGATTCTTTGGCAGTTATACACAGTACTAAAAAAAAAAAAAAAAAAAGAAAGAAAAAAAAAGCTAGTTTGGACAAAGTTGGGAAATGTTCCTCACCCTAATGTATATAAATGGGGACATACAGATTTATTTTATCTACTCCATAAATAACTATTGCTCATACATGCAGAGTATTGATTTTTAACAATATCTCAAGGAAATACATAAAACCATTTTGGGTGACCACCAAGTACATACTTGATATCTACGATGGTTCTAGGAAAATTACCCTTCGGAGTATAAAATTTGTTCTTTTTATTTTCTTGGTTCTCATACATGCAGGGGTATTCAAGACTGGATATGATAGGCTCTGACAAATATGTAAGGTTGCTGTCATTGTTGGCTCGTAAAGTATCATTTGGACCATCAATATCATCGGAATGTGCCGTCAGATTTGTGCTGGTCCGTTCAAGTGTACTGGTTGCTCGTATTTAATCCATACTGGAACGGTCGAAGCTGAGACACAATATCTGTCACGTAATTTATATTGATTAGCTACCAGTTCTTACTTCCTTACATATCTTTGGTTTCTATTTATTTGTCTCCCTGATCCATCTACGTTTTTAGTATACTGGTCGAAATGGTTGTAGTACACGATAATTACGCTCATATCCCATTTTCTTGGATTATTTCCCGACGGGTTTTGTATAGTGACATGTTCTCCACTCGACCATTGTAATAAGGGGCTTGATCTATTGCCGACAGTTTGAATGTCCTTACACATTTTGTTCATAACTCTATTTCTTTCTTATTCCGTGCATTGTTCTACATGAGACAATCTTTTCCTCCTCTAAGATAATGTGCGATGTCAAATGCTTGGAATTGGCGTTAAAATGTTCTTGTCAAACAGTATCTCCGACAACGAGATCTTGCAGGCTTTGGTCAGGGATAGTTCTTAAAGTTAGAATAGCTCTTACAATTTTGTCGTTTTTTATATTTATCTCAGGTTTCAAGTTTCCTAATATTGTTCTTTTGTTGACTTTACAAGGAATTCAGCCCGTCCATTTGATTGAGGAATATAAGCTGATGAAATCTTGTACCTAATTCCCAATATTTCAAGAAAATCTCTTATAGTCTCTCCCCGTCTGTTGATATCTCCTTCTGAACTCCAAATGTTGAAAACACCATTACATATACCATTGCTTGCTTGCCCACAGATAATATCCTCATTTGTAGTATTATGGCTCCATCTATTTAAAATCTTGATCCGTTTTTATGGAAAAAAATCATAAAAAACCTCTCAAACAAAGTTGCACATCTTTAAAGTTTTTTTACATAAAGATATTAAGTTAAGAACATTGATTCAGGATTATAAAAGGGGAAATTGCTGTTGGCACTTGTTTATGCTTTAAATGAGTATAAGAAGAAGTATTGTTTGATGGAGAAAGACGCACTTTTAATTATGAGTGGAGTTACGAAGCTTCAACAATATCTCTTTGGTAGTATTTATTGTTAATCACGGATCATTTTCACTCGTGTAAATTTTACATCCATAAAAAATGATGCAAAACGCTTACATAAATGATCACTTACTCTAAAGCCTTATCAATATACCATTTTTTACAAACCGACTAAACAACATGGAAATGCAGATTGTCTTTACCGTTTACCTAATGGTTCAGATCCTCAGATTAACGCACAAGAATTTGAGACCTTTTTAGAACAAAAGTGAGTCCCTATTTATTCAGTATGGTTTTGTTCTTCTTCAAGGAAAATGAAAAAATCGTGCAGTCATTCATCGGCATTGTTCTTAAATGGCAAGAAAATTCTCACTCGGGTAAAGTGTAAATGAAGCAACTATCTAAACTTTATACTAAGTGACCGACTATTACATCAAACATTGAAAATTCTTTTAAAAAATGTACATTTTGCCATGAAATTGCTAAAAATGAAGGTTAATAACTAACCCAGTTGGTCGAAAAATTATAAAGCGTGGAGATATAAATGTTAAAAAAAACCTAACAACTTTAACTACTACTTGTTAGTATATCATAGTTGCGTTATTGAACTATTCTTTACTTTTGAAAAGCTCTTTGAAATTTGAGAATTACTCGCAGTTATTAAAAAGTTCAATTACGTGTATTTCAACCTTATTTCTTCATTCTACATGTCAGCATTGAGATGAAGGGCAATTCAGAAAATAGTATATGTATTTATTCACCACTTTAAATTAAAGACATTTTTACCTACACAGTCTCTATTACTCCCCTATTTTTGTTTACCAAAGTAAGAAATACAAAGTCAATATTGATTTAGGCTTGTTTTCTATATATGTATGAAGTATATAAATACATATTTGTACATGTAATTTATATTTGCTTCACACAAGATTTATTTTTATATATATTCTTAAATTGTTTTCCTCGTCAATCTTAATTTAACCTAAACATTAAAATGTAAACAGTTAGTCTAAGCGCATGAATCTGGTAAGCCCTATCATAGGTTCACACTAATACCTTTGCTAAGCGATGAATATATTATATAATTAGGAGAAGAGGGGTTTTGGCTTTATCGACAATAATTATTCGAATAAGTTTACACTTTGGATTAGACAATCATTGTAGTTTGTACTGTAATTGTTCATGGTAAATACAAGAAAATGTCGTAGTGCGTTACTTAATGAGGAGGAATCTCTTCCTTCATCCTTCCTAAGTCCATGGATCGACTCTGATTGTCCAAATATCCCTTTTTCCCTACTCCAATAATATATTATTCGATTTGCAAAGTTATTTCCTTATTATTAAAAGGTTTTGAGGATTGAATTTCAATTTTTATTGCATAGTCAAATATATTTGGAAAAATATTGATCATGTGAATTTCTTGGTTTATAGCTTTTGAGCATGCATGGAACATGAGGCCACAACAAGTTTGTATGCAGACAAGGACCTGTTTATAATTGAACTAATTACTCTAATGTTTTACGACAGACATTTGAGGAAATACGTCATAAATATATAATATACACATAATTTGAGATAAACCATGTATGATGTACAATATTTATATATTTAAAATACATTGTATCATATATTCGATTATTATAGTTCCTAATTACGTTAAAGTTACTGCATTAGAAACAATCACGCGATCACAAAGTTCATATTATCAAAAAATATTTTGTAATTTGTATGATCATCGGTCATACAAATTATATTGAGTGTAAGTAAGTAAAGTCTCCACCATCTACCTACATATAGGTAACTATAGAAAACGATCCTATTTTTATTCTTGGAGTAATAAACATGGCCAATAATAAGAATATTACTTTGTCCAAAAAATTTGACAGCTTGTTTTTACTATACACAGAGAGGAATTTGAGTTTACTTTCATTCTAACCCTCTCAAGGCTACTCACAGCTAATCTAATAAAACCAAAAGACAGTTTTGCTGCTCTTCTCCTAAACATTCTTCAAATTCTCAGGGTTACCACTTTAATTTTCGTTTTTCTTTTTTATTTGGCATACCGGTGTATATTATTTTGAACATATTTGGTTATAATGTTTATCCCTTGCTGGACTCAGAGAAGAATTGGAGATTGACATGCAAGTAACTTTTGACAATGTCTTTGTATATTTCCTTCCCTTTGTGACAGCTGATTGTAGATGATCTCCTCAAAAATACATCTTGTTAAGGTTACCATTTTGATTTTTTGCGTCTTCTTTTTGAATCACATCCCTCCTACAAAAGGAACAAAAAGCTCTAAACTTGCATTATATAATCAATTATTATTCTTTCACAGCCTCGCAGGTGACGATTAGACTTTTATAAACAGATAAAGAAAAACACAAATAAAATAATTTAATATATGTAGATATAAGCCATTATCTTCCCTCCTTCTTTTGCAAATCTGATGTTCTGGCTCCATAGTCTGTTAGTTTACTAACACTAGATCCATCATTATTGAGAGGGTAACTCTTTTATTAATTTTCCATTTATCACCGGGACAGGTTGAGCGTTGGCTTTTGCCACATATAGTATCCACTGGACTATGACCGTGACGAACTCTATAATGAAAGCGTCCATAATATTTTCCATCGTTAAGACCAACCATTCCAAGGGTCTCAGCCTATATTACTTTTACCACATGGGCGATAAGAAAGCATAAAATAAAGAAGATGAAAAGAAGTCTCGAGGCGAGCCCTACAAAAATGGCACATCTGCTACTCAGGGATTTCTTGGCTCTTGCTAGTATATATGGACGACGTTATCAATCTATACCTACACCCTTTTTGTTTGACATTGCTAAATAGATTTTGGAAAATCATGTTCGGATTGATATCCAAAACGTTCCAGTATGGTTAAGTTTCTCCATTGTACTCCTTACAAGGACCTCAAGGGTAATACGTCGTCTACTACTGTATACGACACCTCTAATTTTCTAGACAGCTCAAAGCAAAGAAAAATGGAGTCGGGGGCTGGGGCTGGAAGAAACCAAATATTAAGATATATTTTTGATATTTTACTCGTAATCAACTTATATTTATAATTCCCATCTTCTTTTTATCTTCATGTAGATAAATATGTAATGTTTGGTTCTATCTGTAGTCTCGTATAAGGCACACAAGTTATTCCTTAACATTTGACAACATTTATTTACTTTTGGACTCTATTGACTTTGTGACGGCGTAGTAAGGATAAAAATGAATAAAATGATAATAATGACAGGTTTGGTATATAAAAACATATATTAAGGTCGGGAGTACTCTCCCTGCATCAGGTAAAAACTCCTCTTTTGAAAAACTCTGATTTTAACTCTACAAAAAATTATAAAGGTTACTTTTGATCTTTTATGAGTATACGAATGTTCAATCAGGTTTTGAATATAGTTTAATCTATTTAGGAAAGGAAGTTCACAACTCAGGAATTAAATAATAATGACAACTTATAAGGAAAAGAAAATTCATTCTTCAGATGACCAATAAAAAAAAACAGGCAAGTAAACAAAAAATACATGATATACGTCACAAAGGATGGTGGGGGGAAGAAAAAAATATATATGATGAGAAAATAGACAGGCAAGTACTACCTCTACAGGTAGGAGATAAAAGATAAAAAACGAGTGGATTTTGGTTGTAACATTATAAAAAATTAAACTAATTGTGTCATTTTGTGCTCACGCTCAAATGATTGATATATGGTTGTTTTTATCTTAATATAAAAAAATACCAAGCTTAGAGCATGCATTTACCAGATAGTATATTTTTGCAGGCAAAATATCTTAAATTCAGTATTTAAGTCTGCAATTTATTTTGGATTGTATAACAAAGTGTATATTTCAAGACTGAATAAGTACATGGAAATTAAAACTTTTATGTAAGGCCTGTCATCTCCACTCGTGTAACACAACAGACCAAGTCTAAAGTTTAAGAAAAGTTACGTTAGCAGGGATGTTCTTCTTTTATTTTTGTTTGCGAGTTAGTTTCGTTTGGTTAAAACAAGTTATCTCATCTCTACATTCGGGTCGATTTGTTTCAGCTTCCTCACAATGTTCTATTGCTTTGGCTTCCAGGCAATTCATATTTTTAAAAACAGACAGAATGATTTTTACATAATTTGGACCTGTTATACTATCTGATTTTTCTACTATAATAAATCATTACTATCATATCAAATGTACAGTCCAATCACCGTTAGGGTTTACAAAAATAAAACGTATGGTATTGTGGCATCAATTACTAAGTTTTTTCAGTTTATAGTTAGCAGGAAAAAGATGGGTTCAATCCTAACCTTCAAGTAAATAGTCAAGTAATGAACAGAGTATGTATTATAGTTCAAAAGTGGCTTTATTTGACAGGTTTTTATCTATATATAACATAGTATGTATATACGTATTTACATAGAAATATATACAATTACCGATATTGTTATATTTATGTAATACATAGAAAAAGTTAGAGGGTCTTGTTCCTTCGAACACAGGATTAACATTGTGTACATTTCATCAATCCGTTAGTATATTTTGTCACATTCTTCCTGCCATAACTATTAGTTATAACTTAGTAAGTAATAATCGAGATGCCTTCTTTCTTGAAAGGAAACGTCTGAAAGTTTGAGAGCTTTCAAAGTTGCATTTGACTAATTGTTAGATAAACAGAGACATTTTTAACATTGTTCAATGATTCTCATAAATTTAAATCTCTATATAATGGAGAAGCATTTTTATTATCACTTTCTAATTGATTCTGAAGATCGTCCTTGAGGAAATGACTATGCAATTTTTTTTCTTCAGGTCTTAGCGTTGAAAGCTCTATGCTCTTTTCAGTAGAGGCTAATTACAAAGGAAACAATCGACACCCTTCTATTCGGCAGTCTAATGTGAAGATATTGAGGATAAGGAGTCAATGCCAACTACATGGACTTTCATATAGTTCCATTATATCTTTCTATTTGATCGTAACATGTTGATTTATTATAAAAATTAAGGATAGGATCGACGTTGAAGAAAATTAGAAATATATCAAGAACTTAAGAGTACTTAATCACAAAAGTGTGATGTATTCTTTATGAAGCAAGAAAGAACAACTCTTGCATACCTATTGGTCTGAACAGACTCCTCCTATGATCCACGAGTTGCTTGGAGGTTCGATGCGAATAGAAAGGGACACATCTAATCCGAAACCTTTTTTGTAGGAGGTTTTGAGATTGAAGGAATGTCAAAATGACCTTGCACATATTGTAGATAGTCATTATTTCCTTCATTGTACAACTGAAGAACATGCAGTATATGCGCTAATGTTCAAGAAATCATGCAGAACATTTCTCATATACGACCCCTTTCTTCATAGTTGTACCTGGCTCAAACATCTTACAAAAAACCTTAGAACTATTGGAATTATCTTGCCTTTGATCAAATTGAAAATATTTATAGGATAATTTATACATTCTGTCCCTTAATTTTTAGAGGGTATCGTCCAAGACAAAAATTGAGATAACAAAGGTTTAACTCTCGAAACGGTTGCGTCTTGACAATAAAAATGAACGCAGATAAATAGATTTTGAGTGGATCCCTTCTGCACTCAAATGTTTCTGTATGAAGTAAGACTTTTTGTTATGGGTCATATGAAAAATAAAGGCATTTGAAGGAATGAACAATATGGAGCTGCAAATTGCTACTACTGCTATATCAGACAGTCTAAATCCATCTGATTCTTCTACATCTTGCTCATCATTCTCTCCTGTTGACAAATCTTGAAAACATGCAGGTGGAATATCGCTGTCGGTAAACTGTTTTTTCAGAAGGCCTTCATTTTTATTCATATTATCTGTCTCTCTCCCTCTTTCTCTGCTTATTGGACTCCATCATCCTTTTTTTGCTTGCCATTTTTTCAATAGGCCCAAGCAACCCAGTCCTACTTTTCTGCTCTGTCTCTATACATATATATTTGCCACCCTCTCAAGGGGATATTTTTAGAGCAACGACTCTTAACCCACGTATTCCTTTGTTATAATATTGGTATGAATAAATGTCAAACATCTCCGCACTTTCTTTGATCATTTGCTTAGCTTTAACGTTTTCTTTGTTGAGTCCACTTCTAGAAAGTCTATCGACATTTTCATCAAGTTTTGTATTTTTTACCGTCAATAGGGGATTTTTGGCTGAGCAATCAACAATATACAATGTTGAACTATGCCTCATTGCTCTCTGGAACCTTCCCAATTGTTGTCATAGTTTGTCTTTGAATCTTTAGGTCAACTTTTGGTGGAGTGTCGAACAAAGAGGTAAGTAAAAATATGAAGTCATACTCCATAAAATCCACAAAAAGCAATACAGGCAATAGGGAAGGTCCATAAGGCAATGTGGCATAGTTCAACATTGTCCGTTCCTCCACCAAAAATCAACCTAATATTTGTACTGATTGTTGGAAAACTAAACTTTTCCTCACATAAATCCAAGTTCAGTAATCTGATTCTATGCGTCCTTTTTCACCCATTTTCTAAGAGTTGTCTCATTTAAAAGTTGCTTTACTTTCAACTAATACCAAAAGACATCTGTTTTTTTTGTATTCTTAATACATCTTTTGCTGGATTAAGGTCGTTTGATTGGCCAAAGAGAAAATGTCTAGTAGAACGTCCACTAGAACGTAGAGTTACCTAATGCAAAATACATCAATAGTGAAATTATTGAACTAATATATCAAGAAATTACGAATAAAAACATTTTTTTAAATATGACACATTAAGGTTTTGATTTTATATGGATCACACAAGGAGTAATCCCTAGATGTACAAGAATATGAAATAGAATAATGAAAAAACGTATTTCACTTTATTTGGGTATTGAATTAGTAATTTCTTTGGAAAAAGGGCGAAAGCGTTTTTTTCTTATTCCTTTTTACTATCAAGTTATAGGAGTCCTACTTTCTTTATTAAATTATGAGCGCACAAGCATTTATTACAATTGACACCCTTGGAAAATCCTTCGACAACTTTAAAAAAAAATTAGATATTTTATATATAATAATAAATAGTTTAAAAAATAAATATTTTTTTATATGAAACACAACAAAAAAGTTCAATCTTATTGCCGTATAACTTTAAGCGCAAAATGGGGGTTCCACCCAAAATCTTTTTATCTGTGTTCATTTCTATTGTCAAGACGCAACTTTTGCAAGTGGTAAACCTTTTCTATCTCAACTTTCTTTTTGGACGATACCCTTATTAATTATGTAGGTAGAACTGCATCAAACATTATGTCAATTCCTTCCAAATTTATCAACTATTCAATCGTGTATGTACAAACTATTTATATCATAGTCCTTGAAATTGTATTTATGTATTGAAATATAAAGTTCAACTAACAATAAAAACAAAAAAACAATCAATCAACATTGTCCTTTTTTGAAAATATTTTTTTGTTATAATTGTAAAATAAAATTGGTTCTTAAATTTTCTTTTAATAGAGACCTTGGGTAAAAATGAGGAAAACTGTATACACCAAGAATTCTATTACTTTTTAAAAGCCTGAATTAAAACAATGCTTGAAAACATCTTGCCGTTTTCCTATCCATGTAGGGACTGTTTGATAAGCTAGTTTAATCTATTTATTCATTCTTCGTGAACATTTTTAGAAACGACAGCATCGAGGATATGTGCAACGGCTACAAATCAGAGATAAATGGATAGATTGTTTACATAATTTGAAAGCGAACGACATCGTTTTCATGTTTGTGGATAATACTCCTCGTCAGGAGATAAGTCGGAAAAATAATGAGGCGAGATTTCAATGCTCGGACTTTCCAGCTGAAGACAAGTTAAGGCAAAAGTTTTGTTTGACCTTTCCAGAGTGTTAATCTTTTTGAGATATTCGCGTAATAGTTTCGTGAAAATGGTTTGTGAAGATTGGGATTGTCTAGGCTTCTGATCAGCTGGTCTTATTCATATGTAACATTTTATTATTTTGGTTTTATATTCAGTTTTATTACTGTTTTTCTTATTTTTTAATTGTATTCGTTTGTTTCCGTTTATTATTTTATTTTGCTGGTATCCATTGATTTTTTCGAGAACGTCACTTTCTCTAGCACTAGGTACTGGACTAGGGAATCATCATTAATATGGCATTTACGATGATGTTATATATCTAATATATTGATTATTAGTTAATGTTATAATATAATATAGTTGTATACACAATATAATTTTTAGTTGTTAGCATTATTGCATCGTTCTAAACATAACAGGGTATTGTAGAGAAACCCTTTGATTTTTGATTAAGTCTTGAATGGCTTCAGACCATTGTAGTTCTAGAGAATATTTGTGATCAATTATCTTTTTCCAATGCATTGCATCCATTAAATGTACAGGGTAGGGAAGCAAAACGTAGACTTGAGAGATTGATCTAGAAATACATCAATAACTTAATATTTTCAATAATATGTCAAAAAATAATGTTAACAAAACATGTCGACAAAGTTTTGTAACACTATTTTTACTCAGTATACCTTCATTAGCAATCACAGTCTTTACACGTCACCTGAAGGCCATGCAGGAGTTGATGACAAACTCTCCTGAAAAGTTTTCATATGCAGTCATTATGGAAGATTTTTGTGAGTTCACATTTGGGTGTAAGGTCCTGTTGGTTTCCCTCTCCAAAGTGTCTCAAATAGAAAAGTCAAGGGGGCTCAAATCTGGTGAGGAAAAGGCCTTACCTCTTTGAACCAGAATCGAGCCAGGATACCTGAATATAACTTATTGCACTTGGTTGACGTGTGAAGGGAGGGGGGAGCACCGTCCCGAGACCACACGTAGTTACTATCCAGGTAGTTGGTCTTCAACCATGGTATGATGTTGTACCTAAGCACCTTATAGTAGGCCTCCTGGTCGATTGTCTGTCCAGCCTTGTAAAGAACGGAGACATCTTCTTTCTATTTGTTGTTACAAGGCCGAGGACTATTGTTTAGAGCGGATATTTGGTGTGGTAAACCCCTTGGACCTCTTCTTTTGTTTCTGCAAGCCAGCGGTAGTTTCGGTGGTTGGGGAATTGATCAACTGTGAAAATCATCTTGCTTTATAGCCCTCCTGATAGTCCTACGAGTCACTGATATGCTGTTGGGGAGACGATTCCTCGACTTAGTTTATATTCTTCTGCAAGCTTAACAAGAACTTCGTATCCCTCTTTAAATTATGGCCTTCCTTCCTGGCATCCTGGAGAGGTCTTCTTCATTTTTTTTTTCATCTTGACCAACTTAAAAACCAGGCTCCTAGAACACTTTAAAATGTTGGTAATCTTCATTGCATCACTTCTAGCGTCTCAGATATCTGAGATGCGCAGCCCTTTTGCTATTGCTCGCTCATGATGATGAAATGACTAAATTATTTGTTGAGTTTGTTTATATAAAACGACGACGAAAACAGAATATCAAAAAATAATAACAAAACTTTTTTTATAATAATGTGAAAATAAACATTAATCCACGTTTTGATGCCATGCCCTGTATTTATATTTTTTAATTATTGTGGAAGACATTAAAATCCAATTTATATCATTATTAATTATCGCTCATAGTTCTTTTATACTTGTTATTCTATACATGATATAATTCTTCATACTAATAGGAAGTCTTAAATACTCTTGACATATATTTTATCCGAGGTTATAGTTTTGTCCTCCAGTAAAGTTATACACCGTCTGTTTAAATATACAGTACCTTAAAAAATTAATTTTATAAAAATATTTTTTTTTCAATTAATACTAATTTAATTCGAAAGCTCAAAAATGACATAATTTTGAACATAACCAACAAGATGCTCTAAAATACACGACTTGTCATCGTTTCTTAAACAATAACTACTATGTATATATTGTAAACTTGATTAGTTGTTGATAATATGTAGATAAAAACTAGCAAAAAACCTCAGATCTGAAGAAGGACCGGGGACTATGCAGGAGGTTGATCATTGGGTCCATTCGTAAATAAAACAAGGGTGATTTATCGAAACAATATGGCAGCTAAGCTGATCTCCTCCTTAAAATTTGCAAATTTTCAAGGTCACCATGTTGATTTTCATTAAAATTGTGTTTTTTTAGTATGCTAAAATACACCCAATTTTCATAAATAATAGGGCACTATTTGTTTTTTAAAGCCCACAGTGGTAACTTTTTTTGACCTTATGTAACTTGATCCGACCAGCAAATAAATCAATAAAATAGTAATTGATGGACATGATAATGTGTTATGATTGTGAAATACTCACCGTGTACCTTCTGGCTAAAACTGAACTTGATCGTAATCAAAATCCAAACTTTGAAAATACATACTACCAATTACAAAATTTTAAGCATTATTGCAGAAATGGATTCGACTAGAACGTGGATTGATTGAATTCTAATTAGCTTCTAAGCTCTAAACAATTCCCAATAAATTATTAAATAATACTTTCAAGCTTGGGGAGAATCTGCTAACTACTTGCAACTGATTTTGGGGCTGTTTTTCTGGTGTTTTTTTTTCGGAAGAAAGGTTACAAGATGCAAAATGGTAACTAGGTGATCTACATAAATTATTTTTACAATGCCTATTTTGTGAAAATGTAATATAATAGACAAATGGCTTAAACCGTTACAAGTGATAGGTTAAATAATTTAGCACTATATAATAATATGATTTTTTCAATCTATTTGCTTGATTTAAATATTATTTAATTTTAGTTTATCTGTCGTCTTCAATACTTTACTTAACACCAAAAGTATAAATTATTTGATGGACACTTCATTAATTAAGAGTATATCTTGAATCGAGGGTATTGTAGAATTCAAAATCATAGCTTCTAGGGATAAGTGAATCTTTCTAATGATAAGGTCTACATATTAAATTTTAATTATGAATTTTTTATGATCCTTCATGTTCCTCAACATAAATTTTTAATCATTCCCATTCCTTTTTTACATGTTCATTTCATTTTGAAATTAGATGGTTATAAAATTCATCTCTCGACAGTAGGGTAAGCATGGTGGCATAGAAGAAGATATTGTTTTCATAGGAAATCTCTGATTGTTAACAAAATATTAAGAACAGTATATAAAATTGACGGATTGATTGGAATTGATAAAAAAGTATGTCAGCCTTACATTTCCTGATAGTATTTCTAAGATTAACAAGAGGATAGGAGGAGCTGATATCTTGGATCTCTTTTTATCGATTAGAATTAGATGAAGAAAAGAGTGATGACCTTTATTTAATTGGTCAGTAGTGTTGCATCTGCTCAAGCCTAGCGACTCAGAAAAGATATAACAAGTATAAATCTGCCTTGTTTATAATTTCTCCAACATATTGACCCGATCTTTATTTAGGTAGTAAAAGCTTGATAGGGGACAATATATATATTTTTATTAGGTCTATCCCCAGTTATGCTATTGCAAATGACCAATGAGTAACGGAAAGAGAAAATTTTTCAGATGCAATATTAGGCCAAATCTACATTCCTTCTTGAAATATCATAAGTAATAGCAATTATACTAGAAATAAATATAGTTTTTAATGAAATTTTTGTTCATGTTAATACTTTATTCACCTATCTGAATATGTTTATATTATTTTTCAAGATTAAGTACCACAATTTTTATAACAAAAAAGTATCCAACGGCCAACTGTTCCAGAAGTTGAAAACTTATTTTTGGAACTCTCATGAAAGACACACTCCTTCTTCAAGGAATTCATATTTGTCCTGGATTTCGCCTTATGGTGGTTATAGTACAGAAAAAGAATTGGATATTAGTATTGCCTTTTCTCACGCAGAGGATACGTTTCCAATAAGGGGAGCAAATGGCAGGGATGGGGGAATTAAAGGAGTTGTAAGAGGGTTAAGAGCCCAACGTAAAGACGAGTCTGGAAATCCTATTGCATTTAAAAAAAAACACTATTAACTCTCCCCATGAGGATGTTAATGCCTGGTGAGATAGATAATGTATTTAAAGATTTCGGCGAAATTGTAAAAACAGCAAAAGAGACTACTTTTATTGATGGAAGATTAAAGGGGGTCTTAATGATGGACATTTTGTTCTTGGATTGATACCAAAGCGTGATCTTCCAGGATTTATAGGTTTTAGAGGTTCAAAGACTTAGATTAGCTACGCAGGTCAGTCAATTACATGTGCAAAGTGCTACGAAACAGGTCACTTTGCAAAAAATGGTATCAATCAGTTTGTGAAATGGGGAGATTATCTTATGTCAGTTAAGGAAGTTTTATTCAAAGACAATGTAGTGGATAATAATAAAACAAGTGAAAAAACTGATAATTGTTTCATCATTGTCGACAGGACTAAAGATAACTCAGATGGGAGGAGAACTACAACTAGTGAAGAAAACATCCCACAAAAGGAAAGAGTCAACTCTTCTACTGACCAAGCAGAGGTTACAATAAGCAAAAATACAACTCCGACAGAGACAAATTGTAATAAAAATATCATTTAGTATCGAATATTTGCAAAGGAATTAGTTAAATCTATGATGATCCTAGTAGCTCTGAGGACCCAAATGAAAAGAAAAGGATTGATAAACCCCCAATGCCTCATATTGATAACAAATAAATTTTGTCCCAGCGTTTTCGTTCAGAATCAGTTGGGAAACGAAATAAGCCGGATGGATACATCACCATCAACAAATAAGAGAGAAAACCTCCTTAAACAGTTGAGGAGCTGCAAATAATGACGGGTGGTCTTTTACTGATTTTATTTGTCTTTTTTAAAACAATTCCCTTTGAGTAATACCAAAATGACAGCTAATAGTAATTTTAGTAATAGCAATATTGAAAAGAATATGGGTATTGGAAAGATCCTGTTGCTAAATATGAGAGGGGCAAGACTCGCTTATCACGCCATGCTTTAGTGAAAATATTATTATCATTTTATCCAGATGTTATATGTCTTCAAGACAGTTTAAATTTTTTTTTACCGGCTTGGTTCAAATAGAGGAGTTCTGTCCTTGGTTTCTAAATCTTTTGAGGATCCCTCATGTACCAAATCCTACTCAAGTGCGAGTGACTGTCATAAAATTTTAATATCCACTGCACCGGCTAAATTTGAATTAATTAATACTTATCGTACTAATGTAAAGAGTCAACCATTCTTCCAGGACATTATTAACAATTGCTAAGATAATAATTTAGCAATATTAATCGTAGGAGACCTTAAAGTTGACCTACTTTGTGTCAGCAACTCATATAAAAATATATATATATATATGGAGAAACTTATGTATGAACTAAATTTGATTGATATGACAGCCTATTTTAGACCAATGATAGTGTATCATGGAGAAGAGGCCGATCACGTTAGGAATTGATTTAGCACTTGCGTCAAAATTTATCTAAAAAATACTATGTATGCCTTCGATCGTTCTGAACCATTGTCTGATCACAAGATGATAGTGGTTATTTTTGTACTCGAAACTTCTTCAAAGCTCTGAAAACTCCCTTTGTAGTTGATCGATGATGAACAATGATTAATAAAATGAAAACTAATATTGCAAATAGTTTGACTTCTTCATTTTCTGTAAAAAAGTTATGTTTTTCACTTAAACGCACAATACATGGTTCTGCTAGAAGCTGCATTACTGAAAAGAGAAAGGTGATGGATTAGCTTTTTCAACGAAATATAACTTCTGAGTTTTATAATTCCTTCCAGATTACAGAAATCGGAGAGTTAGAAGCGAGGGATAAAATAAAAAATTAAAATAATCCCCTTCGAAGGATTAAAAATATTACTAACAAAAATAATTACTCAGATTCAGTAATAAAGAGAATAGAGTATGGGAGTAAACTTTAGAAGAGCAAGAGCACATTGCAGAGACGTATAGTAAAATCTTCCAGAAGTTAGTTGTTGGGCTCAGAAGTAATTTCCCTAAAAGGAAAAGGAAAATAACCTTTAGAGGATTCTCTAACGAATTATTATCTGAATTCATTCAAAAACCTTTAAAGATAATAAGGCCTCTGGTCCAGACAGAATTGGGGGAAATATATTTACGACATGCAGAGAAGAGATGATCCCGTATTTATATAAAATGGGAAACTTTATGGAGAAGAAAGGATATCTGCTAGGAGCTATAACTAAAGGACAAATTGTTCTAATCCTCAAAAAAGAGATGGCTTAAACATTGACAATTGGAGGCCAATCACTGTACTAAACAAAACATACAGAATACTTTCAGAAGTGATAGCAAGTCAGATGGAACCTATTTTAAATAAAAAGATAGGCCTAGAGCAAAAAGTGTTTTTAAAAGGAAAAAAAAATATATGACATTTCCTGGAATATTCAGACAGCGATTGAAGCAGTGGATAGGAACGAGGGTGTTGGAGATGTATTTGCGATAGATTTTTCAAGAGCATTCGGTTCTTTTTCATCGGAATTACGTTTCAGCTTTAAATAGACCAAGAAATAATTGAGTGGTGACCTCAAATCTTTTTTTTGGACATAATCACAAAAATTTATAGGAAAGTTTTGGTTAATATAACAAAGAATCCCAACATGGAGTGGAGATATGTGAATACGTCAAGTCCATACTATGAATAAATTATACTTGGACCTGATCTTATAAATTGATATATTGTCAACTTTCCCCCTATGCTTGCTGCAACACAAAGGTTTCTTTGTAAAGATACTCCCACGTACGATTATAGAGTGACCCTGGATATTATTCATTAGAATCTTGGAAAGAAAACTTTTTTAAAGAATTTACGTGACCCTGTATCCTCGGAATGGGAAACGCTTACAAAAAATCAGCTGACAATACATGATATCAGTATTAACTCTGTGTTTTTTTTACAGGGAAGTTTACTTTTTTTCTCATTAGACATGCCTAGCTACACAATATACCCATTCCTTGCCATTTGAAAATTAATTTTTCTATTTCAGAAGAGAACTATGCATCGTCAAGGTGTGATGGATGGATTAGGGAATTAAATATATCTAGTAATTGGATGCATAGGATTATGTCCTCGACTTCCCACATAGCTGATGGAAGAAAAATAGCTCAATTTCAAATAGCCACAGGCATTTTATCTTTCAGTACTCCATGTAAAGATTGTGGTAAATTATTAGACACACTTTTTGGGAATGTCCGCAATTACATATGCTGAGATCATTTATTAGTTTAAGCCTGAGGGGTCTGAAGTACAGTAACGTTAATATAATAACAACGATAATTTTGTTCGGCGTGTTATCAAAAAAAAAAAAAAAGTACTCCTAAAGCTAGGTCGATAGGGAATACTTTATTAAATGTAAAGAATTACCTAGCTAAGAATATAAGTGTAGGAGGACCCGTGGTTGCAGAGTAAATTCGTCTTATTTTCATTTCGGTGCTGGCAATAGGTATATGGAGCGTTCGAGTTGAAAATCCTTAGAATGATCGAAGGTGCTTGGGACTGGGCCTTTGATATCATTAGATATTATAAATCAAACGCATCAAGACATTTTCGGACTTTGCAGAAGATAATCAAACTCTTTAGAAAAAAAGAGCTAGTTGTGGGCTTACATGCAAATTTGCTATTAATATTATGTTTGTTTTTTATTGATTTTAAATGTTAATGTTTTTAATTTAGATATATGAATATTTTATGTTTGTAGGCCTTAATCTGGTAAGTAAATTTTAAACTATAATGTTTAATTATTATTTTTGGTTAATGCATTTTCACAAGAAAATTTGAGATAATTCTAATTTTTATAAATTATTTGTTGTCTAAATAAAGGTTTTTAAAAAAAGATGTCTTCAAATCATACATATGTAAACTACACCACAATGTTACTGTTATTGGCGAATAATTGTTACCTTTAATGGCGGACGACTATCTGGAGTACTCTGCATTGCTCGGAGTTATTTAAATAATATATGGTATGAACAAGAAGTAGAAGTAAGATAGTCACATCTAAAGAATGATAATGTACTTTACTCACACAGATACTCTTGATCCTTTAAACACTCTATTTGTGAACATGTTTTTTAAAACAGTTAGTGAACTGGGTCAAAACTTAACCCCAAAAAATACAGCGAATTTAATTAGATGAAAAAAATTTCAACGATTATATTAATTACGTCATTTTAATGAAACTATTCCATCTACTTTGTACTCGTAAAAATCAATTTCAATGCTCAAAAAAGTGGTATAAATTTAAAAAATCAAGAAAAAATAAATCCATATCTTAAATGAGTTCAAAAGCATAAGTTTGGAGTTGGAGCAAGACATATGTGCATTGTTAATTGTATAGTAAAAACATTAAATTTCGATATAAATTCCTATGAAATATTAATTGATTTATGCCAATTTTGTGAATATAATTAGTACCAACAGTTTTTTATAATATTGTGTGTAACTACATAAAATAATAGTCCTATTATTATGACGCACAGTTCTAACATTGGAATAAATAAAAAATAATCTAAGGAATTGAAAAGAAAAACAAAGTGAATCATTTTAAGAAAAATAATTAATTAAATACCCTAAATTTCAATTAAAAATAGCTAAATCTACAAATAAATTATAAACAAGGCATTAACAGGATATTAAAGCATTTTTATAAATATGGAGGTGTATAAATATCCCACTTCACTAAAGGAGGTTTAAATAAGTTGATAATGCTTATTTTTTAAAAGGACATTAGAAATTTATAAACGCTCAATAACATCTATTTTCACAAGTATTCAACTTGCCATTCAACGTTTAAAGTGTTATGATGGTTCATTTCATTTTGAAATGCAAGGTTTTATTTTACCAATTTAATGTGTTCCTTTTATTACGAACAGAATCGATGTAACTCATTCACGACAACATGTGAGGAGCATGTGGCACTTTAATAGTTATTTATCCTACCAAAAGACGCTCACTTGATGGTATATACGCACTTAGATTAAATAAGTTGAGCAATTTAACCAACAAATGAATTTGTTAAGTTGTTCAAGACATTTATACATAATTGTCATTGATTTAAACTAATTTGTGCATCCAATTGTATGATTTTGTTGTCAGGTCCCAAACAATGAATAATCAAAAACACAAAAATTTCACTTATTTTTCTAACTACTTATGACTTTATGATCAAGTAACACAGTAATTAGGCTTTTAAAATGAAGGTTCAATATGGGTATACACATTTATTAGTAAAAATCAAAATATATTTGTTTAAATTTTAGCTTCATCAAAAATCTTCCTGCTAACACGGCTTTACAAACTTTTGGCATTCTTGCGGTTAGTTTTTCAAGATAGACAGGTGTGATTTCATTGCAAGCCTTATTCAAAATGTTCCAAAACTTGTTTTTTACAAGACAAAAACCGAAAACATACATCCAAGCTCTGAAAAAACTTTTTGGAAAAGAAAGAAGCCTCTCACATTTGATTTATTATGCAATGCCCAGATCAGTCTCCTGATTTGAACTAAATTGAGTTATTTTTGGAACACCTAAGTTTGGAAAATGTGCTTCACAAGTTAGCGAGTCAAATTCAAAAATGTTGGAAAAAACAAAACAAAACAAAAAAACAACACATTTATCACTCTCAAATAGTCGTGGGAGATTAGTGGCTAATCTACAAAAGTATTGTTCTTGTAGCAACTTGCAAGAAAATTTAAGGGCGTTAACTTGCCCATAAAAGTATTTAAAAGACAAATATGTAGTAGTTTATTTGAGTACAAAAGGAAAATATGACCATCATATTATCTCTCTGCCTAACACAATATGCACGGACCCAGTCCATTTGGTCTAATCAAACTATTTGTTGGTAGAGAGTAAGTCATGAAACAATATTTAACCCATTATGTGTAATAATAATACATTGGAAGGCAATGTAAATCTTTATTAATCCAATAATTCTCATTTCTTTGTATCTTTCATTATTTTTTGATTAGTCCTAATCCCGATGAGGTAAACATATGAATTATGTTTTTAATATTCTCATTCAAAAGAAAGCATGTACGGGTCTTACAGGATTACTCAAACAAACAACATTCTTCCTTTATTAATATACATACCTATAATAGTGTTAACCACTAAAAATGTAGCTAGTTGAATTTTTGAAGATAAAATCCTCTTTTCTGAGTATTCATAAAATATTTACTTGCTCTAGTTTGTATTGTTTGTTTAGATAAAGGATCAAACATTACTTGTGTAAATAGAGAATAAAAATAAGTAAAGCCTTTCAGATTATTTTATAAATGAAACACAATTGTTTTATCATATGCAATATTCTCAGGAAGGATATTTTCGAGTTCATCAAAAATAGGTCATTAAATATATATGTTTCTACATACAATTTCTGTTAAATTTGTATTACTTTCAAGGAAATTGGGGTTATATAATAAAAAATGCGTTGTTTAAGGGTCAAATTATTTTTGATTCTTAAAGTTTTTTCAATTTTTTTTATCTTTATTTATCATGATATCAAGGAGTGTGATTTTTATGAATAGGCGGCAATTTTGATGAAGAAAATTTTTTCATTCACTTCTTGAAGTATGGACTGAAAGGTTTTCCTGTCACGTATTGTCTTGCAATCAAATCTTTGTCTGGTGAAGTACCACAAATACGGCCTCGAATATCATTTTGGAATAGTGAATATATAAGCTCTCTATGTACCAACAAGGAAGAACCCTGATTGTCAATGTGAGATATGTACATTTTTGATACAGAAGTGTAGGAATAAAATACAGTGTGTCACGGTACACCTCAGCCAGAGTCTGGAAGGATTCAAATGCCCCTGGGCAGTGGTTTCATAACTACCTGAGTTCTTCAGTGCAATTTGTGCTTTTAAAAAGTTGCAAGGGGGAAAGCCGCATTTAGTATGCTTAATTTTTTAATTTTTTAATGTTAATATACTCGCCACGAATATATATTAACTGTTTCAGCTCTATAATATATTAAATTTGTTTGTGAGAGGCATAAAAGTTAGAACTATTTTGCGTGTTCGGCGATTTTTTGCAAAATTTTCTAGAAAAATATTTCAAATATTAAATGTTATGATGAAAATTTTTAAAATCCATTGCTATTTTCAGACAATTAAATTTTTGGGAAAAAATTTCAAAAATTTATAGTTATTCTGAAAAAAAAAAATCAAAAATCCCCATGTTTAAAAAAAAAATAGAAAATTCAATTTTTTGGAAAAAAAAAAAATGAGGAAAATTTAATTAAATATAAAAAATTAAATTTTCTAGTAATAAGCAAATAGTCCCCTTTTTTTTCATCACCAAGTAAAGTAATTAACTTTATCGATTTATTCAGATTATACAAGCACGGAATAGTTTAATTGGATTCATGTATGTAATTTACTTTTATTGACTATAATTAATACTAATTTTATTTATAAATGGCATACAAAAAAAGCTACAAATTTGCCTTATTTGTACATTAGAGTGTACCGTAATCACAATAATTTGGGGGTTTTTACGGCAAGAAATTTTTTACTCTGCATTTTATTTTACGGAGACAAGATAAGAACCTTGAATTCTCCGAAAAAAAGTCTTTTTATGTGAAAATCTGTAAAATATTGAAAAAAATGATTATTGCATTATGTTCCCTTAAAATTATCGATTTGAATCGAACTATAGGATTTCTATCAAATTAAGTACTGTAAATTAGAAGTATATCTTTTAACAAGAGTAGAACAAGATTTCTTTAATTTGCCTCACTTTATGAGTATTTTAGTTCTAAAGATGTCTCAAGTAAATAAATATACTCTATTGGCCCCTATTAAACGCACATATGTTGATATCCTTGCTTGATTTTTACCGCTCAAATCTCGTTTTTTGACCCAAAATGAACAATATATTATGATCCAATATTCTTTCAGAGCTCATTTATAATAAATGAGAAACTCTATTAATTCTATTTATCATTTTGGGCTACAAAATGTTGTTAAATTCTTCCAGGGCCTTCAGGAAGGAAAATTCGAGTGGATTGGTATCTGGCGAATATAGTTGCCGCATTGTTTTCGGCCAGAATGGAATGATAGTCCCCATAAAGGACTGTGTAACCTTGCCCTGTGAGCCGGTGTATAATCTTATTTTAGTTCGTGTTGATGTTAGTACCGTCATTAATGGTCTTTTTGACGTTGTAAATAGTCTTTCTGCTTTCAGTTTGTGTTGTGTACAATGTAAAGAAACAATCTCGATCCTTTTGTTTCTCTCTCTGATGCTATCTTTTGATTTGTTTATATTTTTTGGAAGGGTTCTAAGTACACACAGTTTGTCAGCTGATGGAAGGATTTATCAATTTCTCTCATGTTTTTTTCATATTTTTTCTTTTTATAAGTGTCCAGATTTCAATTACGCACCTGCTCTTCCCAGTAGGAGAAAAAAACAATGTACACACTCCTTAATATAGATATACAACATTAATTAAACAGAGCTAAATACTTTTTAATAAGGCTTAATATTAACACTGAATCGCAATTGAAATGACATGAATAAAAAGCAATTTTTCCTCCTTTATTACTTCCCATTGAGGTATTTATCCACACCAGTGATTGAAAACTAACCCGTATATCTTGTATGTACCATATTTTTGCTACACCTTTAATGTAAAATCTTAATTTATGATATAATTTCCTAGATACAATGTTATTGGGATGATAGTTTCCGAATTATTGGGACAATCTTAAATTAATTATCAAGGTTCTAAGGAATTTTTGGTAAGGGTTGATATTTTAATCGAAACTAAAGATGAATACTATTTTAACAGCAACAGCTGTAGATGTGCAGGTAGGACGTTATTTTATGTTTTGGTGGCTAGCCAGAAGTATTTATTCCACAATTGTTGAAAAAATAGGTTTTTTTTGTTGCAATCAGCTTTGAACGATACAATGTTGAGATTGTGAACTTCTTAAATCTGAACAAGTCTGGAGAGTAAGGAAGGAGCTGGAAGAGTCTAAATGTGATTATGAATCAACAGCGAATGACGTGAACACAAGGTGAGGTCAAACTGCTAGATTGATTAGGATTTCATTGCAATATTTATCCCTGGTGATCTCAAGGTCAATCCCAATGAGTACACTAAGGTCCTGGAAGATGAGGTCAATCCCTGGATTGAGGAATTTGAAGCTGGGAGGCAATTCGTATGGCAACAAGAGTCTGCTCCATGACACACTGTAAAGAAAAAAAGTTGTCTTGGTTATGAAAAAAAAAAAAATTGTTGAACCCAGTTTTTGGTCTTCAAACTCAACATACCTCAACCCAATGGACTTTTTTGTGTAAGGCGAAAAAAAGTAATAAACAAACAGATTATCCTTGAACACATAATCCAAGGTGATATCCAGGATTCCTGAGAAATTCTTGGAATATGCCAAAGAAGACTATCATCAAGCTCTGCTCCAGTGTCTGAGGTAGAGTTGAGGCCGTTGTTGACGCCAAAAACGAATATATTGAATATTTACAATTCTATTTTAATTCCGCTTTAATTTGACGTTGGTTTTTATTCAAATCAGAGTTTTAGTTTACCACAAAATATACTTTAAAAAAAGGTAATGGATGTTAAATGGAGGTTTCTCTATGTGACCAAATGTTGGGGTAGATGAACATCCCTTGAAGTAATCGCATTAAAATTTGAAGGAAATGAGTTCACTACTTATTCAGTGGTTCTCTGACTTTGGTACCCTTACCCTTAGTGCAACATGAAGGAACGTCATCAATCGATGCTGCATATTCAGTTTGGTTGTATTTGGAGATGTTGTAATTTTCTTAAGTGGTACACACTGTAAACATTATGAAAATTTCTGCCTTGAGTTTGACTCGTAAATGCCAAGAACGAATATACATAAAAGATCCTGTTCATACCGGAGGATCCATTGTAATCTGAACACTTACTAATTCAATAATAAATAAAGGTTGAGTGATTGAAATTAATTCATATTTAGATATCAGAAAGCATAAGTAAATATTTACACAACCAAATAAATAAAGCAGTTGGGCCTCTTCTTGACAACTTAAAAGTGGAGAGAAAGAATGGCTCCGTCGAAAAGGCCAAAATGTAAGAGATTTTGGGGTTTCACACCAGACTATGCAGAGAGGAATAAAAAAAGTGGATGGAGAGAGCCTTGTGATGGTGAAGAGGCTACTTTTGACAGCAGCAATAAAATACAGACATTGCCTCCGTTGCAAGAATCCTCTGAATGAGTTTTAAATGATTCTTTTGAGTTCTTTTGTACTCGTTTTGGACACGTTTGCCTTACAGTCCTGATGCCAACTCCCTCGAATACAACTTTTGGGCAAATGTTGAGGAGACAGCCTGCTGTGTCCGTCATCCAAACACCAAGGCTCCAAAAGCCCCCGTCGCCCAGAACGAGGACGCCATGATAGGAAAATACAACTGCAGTCGGCGCAAGGCCTTCTGGCCAAAAATAGAGAGAATGGTTGCCAACAATGGGGATGACATAGAATAACATTATTGTAAATAAAATATAGAATAATTTAATCATTACACTTTTTTCTACTTACAGCCTTTAAAAGATAAACAGATAGATCTAGATAAATACTAAATAGACGACATAAACTCTATAAACTATTTCATGCATTTTGTATTTTAATTAAAATGTTCAAAAAATAATTCTATTAAATTAACTTTAATAACAAGATTCAATTTGTGATTATTATAGTCAAAACATTATAATTTTATTTTCGATCAAAACTTTCTTTAGTATATGAATTATTTTTAACAAACTACTAACTAACTTTAATAAAAATGGGTGTAATATATAGAATAACAACTGATATAACATTGGTAACAACTTTAAAGCCTACAAATTAATCAAACTCGCTAATTTTATAAATAACCAGTTTACGAACGGAGGTACAAATGGAATTATAGGCATACAAGACCCGTAATCAGTATTTTTTTTGTACATTTATGTCTAACAGTTGTCCTTGATTTTTTCTTAGATGAAAATATATTTAATATTATGAAGAAAATTTTTTCTATTTTAATAGTTCTAGAAAAGTTATAAAATGAAAGAAATAATCAAATTCAATCAATTGTTAAGAAAAAAACCTAAATATGTTATAGATTTTTATGTGTATACTATATTTTATGTATTACATTTTGAATCTATAAAACTTTGGCACAAAATTTTTTTCTCCATGTTTTCTTTTGTCAACGACTTCCTCAAATCTGATATAAACAATTTGTATTGAAAAAAGTCCTCTCCATATCTCCAACTACAATGGGAGATTGAACTTAGCAACCAGAATCAATATACTATAAAAATATTTATTAAGTTATCTTGTATAGAGTGGATAAAAAAATCAGTCTAAGCTAGCAAAACTCCTCTTTATCACATTAATCCTCAGGATAAGCTTGAATGATCCTTTTACATTATTTTGCCTTGGTCCCCCTCCTTGGAAAAACCATGATGTTAACACATCTCTATCAGTTCTATCAATTTCAAATAATTCAAATTTTCCATTCTTGACATAATATGACTGACGTCAGAGGGAAGACGAAATAAAGAATGTCACGAATCTTCGTAATAAACAATGTAAGTTTGACGTAGTACGAAAATCCCGCAACTTCACAATGATATTTTATTTCATGGAATGTTGCGTTACTCAACCAAAATGGACAATTACCCTTACAATATATAAAGCCTTACTCTTTACGCAACAAAATAACTACGCAAGTGGAAAGAATTAAGACCTTCGATTTATTATAAGGATTAGTTTCGGATAAATTGAGGGCTACACGGAGCGAACAAGTGTACGAATGTAATATACATAGTTAACTGTATATTAAAACGAAAATAATAAAAGAAACAGAAAGATACATTTAATAAATAGAATAAACTAGATAGAAGAAGCGTTAAAATAGAAATTAAATATGACTCAACTAAATTTATTAAATACATATGTTAAACTAAGAATGTTTAATAAGCTAAGAAAGTTCAATTTTGTACCCATCTTATATATACATATAAGTCCTCTATATTTGTTCAACAAAATTAGAACTTTTATAAAATAAATTAATTATTTAATGCAATAAGTGTTTTTATCATATGCTCATTTAGATAATAAAAAATTATTTTGATACTTTTGCGGGGAATTTTTATCTAGCCGGAACTACGGAACTTTTAACTTGAAGCAGCCTTCAGGACTATTATTGCACACCAAAAATATTGCAGGGTATTTTTACAGATACCAAATCTCAACTAATGGTGAATGAAGAATTTGAATTTACTTAAGTTAATTCAATTGCACTTATTCTAATGTACATGCCTATGTAAATATTATTTTAGTCCTAATTTAGATAAATTGATTTTTAAAAGCATGATGTTTGATAATGTTTATCCATTAAATATAGGTGTGTCCTAATTAAGTGTATCTCCGATATTCTGTCAACAATACATCAAACAAAAATTGACGTCATCTAAATCCTAGTATAATTAGACTGGGTAAAAAATATTATTTTATAACATTGATATTTTGTAGTCATTTTGTAAGGTAGATCAGTCAAGCTTTGATGTTTTTTTGTCCTAATTCGTATATATATATCCTAATATAGCGTGCAGCTGTTGTTTAACAACATATTTTAAGCGCTTAGGATTTCCTTTGTTGTTTTGGCGGCAAGCCAGAAGTGTTTGGTCTCAGTTTAAAAAAATGACTATGTTGAGATTTTTAACTTCTCAAATCCTGTGTCAGAAGAGTCACGAAGGATATATGATACAACTGAATTAAAATTCTTTTTTATATCAGCTGCATGTTATATTTATTTTGTGGGTATAAAATGAATTACTGCTTTACAGAAGAGAACCTTCTACATTTAAAGTAACATTAGTACAGGGAAAATATTACATATTAAATTCATGTAAATATATTTTATTATTTATTTGATAATAACATACACCAAAGATAAGGGAGAATTTTGTTTTCAGTGGGAGATATTAAGACCACGACTACCTATTAAATAATGAAAAAATAGAGGAAAGAACAATTGCAACAATCTTTTTTCCTTTTATATTTCTAAACTTCGTTTTTTCCTTACAAATTTGTCAGTGCTAAGTATAGGGTACACCTCTGAATAAAGCTGTTATTTTGATTTTCAACTAGATACGATAATGGGCCGTTAAAGACCACTCAAATACTTACAACGGTTTATAGATGTAATTAACAATTCGCTGCAAATCAAGATTTTTACATTTGTAAAATATTGTTAGGTTGTTTTATTGCTTCTACAGAATTATTAAGAAGGCTGCTCAAAAACACTAAAAATGAGCTTTGGGGAAACAAAATTCACTTCAACTGGAAAGCAAATATTTTTTTTGTATTTAACACTATCGAGAATTTTTAACTATAATCAAACAAAACAATTTCAAGCAGAATGAAAACACTGGATACATCTGAGACGAAGTTTGTCGATTCTTAGTAAGTGAAAAATTTCACAAACTAAGTCAATAAAAAAATCAATGACTATATTTGAAAAAAGAGAAGGTTTTTTTTTCCTAAATTAGGTTATTAAGACTGCATTTTCTTTTTTTTTGTTAAATATTTCACCTTGTTTAATCCTCGTTGAATTTATATGTACTCAAAAATTCAATTAATCTTGTTTAATATTAACAATATGAACAATCTGTAAGTATTTACCTTCTTACAAGCCTAAAAATGCGGATTTTCACCCGAATATAGTTAATGACACTTGCAAGCTATTTTGACTATTATATTTTCTTACAGCGACGATTTTAGAGAGGCGTTACCTGTGATACATAAAACACATCATGCCCGTATCTAAAAATAAAAGAAACGGAAAATGACCATGGTTATCATGACAATTTGAAGAATGTTTGGAGGAGAGCAGCTTAGCTGGTATGCCGTTTAATCATATCAGCTGCAAGTTGGCGTGAGATAAAGGACGAAACAAAAATCTTACATCTTATATAGCAAGTGCATATAGGATGGAATTAGTTCAATATCGATCCTCAGTTCTTGTCTGAGTCTAACAATTACTTATAGTTATCCTTCTACAGCAAACCTTCATTGCCACTTTTTGTGTTTCATGAGGATTCCCACTAGTTATTACTTTATACTTAAATGTTCTCTTCCCAAGAATTAAATTATAAGGATAATTTTTGTGGAATAAAAAGGCCTGTTCAGTCACCAATAAAATCTCTTCCCCCTCTGTATGACATATATTATGCACCTTTAATCATTACGTAGATCATCAAAGAGTATTTCGACTCATAATTTTTTTTTTATATACATATATAAAAAACCAAGAGTCGAAAGGAAAAAACCAACTAATTCAATATGTTTTTAATAAAAAATCAAGTTCCTATAAAAAATTTAGTATTGTACAAAACTTAAGTTAGAGCCTTAATTCTGCACGCACTTTTTATACCTGAAATTTTACCAAATATGTTTGGTCCAACAAGTACCATTGGATAAAGTAGGGATCTGGTTAAAGAAAAACCTAAGCTCAGCCCTTAGAAAAAAAGAAAATGATTACTTTTAGGGCTCATTCTTCTTTTTGGTTCATTATTTATTGTTCAACTTCGTCTATTTACTACTCTTAATTTATTTTTAAGATTGTCCCAAATTGCCAAACCATATCTGACTCAAGACTCAGTGGCCTTACTGACCTTCAGGTTCTTCATGATGTCGGATGTGGTCTTACCAGTACTGAATAAAATATCTTCGATATTTGTGTATGTTCTATTTATAAAATGAAAGAGTAGAATCAAAGTATTAAGTTAAATACTCGAACTAAATAAAGTAAAAGTGCCTTTATTTATCTAAAATACCAATAAAATTCGTTTCAATACTTTTTCTCTACCCCCATTGCTTTTGTCATGAAAATTTATACAAAATGTTTGCCCATAAAATTGGTACATCTAAAAAAGTATACAAAACTTTCATATTATGAATGAGAAACTTTTTCCCTTATTGGATATTTGCAAAGGGCTTGATAGATTTATTGCCTTAAGTGTAATTGCTTTTTAGATGTTTTCCTTTACTTTTTTGAGTGCATTTCACGAATTACCAAAGGAATAAAACAATTATAATAAATCTATATATAGAATTGGTATTTATGTGTAAATTAACTATTAAACAAATATATGTATGCCTATAGGACATTATTTGGAACGTTGATTTTATGGAAAGTACCGCCTTAACTCTGACATTTCGGACTTAGAATTTAAATATTATAAATACCTTTTTATTCATCATCCATTCCTTGTTTCAAATCTAGTGATTTTACATCTTCAGGAAAGTCACACATTTTATTATTTAATAAAATAAGTGTCATTTAACTATTATTATGATTATACATGGACAACGGGTTGACTTTTAGCCCACAAGTTGGGTTGTGTGCTTCACAACCATATGTCCCATCCAAATCTCCATCCAAATATAGCTTTTTCATCACTTATTATTTATGTTTTTCGGATTAACGGTTGGATTGGGTTACATAATTCAATTATTAGAGGCCCACGCCTCTAAATAACTAACTTGCGGATTATTAGTAAAAATGATAAATACAGAAATGAAGAAAATCTACTGAGTCGTTTAAATATTTTGCAACATTTTTTCAAATTTTGTAACTCAGTGTACACTACAACAATTTAGTTATTTGTTCCTTCTATAGAGAGCCCAGAGTCTCTACTTTTTTTCTTTCAATTCAAAACATTAATGTCTTTTATGACGTCGCAAGAACATGAAAAACAAAGTATTACCGCACTGCTTGACCTCAGAATATCCCTTAAAGCAGGTATCACAACCGAATATGGATCAAAGGTAACCGTTTAAGGAGTGATTGGATAAGGATGATGATCTCTGAGAAGCCCCAGGAGTTTTTATCCTAGAAAATTGACAACTAAAGCTGTATTAAAAGGTTTTAAAGAGCTTCATCATCTCTCTATGATGGATACGCCCATTGACGCCAATAAATCAAGGTCCATCGTGTCATGGTGCATCAAAATATGGGTACAAAATGTACCACAATAACCCAGCAGAGATTTTGAAATAACACATAAATTGTTTCAAATTCATCATCAAAAATAGCTTTTGAGCTCCCCAAGCACCAAATATTAATCCCCTGGATTATAGTATCTGTTATTAAGTAGAGTCCCAGGCCTGAAGAATTTTGAAGCTTTAAGGGACTCAGTCAATGAACAGTGGGTTGCCATGTCTGAGGCCTACATCAAAAGTACCTGGAGCAAATTTCAGCGCCACCTGGAAGCCCTTATTGCTATCTACGATGGTAATATTCAAGATTAAATATCCTAAATAATATATAACCAATTAATTTGAATGTTAAATGTATAAAAAAAATCGTGACCAGTAAATTCATACCCTGTCATTTCATTCCTAGTAATTTTATTGCCAGTAAAATTTATCCCTGGAAATTTTATTCCCATTTTGAGGGGAATATTTATTGACTTCATACGGATTATGTTTCTAAGCTAATTAGTAGTTTTTGTGTAGGGCTTTAAAGGGAAGCCTAGGCACTCGGCACTGGAGATGAGTGATCACTAGTAATAGACGGGAGACGGATATGAAGAATATATTGTGCTTATGGATTAAAAATTACGTGATTATAAATCTTAATAGTGAGTAAGAATGGAATCCCAATTTATATAAATATTTATACCTTGTGAAATAGAAGTAAATCCGGGTACTTCTCTTCTTCTTCAATTCTCCAAGTATAACCACCATAAATCATTCATATCCGTCTCCTATCCGTCACTAGTTATCAATGACTCATCACTCATCTCCGGAGACGATTGCCCACTGCCCAGACCTACGTCTACAGCCCTACACAAAAAGTACTAAGTAGTTTAGAAACATAAACTGTATGACGTCACTAAATATTCCTTTTCAAAGTGTTAGTTCATTTACAGGGAATGTATTTACTGGGAATTAAATGACTAGGAATGAATTTACTAGGAATGAAATCACCTAGCACCAAAGAAAATATAACATTGTTGAATTGGGTCATTTTATTCCCAAAAGTTTTGCACGACCCTGGTGTATGGGTAAGACTAGTTTAAAATTTATTATTTCTTCTTAAGATATTTATTATTGACTAAAAGCTGCCCGAAATTATTCAAAAAATTATTTAAATGAATAACTTCTCAAACATTCATTCATACAATTGGATAAAAAACTATTTTAAGAATCGTGAATATCTACATCTTGTACATGTGACTATGACTTGACAAAAAAATATTGCAGATAAGATGTTTTCGATTAAATTTGATAAAGATCTCTTTATTTATCCTCTTCTACTATAGAAACAATTAGGTTACTTTTAAAAATGCATTTTTTTTTAATAATTTCCATAACATCATTAAATGATGTCCTTGCAAAATCTGAGGCATAAAAAAAAATCAATCTTGAGTAGAATACTTAAATTTAAAGAAAAGAAAATGTGCAAGCAATTATTCATTAAAAATGAAAAGTAACTATAAGGCAAACTAGTAATTGACTATGAGCCAATTGACATTGAACAGTCAATTTTCAATCTGAAAGATCACAAATCAGTCCATTCTTCAAATATGCGTCTGATTCTAGGAATGGGACTTTTAATGAACTTTTTGTAGGGAAAAAAAAGTAATTATATTTTTTTTGTTACACACTTTTATAACAATTTACAGAAAATCAAGGCAAGGATTCTTATTTCAGAGGGAGATAATCTACAGTGATAAAAGTCTTGTGTCAAATAAAACAAGAATACCCGAAAATTCGCATGGTACACCTAACAATTTGAATAATATTTTGAAGGAGAGTAGCTTAGATGTAAGGACGTTTCATAGGATCAGCTACGGCAATGGGAGAGGTGTAGAACTAAATAAACAAGGACACTGGCAAGAATTACTCCAATGTCGACCCTCCTTTCTACTCTGATTCCTACAAGGACTTACAATTAGACCTCCGCAACAAATCCTCATGGTTATGCTGCGTCTTGTATGCGAAAACACGAATGTTCAACATATATTGTTATATAAATTAAAATAATTATTATTTCCCCTGTAAAATTAATGGTTTTTACCTTTTATCATCGATTGCTCTTTGGAAAATATGATTTTGGTGAATACTCCTAGAACCAAAAATATTATTTTGTGAAAAAATATTTATTAAGAGTGATTATGCCAAGTCTTTAGATTTTGCATTTTTTGGCAAAATATTTGCGCCCAGCAAATATTACACATTTCTATACAAAATATTACATATTTTTGAAAAATTCAATTAAAAATTATATTTTTAAATTTATGTAATAATAATTATCGATTTTTTTATTAAAGAAGAAGTCAACCATGACCTTAATATTGGAAGGTGTATATTTAAAAAAATTAATCTTCTAAACAATGAGAATTTAAAATTGAAGAAAAAGTGAAGTCTGGTTGAGTTAAAGAATTATGAGTAATTGTACGAATGATAAAAATTATAACTTTATTTATACAGTATATTTTGTATGTGGATTTATTATATTTTACCTAAAACATAATATGTTTTAGAATAGGCTGATATCAAATAAATTCAAATGGGATACCAATCCAATATTATTTAAAAAAAAATGATCTGATATACTGATCAGGTCTGATATACTAAAAATAATTTGATACACGCGGATACATAAAATAAAAACTAAATATTTTTTGTAGCTTTTCAATCACAAAACTTCTATTATGCTCATTAATCTGACTGGTTATTTTGTGGTCGTAATAATGTAAGAACATATTTTACATTCATCTTATTTAAACTCTTGCTGGGTAAAGCTGAACTAGATCGAAATAGCTGACTCATGTGATACAAATTTATTTAACTCAAAAAATATTTGAGTTATTAAGTACAAATACATAAATTTGATCCCAGTGTACTGGGTGATGACTCAAAAATTAGAATCCTTTTAAAGGGTATCTAGCCTCACTTCTAAAAGTTTGATAATTTTGTACTTGGTGCCATTCGAAAAATGCTGACAAAAAGCTAAGGTTTGATGTTTGTTTTGGTTGTGTGCGATCAAAACTGTCCAAGTACCAAGCAAAACAGAAGAAGTTGTACGATCTCCTCCGCGCACATGTTGATCTCCCACAAGAAGATCTTCACAGTGGACGCTGTTCTGTATAGGAGAAATGATCTCTTCTTGGCTGAATCAAGAGCACAGGTAGAGGGAACATTCAGGAACAAACATCCAGCTGAGGTCCTCATGGTCCTCAGTGTGATGCTTCCCCAATTCTTCATTGCTAACGAGAAAGTCAAGATGGATGTCTACTAATAGGTACTCAGGTACATTGTCTTACCATCGTTGAAGAGCACGTTCCCCAGGGACAACTATGTGTTAACCTGCACACACGTCTAAGAAGGTGAAACATTTCTGCGGGGAGGAAATGGCTGCCTTCTGGCCAGCCGACTTCTTGCCTTCGTCCTCACCCGACGTGAACCCCTGGACTTTGCTGTTTGGAGTGCCTTAAAGGGGAAGACGAACAAAAGTACCCACACAAATGTCAATGCCCTCTAGGCTATGTTTACGGAGGAGTGGAACAACTTGTCCTTGGACTTCATCAAAGCCAACTGTGCTTCTGTTTGTCCCCGTATTGAAGCTAACATTCAGAATAGAGGAGGCCATATTGAATAAAGAGTGTATAATTTTTTTTGCTTCAAAAGTTTTCCATAGAAATGACCAAAAGTATAAATATAAAGAATTGAAAACGGGTTTTCAAATTTTGGAGTCCTCACACAATAGTAATTTTAGCAAGATGACTCTCTAAGAAAATAAGATTAATTTTAGTGAAATAAAAACTAAACAAGCCATGGTAATGAATAACTCTTATTTTGGATATTTACCTAATGTTACCTAACCAAAGAGGAAAACTTTGTGTTGCAATCTTTTTAAGAGTACATAAGTCATAAAAGTTGCATTCATTCACTGATCGAAGTGTGATTCCTCTGTATATTAATAATTCCCTTGCTACAAAAAATAAATAAGAATTTAATTTCAGTTCCTTACGTTTTTCTGATTGCATCATATTAAATATCGTAGCAAATATCTAAATTTTTAAGAATTTTCTGAGATAGCGATAAGATATATTTATTTAGTATTTTACCGGATATATCGGTTTTCCAATTTCAATTCAATATATCAGCCCACGTCTACTATGTTTTATAATAGTATTTTTTGAATAAATCATTAGAGATTGTTTTTTTTCCTCAATCAATAACACATGTATTATTTATGGTCCTAAACTAAGGCCTTGCTAACTTTTTTTATAGTTACGAAAATTTAAAGTACTTTTTATTGATGTATTAAACTTGCTGAAAATTTTGCTCCACGCCGTATATAATAATTTTTCTCATCCATGGTTCATCATATACTTTCTTCACTCCAAACTAGGATGATTTTATTATTCTGTCAAAATCCTCCGATTTATATATCTATTAAATGAAGAATTACCTGTTCTTTATGGTTTGAAATACAAGAAAAACCATACTTTTTCAGATTATGACACATAAGCTATGTCTAAATTTTTCAATCATCTGAATAAAAAACAACGAAAATAACAGCATAAAACAAATGGCATCTACCCTTTAAGGTCCAAGTCATAATCTTGAATTTTTGTGAGTTCAATTTGTATAAAATACATGTTCAAAAATTATATTTTAACTTTTCATGAATTAATACATACTGATTATAAAAAATTTTGCAATACATTTTATCATACTAATTGTTTGCTTAAATCAATCCTTGTATATAGCAGTTTATCTTTGTATTAACATTTAAGAGCAAAAAATGTTCAGGTATGCAAAATTATTGTATAGTATTGCAGATTTAATATATATTACATTCATTTTATATGTTTTATATATGTTTTTGGATTGTGTGCAACAAAAAGATGATTTCAGCTCTGTATCTGAATTTGCTCAAAAGTTACGGTTGATTATACATTTTTGACCTTTTTTCCCCCTATGTTTTATGAAGCATTTTTATTAAACCTAGATAATGACACCAATTGGAGCTCTGTATCTAATCATGTTCCACAGTGATTGTCGATAAAATATTTTTAACATTTTGTCCTAGCTTGACCTCTTCAAATTTAATGGTCTTTTACTTTAACTGTATATAATATTCGAACCAAGTCACATCAAAATCGATCAGCAACTTTTTCCGTAATCCTGATCACCACCAGGACTATGAACTAGCAGAGGCAAAAACATAACCTCTGTGCAACTTCGTAATGAAGTCAGCATATAATGTGTAGCAAATGTGAACATGAAGCAAGGGGTAAAATATTGAGAATGTTTTAAGCTCGAAGATTTTGCAAGTTTTAGAATAGTCCTATTATAAAAACGTCATTCAGGAAATTGCAATTGCAGCCTTGGTGGTCCAAAAACCCCATTGTTGTAATAGGCCTACTATGAAAACGTAATTCAGGTAATTGCAATTTGCCGCCCTGTGGGTCCAAAAGTGCCATTGTTGCTTATTTAATATCGTAATTCGACTTCCTGTTGGAAGGGATTTATACTTTGGTAAATCATTTCTTTTAATTTTTGGAAGAGTTATGAAATCTGTAAATTATTTCTTCTCTCTAAAATCATTAAATCCATTTTGTATACAATTGTTATTTCTTTGTTAAAAAAATAATTTTTATTATTATTAACTATACCCCTGATCTGTGACACATACATGTGTATCGATAACACACACATTTCATGGACTCTCTTAATTAAGTTCACAACTCTGGATAAGAAATATGTCATCATAGAAGGCAATTCTTTTTATGCTTTCTTTGTGTCGTTTCTATTTTCTTATCGAATTTCATGTTGTTTAATGCACGACAACAAGGTAAAAATTTTCATTGACTATTTTCAGTTCGTCAATGTCAGACTTTTTTTCAAGTTTTATAAATGTAAAAAAGATTTATTTTTGTGTTATAATGATAGTACACATTTCAAGTATAGTTTTACAACGTCTTAATAATCATATCATATCTCCCATTTTCCAGACACTGAATAAACCAAACTTCAGTATTTTAATACACGGTGATTTTTTCCATTTTTTCGTTTCTCTTGAAATTACTTTTTCGAAGAGATTTTAAAGGGGTAGTTTTTAAATAAAAGCTGCAAAATTTAATTAAACATTATATGATATCTTAGTTTTGGATGGTTAGTTGATCAAATATTTATTTATTGGTGGCTTCAAAGAGGTCTTAAGAATGTTGGTTTTTCCAGAATAAATCCGATTTCAGTTTCTCGATTTAGGAAAACTGAAAAAATCTAAAGCGAATTTGATGGCAATAATTTTGCCTCTTTAAAATACCCGTTCTCTCCTAGCGTGGCATTATGGGCACGTAAATATGTGTGTTGGTTATATTAGTGTCACATCCCACCGAATGACTGAAACTGGTATATACACGTTTCAACATGTTCGGTAGACTGTGTAGTAGTTTATATGCCTATCTCAGATGTAGACCCATCTTGGTGGATACTAGATGTATTGAAAAATTCACTGCTATTGAAAATTAGAGCATGGGATCAAACTTAAGGTATGTTATTGCTTTTTACTACTTTGGAATAATTAGTAATATTATTATTGGTCACTATAATACATACTACTATAAAATATATTATCAACATAGAATCACATTTTTAATGTTAGATGACTTTCTTTTACAGCTTATCATTGTGTTGCCATATGGACACCCTAGGAGGATGCTAAAATCCTAAATATTTTTTTCGACTTTTCATGCAAAAATGTGTGTGTTTGTAAAAAAATGTTCTGTTTACTTAGAATTTAGGTAAGAATATGTAAATGCCTATTATATCTTAATAGATGGGATAATTTATGATATAATAGACAATATAAATATAAGTATTCAGATGTCTATTCAACACTACAACAAACATATGATAGGTACATACCTCACGAATTAAAATATGAATACGTATCGTGTTGGTATCCGTAGTAAAACATGATGGTGGAGGCTGTTTACGTGGTTGCTAGATTCATCTCTCCTACTTATCAAGAAATCGCAACCCTCCAAAGACATCTGGGAGGAAATCCAGTGTGCTCCATATGAGGTAAGATGGTAAAGAGCATCTTGTGTAGTCTGTATCACATAGCAAGAAAAGAATATTTGTTGCAGACCATTGTTCTTTAACTGGTCGTACAGAGTGTAGAAAATGTGACGTAGGGATTTGCGTAAAATGTGTTGTGTCTTACCATTCTCATTCGTAAATGAATACTTTATAATGACATAAATATTTATTAATATCATTACGAAAAAGCGTATATGTATATAGTATTATACAGGATCAAGTTATTTTGTGCCATATGTACGATTGTACCTAACTATTAATTTTATCGCTAGTGGAAAAAAAAAAGAAAAAGGAAATAAGTTATAATGAAAATGTATTATTTGTAGCCGTATAATCCTAGCGTGGCCATATGGCCACATTTATTATATGGAAAACTATTCGTTCAATTAACCAGAAGTTTGTATAGTATAGAGTATATGTAAGCTGCATAAAATATTAAAACAATCGGAACAAAAAAGTTAATCACGGAGAGAATGGGTAAATATATAATTATCTTTAGATTTTTTATTTATTCTTACACCCTGGAGCATATGCGACGACAAAGCCGCCCAAAGTCATGGGAACTCCAATTTAATACAGCAACCCGTATATTTCATATCAAAATGCAATCATCACAATCTTAGAATTAAAATAAAGTCCAAAAGGGAACACTTATATAAAAGACCTAAAACGAACACCACTTCAAAACCAAAACATGAACCAAAAATAAATTAAACATAAACATAAAAACACTACAATGTAAATAAGATATTCTCTGAAAGTAAAAATCAAGACACATAATGTCTTTTCACGACAGTTAGTGATTACTGTCGAAATCACAAAGTTCTATAAAAACATTGCCAAAACGACCAGTGGCAATAATTATTTCAATAAAAAATACAATGTATTTCCTGTTTCCTTGCAGATCTTGACATTAGACAACCAAAAATATATGAGGTACCAGTCTAATTTAAAACTGAAGTATGCTCTACCAGAAGTGGTAGCAAAGCAATCCTATAAGTCAGTCACTGGAAAAGAACTCCTTGGAATCCTTTCATAATCAAAAACCGTATGCCATTCGAAGAGGATGAAGTCAACAATGAAAGAGGATGACATATGATCCCATTCTGTGTATCCAAAATAGGAAACGATAATATAATTACTCAAAATGACATGACCTATAGTAATGCAGCCATGCTGTGGACAAAGGTGCTAGAGTTGGACATGGTCAATGTGTCAAAAACTTCCACATCGTCCACTATTCACTTTGACACGAAGAATAAAAAATGAAAAAATTCTTTCTAAAATTAAATTACCTTGTAATATTAGTCTATTTGATAAAATGGTAGGACATATGAGGCCAGAGTAGAATCAAGATAAATAATGAGAACAAGGTATACCCCGATACCTTTTGAGATTGGAGTACTCAAAGTCAAAGGATTCATGGCTCCGGATGTGGTGAAGCACTTTGTGGGTCTATTTACTGAGGTCGAATTGCAAGAAACACTAAGACAAAGGCGGAAGATAAATTTGTGTCATCAAACTTTGATATTGTAAAAGATTGGCCCGAATAAATGAAAGATAGTATCACATCCCAAACTCCACACTTAGTTATAATAAATACAGGATACACAAAAAACATACCGTGTTATCTACCGATTGACCAAGCAATAAGGCCATTAGATATTAGAGGAAAAGCCAAGCAGTTTGGAAACTGCTATGGCTTTGGTCACTTTGTAAAATAATGTTGTAATAGAAGAAAGTCGCCATGTGAATATAGAATATGGTTGGTACCAAGGATGAATAGAAAGGATGAAAAGGGGGAGAAAATCCCACTGTTAATTCAGAGGTTTTGAGGTTTTTGCGAAATAATGATCAGGCAACAACTATAAATGATTCTTTTATGAACAAGGAAAATGAAATCCAAGATGAACAAAAAATAGTGAAAGGTCTAAAAAATGAATAAAAAGAACCAGCTAGCTCAGAAATGCCTGAAGAATTAAGCAAGGGGAAATTACATGTCTTGGAGGATATTTTAGAATTAATTGAGTTCAAGTCTGAAACAAAGGAGCAACAAGAGGATGTCTTGATGTTCATGGAAGAGAGAGATCGCATGGATGAAGAAATTATGCAGGAACTCAAAAAAAAAAAAAAAAATGGAGGAAGAAGCTGGCAAGGAGGATCAGAATCTACCTTCAAAGAATGGAGCGTGTAAAGTATACAGAAAAATTGCATATAAGGAACCGGAACCATTGAGAGGAAGCATGGATTTGAATTAGTTTATTGAATGGGAACTCAGTTTTAGAGAATACAGGCCACAAACAGTAGTTGATAGCTACTCTCATCCAAAACAGCTAGAAAATTTAAGATCATTCATGGATTTAGAAATGAGGAAGAAATTAATAGTCTCAATTGGGATTCAAGAAAACACAGTGTTCTCCGTTACTAAAATTTTAGAAGAATTGAGGAAATATGTTTGCTCTCAATACAATATCATTCTTGACCAAGTCGAATTCCATTCCTTATATCAAAAAGAAGGTCAATCATTTGAGGACTTCTACGTAGAGGCAACTCGAACTGCAAATTGTGCCGAGTTAAATGAACAATCCGGTAATAAAGACTGTTTCAAAGAAAATATCAAAGTTAGATGAATTCTGGGAATTCGGGATGAAGAAACGAGAAAAAAGCTTATGACCATAGAAAAAAAAGAATGTAAGCTTCAAAAAGTTATTGGTAGATGTCGAGCTGAGGAAATGCCGAAGAAGGATGATGAAAAGTTAAATTTTGTTAAAGTCAACAAGATCACAAGAGGAAAATTCAGGGATCAAACAAAAATAGTTTTAGGAAAAATCCTCTTGAAAGGAATATAATGGATTGCATATTCTGCTCAAGAGACCACATTATAAATAAATGTCCTACTTGGAAACAGGAATGTAGAAATTGTACAAGAATTGGTCATTTTAATAATCTAAAGGTACGTAAAAATGGAATTGTAAGAAACAGAAGAGTCATGGTAAGAAACGTGACCACATTTAGCCCCTCACCTGCAATAAAAGTTTGATTAAACTCTCTTGAAGGAACATATTTATGTACTTATAGTCATGCAATTCTGGAATCTGGTAGTGAGGAGGCATCTATTGTGGATGAGAGTTTTTTAAATTGGAAAATTTTTAATTGGAATACCACTTAAAAATTTAAATAGACCTTCAGATTCTCGTTTGAATTGAGTTACAGGAGCTTTTAATCAACAAGGCTCCATATTTTTAAATGTATGTTTTGGAAATGATGAGATTATAATTGTAAAGGAAAATCTTAAATTTCTAATTTCGTGGGTATTGTGTAAAAAATTAAGAATTTTACCAGAAGATAATCCTAGTCAAATTGAGCAGGTAAATAGAAAGAGAGAACCAAGTGCTCGTGGAATCAAGGAAATGAAATATACTTCCGATGAAGAAATTAAAGCCATGACAGACAAGCTTGTAGAGGAGTATCATGATGTATTAATTGCTGGAAATCAATGATTAATAAAGATGAAATGCGCACCGATAAAAATATCTTAAATGGAAGAAGTAGAACCTTGGAAAATCTATACAGTAAGGGTGATTCCCTTAGCTTATAGAGAAGCTACGAAGAAGGAGTTGGAAGCATGGTGGACAAAAAGAATAATTGAGCCGCTGAGAAATAACCGTACGCAATGTTACCACCCTATGGTTGTGGCGGGAAAGAAAAATGGTAAGGTTAGACTAACAGTGGATCCAACAAAATTAAATAAATTTGTCAAAAGACCTATACATCCTATGGCTAATCTCAAGGACATAATTTCAAACATTCAACCTGGAAATAAGTACTGTTCCACGTTTGATGCAATTAAAGGAAGATCCCTTTACACCATGTGAGCCAAGACCTAACAACGTTCATAACTCCATAGGGAAGATTCAAATTTACAAGATGGCAAATGGGATTATATACAACAAGTGACGTATTTAATCTTATGATGGACCAAGCTTATGGGGAATTGCCAAATACAAAGAAGTTGGTTGATGATATTTTAAAATATGATCAGACATATTGAATAACATGTTAAAAGAGTCAAAGAATTTCTTGATCGAAGTAGGAAGTGTGGAATATCACTCAATAAAGGCTTGAGTATATTAGTTATATCGTAGGAGAACATGGAATTAATATCGATTCCAAAAAGGCAGAAGCCCTTTCGAAAATACCTGCTCCTCCAACCAGAACTGAGTGGAGGTGGTTCATGGGAATGGTAAATAAAATGAGAATTTTCAAAGTAAATACCCATCTTGTCTGTCACATTGATACCTTTATTATCCAACAAGAATGAGTACATATTGACTAAAGAATATGATGATACATTTGAAGAAGTCTTTGCTTAAACTACCTCAAGAGAGTCACTTCATACCAAATAGAAAAGCTGCTTTAGAGATTGATGCTTTTAAGAAAAAGGTGTCGGGTATATCTTAAGACAAGAAGACAGTGAAGGAAAATGGCAGCTTATGGAAGCCAATTCTAGATGGCTAAGTGTAGCGGAAGATAATTATGGAATGACAACCAATGAGATGATAGCTATATATTGGGCAACAAAAAAATTAAGCGTTTATCTTCAAGGATTACCCCATTTTCATATTGAGACGGATCATCAGCCAATTGTAAATATCCTCAACAAGAAAACTTTAGACGAAATTGAAAATCCAAGAAAAAAAAAAGTCAAAGTAAGGACCTAAATGCGTTATAATTTCACCGTTGCCTTGGAAACCAGGAATACTAATGTTAGCAGCTGATAATTTGTCAAGTAATTCATATTGGGATCCGAGGAAGGACGACATATTGGAGGATGTGCCTACAAGTGAGGTTGCAAAAGGAATATTAATAAGAGCTGTATGTGGTTAAAAAAAAATCAGACGAATGAGATCAAGGATCGAAGATTAAGAAAATGGAAAGACCAAGCACAAGAAGATGTTAATTATTTAAAATTGATAAATTTTATTAATGACGGTTTTGGAAATAATATCAAAAATCTCACAGAAGAATTAAAACTCTACTGGAATTTGAGAGATATTCTATCGGTTGATGAAGGTTTTTTCTTCGTCAATAATAAAGAAATTGTTATATCAAGAGCAGCTCGGTAAGAAATATTGAAAAATCTGCGTGTATCTCATCGAGGCATAGTGAAGACTAAGCAGTGTGCCAGAGAGATAATTTATTGGCCGAGAATAGATATGAAAATCAAAGATATAGTTAGAAAGTGTGAGGAATGCCAACACCCAATTCTGTGCTTAAATATTTTTCAAAGTCGCCAGTAATTAGTTTTACTACTTACTGTGGACTTTGATTTTGCATGCCCTGGCTTAGGACACCTAAAACATTGCAATAGCTGCATTTCAGATCTTAATTCGACTTTTTTTCATCTAATGGATGGAAAGGTTGGTAATCTTCTGTTGGGATTTAGCTTTATTCGCAGTTTACCATACATTATTTTGCTCAAAACTTTTGAACATTCAATATCGTCATCTCTTTCAGGTGTCACATTGTGTGGCACGTCCTCTATATCGCCAAAATCTCACTATGTCCAGTCAAATCAACCTCTAAACCATTTTTAACAATAACTTCTATTGGGGTTTGGGCTTTCCTTTGATTTTTCATTCCTGTAATATTAAGGGAGACTTCATTGTCTATCTCTAATCTTGCCACTACTCCCGAAAATCTAGAGAGGATGTTTTTGGTTTTTTAAAGGGGAATACTAAATACTCCGCTCTACTTTTACAATTATTGACTCTTAGAAAGTTATTTCACAAAGTGAAAGCTTCTCAAATGCTCAAGTGTTTTAATTCTGGATGGAACCCTTTCTAGCTTTTATTTTCAGAATCTTTCTAATCTATATTAATCTTTCCACAGATAGAGTCCGTACGTATTGTTCGACTACTTTGAATACCTCTTTTTATTCTATTAGAATATGACTCTTCATTATTCCTATCACACCCGCTTTTCAATCTCCGATTTATCTTCATTGAAAGTTTTTTCCTTTCCTTAATTGACTCTCATCAGGCAGTTATCTGGTGGAAGCGCTGTCATTCTTTACGAGTGAAGGGAATACTTTGCTAACTTTGTTTCCACTAAATACAATATCAATTAAGTAAACTTAAATCTTACGTCATATATTACGTAGGAACCCTTTCCAGCGCTCAGCCTAAGATATGTTAGCAAATCTTCCAATTTCAACAAAACTATGGAACAAGATGGTGAATAAAATATCTGTAGCAGATTTAGATTTTCACGACGAAAAAATAATAAAATTCTCCGTGCAATACATAAACGCATATTGGCGATCCAAAAGTTTTGCAAATTTCAAATTATGAAAATGAATTTAAAAATCGTTTTTCGTATGTTCGAAATTGTAGCAATTCATTGATTTTCAAAAATCACAGTAATAAACTCAAGCACCATAGTACCTTCAAGCTACTGCCCCTCTCCTTTAATTTAACATTATCACAACTCTACGTAAAACAAGAAGCGTCCTCAGGGTGTGGTCTGGAGGGTTGTAGTCCTCCCTAAATTAAGATATTTTTGCTTTTTACTAGAAAATTTAATTTTTGAAAATTAAATTAATTAAAAAAAAAATCTAAAGTACTTAAATCTTTAAAACTTTTTTCCAAAAAATTTGATTTTCTGTAAATATCTCTGAATTTTTTAAATTTTGCTATAAAAAAATTTAATATTTGAAATTTTTGTTCAAAAAATTATATGATTGAAATTTAATTTTTGAATTTTTTTCCCAAGAAGTTCAATTTCTTGTAAAAATATTTTTGCCTATATTCCCAAAAAACTTGATATTTAAAATTTTTTTGTGAACAGATGTAGATATATGAAATTTTAGGAAAGGAGTTAAATGTTTGAACTTTTTTTTTCAAAATATAACATTTTTCAAATGTTTTTGCCAAAAAATTCGAATAAACAATCCCTACCCAAAATATGATCCTTGTGAGAACCCTTAAATCCCTTGTAATCAGAATTTGCCAAAGGACCAAGTGGCGAAGGCCTGTAATTGAAGCTGGAGTTGATTTTATAAAATAAAATAAATCAAAATTCATCAGGCTTTCTATATCTTGTTTTTTTTATTCCTTAAACGAATGAATGGTTGGAGGGAAAATTACAATTAAAAAAATGATTGTTTGGGCGGTACAGATAGCTTGCACACCCTATACCAACTCAGTTTTCGAATGGATCGATGTTCCTAAAAAACATATTGAAATGTGAAAGGATTCAAAAAAAGTATTTATTGAAATGTTAAACCAAGTTTTACATGACGTACTCATCCAATTGTATAAAACTCCTTTATTTATGGAGCTACCCCTGTATTTTTTGAGAAAGAAAGCTACCAAATAATTGCTCTATTCTTTTAAATATTGTAAATGTGATTATTTTACACTCAATCAACAGGCCTGAGTTTTGTAGGCATACATACATAGGGTCTATCAATCATGAATGCTTCCCTTTTGTTCATCATTTTACCTATGTAAATATTTGCAAATAATTTGAATTTAGAGCCAACTTTTTTACTCACAAATTGTTGGTAAACCTTGTATATATTTGTTTACTTATATCTCTCGGTCACCCATAAAAAGTTGAATGGATTGCGTTGATATTTTGGCTGTTATTCCTCTTTCAAAAGTGGGCGGAAGATTGATTACTTTTTATGATACCAGTGCTGGGTTATTAGTAAATTCATTTTTTACTCTACTTTATGCTAAACTCTTACCGTATATATATAAACATATTTTGTTCATATCGTATTAAGTTCTTCTCTGAAGTTTTAAGAGTCTTTAAAAAAACTTTCATAAAAGTGGATTCATGAAAAAAAAGCAAGATGGATAAAATAAAAGTTATCAAATATGTAATTTAGATTGTAAATTTCAAATATTTTTAATTTTGATGTTGTTGACAACCACAAAAGTGTATTTTGAATTTTCTAGAGCTGTCATCATTTATTTCCATTCTTACACTTAAATACTGAATTTGTTACGTAAAAATATAACTACGCAAAAATAAACATATAATTTTAAAGTTGAAAATTCGGGGTAAGATGAAATCTTAATGTTACTAAAATTTACGGCATTTACAATGAAACTAAAATAATTTATGAATATTTTTTAAAGAAGCCTCAAATTTTAATTTTGGATTAACTAAAAATCCTTTTCTAAGCTGATAAATGATGTTTTGAAGTTGACAAAAATTAATTAAATTTATTCTCCAGCAAAAGTGTGCGGATTATTCTCAAAAGACCATACTTTCATGGAAAGTGTCGTATATCATTCTGTTACAGCCATGGCAATTGCACCTGAGGATGTGACACATCATTATTTGTTATTACGCAAGCAAATAAGGCTTGATTGTTCAGTATAGAAAAATCTAAAGCCTTGCATTCCGATGGGACTTCTCTGTTCCTTTTGAAAATCTCAAACAGAACCACACTTTTTTAAAACGTTAGTATTATAAGTTTCTAATCCTTTAAAATTGAGATTTACTAAGCATTTTAAAATAGCCTTAGCGGCACAATCCACGAAGAATCTAGATTGTTATTAAACTGCTTGTCCTTGGAAGCCATAAAAAACTTAATTTTTCCACCTGAGATTTGGAATGAAGCAGTAAACTTTCTTCCACTCCTATATTACTTCCAGAAAATTTAATATTCTATTTCTCCAGTTTTCTGGGGGCCCTAACAACTTGATATGATCATAACTATTTCTCTCCCCCCTCCCCCCACATCCAATAAATTAGAAATGACCATTTTATTATGCCAAGAGCCAGGTATAATGTGGGCATTTACTGCCCTCATGTGGGACAGTAAATGCCCATATTATACCTGGCTCTTGGCATAATAAAATGGTCTAGTATGAATGATAAAATTTCAATTATTCAATGTTATTTCTCGAAGGATGCAGAATCTTTGAGGTAAGTGAAAAAAAAACCCTTAAGTTTGGGGAGATTATGTCCAATAACGAATTTATCTGATATAGAGGCTTATATTTCCTGTCTTCATTTATTTTTGAAAATCTCAAACAAAACCATACTTTTTAAAATGTTAGTTTTAGAACGTTCTAATCCTTTAATATTTAGCTGAACTTTACATTTTAAAATAACCACTGCGGCACATTCACCAAAGGCATTTAGAGTGTCATTAAAAAGTTTATCAAAATCCTTGCAAGCCAGAAAAAACTTACACAAGGAGACTTGGGTATATTTATTTTCTCTAATAGCTCCTTGTAGCTAAGTTGCTTCCTTTCCCCAACATTATTCAAAATGTCGAGGTTATCATATCAGTTAGCGCTTTAAATTTACAACTCTAATAACAACTCATTATTAGAGATATGGAAATTGTCCAAAAGTCTTCCGACTGTAAATATGTTTTCAGTATGAAAACATATTAGTGCTCGTATGAATTATTCTACCCCATTATAAAAAAATAAAAACATATTAGGGAGAAAGGAGCACAATATTTTATTTAGTTATTTCTGTCAGCAGATATGTCGTCCGTCAAGGTTACCACCATATATCTTTATTTTTTAGAGCGGTTATAGTTATTCTTTTAATTCATGAAGAGAAACCATCGAACTATAATACAGCTATGTGTGAGTACTCATGAATAACAAACAGGAATACGGAGGATTTGCGGGGACTTATGAGAGTAAGCTTTCGATGGACTCAGATTAAAATTGAGAATTGACAATAGAGTAATTTCTGCCTATTTCAGAGCTCAATACATAGTGGGTCTTGTATTTATTTCTTTTATCTATTAGCTCCTCTTAGTGGATATAATGAAACGTCATGTTAGCTGAGCTACAATCATTATTCAAATTGGCAGGATTAACATATTATTTTTCGGTTTTTTTTTTACATACGGAAAATGCTTACAATTTACAACCATACGTATACTCGTATTAATAGTCTCATAAAGTAAAAACGTCTTTCTTTTTCACTTCATACACCAAAGTGCTTATATAGTCACAATTTTTGTTCAACAAATATTTTTTTAGAGAAACGTCTAGAGTATTAATGTTGTGTATTAACATGGTTACTGGACACAACATTAAAAGAAGGTCCAGAGGGACCTAGAGAGAGAGAGAGAGACGTAGGGGATTTATATCATATATATATATATTTATATACTGTTACTGCCTAATATTATAGAGCACACACTTGTCTATTTATATTCAATCATACTTCATATTATTTAACGCAACGTACACTACAGGATTAATAACTAAACAAATAGAACCTGTAGCAGCGTTATTTTTTCTGTCCTCTAGTAGTGTTGAGTATACTTTAATATTACTCTAAAACTAACTACCCAGTTACCGTGAATTCACTATTTTATCCGAATAAACAATATGATTTCTGCAAAGGGATGAAAAATTTACATACGGCATAGAGAGAAAACGATGTAAAAGGATGAAACGATGTCATATATGATATCGTAAAAAGAGAAATCTTACGTAAAAAACTGCTAAAACATAGTAAAGAGAAACGTTAACAAAAATAGCAGTATGCAATAACAACACTCAAAGCTGTTAGCCGTAATGTAAATAGAGTGAAGTTTTTAGCTGGTCCGTTTTTTTGAAAAATATACTCTGAAAAATGAATGTTCTTTTCCTTAGCAGTTGTCGATATTATTTAATTTTTGAGTAGTGAACATCCTCTCATCAATAGATTCAGTTATATTTAAAATATAATTGATTTTTCGTGTGTGCTAATTAAAGGCAGAAAGTAACATTAAGAATTTGTTGCTTGTTGGAATCAGAGTAGAATTGGGGATCAATATTGTAGTAATTAATGCAAATGTCCATGTCCTTCTTTCCCTCTTCCCTTGTCACAGCTGATTGTAGCAGATGTCCTCTAAAACATTTCTCAAATTATCAGGGTTTTTTTTTTTTTTGTTTTGTTTACATGCCCATTCAACTAAGGATTTTCATCACTGGCTATCAGACTACCTTTCCACCGACAGGATCATACAACCCAAATTCTATATAAATGAGGTATAATTAGGGATTGGAATAATTTTAAATCACAATGAGCGTAGAAACCATCCACAAATGTTTGATACAATAAATTAATACTTATATTAAAGGAACTTTTTTTTTGGTTTGAAAACAAAAAATGCTTGAGATATCCTAGATATTTTTAACTAACTCAAACAAAATTGTAAAAGTAATTGTTTTTCTCAAACTGAACGAAACATTTCATCAACAGAGGATACAATTGTTTTTGGATTTGGAGATTTTAATGTTATCAGAGGATTGATCATAATAAAAGTAGTTAAGAAATATATTAAATGATTTCTTAGACAACACAATGAGAGCATTATTAAATACAATTTCAAAGGTCCTTGATTGTGATTGTCAAACGAATTTAAAATTTATACGAAATGACAACTTTAGTTTGATACTATTTTTCTTCTCGACATAGAAAGTTGAATATAAATCAATTGCAACTATTAAATCATTCTGAATCATGTTCAAAGTGTTACATTTTATCAAATTGTTAATGTTGAGCAATAGCTTCTTTTCAAAGAAAAATATAGTCTAAATAAGTCAAAATTCATTGTATTCGACTTTTTAAGGGGGTTTATGACCGTTTATCTCTATGTACGTTGTACACCTTCACTCATATTTTATTTAGATACCATCTGGGAAATAAATTTATGTCCCAAAAATATACAATACATTAGGAATATTAAAAATACTCGTTCTGATATTTGCATTTAAGTTTGATACCCTTTTAGCAATATTGAATCATTTTTCTGCGAAATTTATTTTTGATTTATTATCTTATTTCATAAATAGTTTTCCTTTATGATCAATTGCCCAACCATGTGCACATTTGATATGACTCTTAACAAACCTTTTTGGCTACAGTTTCGTTTATTTTCCTCTGTAAAATGCTATTAAGATATGTGATCATAAAAAAAGGTGGGGCTAAAATTGAATTTTGCTCATTTTCATCAATTAACACCCTTCTCTAGTTATAAACAATGACACAAATAAGAAAATCACAAATCAAAATGCAAATAAAAATAACGGAAAAACAATTAAATATTAAAAACAAAGGAAATATTGAAAAACTTTTTCATTCTTTTTATAACTTTGAGACATAATTTTATAATGGGGATCAGGTTTGTAATGTTGTAATCTTTCTTAGTCCTTTTTACATATATTTTTGGTTGACTTTTTGAAATAAAAGTGTTAATCTTTCTTTGTTCCTTCCCACTGTAGCGTCCTAAAAATTTATCACTATTAGTCCTTCCACCAAAACTATCCAGTAGTTCATGTGAGATTCACTCATAAAACTCCCGTCCACAGTTCCGGAATCTATCGTCGGTTGTCTGGCTTCCTAAATTTCAAAATAGGCAGATATTCCTCTGGTCGTGAAAGAATTTAGCCCCAACTTCCAACGTTCCTAACATTAAGCAATATTTGAACGACTTTTCAGAAGATGTCAAATATTTAGTCTTTATCACATTAATGTTGATTTATGTTCTTCTATTGATGCTTCTTCTTCTCAAATAATCAATATAGTTATTTTTTTGAAAACACCTCCTGATATCCGACGTAGAAACCGCCAAGGCTTTCATCCTGAAGTGCACCAATGGCCTTTTGACACCCTTAAAATGACCCATTTTAGCAATGAGTAAGGTTGACCAACTAACATCTGCGTCAATGTCGGTGGTGACAGTTTGTACTTCTGGAAAAATAAGGCGTCCTCCCATGGGCAGTTTCCCATCTAAAAACAATTCAAATTTCCTAGTAATATCCATTCACCCTCAACATATGTAGATACTGCATGAGTTTGGAGTATAAAGCGAGATTTTTCATATCATTTTTTTAAATTGTGTAGGGTTAAACATAAAAAAGGTGTATCCCTTTTTTAGGAAGTCATCAAGAATATAACAACAATATAACACTTTCCTGCATTTTCCTAACCCAATCAAAGTTCCGAATATTCTATAATTCTGAGAGGCTTATCAAGGGTAGTTCTTCTCTATTCTAAGACTATATTTCCCATTAGCCTCCAAAAGTATTTTGTAAGTTTCAACTCCAGACTTTTCCGCTGGTCATAGGATAGGATGAGACCACGTTGATCAAACAAAGAACGTTAAAAATATTGTTAGGGGTCTTTCTGATTCATCAACTTGCACATGCACCTTTGTTATTGGCGATATAAAAAAGTAGCATAAATAAAATTTATTTGGATAATTGACAAATAAATCTTCAAATTAATTGACTTACAACAAATGGACAAACAATGAAACTATGTACGTAGTCATGCTTAAACTTGATCACCGCTCGTATAATAAAGAGTTAGTTTTATCTACATTTTATTACATTTTTTCCTTTCAATTATGGGGGATTGATTAATGTGCACTAAAAGTTAATATTAGCCAGCAAGTGATGTCATAAATAATACTTTTTACTTAATTATTTATGCATTAAACTGCATTGATCCTATTTTTGTTTTTTTACTCCAAAAGCTACTACAAAAATACTTGAACAAATAGTTTTTCCATTTTCATTTTTCATGAGTTTTTTTTTTCTTTTTCTTTGAAGGCAATCTTCATTTCTCCATGTATTTTGTCTTTCTTTATCCCTTTCATTAAGCTGTAAGTAAAAAGTAGGAAATGTCCTATTTTGATTGCCAAAATATCATAGATTTTTATCAAAAGCAAAGTTATTTCATTCAAAGGATGTAATTTTACCATTTACAGAACGGATTTATACTCAGTTGTTCACGGGTAGTGATGAAACTTTTGTGTAAGATTGTCAATTCTGATTTATATTTTCTTTTCAGATACAGAATATGGTTCAGATCCATATATTACTTGTACTGTTTATTACGAATACAAAGGCAGTAATATCCAGAGTTATTTTAACATGATTAGTCTGCAAGGATTTTTAGTTCTCCCTGAAAATTTACTAGCAAAACGGATGACGCCATTGGGATCCCAAATACGGGATTATTACAATGGAGAAGTATTGAAAACCCTAAATATAGCGTAAATAAATAAAGAATCAATGGAGCAAATAAATTTAAATGATACATTTTCTACTTTTTATGTATTACATTTACCCCAATAAATACGAACAATGACGTCAGCATAAAATAAGAGTTTCTTATTATATAATAAATTTGCTGTGATTAACTTATGATTTTTTGTTGCCTAACCTTGCTCTAACTACATTTGTAATATCATGCAAAGAGAGAGTAATATTTAATGACCATTTTTTTATGTTCCTTTAATTTGTCAAATAAAGTTACACTGATTAAGTATAAGTAAACATTATAGTTTTACAATTACTCCATCTGCTCTAGGAATTGTTATTGAAGTCCATATACATGAAGTATATTTTCTTGTCAAGGAACTACCAAGACGTGAACCTACGCACATTGAGTTCAAGAGAATAATTTATTTCAAACGCATTGTCCATTGAACTCTTGCTTGTACTAGGGTGAATACCTCAATTCCCGACCTATATATTTTATTAAACTGGAAATGCTCAGGGATTTACATCCAATCATCAACACAGTCTCACTTAGAAGAGAAGAACAAAAGAAGTTGAATTCACTGCTTTATATTATGCAAGGGGATTTGGACAGCCTAAGTAAATACAGCTTTGACCAAATTTGGTCAAAATACCATCTAGCATATGAAGTTATATACAGCTATCTATCCAACATTATTCAAAATATGATAACAAAGTTTAGACATGGTATTAATGTGAAAGTTTTATATTCTTCTCCAATTTATTTTATTAACTTTACAAAAAAATTACAATTTACTAGGGGTAGTACACAGCATTGCCTGCCCGTAATTATTTGACGTCGACAAATATAATATTTTTCTTTCATAATTTATAATTTAATTCCCCCAAATAATCCTTGATTTTACTTTCCGTTTTTCATGGGCACACTCATACTTATATGTTCTCTCCTCAAGAATAAAAAAAATTACTGTAATTGCATGATAATTTTTATTTATATGATTTTATGAGCCAGAAGGTACTTTGACTCGATGCTTCACTTGATCTAAAGTCATGTTTATTTAAAAAAAAAAAGAAGATATATTAAAGGAACTTTCCTTTGAGGTTTAAAATATTTTATACAGTTCTCCCTGTATATATTCCTTTTTTTCTGTATACTATAATTGTATATGCTATACATTAGGGATTACTATATGCAGTGCACCCTGTGACTACTTTTATTACGTACACACATTCATAGAGATACACCCTGCTTTATTAATATCGAGTTTAAATATATGCCATGATGTCCAACTATGTTTAAATTATTTTCAAAATTGAGAAACTTATACTCCTGAATTTTAATGAGAGCGGTTTTAAAAAAAATAAATATTTAAATTCATTAATATTTAACTTATTGTGCATTTTAAAGCAATTAATACCAAAAATAGACGAGAATGCTTGCTGCAAAGGAAGAAGTTTACACTACGACGTCCTATTATATAAGGAACAGAAGAAAAAATGAGCTCACACAACAACTGCGTTTCCTTTTCTCATTTTGAAGGTAGTTTTTTAAAACAAAAATGATAACTCAAGTTATAATTTCTTAGTGTTAGATCAGCCATCGAACCGATTTTTCTGTTTCTATTTATTGCAAAGGTTTCGTGATACAACAAAGATCTCGATGTAATAGATGAACTAGAAAATCGATGACCAGAACAAATGGAAATAACTTAAAGCGACAGATAAAAGGAGAGACTATTCCTTCCCCTTAAAATTCAAGTTGATCATAAGGCGACTATGTCAACAAAACTAAATTAATATAAAACATATCCTTTCTTCCTTCAGACATATCTGTGCGTACATTATTCTGATCGAAGCCGGGCTGTATCATTTGTGAACTATACAAGAACACGGACCAACCAATTTATTTATTTATCCTCTTTGTCCAACATAGAATCGTGTAGAGGATTGACTAGAAGCAATATCTTTTCAACGATTTCGGATTCAGGGAAGTACATCCATATTCATTATTTTAACTTTACACGAGCCGTATATCTAATACGTCATTTTTTATTCATAAGCCATTTTATGAAGTTTCACCTAGATTCATTAGAATTTTCTCCATTTTATATAGTGAAAATATCAACTACGACCGATGGTGTTTCCAACAATTATAATGCAGTTTATGATGTTAGTGAAAGCGCAGTACATTATTTATCCTTACGACAGAGTAAATTTCCTATGAGCGGAAGCAAGAGAGGCATTTACGACATCCACAGAAAAGATGATAACCCAATGTTACTAATACTGTCTCTAACCCCCGGCAAGAATTTTTAAAAATAGAAACCATCGCTTAGGAAAACCTTCTTCTTTGATAAAAACTGTACTAACTTGATGGAATGTTATAGGTCAACTACAAAAATGGAGGTCCTCTTCTTGTTCTATTTTGGTTTACATACTTTCCTATAATTTTTTCATCATATTCTACGATTGCAAACAAAATAAATATTAATATAGGATTTCTTAGGAAACATCACGATTTTATCAAGAAAAATATATATAATTAGTGTATTGAAAACAAAGGTCAGTCTTGAGTATTTAGTTTTCAATAAAGTTTTAATGATTTTAGAGATAAGTAATTTATTGAGATTTACATTACAAAATAAAAGGTTTTTTGGCGTCGAGAATAAAAATCAAACTCCCTCAAATATAAGGGGTCAGATTCAGTCAGAAGATCTCCATGACCCCAACCAAAATCATTCAGGTCCTCAAGAAAATAGATGCAACAAGGTTGAACATGGGTAGATCCTGGTCCTCTAGGATGTTTACAGTTTTAATAAATTGAACAATACATATATTGGAGAAGACGTGAGACAGTTGTGAGACTTGTTACTTTTGGCTCAATTACCCAGAGCTTTATTTGTGTAATTCATTAATTGATTTAGAGATGAAACAATGTCGTAGTTTTTTCACAAATTGAGCTCGAATGTAACCTGCTAAAATGGTGCAACTTATCAGGAACAGTTACAACAATATAAACATCGAGTTTGTACTAGAAATTAAGAAAATAAGATAAAATAATATTTCTTGATGATTATAAATCTAGACCTTTTAAGGTTTTTTAATATTAACTTTTAATGTATTATAGGAGATGAAAATATTAATATTTTTTTATAGATCACTGATCTGTATTATAGATCCGAGATACTCACTTTAGTTAGATGTGTCTGCTCACACCTTCGAAACTAAGTATAAGCCGTGCCCTTGCTACCTATTACAAGCAGCTGCAATCCCTATTTTCATATAAAGTATATATATAATAATGTGTTGGGAAGCAAATTGTAAAAAGTTTCACAATTTTCAACATCTTCAAATTTCTCAAAAAGTAAAGAGAGTTTAGCTTTGAAACTTCTAACATTTAGATATACAAACATATATAAATATTTGTTTAAAGTGGCCTCTATTGGCACTAATCATGGCCTCAATGACGAAACCTGACCACGATAGACGTATTTTTGACAGAGACCACATATATCGGCGCAATGTTTCTCAACAGAAACCTTCAAGTACTCAATACTTGAGTATTGCATCGCATAGGCCTTCTTCTTGAAAGCGTCTCCGATACCGTAGTCCAAGGGGTTACAGTCTGAACTGGAGGTTGGCCACATTGTCTAAGGCCTAAAATTTTTACCAAGTTCTTGTGATACCATGTTTGGGTTGTCTTGGTCTTGTGCCGGGGTGCCGAGTCCTGCTCCCAAACATAGTTGCCCTGAAGATGGATTTACTGCATTCAAGTCAATCCCACCATTATTAAAGCATCCAAAGACTCTTTGGTGCACATCATGAGGTTCTTAGGGAACCTTTAAGGGGGTATTATTTTGCCATCAAATAAATGTCATCAACACAATATGCCAATCAGCAGCCGTTCTGGGACATGTCCACGGTTCAGAGTATCTCATTCCGGTGCCTGGAACAGATGATAGCCTGTTTCTTTTGTGGTTTCATCTAGACAATGATTTATCAAATTAAATTTTTATTTAGAAACATGATATTATAGATAATTACTGAAGAAATTAATTCTTTGGAACATTTTAATTCCTTTCACTGTGAACCTTTAAATCAATTTTCATAATTTCCCTTCTCACACTGTAAAGAAGAATAATCAATATACGGACATTTGCAACTGTCCTTTTTTTACTGAATATTAAAAAAAATTTAGACTTTTCCTACATGAGTTAGTTTCAAATTTGAATTAATAACAACAACTAAAGGCAAAATAATCAAATTTTTAATTAAATGCTATAAGTTACAGCAAAAACAACAAAACTGACTCTAAATTTACAAAAATTTAGTTAGTCCCAAAAATTAATTTTATCGCTCAAAATCATTTTGTATCCAGTATCTTTAAGAAAATGATACCAAAATATATCCTTTCACAATAATAAGAGTAATAAAAATTTAGTGGCTTCTGTACTTTTTAAGCTCCAGAAAAAGGGACTGTTGCCACTGTCCTCTGTCTCTCAACTCCAATTTTCGTACTAACATGGAACAAACTTAAAAGGTTAGGACTCAAAATTCGAATCCTTTTCCAGGCCCTCCACCCCAATTCTAAAAATCTTACGATTTTGTAATTGGCACCTTTCGAAAGAACTGACAACAAGCTAAAATGTGGTGTTTGTTTTGTTTTTGTGCGATCAAAAATGTCAGAGCAACAAGCAAAATGGCTGAGTGTTTGCGATCGCCTCTGGACACAAGTCAATCTCCGAAAGAAGGTCTTCACAGTAGACGCTGTTCGGAACAGAAAAAATGATCGGTTCTTGACTGAATCAAGAACTACGGTAAAGGAAATCTTCAGGAACAAATATTCAGCTCAGGTCATGGTCCGTGGCGTCTGACGGCAGCAAGATGCCTCCCCTACATCTTCATGGCCAATGACAAAGTCAAATTTGATGTGTAGAACAAGGTTATCAAGTACCATGTCTTGCCTAGGTTGAAGACCACATTCCCCAGGGACAACTATGTGTTTATCCAAGACGTCGTATTGAAGTAATCATTAAGAATGGAGTGGGACATATTGAATAAAAAGTGTACAAAATTGATAAATTACCAACTTTTAATTCTGAAGTTTACAATGAAAATGGCATAAAGTAAAAACAATTAGATGGGAAAACGGCTTCTAAAATGTTCTAATTTTTAGTTCAAAGAACATCTAAAGCTGCTTTAGCTATCTATGGGTCCTCAGTTATCACAGAAATCCAGAATTCGTCAAAAAAATTTAAAATCCAAAATCTGTTTTTAGTGTTTGGTCACATGAAAGTTTGAACAGCGCATCTTCTTTATCAGACAACAGAAGATTAGCTGTGACTGTTAAAGGGGCGTACCCAGTTATTTATTTGTGGAGAACTATGTTTTGGGAAATACTTTTTATAATGATCCAGAAGAGACACATAAAAAAATATGTAAATTCATCATCAAGTTTTGATGCAATTTAAAGTAAGTTCAATTTAAACGATATTTTCCTTGTTTAGAAATCCTTTTGCCATCCCTCCCTTCTCTCCTGTGACCCTCACTTAGGGAAGAACTGATATTGAGGATCAACATCATAGTAGTTCATACCAACGTCCCTATTTATTTCCTTGTTCTTCCATGTCACAGCTGATTGTTGCTCATTTAATGTAATGTCATAACGGCTAAACTGCTCTCTTCGAAAATATTCTTCAAGTTGTCAGGGTTACCAAGTTGATTTTTGTTTTTTGTTAAGATGCCCAAAATACACAGTATTTTCATCACTAATAGTTGGTCATCGTGGTGTTAAATTTTACCTCTGAAGTAAGCATTCTTGCATATCTTTGGTGTCAGTTAAAAAAAAAGTACATAATAAAAGAATATAACACATGTTTTCAAAAAATTTCGGGTTGACAAAGAAAACGGTTTTTTTTTGTTCAAAATTGGCTTTTTTGATATTTTTTTTTCACTTTTACAACCGAGACCCTCAAATCACATTTCCGACCATTGCTTAGTTTTAATGTTTTTTTACAAACTTATGTACAGATTGTCATGAAACTTTGATAGCGGTTTTTAAAAGGTTGATACTAACTGAAACTTTATTGCATTAATTCTTTTCCTTCCCTCAAAATCATATAACAGGTAGCTGATTTTAATAAAACAATTAACTATGTACTTCCATATGTAGCGCTTCCACCTTCTCCTCAACCCTTATCTTCCTTACAAAAACGCCATCTCTATGTAGAGTAACAGAGCTTACTTCATTAAAAGTTTATGTTATATTTCTTAACAGATCACATATCTTATCTACATATATTTTACTAATAATCATTATCTCCTGACTCTTGACCAGGGCTTAAAATATAGTCAGAATATATAACTATGTATGTAAGTGAATAAATTTCTGATATTTATTTATCTTACGCATGTGTCCTTCTTTTAAAGCTTCAGATTAAGGACAATGTTTCAGAGAAAAATCCTTTCTTTAAAAAAAAAAAAAAAAAATACAACATAGATAATGGATTATAAAAGTAACTATATATTTTCTTCTTTTTTTAGATATAACTATCTTTGCATCCTATACGTGAGATTATGGGATATTTCAAATTCAATCGACATTTCGGTAAAAGAATAATCAATATGTACATAAATGAATAAAATTAAGGTAATTCCATTCCTTTCTATGTAATGACCTTATTTGTAGTTATACTATTCGGAATCATAATAGAGTCAAGGCTACCATATATAAGTTGATATTTTACAATCTTGGATAATGAGTTTTTGAACCTCTGAATGGTAAAAAGAATTTAATTATTTTAACTTTTTCCTTCCTTTTTTGTTTTGCTTCCTCAGACCCAATCTAAAACCAACTTGTGAATCGACAACCATGCGACTCATTCTTAGACTAAGATTAATTACCCAATAAATAATTACACGACCATCATGAAGTAGGAATTAAACCAGGCACATCCTTCATTCTACTCTGAGTCCAAGAAAGACTTACAATTATAACTCATCAACAAATCCTCAAAGTTAATCTCCGTCTTCTATGAGCTCACACGAATATTGACTATTCAGGGGTTGAATATTAATGATAAGAACTGAAGAAAATAAAATTATTTCTTTAGCTCACCAATTCAAAAAAACAAACAAGGTAAAAAATACACAAGATTTTTAACGCTATACATATTTTACACTTAATAAACACACGTCGGCAATATTTCATTAGTGAGAATAACTAATCAATTTTAGACCAATATAATTTTATAATATACGTCAGAGACCACTCTGCACAGTGCACCTTGTGACCTTTTTTCATACTGACAGACAGACAAACTTTGCTTAATTAATATAGATATCTTACATTTGTTTTTAATGCACAGACGAAGTTAAAGGTGCACTGGATAAGTTTCCCTGCTTGTCAAACTTTCACTTTTTATCTCAAAATCGGACACTGCGGGCCTTGAATCAGATGGGCGGTAAGGTTCATGGTCCAAATTTTTTGAGAATTTTGAGAAAATAACGAAACTTTGCTATTGACAGTCAAGATATTTGGTTACAGAAAAGTTCACCGCTCTCTTTTGAACCCCTCATCACTTCCCTCTTTGCATCCCAAGGCAAGTTCATCCCAGGAACAGTTAAATAATAAAACAAGATAAAAATATTTTGATAAAATACTGGCAAAGGATTAACTGGCGTTGTTCTGACAAAGGAAGGAGCGGGAAATCACATTGTCAATGGTCAATCTTACTTCTTCTGAATGTTTAGACTATAGAGAAAGAAATATATAGATACAACAAGTCTGGAAACATCTTGAAATAAATTTCAGCTGTTGATTCTTATACTATTTATTTTTAGTTCATATTCTAGTTTTTACTGTTTACTTTTAAAAATGTATTGATCCTTGTATTTTTCTCATTGCTTTATCACCGATATGATGGATCCATAATCTGAAGTGAATTGATTTGTGTTCATCATTGTTGTCTCTACGTGTCACAGTGGTGGATAATAATTTCGCCCCATGATTGAATGTCTTATGTCTATAAAAAGAAGAATAAAGGATTATTCATTTGTTTCAATGATAGAAGAAAATAACGTAGTCATTTCATTGACGATATGAGTTATAACCATCTTAGTCAAATGAAGTATTTGTTAATTCAATGAGAAATACCTTCATCATCACTCCGTACGTCTCTGAATTCATTTTTTTTCCCAAATACCTTGGAGCATGATGACTTATTCCATTCGGATGCCTCAGAGGCATCATGACTTAGACTTATCTCGGATACAAAGGTATGGAGACTTGGACACAGAAGAAGTATGATATATTTTTGTATGCAAAGTGATACATATTATCTCTATGTATTGATAGTTTGCTATAAAGTTGGATAGTACCAGAACTGTGGTACTTGAGTCATCGTATCATAGACTTAGACTCTGAACATGATGAAACAGACTCAACCTGGACAAGATAGCATGATGACATGGATACTTTGAGTAGTCTTGGATCGTAAATAAAACTTGAAAATGGAAACAGTGGCTTCGACTACCATACAGGATATTATATACAAATGAAGGATTGTTCATTTAAAAGAGATCATCTAAGGATTTGTGTGTATTCAGTCAAGAAGAACATTATGATCTCCACTCTAGGTGTATTTTAACCGATACTTTAATATTTATGTTAATAAATAATACAAGCTAGAGTTAAACAGGTGAAATCAATAGGCATGTTTTATAAATTAACTAAAATGGAACTGAAACTACTGCAAACGACTATAATGAAATATATATTCTTCATATATTTTAATTAATTATTATCTTTATTGACATGTTTATTTATTTGATTTCAATAAAATATCATAAAAACTACAAATATTAGTGATCTGTGCAATGAACTGCCATCTTTTCTAACTTTACTACTGTATGTTTTCTCCAAAAGGGTCGGAAAGATAGAAATTTTTCGGAAATTAAATCTATCATGGTGAGATAATGATTATCTATTCCATCTTATGTATATACTGCATGAGCTGATAAACTTTGAAATATTGAATTCATGCCAATATTACTAGAACTTCAATTAACATTTTTTTATTCATGTTTATGTTCACAAATGCGCGTCTATAATTGTGAAATATTTTTTCACATATAAATAAAAAACGGTACATTGATCCAGACCGAACAAGAAGACATTATTTAGAATTATTCTTTCTGTAATCTTGACAGAATGTGTGTTTGTACAAGGATCGTCAACATTGTCAAACAGTGCTAATTTATACAAACTACACTTTATAAATTTTTGAAGAACGAACACATGTAATAGTTATATTAGAAAGGATTTTGTAATCTCTACTCACCTAACAAGAACTTAAAAAACGAAATTGCATTTTTATGTACAAAATAAAACCTAATGAATCGATAAGATTCAAAAAAATAATGAAGAACTCAATTTGTTCAATTAATACTCTTCCAATTGAAAAATATTTCCATACTTTTTATCTATTTTCTTCAATCAAACAACTTATAATTAGCTCGTATGACACACATTTCGTGTTAATTTATTTTCGTAAAGTTTCTAGGTCTTGGAGAGATTAACAAGCACTATTGCTGCTTAGAAGATGAATCCTGAGTCAATAAGCTTGGGAATTGCAAAGACATTCAAATATTCTAAGGGAAGTCTACAAAAGTTCAGAAGTGACCTATATTTTTGATCCAATTAACTATTTATATTTTTAATATCAGAAGAAAATATGCTTTTCAAACAAAACTACCGAAAAGAGAGAGGTGCAGTAACTTTAAAATCTAGAATCATCTTCCACTTGCTTACAAAAAAGACTTACAAGTGATAAAGAAATCCCTAATCAGAGGTGAGGCTTAAGTGTTCAGGCTATATCATTATCCATATAAACCATTCATATCTGCGTTATGTGCACGAAGAACACTTATCGATGAAATATGTTTCTTAGAGTAGGAGACGAAGCAGAGTTGACTTAAGGAGACAATGAATCAAGAACTTCAATTAAGGAGGAGTGGAACGAGGATGATAAATCTGATATTGAAAATTATTCTCTCGTTTCCCTATCACACTATCACAGAACTTGATGTAAAGGGGTACCTGGAATGAATGATCCTTCCATTAAAGGTGATGATATCTACTGAGGGAGGCATAAAGAGGCGAGATAACTTTAACATGAAGTTAAAGAGAGGATCAGAAGACGTTTTTGATGTCCAAATGCAATATGAATTCATAGGAACATAAAGGATGTATATATTTGAATTTCTTCGTAGGAAAGATCCATCCAAATCACTATGAAATAGATGTACGAGTATTTATTTGTAGTTCAGAAATTTTTTCTACGACAGTCATAGTATTAACGAGTTAATCGTCCACATTGGGAGTTTTTTTTCTTCTTGATAGGATATTGTTTTGGTCAATCATTTAATCAATTTCAATAACTCAGCTGATGTAAAAAAATAATGAGTAGGGTGAACGTTGAATAGTTCGAATTTGTTCGTCAATCCAATAAATAACATACTCTTCTAGGGAACTGTATATTCAAAAAGACGTCTGCCACAGAATGACAAACTGTCATCAAAAATATCTTGTTGCCTCTATGTATTTCTTTCTCTATGGTTTAAACCCCTAGATATACTTCCCGCCTTATCTTTTCTATGGTGGTGGCTATAATTATAATATATTGCATACCAGCAAAGGGTTACACGGTGTTCCTCGGGCAAAGGAGAAAGCGGGAAGTAATATTGAAAATGGTCAAAATATTTTTAAAAAAATGTATAATTATTCAAAAAATACTTCTATATCCTAATAATTGGGTAGTCTATTATATTTCAACAGATTTTTAATTAATTTTATTATTCAATAGATGAGAAGTTCCTCTTTTACAATTATGAAAAAATTGCAGAATTGAAGTACTCTAAGAAAATTGCAAAAAACTTTTTTCTACTCATTTTGTAAAACAGTAGTAAATAACATTTAATAGCATTATAAAGTAAAACAAAATCTATTAATAGTGTTTTTGTACTTACAAAAACAAAATAGTTGTGAAAAATATTTATGTGGAAATAATAAGCCAAGTTCATTTTTGCAAATGTAGAAAAAATTATTTTATAAAATGTTCGGAAATTGAACTTACATTATTAATGTAGTATTAGAAATTAAACTTTTATGTAGAAAATGCATTATTTTGTGTCATTTCTTTTGAAAATTTGAAAAAATGAAAAAATTGAAAAATTATTTAGAAAATGACAAAAAATTTTAATGTTTCAAATCAAGAATTTTCACCGATATCTTGTTTTGCCCTTACCTTTTTTTACTTTGAATAAATTTAGAAAATGTCATTATTCCTTTAGTTTTTTTGTTTTTTTGTGACACCAGTCAATTTTTGATTTATAACTCAAAAATAGGTATATTATTACTTGATCAAAACCTTTGTATTTAAAAATAAATAAAATACTACATCATATTTGATTATTTTCTATAAAAATATATCTTGAATATCCCTCATAATGAATTTCTCTTGGGGTAAACTTTCGTCACGTTAAATTTACTTCGGATTGTACTCTCTTCGTGATAAACTTGTCTTGGATAAAAAGAGGGAGGTGCCCTTTTGGTACACTAAGATGTCTTTAAGCCTAGCAATTAAATTTCTAGTTGAGGCTACCTCTAGTACAGGTGTCACAGAGTGCTTCATACCATATCTGTGACTACAGGGGGGAAGTTGGAGTATTATATCCTCGTGATACAATCTTGACGTCAAATTTGAAGAACAAACACAGCTACCTGTAAAAAAAAATGTAAGTAAGAATTTGCAATTAATTCATTATTTTTCATATTGTAGTTAAACTATTCTCTTCTTAAATAAAAAAAGTAATTTAAAAATAATGCCATTTTGAACAAAAATCATGTATGTAGATTTATGTAAGCAATAATCATCAAAGTATGCCTAGGAAAAAATGAATTGTTAGTCAAACTATATTCAAGGCTTTTTATCAAAAAAGATTTATGAATGTACTAAATGAATTAGTTTGAAAAACCCATGATAAAATACAATTCACTTATTAACATTATATTATATTATGAAAGTAAATTATTTATTTAACTGACTTATTTTCCTTTTTTCATATAAATATCAAAAGATACATTAAGAAAAAGTGGAGAAACGACTTATTCGATTGCAAGAAAAACGACAAAACGAAAAGGTAAAAAGATGGAGGAGAATGAATATTAAATACATGCATTCTTATAAAGGTATATATACATAAACAGGCTAGAATTTCCCGGTAAAGTGGTTTTGATCCGGATCCCGGGAAATAGTAGGAAATTTAAGTATTTAATACGCGGAGTCATCAATTCGGAGGATTTTTCCACTGAATTTTGACATTAAAATTACCAGAAATAGCATTATTCGACTTAGATGGTTTTGAACGGTTTTTTGTTTAACTTTCAGTCCATGGGCAATAGAATAAGTGTTTCCAATCTGGTTCAAATCGACAATTTCCATTATTTTATCAATATCTTCGACGTCCATATCACCAGAACGGAATTGTTGGAAACAATGCTTTGCTGTTGCATCGCTACTGGATTTGATCCATAAACACCGCAATTTTTTTTGGTCATCTTCTCTGCATTTTCACCTTTGTCTGTATCAAATCCTCCCTTTTTTTACTTCCATTTTGAAATACTGTAACACACAACTTGCTTCACAGAATCTGTAAATTAACTTTTTTTTATGTATACGTTTAACCTTAATTCATACTCTAAGCTTTTTTGATGCATGTATTGATTGTCAGATGTAGGTCACTAAAGACATCTAGTCATAAATTTTCTTTACTTTTAACTTAACCTAGTATATAATATTTTTTTAAAGTATGAATCAATTTGTAGCTAGTTCTACCAATACAACGCTCAATTTATTATTATTTGGATGCAGGTTAATTTTTATTATAGATAGAAGCCCAAAGCCCCGATTTGATCAATAATTTTTTTTTCTTGAAACTCAGTTTTGAACGGACTAATTTTAGATAGAGCTAGGGGCTGTATAATTTTGAAATGCACAACACAAACCTTAGACTAAAAGTTAACTCACACTAAGCATAACACTAGAATCTAACAATCTTAAACCCAGTGATTTTTCAATATGAGTCTGTATTTAACGTTTAATCACCCTCCGCTAGCGAAGTCACGTTTTCGTTAGGAGCTTGTTTGGTTCTTTTGTTTGTAACCAGTATTACTGCAGAAGTTACAAATCGGTTTTTACGAAACTTTGCTGGAAGGTTATATGCTACCCATAATATGCTTTTAACACTTACATTTCTTTGTGACCTTGACCTTTATAGGTCAAGGTCAAAAAAATGTTGATAATAAAAAATTGACCATAACGTTTTAACTAATTGAGATACAATAACACTAATTAAACTTTTTAAGGTCAAAGTCGGGAAAAAAAAATTGAGATACAAAACTGTCGTTTTGGGTTGAGATTGTTACTCTCGCGAGTACAATTCTAGTTTAATAAGAATTTATCATATAATAGTAATGTAATTAAATAAAATGCAAGATTTCCCGTTAGTCTATAACCCCGATAAAAACCCGGGATTTTGGGAGAGAACCCCTAATACACACGTACATACTCAAATGTTAGATAAATGATGAAATTGAATCCCATAAATTCTATTATTATACACTATATTTTTACTTAGAGTGAGAAAAAAGATAGAAGACTATTATTAAATCAAATTTATCATACACAATAATGATGATGGCGGTGTGGAGAAGAATTGAAAATAATTCTATTTATATACACAGGGTGTGTAATAGACACCTTCAAATTTTAACTTTTTTTTCAAACCATTGAATCGTTGACTTTTCCCTGTTCTCCAATGTGTGTAGAAAATAAATATACTAGTCATTTGGATTTTGGACTGCTGCTATGCCTTCCGCATGAGCCTTGATAATTTATTGTTGTATTCTTTTGAATGTAGCTTCGCTATGGCTTATCGTATCAAATCAAAAGCAATAAACTGTGCTTCAATTTTTTTTTAAATATATTGTTAACCCCCTATTTGTGCCCATGGGTAAATTTTACCCCTGATATTAAAAAATGCATCCTGTCTATATTTCTTTCCTAGGCTGCTTAGGTATTCTCATAATTTATTATTATTATCTAAACGTGTATGTACACAAAAAATAAAATAAAATACATGCTTTCTTTGAATAAAGCTAATAACTCAATACAAAAAAACAATTCAATATAACTTACTGGAAATCCATTGATTCCAAATGGTCTAAATTAGATTTCTTGAAACTAATATAATTTATTTCGTGGTATTCCACAGCTTGTAGTAAACAGTTTCTCTACTCTTGATCTATGGTAATCCTAGTTGCAAAGTCACTCATGAGTTTTACGCCTCTTTTAGCAACATCATTTGTCACTTTGACTGACTTCACAAACTCCATGCTGCTCTTTAGTTTTTATTATTTTTCCACGTATCAACCGTTGTAGTAAGCCAGACACTTTTCAATCTGACAGCATCAAAAAGAAAATATGACTCAGTTCCTAGCAAGTCTGTGAGAGATGTAGATTAAATGAAAAAAAAAAAGTAAAAAAAAAACTGGGTTGCCTTTTCTATAACACTCCGGCTTTTCGCTTTTTGATGGCTTAATTGCCAGCTTTTGCTTTATAGGAGTTGTAATATTCTCATGTGAACTAAATAAGGGGAATGATACTAATTCCTGAGTCAGATGCCAACCGTGATTTCTCATTTTCTTCAAAACAGAGGTTGCAAGGTCATTTTCAGTATGTGTCGACATATGTTTTCAATCCATCACAAGTCGTGGATAAGACCATCGGTGGCAAATTTTGCTGCTATCCAGTGCTTTGTATAAAATAAAGACATGAATTTATTTATTTTCCTAGTTTTATTATGGTGTCCTTTTTGTATTTTAGTACATTTGAAAACATTATCATTTCTATAGAATATTATTGGCCATTCATCGGGCTTGATGATATGCACCGGGCTTGGTCCAAAAAATACCTCGACAAGGTTTCTAACCGAGAATAATGAAGCAAAGCTTAGCTTATCTTCTGAAGGCTGCCCTTGGTAATTTCTTCTGTAGAAAATTATTTATGGGACTAATTAATTTTTTCTTCATGGTGTCCAAATCATTTTCAACCTAGGCTAAAATTCTTGGATTGTCTTTATCTAACATCGACAAATTTTTTTTTTTAATTTACCAAACATCGTAATGTCCAGAACCTGACTCTTGCTAAAAATAGCATCCCGTGCTATTCCAATGATCATCTCCAATATATGATGTCTAAAAGCGAAGTAGAGAACTTTTCGCCCTGGCTTGTCTCGATCAGTTTTGCTGCATCGTTGTTGATGTCACTATTGTTAGCTGTTGTGTCAAATACTAAGCCAACAATTTAGTTTTTCTGGCACCATGTTTCCAATGTAGACTTATATTGTTGACGTTTGGTGGAACCTATATTGAAAGGAAGACCGAGCAATTTCCCTTCTGAATACTGTGGAACACCTGAGACGAGTATTGTGAGACTATTAACCGGACAATTCTTACTAAGAATGTCCCTTAAAAAATTGCCATCCCAGTGTAATATACAATATTTAGATGGGGTTTCCTTAAAGTTGTTCATGTATTTTTTTAAACATATATGTCAAGATGATAATAGCTTAAAAGAATATCTAAAAAGAACCAGAAAAATTGGGAAAAATATTAAAAACAAACTATTTTAGTATCTGAAGAGGAAGTGTTTTTGTTGCAGTACAGCAATTGAAACCTCCAGGCATCCATTACATGATTACCAAAAAGTATCCCGTATTATAACTTTGTTGTCCGGGTTGCTGTAAGAAGCTTTCTTGTCTTCTCTCAGTCATAAAAACCACTTTAAACGAGAAACAGTTATAATCAAAGTTTTGCTAGTCCTCTATACTTGCAATTCCAGCATACCAATGGGGTTGCATACACCCACATAGGTACGTCAATTTCTATTTAAGACACTTTTAAGGAGAACGGCTCTAGCTGTCTTCGTATAAAGTTTACCGACGGACTGGGGAACTCTCTAGACATAGAGTGAGTGCGGAGTCAAGAGAGGGAAGAAAAAATCACGCCTTCAAAAAAGATGTTTACCTGATTTTATGTTGACGTATGTGCAATATTGTTTTTTATTCATTTTTACAATACTGTGATCATACTTCTAAATTATTCTAACTGTTTACCTGCATTGACCATGTAACGAATGCCTTCTAGGGCTTTCACCCTCGTATTAAGACTTTAATCCAAGCTGGAAGTTAATTGATCAAATAAAATAAATCAGAATTCATCAAACTTTTTTAATCTGATACCTGGTAGAAGAGAAAATTGCGCTTGACAAAAAAAAAAGAAAAATAGCTTGCATACCCTGTACATAAATACCGAGTGTTTAGTTGAAATATGGACACTTATAAAAGAGAAGATTAAGAAAAACACGCGTGAAGAATTGACAATTCCTCCCTCCAACTGACAAACTGATTGCATTGACACTCCAACCATCCCCCCAATTCCCAAAAAAGTGATCATAATTAATCGAAAACCAGCCTCACAAAGAGAAAAAATAATAGAGATTGCTGTCTCTTTCTTTATTAAGAGCACACTGCAACATAGATCCAAAACTAGACTTTATCCAGTAGACAGCCTATTTACTAAGGCAAGAAGACCATTAATGACGGTATTAATTTTAATCTTTTTCCAGATTTCGTTACGTTGAGTGGGGAAAAAATGTCAAATAATATGAAAATAAATAATGCAAAATGGCAATGTCCTACGTAGTCATCTTTAAGTTGCAGATTTGACCAAATTATGAATATGACAAAAACTCATTACATAACTAATATAATATAATATCAAAAAAGGACATTTTAATTGTTTTGAAAAAAAAAAAAAAAAATCAGATACATTTTGAGAAGCATAAAAGTTATTTAATAAGTTTATTTCTGAAATTGTTCTATGCAACAAAAAAGAAAAAAAAAGTTTAGAAAATTTGACGATTGACGTATAATAAATCCCTTTTTTCATATTTTCATCAAGTAAAGATCAAAATTTTATTTTGTAATTTTTTCTTTTCTCCATAGGGTAGTTTCAGAAAAAGAAACGATGCATCAAAACAAACACATTTGAAACCTCAATGGTCTTACTTTTTCACAAAAATATATACGATCCCACGAAATTATCAACTGAAAGAACAAATTGGAAAGCCGTTAATCAGACCATTTTTTAGTGACCTTATTTTAGTCAGAAGATGAGTTTTAAGTCCTTTGGACACGTACACATGCTAAAAGTTTTATTCTATTATTAAGAGTTGTAATCCCAAAACTTTTTCTAACTGCAGAAGGAGAGTATGTTTTGAAATAATAATAATAAACGTGAATCCACTTTGTACCCATATATAACTTTATTATCAAATTGCTTCAATATTACAATGCTATTATGACATTAAGAAAATATAAGCATATTAGGAGCTGTGCCTCAATAATATAACTCCCTTATAACATGAGAAACGGGCCCTTAACACTAAATCAATGGAAGCTCTGATCTTTGCAATTATATGACTCCATTTGGGGTCTGCTTCTTAATCTTTTTACTAGTCCATTTAAATTTTGATACGAAAGTGAGGAGAATTATGTCGTTTCAAAATAAAAGACAGGTCAACTTTATCTGGAACTATGATGTGTAGAATGGGTGTTTCTACATTATCTAAAGTTGGTAGGAGAATTCGAAAATATTAAGTAGGAATGTAAATACCAACAGAAAGTGGAGAACATGTAGTAGGCATTGTAGCTTCGTATTGCCCCTGAAATCCCATGAGTCAATTAAAAATTATCCACCAACAATAATTTACAACTACCTCCCACAATTAATTATCCTATCTAATTTGCATTGATACTTAATATTTTTTTCTTCTCCTATCGACTGTAGATGTAGTCAATCCCTTTTTATGATTATCTCAGACTCAGATATTCAATAAAGCAGAAAAACAACTAATAACCATTTTGCGGACCGGTATTGATTGATTCTCGGACCAGGTTACTGCTTTAGATAACTTTTTCTAATCAGGGCTCCTCTGAGCTCTTGTGCTCTGTTCGGTGAGAGATAATATTAAAAATTTAAATAAAACATTTTGTTGAAGATATTTCATTGAGAATTATGGAAAAAGGGATCCACAGTTTTGAAAAGGTTAAGAATGACTTGGTTAAAAATTCCATCTAAAATCAGCCTTGTTTAACCTAAAAAATTTTTTTGCTAACTGAAACGGTTTCTAGAATAAAACAAAGCTATAATCTAAGTCGTGAAACAAGAAACGTGTGATCAATTTTATTTAAATGCAAGAATGCTTCTATGTTTTTGAGGATCGTTGCAAATTACTAACTTACAAAACAACTTCCCTGAATTTATTATTTTCATTGAATTTAATCGATGAAAGTCCTGCGCATTCGAAAGTAAAAATTGCATACGTCATGATGGAAAATAATCAAGTAAAGTTATTTGTGGTAACATATAGGCGACTTTTTTTTTTTTTTTTTGAGGTAAAAGCCTACTCATAGTCAATTCAATTTGCTTAAGTTAAAAGGCCAGTTCGGTCACATTGTTTTGTAGTGGAAGAATCAGACATTGTCACTTAAAAGTCGTCTCGTGGACAATGTATACATAAATTTTTTAACCTATATCACAAAAGGCATATGCTAAAAACAGCCTTTTTTATAGCAAATCATGATTCAACTATGAATAACTCAAAAAGTGGTATTAACTCTCATAAAATTAGTTATATATTTAATTAAATTATTTACGTAGAAACCCACATTAACATCCTTAACTGCGTCGACTGTAGTAAATTTCTTCTTTGTATGAAGATTAAGAATTTCGTAATAAAATTCATACAAAGAAAAATAGCAACATTGTGCCTTTGCCTCATAGTAAAAAAATGAATGTGTATTAGCCTTATCCATTAAAGTCCAACCCATACGAGATACTAGTTCTATGTACATTACAACAATCTAATTTAATAGTACACCTTTTTTAGCTGTTCGGATTAGTCCACATTGTGTATTGTTCATAATTTCCCTAATAAATATGAGCTATGCCCATAATACAAACATAGGCATGAAATATCCTCATAAACCCACACACAGTTGTATTTGCCTGCAAATGAAGTCCACATATCTTCGTTAAATGTTTCCTAAGCACACGAATGACTATATTTATGTATTTGCTACGATGTAAAGAAGGGATTTACATACAGGGACAATTCGATGAATCTACACCATTTTGAAACACTTATGAAAATAACAATATGTAAATAAAACAGAGGGAAAAATTATAATTAATGGCGTAAATAGACATAAAATCATACTTAATCATATTTAGTTTAATCGCCTCCTACATGTAATCATTTATCCGATACAAAGTCATAAAAAGGTATATGCATTTATAACATATTTGATAAATATAACAGACCAATGTCACTACCACTCTTCCCAGCGACTCCGAAGGTCAAAATGAAGCCTGTAAATTTTGATTAAAACATATGAGAGCCATCTTCTACGATTTCAACTAGTGAGCCATAATTTTGATAATCCTTTCACGATCCTGCTTTCTCCATTGAACTTCATTGGTGACTCAGGTAACTGATATTTTTTTTTGTAAAAAATTGATGTTTCTAATATTCCAGAGTTTGATCTAATGGATTGTTGGAGGTCATAAGGAAATAAGGGGATCTTCTTTTGGTTACAAATTGGATTTTGAAATTTTCTAATATATTTTTCAGCAATTTTAGAGATCATATGTAACCAAGTAGGTTCTTAATTGTAATAGAATAGTAACTTGTGATATTTTATCACCCTTTAATTTTACTTTAAACAAGGAAATAGCAAAAAATAAGTAATGAGCGGTAAAATTCATAAAGACGTTTGCAGTTTCTCGTTAAAATGATTGATTTCTTTTGAAATTTTTAAGCCAGGTATAACTAGTAAGATAAAAAGCTTTCTAAAATTGTTGTGTACATTTAAAAGCGAAGTTTTCCTTAAAATAATTGATCGACAGCAGGTAAAGCACTATACGATTCTTCAGTAGATCGAAGGGTTTGCATTTCAAAAACCATAATAAATATCTTCTGCCTCTTTCGACGTGTACGAAAAGAAAAGCTTATGACATTTATTAACGACGTCAAATTTTTTAAAATCTTTTCCTCTCCCACTTTCTTCCTCAAACCTCCACAACACATTTGCAATGTATTTATTAATGTCACTGTCTTTCAGTCCTTCAAGCAGGTGATGAATGTTTAGAATATTTTTCTTCTTTCCTACATCAGCCCTTTCTGTAGCTTCTACGTTTTTCAACCATTGCTATTTTTATACTCTGATTGGTTTTTTTATACCAAAGTACAAATATGTTATTCAATACTTTTTTAAATTTTACACTTTTAAAAAGTAAAATAATCGATCCTGAAGATGTGACAACATGCGCAGTAAATGAGATTAGATGTCATGAGTACACAATGATTCAGTCAAAACATTACATTATTATTAAATATCTATTCATTAGACGCATTGATAGACTTTAATTTTTGTTTTCTTTTGGGTTAGGAATATGTCTCCCTGATTGCTTTTTAATAATCAAAATTACATTAAAAAATAAAATTTTTAAAGTTAGTTTTTTTTAATATTGCTTTTTACAATACCTATTTGATTTTTTGTTATTTTTTCAATATTGTTCCTAGATTTAAAAAAAATATCTAAATTATTTATATAAATTGTGCTGCGAACATCATTTTTTTTAATGCAGTAAATGAACGAGGGGGGAAAAAAGAAGGAAACCCAAAAATAAAACGTATTTAATGACATAATAAACACGGTTGAACGATTATAATAATTACGTCACATAAATTTTATATCTTGTTTTTTACTATTCCTTCTATTTTGCTCTTGTAAATACCAATTCAAGTTCTAAAAATACTTTGAATAATATAATACATCGATAAAAAATAAATCTGTATATTAAAACAATCTGAAGACCATGAGTTTGGGTTTCAACAAGATACCATTTGATTCAATTATTTAATTTGATAATTAATGAAGGTCCAGTACATTGAAATTAATTTATATTTAAATATATAAAAGCATAAACAATAAGTAACAAATCAAAATTAACCTGAGCTTACGTAAAAGTCCAGATAATGACACATGAAAATGATTGACAACTTTCAATTCACGCACTCCAAGCAGTTGGGTGTCTCAAGGACCACCTTCTACGCTGTCAGCAAGTTCGAAATGTTGGAGAGGAAGAATGACTCTCAAAAGGGCCAAACTGGACCTATAGGAGTTAAAGAAAACACTCAGGGCAAGATGTTTTCTGGTATCACAGCAGACTGTCTAAAAAGCTATTAAAAAAGTGGATGGAAAAAGCCTTGTGAGGGTAGACAGGCCACTTTTGACACTAGCAGTGAAAGATCCCCATCTCTTCCATTCCAATACTGTTTGAGTTAGTCTTTTGAGTTCTTTTGACACTTTTGACCCCTCTACAACCCTGATGCCAAACCACTTGACTGCACCTTTTGGGGGAATGTCGAGGGAAGGCCTACAGTGTCTGTCATCCAAACACCAAGGCTCTCAAAGCCACTATCAGTCAGCAAAGGGACTTCATAACAGAAAACTATATCTGCACTGGGTACCCCCCTTGGAAGCCATTATTGCTGCTAAGGCGGATACATTGATGGTTAGGAGAGCTCCTACACACATTTACATATACCGGGGCGTGCAAAATTATTTACCGATGATTTAAATATACTTTTTAAAAGGTTTTGTGGCAACCAATCTGATTGTTTCATATTTTACTGTTAAAATAAACAAAAATCCTTCCTGTGAGAGCGTAACAACTTCCACACGTGAGACCATGTCCAATCAGAAAACAAAGAGGATCGAAATTGCAGCCCTCTGCCGAGCGGGAGTGCCTCATAACAACATTAAGGAACAGGTTGGGTCCTCGTTGAAGACAATTTACAACGTTTCCAAGCGCTTGGAGGCTCGGAGTGATCTCAAGTATTCCCCTGGGGCTGGCAGGAAGCCCACTGTCTAAACAAGGCAAGTAAAGGCAGTGTTCAAGAGGACTCCCAGCAGGTCCATTGCCGACATGGCCAGAAAGATGGGAACGTCGAGATCAACTGTTTCAAGGGCATTGAAAAGGGCTGGAGGAAAGTCCCAGAGGCGTACTGAACGCCCTCTGCTAACTGAACGTCAGCGAGAAGTCAGACTTGAGCATGCCAAGAAAATCTTGAATGATTTCAAGAGCTCATCTGGATGCATCATCATTTTTTCAGATGAGAAAACTTTTACGGTAGATTCTGTTTTCAACAGGCAAAATGACCGTATTGTGAGCTTTGAAGATGTGCAAGATAAGCACTGATATGTGGCAACAACAAATCACCCTGCTTCGGTGATGATGTTGGGTCTCGTGGCCTCAAACGGGAAGGCCATGAAGCCGGTATGGTTCCCCACTGGCTACAGATTAACAGTGGAGGATTATGTGAAGATTCTGGCGTCCAAGGTCCTTCCGTGGATCAAATCCATAGTCGGCAACTCTCCTTGGGTTTTTCAACAAGATGGAGCACCCGCCAACGCTTCCAAGAAAGCTCAGGAGTGGCTCAAGGACAACATGAACTTTTGGCCCAAGGACTACTGGCCCCCTCAGAGCCCAGATCTGAACCCACTACACTTCTCTATTTATGTACACGTGGAGACCAAGGCCTGCAAAAAACGACACAAGAATATAAATGCCTTAAAGGCTGCTGTCAACAAGGCCTGGGCCTCCATGGACGCCGATTACATCCAGCAAGTCTGGCAGCTTCAGAAGTCGCCTGACCAGTGTCATTGAGTCAAATGGTGGCTACATTGATTAAATTTGATCACAAACTATTTTATTATTCTAGAAATGTAATAATAAATTGTTTCTCAAGTCATTCGAAATGTCATTATTGTCCGCGATATGTTCTGAACAAAAATCGGTAAATAATTCTGCACGGGCCGGTAATATTAATTTTGTTGAAATTCTATTGTTAATTAAAAAATTCTATCTTGTTGAAGTTTAAACTTCAAAACGTAAAATTTTAATAGACTACTTGGTATATATTTTATACTTTGGATTATCAAGATAAATAAAGAATTTTTAATATTCTGATTTAATGCTTAAGGAGTTTATTGAAAAGTTAATGGCAATAAAATGGTGATTCAATAAAACAGGAAGCGTTTTTATAAATCTCGGGGTGTTTAATATCTCAGTTCACCAATAGAGGGTCAAATTTTATATGAAAGAAAAACCCTGAAAATGCCTTAACCATTACTTACTTTTAAAAGTTTCTTACTCTCTAACATCTAGTTTTATTTTACACTAGCAGGGGGTGCCGGCATTGCAGGGTTGAATTGTTGGAGATTTGAACCCGTTGGACTTTGCTGTGCGGGGTACTTTGTAAAAGGAGACTAACTGAACATCTTACCCGAACGTGGACTCCCTGAAGGCCGCCATTATAAAGGAGTGGAACAACTTGTCTGAGAAGTTCATCAATAACACCTGAAAGGCTTTCTGCCGCCATATGGAGGCTGTGGTTGTTGCTGAGGACGACCACATTGAATGAACATGTTCACAATGGTCGTGTCTCGAAGTTTTGTAAAAAAAATTTCAAAACTATTTATCAAAAAATAAAATTAAAGACATTTTTCTCAAATCAGTCATTCCGTCCACTTTTTACTTACGAACCCTGTATATGATAAATTTTGATTAATCAAACATAAATCAAATCAAACATATTCAAGGGAATATGTAGGGTAGAAATTTTTTGGTCTCCCAAAGGGATTACGTATTGTCAGGGCCATGATGTTAGGACCATGTAGGCCGTAATAAATAAGGTCTCAAATTTTTAAATAATTCTATACATTATTTTGTGTTCCTTTACTTTTGATCTTACTTAAGTGCATATCAGGTTTGAAATAAATTTTATATTCTATTTACTATCACAAAGACTTCAGCTGTGTAAATAACCAAGAAGTTGTAAAATAACCTTATATAAGTCAACTTGCTAAATTTCAGACTGATCAATCCGACTGTATTAGATTCCATGTATGATACCACTTAAGACAAACTTATAAATATATATAAGATATATGAGATCCTTCACATATTATAAACAATAAATTAACTATCACATTTCCATAGATCATAATTTTTGTTTCAATTAACCTACTTTTCTCGTTCCTAATCGATAAAAAAAATCAAGACGTAACATAAAGATTTTCAGTATCTATGTTTGTTGTTGATATTTGAAACAATTTGAATATTTTGATTTGGCATTAACATAAATTTGTATTAATTATAAGTGTGAATCATATATTTACCTCTGCTAACAAAGTTTTAGGTTTTTGCTTCCGCTTGTTTCATTGTTCGTAGTTACCAGAATGATGCAAAAAGCTACAGATCAATTTTAATAAAACTTGGTACAGTGATTATATATGGTCACAGTTAGAGGGTTTTAAATTTTGAGAGATCAAGTTAATACAACACGTAAAAAGTGCATAATCTACCATCAATTTGGAACAAGTTGAGATACATAATCTGGAAACTTTAACCTCTTCCATTGTATTATTATTTTCATCTACTGGGTAAACCATAGGTCATAGGACAACAACTTCCGCTTAATATTTATGTACAAAGAGACTGAGAGTGTCGATGACATTCGCAATAGTAATCACTTGATATCTTTCAGGACACTCAGGTTAACTGAGGCAACTAGGCCGAAGATCAACCTCAAAAAGAAACGTTTCATGAGAAAGATACTTATAAGGCTAGTAAAAATCGAAAAATAATACATATGGTGGTCCGGGAAGACCTGACGGTAAAGTCGTATCGTCTACAAGAGAGCCAACTTCTCAGTGTGGCTTCTGATATTCCTCAATTCTTTTAGCCACGTTTCAACCATTTGAACTGGCGAGAAAATCATCACGTGGAGCTGTCTAATAACAGTTGCTGGGTTGGAACATCAAGGACATTCCACTGAACGAGTGCATTGTTATCAGGAACCAAAAGTCAGCCTCAGTGATGGTCTGGGCGGGTGCCACCTCCTCCGGAATAAAGACGCCTTTGATTTTCATTCACGAGGGTGTGAAGGTAAATCAATGTGTGTACCTGGACATGTTTCAATCCTATGTAACTACTTCCTGGATCCAGGAACAGCACTTGGAAAGGTAGTAGGGGAGCATCTTCACATTCTGCAAAGTCTTGGAAGAGTGCTGTTAAACCCCTTTCGAGAACTTATGGAGCAAGGAAATGTTGACCCCTTCTACCTGAAATCTGAACGTAATGGACTTCTCCATATAGTCCCTTCTTGAGAGGGAGGTTAGTGTGAATTCCTACGGCAGTGTCAATAACTTGAAGGTCACTATAATTTCCGCGCGGGAAACTTGTCGGAGAAGACCATCTTGTATAGTAGCTTCAAAGTATCAGAGGGCTGAAATTGCCCCAATGTGGAATAAATTGGTACTTATTTTGATGGGAATTTCACACTAAGTGCAATGGTGGTAAAATATGTTTTGCAAATTAAATATTTTTGTACTGTGTAGGCTATTAAAATTGACTCAAGTCTTAGGCGACCCTGTAAATACATAACAATGAAACTCAATAAACTTTAATCTTCTGTATATTATACAAAGAGTTGCAAATAATAAGCATTTTCGGTATGCTATAAATAAGAATAGAACGTGGTAAACCTAATCATTTGTAGAATGTTTTGAAGAAGAACAGCTTTATATAAGCTACTAGCAGATATACAAAGAAGGAAATTAATATATGTCACACTTTGTATCAATCTTCAATGATTGTTTGAGTCCAAGAGAGACTTACACCTATAATTCCTTAACAAGTCATCAGGTCTGTTTCTCTCCACACGTTGTTACTAGATACTTGGAGATTATCTCTTCAAGAATGAAAATTAAATTGTAACAGCTTTACTCTTCAAGCTGACAACGACAGTAAATCTTAACCACTTACAATTAGTCTGTCCTTATTTATTCAGTTCCTTGGAACTTGCACTTCAGACTATTTGTAATATAATTTACTACAAGAAGGATACATAAATTGGAGTGACGTCATCAAGGACCGAGTTTTATAAGTTTTATTACTGATATGCAGGACTGGACAGGACAGTATTTTTGAGTCCTACATTAGGATCACCATAATACTGCTTACAAATACTTGTTATTTACAGCTATAGTAGTAAAAGAAGGTAACTTTAGAAACCTTATCCCTTCAAATTTTTCCTTCTTCTTGATTTAATTTAAAAATAAGTTATAATAAAAAAACAAAACAAACATATTAAAGCTCTACCTGAAAAGGATATTTCCTTTTATTTGAAATATAATTAGTAGATCTCATAGCTTGTTTGCATTAACTAAGTTTTAAGGTAAATATATGATAATCAATGTTCATACGTAAATAACCTTATTGTGTTATACATATTTTATTTTTTGTTTATCTTCTAGTCTTACAGACTTTTTACTATAGATATACATCTATATAACAACTAACACATTTTTTTTTAGATAGATTTTCTCCTTCACGAATCATCCAATTTTACAAAAATATGTCATTTTTGGAATGGAAATTTAGAATGATTACATTAATCATTTGTTTAATGTTTTGCAGATTTCGCACCCGAGAAATTTTTAAGTCCTTTAATTAGAACTGAAAAATCATACTTGTCTCATATGTACGTCTTATTTAGCTGTCACTTCAGACACCACTCGATGTTGAATAAGAGTCGAAGCTTGATACTTGTAGACAAATATCCTTTGTTTTCAATTATTATTTAAGCGCCATATATAAAATTGGGGACGTCGCATTCTAATAAAGTGGCTGAATTTTTTCATTCCAAAGATCTTGAAAAAGGAATTGCATGTTTTGAAATAAATGCTCAAAGTATGTCAGAGAATGAATTAAATGGGATTTGTGTGACAGTTATTAAATTTAGTATGAAATCAATTCATCCGTACTTTTTGAGCCAATTATACAAAGGAGTGGATAAGAACGTACTTGCTGGTTTGTGGTTCTTAGACGCTTTAAATACAAGCAATTATACCTTAAAAGTATCTCCTGTATTTAAAATTGCTGATAAAAGTATATTTGAATTTGTGATGAAGAATTTACTTTTATCCAACAAATTTGAATCTGATGGTATACTCTGTCTAGGTGCAAAGTTTACCTAATTTGTACCCAATAGCATTAACTATTTATACAATGTTTCCAAAGTTTAAAGTGGAGGGCATGTATGTCTCAGCTCGTTTCTTGATAATAGGCTGATAAAAAGCAATGTCATATAGTTGGGCTTATTTCAATGTTTTTATAACAAGTCTTTCAATCATATGATTAAAGCCACGTAGCCTTGTTCTTATTTCATGATTGGTTGTGATAAACAAGATTATGTTGCGTGGAATCCTCATAAAATTTTAGTATTTTACTTCAATCTTCATTATATCTTGTTTGTCACAAAGGAATATTCCAGGCTTGTAATAGTGCTTCAGCAGCATGTTTCTTCCTTTTAAAATCCTAACACTCTATCCAACTTAGTCAAAAAAAAAAAATTGAACCTTATCTTGGGATCAGTATGATTTATAATCACCTACAGGCTCTTCCGGTTCCTTCCTGAATTTCCGCACTAAGGACATGTACAATTGGAAGAAGTTGGCAATCTCAACATTGCCTCGTCCGGTGCGGCTCACAACGAAGACTCTCTTCCTAAGAAACTGATCATTGCTAAATTCTTCAAACTTGCTGTCAAAACTTCTAATAACCTTCTACATCCGCATGCACTCAAATTTCGTTGTTAACCAACAGTCGCAAGCTGTATGTTTGTAAGTTCGTTTTTCTTTGTGGATAAAGATTTGATGCCATTTTTTTCCAATCAATTCATTACCTTTTTATACATATTATGAATTCACTAATAAAAGTTGCTTAGCTTGTTTTGTTATTGGACAATATAACCTTACCTCCAGAAAGAAAAGAAAATATTGCTGTGCTTCTTACGATAAAAAACACTGACCTTGGCAAAGCTCTCTACCTAATTTTGATGTGATACAAGCCATTTAAATTTGGAAACGGAAAGTAGAATTTTTGAGTTGAATACTCAATTTTTAGGACTCTTCCACTAACGTCTAAAATATGGTACAATGGCTCAAAAATGGCACTTAAATATTTTATAATTTAGTTTATCAGTAGCAATATTGTGCACGTTACTATAATTAATTTAAGATGTGCTCAAAGATTTTCATTTCCTTTATTTTTTTTGTTCATTTTCTGTTCGAAAACTATCCCTTTCTCTAAAGGTACTACAGCGTGCCCAAGCGAATCGTAGATGACTATTTGAATATTTGAAAAGGTTTAATTGACTTACTGAATGACTTACCAATTTTTTTCCGTAGTATAATATAGTAGAAATTGAAAATAAACCATTGTTGTGAAACACATTTCTTAATCAGACCAATGCCAACTGAGATAAAGGACAAAATAAATCCTGCATTTAGACACAAGAATGTATCAAGGCGAGATCTCCTGCATTGTCCCCTGCTCAAAGGGCCTCATAACCAATATTAAAAAGCATCATGAGGACAACAAGACTCTTGAGAGTAAAAAAAGAATAGTATGAAGAAAACCTGGCGAATTTCTGGCCATAGTCAATATGGCCTCTGTCTTTACCAGATTGCAACCCTCTTGACTAGTGGATCTATGGCACTATCAAATATAAAGGATAATGCTACTTTTTATGTGAATGTGGATACTCTAGAGAATGCGGTCTAGTACAAGTGGGCTGAAATTTTAGAAGAATACATTAAGAAAACAAGCAAAGGCCTTTGGGCCAAGGATAAAGCCTATATTGGAGGCTAAGGGTTGCCATTTTGAGGTTTAATTGTTTATTTAAAGTCTCATTGTCTTACACCTTTCACTTTTTGAGAATTTTGATCAAGTTGAGGTAGGAAAACAATTCGTTGGGACAAACCGTAGGCCAAGATCCACAATATTTCTTTACTTAAAAACATACAAAGTACAACCTTTAAATCATACAGTATTTTTGGTACGTATAAAAGTTGGAAATATCGATCAAAAATTTATTTTTTGTTCAAAACAAAATGGGTTGAGAGATTCAAGCATTGACAAAGTCAGTCATTTGATTTTTCCTAGCAGAAAAATCCTTGTGGAATATAAAAAAAATTGTTTAAAAAGTTTTATAGCTTAGCTCACTTTTGACAAAAGAATAACTAATATAAAATTATAATATGACAAATTGTTTTAATATTTTTTATAAAATTTTATTGATAATTAAAAGACGACATTCCTCTAAGGTTTTCATAGCTTCAGTTTAAATGTTATGAAAATATTTTTGGCGATGAGCCTTGATTCGTTTTTTTTTTTACAATTTATTTCATAGTTATGACTTAAAATACATGTATGTATGCATGTATGTCCGTACATTTAATATGTGGAAAAAACATTAACAAAGAAGAATGATATTAAGTTATATTTGTTCTATTTATAAAGAGAGTAAGTATTAATTCTTTTTTCCTTTTGTATTATAAGACAGTTGTTCTGACGTTTAAAAAAAATAATAAACAAAGTTTAATTAATTCCTTGTACACGAGTTTGATTGCAAGAAAGAACTTCTTATCTAATTAGAAGATGTGTGTTCATTTAAAATAATATGTACTTTATATTTTTGCTTAAGATGCACATTTGTTTCTAAACCGATTTGGACCGATATTTCGGTCCAAGTCTCCATCTTCCACGTTTTGAAAACGTGGACAGATTTGTTTGTGTCTCAATTTATAGAGCCATTTTCTCCCTGGTCCATATTTAAGAGCTGTAAAAATATGATTTAGGACATTGGACTGCCAATTTAGAACTGCGTACATGTACTTGTTCATTAATCAATCAGTAATTGTCGACACAAGAATTACATGAGGCCCCAGCGTAGGCCAGTTTCAAACATCACGGATATTGCATAACGAAGTGTTTCGAATTATTCTGACTCTTCTTATAGTTTGGTATATTCTCATATCGCTGTTTTTTAAATAATGATAACAAACAAGGCAATCAATTTCGTTATGAGAACTTTTCAAATAAATAATAAATAATTCTTCTATTAAATATAAATTGTAGTTGAGTAGAATTAATTCCTGTTAAAAAGTGATGAATCATGGGCTCGGAGATAGGAACTTATCCGATCGTTCATTGAAACCCATGATTTGAGAACTAAATAATCAATAATGGAACTGTGGTCGTTTGGTGAAGGATTTTGTTGGACAATTTCATTTTTTGGAAGTGAAACTTTAAACAGTCCTCCAAAAGCAAATATCAAGTATGATTCAATTCTGTCGAAGAGGGACGTAATTTTAATACAAGATTATCTTTTATTCCCTTCAGATCGAACATTTAATTTCAGATCAACTTTATTATTTGAGTAAGGTGGTAGGATCTCTTATTAAACCTCGCCGAAGTAAGACATTTTTTTAAGGTAATATCCAGGCCATAGTTATACGATTATCAGTTCCTTCGTTGTTCATCATATTTCTTTTGTATTGGAGAAGAACCTATCTTGATCAACCTGTTTTGATCTTTAGTTGACTTTGCATTAATTGATTCAAGTATCAAGTATTTGGATTTGATCTCCATTTTCTAATTGATTAAAAATGTTGGAAATAGTGTTTTTGATTTGGTTTTTAAAGATGAATATATGTTTGTGCTTCATTTTTAAGAATTTATTCTCAAGGATGCCTTATCCTTCCCACTACATATATATAGAGAGAGAAAGACAGGATATCTGCTTGATTATGTATCTTTAACCTCAGAAATTTTAAAGTTGGAGTATAAATTAAAAACCTATGTTAGGATTACTCAATATATTAAGCATGAATTAGTCCATATTTTGCCTATTCTAATACAAAAAATCCTTATCATCACCATAACTCTAACTGAAGACACGGCACATTATGAAATTGGGCTGATATTTCTTTTATTTTCATTTGATATAATTTATTGTAACAACAAGTTCAATTTTTACTTCCTGATATTTAATTTTACAGTATTGAAGAGATGATCCTTAGCGATTTCTGACAAATGAATATATTTAAACACTCTATAAATATAATGTACTGAGATATATTTCCCATCGATGGAGAGGGATTTGAGGATGACGAGTATAATTGCCTAAGAGGCGTAATGATGGATCCCCGAAGAAAGCTTTTGGTACTTGTGCTTGATTGTGCATATTATGGATTGTATTTTGGAGATGAACCACTCAATTTTCCACCCATCCATATATTGTGCGGATGTTGCAGAGAGGCAATCTGAGGGACTCAGTCTCGCCTCAAAGTTCATCCAGATATCTTTTTCCAACAATCTAAGAACTGGTATAATTTGTGCTCATTTGTAGAATAGATGGAACGAGGTCTCCAACACATTATGGCAAAAATTACAATTTATCTTTTTAGGATCTTCCCGCGACTCGTTTGTAAAAATACAGATGATCCTAATTTATACCTCAACCATTTTGACGACACTTTGTCTTTGTATGACATTACTACAAGATTGAACCATCTATTTGCAAAGAAAGAAGTTCAGGGCTCCTTTTAACTTAGTGTCACGCATAGTTTTTTATGTTATAATTTATTGTTGGTACAAAGTTGCTGATAACATTATTTTGTCCTAATTTTATAATGACGTTGTAAGGTTGGAGATATATGCTAATAAAGCTCCATACGACTACACAGTGGACTCACGTTTATTATTAGTTTATAAAAAAACCCTTGGTCTGCAGTTCTAAAAAGGCTGGGGACTTCTGATTTAGGCTACAAATTAAACTTCAAATGACGTCATTGTGCCGATGCTCACATTTTTGAAATACACATGCCAACATTATCAAATCCACGGTAAACCGCGGTCCATACCAAATTTTAAATGAAAACAGTCCACATCTACTTTTTTGATATACTGATACAGACTAAATTTCTTTTGGACCGATCTACATTAATTTTTTTAGACTCAACGTAATCTAAAGGACTGAATGAGTTAGATTCACTAAAAATCATAATAGTCTCAGACCTGTCTAGTATATTCAGACTGAAACTCAACACAATATTGAACATACATTTTACATTTTTTATTTGAATTTCAATTATAGCTAATTCGGAAAAGTTGTCACTGTTTTACAACCTCTTTTTAAACTTTCATTATTCCTTATTATTACAATAGATATTAAAATAAAACAATTGTTATATTGCATTAAAGCACATTGTTACAAATTTTTTACTTTATAAAAACTCTTTAAAGTTGCCCCATAGTTAGAACAGAAGTTAATATACTTTGATGCCCCTGGCATAGCGTGCATCCTTTTATTTAACTTTTTTTATTGGAACTTCCCTATTTTCTTCATTAAAGAATTTTAAATAAGTCTACCAAAATGTTTTTATCTAAAATAAGGAATAAAGCTTTTTATTCATTTTATAGCAATTTTTGACTTTTTTGAAATATTTACCATTAAGTGTACACTTAAGATGACATCGTCGAAACATTAAATTTTGCAAGGGTTACGAGAGTAGATGGATAAGTCAGTTTCTATTGAGTGAAGTAATTACACTAGACAACATTAAACTAAACAGGCTTGAATGAAACATTAATTAGATGGAACATAGAAAATTTAATGTTAGATTTCAATTTCTGTTGATTTGTCAGCCGTTTAAATGGGACATGTATTTCTTTTATTACTAAAAACTTTATTTATGTTCAATTTTGAATAAGCTAATTTCTTACTGCATGACAACGTCTTTGCACTATCCCCTATCTAAATTTGAAGGAAGTTGAAAATCCTACCCTCCCTAGGGGACATTGATTGTAGATATTATAAAATATAAGAACAATCCCAAGTGTACAATTAGTACATAGACACAATCATTAGATATTCTGTTTATTTAATCGAAGAAAATGCAATTATTCTAATAGAATTTGATTATAGAAAGTAAACAAATCTTAATTCCCATCTTGAATAAATCATGATGTGGTCACGATTTGATGTATAAAGCAATTATTTAGTGAACTAATTTAAGAAAGTATTTATGTACTAGGCATTCAATGAATATTTTCGGAGTTTAAGAACAATAAATTAATATTTCTGCATTCCTCCGCGCCGGATTTCTTAGAAACGGTATGGTTGAAAAATACTGGAGCCTCTTCATGGACCAATCTTCGCTATGTGCAACCACTTGAGCCTAAACATGCTTCATAAACGTACCTAAATAGAAGCTTAAGCTAATCTTCGAAGGATTTACTTAAGTTCTAAGGAGTTATCTACTCTAATTAGCTCAGACCTTAATCCATTGGACTTTTTAGTAAAGACAATCTTGTAGTTTAAGGTCTACGAAAAGTCCCACTAATTGTTGAACGCTCTTAAGACAAAAGGGTTAGGCCTCCATGTCTCCCGACCCCGATCAAAAAGTCTGCATAATCCTCTAAGCTTTGGATAGTCTCCACTATATATGTTCATTTTGGTTATATTATTCATTGGACCATATTGATTTTTTCTTTAAATCAAAATTGATATTCGTTCTAATAAAATTCGAGCAGAACGCAATGTTTTTTTGTTTTTGGCAACTGGAATCGTATTTTTAATATTTTCCTATGTTGTAATAATTTTTTTTTTAATTTTAAAGACATAACTTCTTATTTTTCACAAATGAAGTTACACAGTGTTATATATTTCTATCAGTATTTGCAAACAACATATATCTAATCAAGAGCTTTAATCTTCATACCCAATCAATTAACCGATGTAGAATCGGGAGTCGACATTGGAGTGATTTCCGCCTTTGTTCTTGTTTAGGTTTATTCCCTATATACCTCTGACCGTAATTGCATGTGACCGATTTAATTTAACGTCATGAGAGCTATGCTTCTCTCCTCCGAACATTCTTCAAAATGCTTAGAATTTACAACCCTACCAATAGTTCTATATAAATAGTCTAACTATTTAACCTCATAATATTTTGATCTAAGCCATTTTGACTTAATATATATGTATAAGTAAATTATGTTCTACGTCTTTTTTGTTTACTTTTTATTACAGGTTGTTGTTTCTTCTGTACTTTTTGATCAAAATATATAGTATTTATGACGGTAAGAAACATTAAATAGTTGTAATCTGTTCGAATAATGATGGAATTATGCCCCAAATTTGTAATGCATACTAACTTATTTTATGAGTTTGAACGATTAACGGTATACAGTGGTGAGTAGTAAAACGTGAACTCTTATTTAATGTTGATTTTCTTATTAATATAGAAAGGTTTGTGATTATTTTTTGACATTCTGGTTCATAAACAAACTATAATAAACATTTCGTCATCATGAGGAAAAAATCCAACATGCAGCGGATTTGAATCCCCTACATGGTGAAATTGAGATGGCGAGGATTATGGACATTTTGAAGTGCTCCAGGAGTGTAGTTTTCAAGGTAACCAAGATGAAAAATGATGGAGAAGACCTCTCCAGGAATGTCGGAAGGGGATAGTACAATTTTAAGGAGCATTCGGAGTTCCTGTTCAGTTTGGAGAAGAAGACTAAGGAGGACCCCACCAAATCGATAAATTGATGGTTCCAGCAACTTCTCCGTAGTTGCTGGAACCGTCAAGAGGGTTGTGAATGCTTTATTAATTTTGGTTGATTAAAAACAGTAGTGATTAATCATTATTATAATCTTATTCAAATAAACGTATTAACTTTGTGAAAGTATATATGAATCATAATACGTGTCACATAATTTCTTAGTCACTTTATAATTATTATGTATACATACATTATTTATGTAATATCTCAACATAACAAAAATCTTGAACAAAAATGAAGAAAATCTCTTTTTTTTAAAACTTTATGTTCATTTGCAATGGTCAATATTCATATATATATATATATTTATAAGGCAATTATAATATTTTTATTCAAATTTGTGGGATGAGTTAAAATACAGAGTGGTAGATTAAAATCTAAACAATTTGAATTTGAAACTTCAACAAGATATCATTTATTAATTACCAAAATTAATTCTATGCATAGATGTGTGTCTGAGCTCTCCAGGCATCCACTGCAGATATAGTGTTCTGTCATGGCGTCCCAATGGCTGGCTGACAGTGGATTTGATAGCCTCGGTGTGTGGATGAATGACACTGCAGGCCTTCCCTCAACATGCACCCAAAAGGTGTAGTCAAGGAGATTTTTATCAGGGCTTTAGAGGGCCCAAAATGGTCTAAAAAGTGTTCAAAAGAGTTTTGCAACGCTAGAGAACGGTTTCTTTTATTTTTGGTGTCCACCACCATAAGGTTCTTTCCACCCAACTTTTGATGGCTCTTTGGAAAGTTTGGTGTGAAAACCTGAGATATCTTGTATGGGCCTTCAGATACTTTAAGGGATTAGCCGGGTCTGTTTTCTTGAACTCCTCCGTTTACAGTTTTGCCTTTATGGCATAGCCTTCTTCATCTCCAATGTTTCTGAATTGCTGACGGCGTAGACGGTGGTCCTGAAGACGCCCAACTGCTTCGTGTGCGGGAATAGAAATTCGTTGATCACGTTCAAGTCTCATTTTCTCGACTTGTACGTAAGTAAGAGAGCTCAGGCTTTTTTTTTGTAACTAACTGTTGATGCTTTAATATGATTTAATTTATATCCCTCCACCTTCATTAATTATTGAATTAGTAAGTGTTTATATTTCAATGGACCACCTGGTACGGAAGATTTTTAACTATGCATGGTTAAAAAATCTTTATTGGATTTTAGTAACCGTTTTTGGCACCCATATGTCGGTCAATTTCTCATTCTTTTATTGCAACGATGAATTTAGAATGCTTTAAGTGAATTTTTCAGTGCCTCCATATGGTTAATGGAAATGGACGATAATTTGTCGAACAATAAAAATGTAATCCACAAATTAGCATGTTAGCTATTGTATTGACAGGCCACATTTACCTACGTATATACAACATATGAATGCTTCACACAATCTTTGAATGTTGTCTTCCGACAATACCAATATTTTTGTTCATGTTCCAGTACTAAAGGTAATTTTTTTAGGTGGGGTGGGGGGATAACGACATTGTTAGTACAATTTGTATATGATGAAATGATATTTCAGGAACTGGTTCCAAATTATGATTAGTGTAGTACTCGTTTAAAAGCTTCAGTTCCTTGGTACAACTATAGTACCAATATTTCGGGCAACACAAGTCCTTTTACTCAAGTATGCTATTTTTATTTTCTTTTTAACCTTTTCAACATTGAAGATTATTATTACTTTTTATGTTGCATTTGAGTTAAATCTTATTCCGATTTTTTTAATTATCCCAGGTTGAGGGTATCATGCCGAGCAGATTTTTGAAAATAAAATAATAACAGTATATACCCTGTTAGGGTCACTACCTCTACTGCTAATCATCCTTTGAGCCCCTCACTTATCCTGCTTCTCCCGTTTATAACACAGACTGTCTCCCTCCCACCCCCTAGGAGTACTCCTATTAATAATTTTGAACTTTTCTGGTGAAACTTCCAATTTTCTCACTACACCTGTGGCTCCCCCTAGCTTACATCAAAGATCCTCTAATGGGCTCGATAATTCTAGCAGGAGTGTTGCTCAAACTGGGAGGGTATGGACTTATTCGGCTTGTATATATTAGTTCATTTTTTTAAAAAGCTTTTATTAAGCTTATAGTAGTTTTCTCAATAATGGGAGCGGCTTTGTTATAATATTTTGCCTAACCTAGTCGACATTTAAGTTATAATTGCCTTCTCCTCTGTGGGCCACATGCCAATTGCCGCCGCTAAGATTTTTTCCCTTTCCTTCACTTACATTTTGTAGAGTTTTTTTTGAAAAAAGTGTGATTTTTAAAGCCTGCGTTTACCACTTTTTTTGAATTTTTTAACCTGATCTGACCAACTAAAAAAAATAATATAGATAATAGGTGATTAAATTATGAAACACGCCACCCGATCCGTGAACTAAAGTCAATTTGTACATAATTGGAATCTCTGTAAATATTTTTATAAAATATTGGAAGCCTGAAATTTTACATTTGATACTGCTTCACAACACAAAGTATATTCCAAATACGGAACTTTATGCAGATATAGAAAACTTTAAATATAAATCATTTACCTGCAACTTAAATTGCATGTGAGTCTTTTGGAATGATTCAATTATCGAGCTTGTAGTATATGATGCAATTGTATGTTATTATATATACAATATATGTATGGGGTATTAATTGAAAGAAAAGGGACAAGGAACGTATCATTGACATGTTTGTAATGAAAAAAGTACTTGTAAAAATAAAAAAAGGAAAAACAGTTTTGGCATGTTCTCTTTTGTTTTTTTTCCGTTTATTATTTAATAGCTCGTCGTGCTGTTAACTTCTCCCTCTAGGAGAGGATTTTTGCCTGTCTTTGCGGTAAACTGTATTTAAAAAAAAACATAAGAAATAAATATAATGGAATTTCAACACTATTAGAATATTTTCACACTACTATAAATATGGAAGGTTCTCCTCTTCAAAGAATTAATTCATTTTCTCCCTCCCCCACAATTCAGGTAAAAAACAGCTGATATTATTAAGAGTCATAATTCAGCAATACCATATGTCTCACTCTCTCCTCACGCTCGTTTTTTCATTACAAACTTACTCAACTTTACCGATAATATTGTTGCTGTAGTAAAGTTTCATAATTCAAAATAATTTGGTGCTTCTTTCGGCAAAAATTATTATCGAATACGTATATCTAGTAATGAAAATCAGGTGTATTTTTATTTACTAACCCGTTATCATTATTATTTAACTCTAGAGTTGTGAAATTTCCTTTCGTAGTAAATTCAATTATATACATACAAAACTTGATTCAACATTCGTGTGTACTAATAAAAGACAGAAAAATTAACCTTGGTTAATTTTTGTTGAGTTATAATTGTTTAGTCCTTGATGGACTCAGAGGAGAATTGATGATCAACATTGGAGGATTTCTTGTTGATTTGTTTCTTTTTCTTGTCAACAGTGCTTGCAGCTGAAATAATAAAACGTCATGACAACTAATCTGCTCTCCTCAAGAAACATTCTTCAAATTGTCTGGCTGTCCATGTTAATTTTCGTTTCTTTATTTTTACCTCAAATACACTTGATTTGCATCACTACGTAGACCGCATCATTTACAAAGTGTGAATTGTACAAATTTTAAACCGAGTAATTCTGTAAAAATCTGTCGAACATTTACTCTATTAATTTATATCCTACATAGTATATAAATAATTTGTCTGTGTGATGTACCTCCTGCTTAGAAAAACAATTATTAAAAAAACATTTTTTTCAAAAACAGAGACAGAAACATACTTTAGACATAGAATAAAAGTTTTTCAGAATTTTGAGTTACGTACGTAAAGTTATGTTTAATTATGATTGGACTAAATTTCTGAGCTCTGGAGAGTAAGTTTGATTTTTTTTTGCAAATAAGTTAATATTTTCATTAAACAAGATCGATTCCACGTGTCCCAAAGTTCATTTTTAATGTACGGGTTGTCGATTCGAAAATGCACCAAAAAATTTAAAATCTAAAAAAATGAATTATTGTACTAAGGGGAGAACGTATATAGAATACGAATTAAAAAAGGGAATTACTTAGATGGAGGAAGAAGATACTTAGCAAGTGAATCTTAATATGTACCTCTAATCTTCATTATGGTTGGAGAAAGAACATGACAATGACAATAAATAAATCACAGGGGCCATCATAGGAAAAATTTGCTTTATATTTAACAAAATAAGTATCTTCACATGTTCAATTATATGTTGCTGTTTCAAGAGTGTCAAAAGGGGGTGCAGATTTGATTATATTTATATCAAATGGGCAAAAAAAACAAAAAATGGTTGATACAAGTAGGCTTTGAGATATAAATTTACCTATTATGTATGTATAGGTTATAATAGATCGTTTTAGTTTATAAATTTTAGATAAACAAAGTAATTATAAATAAAGTATTTATAATTTTTCATTTGCTATCTTTAAAATAGTGTGTTTGGACGAGTATATATATAATTAAATGAAACTGATTTTGTGAAATAGGGGAGTATTGCCGGATTTCCCCTACGTATAAATCCACGGGAGAAAAGCACACGTTCCTGCAAACATACTTAGGTAGACAGAGCAATATACCTTTCTCATGCATACTCCCGACGTCCTTGAATATATGAGTGTAAATGTTTTACTATTTATATATAGTACGCAGAAAAAACAACAAAATCCTTTGTAGTTTTCTCTAATGAAAATTTGAATATTCAACAATCTCTATGAAAACTGCCTTTAAAGTACAGTTAATGTTATTTTCTTTTCTGTAGAAGAGTAATAAATTGATTGAAACTTTTTTTTTGCATGAAGCACGTTGTACATAGATACATACAATGAAAGACAATCGATACCTAAATAATATTACATTTTCTTTTGGATAAAACTGTGAATAAATGGGTCTATGCTTGAACAAACTCAACTTTTCAAATACTCACTCCTTTTCTTTTTTTTCGTTGTTTACTCACATAAAACTTCTTTCTAAAAATAGAATGTAATATTTGTTTGTATGTGTACATACAGTGTGTACCTGAAGATTAAGTTGAATTCCTCACGATAGGGTAGCTGTATTTCATTCTAAATATAAGTTACAATTTATGTATACAATATATTAGGGTTTCATTCTCGGGATCAAGGGATTTCACAAGGTTTTACACCTATGAGAAATTGCTGAGAAACATTTATTTCTCCTATAAATCCCGAATTTCATCATTTCATATCATTTAATTATACAGGGTGGGAATTTATTTTAAATCTAGAATAAAAATGGACCTCAATATCATGACAACCCTGATAATCTATGTTTATAAAAGTGCTCTTGTCAGATTTAGCTTACAAAATTGTATCGGTCAGAATACAAAATCTGTTAGATGTCATACGAATACAAACGCCGTGGAGCCCTTATTGTTTGCCTCCGTGCCGGTTGCGCGCCCAACGATGCAAATAACTCCTTAGATATTGATACTAGAGAGCTTGAATTGATGTTAACAAATTCGGTAGACTGTTAGAGCTTTAAATTGCTGCAGTTTGTCCAAATCAGGTAATTTAAACGGGTTTTCTAACAAAAAACCACATTTGCATATCTTTATGATTTTGGCAAAGGAATTGTAACATCCTGGATTCCCGGATCTAAACACCTTGGACTACTATGTGTGAGGCGTCTTATAGTCAGAGTCGAATAAACGTGCACATAACACTGTTGACTCCTTGCCGTCTTCTTTTCTTGAGGCAGTAGCTAATATGGAGCAGGAGCTCCTCTTCAAGGCCTGGTTGGAGGCTGTGGTAAAAGCTTGAAGTGCTGTTTGTAGTGATTGACTTCAATATTGACCCTTTGTATAAGAGCTAAATATTTGTTAATTATTATATGTAATTATTTTCATTATCCTTAAATTTACCCGATTTAAAATCGCACTCCTGTTTATAATCCACCAAAAAAATCCTCACTTTGAAGTAAAATTAGTTTAAAATATATAATGTCCATCTTCGCAATTGGTTTTTCTATCCACTCTCAACCTCAAGGGTCAAAAGAGAAACGAAATATATGGAAGCTAGCCTATTTTATCTTTCTTGTTTTCAACCATTCATTATACTATGCAACATAACTCAGTCCTTGTTTTACCCACCGACTACAGCCCAGATATATATTTTTGTTATTTAAATCATAGAACAAAAAAAAATTGATCGTTAAAATTTTCTTTTGAATCTTTTTTTTATTATTGCATAGTATTGTAGCTAAAACTAAATAATATACTTTAAAATACTTACTATAAAAAAAGTCCCATTTGGATATATGTTTTTAGTTTAATTTTCTTATATAATATTTAATAAACAGATAATGTAAGGCTTCGTGATTTTCTAAAATGAAATGTAATAAAATCCGGTATTTGACTAATTTTTTAGAAGTAGTGCATATTTAATAGACAACAAAAGTTCAGATTTTAAATATTAGTACGATGAATAGATTACTTACTTCTAATTAATAAATAACAATCGAATACATTGAAATATCTATTACTTGTTACAATTAGTCAAATACCGGGCCGTGCAAAATTATTTACCGATGGTGTAAATATACTTTTTAAGAGATTTTGTGGCAACCAATCTGCATGTTTCGTATTTTTACTGTTAAAATGAACAAAAATCCTTCCTGTGAGAGCGTAACAACTTCCACACGTGATACCATGTCCAATCAGGAAACAAAGAGGATCGAAATTGCAGCCCTCCTCCGAGCGGGAGTGCCTCCTTGAAGACAATTTACAACGTTTCCAAGCGCTTGGAGGCTGGGGGGCATCTCAAGTATTCCCCTGGGGCTGGCAGGGAGCCTACTGTCTCAACAAGGCAAGTAAAGGCAGTGTTCAAGAGGACTCCCAACAGGTCCATTGCCGACATGGCCAGAAAGATGGGAACGTCGACATCAACTGTTTCAATGGCATTGAAAAAGGCTGGAGGAAAGTCCCTCAGGCGTACTGAACGCCCTCTGCTAACTGAACGTCAGCAAGAAGTCAGACTTCAGCGTCCCAAGAAAATCTTGAATGATATCAAGAGCTCATCTGGACGCATCATCATTTTTTCAGATGAGAAAACTTTTACGGTCGATCCTGTTTTCAACAGGCAAAATGACCGTGTTGTGAGCTTTGGAGATGTTTGGAGATCCAACGGGAAGGCCATGAAACCGGTATGGTTCCCCACTGGCTCAGATTAACAGCGGAGGATTATGTGAAGATTCTGGCGTCCAAGGTCCTTCTGTGGATCAAATCCATAGTCGGCAACTCTCCTTAGGTTTTTCAACTAGATGGAGCACCCGCCCACGCTTCCAAGAAAGCTCAGGAGTGGCTCAAGGACAACATGAACTTTTGGCCAAGGACTACTGGCCCCCTCAAAGCCCAGATCTGAACCCACTAGACTTCCCTATCTAGGCGCACGTGGAGACCAAGGCCTGCAAAAAACGACACAATAACATAAATGCCTTAAAGGCTGCTGTCAACAAGGCCTGGGCCTCCATGGACGCCGATTACATCCAGCAAGTCTGTGGCAGCTTCAGACGTCGCCTGACCAGTGTTATTGAGTCAAATGGTGGCTACATTGATTAAATTTGATCACAAACTATTTTATTATTCTAAAAATGTATGAATAAATTGTTTCTCAAGTAATTCAAATGTCATTATTGTCCCCAATATGTTCTGAACAAAAATCGGTAAATAATTCTGCACGGCCCGGTAATTCATATGTACGGACACAATATTTCCTTTTTAAAATTTGCATTTATACAATACATATAATAAATACGATATATTTTATACTATAACTTGGCTTTCTAAAAGTAGAACAATTTTTTAAAAATTCAAACTTCTCAAAAAATGCGTAAATTTATTGTAAAATGAAAAATTACACTTTTTAAAAATTTTCATCTGTTTTTAATAAAGTTTGGTATGTCTACTAGTTTATTTATCGTAAACTCAAAAATGAAGTTTCAGATCTGTAACTCAATCCAGCTTTTATTTCTGAGACCCTTTTCATTGCTCATATTTTGAAGAACCTTGTGCTTAAAATTTAAAGGTTTTCTTTTTCCAATAAGAGGTGTTATCTTGATATTCAAAGAAAAACGACATTTTTTGAGATAAATGATCCAATGTATATTTTCATGTATAATGAAAGATATGCCATTAATAATGGAAAAAAATATCGGCCAAATGGTTTCGACAGCTACGCTTTGAGAACCGTATCCTTTTTATGAAATTTTCCATCATCAAATCTCAAAGTGGCGTTTGTATGCCCTCAATAGCTTCACGAATTCCATCTTTGAGGTCTTGAATCGACGCTGGTCTCTTGGTATAGATCTTATCTTTCTCGTGGGCCCAAAGGAAGAAGTCACAAGGCGTTAAATCACATTTACGGTGATTGGATTGCGCTATTAAGAGATTATTAATGACCTATTATGGCCGTATTTGGAGGGTAATAATCTCGACAAAGTTTACATTCAACAAGATGCTGCTACGTGTCACACAAGCAACAAAACCATTGTTCTTTTACAAGAAAAGTATCCAAACTGTTTTATCTTTCGAATAGGTGTTTGGAATTGGCTACAGAGATCTTTTGATCTTAATTGAGTTTTGCAACAAAATACAGCAACTTATTTTTTATATAGTTAACCTTGATCCTATTTTTGTAAATTCAATTTCTCAAACATTCTATACTTAGATTTTTTTTAAAACAATGATGATAACAAAATTAAATCAATATCTTACTTTCAGAAAAAGATTTGAGCAGTAGCTCAAAGAGCTTGGGAGATATGGAAGGATTTCTTTGTTCATTTTTATACTCGTACGATTATAGCATAAAATTTCACATTTTAAGATTTTTAGGGATGTAATTTTTTATAGACTTCAGCAAACCTTGCGATTTTAAAACAACCCATTATATTTATTTAAATATATTGTTATTGTCATAATTTATTTACCACCAAAAACTTAATGTATATTTGAACCATTATTTGTAGTAGTATTATAAAAACCATAAATAATACATAAAACTAATCTACCAGTTTAATTACTAAACAATTTAGGGTGTATAGTATGAAGATTGACGATATGATAAACTCGTAAGCATTATTTTTTTAGAAACCATAATATTTAACCCAATTAAATCTCTCATATCGATTATTAAGCACCTTCAATCTTCAAATTAATCTGTATAAATTGGTTAAATATTAAGATGGTTGTTTTCATTTCCCTGTTTATTTTTATAATACAAAGATTAAACTAAGGCAGTGATCAAATTTATTATGAAAAGGAGCTCAAAATTGGATTGAGTTACAGATCTTCAATTTTACTTTTGAGTTTCCCCCAATAATAGTTATTTGACATAACAATTTTTATTCAAATCGAATGAATAACATTCGATAAAAGCCATTATTTATTTATTTGATCCAGTTCAGTGCACAATTGTGAACAGTCCATAAGACTCTCTATCCTTCGAACCATTAGTACTAGAACTGATAAAAAGAATGAATAAAGTTGTGTGACGTCATCCTTCACAAAACTTTATCAGTTTTAGGAATGATATGTAGGACTTAATTGGACCGAAGTGACACTCAATTGGACGGGACTATAGGTTTCAGCCCTAAATAAGGACCGACACAGCACTACACATATGTTAGTATTGTTAAAATTATGTCAATGGTGATCTGGATCTATATGTTTAGAGTTCCATATATACAGTTGTCTTCGGATTTGTCTGTACATTTTTTTAATATTAAATTTCGTGTTTCTACGTAAGTATTGTGTGTATAAAATTGTACATATAATAAACAGAGTTGAAAAAAAGACTCTATGCTAAAAAAAAACAGCTGGAAGTTTTGAAAATTTAAGAATGTTTTAAAAAAGAGCAGCTTAGCTGTCATGACGTCTGTTACAGCTGTGAACAGCTCTGAGAGGGTTGAAAGGAAGTAAACCCAAATACTATCTTTATAACATTACCAAGAATTACTTCGGAGTGGATCATAAACTTAATCTGACAAGGGCTTTTTAGCAAACCATAACTTCCCTACCAATGTTCCATAGCCAAGAAGAGTTACACTATGAATCCATTATCTTACTCAGTTTTTATCAAGGCTGAATGACTTACCAAATGTCCAAATTTGAGGAAAATAATCCAGTCCTGGATCATTTGTGTCCTAAAAAGACAATACTCTCAATAAAGACATGGGAAGAGTTGACGATATGGATCCTTGATATTACCATATTAAACTGACATGCTCTCTAATATTGAAATCATATTAGCTTCTTATTAAAAAGTTGTTATTGCCAAGAATTGGATTCAATATTTTGTAGGACGTCTAAGACTAATTCCATCGTCACCATCAAGACTCCAAAAAAAAGACAACTTCAGTTGTTGAGATGTATAATTGGGATGGATATTAGCAAAGTTTGATTAAAAATTTAATAGTAATCCTGTCCAATTTAAAAATAAAAACTTATGCTAGTTTAATATCTTGTTTTCCTTAATATTATATCTAATTTATCCGTATTTCCATTTGTATAAAATATAATGCGAATATTATTGGTAGTTTAATTTTTTTAAGTGTATTTATTCTCAAATTCATTCAATTTCAATATTACTTACTTTTCTTATGAATAATTATAACATGTTTTAAATATATTATTATGTATGTAACTAAAACAAATAAATATAACAATTATATCATATTTTTTACCTTAAAAACATTAAATTTCATTATATTATATAAATATATAATTTTAATTACTTTTTAGTTGATAAAGAAGGATAAATAGTATATGGAATTATGGAAAGGCTTCCAGATTTTTGTCATGTGATCTTTGTGGCATTGGGATCCAAGCTTATAGAAAATTGTAATTTCAACACCATAAGAAATTTGAAGCTTTATTCAAAGAATATAATTGAATTAAGTATAATTGCTTATAGTTCTATGTCAGATATTACCAAGGTGCAGTATTCTACTCCAATCTAGTAAAATTTATGAAACTTTATACTGGCAAAGCCATTCCTTCTCGCTATGCCATTACAAAATCAATGCAGTACCCAAGTGAAGTAGTGTTGACAAGGATGAAGAAATAATTGAAGAAATGATAATCTTCTTGTCTTCGACAAAATTACAATAAATGACTGCAATATTGATTGGTCCTCTGTCTGGTCATTGTTAGATTCCCCTTATTTAATGGCTTTGTAAGATGTTAACAAGGCTGCAAATTAAACAATATCAGTCAAAAGTATAAACAACGTTCTTGCTCAGAAATCTGTGGCAAGAGACTAATGATTTTCATTATTGATGGCGCAGCTTAAGACTTAAGAAGTCAAAAACCTAAAGCAACATTTTTAAATAATTTTCAATGTCATTTGTCTAGCTTATTTTCTGAACAGATTAGCAACACTCTCTCCGAATTACTTTAAAAATGTAACAATTTTGTTTCTTAATTATAATGATAGAAAACGATTGAATACTACGCAAAGCCCTTCAATTCAGTCTGAATGTCAGGGAAGAAAATAGTTATGCAATCAATAAATCAACAGCAATAACGTTGTCCATTCATGTCATATAAGACATTTGTTACAGTGAAATTTGTACATACAGCTGAAATGTGTACTGATGAATAAGACTTTAATAATTTTTGTTGATGTTATCAACAATAAAACTTGTATAATACAATCAATCAAAGAAACTAAATATTGAGATATATTTTTATGCTATACTCGTGTCTACTTTTATTCATAATTTTCAATTATTATTTTGCAATTTCATTATACATCCCCTTCATATTCAATAAATAATTAATGGTTACTCATTCTAAATTTTAAATACTAAAAAAAGAGTAAGCTCCTATATTCAGAGCTGAATTTGAGTCTACCTTTTCCGTGTTTCAAGTTTGAGTACTCATGCACTGGGTCTTTCTTATCCCAAGTAATCATGCTCGGGATTTGCTGGTTCCGAGTACAAGTCCTTGAGATCTGTGTCCATGTAATGCTAAAAAGTAATGTCTGGATTTACCTATAGACTCGTCTAAGGCAATACATCCTTACCAACAAGTCATTCCTTAATTTTTTATAACACTATTTTATTTTGTAACTCCATTAAATTTGTGATGGCGTAGTGAGGATTAAAATGAATAAAAGAAAAGTGATGATAACTTTGGTAAATAAAAACATATATAAAGACAAGTGTCACTCTCCTTGATTCAGGTTACAACTGCAAAATACCGGATATATTTTAAAATAGTTTTATCTCCAACTATGATACTAAATCTTTTGTTTTAGTTCATTAAAGGATGTCTGAGTAATAGCAAATATTCTCCTAATATCATTTTCTATTATCACAATCCAACATTACTGTGTAGTCCATGAAATTATAAATACTTTGAATTTCGAACATCAACAAGATATAATTTATTAATTATCAATATAATTTCAACACCATTATTACTATAAATAGATGTGTGCCTGAGCTTTCTTAATCAAAAATTGTAGCCGCTCTTAGAGGTAATGTCAGCTTCCAGTCAGTGATGGAAGGCCCACTGTCGATGTTGTCCTCGGTCATGGTGTAACAGTGACTGGTTGAGAGTGGCTTTGAGAGCCTCGGTGTATGGATGAAGGACGCCTTGACTCAACATGTACCTAAATGTATATTCGAAGGGATTGGTATCAGGATGTAGAAGGACCAAAAGTGTCCTAAAAGATTTCAAAAGAACTAAAAAGACTCATTCAAAAGAGTTTTCCAACGGTGGAGATGGGTTTCTTTCATTGTTGGTGTCTAAAGTGTTTTATGCATTCTAACACAGGTTTTTTCCCCATTATTATTAATAGGTCTATGAACAGTTTGTTGTGAAAACCAGAGATCTCTTCAATGGGTCCTCATGGACTTGAGGAGATTGGTCTTGGCTGTTGTCTTTAACTTATCCGTGTCCAGTTTACCCTTTTTGACAAAGCCCTTCTTTCTCTCTAACTTTTTTGACTTGCTGATGGCGTAGACGGAGGTCCTGGAGTCGAAAAACTGCTTAAAGTGATCGAATAGAAATTTGTTGATCACTTTCATACGTCACTTTCTTGGCTTTTATGTAAGCTGGAGAGCTTCAGTTTGTTTTGTATGTAATTAATTGTTTATGGTTAATATAACGTAATAGGAAATAGTTTCATTCACTCAACCTTAATTAAATAATGAATTAGTAAGTGTTCAGATTTTAATTGACCACCTGGTATATATATATTAGTATTAATGGATATTTTGAATCTTTCCCTTTTCGTATGAGTACTTTGGTAAAACAGTTCATATTTTTTGTAAGTTATTAATAATTATTATAATCAATCATCTGTTTTGAAAAATCAACAAGAAATTTGTATTATTACGTTACTATGATATATTATGTAAATAATCATTGTTATTATTTACATATGTATTGACCCAATTAATATAGAGATGTGTCGCCCTATTTACAATCATCAAACCTATAACTACTCCCCTTTAGATTTGATCAGTATTTGGGTTTGAGTAACCTCTGATTTCTCAAATACATATGTCCACTTTCACACTTGACATTGTATGACCGATGATTATCACAAATAGAATCTATAATCCCAAAAAGTCCCATTTCCCCTTGATAGGATTTCGAACTCGTACCTGTTGTCCAACTTCAAGCATTGGTAAATCACAAGCACCCATAGAATTCCTATCTCCAATGTACTTACGTTTTCTCTCTGCGATCTTAATTATAGAGTCAGATATTCTTCGATATTGTGATTCATGTGCAGGCATCAAAGTTTGGAGTTTTCTTTCAAATAACTACTCTTCTATTTCGAAATCATTGACGTTTTTCACAAGTCTGAATTTTTTGACTAATGCCATTCTGAAAATTTGGCCAATAGTATAAGTGAGTGTTCTCAAATATAAATCTTGATCGGCAGAGTACCAATTGTTGTCAACCGTCTTCTCCTTGCATTAGTGCATATTCTTATCCATGTAGTCTTGATGCATAGGTCATTATTGTTACTTGCTTCTCTGGTTCATAGTGAGTGAGGATTGGTGAAGTACAAAATATATTTTTACTTCTTCAAACAACTTTGAGTGATCTGGTAACCATTGGAATATATTTTTGGCACTTAATAATCCCCATAATTGACTCATTGGAAGTATAACATCCTTTGATGGTTAATTGGTTTACCAAACCAAAAAAACAACAACTTGGAATCGGTGAAATATTCTTGGGTTAAGGGAATTTAATTATTGCTTCAATTTTACACGGACCCGCTTTAACACCGTTTTTTCCTATTATGAGACCCGCAAATTTAACTTCTTCTCCAATTTGTATCTTATTTGAATTCAACCTCATCCCATTTTCTTCACATCTCTTTATAACTTTATCCAAGATATCATCAACTATCTTATGAATCTTTTTTATACCTCTCAATGTAGAACCCCTCGGCGGCAATATTCATCTCCTGAAACATTTAAACCCATTGGAGCTTTAGTGAATTGTTTTCTTCCCCAACAAGTTATGAATAAGGTTAAAGCTTTGCTTTCTTCATTTAAATGAACTTGCCAGTAGCCTTTTGATACATCCAGAGTGAAAAATATCTTTGCTTTTGCGGGAATGCATTTGGTGTAGGAAAAGGGTAAATTGGTCTATTTACAAATTTTTTCAATCTTTTATAATCCACCACAACTCTCACCTTCCCTAGAGTCTTCTCAGGAACAATAACATCGGACTTGTCCATTCTGTTGCCTTCTCAACTGATCCATTATTCCTTGCATCTCCATTTTCGTAGCTAAGCTAAAGGCACCTATCTATATCCATGTGGAATTGGGCGTGTTACTAGTATTTTGATAGGTTTCATTTCTATATTCTTTTTCAAACATTTATGCACTTTTTTACCCTTCATTGGCTTTAAATCATCTTCTGTATTAAATACAAGTTGATATTTCTTTTTGATAACACCATTATGATTTTCAAAATCGCTTGTATTTATTGTGTGTATTGAAAAAAACACGATTATGAATTTTTTAAATCCAATAGGGACAATTTCCTGTTATCACAAATTAGTCCCGCAATAAATGCCATGGAAGTAATACTTCGTCGATATTAGGTAATACAAATACTTTAGTTTTTACCATGTGACCTTGAAAATGGACTATTATACTCACAGCCCCTTGACATTCAAAGCTTTGATCTCCTGCTACTATAATCTTGACCATTTGACTTCTATATACATTTTGAGCTTGGCTGTTTTTACAATACTTAATGGAACTAACGTCTCCATTGCTTCAAAATGAGGTAATACATTTACTTCAAATCATTCACTCTATGTTTTGCGTTGGAGAAATTTTTATTTTAATCATTGGAGTTGGATTCCTGGTATTTTGTCCTTTTATTTTTTTAAGTCTGATGTTTTTGAGGCGTTAAATTTTTCTTATTTCTATATTTACATATTTGAAATTTTTGCACTGATGTTGAGATATATTTTTTGCTCGGTTAAACAATGAAGCAAAATTTCCTCCCTCGAATCGATACATTTATTGATGTCAACTCTTCGATTCAGGACGGAGTATTTTTCTTGGTAATGCCCATTCAACACATCTAAACAAGCATCAATACTTTAAATATCATCCATATCCAAGAATTGTTCGAGATTACGCCTACAAAGCAAAGAAAGACAGTTATTTATATATCCTAGCTGCTCATCCAACGGTAATTTTGATATTAAATTCGAGAATAAAATCTATGGAAAGCCTTCATCTAGTCTTTGAAATCTACAAGGCTATCGTTCACTACTAGAGGTTTTGGTTTTAATGAAAAATATATTCTGGTTCTTCTAATCGACTCTTTAGTAATATGTTGAATATCATTCGTTCTATTTTTAAATTTATTGTTTAATTCCAAAAATGTTCTACGATGAATTTTAATAAATTTTTGTAATTTAGCCATTGTTATTTAATTTTATAATTAAATAGTAACACAAATTCTCTGAATTTTAATTAATAAGGTTCTTTCTTTTCGACTACATCATGTAGTATATTATATATTATGTGAATAATCATTGTTATTATTTACATATGTATTGCCACAGTTAATATAGAGATGCGTCGCTCTATTTATAATTATCAAACCTGTAACAGTTACATATAGTTTAATTTGTTTTCTTCCCTCAATTTTCATTCACTATGACTCATCAGGGTGTCCGTAACCAATCCAAAAGTAGGGGGATTGGACGGAATAATTTATTAAAATGACGTTTTTATAGTGATGGCAACATAATCATGCAACTTTTCATTGTTATTGTTTTTCAAAATGGTTGTGGTGCCAATTTTCATCGCTCATCCGTAATTTTGTTGCATTACTGCATTGTTAGGTATTTTAAAGGTTTTTTGTAATTAAAGTTATAAAAACTTCTACCCATTATTCGTGGGTATTATAATCCCTGGTTCTACCCGAGTCTGAAGTTCAATTCCCCGTGCCTAACAGATTAGACAAATATCCCTAGTACGTACTACTTGCGTTGAGAATCGGTCTGAGGTCGATCCACCCCTCTCCCGTCCCGGTTTTAAGTTATTTATTCTAGACCGTGGCCGAAATTAAGATCATAGACTTTAATTTTTCTAATAAAATAATAAGATCAGGATCAGATCAATATCAATTTTTTGGTAAACCAGGTTTTACGACAAAACCGGCCCAGGGTAAATTTGGAAGTAATTAAAGTTATAACGGGTTTAGACTAGTCTAATATTTCCAGACCGAAATCAAACACTAGGATATACTAGTAATATATGTAGCTTCCCAAATATAATATCATTTACAGCTTTGAACTAATGCATCAAAATATATATTGAAATAATATAATATCTTTAAATTCACATATAGAGGTATAAAAATATTTCATATTTTTTAGGTCTTTTTAGTAGGAGAAAAAACACTTTAAATATGGGTAATTCCATGGAAAACTTAAACTCGAATGTTTTTTCATTATAATTTGCTTAGAATTTAGTATGTTAAGTTACATTGACAAAGGAATTAAAATCACTATTAGTTTTACAAACTAATGAATTTGTAGCCCGAGTTCCATTTTAAATTGTATTGAATAAATATGTTGCATTGTAATATTCACATTCTTTGATAAATATCATTGAATTATTACAAATAAAGTTTCATATTCAAATGTCATAGTATCATATTAGACACATGCACTTAAAAATTCGTTGATGGAGTCTGTAAGTCACGTATGGTTCTCATAACTTGGCTTGAGAAACATTAGATGTATGAATTCAGAGTCGTAGGTGTATAACTCTGAGGAGTCAAGTCCCTTCAGAGGCTTTGTAATACAGCCTGTTTCGTACTCTTTGAGCAGAAAAAAATGTTAATGCACACACGAATAACCTAGTCCCATTCTGTTTATTTCAATTGTAGATTGCTATTCCTCGCTTACATTTATCATTTTATTGGATCATAAAAAAGTGGAAATAGTCTAATAATAATTGATAACGTGTTGAGTAAGTGTTTAACACTTTCCCATTCGAAGTGCTGTAGTTTTTTTCAGTTTTCTTTTCTTTTTCTCATACATAATTAAAATAATTTATGTATGTGTGATGTATGTCTCACTTAGTAATAGAAAAAGGAGGAACGTACGAATGCGAATTAAAAATGGAATTAAGACTAGGAGGAACAAGTTAATCTTAGTATGTATCTTCAATCTTCATTATATTTATGATTGAAGAAGGAACATGGCTCGTTAGCATAATCAATAAAAAAATCACAGGGTCAAACATTTGAAAAATTGCTTAATATTTACAAAAATCAGTATTTTCACATGGGCAATTATATGTTGCATTTTGAAGAGTGTTAAAAGAAAGTGCAGGTTTGATTCGATTTACATCAAATGGACAGAAGGAAAAAAAAATTGATAAATGAAGGGTTTTCAATAGAAATTATAGTTGATAGTAAATTGTTTTAGTTTAAAATTTTAACATGAATAAGTTATTTTTCATTGGCTATCTTTAAGATAGCGTGGTCGTGATAGTATTATATAATATTACTCATTTTGTCTCTGGTTTGAACTAATTAGTAAATACATAAGTGAGACTATTCTTGACAATATACAAAATGAGTTGTTTTTTCTGTTCTTTGAGCTTTACTTAAGGCGAATTTTTCCTGGTCGAGTAATCCCCCGGCATACATTCCAAAGGCAAATGTTCCATAGACGAGCATACCTAGATCCCAATGTACGTACGCAAGTTTTTGGCATTTGCTACAGATAATGTCCACACTTTTTATAGCTGTTGTTCAGAATTTCAAAACTATACGTATTTTGTACACAGCTCCTTACGACAACTTAGCCGTAGATATTTATGTTTTTTATCACATTTGTTCATTCTTTATTAAAAAAAGCAAATTGTATGGCTAAAAAATACTTAGAATAAAATTATTCTTTCATGTTATTTGTTAATTACTCAAGAGTACCTAAAAAATTAAGAAATGCTAAATTTAGATGAGTTTACTTTATTGAACATTCAACAACAACTAAGGGGGAAAAGTTGAATAAATACTATAATTAATTTGCCAAAAGTGGTTTGTTTGAGTATAACTTGGTTTTTTCATTTATAATCTAATAACATGTACATACATTTTTAAAATCCAAAGTGCCTCCATGACGTCTTAAATATAGGATGGATCAATATTTTCTCGGATACAGTTCAATTTGGATCTTTAGATATAAATGTTCCAGTAAATATCGGGTACCCAAAATTTTGGATCCAGATCCGAAACCCAAATTAAAACAATACTTGTCTTGAAGTTTATGAGTACTTTACACAAAGTTCGGACATTCATAAAATAGGATCTGAATCAAAATTACAATTTTGCTGATTATTTTCGCCGATTCAATCAATAGCCCTGTTATTACAAAAAAATTTAATCATTAGTTGCCATCAATATTATTGAACTTATTATATCGGACACATTATTAATTTAATTGTATCTCGCAACCTTCTTTCTGAAAAGGAATAGAAAAAGATCTGAAATCAGTTTGTTGTAAGCCGATTCTTCCAACTATGGAAATATTGGACAAAAAATTTCAAACATCCATAGATATTCTCGAAACATAAAACTTTTTGGAAACAAATTCAGAAAATCCATAACTATTCTCAAAGCTTTTTTTTTTTTTTTGCAAAAAAAAAAAAAAAAAAAAAAAAAAAAAAAAAAAAAAAAAAATTAAAATATTTTAAATGAAATATTAATTTCATTAATAAAAAGCAAAACAACCTTAATTAATACAGGTCTTACCAGCTCACCCCCCTACGGAAGCCACTATCGACAGCTGACAACCAAATAGATTTTATATTTTTAATTAGCTAGTCCGTTTGGAATAAACACGCAATGCAACTGTTAATGTAGAGACTGCTTCAAGCACTAAAAAAAAAAAAAATGAATGGAGACCTCGAAAATTCATTTTCCAGTTTTTTTAATGATCTGTTAAAGTTTGAGTGCCTGAAGCCGCTTCAATCTTGATTTTTTTTGTATTATACATATTGAATTATAACGTACATACTACATACCCAGACAATGAATACTTTGAAACTTCAATAATTAATTTCAGATATTGTTAATTCCGCAGAAACTAATTAAGTAACGTACTCAAAAAATTGTCTACAAAACAATATGATAAATTAAGAATTTACATAGAAGTCGGTACCAAAATTTGATACGCACAAGATATTACAGTAAGTTTTCAGACATAAACACCTCATGATTGTAACAGTGGGTTGAATATTATTGATTATCTTATTATTTTGCCTAACTAGAATGGCTTAGAGAGTACTTTGTAATGGAATTATAAATATAATTTCTTATATTAAATAGATGGATATGATAAATATCATTCCGATTTAGTCTTGATACTTCCTTTACAAAGTTATCTTCGACTCCGTCTATTACAAATTTATTCAATACTGTGAAGTTTCTTAAAAATTGAAGTTAAGTATGAAAGTTAATAGAATCAAGTACTGGGGAAAAAGTATGTACCACATGCTTCATATTTAAGTTTAAATGGAAGATTGTTTTCAAACATTATTAAAAACTACTTCGCAAAAAGATAATGAGAACAAAATAAAGTTTCTTTCTAGTGAATTATAATTGAAATCTACATTTTCTTATTCAATGTGCCCTTCCTCAGACTCAACAACAGCATTCACTCTCTTCCTGGAGAGAACATAAATCTTACAGATGTAGTCTTCTGACAAGTCATGCTATGTTGCTTTGATTGAGAATTTCCAAGATCTCACAGATCCTTAGAGTCTGTTGCAAACATCTCCCTATACCTTTTTCTAGATGGAATAAAGAACTAAGATTGGGGGAAAATGGGAAGTCATATGCTTATGCAGACATTCAAAATAAGACTCCTTTGTGGCCGTCATAATGAAATGTTTCTTACTCCTTACTCTTGATTTTGCTCCAAAGTCATCTTTAATCATTTTTGGAGCGTAACTTCGCTCAAATTCATCTTATTGGCCATACTGTGAATTGTCCTCACTAGATTTCTATCAAGTTGGTTCTTGACAGGATTAATCATGACCTATGCTCTTTTTGTTCATTTCCAAACTTGCCTAGTCTTACCACACCTACACATTTGGTTACAAATGGTTTTTTAATACCATACACAGCTGTATAGCTGATCATGAGGTCATTGGTAATCTCGCTAGGGGTCTTCCGGTGCTCCAGTATTTCACCACAAGAATTCTTTTGTTGTCCATTTTGTCATCTTTGAAGATATATCCAATATTAACAAGTACAAGAAATCGCTTATGATATTATAAACCAACCTCAATTTTTATAAAATTTAATTTTATCAAACTCGAGCTGCAAGCATTTTTTTAAGTGTAAAACTAAATATGACTCATGGACTATAAACTTTGAAGATCCTGGAAAAATCTGCAATGAATATAAGGACATAAGCTATGTTAAAGCTCATTTGTCCAGATTTAGTAACGACAACAATAGTTTATTACTTGATAATACAGCTCTTTAATATAAGACAAGAAAAAGTTGATCAGAGTAGTAAAAAAGTCCTTTACTTTGTACATCGAATAACAAAGGAAATAATCCCTAGTTTCATTTTTTTATGATAAAAAAATCTTTTTAAGGGTAAGGATAATTAGCTCCTTACTTTCTGAAAGACAATAATAATGGAAAGTTGGGATATTATGTTTTTATTAATACTATGACGTCATTTTCTTATACTGCTCTCCTCCCAACTTTTAGTTTAGTTACAGCGCCCCTGCTGATGAAAAAAAAGTGCTGGAAGGAAACAATTTGTAACTATATGTTTCGTAATCGTGTGCATTTTCTGCTAAGTTTTCAAGACAGTCTTGAAAACTTAGTAAGAAATGCACACGATTACAACACATATACTTACAATTACCGTCACAAATTTTTTTGAACTCTTGTACAAAAGTATTGATAAAAAATGTGTAAGACTTTAAATTACCCGTCAATAATAGATAGATTTAGAACATTTGTACGGGAAAAACGGATATATTCATTAACAAATAAGAACCCGAATATTTAAAAAAAAATCATGCAACCCCAACTCTTATGAAGCAATCACGTAGGCAGAAATTACTCCGTTTTCAATCCTCAATTCGGCTTTGAGGCCAACAAGGACTTTTACTTATATATCTCCTGCAAACTTTTTTTACACTTTATAAATAATAACACTAAAAAAATCGTCAAAAATAACAAAAATATTCTAAACATAGAAAAAAATATATAATTTCCTTCAAAACATATTCCTTATATGAACTTTTAATTATATTTGTTATATGAACTTATAATTATATTCCTTATATTGATCGTAAACTAGCTTTTAACACAATTAGATAAAAGATATAGACTTAGAAAATAACCTGTTTATTTAAAAAGAGACTTTGAAGTACATCAAGGCTGTCAATGGTTAAGTACTAATTATTATTCTTCATTCTTGAGGAGAGAATATCAAGTAGCTTTAGAAAATACAAGACTGTTCAGATTGCCAACAACAGTAACAAAAATGGCATGCTCAAAAAGGCTCCAGATTTACAACCCTAGTCATCAATGTGGCTGTAAAAATATGATCATAGACTAACACCAGACTCTTTTGTACATACACTGGCAAGAAAAGTTTGAATAAAAACACTTTCACCTGATGGAAGTTATTATGAGAAAAATAGATCTATAAAATATTTTGTATCTATTTGTCTGTTTTTCTCTGGTAAGTATAAGAGATTGGTAGTTAATTCCATTCAGAATGGTTATCATTCAATCTTGAAGATGCAAACCATTCGTTCTGGACAAAGATTTATTGGAATGATTTTTTTTTCAACAAGAAAACGACCAAAACATACATCCAAGCTCTGGAAAAACATCTAGGAAAAGAAATAAGCCTCTTGTATCTGATTTATTATGATATGAGAATCTCCAGATTTGAACCCATTAGAGCTATTGTAGGAACAGCTAGACATAAACGTTCAGGAAAAGTGATCCACATGTAAGTGGAACATATTGAAAAATGCCTGGAATGATATCAGAACTGCCTATCTTGAAGAACTAACAGCAGGCATACCAAATGTCTGTAAAGCAGTTATGACGGCAAAGGGATGATTTTTTGATTCAGCTAAAGTTTAAACAAAAGTACTTTGATTTTTCACAAATAAATATTTATACCCATATTGAACCTTAATTTTTCTTCATTCTAATATCTTAATTACTGTTTTAACTGATGATAGAGTCATATGTAGTAAGAAAAATAAGTGAAATCCTTTCTTTTTTTTCAAAAAATTTCTTACCAGTAGAGTTAAAAAATAAATAGGATTTTTTATTATTCAAAACTGTTGTCATTATTCTTTTAGTCTGAGGAGGGTACATCAAAGAATAAAGTTGATGGGCTCATGGATAATGTTGAGTAACACTATGGATTTGTAAAAAGGGTACTAAGAAAGATTTTCTGACACCAAGCTGTGCCGTGGTCCCAGCACACTGCTCTATGCCCCCTTGGCGGATTTTTGCTCATTTTCCCGGCACACTGGTCAGCAATCTAGGAAGAAGAAAGAAAAGAAGAGGAAGAAGAAGATGAGAGAGAGAAATAGAGAGAAACAGTGTCAAAATGAACTCAGCATAATTGGACGGTCTACTGTTCGCCTTTACCGTAATATAGTTAAAGTAGACACTACTATTTTTAAAGAAATGGTTTTTGTTTTCACTTCCAAGATGGTGATCTAAGGAGTAGTGATGTTATAATAGTTTTGAGTACTTTAATCTAATTCTGCCTTTAATTTTATTCAATTTTTGAACCTTTCCCTCTTTTGTTTGAAAGCATAAAAAACAAAACAGGAGTTAGATATGATGCATGCAACTGACGGCTAATTGAAGCAGTGGGCTTGAAAGAATTCCAGCATGCCTGCATGTTGGATTGAGCAAAAAACAGCCGTTAAAAGTCCACGTTGCAACTGATACTGGGTTAAAATAAAAACTATGTGCTGGAATTCCTTAGTAATTTTGGATTGAAACCTTATACTTTAAAACAAAAAATAGGTGAACAAAAAAATTCTAATTGTGTGTATTCCAACTATGAAAAATTTCCTCCAACCAAAACGTTACAATTGCTTATTTATTTATAATTGTATTACTAGTCATAATAAGAATGAATGAATGATATTTAAAAAAGTTTGAATGACATTAAAAAAAACAGTGAAAACCAATTAATTAAGAGACTGTCAATCTTCATGAAAATATGGTTGATCAATTATTTAGAGGGGAAAGCCCAATTATTTGATAAGCACTATAACCTGCATTCTAAATTGTCACAAGAAGTGATAGACAAGTCACTTTTTTATATTTAATAGAGTTGTTTAAATTAATATTGAGGATGGTAAAAAAATAGATTAGATGAACTCGAAATTATACAGTCTTATGCATATTAGTTGGGACAAGGAAAAAACGAAGCAATATTTTTATCCCAGCTCCTGCAGACACTCCCAAATTTCTATGGAAATTTTTCTTTGGGTAATTCGGACATTCAAATGAGTAGATTATGTGTTTTTGAAATGCTTCTAATCATTAGACACAGAGCTTCTACGTACACTAAAGATTTCTCCCCATTCGAACCTCCTTTCCTCCATTACAAATATATATTATTAGTCATAATTATAGAAAATATATATTTTTTTACTACAGTTATTCAATCTGTAACTTTAGGCCAATAAATCTTTGTTTTTTGTTGGTTGTCTCTGATCATACACGTTAGGGACCGCAGAAGAGGGGAGGAAGGGTTCTAAATTTATTCACTTTAATAAATATATAGCAGCGAGTTATCAGGGAACAGTGAGGCTAATTTTATATGTCGACGACTTCAGGGGATTACATTTTTAAAATCTTGGATTTATTTCATCAAAAAAATATATTTTATAGCTCATTTATGAATTTCCCTTTACATGGATGCACCGTAATACTTTCTACAAATTAGGCAGTTTTTGAATATAGAAGAATTTCTAATAGTAAAGCCTGTTTTAAATCATTTTCTAACGAACTTTTGAAAATTGAAGGAGGAAGCTTTTTATTTTTTCTCTTACGTAGTTCGAGGTATTTAACTAAATCCTAAAATAATTTTATATTTTCGTCCTTGAGACTGAGTGTAAGTAATAAATGTTAGCACACGACAGAATATAAAGGAGCCAATAAAAATACTTTTCACTCTCGATTTAATGAGCTTTCAACGATGCAACTCTTCAATTACTTAATTTTTGTTGATTAATATGCTTGTTTTAAGTAGTGATATTTTGATATAATTATTTTTCACTGAGAATATTTCTGTCTTCAGCTATCAACAATAAAAATTCTATGTTTATTTAGAATAATTAGTAATTTTACTTCGTGTTGTACTCAGTTTCTTGAAGAGGGAAAGTCTTTAAGATCAAATCAGTTCTATATTCTCAAATATTAAGCCTTTTACCAGAGTATTTAATCCTAGAATGAACAAAATGCAAGCATTTTTGACATTGCTGGCGGACTCGAATAAACCTCAATTTAACAAAGTTGTTATTAATATAATTAATTTCAACTATATATTCTAGACGGGTTTCCAATAACTTTGAAGGTATAATTAGTTGATCTATAACAGATTTGTAGTTTCTGAACTTTATTTAGCCTCACTATTATATGGAGTAGGTTCTGGATATGATGGCTAATAACTAAGTTTTTTCTTTTCTACCTTCTTAAAACTGATCGCTGTAGTATCGTTAAATTTTTTCTTTGTATCTGGTTAAAAGTTTGTGATGTCTTTTAACCTTATTCAAACAGATTTCATGAATGCGTAGCCAAAGCTATATTGTGGTCTCTTTCATCATTTTGTTAAACTAAAATGAAGAACGGTATTGCATATTTAAGGTGGTTTTCTGCTTACATGAGTAATTGTACAATCGTTATCTCCATCAGTTTATGAGATTTAAAACGTTTCCCATATAAAAATATAACTTAAATGAATTATTTTAACAGCATCGTTGACATGTTTTCCCTCTATTGATTTGGCCCTTGAATAAGACATTTAGTCATAGATAAAGTAGATTGGTCGGTACAACTCTCATTAATAACTAATGCTTATCAATACTGTTTCTTCTCAACTTACAGACTAGAGATATAATACAGAGCATATGTAGTAAAAATTAATTTGATCTACCATTTCGCTAAAAAAGAAACTGAAACTAATGTTTGAAATAAAAATAGTATAGCGGTCATGACGTTTCATATCATAGGCTGCAAGCACCTATGATATGAAGGAAATAAATACAACTCTACTCCGTTTCTCTCAATGATATAGGTAGGAGTTACTCTCATTCTAACGACAAGAATTACTTTTACAAATGATATGTATGGTAAAAAGGTACATCTCTCGACTTGTTTTCCGTGCAAAATATATTATTTTTTTGGCAAAAGTTTTGTTTCTTTTGGGCTGTATGAGGCTATAATGAACTTTTTGATGTTGTAGGTATGCCAAATGGAGATACCAATGGACTGTTCAGCCTTTTTGGCCTTTTTTAGATCTTAGTCAGTTGGAAAATATGTAAAAGGGTCGGCTCTTTATGAAATGGACTTAAATAATCTTTCAATTCTACCACAAATAATTATGTCAATAACCCAACCATTTTTAGTTGTAATTCGAGACATAATTCACTAAGATGAGTCAAAGATTAACATATTTCATATCTTACATAACCCTTTTCATTAGCATTTTGTTTTGCCCATCTATATCGTACAATCCCATTCTCCGATAAAGTCTGTACAGCTATGATGTCATGAACTGGTGATATGCATAAGTATTCTTGGGTATCAACATATGAAAACATTTTTTTCTCCTTAGATTTAGCAGAAAATGGCTTGACATAATGTGAATCATTAGCATAAATTGGACAACTGATTTTTATTTCTTTTTTTAACCATATTTATTGTCTTGCTGCTAATTTTTCGTGCTAGTATCATAAGTATAACGTGATGATCTCTCAAGGAGCCCACATCTTTTCCCTTACCAGGACAGCTCTGATGTACATAACGACAGGTTTGTAATTTTTGAATCCAACTTCTCGTAAGCATCGTCCGATATATGTTCAAATTTTTTTCAATATTTTTTTTAGCACAGACCAGTTCAAAGTATTTCAAATGACTTTGATGCATGTTGAGCTGAGATCCCAAAATTTACATTCACAAAATTCTTAACTATCCCATTAATTTTATTCCTGATTTTTTCTCTCCTTTGCCATTCTTTTGCTCCTCTTCCATTCTTCATTTTGCATGAACATTTGTATTGGTGAATTTGGAAAAAAAAATCGTCAAAAACGTCAAATATTGTCGTGACATACTAGATATCCAAACTAAGGTAAGACCAAATGTCTCCTTCTCACGCCTTGAGTGCATCTAATAATGACCTTAATTTAAAAAAAATCCCACCTTAAATATTCCTCCGTAAATTCAGACATATCGAATACATTGAAAGACTTATGGTAATTCCCCGAGGAACTTGTTGGATTAGCTCTATATGGACAGCGCATTGGATTCAGAATAAAAAAGGCGTATAGTAAAGGCCATGCAAAATTTGAGTTATGACACTCAAAGAATCTCTTAAAGCATAAAAATTTGGAAGATTTCGCTACAAAAAAAGCAAAAACAACTGTTTTAATGACTTCACCTCCATGATACATTTAATGGGCTAGATTATGGCTTATTGAATGATGCAGATGATTATAAAAAAAGCTCTGGATACTATTGATTAAGTTAAATTTATTTTGTTAAAAAGTTTTTCAGGTCAAAACACTTTTTTGTCTAAGCATTATATTTTAAAACTTTAGAGCCGTTGAGCTATCTTTAAATATACTTCAAAAAAAATTTCTTTTGCCCAAAAGAAAAAAATTGAAACTTAAAATTTCTTAAATGGAAAAAATAAGCTTCACCCTAGTGCCGCCAAATCTATAGAGTGGGGCTCACGTATTGATATTTTTATTACATAAAATAGACAAATTAACAATAAATCATCTCAAATCTCCATTAAATGGTTATATAGATAAAAAAAGGAGTTACTAAATTTTACTTTATGTCAATGATAAACACTGAAATTTGAATTAAAGGAATATGATCTGAAAATCCATAAAAATTGATAAATTAGCACAATTACTGTTATTTTTGATCGATTAGGGACTGGAAAAGTATGATGATAAGAGTAAAATATTTGATTTTTTCCATTGTAATAGTTTAATTTGTATCTACAACACGGAAATACTATGATTAAATATCGATGGTATAACATATTTTTTTAAATATATTAGTGTCTGATATATGATTAAAATATACATTAGAGGGATATATTTTTGATAGATAGTCAGGTGTAAATCCTTTCATTTGTTGATCCCATTTTGACATCCAACAGTTCACGGGTTTTCTTAATATTAATGAAAAATGGGGTTTCATTGTAATAAAAACTTGGTTGTGTAGGCGCCAAAAATAAATGGCATCAATGTTTTGAGGTCACATGAACCTGTACTATATATAAAAATGTTTTTTTTCTTACTTCATATTTGAACTATTTTAGGGTTGGGTTTTAAAATTTATCTTAAATATATATTCTGTCAAGAAATTGTTGATACCTTAAGAAAAAGTATATAACACATTAAATTATTTGCCCATGTAACCACCCTTGAATTTCATACACCTATTTATACGCTCTGGGATACATCAAATGAAATTAATTATCTAAAATATCTGGTCTTATTTTTGACCCGGTCAATTTCACATTTCCAATCAAAGACTTTTCAATTGTGGCAGGATTCAACGGTTTGAGTTCATTTTGGACAATGGATTTTTAATTGTAGATAAATTTTGACATATGCTAAGCACGGTACCTTTGGGGCAAAATGAATACAAATTCATTTGAAGCAGTTTCTGGACCAATGGGGAGTGATGAGCAGGAACCCTGTCAGGCTGAAAAATTGCCTTGGATATTAGGGGGTTTCATATAAAAAAAAGTGAGACACGTCATTCCTCTTTTCTCAAAAGTTGCATATTGATAAAAGGAACTCATGCAAATAAATAACATTTTCTGAACCCCCTCCCCCAATTTTTGCTTGAATCCTTCCATATGAAGGTAAAAAAAATTATATAAAGGAAATTAAAAATAAGTATTCATAAACATTATTATCTATATAAAAATATTAAAAAGGTATATCATACTTTTTTGTTACTTTATTACCTTGGCTTCCATGGAGAAATATCCTTTTCCCCCTCCTCTTTTATCTCTTTGTTTTACAATGATTACACATCTTTAAGTAAATTTTGAACTAAAATAATAGTTTGTTTGTTTTATACTTTTTAATAACTTACTCATAGCCTAATAGTTTTCAAGAATATATAAATTTTTTAAGAACACAATTATTTTCACAATAAATTCCTACAAAAGTATTTATAGTACATATTGAAGCTTTGTTTTATATTTCTAGGTTTTTTCTTGATTCCAGAGTCGATAAAATATATTCATGGCTTGGATTATATCCGTAAACTTTAGTCAAAGCTTCATAAATAAGTCTGAAAGCTCTTTCTACGGACTGGGAATGATAATGCAAGTTATAAATTGTAAACAAGGTTCCTTTTCAGCTTGTTTTTGACCAATCAATTGTAATTAAAATATGATCGAACTGAAAGTTTCTTAAATTAGGAACTATAAATTTTCTCTGTCGATTTTGCAGTTAAAACTTTTTCTAATGCATATTTTCTAACTTACGAATCTCTATCAGCCAAACCAGTTATTAATATATTTTGTGATGTGCAAAAACCCATTGCTTCTAACAACTTTTTGGACAATCAGAACGGGATCCTTGTCTATATCCTTCAATAAGGTTATCTTAAAATACTATTGGCTTTAGTAAGCCACCTTGCTTCATGTAAGTTTACGGATGACTTGTATGGTAAATAAGAATTTGATAAAACATTTACAGATTGATTAGCTAAAGTAATTTCATAAAGGTACTGCTGTTCTGAACTTAAATTTTTTGGTAAATCTGTAGAAATGAATGGGATCGAATTCAACTATTGGCCTTTTTGATCCATAATTAAAGTTAACTTTTCCTATTGGTCCGTCATAATTTCGTTGTCCTCTATGTGATCCATCTAAGTATTTAAAAAAATTATCTGTAGGTTAACTCGTTGATATGTAAAAGGCATATGAACTATTGTACTGGCCTTCCAATCTAGAACTCCAATCATCTAATTCCAGACAAAATCCCAACGTTCCTATTGCAACAATCACATACAACTGAGATTAATAACTTCAAGCTTTCATTACTCTTCTAGTACTGAAAGTATTTCTATTGGTTGATCTTGAGCTTTTCCACTTTTCGGTGAAACACAGTTAGTGTATATATGGTTGGGCTCTTAAAAGGTAGACTCTCAAGACTGGTTTTAAAGAAATAAAATAAAACAACTATTCATTGGTTCTGATTTTTGATGTTTTTTAACTTTTAAGAAATATTATATTTGAACAAATCCTATCAGTCTACCTTTAATTATAAGACATGTTCTTCTTTTTCGGTAAAGAATACATTTTTTGGTCTTTGAACGGCTCCCGTTTCTTTTTCACAAACTTTTATAAATTTAATTACTTTTGGTGAATCAATCCTTGAAGCGAAGCCAATACATTGAATTTGTAAAGAACTGTCTTTAGAGGATTTCTCATGAATCTTTCTTACCTCTGTCTTTTTCTGTTATTTTTTGTCTATCAAGTGTGTTCTTCGGAGTAAGCAACTTCAAGTCTTCCAGCAAAGAATTTGAAGTGCTTCCACTGTTGTATCAGATAATATGAGTGTGTCTGCAATTATACCAATATTGGGATAGCTTGCTTGGTTTTGTTCTGATATTCTAAAAATGTTTGTTGTCTCTTCATAATTTATATCATTGCTTTCATCCTCGGCATTGAAGGAAAATGTTGTGTGACTGTTGTCAATAATGACACCTTGCTCCTTGAACCTTCTTTTTTCATTCTCTTTTCGTTTTTGTTCCATTTTGCCTATTTTCGTTACTTTTAAAAATATGTTTGGTTCCAGCCCTGTCAGTGGGTCATAACATCCAAACTTCTATTTTTCTGATTAATATAGGCTTGCCACTCACTCATGGGAATCTTTTTTTGGGCGGCGACACTTTTCACACTAGGAATGTTTTACTCACATAAGTGGTAAGAACATGTATCAAACTGCTTATCACATTATTCTAGGAACTATTTTGGTATTTTCTCTGGTATCACAATCCTTTGAGAATGGACTGACAGTAGAATCTAGACAATTAATTTTTTTAGTTACACTACATTTGTTCATCGTGGGGAGACTGAAGCTTTCCCAAACAGAAATGAACAGTTCTGCTGTTTAACTGTATGCATCAGATCTCATCCATTTTCCTGGGCGACTCTCATTAATACTTTGCTTCAAGTGTTTTAACAAACACTTAAACACATGTTTGGAGGACGGAACAATGGCGGGATGCAGTTCTTTGGGTTGCCCAAAGACAAAATAATTTGTTAAATTTCTAGTATGCATGACTTGAATGAAGAATAACAGGAGCACTTAAATGTACAGAACGTTCACCAAGAGTATAATTATTTTGCAATGTATTAAAAAAGTGCATCCAAGATAATAATTACGAAAAGTACATTTAAACACAAGTAATAAATTAATATTGCGTAGTATAGAGGCGTAATATGCAGCTGACTCCCTGTTCTGTAGCTCATAGGTCTCCATACTTAAATTTTCAGGGAAATTCCACAGTTTCAGAGGGCTCAATTTATTTCATACAACAAGCCCATACCCGATCAGTTTGTGTTCAAATAACTGAAATGGGGTCTAATAAGAAAATAAAACATTTGTCCATTCCAAAATATTTCAAAATCTCCTCTCTTTGCTGAATTTAAGGCATACTCCCTTATGAGTTTTGGTTAAGTTTGACTGAAGCTCTTGTTTAGAAGAAATTTGAGATATTCTCTCCAGTGTTTTCTCATAGTTTCATGGGATTTATGATGACCCTGCTTCGTCATTTTTGCGGCAAATTTCCATGAAGACTAACGTCGTATGCTAAGTTATTTTGCTTAGGTGATTGAAATTTTCTTCTTCTCTTTCTACCATGTCTGATTTGGAGTTTATCAACAACCTTGCGTTTGGCGCACTACATTTTCACAGTGATAATGGATACTCCAATATCATTCGCAACTTCTTATTTAGTTTGGCCACCCTTAAGCAAACTCAAGTGTTGAAGCTTTGCTCGTTCACCATGGCCATAACTATTTCAAACTAACATTACATGCATTAAAAAGTATATGCTTTTTGTAGGTGAGGATGGTGCAATGATGTAAATTATTTCACCATGTTTTGAAAAAAAAAATAAAAAAAATATAGAAACTTTAATTATTTCAGCATGATGAATTTGATATGAGTGTACCTTTCAGATCTTTTAATACTTTTTTCGAACGTATCCTCAATTTCTTAATATACTGTAAATCCAGTAAAAAAAAATATTGAACATATTTAAAAACCCCAAAAAAGGATATTTTTAATGTTAGTCACTTGTTCCCAAATTTTTTTGGGGTTTGCTCAAGGTAAATATAGAAAATTGAAATTGCACATATACAAAAAAACAAGTTATGTTTGTTCCGACAAAGAATGCCTCACCTTAATGTAGGTATTTGTCAAATATTAATTTATATGAAAAATATCACCTCATCATTTTAAGAAGCAACATTGCAGTTCATAAGAGTTATGATAAAATACTACGAAAAAAAAAAATAGTTTGAATATGTTTTCCAAAATATAAACCAAATTACGTATGATTAAATTACAGAGAGAGAAAAAAAAACCTTGTAAATCTTTCCTTGACCGGAAGTTTGTTGATTCTTTTTAAATACATGTTCTTGAAAATATGTATATAGATATCAATGTAATATGATATTATGCAGATATTAAATAAGATTTGAACTTCGCTCAAGAGATTAAGGATCTATTTATGTTATATATCAAAAACATCGTATTTTAAATATGTTAAAGAAATATTGTTTTGATCATGTTGATAAATTAATTCTAGTGACTGAGTCACAGAGGGTTCCAGATCCATACCTGCAATGAATATTTTATATTACTGAAAAAGTTTCAGAAGGCATCATATTGGGTTAGAAAAAACAACAAAAAAAACAACAGTATTTAAATATATTTTTCGAAAAATAAAAATCCAGGGATAAACAATAGATGGGTATCCAGCTAAGGTAAAATTAAGCTTGTACTATTCAGTAAGATTTGAGATCCAAGACTAGAGCCGGCTTTGCCTACTTGAAATTTGAAAGATTATAAAAAAAGATGCAAGGGATTTTCCTGATCTTAAAAGGTCTAAAGTATTGATTAATACTTCATCCTTATTAAGGAAAAAAATATATTATCTATATCAAATGTAGCGTTTCTATTTATCTTGATTAGTGCATAGAGCCACTTCTACATAAACAGCTGCATTATGTGGCTATTCCACACACTTTTACCTCTCCAACTGTAGATGCCATTGTTTTGGTGTTAGTAATCTACAAAAGTATTAGCTTAATCCGGTTCCTTATATATAAAAGTTATATTGGTTAAAATGCTCATAAAATTCAAGACAAATATCCATAGAATTTAAGTTTTGGATCTGCCTCCAAAAGTTTGACTTGTGGAAATTTTAATCGAATATTTCAGTTGAAATATCCGAACCACACTGGATCTGTCCTATTTTTAGTGCCTTCTTTAAATAAAATCTCTAATTCATTTTATAAAAATTATGCAGGATCCAAAATTTTGCTATTAAAAAGCTAATTTTATTTACAATATACTCGTACTTTTGTTAATTTGTAGTGTATGGACTCTAAAATTTACGTATAGACTTCTCCTCTGTGATTTTTTTTTTGAGGATTTGCAGAGGAGCTGTAAGTGGAAGTCCTATCTGGACTTCAAATGGCATGACTCTAGTTTCAAGCCTCGAGAGAGTAGAATTGAAAATCAACGTTGGAGTCATCATATCTATATCTTCTATTTCCTGCTCCACCTCTCCCCTTAACACAACCAAGTTGTATTTGATACAAATGCATCAAAAGAGGCAATTGTTCCCCTCTTTTTTGCAGATATTTTCATATTTATCACAAAAAAATAAATAAATATGTATATATAATCATTTTACTTTTTTTAAATTGCTATTCCTTGAAATTTGGTCTCTTTTGACGTTACCATTACATAATTTGCCTCCCTCTCCCCCACACACTAAAAACTACATTCAAGCACCTTTGAGGTGAACTAGTGATACGTAATGACAGCGAAGTACTCTCCTTCAAAACATTATTCCAATGGTCAGAGATGACATATTGACTATTACATTCTGTCCTTTTTTACATGCCCAAAATAAATAACTTATTCAATTTTGCTGTATAATGAACTTGATTAAGCCTTATTTGAATTATGAACATTCATAACAATCGCAAAAAAAAAAAAAAAAAAAACATATTATTTTTTGAGAGTGATAAACTAATATACTAATAACTGTAGGTAGTAGGCACATGCTCAACATTGTACATGTTCAAAGTTGTAGTAATTTGTTTTTGCACTTTATATAAATTTTGTAAAGTAGTTATTCAGCTTGTATCTTTCTAATTAGATTAAGCATGTTTTATGATTATCCTGTTTTTGTAATTAAGTAAGTATATTAATTCAAAATACAATGTTTTCTGTTGTACATTCCTTACATAGAACAATTTGTTTTAAAATGAATAGTATGTATGTATATATGAGAGTTGATGAAAATATAATTTTAAAGGTGTGCAATATAATGCGCTAGTGTACTGCGTACAAAAGTTGAACGAATATATAACTTTGTCTCATTTTAATTTTGTATCATTTCTGTAGCTAATCCCTTCATTTCACATTTGTAAATATCAATCCAAATGTGAAAAAAACATCAAAAATCTTGAAAAAAATAATCCTTATTATACAATGTTCTTAGCAACATGCGTCTGTGGTTTCAAAATGATATTATTTGTCACTCTGTATAGTGAGAAATTTACATTTTTGTTTTTTGTATGAATAACTCAATTAAATATTTTCTACTTTATACGAATGTTGTGATTTAAATTAGTATCCATAAGTTTTGACGAGGTTGTGGGTATTATATAAAATAGTAGCTACAATAGCATAAAAAAAAAAAAAAAAAAAAAAAAATCAAATAGAAAACAAAGGAACATCTTTTCATTAATACTATCAATTAAATTCACTAAACCTCTATTTATAAAAAAATTATAAAGATACTCATAAAATCTGAACAAGGCATTATTACTATTTATAAGAAAACACATATAATAACATCGACTATTTTTGGAGCATACTGAAAAGTATCGGTTATAAAATTTACATTTAAAGGAATAAGAAGTATTTTTATATATCTCGTCGTATAAAACTTCCCAGTTTACTAACAAAGATTTACAATGTTTTTTCTACTTTCGAAGTGACAAAGATGATTTGTGGTGGAGTTAATTGTGTAAGTCCTTGTTTTACTTGAAGAGTAATTTAGAACCGATATGAAACTTCCAGACAATTTTTCTCCAAAACATTCTTCAAATGATCATAATTACCATGCGATTTTTCAGGTTTCTAATTTTTTAGCATACCGGTAGGTCATATTTTATGCAACTCTATTTATAATTGTTATAACTGTTTGTCCCACTATTATATAGACCAAAAATCAGCTGGTAGTCAGCTATTTTTTAATACTTATTAGGAATTGTTATTTTTTACCTTGACACATTCATTAGACACGCATCATTGTATCACAGAACCTTTCATCCGAAAAGAAATAGAAAAAATGCCCACAATAAGTTGCCCAATTCCTCCCAACGGGGAAATTGGGGGAACTAGCGAATTTGGCTCAAATATAGCAAGTCTTACATATAATTTTACTGCTGAGGTACCATTTAATTTGTTATGAAATTGATGCAAAAGATTGCATACTGTTTTGAACTTTTCAACAAAAAAACTTACATCCTACTACCAAAAGTTAAATTTGGTTATACGGACGTCAACACCTGTTCTTTTGGGACCAGGGTTTGAAAATTATAATAGTTTCTAACTTCGAACCCGTTTTTATCTTGGTCAACATCACACGATGCTCCCGTGCGTGAAACCACGCTCATGAATATTTCAATTTATTTATACAAATTTACATAAAGTTTCACGGATGATATGATTAAGAGAGTTATAATATTAATAATAATTAAATATAATTCCCAAGTAAATGAATGCTAACTGTGTCTTTAAGAAATGAGGACTTTTAACAAGAAATATTCTGTCATAATTGTATAGTATGTAATAGGTTTTTTAAGATGATTGCCTCATTCTGGGACGAAAACTTTGCAGTCCACGTTTCGGACTTTATTTTTGTTTTGGTTCTATAATGTTATATTCAAGTTGCCAACAAGAATCAAACTTCATACTGCCCTTTGTGTAGAAGCCATTGTCTAGGACAACCAATTTTCAAAGGCCTTTATTGCGGCCAAATTTGTACCCTCAATCGTTGGGGGTATAGATGACAATAGGAGGTAGTCATTTGGTGACAGATCCAAACTATTGGGTGGATGCATAAAAACTTCCCATCCAATCTACTGGAGCTTCCGGTCCGTCATAAAAGATTCTTGTCTTAATTATGTCTTTTTGTCTACTATTCACCAATGTTGGCTGCTTTTGTTTGGTCGCCAGTTTAAAACACTCGAGTTATTTACACTAGAGGGCAGAATAATTTTTTTTTAAATTGCTCAAACCAATGTTGTACAATACGAACCAAAAGTGTATCGGCCCCATATACATTGCAAATTTTCTTTGTTGCCTTTGACGCGGTTTCCCTTTTTAGGTTGTAAAAATGTAAAATAGGGCGAATTTCTTCCTTTGAGACCTCCATAATCAACGCACGATAGTACACTGCTGAACCCGGTCAGTTGCAATACACTCATACCTTTACAACATTCTATACTAGTTAAAAAAAGGGACTAGCAATACGAAATTACTTTTTCCCCAACCTAATATGTTGTTACCACACTACTTCAATTTATATTTTATACTGTCATGCTAGAAGTTCATTCACTGTTTTTATTATCTCATCAATCAAGGAGATATGTACTTATATTTTTAGAAATAATAATTGTTTATAACATATCAACAATATGATAACCTACTTACAGACGGACAACATACATAATAAATGTAAACTTATAATTATTATTCTTAGAAAATAAATGGTACACCATGGGTCAAATAATATATTATTGCACAATTCCAAGATAAAATTTCAACTTTAAAATATTTTTATGATGAACTCGATCAAAAATCATCGTAAAGACCACTGCGAGTGTAGTTCAAAATCTACCCATCTTTTTGAGACACTAAATACGTCATTTGATAGCTGTTCAGTTATGAAAAAAAAAAATATTATTACTAATAAGTATGTCACCCTCGACCCTATTTTTACCCTAAATATTTGCACAACTATAACGAATTGTAGATCTATGGACACGGGAGTTATTAGAAGTTAAATTTGTCCATATGCGAGGGTGGATTAAAAGATAGTATCCCATCTCTACGTGAAGATGACAGTACTCGTGAATAAAACCTAGTTACATTTATCTAGCATCTGTTGACAGTTACTCAGGAAGGTTTCAGTTATTTTGGACATGTAGTTGTTATGTAACATATGTTTGAATGAGTTGGCGTGAGTGTTTTTGTGAAAAGGGACACAATAGAGTATCCCTCTTTTGGCTCAGTTTAGCCGCAATAAATAAGAGTTCTGGTGCGGATTAACTACTGTAGATGATACTTGGATACACCATTATACACCCGAATAGAAAATATAGTACAAAAAGAGGACTGCAATGTTTTTGCCAAATAAAGAGGCAATCATCTTAAAGAACTATTAGTTTTTGTAGAGAAAACGCTGAGTACTCTTTGGACAGGTTATAACAGAGACGGGAGCATCCTAGGGAGAAGTGTATCGACTATGTTTAAAAAAAAAAATGTGTTTTATGTTTGTTAGTTGGGAAGCTTTGCAGATCATCCTCATATATAAATTATCTACCAAAAAATCACATTTAATGATTATAAAGTCTTGCAAATCTTTGAATTTTAAATTAATTCACATTTAATAACATCCCTTCTCAAAATAAAGGTAATTGTAAGATTGTATTTCTTACTCAATACAAATAGTTTGACATAACCATTATTAAAGTTCGGAGATTATAATATGCAAAGTTTTTACAAGTATGTTGTATATAAATATATACTGGTACATGCATTATTACAAAATGGTACTCTTTTGGAGTCATCTGTCGATGTTTCTGCTTCTTTTTTACTCATAATTGTTCTCAATTAGCTCTGCTAACTAATTTTGAAGGTTTTTATATAGAAAGGTTGCAATATACAATTAAGGCACTTGAAAACCTCGAGAGTCTGCCCCAACCATACGCAGTCTAACCAAACAAATTATAAGAAGTGTCAAATAAATTTTTCTAAACCGTTTCTCAAGTAATTAAATATGTATTTACATTTATTCAATAATTTATAAGTAATTGCTTTTACAAATTAATGAGGCAGTACCCAGATTCTCATTATAAATGGGATTGAATGAATATATAGAGTTGTAATATATATTTTTTGATACGTATCACGTAAAAAAATATTACAAATGAATTTACATTTTCCAATGTAATTGTATCATATCAAAAAAATACATAGAACAATTCGATGAAATAGCCTAAAAGTAACTTGTAATGATTATCATAATTTGACATGAAATCCATTGGAGGTATGAATTTACAGTCTTGGAGATACAATTCCGAGGATTTGGGTTCCTTCAGTGCCTTCCCGAATCTTCTCAGTGATTTGTTTTACTACAGACAGCCCCTTCTTTTTCTGGGCAGTGTTGTGGGCTTGCTGAAATTTCATGGCGAGTCTGAGTCCAATTTGAACTTCAAGACAAATTAAGTATCCTTAATGAAACATATATATGTTTCGACAATATCGCAACAACCTTTCTTTAAATTGCCTCAGGGAATAAGTTTTTAGTTCCAAGCATGCTGCCAATAAATATGTATAATCTTTTGGTAGCATTCATTTTGATGCATCTTTTTCTTTCTGCTAATCAATACTAATCTCATATATTGATACCAAGACACACTAATATACCTATTCATAATTTTGGAAACAAAAAGGGTCTATTAAACTCTTTATATTGCTAACTTTTATAGTGATACCGTAATTTCCATAATGGATTTTATTTTATTTGAGCATGTTTATATTTATATATGCTAAACGTTTGACATTTTTCATTTATTGAGAATATTTCATTCTTTTTTTTTCTCCTTAGCCTTTCAAAAAGTAAGCAGGAATAAATAATTCCTCTGATTGTTTTTTTTTTTGTTTAATTAATATAGAAAATCAAGTCAAATAACTTCCATCCCTAATTTTGACAGAACAAATTTTCTATCTTCCTACTAAAAGTTTAGTAGTAAAGATATTAAAACATGCTCAGAGTCATGACGCCTAATATTTGCCTCCACAGATTTCATAACGATACTTTTTACTCTATTTGAAATTGTATCTTTGTCGTGATATTCTGAATTAATTGTATTTGATGAAACGTATGTGATTCCGCTTAAAATATTTTAACCTACTCATATTTCGAACCAGATATGGAAATAAACATTCATTACAAGCTCCACTATAATGACCAACTTTTTTGGCTTCATCTTAAGTTAAGCCATGCTTGAGATGTAGAGTTGCACATTTGTACGAGCCGTCTTGAATTTGAAACAATCCCAATTTTCATTTTAAGAAGATATTCATCTGAAATTCCTGAGGTAACCATTTTTGCAATGCATAAGTATAAAATTGATAATTTACACTTTCTGACATTTGATGAGGGGAAAAAATTGTGCCTATTATTCTGAATTCATTATCAAATTCCTTATCTCTCATATATTTACCTAAGTTTCCTTATTTACAATAAAGATTATATATGTTAATAATATAATCCAACACATCCAAAAACGAGCTAGTTCCATTTTTGGACCATCGAGCTCAGGTATTATGTTATATAGTGGTATGATGTTCACACAGTATTTTAACAAGTCGATGTCCTAAAAGTTTATCTATTAGTTGCATGATACCACTCTGAGCACTTGATTCTACAATAATCGAGTCTCCTCTTATACATATAGTGCAATGTTAGTTCTAGAATTTCATTTTTATCCGAACATGAAATTGATCAAAGTGTTAATTTGCCATCTTTTCTTTCGGGAGCATGTTTTAACTTTCAAAAGGTGTATTTTCCCAATATTGCCAGGCGCTATGGAGTTTGTTATTTCCGATCGGCATTACAAAAAATAACACTCAATGGATCATATGAATTTATTATTAACTTTTGATTTTTTTCAAAAATTTTGAAATTTATCTTCCAATTTGATCTTTTCATAATATTCTACTTTTATGAATAATATTAGAAATCAATAATTATTTGGGAATCGCACTAAACTTACAAAAGTCTGAGTACGAGTCCACAGTCCGACAACTTGTGACACTTCCTGCATCATAAGAAATTAGAAATAATTCCGTTCGGTCAAATTGTCATTCAGTAATAAAAGTTAAAAGTTTACGGCCAAAAGTCCTGGAAACATATTGTTGTTACACAAAAAAAAACACCCCATATCTGTATATATATAGATCCATAATAGTTTTTGATTCTAAAGTACTCATCTATAATTCAAAAGATAAGAAATGGTGTAGACTATGCATATAAATTATTGTTTTTGTTGCATGGATGTTATTTGTTAGACTGCACCATTTATTTACTTAGTACATAAGTAAAGGAGGTTTTTTTAATGCTAAAAAAATGATCCCAGATTAATTAAGTAGCTTAAAAAAATACGTTTAAAGGGTACCTACAACTTATGATGTTGATTCCGTTCTTCATTTTATCCCACATGACACCGTACAAACTGTCGAACATAGAAAATGTACCACTGACAATTTTTATATGGATATTTCTAATTAAAAAAAGTTTATGAACAACAGAAAATGCAAAAAAAAGAGATCACAGAGCATTAGGAGATTGCAACCAATTATTATATACCATTAATTTCTAGACACCTGGATAGTCCATCTAATAATGCAACCTTTCTTTTAGATACTATAAGCAAAGTTTGTTTAAATTTAATTGCTTCTATAAGCTTGAGAAAGAACCATGGCTTTGAATATACTTTAGAACCTTTGATCCATGTTCTTTGTTTAAGACATCAAAAGGGTCTAATTCCAGTAAATTATATTGATTTTCGTGACGACAGATTACTTTTCATTACTCCAAAACGTAAAATAAACCAGAAACAGTAATAACGAATGATTCCTCAGACATCCACATTGGGGAGCCTATTTAGTTTTCTTTTTGACGAATGAGTTAGATCAATTCAAGAAATTATGTGTCATCACTGGGGATATATTTGTTGAATTTATATGATAATTTAATACCCGTATAATTTCCAATGAGAGATTCAGGAATTGCTCTAATCCACGTTGGTTCCACGGGACTATGAACAAATTATTCTCAACTGAACCTTATGAAAGAGGGATTATTAATAAATGTATCTTCAATATGTACAGAAGGATATACAGGAAGGGTACTGTCCCCTATCTTGGCGTCAAAGGCTCAAAGTCTATAACAGAGCCTTCCGATTTAGACTTGAGTCCTGATTCAAATATTTCATGGACTCATTTCGGACTAAGAAGCATTTGGACGATTAAGAAAAGGTGTACTTGACTACGCTACTGCCCTCTACTCAATATGCAAAAATTATCTATTAGTGTATCAAGTCCTTGAAGATCTCTTTATCTAATGGTGATTATAGCTTTCTTACGCCATTTATTTGGTTTTATAAGGCAATGAGATCCTCCCATTCAATTGGAACAGCAAGTCTACAGTGATTCTTATTTCATAATAAAGTAAGATAGTTAATAGAAATATGATAAATGTTTAGAGACGATTCAAGTGTAATGAAATGTAACATATTTTTGTATATATTGAAATACATAATAAGGACTTTAGAAACTCAATGAAAATTTAAAAATCATTTCGGAAATGGTGATTTGAGAAACTTTTTCTGCATAAATAAACTGTATGGACATTATTAGTTTTATGTTCATTAAATGTTTCAATTAATTCCGAAACAATTAAAGAATTATTTAACACTGCTGAAGGAACAAAAAAGATTTTTACATAAGTTTCCTCAAAAATGCAGAGCTTTAATAATTATTTAAGGCTGCTATTATAAAGGAATACATATTTGGTAATATATTCTAATTTTTTCAGTTACATTCGACATATGTTTGCATAGAACAATATTGTTGTAGATATTTTACAAGTAATATTAGCTGGATAAATAAAATAATTTATATTTGACGAAATAAAATCATCATAGTTAATAAAACGAGTGGCATGCTCTATTCACTTTTTATCAACTTTGTCTTTGAAACAACCGCAATGGAGTAACGCCATATAACCCAAAACAAACAACATCTATACAACCATTATATCATGAAAGAGAGCTAATAATAATTTCTAGGTAAAGCACATCGAGCACGACTGAAAAAAGAAAATTCGACAAGACAACATAAAATAAATATCTGATCTTAAATTAAAAATAAATTTAAATTATATCCCCGCAGGTATAAAAGTTAATTAGCTTGATGAGGAAGAAAAGTTTATATACACAAAAAAAACCTATACGTGAGCATTTGCTTGTATTTTTTGTATGGATGTAGTTAGATATTAGACATATCTGCCGACTGAGAATACTATAAAAATGAAAGTGCTCTTTGCGCCTTAATAAATTTAATTTGTATAAATAGGAATAAATAATTAATAAAAGCACCAATAACTTGCAGATAACCAAAATATATTTGCTGCAAATGTATTTTCATAAGGTTTCCGACAATTTTCATAGTATATTTTATTATTTGATCAATCTCTTTTAACTTGTCTATGTTATGTTTTGATTTATTCTCTTTCAATTTGGATTTGGAAATAAGAAATATATTTAAAAAATAAATGTGTTTGCATTAATTGAAGGTTTTCAGTATATGTTGAGAGGAAATTGTAATCTGTCATGTGAAATATTATTATCCACTACATGTAAATCGGGTAATTGGTTATGTTCATTTATTACTAAAGTCGGAGATCATTTTTTTAAATGTAATGGTGAAGAATTTTTGTATCGATTCAAATGATAAAGGCTGAAATAAAATTGAAAGGATCACTTACAACACACAAACTAGAAGAAAAGTAACAAAGCTCTAATCCAATCGATGATAATCTTTTAAATATGATTTATATCCATATAATTATTATGATTTAATTAATGCACTTTTAATTGATTCCCATGAAATTAGTATATTAGTTTATTCTACACTGAAACAATATCTATCATTGATAGAATATGTACTAATAAAAGTAGTCATGGGAGAAAGAGAATATAAAATGAATCAAAAATAGGAAATAAGTTGATGTTTGAAAGAAAGGTTGTGTGATTATTTATTGAGTCTGATAATCCATTAGTTTAGAAATCATGGACATTATAAATACTCAAAGAGACGGAAAAAGAAAGGAAGCAATGAAGGCAAGGTCAAGTAACTCATAACCTGCTTCATCGATTATAGTAACCAGTACAGTTAAACTCAAAAAGGGATTTTTTAAAACGTATATAGACATTATCATGTCCTGAGATCTTTTTGTTACTGAACTTTCTTTGTTCCATAATTTTGTTTTGTTTTTGAAATATCCTGATTTAAAAAGGGTCTGGTCTACATTTTTTACCTTTCACACTTTGTTTTTTGACGTTATGTTCCAGCACTGTCCTATACAGTCTACGGTACATAGACTTTAAAGAGTTGTAAAGAAATGAAATTTGGTATTTAAGAAAAAAGTCAATAAATCAAGTGGTAATCCTGACAACTAGAAGATTGGTTTAGAAGAGAGCCCAAATCCTACTTTGCATCTTACTCCTTATATTTTTGTTTGTGGCATTTTTTTAAATTTCTAAGGTCAAGTAATTGTGGTCAAAAATTTAAAATGGAAAAGGTTGTGATTTGGCTGTGTTGTGTTTTTATAGAAAGATGTTATTTCGGGTCAACTAGAGGAAAATTATTACGGGAAATAATCTGATTGCCTTGATTTTCATTTCTTTTCTTCTCAATAATGCCTAGAGATCAAAGTGTGTATTTTTTTTGTCACTTCAGATTTGATTTATTTATCATGCGCACCAAAAATGTGTGTTTTAGGAATTCTGTTGAAGAAATAATAAAAAAATTACTAGATACATGACCAATCTAATATTTTATTAACATAATCTAAAGGTTAATTTATTACAAAAACTAAGAAAAAACCTTGAAACATGACATGATTGTTAAATGATGCATATGTTTAATTATTTTTACTAAATTTATATACTTTATATAAAATTAGATCAAGTTACGAAAGTCAAAAAAATAAGAGTAGAAGGCTTTAAAAATAATAATCCTAGCACTATTATTGAAGAAAATTAGAATTGACAATTTCACAGTATCTTTCATCATCTCATTACATAGTGATGGGCGCGGAGAAGATCTGCAATATGTTGCTTTTTTGCCTCAATTGTTGTTATTTCTTGAGGTATTGCTATCAATAATGCTGTGTATGAAAGCTGATATATTTTCAAACAATTATTTAAAAAAAATTTAACATCTAATAATGGCTTTATAGAGCTCTAATTCGTGCAATATGATTTCCTTACGCACCCAGTACTAAGATTAAGCCAACGAAATTTGATTTTTACTTCAAAAATACAAAAAAAAACACTTAAACTTCACTATATTTACAAACAGAATCAGGATATTAAACAATTATCCTTTTCCGGGATCATATTCAAAGACAATTTCTTTAGAAATGAGAAACCTTAATACATACATATGTATATTGAATCAACAATTGTTCAACTCTTGATTTTGATGGGATATCTTTTTTTTTTTTTTTTGCATATTTTTATATACTACACAGCTGTAAGTATGTACTTATCAAACACTATATATTATTTAGAAATGAAAGAGAGAAAGGAGGAGAAACGAACGGTGAAATATACATGAAGAGAAAGGCAATTCCGGTGTTGTCGTCTATGCAACAGGTTTGAATAATAATAGTTTTAATATTTATCATTATTACCCCTTCTCATTCCTAAACATTCTAATGGATTTATTAATGAAAAGATGTATGTGGGTACATTCAGAGGTAGGCCAAAGTATTTAGACAAGTTTTTTGTACCAGTAAATTCTTTATACATGCTTTTTTTCAATTAACTGTAGTGTTTTCTTGTCCGCCAAAGCATTTATAACCATCATTTATTACAAAAATGTACTCTCAGGCTTCCAAGTGAAGCAGGGCAATGTAAAGGGATCCACGATGTATACTCTGGCGGAAAGGACAAAAAACTATAGCAAAAGAATGGTGTGCAACCTTGTGAAACGGCTGTAAGGTAGGAATCAAGCATGCTCATTGGGGTTCTATACAGTTTGTCGTCGCCTCAACTTCATGATTAAGGCTCATGGCAGCTATGTGGTCCTTTCAAATTATTATTATTGGGTACAAAATCTTTGGTCATTAGGAATTACACACAATTCTACAGCTTTTAATTTTTGGATAGATACATCCGCAGTTCAATTATTTGGTGGTGGTGGTGGTCAAAGACATGAAAAGGACCATGTATCCAAAGGATTCACATCGATGAAGTACAGTTTCTTCTTGATTTACTCATTTATATATGTATACTCAAGTAAGTAGTTGCACCTTTTTACCGAAAAAAGAAAAAGAAAGAAATACATTAGTGAGGCCCTTCCCCCCTCATGCGTGGGAGGATTTTTTGAGGCCTTGGATATGTTTTTTTCTCCTTTGTTCATGTAAACATATACAGAAGGGGGGGGGGATGTCTATATATTGTAAAATGGTTTGCCAAGGTATATAAATGGGTATATACTTATATATTAAACTCATGACATTGCTGCTAATATTGAGAAAAAGAAGGGAAACGAGGGGGGGGGGAAAGGCTCGCCCGTAAAAGAGCCTATAACTTCTTTCTATATATAACATTTTTCTTCTCCCGAAGAAAAAAAAACAATATATAAGTAAAATCTCAGCAGTGTAGTGATGAAGGGCAAAAATAGCTCATTAAAGGCTTTGTATGATGACAATCCTTTAAAAAGGAGGATATTGTGATTAGATGGCAAATCCGAATCAGTCTATGCCATTATGAGGGCTTTCTAAAATCATATTGACTTATTTAGTCCGTAAAAGGAAATAGATCCATCTTATATAAGCATGTTCTGTTATAGATAGTTAAATATATATGGTATGCGTTGATATTAAGTTAGTAAAAGGATATCATATTTCCTAGACATATTACTCAATACTACTTACATGAAGTTAAAAGGAAGGAAAGAATAGGAGTATATGTGTATATATATATATATATACATTTCCCTGCGTTTACTGGTAGTAAAAAAATAATAATAAAAACAATCCACCCACACTTGCAGGCTTCAAAAGGCAGACATACCAAAAGAACGCTATTTTTTTTTCAGAATGTGTCTTGAATTAAGGCCCTTTCCGAAATTCATGGCTAAACCGCGCGCTTTCGATTTCTTCTTTCTCTTTCCCACGAAAAACTCTCCGTTTTTCGTCGACGTTAAGAAAAAAAAGGCTCCTTTTTGGTAGATATATTTTAAGTTTGATATATTTTTCAGTTCGAGTTTGAACGTTGAATCAAAGAGGATATACTTTTTGTTCTTTTTTATATCAATACATAAAAATAATATTTTTCTTACATACCTACACAGAACTTTGGACTCCATAGCCGTCTCCTTTTAAGGGAGTACAGAGTGTGATTTTTTCCCCCGCGTCAATGTCTTAATTGACGCCATCATCATATTTGTTATTTTTTTTATTTTCCACGGATTATACATCATCAAGGGTCACACGTCGTATTTTAGTCCATCATATTACTCTACACAATTACAGAATACCGTCTAACATTTCTTTGTTTGATTTCCTTGTTTTCCTGTGTTGTTCATCGTTTTCAAAAAGACTTGTTGTGGTTGGTATAAAGAAACATAATGTTTAAGCCAGGGATAATTAGGAGTCAAAGAAAAAGGATCCGAATGGGAATGATGAATAAAATACGGAACTATGCAGATTATTTACGCTCATAATAAGAAGCAACCATTTCAAAATACTTGCTGCTTTAATATACTGCAGCACTAACCGCATCACCACCGTTTGCCTTTAAACATACCACCAAGGAGGTCTAAAATCAAGAGTGTCTTGTTCTTAGTAGGACTGATAGCAGTTCTTCATCTACGATTCTTCATTCTGCTTTTGGAGTCTTCGAAAAAGAAGTGTTATAGTAAAAATACCCAAAACTACTACAGTAGTAGTAGCAAAGAAATAGACTCCTATCCAGAAGAAGAATTACTACGAGGAGAAGAGGATCAGAAGAAGGACTACTCACCAACAACAACAACTACTACTACGACAATTTCCTCAACGACATCAAACATAAATACAGCAAATATCCTCACAACTCAAATACACTATAATAACAATTTTAATATGCAACTTCCCGGATATATTTTCTTGGCATCCGTACTTTTTTTGTCGGACTACGTATGGTGTGGTGTTCTCTCAAATAATAACGGGGAAGGGGAAACCTTTTCCTCCACACCTTCTTCAAAAACTCCAACATCTTTCCCTAATTTATCCGCTGACACAACTACTACCCCAAAAGCCACTACGGCTACCCCAACAGTGGCAGCATCATCATCAGTAACAACATCAAAAAGCTATTCCTCCACGGAGGCGGTTAAGAGCGGTAGCCCTCCTAGCACCAGTAGCAGCACACGGAGTATTATCACAACTGGAATCCGGCCTCCAACTCACCAGGATTCAAGTCATCCTCGTGTTGAGCGTTCAGTACTTTTCCTCGATGATGAAAATAATAACCCTGAGTATCCATACCGGGACAATCCTCATCCTGGTGATGATACTAATAAAAAAAGAGGGAGCAATCAAGGATTCTCTCCAGAGTCAATTGCAGTTTCTGGAAGAAAGATGGCTCGTAATTTTATGATTAGGACTCCTAGATCTGGTCGAAGATATGATGTTGCCCAGATAGGTGAGAAACGAATATTTTTATTTTATATTTTTAAAGTACATGAATAATCATTTCAATATGTATGCCTGAGTTGAATACATAAATCTCTTTTTGTACATCAGAGTAAGTAGTAAGGGGGAGAAGGATGACCATAATTGGGATTTAGAAAAGTGGTGCAAAGGTTAGGATTTCAAAGGAAGAAGGACAAAAAGAAGAAAAAATAAAAAAAAACAATAATAACAAAATAAATGAACTATTTATATTTATAAATAAAGAAAGCTCTTGAATTCTCAAGTAAGAGAAACGCCCTGTCTTAAAAAATATCTAACTAAAACTTTTTTTTTCTTTTTTTTTGATGGTAGACTTTCCAATGACCATCAAAGTACTAAGTACATAAACAGGGATTTCCTCCTTTTACTTATTACAAATGTAAGGGGAGTTAAAAAATATGACAATGATTACGTATATACAAATTCTAATCATAAAAATAAAAACAGACCTTTTTATCGTCGTCATTAAAATGAATTTATGTACAAAAGAGAAGTGCCCATATCTTTTCAATATATACAAAAATTAAAAACACCCCCCCCCCCCCCCCAAAAAAAAAAGTAAAGGGGGATAATACAAATAGAGTTAGTTTCTTTACCAAAATGAAGCAAACATATAATTATTTCAAAAGTAAGAGTCGCTGTGTGTTTTTTTTTATCTTTTTAGTAGTCTTCTTCACTACATATTTCTTGTCCATGTTATTATTATTGAACATGACGTCATTGTGACGTCAAAAGGCAAACATTTTTTTGAATGGGCCCGGGGCTTGGGAAAGTATTTTTTTTTTTTTGCGAGTAGAGGAGGCAGAGAAGAAGAGACTGAGAAAGAAGAGGGGAATAAGTTTGGCGAGCGTGCATCTTTAACCAACTAACTAAGTATTCATGCTTAAGTAGGTGGTGTGGTATATCGCCTTTTGAGGAGTAGGAGAGGAGGAAGAATAATGGAGAAGAAGAACTAGTAGGGGGGTTGGAAAGAGAGAGAGAGAGAGAGAGAGGGAAATAACAGCATACATTAAGAGAGAAGAAATTAATGTGATGATAATTTTAATGTATATATCTTTAATTACCGTTCATTCATTCCTATTAATATGATAATGAAGTCAGTAGCTAGTCATTTGCGCTTCAAACCAACAACAGGTAGGCGGGTTGGTGGGTGGGAGGAATAAAAGAAGGGGGGGGGAAGAGAAAGGCAGTTATCAACATCTTATTAAGGATGAAGATGTTGCTCTTCGAAAGAAGGAGACATGCAATGATGAGGGAGAGGAAAAGGGGGGAGGAGGCGTAGAAATGAACCCTTTTGGGATGATCATGAGACCCATTTTCCTTGGTGGTGATTTCTCCCCCGCCCCCTCCTCCTCCTTCGAAGAAGAGAGTCACAAATGTTAAGGGAGAAAAAATTAGACACTATATACCATTTAATTTTTTTCTTCTTTTGCTATTCTCTCTAACCCTCTTGGTGGTTATTGGTATTAGATCATTCTGGCCTTATTCAAAAGATAAAAATAGATGCACTATTTAATTTAATATATGATATCCCCCCTTCCCGATTTAAACAAAGTAAATTGAATTTTGGAATCGTACTGTGAAATAGACAGCAACATTATTAATGTATGTACATACAAATGTTATATATGGTATAACATAACACATACACTAATAAAAAACATGGTTACTTAAAGTTAACACCTTGACGAACATATGTAAATAAGAAAAGATTTGAAGGTGGATGAGTCTACTTGGTCATTCGTTCATGTTCCTGCACACAGTATTATAATAAAATAAGAGGTCAAAGAAAGGCCACCATACGATTAATATTGGTCAAAATATACAGTTGGCAAGTAACAAATATCCGCTATAGTGTTGAGTGTATGTACTTAATAATCCACTATAACTAACAACTACTCCGAAACCTTCATCAATTTATCCTTTTAGAAATGCTATAATTAAAAAAAGCGGGTTCATTCCAATTCAAAAAGATAAATTTGTGTATAGGTCATGAGGCAAAGGATAGAATAATGTAATCTGTATCTTTAAAAAGTACATCTTGTGTAGGGCAAAAGATTTCACAAATGGCCAGTGGTTTTTAAACCAGAATAATAATCGTAAATGTAATCAATCAAAGGAGGAAAATAAATTTTGAAATTATGATCTTGTACATATGTGGTTAGTGGGAAATGTCTAGTATTATGCCATCATACGTCGTTTTCCCGTTGTTTCACAAGGAACTTTGAGCGTCTACAACACCTGTGCATGCGCAGATAGCATATTTTTTATTTATTTTTGCCGGCTATGCAGAAGTGTTTGGCGTCAGTTCAAAAGTGACATGGATCAACGAAGTATGTATTCCACGATCGTGGAAAAGGTAGAGTGTCCTTGTTGCAATCCCCTCTGGCCGTGTCAATCTTCATATTGTAAAAGTGGGGCAGTCATTTGTTTGAGATTCAAGAAGGAGAGGGAAGAGTTTGGGCCAGAAAATAAAGATTCTCTTCCTTTACAGACTGCAAAGAAAACGTTGACCTAGTTTGTCAGAATATATTTTGACTTTGATTGACCAAGAATTTAGTCTACACGCTGCCTGGACCGCAACTCCATGGACTTCTTTGTGTAGGATGCAACTGAAAACAAACCAACAGATCCTCCTGCAACAGAAAATCTGGGAGGAGTTTCGGAATCCTTCCGGATGATTAGTTAAGGAGAAAATCCAGTTGCAAAGAAATATATTGAAAAGAACAATATCATTACTCACGTCATTTATTATCTAGAGCTAACTCTCCCATAATTTGAGACCCCCTAACAAAGACTAACCGCGAATATACTTTTTCACATGTTGGTTTATAGCTTTGCTCCAGCGGCAATACTCTCAAATTGATGTTACATGAGTCACATTAATTATGGTATTCAATGCATGTATGATAGAACCATCCTAATATGTGTATGTACATATATGTGTATAGAGATCACATAAATCAAATCTCTCTTGTACATACAAAAACACTCCAAAAGGAAAACTGATAAGATGAGAAGAAAAAGGGGGAGTGTAATTTTATTAATGGAACTGCTTTCATGATAATAAAAATAATATTATGGAATTTTTCCCTATTTTTTGAGTGTTTTGTTACTTTGTCATTTTTTATAATATTTATAATTATTATTTTTGAAATTCTTGAGTTAAAAATGCGGTGTGAAGAGAAGGAGGGACTCATATTTGTGTCTTATCATTAGTAAATATATACAATACATACATACACACACAACTAACTAAAAATGGGTCAGACATCATTTATATAGTCCTACTTTTCTTCTTTTTCTTCCTTCCTCTCTCTATGTATATAAGAAGGGAAGGCAAAATTGCAGTAATTCCTTATTAAAGTGTGTAACATACATACATAACGGAGCTGCGATTGCTACAATCGCTGGTTCTTGGTATTTAACTGTTTGTATGTACGTATTTCCTCTTTAGCACTATTTCTTTTGCTTCAAATACAAAGAAAGAAGAAATGACTCAAAAGTGGTTTCTAAAATATATTTATACTCAGTATTTAAATATTTAGAGAAACATAAGACGATGAATAAGAAGTATGTAATGAATTTTGTAACTAATTCTCGCAACCTGAGGAAGATATACATAATGACGTAAATGTGTAAACGCCAAAAACTCTCTCTTTTTGGGGACATTTTGACCATGGCTTAACCTTCATTTTGATTGATTTATTTGCATACATGTTGTAGGGCGCAATTTAATGACAAATCAACTGAACATCGCGCAATATTAAAGACAAACTTATCAGTCGGATCAAGTAGGAATTCTAGATTTATTTATTAAATAAATCAGAATCCATCTAGATTTCAGAATTTGGTTTTATTTTTAAATATAACAATTGGTTAGAGAGAAAATTGCATTTAAATAAAATCTTTTCGCGCCACATAAAGCAATTGCACACTGTAAAATTATACAGGTAGTTTTCGAATATAAAATAATATACAAAACTAGATAGATTACATGGATCAGTTTAAACTATTTCATCAGAGCTGAAAAGTACAAATCCTAACAATCTACTTGAATACAATTTAGATTCACACTAAAGTACCAGAGTTTTTTAGCATGGCATCACCCAAAAAAATTACTGAGTACTGGAAAACTGTTTTATATTTATCTGAAATGATAATGTTGCTCTCCTCAATTTTCCAATATGGCTCATTTCTTGAATATCACACTTCCTTTAAGGAATAGGCAGTACAGCCAACATTTTTGCTTATTGCCAAATAACTGTACAGAGAAGGGTCTGTTGCATACATCACTCAAATGACATGTGAAGTGCGAAAAGAGATGTACGTTTCCATAGGTTCAGAGGGGATGCACTCAAAATCCGTTTGGGAGCAATCATAAAGATTGAAGGTGTACAAAACTGTTTTTTATTTAAATTATAGGCGACAAGTTTTCTAAAGTATTTAAAATATATGACACCATTAGATGGAGTTTTCTGGCTAGATCTTTAAGAGGTTTTGGATAGGCTCCAACTTGGAAATATATTATTTGACACCCTGTACATAATGAGTAAAATCCCAATTTTTTGTTGCATCTTGACCATGGTAAAAACTTCATTTATATTTAATCTAGTATTTATTGATTGGGCGTCTTTCTTTTCCTTTGGATACCTGGTCCAAAGGAAGTCAGCTTATCTCTTCTTAAAAATTTATGTATATATCAAATATCTCTCTTTTTTTTTATAGGATAAAATTTTAATAATTTAAGAGACATATATGAGATACATATATAAAATATTTTTAAGTAATCTAAGAAAAAAATAATTTTTATCCAACAATCAAAAAAAGTTTTCATTATACATTCATACATATATATACATACATATCTGGCTCCAAAATAAATTCATGAATTTTTAAACATTAGTCTTAAGACTATACACAAACGAAAAAATATTTTCTTTTCTTTTCCTTCCTTTACAGAATGTCCTCGGTCAGATGATAGGCTTGAAAGATTTGCCTGCCCAACACCTGATTTTCGAAATAGATATCGATGCATAGATGATCGATCACTCTGTGATGGTTTCTATGATTGTCCCGGAAAAGAGGACGAAAATCCAGAGCAGTGTCTCTTTTATAAAACGGTAAGTGGCTTTTTAAAATGTTTTTCTTTTTTATGTAAAAATCAATTACAATATATAACAAAAGTTTCATGTCTTGAGATAATCCCTTGGGCTGAATCCCACAGTCACTATTGTTGTTATATAAGCTGTAAAATACAAAAAGACCATTAAAATTACTTATAACAAAACAAACAGAGTTTTGAACTCTACTGCCATTTTTTAGGAATTTGAAATAGGAATACGAAATAGAGCAAGCATCTTTCAAATGCTGATTTTTTTTTGTTTATAAGGACGTTTGATATTTATTTTCATCTATATTTCACGTGAAATATCTTTATTTTGTGTTGAGTTAGTCCTTATATATCCGGTCCAGTTCAGTCTTTGGATCGGTTCTATCAGTTTTTTGGAATGGTCCTTTAGACTTTTTGGTCTTTTGGATTGTTAGTACTAGAACTGATTTAAAAATAAAGTTGATTGATGTCATCAAGGACCAAATTTTATAAGCTTTAGGACTGACATGCAGGACTCAATTGAACAGGACAGGATTGCAGTCTTCCGTCCTAAATAAGAACTGACACAACACTACCACTAAGTATGGTTCTAAATCAACATCTCTATAATATAAAAACATCTTGCTCTTTGGCCTACACTAGCAAATGGCAAACCTAGTACACTGAATTTTGGCTAGAAAATATTTTGCTGTGTTCTTAGTAACATGATAAAATCAATGTTGTTAATATTCTGATCTTATAAAATAGTAACATAAATAAATATTTTTCTACTAATAAAAATTATTAAATAAAGCCATTAAGGCCGAACATTTAAAAAAAATCAATTTAAAAATTAAGTAAATTTTTTATTCAAATGATCTTTTTTTTTCAATATAAATTTTTCTATAAGTCTCAAAATTTGTCCATATATTTTTTGACTATTACTTAAGAATTACGTATTAGCAAAAAGGTATGCCTAAAAATTAAAACTAAAGGAGATACTCTATTATTGCTGTCCAAACTTTATCATTTTTTGATAAAGCCTCCGTTATATCGAAATGATATTTTTTAATCACAAAATGGATTCAAATAACATCAGTGAAGTATTCAAGTATCTTTGCAAGTGTTACTTTAAAAATAATTTTTGCTCCTAAGCGCAAATATTATTTGTTTGTAAAAGGCTTTGATGTGGTTCTTGGTTCGTTTTACAGGCTTACGTAACAATAATATAATCTCTTTGAGCTTCATCCCAAAGGATAGATAATTTTTATCATAATTATGTACTTATGTTAGTTTTTTTGCAAGCATTTCCTTCAACCTTTTTTTCCATTCAATTCTCTTACAGACAAAAGCCCATTTGGACATATTAGCTGAAGCATTACTGAGGTGGGCTCGAGGACGATAAAACATCTCTTCTCATAACCATATGTATGCATATGCTCGTTATCCACCTTTTCTCATATCTTTATCCAAACAAATAACAAAACCAAAAAATCCCATTCCATAATAATAACTCAGACATGAAATCCTCCAACTCCAAAAATCATGATGACTTCGTCACAGATGCACTTACAACACAAACACACAAATATATATTATGTTTTGCTTTTATTTATTTCCCAAAACCTCGTTTATCGATGATGACCAAGTGATGATGATGTTTATAATGACACGGATGTGAAGAATGTTTTAATTAATATTAATTAACTATTTATTTATTAACCTCTACGTAATATTATATACTCTAACCATAAACCCCACATCCAACAACACTCCATACTTACACAGCAATCCATATATTTCTACTCTTTATTACTGGACAGTCAATTTTTTACCCAATTTCCCCATTTTTCTAATTTTTTTGATTTTTTAATCTGTTGTTGTTGATTGAAAAAAAAAAAAAAAAACCTTTCTTCCACATACTGTAAAAAAAAGAAGAAGATATATTTACAAAAGTCCCCTCCCCCCTCTCTTATTTATCTTTCTAATTACTTACTTGCTTGCTTGAGTAGTAGGTAATCATTATTACATTCATGAATTTCTAAAAAATAAAGTAATTATATGTATACTCACCGGTGCTGCCAAATGGTATATGTTGCTACATGTCCTCCACAGTCTCACCCACCTCCGTCATCACTGGTAGACAATGGAGTTACGTACATAGGCACATCATTTTTTCTCGCAGGCCTTGTCGTTGTTGTAGTTATATTATGATTATTATTCATTATTATCAATACTTTTATTATAATTAATATTATTATTATTAGACAATCAAATACTCATATCAAGTCAAACAATATGTATGTTTATAAACTCCTCAAGTGTGTAACACTGTGCATAAAGACAGTTATAAAAGATATGCAGACAACTTTGAACAAAATATAGAGAGCAATGGAATTAAATATATTCTAATTAAAGAAGAATACGAAGAATTGTGTGTCAAAAAAAAAAAATATATATATATAAATATATTACCAATAATTAAAGAAGAGCATCAAGGAAGGAAATTCATTTACATGCCAAAAGAGTATGTATTACTTTTGGCTTTATTGTATATTTGAAGAAAGAAAAAAAAATGAAGGAAGAAATTACTTTGATTAATTAATCTCTCAACTCTCATTTCCATTATCTACTCATTTGTTTTAATTACCCAAATCATCGTTATTCTCCCCCCTTCTGTTATTACACTATATTGATTAAAACTCCCCATTTTCTAACTACAACTAACGCACAGATATTTAACTACCAACCAATTATTATTATCAACGATTGGAAAGTAATCATAAATATGATATATATATATATATATGATACAAAAATAGAAAAGTTAGGATCTCATTGTTACTTTTTTTTAAAGCTTATTTATTACATATAAACATTATTATTATTTTCTCCTGTTAATTATTATGCGTTTATATATAAATCTATTAGCATAATCTACTATTAATATAATATAATATAATGAATAATTTGAAAGAAAAAAAAATGTGATTTTTGAACGTTTTGCTTACCTACAAAATCTAATATATATATACCTATATATATATTTTCTGTTTTGAGTTAATCGTAATAACATATATACTTATAAGAACTTATAGTCAGAATACATAATACATAAACTATATTTTTTGTTATCAAAAAAATATATATATATACACATACAAAAAAAATAAAAAATAAATATATATATAATATAAAAACCTTTTGTTATTTTATAAATATTTTTATACCATTGTAAAGATGAACAGAGAAAAATTAAAATAATTGTTTCTATCATTTTTAATCATTCATTTCTAATTAAATTTACATAAATACTACTACAACTATCCAATATATTATTTTTCTTTTTTCCACCCCTTTATCGTCGTTGAAATTGAGGAAAAAATACATTATTTACCTATTATATTTGTAAGATATTTCTTAATTATTTACTATCTTTTCTTTGGAACTCTGAACCGTTCATTCATTTTACAAGTTTATTATTCTATTATACCTATAATTAATTAATTAATAATATATATATTTGTTAAACATTTGTTGTTATTTATACATTCAATAATTTCTAAAAAATGAGCAAAAAAACAAAACAAAACAACATTCAACTATTTAATACCCACACCCATTTTTTTTTTAATCAATCATGTTGTTTCATCTTTAAATAATGATAAGGCGCATTATTTTTTTCTAATTATTTAACTGCCCCCTCTAACATCTACCCATCCCCAACTACACAGACCCCCTTACTCATTCTTTCAACCCCCTTTCCCCCTGTTTTTGTCCACAATTTTTTTTTGTCGAGATATCACTTATTTTAAAAAATATATATAAATATATTCTTTATATATTTATCAAATTATATACTTACTAATATCTTAATTTTAATCATGTTCAACTAACTCAATCTGTAGAAAAGAGGAAAAAAAGAAACGCGAGCAATAGACAAGGATGTTTGTCTTAAATGACGTATTATTATTACGGGTTTAAAGGGTTGGTTTGATGAGAGGCGGGAGTGGTAGTGTTTATTCCTTGATTAGCATTCCAATAATTGTTAAACATTTTTGCGGAAAATAGAGGTCAATTTTGTTTTTTTGAAAAATGTATTTTCTTAAAAAAATCTAAGCAAAAAGTTTAATATTTTGAAATTAAACTTTTTTTCAATAGTTTAATTTTTTGTGAGTAGCTATGGATTTTTGATTTTGTTTTTCCAAAAAAATCCAAAACAGGCTTGCAGACACTGTTGTTAGATTGAGTGGATTTACTTTTGAAAAGCCAGTAGGGATGACGTTTTTCATTATTATTTTCAAGGTTGATGTAATTTTTAAGTCCTATTCAGAATTTGCCTTCTTATTCATTTAATTAAAGGGTTATTTCATTGATGTAGTGTAGCTAGTTATATATAGAATAAAGTAACTTTGATTTTAAATTCAGGAAAGTTGTAATTTGTTAAATAAATAACACATGACAAATTTAATTACGTTATTATGTAATTTTTAGATAGAACATATCGTTCAAATTTTGAAAGGAGACAAATGTTCTTTATTTACTCAATAAATATTAAAATAACGCATACATCATTATTTTGTATCAAGGTATTGTAATAGACAATATTTCAAACTATAAACCAGATTTATAAAGTTTTTCTCTAAAGCTAACCTATAGAGTAAAAAGAGTGAATAATATAAGAAAAATATTAGGTTTTTCCTTTCTGAAAATTTAAAATAATGATGACCCCTATACACGAACTTTACTAAGTTTTCTCTTTTTTTTTGTTCTAAAAGATAATTCCAGAAAAAAACTATTCATTTATTTTTTATAAATTAAAAAATGTCTATTAAAGTTTTTTCACTCAAAATAACTAATAATATCTACTTAGTATCTAAATCTACTAGGTATATATATTTTTTTCTTTTCTTTTTCACAATTTGATGTGTGACTTAAAAATAACTGTGGGGGCTACTACCCCAATGTTTTATTACCAGCCTGTAAAAAAATATTCTTGCAGCCAATGTAATTTAGAAAAAAATAAATGAATTGGTAATCGTTGCATAACCCAATTGAGTCAAAGCGCTAGTTTTTTATTACTTTAGAGTTATTAACCTACATACGATCACCTTGTTTTGTCATTTAAACTGCTTGTATTTTTTGGAATTGGTAATTTGAAGAATGAATTTTCTTTTCCTTGGCTGTTGTCTTCATTATTTCACCCCTGAATAGTGAACCCTCCTTTCCACAACATTCAACACATGATTGAACATTAATAAAAGACGTGCAGAATCCTTGAGGAGTATTTTTGGCGGAGTTTTAATTGCAAGTCTTTGTTAGATTCTGAGTAGAATTGAGGATCGACCTCGGAGAAATTCTTGCTAATGACTTTATTTATTATTTCACCCCTTTTCTACTACATTCAATTATATTCAAAACGTGTGATTGAATATACGTTTCTGCTCACAGTAAACTAGCGATTGTCCTTGTTTAAATGTCGTTTCATTAAATCAACTACATTTGCTCAAAAAATTCTTCAAATTGTCTGGGTGTCCATGTAGATTTTCGGTTTCTCTTTTAACATACCCAAAATACACACAATTTTCATCACTTACAGTGTAAAGACACAGGAGGCTTAATATTTTCTTTCCTCCTTTCCGTATCATCTTTCGTTAGGGATGAGTGGATTCTAAGATGAAGGAACTAAATATGGCACAGACGATTAACTATGCTATATTTTTGATATATATAAATATTGATATTACAGCTTTTCCATTAATACATATGTTCTTACATATATTCATTCATTACATCTTGAAATAGGGAACAAAATCATTCATGATATTAGAATTTAACTCATCTTTTGGATATTTTTATAATTAAATATAACTCATAATTGAGCCATCAATACATGGAGTTCTAAAATTGTATGACATGTATATACGAAAAAATTTGCAAATCAACAAAGTAATTCTGACAATTGGAAGAATGCTTTAGGAGAAGAGCCAATAAGCTGTCATAACTTTTTATTAGATTAGCGATTAGTAGCTATGTTATTAAGGCAATCAGCACAAATTCCACTCCGTATCTCAGACGGAAATAGGTAAAAATTATCTTTTTGTAGTTGTAATCAGTGTTTTTATTATCGTAAGCTGTTATATCTAGTATTTGATTCATGAAAAGATATTAATGTGTGGTCTATTGACTTCTGAACACTTACTAATTGAATAATAAATGAGGTTTGAGTTATTGAAATTAGTGCATATTACGATATATAAAAGAATAAACAATTAGTAACAAGACAAAAGACACCTGAGCTCTCTAGCTTATGTGCAAGTCCAGAAAATGATCCTTGAACAGGATCGACGCATTTCCATTCTCGCACTTAGAGCCATTCTGCGTCTCCAGGACCACTCTCTACGCTGGAACGTTGGAGATGAAGAAGGGCTCTGTTAAAAAGGGCAAATTGTGTCCGAGGAATTACATATTACAGTCCAGGCCAATCTCCTCAAGTCAATGTGGGCCCATATAAGTGATCTCGTGGTTTTACAGCAGACTTTCCATATAACTATCAAAGAAGTGAGTGGGAAGAGCCTTGTGATGGTGGAAAGCCACTTTTAACACCAGTAAAATAAAAAAAACATCTTTACCAATGCATGACTCTTATAAATGAGTAGTCTAGGGGAAGGCCTGTCGTGTCCATCATTCAAACAATGATGCCCTTAAAGCCACTGTCAGCCAGAATATGACAGTGGATTGCATCTGCAGGGGGTTCCAGACCTTTTGACGCCGCATGAAAGTCATCATTGCCACTGAGGGTGGCTACTTTAACAATTAAGAGAAATATTAGTTCATTTAAAAAAAAAGTAATTCAATTTAATTCTGGAATTGATATATTTTTTTTTATTTCAAAGAAATCAAGTCCTCTCCATCCCCTCTCAAAAAATATAAATATAATCCTTCAGACACCCCTAAGTAACACTGATTATTTATTGTTGAGTTATAAGTCTAAGTCCTCGTAGGATCAAGATTGATGTAATTCCTATTTACGTCTTTGCTAAATACAAAATGGGATTTTTGTTTATTTCCTTCTTGCCATTGCATAGCTGTGTGCAGCTGATCTAATAAAACGTCATGACTACTAAGCTGCTCTCTTACCAAAAATTCTTCAAACTTGTACGTGTATTTTCAGTTCCTTTTTTTCTACATACCGGCTAAAAAGGGAAGAAACTGTATTTCCACTCTAGGGAGTAAAATCAACAATTATAATACCATTGGTGCAGGGAGAATTTTATAATTATTTTCAAATATCAGATGTATACTAAAATTCTACTATGAATATAAAAGTTCAAATTATGACAAAGGCATAAAAGAGTTCTTTATTTAGTCTTTTGATTCTAATACAAAAAGTACAAATACAGACAAACCTGTAATAAGTGGCTATGCAAGTGAAACGAAAAAATGACTGAAAAAGAAGGAGATTGCCTAAGCCAATTGTCTCATTTGTTAATCAATCTAATTATGAAAATAGAGTGTGGCCACTTTGTGTCGTTAGGCTAGGTTTGAATGTAGTTTAAAAATAAAAATAGTAGAAATCAGTTTTATTTGTCTAATCATACAACCGTATTTTTTCTCTACAAATGGTACATCCCTTCTGATGTAATAATGTAGCGTTGTGTAAGTCCTTATTTATTCGACCCGGCTCAGTCTTAGGAACGGCCTAGAAGAAAAATGAAGTAATTAAATATTTATAATCTTTATTTTAAGGAAACTTCCTATAAATAACTATCCAAAGTTATACATATACATGTATACTCGTACACACAATGGATGTGGTAACCCTCTTTAAGCGCTGATATTTAAAAAAATAATTGGAAAAAAAGGGAAACTGTATAAATCTTTGATGCTTATAATTAATATAGATAGTTTTCTGAAATACTTTTTCTTTATTGTAAGCCTATATAATCCAAGAAAACAAAATTCACTCAATATGGCAACATTCATTATCAATCACCACCTTTACAAGTCGCCGGATGGTCATGCAGGAGTTGATGACAAACTCCTCTGACAAGTTTTCCAGTGCAGCCACTAAGGAAGACTTTAGTGAGTCCACATTTGGGTGTGAGGCCCTACTGGTTTCCCTCTCCAAAGTGATCCATATAGAAAAGTCAAGTGGGCTCAAATCTGGTGAGTAAGTAGGTCATACCTCTTTGGGCTGGAATCGAGCCATGTTATCTGAGAACTTTTGGCCTTGGAGGACGTGCAAGAGGGGGTGCCGTCCGTTAGTTACCATCCGGGTAGTTTGTCTTTAGCCTTGGCAAGATGGTGTACCTAAGTATCTTATAGTAGGCCTCCTTGCCGATTTTTTGTCAAGCTTGGAAAAAGAATGGAGGCATCTTCTTTTCATCAGAGGCCAAAACGTAGAGGACCATTGTTTGGGTGGATATTTGTTATTGTAAACCCCTTGAATCTCTTCTTTTGTTTCTGCAAGCCAGCGGTAGTTCCGGCGGTTGTGGAATTGATTAACTGTAAAAATCTTATTGTCCGAGAAAATTTTCACAATTGACCCATATGAGGATTTACTTGCGCCTATCGAGCCTTCTGGATTTTATAACCTCTGTCAGAAAGCGGCGTGTGCTCCTTGTACAAAAACTAATAACAAGTTGTGCATAATAGCCCTCCTGATTTTCGTAGGAGCCACAGGGAAGTTGTTGGCGAGGCAATTCATCTACTAAGTGGGATCATTTTAATTCTTCTCTAAACTTAACAGGGACTTCCTGTCCTTCTTTAAATTATGCCCTTCACTTTCTGACATCCTGGTATTCTCCATTTTTTTTTCAATATGGCCAACTTAAAAACCATGCTCCTGGAACACTTAAGAATGTCCACAATCTTCATCACATCAGCTGCAGCATATAGGAGATCTGAGATGTGCAGCATATTTGCTTGATACTTCTCTCATGATGATGAAATGAGTCAATTATTAGATAAAATTAAAAAGCACGTTAGAAACAGAATATCCAAAAATAATTACAAAAGCTTTTCATAGTCATAAGAAAATAAACGTTAATTAACGGTCCACGTTTTGCTGCCCTACTCTGTATATATTCTGTCAAACCAATACTTATTTTTGACGGAAACCCCACGTTCCTCACTACTCCAACGCATAATAGTGACTGAATATATTTTCAAAAATTTTAGAATCTGGTATCTAGAATGAAACCCCAACTACCCCGCTTCAACTTTTATAGCCTCATTACCAAGGAAGCTATATTGTTGCACCCTGTATATAGAGTTCATGGCTATTTCTAAGGTATAATTATCTACAGTGCTAATTGGTAATCTTTCCCAAACAGTGTGTCCGGAGGCCCGTTCAAGTGTTCCGTACGATTCGGACACCTATACAGTATTTGCAATAGTATATAATTTTAGGTTTGTTAAGAAATTTTTATTTGTGTTTTGGTGTGCCTTGGATACAAAAAGTTTTGGAACCAATGTCTTAGGGAACATGTTATTACGAGGTTTTGTGCACTGTCATCTTCTTAAACCTTTGATTAACTATAGTTTAAACACAGGGTTTTATGTTTTTGAACTTATGCCTGCGTGATATTTTGAGATCCTATGTCGATTTTCTACCTATAAATTTAAAAAAGTCGTATTTCAGTTGTGAAACTTTGTTTATAAAAAAGAAAACAATTATCTTCCAAATGTAATCTTCACAAACGAAGAAGCTGGTAGTATTTTTGAGGAAACTAATGTTTGGTTCTTTTTAGAGTGGTATAATGACTTTTTCTCACCCCTACATAATAGGTCAATGAGATACATCAAAGATAATAAATAATAGTGAAATTTCATATTTTTATATGATGTTATTTTCAATTCAATAGAACTTATTTTTACGCAGAGCAGTAACAAATGAATCTGAGCCATGTACAAAAATTGGATAGATTGTATAAAAAGTTGGCCCCCACGTCATAATTTCTCTTTTTATCTTAGAATTGGAGTCTGGGTAAGCCGAATGTTGAAATTGAACTATCGCAACCTTTTAATAATTAGAAGATAACTTTGACAAGTGAAGCGAAGCGATGCAAAACAATATATTAAGCGATAAAAATCGTGAGTATTTCGGGAATGTACAAAAAAGAAATTGAAAACCAATATGGTAATCCTGACAATTTAAAAAAGTTTGGATGAGAGCAGCTTAGGTCTCATGACGTTTCATTACCCCCGCTATATAAAACGGTGAGGAAGGATGAGGGGAGGAGGAAATCAATAGGAACATCAATTCCACTTCTAGTGAAGTTATAAAATGTAATTATCCGTAATAAATCCTAAAAGGTTTTCTTTGTCTATTATGAGCACAGAAAATATTTAGTATTCTATATTGTGACATTGAGGCTTCATAGTCGACTCATTAAGCAACATGTTCCGGATTCATCAACTTCTACAAAAATATCATATTAATAATTGTATTTGAATATAATCACAATTTCACTAGCCTATAGGTAAATTAAACGCAAATGTTGGTTCGTGTTTCTCCTGCGTTTAATGATTAAATTTTCAACAATTTCCCTTATTATATCCATGCTTCTCTTAATCTTGAAGTTATTTTCAGTCTTCTTCATTAATTTATCCTAAGAATATTTTATTTGTGGATCAAATAATCTTGATTGTGCTTCTCTATAAACTCCGGACTTCAGTTAATTTGATATTTTTATGTGATTTTATCTTTGAATGTTCTTTCGTAGATGATTTGTTCTTATAAAACAGGTCTCACGATACTAATATATGCTTTATAAGCATTACTGACGTTACTATATAATAATGGGTCTAACGTTCTCTAATTAACAAACAATATATGTTATATTTTATAGTTTTACAGAATATAATACATTAAACTATATTTAAATATAGGTAATTATACGGAAGTTATATATTAGTAATATACAATACCCCTGACAATTTCAATAATGTTTTGGAGAAGAGCAGCTACAATCAGCTGTGTCAAGGAAGGAAAAGAAAAAAAACATTGTCAAGAATTACTCTGATGTCGATCCTCAATTCTTCCCTTGGTTTAACAAGGACTTACAATTATTATTCTTCGACATATCTATATGATTGAGTATCAAAGGGTGTCAAGGCAAATGTTTTGCTTTTAAAAATGCCCAAAGTACACATGATTATCATAACTACCCATTAGTTTCTTTACTGGACAGAAAAAATTTATAACTGAAAAGTCATAAAATCCAATACAAATTCATAAAAATTTGAAAACATTAGACTTTCTCCATATATGTACAGAAAAGAATTCGTTACATTTCAATATTTCCCGTATCTATATCGGAAATCTATCACAATTGTTATTGATTTTTTTAGTGATGTACATATTTGATAATAGTCACTATTTATTGACTAAAAATATCAAATTCTTTTTTTAAAATATTTTTATATGCCTTGAAAGCAATTCTTGCTTGTATCAAAAGTATTCGTACACCTCCAAAATGGTAAAAAAAAAAAAACTTTTTTTTTTCATCAGGTTGAAGTCTGGAATTATTAAAAAACTCTTTTTTAAAATACTCGAGAGATCTAAAATTTAATTGAACTATCTTTTGAGGTATAAAAGTTTGATTTGCCAATTTTTTGATTCAGTCTTATTCAACACTCTACATGACCAAAATCAAGGAGTATAGTTAGGACATCCTCATCTTTTAGTCAAGTTCCTTAATCTAGGTGACAGCTACAATTACATTTCTGTAAATATTTCCATCCCAAAATCATCTATCCATAGCTTCATCACCAAAATAAAAAGAACTGGTCATGTAAAGAATCTTCCTTGACGGGGTAGAAAGTCCAAGCTGAGCTCAACACAAGTGGAATATGCAGTCCCAGAGGTTCTCTTAGAATCCATTAACAACTTTCAAATCCATCCAGTAGGGGTTGAAAGTAACAGGAACTTTAGTTGGAATATTAAATATATATGGAAATATATCTAGAAATAAACCATTCTAAGGTTTATCCACTACTTGTGGTATAACGATGCCAATACTTTATTGACAGTTCCGGTGAAAAAGTTTGAATGGAAACATTAAAATACCTTTATACTCAAATTTTAAGCAAACAGCGGTTAGGTGACAGTTCATAAGCCCTTACAGTACCTTTCAACCTTTTTTTTACCTTTTTATCGAGGGCTGGTTAAAAAATTTCATGACATTATATCAGAATATGGAAAAAAAAACAAATGTAAGAGATTTCTACGACTATATGCAACAAAATTCAGGTTTTGAAATGTCCGGCGGGTAAATCCCATATTTATCATTGATATTCAAGGTATATAACACAAAAATAATCCTTAAAATATTCCATTTCTGTATGTTGGTCTCTAAAGCTTCTTTTTTTAAAACATATTTTAGAATCAAATTTTTATTCAGAGCCATATTTGATAATAGTTATTTAATTAAAAATACAAAATTACTTTTTGCCCAACCTTAGTTAATTGTAGGTTAGGGAAAAACTAATTACGTATTTTTTGATTTTATTCAATGCTTTATTAAAAAAAGTGTTACAATCCTCCGATTTAAACCAAGTATGGGCCGTTCTGTTTGATAACTTGTTGCTATCTTGAATCCAACATCATAATGTCCTTTTTGTGCTAGCCCCAATTAAGCCCAAATTTGTACTCCCAAGCGCGTTGGCCAAAGACGTGAACAAGTGGTGTTCACTTGGTGTCATTTCTGGACTTTATGGTGGATGCATAAAAACTGTTTTCTTTTCGAGATTGAGCTTTTGAGTAATTCCTGATTATGCCTTTACTAGATACAGAGTGAGACTAGCATAAATTTCCTGTACCGAATAGATAATCTAATAAAACGCCATGCCAGCTAAACTAGTCTCTTTCCAAAAAAAAATCAAATTATCAAGGTCATCAGGTAAGTTTTTCTGTTTCTTCTTTTTTTTCAATACCGGCACTACTAGTATAATCTTCAAAAATAGGAACATAAATGAATTATATTAATCTAAAATACATTCAACCCTTGGGATACAAAGATACATACAAAATTAATTATTTACTTACATTTACATAAGATTTACATAATAAGTAAATAGGTTTATCTGTTTTTAGCTGCTAATTTTATATTATTCATGACAAGGCTTTAGATAAATAAGTATATAAATCAACATAATTGTATTTGATCATGCTTTCATTCAGAATATAAATTAATATCTCAAGTAAATCTTCATTAGCTATATAAAATATGTACATTAAATTTCTCTCCCCAATGAAATAATCTCTTTACCTGATCTGATATTTGTGTATGTTAAGTATAACCCTATAAAACTAATTACGTAAATGTATGCGTGTCAGGAGGATTTGTCTTGAACGTATACACCTTCTTTTGCCATTTGACATTTTTGCCTTTTGCCGTGTGTGCTTATTATTGTTTTCCCTTGCAACATTTTCGCCTTGACACTTATTTGCATTGTTTGCAAGTGGTGGGCTGGAGGGAATTTTTCCAAAATATGTATAGCGAAAGTTTTTGAAATTTTTTTCAAATAAATTAATATCGATATTGTTTTTTCAAAAAAATCTTATATTTGAAATTTTTTGTAAACAGGAATTTTGATTGTAATTTTTTGTAAACAGGAATTTTGATTGTAATTTTTTGTAAACAGGAATTTTGATTGTAATTTTTTGTCAATAGCTCTGGGTTTTTGAAATATTTTTGCAAAAATTTAATATTTGAATATCGCTTCTCAAAAAACGAAAAAAAAAAAATCTAATTCTGCAGACGCCCCTGTATGCAAAAAAAATTGTTAGTAAAAGGTTGAAGATTTATCTTAGAAATTTGATTATCTTAGGCTATGTCCCTCTAATTATGAAAACATCGCAGCATATACTTGATACTTATATAATTTTACGATTATACTCTTTTCAAGTCACGTTTATCTTCATACATTTAGACTCTTCTTGAAATTGGTTGATTTATTAGTACATGGGTGCAACTTATATTATATTATAAGGATTGATCATACAAAGTGTTGACAGTTTTTGATAGTTAATTATAAACCTTTTAAAAATTAAAAATAAAAGCTACTATTTAATTGACTAAATAATCTGTTTCTTTAGCAATATAAAATCTTTTCATTAGCTTTATAGTGAGGGAAAACTTCATTTGGAAATACTTCGAGATGGGAGGCAGACCTTTGTACTGTCAACATATGAAAAGTTATTCACTGTCCAAGCCGTGTATAATCATCAAAATGATCGCATTCATACAGTGAATAAAGAAGACAGCTCATTGAATGAATGGGTGATATTTCAGAGACAGAAGCCAGCTTCTGTGTTATTTTGGGGTTTGGGTAATTTCAACTAGTGATAAAACTCATGTGCTCTTTATTGAAAAAGATTAAAAGTCAATAAACATGTTAACCTGAAGATGTTGAAGAAGAAGGAATAACTCTCTAACAAGATTTTACAAACAGACAATATTGCTGAGGAATGGTGAAAGGAAAATATGGCATGGTTTTGGCAAAACTAGTTTGGCCTTCTTCCTCTCTCGATTTAAACACAATGAACTTTGCAATATGGAGTATCTTAGAGAGTGAGCCCTTTTCTTCAAATCAATCAAGTGTTGAAGCTCTGAATGTAATGTTACTTACTTATTGGGAAGAAATATGCCCTGACAATATACGTGCTTCATGCAGTAAAGTTCATGAGATATTAAAATGTTTAGTCAAGACGATACAGTACCATAGTTGGCACCATCAAATTCCTCCTCATTCAAAATTTCCACTATACTACAGTTGGTCCATAGAAGATCATGGGTACCAACTCTGGGAATGTTTATGAAAGATTAAATTTGTTTTTTATTAACCTTCTAAGTTAAATTGTTCTGGTCGTAATTACTTCATAAATTCTTTAAAGCAAATATTGACAGGTAAAAGTTTAAATAGGATAAAATGTTAAAATACCAAGGGTTTTAAAGGGTATCTCACTCCTAAACACAGTTTCGAACTTCAGAATTTTAGTAAGCATCTTTTCTTTGAAAAAGTGAACATAGAGAAAAAAGGAATGCTAAAACCATAATTTTACTATAAAATAAATATTTTTGAATCTTGGATCATTTATACAAGGCTATTTTGTATGGAATAAAATGGTTACTCCGTGGGAGAATTGAGACAATTAGTGAGGCCCATGCAGGTAGTATTAAAAATTAATATGCTCTGACTATCTATCCCAAGGATTTCAACCTGTAGCACAGCGTTTTGATTGCAGCCTGCCTAATATTTAGATGCAGCCACTGCTCATTCCAACTTCAGTTGTATTTTTTTTAGCAAAATTGTCACAATATCATCAAAACGCGTAAAACGTGCATAATACCCTGCAGTGTAGAGCCATTGAAAAGTACTTGACGTCATCTTGCATTTTTTAAGAATAAAACACGGTTACTAAATTGGCCTGCTTTGAAATTTGAATTTGGCTTTCAAAAATTAGATTGATTTTTTATGAGCCTAATGTTTTGGATTTTTTCATTTATTTACAGATATTATATCTATTTGTTAGTATTTATCACAAAAATGCGATAATAAAGTAATGATTGTAGGTACGTCCGTTTCTCATACGTTTTGTTTTGTTGCGTTACTGTTTCAATTCACTGCAAATGCTGACATTGTAGAACAGAATTGACCGTAGAGTGACAGTTATCAAAACCCTTTATATTGTTTTTCTTTTTGAACAAATATTATTATTTAGTTTGATGATTATTTTAAACACCCTATTTTTATTTACAAAAATAATTCTTCTTTTCCCCTTTTTTATGGGATTTGTTTGGGCTTCTTTGGTAAACACTTGCCTTTATACATTTAGTATAGTCTGGCAACTCTAAACTCTTACATGCCACAACACAACAGACATTGTATAATGTACAACCACTATTGTTAAGCAGTGAGTTGCAAAGTTACTAGAGACAAAATATTTTCAATGTATCCTATTGAATAAAACCAAAAAAATCGTCACAATACATTTGTTTAGGATCTGCATGAGGTTAAATTTTGTTCCAATTGGAGAATTTAAAGCTTTACATATAATTGATATAATTGTCTCATTTTCTTTGGTTATTTAAACAATTTTTTCCCCATATGTAGTTGATAATATCTTTCACTCTTGCAGGACAGCGTAGGATATTTACAACAAATGATATATAAGTTCATATATATGCTAATTTATCTTATTAGAAATATAAATCTCATGAGTAAAGATGTTTACATATCTTTGAATTGTGTACACCCACACACATGTTTTGGAACAACATTTCCCATCCATTATAAAGAGATTCTGTGATTTTTCAAAAAAATTTGTTTGTAGAGGGAGGGGAAATATCCCTATTATATTAAATTTATGAAGGACGAAAACCTCTGCCGAAAATCAAATTGAGTTATATATGTCAATTTGTTACAAAGCTATGGTAGAATATTCTTGTCTCGTTTCTGTCTTTCCTCAACCCTTCAAAATTTAATGGCGTCTTACTGTGACGATATATAATCTTTGTAACAAGTTTGATCAAAATCCATCTGTAACTTCACTGTAATTCTTGTGAATAACAAACCACCAAACAAAAGCAAAAATATAAAATCTTTTCAACTTCTTTTTGGAGTTAATTAAACCTTTGATATACAAGGGAGTGTAGTGGAGGTTTAGGGATTATTATATGCAAAGTTTTATAAAATAAATTGCATGAATATTTGTGTGACCCATGTACTCAATTATAATGACTAATTTATAAATGTTTAGGCTCTTCTAATAACAAACTGTTCCATGCTTATTCCTTTATTTTCATTACACATTATGTAAATTTTGAATCACTGTTGTTACGAATAAGGGTCCAAAAAATAGATTTTATCTTGTAAATGTTTTTTTGACTTCAAAAAATTGTATCAAGTAACAAACGTTTCACAAGGGTAATATAATATTTAGAAGAAGCTTTTACAAGTTTAAAACTGAATTGTGTACTTTAAAAAAAAAAAAATATTGTGTCGACTTGAGGAAAAGATACGATTTTAAGCTTCTTTAAAAACTGTAAGTAATGGAGTTGCAAGAAATTTACAAAGTCATATGAAAGTCTTTAATGTACATCTATTGGAAAACTCATGTAAGAAAATGTATGCTCCTTTAAATGTAAAAAACTGGAGACACAGTGATATTTGGGGACTGTACGAAAAAAAAAAAAAAAAAGGATTTTTGAAAACTCAGGACAAATATTTCAGGGAAATGTATTGGACTTTTCTTTCAGGAACAGTTGAAGGAAGTAGAACGGTGGATATAGGAGGACATTTTTGGAGCCTAATTAAAAGATTTATTATGAAAGATTAATCATAAAAGCGTTCGACTTCATCTAACTTAAGATAATTCTGAGGTTAAATGAAGTAATTTTAGTACATCATTAGTCCAACTCCATCTGACGAATTAAAGGAACATTAAAAAATTTATTTTGACCATGTTAAATCCCGCGTTTGGGATGCAAGATACTTGGACCTCAACCCAAGTAACTTCACTGTAAGGAGGAAAGTTGAGCGATACACCAACAAAACCTCCTGCAACACAAAATCTGATTTGATGTCCAGGATCTGGAAAGAATCCCTGAATTTGCCAAATGAGAATGTTATCAAGACCTGCTCCTGTTTCCGTGATTGAGTCGAGGCCTTTATTGACGCCAAAGATAACTTTATTCTAAACTAATATTTTTTTATTCAGCTTTTATTTTGCATTTATATTTATAAGAATCGGACTATTGGTATCTGAGAAAATCCTTATCAAATAAAGCTGTGGTGGTTGTTAAACAGTAAGAGATGTGGAACCATGAAAGTAGTTAGTTTTCGAATTAAAACTTTGATTTTGGATTTTGTTATTTATACTTTGCTCAAATACCTATTATGTAACTATTCAAAAGATACTTCAAGTACGCCATAGGAACAAATAAAAAATTGTTCTTTCTCCTAAGAAATTATATATAGGCTCAATGTTGTATAAAATCTGATGTAGAAAGTGGGAGCAAATTGAACATGATTATTTATTTTCCAAAACTGTCATCATTATTATTTAAAAAATTGAAAGCAGAACATCTTAGTAAAAAGTATTAACTAATGCGTGGCTCATCAAAGACGGAGGGTAACAATGAAAGTTTTCTCGGGAATGACAAATATCCACCTCCAGGATCTATCATGGTCTGGATTTGGACCAAGAAGGAATAGAAGGCTTTGCCAAGGTATTTCAGTGGTGTTTTGGTCCTTGTATCCTTGATAGAGCCAATAAAAGAGTCCTTGATGACCTGAGATGTTCGATTTGTTTTAAACAACGTGGTCTCAAACTAAATATTCCATCAGATTCAGATCCAGACTGTTTTTGGCCATATTTCCTTCCTTTGTCAATGCCTGCTCCTCCTTCCAGCTCCAAATTTATGCCGTGGTTTATGTTAGAGGCAGATACATCAAATAACTCTTTGTCAACATCCATATGTACCACTCAAGCGAACTATCAAATAAATACGCCGAAAAATGTGCCCACAGTGACAACATAAAGATTTTTGAAAAATGCGCCGATTTGATCTTAACATACTGTAGTTATTTTACTTGTAAATTAAAAAGTTTTCTAGGTTGTTAAATAGAGGTTGCACCTACTATGTTGGTATGTATATGTATTTTTATAAAATATTTTTGTATAGTAGAAAGAAGGAATGGGGAATGATCAGATATCAAAGGCATTAAAATTGAAATGCAATAAAGAAAATGATTTTAAAATTTGCACACCATTGACTTCATTCATGAATTCATTTAACAAGTGAAATGAATAGAACGAGGGATAGACTATGTACGTAACTTTCCCTCTTTAAAATATATATGACATAAAATACCCTTCTACTAATGTAATGAAGAAATGAAAAAGGAAAAAATGAAAGAATTAATTACATAAAGTACCTTCTTTATTTTTTATTGTTATTTTCTTATACAATTGTGTAAAGACGTTGTTGCCATAATGTACTCGTAGACAACAACGATTTAATTTCTAATTTTCAAAGATTTTTAATGATTACCTAGGTACAAACACTTAAGAGATTAGGGATAGTACTACTTTAAAACTTTTCTTTTACTTCAACAAAAACATATACGTACATAAAGATCCAAAATTATATTAAATAAACAGCTGCTTGCAGATGATCTAATGAAACGTCATAATAGCAAAACTGTTTTTGGAAGGAGAAAATGAATATCTGCTATACCCACAACAAACTTGTACATTTAAATTATCATTTTTTAATTTTTAATAAAATTTACTCCAATGATAGGAGAGAATGCTTACTAAAGTGAACAACTGGAACATAAAGAGAAAAAGATTTGAACAACTGTTTTACTTGTAAATAAAAAAGTTTTCTTAGGGACCTAAAGATATTAAACACTAAAGATAATAAACGACTATTAATTACATATACTCAGTGATTAATATATATAAATACTACTACCTACTACCCCCACAATTTTAAAAATATTTGGAGGAAGATCAGTTGAGCTGTCATGAATTATTCATTAAATTAGCTCAGAGCAGGTAAGCGATGAAGGATGTAAACATAAATCCCACTCACTGTATAACAAGGACATATGTACCTATATAAGAAAGAGGTGTAAATCTTAAAACCGGAATTTACCGGAGTTTAGCTGCCACGACGTTACATTAAATTTGCTGTTAGCAGCTGTAAGATGAAGGAAATTATCACAAACTCCTATTCCTATTTAGCAAGGGTAAAGAAAGGAGTTACAACAACGTCAATCCTCAATTCTACACTGAGTTCAACAAAGGGTTTCCCTCCACAACACATCCTTAGTGTTCCTTTTTGTGTTTCTATTTTTAGTTATTATTTTATACTTATTATTCTCTCTGCAACAATAAAAGTGTAAAGATAACAGCTTTTGTAAGATAAAAATTCTGATCAAGTAGCAATTACAAAAAAAGTACACTTTACAAATTTTACATTTTTTTTACCACTGTACAAATATTTATTTGTTCCCATAACACTTACAATCTTACTCATATGTCCTAGTTTTTTGTTATATCTCGATATAATAAACATCGTTGACGCATATAATTTTTTATAATTTTATAAAATATGATCCGTAGATATGGTTAGCGCATTGATATTGATATGAAAATTTGAAAAATTTCTTGAGAATAGCATTCAAAATCGGTGATTCTATGAGACGAGAGGAGCTTTGAGATGAAGAAAATAAACAGAAATTCCAGCATTCCCGTATCTACTAAGAAAATTGGTAATAATTACTCAAATGTTCTTAAAAGAATCAAAGGCCACAAGGCTGAGCACCATTGTTTGTGCCGGATATGGTATGTTGTAAGCCCCATGGATCCCTTCTTTTGTTTCCGCAAGCCGGGAGTTTTTCCAGCGATTGTGGAATTGTTGAAATGTGAAAATCTTTTTGTACAAGAAAATTTTCACAATTGATCCAATTGCCTTGATTCATATGAGGGTTTTCTTACACCTCTCGAGCCTCCAGGCTTTTATACCCTCTGTCAGAAAGAATGAGGTCCTTGGGGGAAAAAAAAACTTATACCAAGATGTGCTTTATAGCCATCCTGAGGGTCTGAGGAGCCACAGGGAAGCTGTTGACCAGGCGATTTATCTACCTAGTGGGATCCTTCTTTATATTATTTTCTAATCTTAACAAGGACTTTGTATCCTTCTTTTAATTATATCCTCCACTTCTTGACATCCTGGAAAGGTCTTCTCCATGTTTTTTTTTTTAATTTGCCAACTTAAAAACCAAGCTCCTAAAACACATAAAAATGTCCTTAATCTTCATCTCATCAACTCCAGTATATAGCGGATCTGAGATGCGCTGCCTTTTCTTGTTTCTTGTTCATGATGATGACATGAGTAAATTATTAGTTTAGTTTGTATATGTAAAAAAAAAGTTAGAAACAGAATATCAAAAAATAATAACTAAACCTAGTCATAGTAATGAGAAAATAAACATAAATTAACAATTCACGTTTTACTGCTCTACCCCTTTACATGGTCAGAATAATGTAGGAACGCAATGAAGTTATGGACCTTATTTACTGCATATCTTTACTTTAATTGTATCACGGAACCCTTTTTACGAAAATATACAAACAAAGGGGTGAAATTCTCAACTACGGGATTATTGTTCAATTCGTTCACAGCTTAACAACTTATTCAACCAATCAATGTTTGGATCTCTGATTAAGCAAAAAGAAACAGTTTATTTTTGTATGCTAATGAAATAATGCCGTGATGAATGAATGATGGAACCTCAAAACAGGGGGATTGAGGTATATTTGACAACCCACTTTCTAAAAGTAATCTGGTTCCAATATATGACGCCATTTTCAGAAAATACTTGTACCATTTGTTTGTACAATCGTCAATACCAATCTTAATACAAGCTTCTTCTATAACTTTAAACAGAAGATTATCAAAAGCTCCTTCTATGTCTAAAAATATTATTAAAGGATGTTTTTTAAGATGTACTACACATTCAGCTTGATCTACCACTTTCCCCATCCCCTAGTATGTGAACTTTCCTTTTCAAAATCCAAATTAATTTATCATTGAGAGATTCAATTTCAAGGAGTGGTTTCATGTATCATCTTACACAGTTAATAACCTGCCAGTGATATTTTACTCATATTTATCTGTACACAAATAGATCTGAAGCTATTATTTTTCCCCAGTGGAAAAATAATTATAATTAAGAGCCATTTTTATACATAGAACGAAATATTAATCCATATTATTCAAGTTTATCTATATCAACTCTTTTGATATTGCTTGGCAGTTATAAGGGTAGGACGTGGTTGTACCCAGAATAGAATTGAGGAACGACATCAGAGTAATTCCAACCTATATGTCATTGCTATATACAAAGTGGGATTTGTGATTATTTCCTCTCTCTCACACCTAGTTGGATTGATTTAATAAAATGCCATCTGGAATGTGTCTCACGCTAGCCAATTCGATGATGTTGATCCTCCGGGTCTCCTCCATTGCAGAAACTTATTTTGAATTAAAAGTTGTGCAATTAACAATAAGCTAACGCTCAATCTCTCACTTCAAAATTGAATTAAACGGGTTAAATGTTCTCCTTAGTGTTCAAGATGTAGTTAAAGATGGTTTGAATTTAACCAAACGACCCTGTATACCACTATTTTATTTATATATCTTTTAGGTCTCTTTTATTATTATTGATGAGTGTACCAAAATGTTTTCAATTTAACATTATTTTTATTTTTACAAGGTCAAATTTTGGAAAATAAACTCACAAACTTATAGGTACATAAATAAATAAAACAATTTTCAGAGCTTTCAAAATGTCCTTTGACTTATTTATGAAGGTAGCAACATTTTAAATAATTTCATACTTTTCCAATAGTAAGAATAAGACAAATTCCCATCAACAAACCGAATGTTATGAGTTGAATATTCATATATAAAAATAATCTCTAATAGTAGTGTTGTGTCGACACGAAGCGGTTTGATTCTTATAGACTCGAGTGGAGCCCATCAATGAGAAAAAGATACATTCTGTCAAAAAAGTGCAAGGAATTGTTAAAGGAATCCCAAATTCCACATTTAATCATTGTAATTTATTTTTTCAATTTGAATGTAATCTCAATTAGAAACAATGCACAAATGTCAACGTTTTTTCCAGCCCTTAAAACATTTTTTATTGGCATTTTTTACCTTGGCCTTTATCTCCTTCCATGTATATTGTTTTATGGATTCAATAGACTCAAAAAAGTTTCCATGGAGTGGTAATTTTAGTTTGATGAACAAAATAACTTAACATGGAGTAACATTAGATGAATATGGTGGTTGATCGATTACATTTATTGCGTGTTTGGCTTAAAATTCGCTCACAATCGTAGCTTTGTGCGATGTGCATTGTCGTCGTGTAAAATCCATGAGTTGTTCTTCTATAATTCTGGCCTTTTTCGACGGATTTTCTCATGCAAACGCCTTACTACGTCGAAATAGTACTCCTTAAAGGCAATTTAAATTAACGATTCCCGGGAATTATTTGACAGAATGTAAGTAGATACGCATGCAATGTTTGTCTTTCTGCTTGTTTGTTTGATTATCTTTCGAATAACTCATTTATAAGAATAAGTGTATGTAAGTGTGTCATTTTCGAAAAGAAAAGAAAATGGAAGTGCATATATAAAGAAATGAAATTGACTTCAGATGATTTTTAGGCTCGAGTATGCGTAGCTAAAGCTGAGTCAGGTGACGCTCTAGAGACTAAAGTTATGAAAAACGAAGAGTATCCCTCGAGATTTTTGGGGATCTATCTTCCATAATATTAAAACAAATTTTATCTGTTCATTGACACTGAATTACTACGGTTCGAGTAGGGTATTCAGTGACAATGTTTACCAATATCTTTTAATAGCTACAACGTTTATATGTTATAATTCTTGAAATTGCTACAAATGTCTGTTAATTCTCTAAAAACCTAATTTTTGTCTAAAAATATATGCGCAATTGGGATTAGAAACAGGAAGCCGCGAAACTCAAAACATCTAATGAGATTAAGTGATACCCTCAATCACCAAGGCGACTCAATAAAATATTATGAGTTTTTTTTTAATTTGATAATCCACATATGAATCAAGTAAAACCGGGGTGGATAATTTTTAAGTACATAATGCTAATATATAAATTTCTGTTTGAAATTTTTTATTCAATATACCGTTTCAAAAGGATTACTAAAAAATCTATTCAATTAATGGTAACCTATTTATATTCGTTAAGGCCTTCTTTTTGTAGTTATTGATTTATTCTTGATTGAATACCTATTTTGGTATAAATAGTTTTTTTCTTTATTTATCTATTTATTAATTGATCTATTTGTTATGTTATATATTTATTGATAGATTCTCCAAATATAGATTTAACTTTACGGAATGGTTTTGAAACCATGTATCTCTATGGTTTGAAATTGTAAAAACTAATTAAGGAATTCCAGTATTCCCCATCGATATATAGACTTCTTTTACATAATATAGAAGCTCCACTGATTGGCAGCTGTCAATGTATTACATATATATGAAATACCTTAGGAGGTCATTTCCTTAAATTGAGTTATTTTTTAAACTTTGTATACACATTGATATTTTGACGTCTTTGCATAATATTCACTCTATATAAAATTTCGATAAATCTATGTATATCGAAAGTTACCTATTAAACAAATAAGACATTGTATAAAAATAAATGCTTGTCTAAGGTTCCCAGCTTACTATAAAAAGTTTTGGGTGAAAGATTTCCGTTATTAGTAAAAAAATATTTTATGTTTATAAAGAAAAATTGTTCAATATATCTGTCCTTGGACGTCTAATTTTTGAGTCTGCACTTAATATTTTACAACTGTGTGACTACTACAGGAAGTTATAACAATATAGAAAAGAGCATCTGTAGCTCAGCTCAGTACGTTATATGAAAAAAAAGTAATAATTGAGTAAATATCTATAAGGTGCGACTACATTTTTAAGAACCAACACGATTTAAAAAAAAAAAGAAGATTTTTTTACCGATTTTAATTACAACCAAATTCAAATGGAATCTGAATAATCACCCGTATTATTATTCTTTATAATCCATTTTGCAGTCAATAACAGCCTTGAATAGACCTCGAAAACGGGAGCAGGTCTGATTACAGTATCTTTTGATAGAATTTCTCCTGGATCCTGGACATCAAGTCAGATTTTGTATTGCTGGAGGATCTGTTGGAGTGCCACTCATCTCCGCCTCACACAAAGAAGTCCATGAGGTTAAGGTCCGATGCGGTTTGAGGCCAAACACTTGGTCCAAGTTAGTAAAAAAACAATCTGACAATTAAGCCATTTTTTTCTTTGGGGAGTGTCATGGAACAGAGTCAGAGACGGAGCACCTCCAGACTCTTTCAGTTTCTTCCTGACTACCCAGATCCGGCGCAGATTCTAACAAGATTTTTCCCTGATTGTGAAATAAATACTATGTAAACCAATTTTTTTACTGGTGGAGAACACTTCTGGGGCTAGTCATGAAAAAAAAAAAGAAGAGCCCTATGCGATGCTGTCGTAAATACTCAAAGTTCGTTGTTCTCAAATAGAGGTAAGCATACCCCTGGGAGTACTAGGAGGTACTCCAGGGGGTATTTGAGAATTGAAAATAATATTTTACAAGTGTTACATAAGTCAGGGACGCCCACAGGGAGTAGGCTGGAGGGGCTGTTGCCCGCAAAATAAGGAATTTATAATTTTTCTCACTAGACATTTAATATTTCAAATTTTTTGTGATCTTCCTTTTACGATCATGTAAGGCAAACGTAATACGAATGTCAAGCTTTACTACTTGTAGAAGAGCAACCCATAGATTTTTAAGACCTTAAAGGTCATGATAATTGTTAGAACCATCATAAAACAAACTGTAGACAGATTCAAGGAGACAAAAGGTGTCACTATCGTCTTCAAAGTGGTAGACCACGAACAGCATAGACTGCGAACAACATTGAAATGATACAAGAGAGGATTCAGCGAATTCTAAAGAGAAGCCTCTGTAAAATGGCTATGGATCAGACATGGGCAATCAACAAACTTCTGAAAGAGGACTTCAAGATGTTCCCTACCGTCATCAGAAGAGAAATCACCTCTCGGTCAAAACCAAAGAAAAGAGAGTCAACCGAAGCAAGATGTGCAAGAAATGGAACTTTCAAATTGAAATTGTGTGTATATGTAAGGTCGACCCTGTAGTTACATATTATCTACATCTTTCTAACATGAATATGGATTCCAAGAATGATTTCAAATTTCTATACAAAATGTTGTATGTGTAAATAACATATTTTCTTTCCGAAAATTTTTAAATCATGTACCTTTATTCCAAGGCCTAAGAAAGCAAATCTGTCTCATTTATTCATTTACTACGTAGTAATAATAATATATCATTTCACAGCATGGGATGAAAAAGGGGCTTTTCATAATATTATAATTTGAACAATACATGGTTGTGTTTACGGTTAAAAGAATGAATGAAGACCTCTAAGGATGAATCATATACCGTACCCGGTGTGCATGGATATTTGAACACTTTTCAAATATAATTTCAATAGCATATTTCTTAAAAAAATACACTCCTCGTAAACTATTATTTTTTTTTTGATTAATGGAGTTTATTTCAAACATTTTGAAATACTGGAAACATGTTAATGTATTTAATAATAAGTAACAAAATATTCCATACGTAAACCTAATTATAATTAGAATGCCAATGTAGTTTTTTTTTTAATATTTATAATGTACCCGTCAAGCCTAGAGCCAGATGTCTTCATTAAATTTTGACGATGACTGAGTTATAATAAAGTTTGATCTAGAATGTATCTCCCGTGTTCCTGCCACAACTCGATACAAAAACCATTTCTCCGATGGTGCAAGAAGATTATTTGCATGGCTCATACAGCCCTGAAGACCAGAGATCAAAATTTAAAAATGATTTTACTATATAAATGGACAATTGCAACCATAATCTTCTAAATGGTAATAGATTTTTTTATTTATTTACAAAACTCCCGAATGGGAGATCCTTTATGCAAGGTAGTATATATTTGTTTTTTCTCTGCAACCAGTCCTTCATATAGTTTTCTTCTCAATGCTGTCAATCTTGGTGATGTCGAAAAGTTTAACAATTTTTGCCGATAGTTCTCCTAGTGCTGGTTGACAGAGGTCTTCGGGCAGTGATGTTCTGGTGGTGGATGGTGCTAGCTCTTGACTTCATTTGCAACAATAATGTAAAGTAAAACTAGTTTAAATCAGGGATGTATGGGGCACATCGTCTTTGGCCAGAAGTCCCCACTTTTATTATTTTTACAGAAATAACATCTGTATGGCGTATACCATGCTCATGGCTAGCAGGCCGCTGCTTGACGAGGTAGATTATAGTTTCGAAGACCGTGAGATAGTCAGAAATCTCTGTGGGAGTTATTTCCGCCCTGAGAAGTATAGATATCTTGATCCAGATTTCCTTTTGAGCTCATTTTTACGACGAGAGTGACATGTGATGCCGGAAGGCAAAAATAAAATCTGTAATTCCTGATGTCATATAAGCTTTGGAAATGATTCCCTCGACTTCTAGTTATAAGAGTTAACCTAAAAGTTCGAATTTCCATGTAACTCCCAGTAGAATGGATATATATATACATTCTACATATAAATATTCATTCTACATTTAATGTCCCTAATAATGCAGTCAAATTTAGCTTTTCATTATTATTACTTTAACTATCTTTCAAAATGAGTCATGATTTAAAAATATATTTTGCATGAATAATAAAATAACAAAAGGTTTCTTATAAAAAGGTTCCATAAAAAAGAGTTGATTTCTCTTCATTGAAACCTTTTTTTTGAAATTAAATGTTTTTCATAAATTAGGATTGAAATAAAAATGTATAGATAAATGATTTTTTTTGATCAAATATGTGATGAATGCAACGGAAAATACATAATTAATTAAACAGAAAGAAGTAAAATTTCACTCTTAGTACACCCCAATTGTTTTATGGACATATTTTGTCATCAATAAGTGTTCAAGCCATGTGATTATTAAAAAATGACAGATCTCATTTTAGAGGTGTTTCATGGAAAAAACATTTAAATTAAAAAAAAAAAAAATCAGTATGATAAAGTAAGTCTGTCTCCTTGAATGTATACATCAATTGTAAAAATACTACAAAATTCAAATCAAAATTTGTCGAATATGATACAAAAAAGCTAATTACAAATACATAGTCAACTCATTAAGTAAAATTAGAATAAAATACTGTATGTTTAAAGATTTTTTTATGTACTTGTGTAAACGGTCTAATTGGTCAATGTTCTAGATTCAAATTTAAAGGCTACAGATTTACAAATATTGGGAGTATTACTCAATTGCCTAGATGAGTAAATACAAAACAAAGTCATCCAAAACTTAACTTATCAAAGAATAAAGGATAACATTCATGAAACTTAAAATAAACTTTTCAAGAAAATAGATATTTAGTAAGTGTAGTTATGTTATGCTATGAAAAAAAAAATATTTAGTTTCCAAATTTTTTCCAAATCCCCCAAATGAAGTAAGTTATGCTTTTTATTAGGAAATTAAATATTTGAAATTTAATTTAGTTTCCAAATTTTTTTCAAAAAAATTTCAAATCTTAGAAATTTTTTGGATTAACGAAAAAAAAAATAATATTTGAACATTTACATTTGGTTTTATAATTTTTCAACATTCGGCTGTAAAATATATTAAAATAATGTATCCTTATCTTTAACACCGATGTCTAATAAAAGCTTTCGACTTAAAAAAATAGTCCAAAACAAAAAAATATATGGCCTTTTTCTGATGGCCCCGAGGCTAGTAGAGAAAATTAAGGCCTTATTTGGAATCCGGGGATCAAACTCCGCTAAGTTGAGGATATGTTGTTCTTTTGCATAAAAAAAGTGGGAAATTTGTTTGAGAGTGTTAGTATTTATCCTTTGTTTACGGATATAATCAATAATCCAATTAGTACAAATGTAAACAAATTTTTCTTGTAGGAACAAATAATTTACTACTCCTAGCTCCCATTTTAAATATTGAATTGCATTACAAAATTATAGTAATTGGTTTTTTTATATATCTCACTCGTAGCATTAAAAAAAAGTAGGTTAAATAAAAATGAAAAAATAAATTCTTATTTAATATGTATGTATGTTTACTGAATAGCCAATTCTTGGCTCATATTTTATAAGAAGAAGTGACTTGAAAAGCAAGTTTTTTTCTCTTGCTTGAAAGGAACCCTTTTTCTGGCCTTGTTCTTCCTCTTTCCTTTCACTTACTTCAATTTGTCTTAACTACTCGTATGTAGTTTTGGCATTTAACATGATAAAATGGATTTTTGACACTTACTAATGATGGTAGTTTGAGCACGTACGCTCCTTCTTTTTTATATGAATGATGCCAAAATTTTGCAAAATCAAACATCAATGTTATATGTACAATAACATATATATTCTCGTTAGTTTAATTGCTCTGACTTTCATACATATCTATATAGTTATCATCAAAGCTATACACCAAGTGAAGAAACACAAAAAAATAATACGATGAACATTTGTAGAAACATATAGTTAGTTGTCTATCCAATGACTTTTTGTCCGCTAGGGGCAAGGAGTATAATAGAATATTATTTTATAAAAATAACAACTGAACTACTAATTTTCATATATCATTTTTAAATTAAGGGGTGAACTCTGAAAATGGAAGACAAAATGATTAAGGAACATTAAGCTGTGGCATCATAAAAAGCAACATCGTGCGTAAAAAAAAATATATTAATAAAACAAGGAGTTATATAGGCTAGCAGGGGCGTTTTGCCCCTAGATTTTATAACTTTGGTGATTACAGTGGAAGAAAAAGTATTCATCACTTTCTTATAATTTATTTACATAAAAGAATGTACACAAAAGTGTACCGTAATCACAAAAGCAGGGAATTTGGTATTGCCCTGTATTTTTTATTTTTCATTTTATTCCTCTAAGCAAGAAACGAACCATCAAACGTCCAAAAAAAATGGCTTTTTATGTACGTGGTTTTTGATTTGAAAGTTTGTAAAATGTTTGAAAAAATGAGTTTTTAATAATATTTCTTTAAAATCATCTATATGAATGAAATTATATGATTTTTATTTTATTAAGGATTATAGACGAAACCCATATTTTGCAATATTATATCTCTAACTTGCCTCATGATATGCGTTTTTTAGTTCCAAGAAATAAATATTATCTTTTAAAACTGCGTATAACGGGTATTTATTTTGATGTTTTATTAGTAAAATCTAATTTTATGTTAACAAGTGAATAATATATTATTATTAAATATACTTTTGTTGTTCATTTATTTTCAATACGACACCCAATTTATAATTTTGGACTACGAAAAGTACGACTATTAAACTCTTAAATCTATGACCTTTTATCTATTATTCCTTATTTTTTGGGGGTTGATTTGTTTTTATTTGAGCATATTTTTATTATATTTAATAAGTTTCATATATTTCGTTTATTATTAATTTTTTCCTTTTTTTAAAATACAAATAATCAGTTGACTTTTATGAATGACTACCGTGATAAAAGGTTCAATGATGTTGTTTCAATACTAGATGTTGATGCTTGAAGTAGCATCCCAAATGAGGTTCGGTGAGCAGATTCTGTAAGTTACTGATATTTTACCAATAACTTCCATCATTTATATCTCTTGTTTTTGAATCCCAAATTGTCTATCTTCTTAGTTACAGATTGATAGTAAAAACAGTAGATAGCTGTTTTTGATGTAACGAATGCGATTGAACGGTTAAAATATTTGATTCTACTCTAATTTTGAACCACATTTGCAAGTTAAAATTAACAGTGAACTTGACTATAATGGGTAACTTTTTTCTCTTATCTCCAGTCAACCCATGCTTTCAGATATAGAATAGTACGAAACTACTTGCCGTTATGATCCATATTGAATGTGAAACAATGACCATTTTCATTTTAAGAAGTTATTCATCTGCTATTCCCTAGATAATCATCTTTGTAATGCGATAAACATACAATTAGAAAAAAATTAGACTAATCATCAACTAAACTTCCAGACATATTCACACTGGTGGAAAAGTGTGGTTACTTTTTTGAATTTGTGATTCAATTTGAAGTCGTGAATGTTAGCACAAACCATTTTATCAATTTTCCCTATGTATAATTAATAAAGATGATATAAATATAATATAGCACACCTAAAAATGAGTTAGCTACATCTTTGGTACCATTGAGATCGGTTATTATGTGAAATAGCGGTAATTCATTGGTTATGGACCAAAATTTTATCTCGTAGAACACACTCCGAGCTTGTTCTACTATCTTTACTATCAAGCTCTGAGCAAGAAGATAGACAACGGGATATCAAAAATAAGAAAAATAAATAATGGAAATGATTTGATTGATATCAGTATCATACATATTTGGGAATCTACTCCAATCATTAATATTCAGAATTGGAACAACACAAGTGAGCTTTTTATAACGATAGCCATTCCTCAAAGTCAGTTGATTATTTTTTTTTCGAAAAAAAAGGAACTACATTTTTATTACAGATCAAGAGTATTAAAATTTTAGAATATAAAAATTTGCTTATTTAAATACAAATCCACCCCAAAAATTTAGGAAGAATAATAAAAGATTGTATTTTTAAGAGTTTAATAGACATTTTATTTAATTCAAAATTATAAATTGGTAAAATAAGTGTCTTATTTGGTATAAGTTAACAACAAAAGTATATTTGATAATAATGTATTACATACTGGTTATCAAAAAATGAGGCTTTATTAAAAAAAATAAGGAGAGGCATTGAAATAAATGCGGGGTAATACGCGATACCAAAAGACATTATTTATTAATTCACACCATGTTTGGAAATAAAATACTCATATCCTAAAGTAAGTTAAATATGGATTGTTAATATATTGCTGTAAAATATATACTTCATCCATAATACTTAATAAAATAAAAATCCTGTAACTTGATTCAAATCGATAATTTTTATAGAAAACAACATAAATTTCAAATCAAAATACTAAAATATAAGGGCTGTAGAATTTTTCTATTTCGAGCAATGGTGTCAATGATGGTGAAATCAAAAACTCAATACGGTATGTGTCAAAACTGAAGAACCTTCCAGCTATCAAGAGGAACAAGGAGATCCGTTAGCGGCAATAATATTCATAATTGCAGTAGATCCTCTTCTTAATCAAATAAATAATACCAAGTTATTGAGGAAAAACCAACCTAGGGATGGGCTTTCTGTATGAGCCTACGCAGATGATACATCTGTTATAATGAATGGAAACAAGGTGTTGACAATAGCATCATTCATAGAACTCAATAGAGTTTTATCATCTTTTGGCAGAACGTGGGGGCTACTAGTTAATGAAGAGACGTCGAGTATAATCACAAATAATCCATACATTGTAAATATAGATCGACTAATAGTCTAAAACAGGATCAGGGTACTTGGTGCATCCATGAGTTGCAACAAGAGATCCATTCTATCCAAAATATATCAGCGTACCAGTTTCATAAAGAAGCTTGGATTTTGTAGATGTGATCTAATTGATCTATGGAACTCCTCCAGGATTTTAAATGCCTCCATATCATGCTACTAACTGAATTCGATGAAAATTTGTGCAAGGAGGTGACAACATTATTTTGGGATTCCTTGTTCTCAGCACAACAAGTTACATCTGGATAAAGAGAATAACAATATCTCTGAAGAGGTAGGAGATCTATGAATGATTAGTTTCCGAGACATATGGAAAGCTATGTTAGCCGAGTGATTGGCGAAATGGTTAAAAAGAATGGACTTATGAAACAACTGTTTCAAAAATAATACCCTAAATGAACAGAACTGTCATCAATGCATGCAGTTGATTTTTCAAAAACTAAATGCAGTTAGTCATATAAATAAACTTACAAACACAAAAGAAACGCTCAAATTGTTTGAACTATCTTGCGGCGTAAATACACGTCTAGCTAATGCATTTACAGAAGTGAATCCTTCACTTCTGAGAAATGGTGTGGACGATTTTTGAGACCTGGAGGGTTTGTATCACAATCTTCTGGCCTCATTAACTTTTAAAAGGCTTACATGATCACAGAGGAAAAACTATTACAGACCACCATGTTAAAATGATATCTCATTCAGGAGCCAGGTAAAAACAATGAGTTTGAAATCGATTCGAAGATTATGGTTGCAGTTGTTATTAGATGTGTTAAAGTCGGTATTAAATCGCAGGAGCGTTGATGTATCCGCTCCTCAGGCTTGTATGATCTATGCAAATCATTTCCTTACTCCCCCTGAACAATAGTTCACGTATCGAGTAGTAACAGGAACACTGGAGGTATCAGGATATCTATCAGATAACCTGAATTGCTATTTCTTCCATTCAGAAAGAAATACAGCTTCACACCTTCTGTGGGAGTGACCAGTTTTAAAACCTGTTTATTATACACTTGGAGAGCTGATAATATCACACTTCGGATACTAAGTGAGCCAACAGTATTTTTTCACACTATCTTCCAATGACAAAATATATCATCACGAAGTGATTGTGAAATTTCAATTCTGTTTCTATGCCATGAAAGCATCTAGCTCCCCAAGCATGACGGTGGCGTGATAAATACTTTAAGAAACTATGTTAGCATTTTAAATACAATTAAGCTTCGGTCTTAAAGATTTCAATGAATGTTTGTTTGTGATTTATAAGTTTTTTATTACTATATTGTATCATTCTGTAATATGTTTCCAATATTTCAAAAACTTTAAAATAAATTCTGGTCATCAAAAGAAAAACAAAAAACCATCCAAACACATGCTTGAAAGACCTTTTTTTTTGACGTTTGACGGTTATTTTTTTGTTTAGAGGAATAAAATGTAAAATATAAAATACCCGCCGATACCAAATACCCAACTTTTGCCCTTTTGGTACAGTCTAACGTACGTTTAATGTATATATAAGCTTCAAAAGGAAAATTATGTACTTTCATAACCTACTTTAAAATTCATATACTCAAAAATGTGTCATTGCTCAGAAATGAAGTATCTCACCACTCTCAAAAAGCCGCAGGTACTGCAAAATTAAACGGTGGGCATTTCACAAAAGTGATTTTACACACCTTGTATAAGCTTGCTATAAAGTTGAAGTCTATCAACTCATCTCTCTACAGCTGCATAAATTTAATGAGGGAGGAATCATATATTTATATATTCATAGTCCCACCGAAAAGTTACCTACCTGTGGTTTTAACCAATGTATTTTACCTACAGTGAAGGTTGACTCATACGCACTATTGATACAAATAATTAATTATCACTTTTTTATAGAAAATTGACTACATTGAGAAGACCGAAGAAATTTGCAACAATTTTGTTTTTTTAGCTAATTTGCTCAGAGTTAATCCACTTAAGCTAGACAAAAGTCGAGTACTATATACAAGGGTCTATAATGTATATCATTAATATATCTTTGATACAAGAAATAATAATCATTCGCACTATTAAAATATTGAAGGAGTGTGCATGTAGCATCGAACATGTACACAGGGTACACTGTATATAGTACTCCCTGATGTGTATAGTTTACATACTTTCGATCTCAGCAAAAAATAATGTAGTCTTATTAATGAAATATTGCAGGTAGCAATGTTTCTGTTTTGTGCTATTGATTTCTAATGTATATCATAAATCTCATGCATTTTTAGTATATACCAAAATTTGAACAAAATACAAATGCGGATATATAAAAGTGAATTAACTCTCTCAAGCGATTAGTATGTAGTATATAGCGAGCAATGGTTTATTTGATTTTGTAAGTGAGTGATCTAGAGACTAAAGTACTCATCAGTTTCGGGTTATTATTTTTTTTTTTTCAAACACTAATTATTCTTTAATTTTTAGGAAATAACACATATGAGTCTATAAAAGTATTGAGTAGTTACGGGTGAGTTTGCTCATTACTAAGGAAAGTAACACTGAGGATTTCTTGGGGGCTATCGTCTATATTAGTAAAGCTAAATTTGTCTTTCAGTGGACACCTACTTACTCCTGACAAAACCAGGTACATCTCCTAGTAAAGTTATAAAGAATATCTTGTTATATAATGTAGAAGTTTAAAATTCGAACTGTTCAGACTTTAATGGACCTTTGGGTAAGTATAAGATTACTTTGCAAAAGTGTCAATAATTCTTGTCAACTTTTCTTCGAGATATTGTATAAAAACTTATTTCTTGGGTAAAAATAATTTTATGTCTTTTTGTTGACATATTTTTGAAATGTGAACTCACTGACAAGTGAGGCAACAAATTTGAAATATTTTAACCCCATTACAATCAACACTTTATTGTATGATTCAATGTGACTCATATTGGGTAAGATGTGCTTATTTAAAAAAATGGCGGGAAATACGAAATTACTTTTTTCCCCACATTGTATATTTAAAAAAGTAATTTCCACTAAAGTTTAACTCATTTTCTGTAATATCATGTCGTATATATCCAAAATATAAAATGTATGTACATTTTCCTTAAATTAATTTTATACCATGTCGTACTTAGTTTGTAAACGTAACTACATGCTAACATGAATACATAATGAATAAAAAATGATCAAATTATTCAGAAGCTCTGAAACGTCAATTTAAAGTAAATTAAGTCAAATTATCAGATGACATATGTGGGTGTAAGTAAATGGAAACAAATTATCACTTTAAATTCTGATAAGTTTCTAAATGTATAGTGCTAGATGTTCATTTTTTGAATTACGACGGTGTAAGACCTTATAAAACCTTATAATTGTATTTTACTCGCACTCTACAAAAGTATAATGTCAGTATATCAAAACCATTTTTAATGTTCTTTTGATAGGTTCAATACACCAGTTGTAATTGTCAAATATACAAAATCATATTTGAATGAGTAAGGTACGTTTATTTAACAAATGATACACATCGAAAAGTTACAACTTCTAAATATATTCCTAGTAATTTAATGAGTGAATGTCTATGCTAATTTTAAATGGAGCGGTATGCTGATTATTTAAGGAACCCTTGTGTAGGACTGGGAATTTTTTTGTTTGTACTCTTCAAGAATAAAATTTGTTTTTAAGTGTCAAAAGGAGTTATGAAATATTTTTTTTTTTGAGTGGGTTATGCCAGTAATATGTATGAGAAAACTAAAGACTTGGAAATGGCTGTTGATACTGCGATGCCATTCACTCTTTTTAACAAATCGCACTGAACCAAAAATTGCTCTCTTTTCGAATGGAGGACAGATAAAATGTTGCCATCAGAATGAGGATTTCAGAAGCACCGTTGTCCTTATTTGGATAGTGCACCATAGCTTCAACCTTTGAACCCCTTTAAGGGTGATCTAATGCGGCAGAAATTTATATGGACATTTGTGGACGTATCAATACTTTTTTATGTATTTAGAGAAATGGCTTATAACAGTCAACTTTTAAAATATTACTGTTAATAAAAGTAAAATATGTAAATATTATTTTTCTAAAAGTAATACGCGTATTGTAAGAATATTAAGAGATATTATAATGAACGTAAAAGTTTAATAAATAGTTTTAAAATGTGAATAATATAAAGGTTAGTTCTAATAAACGTTCTCAATTTTGTCTCGCCTCATCTCATCCCCGTACAAACCGGTTTTAATACACACACATAATAGTTGAGAGTAAGTACGGTACGAAAGTGAATTTACCACGTCATTTGCTCATAATGCTTCCTTACGACAACATACCCTGTTTTATTTTAATCAGGAATAAAATTGTTGTGGATTTTTGCGTATTTTGTACAATTTATTTGGTAACATAGACAACCCATTTTTGGCTAAATCTGTCGGGTGTACTACTTGATTTGACCAAAAATTTAGAAAACGTATCAAGCAGAATGATGAAGACGCACCGACGACAGTTTTCCGGAAGCCTTGTAACCTGGAATAGGCCAAATCGTCCGAAGTACTTCTATGTTGAGGAAAATAAATAAAAGCAGAAAATGACATGAATCCCTGCCAGTCAATGAATGCAATCGCTGAGAGAATTTACATATTCTATTGATTTATTCTGAGAATGTGATGTTCTTGGGCTCCTAACTCGCTGGAATTGAAAAATTTACATTATATTGTGAGGAACTATCTTAAATGTGTTCCCAAGACAGGTTCTCAAAGCACCACAAGATCTCTGAGGGCTGATATAAGAATGGTATTTCTGGAATTTACCAGGTGAGATGGTCAAGAAGGCAGTGGGATGTTTCTGCTGACGTGGTGAATATGTGGTCTAAGCTTACGGCGATTTTATTGACAAAATGTCAAATTTATGTTATGTAATGTTGATTTTGGGGAAAATTTAAAAAAACGCCTAAAAAATAAAGTCGCAGTAGCGTTTTACTTTTTTTTTCTCGGCTTGCAAATATTTAGATAAACCAGCCTTTAAATATAAATATGTCCCATAACATAATTTGAGTAGAATTAACTTGAGGTCAGCCTCACTTCCCTAATGAAATCATAGAGGTATATAATTCCATGGACAAGTCGTTTCATAATAAAAACTATGTTTGAAGATATATTTATTGGATCTTTAGAGGTAGATGATGCTGTGTTCAGAAAGTCTCGTTTGGTGGGAGGATATATGTTGCTTAGTATCCAGGGTGGGGAAGATGGATTTATATATTTTTTAAAGCTATGTGTTATAAAGTAAATTTTTTAAAGGAACGCGTATAGTATCGAGGGATGAAACCAGTTCTTTTAAGTTTGCTTTGCTAGATTTGGTTATTTCTGAACTAAGGAAATATCGACAAAAACCTGACTTGTACTTTTTCCTGGGACTTAATAAAATAGTTTATGTACGGATTTAAGAACTTTAAATTGAGCTTAAGAGGACATTAAGTTTGTAAAATTTCCCCATGTAGGGATCAAAATCCATTTACTAATATTAATAGGTATTCTCCAGTAGCACTCCAGTTACGAAAATTAGAATTAAACATCACCGACATAGTTTAAATCTGGGGAGATATAAAAGTACGATTACTAAAAAACCAAATAAAAAATCGTTAATGTAAACGGTAGTGTTGTTTCACTCCTTATTTTTTTAATATTTTTGTTGTCTTTTTTATTATCTGTTACACTTTAACTACAATTAATAATTAAATAAAATACCTAAAGGAATTGCATTATAATAATATAAATAGACATTATAGCTTAAATTTAGATCTCCAGGGATGGATCAATTCATCCGTTCTTTTTCTTTTTTATGTCTCAATTCAAAAAAAAAAATTATACAAAAATAAAGTGTTCATTTAACAATATTGGAAGCAAAATAAAAATGAAATGCATTCACAAAAATATTGGAAGAATGGACGCAAATACTAAGAAAGGGATAAAAGTTATAATATAATAAACATTTCCACAGCCATAAATTACCTCAGAGACAATACTGTTTTTTAAAAATATTCACAATCTGTTTTAAAATTTTTTAGGTAACATTCTGATTCAGAGGGTATGCACCTCACTATGTCAGAGTCAAAACCTCATAACTATTCATAGGTTCTTCGTATTTTTATATTTAAAGCGACGTATCGTATTGTGACATCGATAAAAATGCCTCTAAAATCTTCTACTCTGATTGGCTCTCTCAAAGTGAGTTTTTTTGGTAATATATGCCTTGGAATTTATCAGTCCATAATAAAGTTCCTTAGTTTTGGGACGTGAGTTCCTATCTTTATTTATATCTGAAAAAGATGGTCCCCATTAATTCAGTCTTGGTCTGGTCCATTTCAGTCCTTAAACTAATAAAGTTCAGTGTTTGATGACGTCACTGAACTTTATTTTTTCTTCTTTAAGTCAGTTCCGACTGACTGTCCCAAGTACCGGCGGTCTTAAGGGTAGATCTGAAGGATTGCTATGACTCCTCGTAAGACTGGACTCGATTAGGCCATTAAATAAGGACTCACATAAGGCTAGTAACCGGGGACCCCCCTTTGGTCTATGTACTCTGCCTTGCAAAACAGATGAAGAAACATAATAAAGACAGAGACGGTGGAATGAATCACTTCACGCTGCATCCTAATCGTCAAACAGGAATGAAGCCACTGTTACCACATACCCTTCTGTCGACGGCGGACAATTTAAAGAGGAATTCCTTTTGAGGGTGGTAGCGAAATCCATGCTGAAATCAAAGTATTTTTATTATAACACAATTAAGATTAAATAAATTATATTCGAAAGACACGACATAATAAGACCGAACCAATTTTGCTTACAAGATATAATTTAATAAATCTCAAGGAATTATTATAACTTCCAGTGAACGATCAACTCCATTATCCCCTCGATACAGCTATAACTATTTTTTCCTCGACTTTAAAGAAACGTTTTATGCAAATAAATTTACTGGAGCTCTTAAATTAGAATTCAAGATTAATAGCGACAAACAGAGGCCTAAACAGAGCATAATCTGTAAAATGGTCGATATTAAATGAAGTAAATATGAAGCCTAACATTTTGCTGGTGAATACCCTCGTATGTAAACTCGATTAGGAAGATATGTTTACCTTTTATAATGGCGTGAGCAATTGAAAAATCAATTTTATTTTAGCAAACCATGTGTGTATTATATAGTAACGATTACAAAGGGAATTTTGGTTACAAGAAAGTTTACCGCGTTCTTTCCTCCACCCCCAGAAAGTTATCTTCCCTCTTTTCACCCCATGGCAAGTTCAACTTCCTCTTTTTTACCCCAAGGCAAGTTTATCCCGACGAAAAAATGATATTTTTATATCAAATTATGAAATTATTATAGTATTATGGGTGAGTTGTTTAATTTGCTTGTACAAGTTCAAAATGTATTTTAACCCATTCGAAACCGACGGCACATAAGATTCCCAACAGTTCAAATGATATCTAGTACACGATAACTCGATAAATATGTAAATAGTTCATGTGAATAAAATCCATAAGACTCCATAAGTACTCAAAAATTTTTCTAAATTGTTTTAGTTAACTTTCTTTGCATTGCAGCAGTTTTTCAATTTGACACCAAATTAAGTTTGTAACAATAACCGCACTTCAGTAAGATAAAACAGTTTATATTTTTTCCAGTATTTCTGTAACATTAATATAATTTTCCTATTTATTACTATAGGCTGAATAATTTTTTTGTTTCGACTAAATATTAAAAGCTAATTCGGGTCTCCTGTGGACACTAAAACAATATAATCCCATGAAACCAATCAAACAATGGTATGAAATATGGGCTAGAACTCATATGAATGGCTATTTTTTTCAAATTTTAGCATATATCAAGGCAAAAATTGCGATATTGGCAGCAGAAACATGCAAAATGATTTTGGCCTTGGTATAAATGTTTTGATTTATCTTAGAATTATTTATTCGAAAAAAAAATCCCCAAGTTTGCTATGATCATTATATGTAAATAAAAAAAATGATTGCCCAAATGTCAATTCTGACTATAACTATTTTACAGAGCACTCTTCAACTTTTAAGACTTCCTGAAGACGCCCAAAAGCTTAGAGCGTACGAATGTAAATTCGTTGATCACGTTCAAGTGTAATTTTCTCGACTTGTACGGAACCTAAAGAGCTGAGGCTTGGAACTATTTGTTTATCCTTTAATATATCAAAATATGAATTAATTCCCATCGCTCAACCTTCATTGAATATTGAATTATTAAGTGTTCAAAATTCAATGGAGCACCCGATATATTGGTATTTATTGTAGAGAAGGATTTTTTCTTTGGATGAAGTTGTATTGGGGTGAACTTTTTTTGTGATGAAATTGCTTTGGGACAAACTTGTCTTGAGGTGAAAAGAGGGAGATAAACTTTCTGCAGGTTCAAAAGCCCGTATTATATCTGTATTTTCTAGACAATTATTTTCGTAACAAATATTTTTATGGCCAAACACTCAAGCTTTATTTTATTTCTTATATGCCTGACAAGGGATGTCTATTTTTTACATAGTTGTGTTATGATTCAATTTAAAAAGAAATAAATGTCCCAACTAGAGTCCAAGAAAAAACTATCCCAAAAATAATAGTATACATAATGCTGAAGAACCAATCTTTCTAAGAATATCCAATCAAAACCAAAATATAGCAAAATTACGTTGTAAAAATGTTAATAACTTATTTTAGTATAATTTTAAATATATACATGTGGATTTATGTTAAATTTTAATAATAAAGCAGCAATGTTGTAATATTTTTTACATCAAAGCATCACATCAAAACTAAGTTTGAAGCTATATATTTTAATATTATTTTATGCTACGATAAAAATATTAAATAAGAATGAAAAATGAAATCTATAAAAAAATTGCTATTTAAAAAAATGATTAAATTTGATTTTTTTCGCTTATTGTATTAGTTTATATTAAAACAAATTGTTTTAGATGGATGTAAAGGTATAAAATTGGAGATGTTGTTTCTAGTGAATCTTTCTTATGAAAAGAAATACGTCATAGTTTCTCTTTCGTTCTTTATATTGTAGATCATTAATATGACTCATGGTAGAGACAAGAAAAAGGCGTAATACATTACAGAATGAGTTGTGAAAATCTCCCCGCGATTGATTTACAGTAATTAATAAAATCTTTTCTTTTTCCAGGCATATGAATATTATATTCTACTCGTAACTTAAATTTAGTGCTGAAATTTAGTTACATACTGAAGTATGTATTTGGAAACAAAAGATTGAGTTAAATCTCATAATAGTTCATTATAAAGATTTGATTCAATCAGAAGCTCATAAATAAGAAACTTAGAAGAGATTCAAGAAGTGGGCTTGTAAAGGACCATTAGGGTTGTATTAATTAGAGACTTTAAATAAGTTAATTATGAGGGATTGTCAGTCTTTTTGTGTAATAGAACGGCTTTTATATTTGGGAAAACATCACCTTGGACAGAGGTCATACTTGACAACAAATTGTTTAAATCCTCGCTGTTACAGATGAACAATTGGAGATGATGGGTTCGATACAAGTGTATTTGTTGCAACGAGCAGCTTTGCCGTCATCTCAAGAACCTCAGCGGCGACGTATTCCCTGACAACATCCAAGTAGAATGTTTATAGCTCATTGGATAATTTGATGAAATGTTATGGCAGTTAATCTCTTTTTCCCACAAACATTCTTTAAACTGTCGTTACCATGTCATTTTTTGGTTTCTTTTCTTTTATATACTGACAGTGCTTAAAGTTAAAACTTTAAGTACTGTTGAACATTTTTTTTGTGTTATGGCTAAGCTTTTTTCAAAAGAATAATTATACTTGATATTATATTCGCTTAAGTCAAGCTTAGTCTGTGACTGTTAGCCCAAATTGGACCGTGTATAGTGTGGAAGGTGACATCTTGAACTTGACTTACAATCAATCTGTATGACCTTCGGGTGAATATTTTAAAATAATAGGTTGTCTTATTAAAAGTAGGGACTATTACAGTGAATGAACAATACAAAAATTAACTTTCAAAAATCACCAGTTACCAGCATAGAGGCAAAAAGGCAAACTGTGTCTGATTTCCTCCAAACCCAAGTGAGTTTCAAGGAGGTCGTAGGGTACTCCTGCACTATTGTTCACAAGATTGAAAGCACGCTGGCCTCAGGAGAGAGCCTGGAGAGGTCTCCTGACAGAGGAGGAAGCCGGAAAATCGGAGTCATGTAGGATGTGGACACTGCTATCAAAACCAGATGTCCGGTCAAGTCAATCAAGCAGCAGGCCAAGGCACGCAGTGTCAGTGATTTGACTGCCAAGAGTTATGTGAAGGATTCAGGGAAAACCTCTTATACAGGACTACATTGGCAACGACTTTCAACAGCAACCAAGCCAAACTGAGTCCAAAGAGGACATAAACGTTTGACTTGCTTAAAGGATCAACGTTGGTTTGGACACCCTCCTTGCCACACTTTTTTCTTCTCAACTAAGCTGTTGGAACTGTAGTTGAAAAGGAAACCTATACTACCACTCACTAAAATTTGGATGACCTCAAGGCCACCATTGAGTAGAAGTGGGTGGCCATGTCCGAAGATTTCATAATGAAATGCTGCAGATCCTTCACGTTTTGTTTAGAGGCCATGGTAGCAGCCAAAATAAATTATTTTGAAAAATAGCAAAAGATATCAAGGAATAAGTCTGTCAAAAAATCCTTAGTGTTTTACTCGTTTTCATTCTTGCAATAGTTTACACTGTTGCAAGTAATCAAAAATTCCATAGTTTACCTTGCACACTGTATATATTTTAAAGTATAATTTAGAAGTGGCGCTGTACTAAATTTTCCCCTCTATTTTTGACTCCAGATAAGAAGTAATCTTATTTTTCTACTGAAAAAGTAGGTATATACTCAGAAAGCACTTTGGCTTTTGTTGTGACAAAAACAAAATACAATGACCCAATTTATTAAAGAAGTTACATTATTTAGATTACTGCAATAATGTTTTTATTATAATGAATACTCAAATAATCTTCTATTTTAAAGAAAATGAATTCGGATATTTTTTTCCCCTCTTATTTGTTTCTATTCATGTAAAAAACTCATACAATACTCACTTTACCAATAATTGAACTATAGTGTTGGAATAAATAATAATAATGATAATTAATGAAATAAATTACTCACCATCACAATAAATATAATTACTTATTTTTACTTTGTACAAATTAAAGAATATTTTTATTAGACGTCAGCATTGATCAAGTCGACTATCTAGAAATAGGCAGAAAAACCATATAATTATTTTTAATGTTCCATTATTTGGTCAAATAGAGTTGCACATTAATATTTAAAGTAAATAATATTGTTTTTCATTTTCTCTGTTTGACGTAGGAATGCTCTTTGAAGTCCATTTACAATCAGTATATTTCCTTCTCTATGAAGTACCATGACGCAAACCTACTCACAATGAGCTCAATAGAATACTTTCTCCAGAGCACGTTGTCCATTGATCGATGTTGTTCCATTGGTTTGACAGAATATTTTATGATTTTAAACTAAATATAATTTAGCTCCTGAGTTTTATTGGTGCTGTTTATGAAACTCAGTTTATCGCTTCAAATCTTAATTTTCACAAAACGCTTTTTTGAGTTCATATTCATAATTTGACAATAATTTAGGGACTAAGGGATATGACTAGAAGAGATTACATTTAATTAATTAAAGCACTACAACTTTTTCTTGTCTCTACCGTAAACCGTTAGATTATAATTACAGGATGAACATAATATGTATCAGGGAAAAGAACTTTTATGTCATCAAATCCTGTAATAGAAAATTACTCATCACATACATTAAAAGGAATATATATTATATTTATAACAATGTTTTTTAATCCTATCTTGAAACTTATTCACTCAATGGAGATTAATTGAATCAAGATTCCTGCTCTTTTACTAAAATGACATATTCTTCGTTTTGCAATGCGTTGCTTTGTTGCACTAAAAGATGTTATTTCTTCTTTAATAATTAAAAAGCAATCATTGACATTAAACTATTTACCCTCTCTGTTTCCAATATTAGATTGATAAAAAAGAAAGTAAGACGTGTAGGGTAATTTATAGAAGTATCCTGAAGTTTGATTCATTATTTTTTTTTTAAAGTCATTTAATTAAGTTTCATCATGATTTGTTCATTTTTTTAATATATATTGGGGAAACCGAGTGGGTTCGAACCAACTCTTGAACATTCTTTGTATCTTAAAATGTGCATCTCTCAACTAAATTTAAAAAAAAATACATTGTAATTAATTGATGACCATTTGGTTAAATTTACTTATAAAAATGTTTTTTGTGTGATCATTTGTTTCCTTTCTACAATATTATAACTTTTTTTTTGGCAATGTGTTCGATGTAACACCTCTCCTTGGGATTTATGGTATACTTCATATATTACAATTTTTGAAGTAATACAATTTTTAAAACTTTAATAATATTTCAATGATTTGACTATATGAGCATAAAAGTTATTATTACATACCATTTTACAAAGAACAAAATTATAAAAAATCTTCCAAATGAAGCTGTAAATCTTGAGTTGTTTTTCACAATATATATTTCTTTCTTATTATATTACATTACGAACATACACTAATAATACTAGGGGTTGGTAAACATTAACTAAAGTTTGAATACTCAAATTTTTAAATTTTGTTTTTTTTGGATTGTTTATTATTTCCTCTATCTATTTTTATATTTTCGGCTTGAAGGGTAGTATTTTTTCCCTGCTATCCGTAGCCACTATACAGCACCATGGTTTTCTTCCTCGATTACTTTTCTTTCTAGGAGGAGCCTTTAGAAATAGTCGGATTTCCTTTGAAGATATTTCCCGTGAATTATCTTAATCTTGGGGCTTTATTTTATTATTGTGTTCAGGATTGTTAATATATGGCGATAGTTGTGGCCTGTCAAATACATTGGATATCATGGAGTCAATTTCTTGAAACTCGTCAGAATTCAATTTCTTGAAACATGTCAGAATTCAATAGATATATTTTTGTTGTTTTAAATCTATTCTTAATATTAGAACAAGAACAGGCTCCAGTCTAAGATGTGAATGTCAAATTAAGAAGATCATAAATTAATATCTTCTTTCATGGATTTGTAACCATCCAAAATTGCATTTTTTACCGAAATAAGGCATGAAAGACCAAGAAAACAAAACATACAAGGGCTGCAATTTATTGAAAGTGTGAAAATGAATATTAAGTATCACAACTTCCTTATCTTTGGCATATTTAATTGAATAATAATATATATATTTATATTTCATGATTATCCATGATAAGTTGGACCATATTGCTTTTAGATGCATGCGAATATTTGATAAAGTGTTTAATAACTAATATGTACTTGTCAAAAAATTTAGTGACAGTGCTTCTATTAAATGCTGAAATATAAGCCAATGATATTGATTTGGATTTCCTAATGCTGAGTGTCTTGTTTCGATCCAAGAATCCTTTAATCCAATCCTTTCCAACTACTTTTTTATCGTCCCAAGTTTTCGGATGAAAACTTTGATTTTTAATAGCATATTCATTGTCCAACCTACGAGTTTGAATTGGACTCAATCTATAAGACATTGAAGCCTTAGTTTTTAAATATTAACAATATTGGCTTTCAATTTTATCGTTAAAAACGGTTTGTTGAGTTCTACGAGGAATAAATTTGTTGTCCCTGTCTATGATTTAAGATCGTTTTGTTGCGCCCAATAAAGTTGTTTATGCACTTTTGAAGCTTTAAGTTCCTCCAGCATGATTCTGAAATGCAACTTGAAGGTTTTCTAAGCATTTTCTTATATAAAAACTTGGCATCTTAATACATTTGCCATCTAATGTAAAATTTAAAAAAGCCCTGCAAGTACCTTCATATTATCATCTTCATTTGAAGAGGGGAAGTAGGAATGATTGTACAACCAATATCCCAGGAATAAAATTAATACTTGATTTGATATATCTCTTATTATCTGACTAAAAATGATAACATCAGTACTATCAAACTTTAATGTCTTCCAAATTATTGTTCGTGCATTTCTGAGAAAATCCATTGAATAACAAAGGAAGTACTTTCCTATGGATAAAATTGAACTTGATTAAACCAATTTAAACATGATATTTTCTGAAAAAAATGGAAAGTACGTTTTCGTCCGCCTTTCGAATTCCACCTGGTTTTCCCTATTTAACAATAGGCAAACTGTGACGTCACGGAAAATACTCTATTGCCACGACACAGGATATAGATTACTATGTCATCATAATAATATTCACATAGGTAAAAGATAAATTCATGAGTTAGTATAATTTAGTAATTAATAATTAAAGCAGGATTGGAGCCATATACGAATTTACAGACAATTTTTTGTTAAAGTTCATTAAAAAAAGAACATTTATTTTTTAAAGAGTACAATAACATAAATTAGGCCTTTATCAATGTAGATATTTTCCTTTTCTACATAAGTGATGATTATTTTTCAACTTTTTCTAATTTCGATATTAGCTAGTTAGAAAAAATTGTAGTTGGGTAAAAACATAATCTTTGCAAAAATTTCTTTTTCCTGGGATTTAATCTTTAGGTAGCACATTGACCTAATTATTATATTGTTTTAATTAATTATGATAAACCTTATTCTAACGTAAAATACACTCGGATTTTTTTTTTTTTTTTTTTTTTTTTTCAAACCCTAAAAAGCATAAAGAGAAAATCATATTAAGAAGTTTTGATCTTTGCTTTCTAAAATTGTAAAAGAATGATGCGGATCACCAAATTTTTCTAACTTTTTTCTATTTCTTTTGTTCCATAACTGGGAAAATTTTAGAATACAACGTTTTTAATATTCTTTATAGTTTAAAACAATGTCCTCCAAAATTATTTTTTCAGAATAACTAAAAATGTTTTATTTTTGTATCTATGTAATTTAACGAAGGTAATTTTCATGACGTATGACAACTTTTTCACAATACCCGTAATCGAAATTTCCAAAAAGTTGAAAATCAAACCGCTCATATGTATAATTAATATTTTACTAGATAGGTCTATTAAATTTATGACTATTTTTTAATAGATTAAAGTTATTGCATTTCATTGACCAATATACTTAAAAAATGCATATCCAATCCACTGATAAAAAAAGAAGAAAAAAACAGTTGTGAACAATTTGCTATATTTGTAATAGACCCAGACTGGCAGCAATTTATACGAACTACAATATTAGGTTAGGTTCGAAATCGGGTTTTGCAAGTGTTAGTTCAATATTACTTTTCATTCAACTTATATATTTACAAAAAGACAATTGAGTAATATTGTGTGGGTCCTTACTTATTTGGTCCAATTTTGTCCTGTTGGCCTCTGGGACCAGTTCTTTTTGGTCCATAGGACTATCAGTACAAGTCCTGATTAAACAAATGAGTAATAAAGTTGAGTGACCTCATCAAGGACTGAACTTTTTAAGTTGGTAAGTCTGATATACAGAACTGAACTGGACCGGACCGAGACAGGACTGGAAGCGACTGCATTTTTCATTACTAAATATGGACGACGTAACCCTACTATTGAGTATGATTTTAGAGAAAGTAGCTTCTAAAATCACAGTATTTTCATCGACGTAAAATGTGTATTTTATTAATACCCTTTCTTCACTTGGCAAGTAAACCCACATAAATGAAAATAACCTAAACCACATTGAACAGAGTATCAATATCAAATAGTCCCCTCAAATTTAAAATAGTGCCTATTCCTAGAATGCTACTGATTTATAATAATACATCCCTAAGATTGCAGCACCTTCTAATGCTGTTTATCTTTGTGCCAATTTTAGCTCTCAATTAAAATGTTAAAAAGTGGGACTCTCATCAAGCATTGTCGGTTCTAAAAGGATATATCTTGAATAATAAAGCGTGAATGCAAAGGTATTACAATATAACATATGTATGTCTTAGGATTTCTCGATCGAGGTTTTACAGTGTTTTAGACCAACAATAAACTCTGAGAGGAAAAGTTACCAGTAAATCTTCCATTTCACTATTTGATAATATATGTAATAATCAAATGAATGCCTACTATTATTGAATTATTTGAGATGCAATACATATGTAACGATTTATGATCTGCAAATTATGTGCATCGACTAAAAATCATGCCCAACAAAACAACTATAATAAATCAATATTATACCCACAAATTACTTTTCAAAATGTCCTTCATCTGCAGCCATCATGGACTCCAGTATGGACCTGGAGGCCTTTTACGCATTGATAACGTAGTTATAGGACATAACAGCCCACTCCTTCTCAACGGAGGCCTTCAAAATAAAAAAATAAAAAATTTGCAGGCTTCTTCTCCAAGATGTGCCATAACATTCCATAGCCTAGTAGTGATCAGTTCGGTGATGAGGGGGCCACAGTTTTGAGGCAAGTAATTACTAAGGGTTTCCTTGTACAAAAGCTCCAGCTGTGATGGCCTGACAGTCAGGTGCTGAGTCTTGTTGCCAAAGTAATGTGTTCATTGCCATCCAACCAGGGCTTCGCAACCTCTTTCAAAACCTCATGGGTAACAAAGAATCAATTTCAAAGACTATACGAGTCAAGATGTCTTCAGTGACAATGATGTTGTGTCCTCCACTTCCTGGAGTGGTTATCACTCCTGTTACTGAGGCTTTTGACCTAAAGGACCAGCTCAACAGAGCAATTGACAATGTCTGCAACCTCCTTTACAGAGTAATGGGCATGGACAAGATCTCCTGTCGGTTGACTTTTGCTTGAGTGTCGCTGTTTGTTGACGTATTGCAACAAATAACACAGCTTATGAAACCTGATATATTTTGAAACAGTTTTATTTTATAACCCAACATCGATTACAAGTAAAAATGGATTTTGGAACTCTAATTAGGGCGGTACGATTTGCATACCAACATTGTATGTGAAACCTTGACTAAATAGGTCATTTTAAGGCAAAGTTGCAGTTACTTTAATTTTTTTTCGAATTTTGATCTCGGAATTCATCTTGTTATTTGAATGAACAAACTAACTTCCTAAAAATGAATAATTACATGTTGGTTTCATTCATTATATATCTGGAGATCCTCCTTTTTCGACGAGTATTAGATTTAGATACAACAAAATTATTTAAGTCACCCCATCTGAAATTGAAGTAGAACATACAACAGATATTAATGTGCTGTTTAGATGCATATTTATTCATAAAGTCTAAGAAAACATATTTAATCAAAATCATCCAAAAAATGTATTTTGGAAATTTTATAAGGATGATGTGGCAGGACATTTGATATATTTTGATACCAAAAAATTGATTTCTGAAATTTCTTATATCTTAAAGTATGGGGAAAAATGCGGACCAATTTAAAAATAATATTTTTTTAGCGATACAATTGTTAAAACTTTGGAGGTATTGACGAAATGAATTAACAAACTTATATAAAATTACTAACTCATCTTAAGAATCAAATAAACATTCTATTTCTTATTAGAAAATAGAATACTGGATACGTATATCATTTATGAACTTGAAGCTTTTTATTCATGAATGAATGTATATATATACATATTGTATACAAGCTGCAACTTATACAGAGTGAGGACTCAAAACTTGTATAATCATGAATAAAGAACGAAAAACGTAACTGTTAAGGAATCAAGAAAAAAACAACTCTAAACTAATTTGTGATATGTTGAAATATTTTATTTCGCTAAATTTTTTATTTAATATTTCCTTCGTAACAAGCAAATACAGGCTTGAAACGCCGGGGAACAGATTGGTAGCTCTTGATGACAAAGACTGTGTCAATAGTGTACCACGCTGTCATTCAAGCAACTCAAGCAGAATATAAATTCGGATGAGAGGTCCAGCAGATATTCGTTTTTTGTATATTAGAAAGTTAACTAACTAATTGATTTTCATAATCGTACCTGGAATAATTCAGGAGGAAAATTGTAATTACTCTAATTTAAAACAATATTATGTCCTTTCCTCCAACAAATTATAGAAATTAACTGTATAAGAAGGTATAAACAATCAAAAATAATTGTTGTTTAGCCGAGGAAAAGCAAAATCAGGAGCTCCTAATATTAAAAGAACTGATTAATTTTAAAAAAAAACCCACCAATTAATACGGGTATTACCATTTAAAAATTTCATGAAAGGATGAGCTGTTACAATAACATGTTAACCTTGGGAATCCCTTCCACATATTCTTGGTTGAGAAAAGTCTTATCGTATAATGATTCTTATTCCAAGACCTACTAATCCTAATAAAAATCCTTAGTGGTTATAATATCATAATCAATTTTTTATATTTATCAATTAAATTCTTATTTTTAGTAGTATTATGCCCCTAATAAAATTCTAGGTAAAAGGGACTTTAAACACAGTCTTATTAATTTGTCATGAGTTAATATGAGGGTAAGTAACTTGTCTTCAGACTAAAAAAACACCCTATTCTTCTGAAAATATAGAATATGAATCTATTTCTTGTAAATAGTAATAATTTAAATAATCAATGCGTATTCGGCCTAAAATTCAAGGAATTCTACTTTCCCCTTATTCTTTAATAAGCCCTGGTACTAATTCATTCTCTCACTCCGAGAAATCAAAAGGAGTATGATAAGTTTCGGGGGGTCCTGTTATGAATAAAACAATTAAAAGAATCAAAAATTAAATGTAAAAGTATCCTCCGTTTAGTATTCTCCCGACTAAAACTTCACCTGCCTCTCCATGCTTTTTCTCATGCTTATATATCCTCACATTTTGTTTTATAATATTCGATCTCCTTTCCCTAGGAAATAATATATCAACAAAATTATGATTCATATAAAAATTACATTTAATTCCTCTAGAGTCTTCACATAAAGGCCTTTTTTATATATGTACCGTTTTAAAAATGTTCAATGTGCGTGTTTTTGTTTTGTTAAAATTGAAAATTCAATTAAAATGAAAGAAAATAGAGGAAAATGAACAAAAATATAAATTAATAGTCTCAAAGTATTGTGTTGATATGAAAAAGAATGAAACCAACAATAAAAATACATCCTTTTTGGTTTGTGAAAATATGGTAAGCCATCATGATGATGGTAGTAAGTGGTTTATTGCATTCTTGCTAAGAAAGAATGAATATTAAAGCGATATATACACCTTTTTTGAGCATCAATTGATTTTGAAGTAAATATACAATGCCACTATTATAATAATAATTCAAAAGTTTTTTGTTATTTTGAATCTAAATATTTAATGATAGGCCTGTTTCTACTTAGGAGCCTTAAAGCCTATTAAATAAAGACATATCATATGTTAAAATTCCACAATTGTTGTAATAAATAGGTTCTTTATTAGATAAAGGCAAAACCTCAAGCCAATCAACTGAAAATGAGAATAGTGTATATGGACTTGATACTATAAAAGCTAAAGTTTAGTTACTCCTTATTTAGTCGGTCCTTTGTACTGTCAGGTACTAGAACAGATTTAAAAAAAGAAGCAAAGAGGAGTGATGCCCTCTAAGACCAAACTTTATAAGTTTTAGGACTAATATGCAGGAATGGACTGTCCTGGGCTGAGACTGAACTGGACAGAACTGCCGTCTTCAGTCCTAAATAAAGACTAACACAATAGTAAATCGTGATATTTTGGTTTCGCCGATTCCATTCTGGAAATTTTGATGTCAAAGACGTACACTGTTCTGGAAGAGCAATCGTAAAATGTGAATCGAATAATGGAAATCGTCGATATGATGTTGGAACTTTTAATGAGTCATTATAACGTATGTATTGAACTATATAATTGATTCCCTAAAATAAACCTTTATTTGTATAGTAATTGTTGGATTTGAATACCACTCGAACTCGAGAAAAAAAAACCAAAAAAAAAAACTTGAATTAACTAGAGTTGGGAATTTCTGAAAATTATTCGAACTCTTTTTCTATTAGACACACCTCACCCAACTCGAACTCAAATGCTCAAAACTCGAGATACTCGATTAATCTCTTTTTTTTTCTACAAACTGTACAATAAAGAAGTGGGGTCATTTTCTACAACTATCCTGCATTGCACGATTATAAGATCAATTGGAGTAGTAAAATTGTGATGCATAAAAGGTTTTTTTAAACTTGTTTAAGGAACCTATGAAAAATTTACCTACTCCTGCAACTTCAATACCAGGTGACAAAGTATTTTCTACTACAACAGGAAATTATATGGAAAGGAAGAAATATAACTACGTGTGATGCAGTTGAGATGTGAATAACTATACAGTATGACAACTAGCACCGAATTTTTTTACTCTCCGCTATTAAGTTGTTTTTTTCCAAACCGATTTTTGGTCCAGACTACGGTCTGAGACCAACAATCAATATTTTTCAATCTCGCTTTATGATATTTCTAAATGCGTCTTGACGTTCATTTTTTCAACACAGCATCAACTTCATTTTTTTTTATGTTGAAAGGGTATTTTAGGTACTCTCTAATGTTATTAAAGACCGTAGAATGGAAACTTATAGATAAAATTTTTTGAATCATGTATAGAATAAGCAGACCATGATATATTCATTGATGATTTTCATCATTTATTAGATAAAAAACCAACAAGAAGCAAAACGTAAAAATGAAAGGCTTTAAGTGATGGTATAGTTAAATGCAAACATTACTACTAGGAAGATTGTGATTAGTTTAAGTAACAACAACTCCAATTTAGAATCAGATATTAAGTTACCCTTGCCAAAGTTATTATTACAAATTTTATCAAAGATATTTAGAGACATTGAAAAAACGTTAATTTCGTGTCATCATTTGTTTCAGGACTACGAGGATAAGCATTACGAAGAAGCATTGAAAATATTAAACAAATCATCTGGAAGGGGTTGCACTGTAATTTTTAAATTAATACATCAATTTTATTAAAATATGATGAATTAAAGGTAATGATGTGGATAATACATATAAGTTAATTTTGTACTACCAATTTTGGAAAGTAAAGTTGTTGGTCCATTGAGGGAAAAATTGCAAGAATAAGCAAAAAATTCATCTATAAAAGACATTACTATAAGTAAATTTTTACATCCAGCTGTAAGTTTAAGCTTGTTTTAATTGGAGGTCAATTGTAAAATGGAAACTTTAGATCAAATTTGAAGAAATCCAGGATAAAAAATTTCAACCATTTGAGCACAAAATGTATTTCAAAATGTTTCAATCAAACTGTGTTTGAATCTTTGATGGTATAGAATAGGAGGGTTCAGTTTAGTCTCGTCTCATGTAGTCAAAACACATAGATTTTCCAAATTACTAGAGTAGAAAACGATAAAAACATGAATATATTAAAATTCTCATAAGAGTTAATAATAAAAGTAATTAAATTGATGATGAAAAAAATTTCATTTTATTAGATTTAAAAAACCATTTGGTAAACAAGGGGAGTCATATGGAAAAAAACGTGAAAAAACGTTAAAGGGTATTTCGAAGTAGAAGTTTCTCATATAGCTAATAATAAAGAAGAATTAAATTAAAAAATAATCTGGGAGATGGAAGACTACCGTATTAAAACCAAATTAGTATTTTCTGCTGGAGAGAAACAAGTTGAATAATTCTTTAATAGTAAAGTACGAATACTTCAAGATGGTAGAATAAAAGTGCCTCTTCCCCTTAATAAAAAAAATACAGTGTTTAAAAGGTAATGCGAATAAGAAGTTAAATTATTTTTTTTAAAATATTTAGAAAACAACAAAATCAATTATTTAAAGAAATAGTGCCTCAAAGGGAATTGAAGAGTTGCATTTTTTTAACCTCATCAGTTTAAGGAAATTGTCGACGGCAAAATTAAGATTTGTTTTATGGTAACCCAGTGTTGCCTTGGTATAATATATATATTATAAAGATTTATAAAGTTGCCGTGCTTGATGAAGATAAAAATATAAAACGTTTTTTTCGCGAGAAAGTCTCATTAGAAAAAAATAAAATATACAAAATTTTGAATTTATTTTTCTTTGTTTTATTGTTACATAGTTATGATTGTTGATTTGACAGTAATCTTTATTTTATAAAAGATTTCACTAAAGCTATTTAGCACTAACAAATAGTTATGGATTGCGAATTTGATATGATGTTGAATACACCTTCATTTGGTACTTACAAGTCAGTAGTTTAGGTAGATAAGCTCATTTGTGTCTTTGTTTATTGTTACGATTTCACTTTGCACAAAAAAAAAAGTTTGCACAAAAAAAAAGAAGAAAAGATACATTAATGAATAATAATATTATTTAACAGGTGTATATTTGATATCAATCTTTGTTTTTTTAGATAAGTTATGTATATTTTTAGAATAATTTGTTTATACAGAAAATAAATTTTTGAAGAATAAAATATTGGAAAAACTACATTCATTCTATAATACTGCAAAGAGTGTACTGCAGTTCGTAACGAAGCATGGCCGTTAAAAGAACCTCAAAAATGTATTTTAATTACAGTATAAACACATTTGAAAGATTACATCCTTCAAATTTTGTATCATTTAAAAAAAATATTTATTCATTTTTCCACACGTGTATGTTTGTTACACTACTTTCATGAGTATAAGACATTCAGAAAAAAACATTGTTCAAAAAATAATCTTAACAACATGAGTTTGGGGTCTCATTAATACAGTAGCATGTTTTTAAAAAGATACAGATTTTGTATTAAATTTATGTCAATTCAATAGTTTTATGATCATATTATGTAGTTGGATTCCTGTTGTATACAAGTTAACGAGACAGAACAGGGCATATTTAGCTTCCATGGGATGATTGTAGTAGCACTTCTTATAAAGCATAGAAATAAGCAAAAATACTTTTTTCTAACCTATTCATAATCCTGGAAGAGAGGCTAATTGCGAATTAGAATATACCTTTGGTGCCCGGGGTACATGATACTATTTCAAGTCAAAATCAGAAGTGGGCAAATATAATGTAAATTAAATAAACTTGAAACTAATTTTAGAGTAAACATTTCCTGTCCAATACGGAATAGTATTCAACTGAAGTAAGTTAAAGTCCTTATGCTGCAAGTCAAATTGACATATCAAGTCTTACTAATTATTATTATACCTCGATATTAAACAAATGTATCTCTATTAATTGAGGAGTACCACTGATATTGTCTATTTTTATTTTAGTGGAACATTTTGATAATAGTTAACCTTAATTTGCGGTTTTTTCAGAGGGAGAATATAAATATTTCTCCAATATAAATTGAAGAGCTTTAACCAAAGTGGAAGTATCTCATTTCTAGGAAATATAATTTGAGATACATAAAATATGTTCTCTCGCTTTCTAAGATATATTTTATATACTATAATACTAATCGGTTGCAATTTTTAGCTAGTTCGTTTTATTATGTTAGTAATCTGAAGAGTTAACTTTCTTTTTCTAAGCTGCTATGATTGAGGGTTTTTACGAGTTACCATGTGACTCAGAAAACAATTAAGGATCGACATTGAGTCATTCTAACATAAGTCTTTATTAGATCCTTTCTTCCTTACTTCTTCTACCCCAGCTGGTTCTAGCTGATCAAAATGAAACGTCATTAAAGCTAAGCTGCTTTGCTTCTAAATATATTTTTAAATGTACGTTCAACTATATTCAAAACCACATTAAATATTTGTGTGTGTTCATAAATAACGGGAATTAATCTTGAGTATCTGTTGCATATTTATCATGGCGAGTTTTTATTGGACTCAGAGTAGAATTGGGGATCGACATAACGGTAATTCTTGCCTATAAAATTGTTTATTTTCTTCTTTTCCCTTCCTTCACCGCAGCTGTTTGTATCTCACCTAATAAAACTTCATGACAGCTAAGTTGCTCTCCTCAAAAACATTCTTCCAATAGTCAGGGTTATCATGTTGATATCCGGTTTCTTCCGGGTGTATTTTTTAGCTCATGCGGTTGTTTTTTTTTTTGGGGGAGGGGGATGACCATTATTGTTTATACACCTCTGAAAAAAAAAAAAAGTCTACACAATTCTTTGTTTTCTCCTCATAAATGAAGTACAAAGTACATTGTCTCTTTTACTTGATTTATTCTCAAGACTGTTTCTATGTCTACGCACCACATATGTAAATAGAGGGAAGACAAATTGATGAAGGAACATAATTTGTCAAGTCATTAATATTTTTGAATATTTAATAAGTAAGTACAATTAGATTTATACAAATGTTAATTAAAAATCAATTTGACTCTAACTCATTTATAATTTGTATGTTCCATAAAAACATGAATTCTAAGAGGAATAAAAAGTGATTAAAACATTTAAATTTTTACATGCTTTAAGCTGTGGGCACATTTGTACATTGCTGCAGGAAAGCAAGATATTAATATGATCATGGTCTATTATTAATATGACTCATGTATGAGTAAGGAGTAAGTATGCTGTAGATTCACTGTTGGAATTAATTTGCTCTCAACACATATTACTAATAAGTACACGTATTAGTTAGTAGTAAGTATACATTATATGGTTTACTTTCATGATTATTTTATTATTCATTCTAAAAATTATGTTGGGTCTAATACGTAGGAGTGACGTAAAGGAGACTCTGAATTTACATTCACCATAAAAATGAGAGGAAAGAAGAGTTATTGCTTGACACGTAATTATATTTTTGAAATATGAATTATTCAGCTTTTATCTAACGTAATCTCATTTAATAGGCCATGGTATTGCAGTTGTATGCTATATGAGTTTTGATGTGGGTATATTTTAATGTTGGGATTCACGATAAATAAGCATGAAGGAGCTATGTTAATAATAACTTATTTATTAGAAGAGAGAGTGTTATTTACATAGTATTTTTTAAATATATTTATTTTATCAAATTTATTTATAGATGTAGATTCTTGGAAGAAAACAGACACACAAAAACGATGAATAAGTCTTGTAACTTTCCTCGAACCGTTTAATTTTCTTTATTAATTTACTATCCAGAGTACTCGGCATTCCTTGGAGTTATTAGACGTAGACAAAAGATTCATATACTTTACTCTACTAAAAAAGATAGGGATGTGTTAATTCTTGAAATTATCTGGAAAAAAATGTATTGTTTGGTATCCTTGATGTTATTAGTGTTTTTATTATTTATTTCTCCCTATTTTAAAAGTTTAAACAGACTATCGTGCAAAAACCACTATAGCTTTTATATTGATTTCTATCTGCAGATATGCTATCTATCAAAGTTGCCAATATATACTTCGTCTTTTATTCTTTACTCACGAGGATTTTGACAATTTTCATATCTTAAATATATATTTGTATATTAATTTTCTTTTTTAATATGAAGTGCTGAGCTTTACCCATACACACTCGTTGCTACATATACTTTTGTCCGATCAAGTAGCAACACATTTCTAAGATATTTAGAGCAAATATTGTCAAATTTTAAACAAATTGCGATATATTCAATTTTATGACCGATATATCAAAGGGGAAACTTGTACCTACTAAGAAATAAAGGCAAATAATGAGTCAGAAGAGCTGAAAAAAAAAAAAAAAAATATGACTCAGAGATTTACTACATGGAAGTTTCACAAGAAAACACAAATCAAATAAAAAATAAATCAAATATATTATAATGTAAATAGAATACAAGTCCAATGCTTAGTCCATAGTAAATGATAAACTTTGAAAAAAGAATTCCATGAACCAGGTAAACTATGTATGATCTTATTCAAGATAGTGAAAAATAAGTCTTCGTAAATATAATGAGTGTCTCATTATATTTAATATTATCCGTAGGGGATAAAAATTTCTTTAAATTAGAGCCGGTAGGAGGAAAAAAAAATATATATACATCGAGTTTTGGAGAGTATGGCACGTTCAGACCATGACAAATAAGCTTCTTGTTGTCAAGGATTAAGAAAATTCACCTTAGTTAATGAAACATTTCTCCTGGTACGTGTAAAATAATAATAAAAGTTACGATGGTAGCTGCATACTCCCTCACTCAAGAGTTTTAAATCCTATTAGGTATAAATATGAATATCTGAAAAGACGAGATATCTATGTAACATAAATCCTGTATTAATGACGTCATTAAACTTCCTTTTATTGTTTTACATACCGACAGCGCATATTTTTCACTACTTACTAGCTTAACAGGGAGTGCATTAAAGTGATCCCTGTTTTGTTTATACAGATATGTTCGTTATTTTATTGATGGTAAGTTGAGCAATGATATGACAGGAACAGCGAATAAAAAAAGTGAATAATAATATTCCTCTGGAATAAGGAGGCTTTGAACGAACTATTATTATTATACAACAACCGTAATAAAGTTTTTTTACTTCTAAAAGTATGATTCAAACTATTTATACATAAGTATTGTGAGAAAGGAAATTTTTTGTAATCTTTCTAAAAAAATATAAGAAATGTGATCAGTTTTCTTCCATAAGAAAAAATGTGTTTTCTTTTGTGCCAATGGCTTTATATTTCCTTCAATAGCCATTTATTCTAAACAATGAGTGCAGTTGTCCCTGGGAATTTACAGTCACTCTAAATTGTCCTCCCAAATATTTTCTATGCATATTAATTAAAACTACTTTATAGGATGGTTCTCATTTCTCATTAAAAAAAGCGCATCTGCATACCTTTTTTTTTCAACCATTTAATAATTGTTTGCAATAACTCAAATTTCTTAGAGTTATTTTTATGTAAAATACAAAAATGTCTGAAAAAAAAGTTTGTTCCCTTCTCTGTAATCTCACATTGTAGCAGATTATGTTTATCTGCAGAAAATTTACCCAAGATTTGAAGGATTCTCTGAGTTTAATCGGCATTCAAGTAATCAATATTTATGGTTAATGAGATTATTTTTTTTTTTTTTGCCAATGATCTGGTTTCTTTAAGGGTCATCTTTGGTGATTTATGAAATGATGTACAATTTACATATTTATGTATAGTATTTGAAACATTCTTATTATTTTCAAAATGATTGTAAAGGTCTTTAAGAAATTATTATTCTTTTCTTTACTATAACAATATATCCGACTTCCTTTTTATTTTTATTTATGCAATTAAATGTTATTTGTTTTCCTTAAAAAAAAAATGATTTTATACTTTTAGAAAGTAATTAAATTTCAAAACGTAGACATGGAGTTATACAACTTCTAAGAAAACGGTACACATCAACAATTATAACTTGACATTTCAAATAGGTAATTCTCATGCTTGTGTTTATAGAGAATTGCATGAAGTCAATTGTATAACTTTTTTGTATACATAATTAAATTACTAGGGATATACCTAGAGTAATCTCCTAATTGATAGAATATTTAAAGTACCTTGCGCCCTCTACCTCTCTCTTCTAATATAATTTGAGCAGCTGCATCCATAAACTTATTCTAAATATGGAATTTATAATGTTTTGATCAAGGTACTTATAAAGTATTTTTTCCTCTCTTACAAATTGCTTCACACATTATAATTAAAGAAGCCAGGATCAAATAAACAAAAAGTAGAGATGCACTTCTTTAAGTAGTGAAGAATATTGTGTTTAAAAATAAAGAAACCTAAAATTAACATGGTAAACCTTTAAATTTGAAGAATGTTTGGGGAATAGCAACAAAACTGTGAGGACATTTTGTTAAATCACATATAATCAGCTGTGAAGAGGGGGAGAAGGTTACAAACAAGGACAGTGACAAGAAATACTCAAATATTGGTCTTCAATTCTAGTCTATGTCCAACAAAGACCAAAATTATAACTCTTCAACAAATTTTCAAGGTTACGTTCGTTGCCTTTTATGCATACACAAATGTTCAATCAGGCTTTGAATATAAATGATTGTAATAGAACAGGGATGTTTATTACTTAGGAGCTATATAAACAATGACAAAATCTCATGTTAAGAAAATTTACTCTCCAGATTACTAACTGCAAAAAAAACAACAACAACGTGCAAGCTAAAAATACACTTGTTTTTCAATACTATCTATGAGTACGTGCTTTAATATAGTAGGGTACATCTGTGAAATTACTTAATGTACTCCTTTATGTATTCAGGGCTTAAAATAATGAAGTTCCTTAACTCTAGTAAATATTTTTTCTTGAAATTAAACATTTTTGACGCAAGTCATGAAAAAAACAAAACAAAAAAACGAACAGGCTCAAAGCCAATAAAATACCCTTACTTTTTGGTATCAACGTTTTACATTGATTCTTTAAAAAAAAAAGATATATAATTATGAAGAAAATGCTTAGAAATTAGAGCCAGTAAATGTACATTTAATTAAACCCTTGTTTTTTGCATTCCTGTGGAACCTAGGTGGAATGTCATGCATGGGATTATAATTAAGTCTTTGTGTTTAAATATACAAAATAATTTACTCCGAATATCTTTAAATTTCCAATCATCACTTAATTTAATGATATCCATACATGCATATCTATTGCATTAACACAAAAAGCAGTCTTAATCCAAAATTATTTAAATTAGAAAACCGATTTGTCTTATAACTTTAGATAGGGTACTATAAAATAATTTCCTTTCTTTAAAAGGCAATTAAAAACGTTTAATACATTAAAAAAGTTTTATTTTGATTTATAATAATGATGCAAATTTAAAGTTTTGTGATACACAGTTTTGAAAGATAAATGACGTCCCACATTGTCAGTACACTAAATAAACCAAACTTTGGAGTTTTAATATCCCGTATTTCTTTTTTGTTTCTCTGTAACTAACTTTTCATTGAGAGGTTTAAGAGAAATATTTTTTTATACAAAAAGATATAAAATTGCATTGCAAAATATCTTATTTTATAAGTAATTAGCAATGGACAGTTTTACTATGTTCTTAAAAAGGTTGTTTTTTCCAAGGTAAGTCCTATTTCATTTACTTGAATTCAACAAATTTGTTTCTGCACCTAGCATATATGTAAAAATACATACATCCAAATAAAGCATTTTCTTATATGGATTAGTTATGGATTTTGTATTTAATGGATGAGTTGGGATACCTAAAAATGTTCATTTATAATTTTCATATGACTTATTACACTTCATTTAGCCCCAAATTGGTCTTTCCAATATAATTTATCAATATCTAATTATAGCCCATAAAAAATTCGAGAATGGTTTGTATTAGAATAATATGTATAACGTAATTTCTTACAAATGTCATATTGTCTTATAATTGACTAATATTTCATTGATTGCGATGCTTAACTTTGGAAAGAACAACTACACAGAAAGTACGTAAAAAATGTATTGTTTTGCTCACATGCCTTTCTCAACTACCATCAGGAAGTCCTATCCAAGCCTTGAAAACACATTGGCCTCCCCTCGTCCGAGTCTCAGTCAATAGGTTTAGGATCGAAGAATAAAAGTGAGGTTCAAACGTTCAAAAGTGTTTTTTTAATTCTTGCATGTCATTTGTAGTGTGAGCTGTGAGCCATACTGCAATATTTCTTTTTACAAGTCGATGTCTCAATATTTTTCACTCGAGTAACGAAATCTCTAAATAAAACATTTGCTAGAGCCCTTTCGACTACCTATTGTTGTCAAAACTGGATTGAACATTTGTGTGCCCTCACAAAAAGACGAAGAGTAACCACTTTTTTTGTTTGTTATAATTATAAGTCCTTGTTTGACTAGGAATAGAATTGTGGATTTACATCCGAATAATTCCTGCATATGTCCTTCTTTATTTCTTTTTCCCTCCTCCTTCGTTATAGCTGCTTGTAGACAATCTAAAGTAACAACATGACAGCTTAACTACTCACTCCCAAAACATTCTTCAAATTGTCAGGCTATCAAGTTGCTTTTCAATTTCCTTTTTTCAACACGCATATTATACACAAGATTTTCAGGTCTATACATTTTTTTTATCCAATGCTGTAATAATTATAATAAAAACTCCAGAGAATTGAACTTCCTTTTCTTCTACATGTAATTATATTCCAAACTTCATTGAATGTTTGTGTGTGCTCATAAAAAATGGAGAGATAACTTAAACATTTGTTGCGGAGTTTATATTATAAGTCCGATGGAGGACTCAAATACTTAAGGATTCCATCAGATTAACTTTTCTAATATCGTTTTTTATTTCCTACTCACGTTTCCTCCATTGTCACACTGATTGTAGCTGATGTAATGAAACGTCGTAACAGCTAAGCTTCACTCACCCAAACATTTTTCAAATTGTCAGGGTTGTTATGTTAATTTACGGTTTCTTTTTTTTAACATGTCCAATATACATACGATTTTCATCACTACATATATAGTGTACACACGTACACGTGTACGATTACAAACACCAAAAATATAGTAACCTGCCTTAAATTAGCCTCTGATTCTTGAACGATGAATTATGAATAATTTAAGTGGAATTTGAGGAGGTGCCACAAAAAATTTAGTCAAAAAACTGGATTGACAGAAATTGGCCATACTCCTATTACGTTGAAAGACTAAGGCATGTAATCCAGACTCAATCGGGAGTTAATTCTTTCCTGACGGGTCATGTATCTAGCAATATCGTTAGGAGGTTATTACATCATAAACTATTCATACATAATAAGATGTCAAATCAGTAATTAATGAAAGAGTTCTACATATATATTCATATATTTATGAATGCATATCTTCCTATCTTGCTTTCTAATACAATACAGGTAAACACAATAAATTAATAAGAAGTATATTAAATAACTTTGATAAGGTAAATTATTTAAAAGACTACAGAAATACATACTTATCATGACTAGATAATTAAAATTGTTCTTTAAATTAGCTTTAGTAACAAATAAGTTAGAATAGTACATAACTAAACTAAATGTAGGATACAACATCCATCATTTATGTATTCGTAAATACGTGCATAATTTTGGACAAGACTAATAGATAATTTATATTTCATAATCCTTGACAATTCTGCGTTGCATAATATAAAGGTTCTATTGAGTATACATGACTATCCGGCTGATCTTTAGGTCAGTGGTGATCTCAGTTGGGTCTTTTGGAGTGCGATATTTCCAGCACAATAATTATTTTTGCTTCCATTTTGTAAATTTTAAAGATACCGGCAATATTTATCGATAAACTCCATTACAAAGGAGTATTACAATATTACAGACACTCACTTTTGTAAAAATTCCTATCCAAACATAAACTGGGAGCATTTATTTTACTGATAACTTAAATATTACACATGGGGTATATTGTGACTGCATTTTGAAACAGTATAATGTACAATATAGGTACATAATTTGTCACCTTTGTTTAGTCAATAATACAATTAACAATATAAAAACTATTCATTAATAACCTATTTCGCAATGTCATATTATTGTAGGTACACATTTGATAATACATTATTAATTAAGCTTCAACATGACTTGTTGCTTTACTTCTGAGTAGTATTGTTTTAAATAAATCAATAGACATTTTAATTACTTGAATCTAGGGATGAGTTTTTGTAATACTTTTCTGAAAGGAGGGAGACATGAGTAATTGAACTTTGGACTCACGTATATCAGGGTATTTTTTATACTCGCGACTAACTTGTAGCTATATACCACCAATCCTGGTTCAACAACCACTTGATTTGACCCTTTGTTAGGGAACATCGTTTATATAACGTGTTACGTGAACTGAGTAAAAAATAAACCGCAAAAATAGAATTTTTATATAATAATAGAAACAAATAAGAATAGAAGCAAACGGTTAAATGATAATATAGCTTACGTATTAATTGTAAAAAAAATTTAACTACTCCAATCATTTTACATTCCTAAATATCTATTAAAATTGCAAAAAATACTGATATGAATGTAATATATCGAGAAAAAATAAATCCTGATATTAAAATAATCGGAACAACAAAAGTTTGAGGTTTCAACAAAATATAATTTGTTAGTCTTACAATAAAAACATACGATAACACACGATAAAAAGGAATTAAGAATAATTCTTGGGGTGTATAAAATCCAGGTTCCCTATTAGAAACAGGTTTAAGTGTGTCAATGCACAAAGCAGGCATATTAAGCTTCCATGAACACATTTCATAACATAAAAAAACTGTATCCCTGTAATTACCCGTAATTATAACATGGCCACTACATAGGTTCATAAATGAACTTGCTTTTAACTATCGATTTTAAAAATTTGCATAGACTATGGAGTAATGACTTTCTATACATCAGGATAACCACGTACCACGGAACCTTTTGTTTAGATACTATCAACAAACTTTGTTTACATTCAGTTCCATCAACAAACTTCTGCAAAGAGTTACGATTTTGTATCAACTTTGAAGCAACTTTGCTACTTGGTTTTTGCTTTGGAGCAACAAGTGGTTTTAATTCCAATGATTTATGGGACAAAATTTTATTTGTATTACTTCAAAACGTACAAACTAATATATTTATCAGATATTAACACTGTGGAACATTTATTCTTTAGCTTTTTACAAATTAGATAGATCCACTGTCACTCTCATTGCTGACGATATATATACAATGAAGTAATTTAATACTTAGATAATATCAAATAGGCGTTTAAGGGGTACCTCTCATCCTCATTGACTCTAAAGAACGATAAGTAAATTATTCTCAACTAGACCTTATGAAGAAGAAATGTTTAAATGATAGAGATTTAGTTTCCAGTTATGGTGGATGTTTTTCCCAATTCGGAGTCAAAGGCTTTTAGGCTTTAGTACATTCGGAATTTGACTCGATTCCTGATTGGAATAATGTTTTTAAAGAATTGCCTCAGACTTAAATGCCATTTATTTCCTACTATACGATCTTAAAAATGATGTTTCTATCAATTGAAGGATATATATAAATTATATGACATTAATATCATCCCGTTCAGTAAGAACAGAAGTCTGTAGAAATACTTATTTTATAATAGTGTTTGAAAGTTCATTGAAATATAAAATAATTCAGAGATACGATTCAAGCTATGTGACTAGGTAATATGCATATATAGGACTTTAAAATCACCATGAAAATTTAAATATAATTTTATAAATTGGGATTTTGAGAAGCATATTCATAATATTTTTGGTTTAATTATATATATTTATGAATGATGATGTTGTATAATGGATAATATTGGCTCTAGGATAATAGAGATACGCCTCTCAGGGTAACGTTTTTTTTAGAAAGAAGAAACAATTTTATTTTAAAAAAGCAATTCTTAGAAGCTGAAAAGAAAATTAAATGGATGTTATAAGTCGAAGTTTGTCAAATTGAATTTGTTGGAAATAAAATCACTTCTCTTTGAATGTGAATCAACTCTGGACAAAATTATTGAGTTTGTTAAGATTATGATTAAAAATCGGCAAAATATTCAACTATCCCTTCGTGATATTCAATGCCAAAAAGCCCAGTCTTATTATATATGTTAACTCGATAAAAATTTACCAAGAATTGATTTTTAGTGAGATAACAGATGAAATTGTTACTAAAAAAATCGAAATTCATTGATATTCTTACTAGAAGAGACCTCATGTATCCATCAGATTTAATTCATCTTGCCTGCTCGCGAAGTTTACAGTTTAAATATGCAATTTTTTAAATACAATAATCTATAAAGATACAACTTATCAAGTCTTTCTTCTCAATAATGTTTGAGCATATGTTTAGAGGATATTATTGGAAATATAAGTAAAATTGTACGATGACAAGAATTGCACGATGCAAAATACATATAATCTTATTTAAATATTGATCTAAAAAAAATCACGTAGGAAGACAATATGTATTCTTTCTTTCCATAGCCCACTTTAGATAAAAAATTTCTACGTTTTCAAAAATTTATTTCTCCACAGTTTAGTTTTTGGAGTCCGCATCAATCATTGAGAGGTGTTTTTTTTAAATTTCAAATGAATTAGTTGAACATGGGAATCTGTTCGAAAAAACAAATGTTAGGCAGTTTCAAATCAAACTATGTAGTATTTATATTCAAAGCCTCATTTTTTAATAGCATTGCTTTAATTTATTACAAAAGCTTCATACTTCAAAGTTCCTAGATAGCCTCGCAATAATTCCACAGGAATGATTATTTTTAAACACCAACATTTTTTGTTAGAATCTAAATGTTTTGAAGAAAAAAATATTAATATTTATCAAATATTTTGATTCACAGAAAATTTTAAAGTAAGACGTTTTTGAAAGAAAAAACAATTGAGATAAAGCTTTGGTTTTATTTTATTCTGCAAATTTTAAAAGAATCTAAAATATGTATTCGTTAAACTTGTCTCCTTTATGAAATTCTTAATAAAAAATATGAGATCGTTTTTGTCAAACGTTAAAATAATTAAGAATCTTAAAAATCTTTCTTTATTTTCAATCAAACGCTATTCAAAAGAGAAAAAATAATTCAATTATAAGTTTAATATTTTAAATTTAGCCTTTTTGAATGATAAATGTTAATGAAGCATGTACAATTTCAAAAAATTATCTGTAAAACAAAACTTTTTTGATTTTAGGCCATTTCAAGAGTTTTATATGTTAATTAATAACTTTGCATTTTTAAATCTATCTAGCAATTTTCTTTCTTGGTCAGTTGCAAATCAATCCATTGTTTATAATCCATATAATCCATATAATCCATTGAAGATGTATTTTTTAATTTAATGATGATTTATTTAGTCACTTTTCAAAAAATGTAGAATCTTAAATTCAAAAGTCCAACGCCCAAAAAAGAAGAAAATTAACATGTTGATGAACATTTTTAAAATATTTATTGTTTATGGTCATGTTATATTGTTACAAATTATCATAAAATGAATTTGATTCTACAAAAAAAAGAAAACATACTTGTAATAATTAATCTAATATTGTACTAATATTTTTTTTTAATTTGTAGCGAATAAAAATTGATGGCATTTAAAAAATATCAAATGGGAAATATATATTGGTCTCGGAATTAAAGGCAGTGGTGTTGTTATTTATTGCTGGGATATTACAAAAAAAAATCAAATTCAATTTTTTATTTTTTAACCTGCTTTGTCTAATAAATTATTTAAAAAACACATGTGATACCAAAATTATTTCTGTAGCTTTAATATTAATGAAGATATAACCAATTTATCATCGATTTTCATGCTTTTTTTTTCCTCACACCAAAATCTGTGATCCAATAAGATATTTTAATAAAAGAAAAAAAGCTCATTCAATATCAAGAGAATTAAAAAAAAAAATTTCAGGAATTACAGAATACAATGTTCTGCCAAAAATGTTACTTTAAATACTTAGAATTGAAAAAATAAAATAATAAAAAGACAAAGTAATTTCATATTGCGCAATAATACAAATTGAAAATTCTAACGGTGTGCTAAAATTTATGTACTTTTCATCGACAGATTGACTCGGAAATCGATATTTCAACTAGGACAAGAGCTACAATCATCAAACACTTCATGATTAATTCCAATATTGACTTTGAATATCAATCTTCATTCCTATATAAATTTTTTGATTTGTGTTACAAGTGGAAATGTCTTCTCATATAAATAAGTGCAGCCAAAAAGTTAAAGCAAATTCATTCAATTTCCTCTGAGATGAATAAAATAACTATAAACTCCATCCGTATCAAGCAATGACATAGCCAGGAACGACTCCTTTTTTGGGTCCGAGTAAGGTCCTTTATTTGTACCTTTTATTTGATCGATTACCCTCTATTTTGTTATTTTTAGATTACTTATTTTTCTAGCTAATGTTGCTACAAAACAAACTCATGGCTTGAAAAAAAAAATTAAACTTGTGAAAATATTTATATGAACTTATTTATATGAAATATTTTTAATGTCAAATTGATTTCTCCCATTTAAGTAATAAAAATCCAACATTTCCATGGGAATCCCGAAACATTTTTAGACACCTCCCGAGTAAGTTTTTTTCGCACCGCCAATTGGCATTTTCTAGTATACCTATTTGTTGGGTCTAATAATTATCTAATATTTAAGAAATTCATAGTTGAGAACAAAAAAAGTGCAGAAGTTATTGGCTATTGATTTATAAATAGTTTTTGGATATGGGCTGATTGCCTATTCCGTCTCCCTTCCCCCTTTCAGTATTTTTTTTTTATCGATGCCATCTTTTTTAGCATTCATCAGTCCTAAGGACCGATACATTGTCTTTAAGTCCTAGAGTTCCAGCTATCTTTTTAACTATTCTTCTCTCATAGCTAGGATTGAACAATATAAAAACGTAGAAAATGATAAATTAAATATAGATCGAATAATAATAAGCTCTAGCCACACACCTCCTTCATTAAACTTCAGATATACTGTCTATTGAAAGAGATTCTGTTGAACAGGTAAAAGGACATAGTTAGTCGAATTGGTTATTTCAGCTGCTATGATTACTATAAAAGGGTCGATAAGGACCGCTCATAGGACTGAATAATTTTATTAGGACTCGACTGATAGGGCTGTAGTCTTTTTCGACTTTTTAGAAGGATCTAATACCTTCTGTTGACGATTTAATAAATAAAATATCTACCCATTCACATTAATGAATGTTTTTCTCATATTCCTTACTTTCGCTACCTCTCTATCTGAAAATGAATATTGTGCTAGCCATTACGACCCAGACCTATGTAGGAAGTTTACTATTTGTAAAATCCTATACCGTTTTTTTAAGTTTTCAAAGCAGATGCTTACGTCATAATAATCCATTAACTCTTGTACATTTGTAGGAAGAAGGCAAGGATCTGAAATTATACGTCAAATGTAATAGTTAAATGACAAATACTCAGGTTAAAGTAAGTACTCGCCAATAAACATGAATTCGACTATTAATTTTTTTAACTTGTAAAGAAGGGCTCAGTTCATATTAATTCCGCCCGGCGATATTCTTATGCACTATTTTTTTAATTTCAAAAATTTAAAGTTGCAAGTATTGGAATTTTTTTTTTTAGACAAAACAGATCATATATAAATTTTGAACAGCTTTGAAAAATTTTAGAGGTAGCTCAACACCTACAAAGTTTTGAAATTTTACATTTTTTTTTTTCTTCCAAAATGAACGTTTTGACCATAATATCATCTTAACACTTCGTGTCACAATAAACCTTATTATACACGACATTTTACCCAATAAATTTGCTATCAAAAGTATTGAATAGTTTTTTCACAAACGCTTTGTGCTAAATGGTAAAAAATAAGAAAGCCTACCATAAATCGCATTTTTTTTTTGCAGTATTTCTATTTGATGCTTGTTTGAAATATCAATATTCATTATTTCAATTTATATATCCAAAATTATAAGCAATGGTTAATTTATTACTTGAAAATAGAAAAATCAATTTTTACCCTTTTCTTATCTGTTACTGACATTTTTTTTCGAATCAAAATACTTTATATCGTAAATCTATTTAATAATTCGTAGTGATTGATATCCCTTTTTGGAGGCTTGGGGATTCTTGATAAGAATTTACCAATATTCACCTTTTTAAGATGGGTGTTTCTTCAAATGGAAATATAACGTCTAACTCGAATTATTTACAAGCGTTGACAAGGAACTTGGATGCAAAAGCTAGTAGAAATCGGCTTATTATAGATCTGAAATCTTTAGACGATGACCCATTTCCTAAAAAGGACTGCTGAGAAAGATGTAGAAAAGACTGAATTTGAATTCCTCAAGCTTCAGCAAAGAAATATTCAGAATATTCAGATTTGTCCAGGATATAAGAATATGATAATTCTAGAGCTAAAATATGCTATCAATATTGGAATAGTGTTAGCTCATGTAAAAGATGACTTCATAATAAGAAAAGCTGAAGAAAATTAAAAGATTAAAGGGAAATGTGAGAGTTGTAAAGGCCCAGCGAAGAGACAAGGATGGAAATCTTATTTTTTTTTAAAAAGAGCGTATTTATACACTCACTGCATGAACATCTTTCCTCTAATGATATTGGAAACACTATCAAGAAGTTTGGAGAAGTAGTAGTCCCTGCAAAAGAGTGTTGCTTCCAGGGTGGAAGACTTAAGGAAATAAGTACTGTGAATTTTATAATTCAGTCCAATTTGACATCTGAAATACCAGGTTTTCTCGCAATTAAGGGGTGCAAAACTAGGAATATGTATGCACGACAAGAAATTACATGCCCCAAATGCTATAAATCAGGGCATTTTCGAGAAAATGTACCAATGGGTTTGTAAAGCGGCTAGATTACATACAGACAGTTGAAAATAATAACCTTAATCAATACATACTGGCAAGAACAGTGTAGTAAATGAGTCGGAATAGTGTACTGGAGTAGAGGTAGAGGCGGACAAGCAAAATGAATGTTCTCAGAGGACTGAAGAGGATAATATTAGTATTATGGATAAAAATGATCTTAATGTTGACATTGATAAGAAAACGTTTCACACATCCGAATACCTTGATATTAATCAAATTAATTCATAAGCTGAAACTGTATGATGTGAAAGGATATCGATTGAGGAAAGGCATTTGTATTCATGGAGAAGTGGTAAGTTGTTGTCGATGATAAATCTCACTCTGGTTTCTATTTGTTTTCTCTCTTTGACCAGGAGAGCTTCATATGTGTTTACCCTTCTTCCGATCAAAAAAGGATAAATTTAGAATTCTTCACAACTCCTGTAAATAGGAATCTTAGGATTCCTAAGTGGATCATGGATCTAGAAGAATATAAACTACAACTAAAAAATAGACTCAGAATATCTTAGGATCCATCTCTGTCATGGCAGTAGTTTGGGACACAACTTTATCGTTCATAAATTTGAAGAAGAAGAAGATAAATTACAGGGCGATATTGAAGAAATAATGTATAATGGGTAATAATTCTTTATTTGAGCCTTTGTGGCTGACAGTTTCAACCTTTTTTAAAGAATTTGGGTGATGCAGTAGATTTGGAAAATATTGTGATTTGGGATAATTTTCTAACACTCCATGATCTAGATAGTAACACTATCTTCTATACTGGAATATTTCTCTTCCACCTGTGTAGATTATCGAACTTACACGTTCCTTTGGTGCTGTGGTGTATTAAATTTGACTGTAGAATTACTGAATCCCTGGATGCGAAACAAACCTATAGGAGGTATAGCAAAGTTTTGGACCTTCCTTGTTCGTGGGATAGAACAAATATGGGCACTTTGAGGGGTATTAATGATGGGGAAAAATTAGAACATCACAAGCTGACATGTTTGAATTTTTTGTTTCAAGGTTTTGTCTCACTATGAGGCCTTTTAACTATAATTTTATAATTGTTTATGTTAGGTACAATGTTTTTTGATTTATGTTGAGGTGTTTTTGTATAATTGTATCTGTAAAATTTAGAGGTCTAAAAAGAAAACAAATTTTATACTATAATATTTATTTATGTTTTATTCTAAAAACGAATTTTCTTTTATTCATTTTACAAATTTGTGCATATTTAGATATTTTTTTAGTGTGTGTGTGTGTGCAAGTGTGAATAAATAAAATCCTAGTTGATAAAAAAAAACTATATCAAACGACTATATAAGCCTGGTTTTTATGTTTTAATTTTATATTGATTCTTGATGGAAAATAAACTGTTCAAGCTAACCCAATGACTTGAAAAGTCTTATGGGAACTCTGTTCCATAAAGCGAATAGAAAAGTAATTATAATTTCAATTCAGCCAATTTTTAAGTGAAAAAACAACGTGCTTTCTTTGTGAAGTATTAAGTTGTATGGATGACACTAAATACGTTATTTTTTTCTTACGTTAGGATACGAATACAGTTGTTGTGAAGAGGATAGTAGTTTAATGAATACTCTCTTATTGTAGATACAAACGTTCTTTATATAGTTGGACAGTATTATTATTATCTAATTTCAACTAGGCGAGTATTATTACATTTGGAAGAAAATGGATATATGTAATATGTCGCTGTGTTTGGAAGTTTGGATTGCATGACCAACACTTACTTTCATCTTTTACTGATGATTCTTGAAAAAAAATCATTAATATATTTAGATACTATGATTATTATGACAAATAAATTACATGTACCCTTAAAGACATATTTTAAAATATTCCAATATATTAGTCATTAACTTAGTCATTAACTTTCATCTAATGGATCAAATTTTGAACTGTAAGAAATAGTATAGAGAAACCAAATTAATTATAAATTAAGGAATTCCTGGAAATAACGGGGCCTCATAAGGAAACAATAAATAGTATTAAATTTAAGTATTTCTTTTTATTTTGAAGCCCTTTTAAAGTTATATCCTTTTTATAACGCGATTTGTGAATTGGGTAAAAATTAAAAGTTATAATAATCTGAAGAACTTAAGTTTGGAGTTTTAACAGGATTTAATTAGTTTAATTATCAGAAGACCTAAACGCATGAACGTAGTTATGAATGTTCCAAATCGCTCCATCAAAAGAAGACTGTGTTCGCTGTAAAAATCATTTTACAGCGATATTGGTGTGAAATATTATTAAAAAAAACAAAAAACTAAATAGTAGCTACCTCGCGTACGCCACAGTCTTCATATTAAAAAAAATGAAAAGGAAAAACTTTTATGTACGAATGTACCAATACCAAATTTTCAGCCGGTTCCGTTTTCGATATCCTCTTTATGGACGATTCTAATTCCTTATTATGTATAAACAAATAACAACATTGTTTGCTTTTTTAATATTCAACTTTTTTATAATAATCTCTATAGGGAAAAAATAGAGATATTTATCTTTCATAATTAGTAATTAATAAATTACAATTTTAAACAGTTAATTACCCTGCGTGCTCAAGAGTAAATTAATTTTTTGTTGAATCATATTATGGAGTTTGACTCTCCTTCTTTCTCCGATATATAGAGTCAACATCCTCACCCCTCGGCCTCTCATCTAATTTCAACTGCTTTTCTGAAAAAAAAAAAAAAAAAAAAATACACTTGCGACACCAAAAAAGGCTATTTTCAATCATTTTACTGGTTCGGGCACATTGAGTCTGAAACTGTTTCCAGTTCCTAGCTGAGTTTCAAATGCTTGAGCTAAGAATTGAAATATGTATAAACCAGTGCTCGAGTCCGGACTTATTTTCTTTTTTTGAATTTATTGGAACGACATCGTCCAGTCTAGCTATTTTTTGATTTATAACTATAACTTTGTTGTCAAAAATGAGTTCAAATAAGTCATATTATCTATAAAAATAATTATGAATAATTATGATATGAATAATTAGTGGAATTGGTATTATTGAGCCTACTCTGTCAGCAAGTTCGACAATTGTCGACCTACTAAGCTGCTTCCTCGTTACTTATTGTCTGGTAACATTCAAAATGGACTCAATCAAAATATAATAACATATCCTCTCAAATGGTGCAATAAAATGATATATACATGTTCTCTTTATTTTTGTGGATACAATTTATAGTCAATCCCAATTTATCTGCAAGACACTGTACCTTTACAAACTTTGGTGGTTCTGTTGGGTGAGTTTATTCTCCAAGTAAAGAATGCATGGTGGAATGGACTTCAAAACGGCTCCCTTCAAAAGAAATCTCAGTTTACTTACAGCGTTATAAATATGGTTCTCCCCAATAGAGTTTTCAGAACCAGTCTATTGTACAAACATGCTCATAAAATGAACAATTTCATGAATGCTGATAAATCCACACGATAAATAATCATAATACAGTTCATTTATAACAAGATACCTTTTTGATAACTGAGTATTTGATAATCATATTTACATGATTCATATGTAATATGAATGAACCATATAACTGGAGTTTTAATAGTTTTTAACATGATCCAATCATGTATGTGACTTATCGATGAATGTGAGTTTGATTAATTAAAAAGTTGACCTGGTTGTTAATTTGGATACCAAAGAATAGTCGCATTATATATGCAATATTTATAATGTTTGGATAGTGTTAATCCATTGATGGAGATGAAAAATTGTTTAAATATTCGTGAGATTAAATTTAAAAAAAAAGTATATTTTGGTAAGCTCCAAGATTATTTTTCTTTTCATATCCCCGTACCATATACGATGATACATACACATGAAAGTTAAGGAAACTCCAATTTAATGCAACAAATTGTGTGTAGTGGAGCTCCACATCCTTTAATTTATCTTTCAAAGGGCAATCATCTCAAGAATACAGAATAAAACTAGAATGTACATTTGGTTTAGCCCAAAAACTCCACCTAAAATCATTTTTATATGTGTATCTCAATTTGTTCCAAAGTAGTGATTGATTATGCATATTTTACGTTTTGTATTACCTTAATTTAGACTTCTCAAAATGTAATAACGTCTAACTATGACCATATATAACGTTTGTACAAAGTTTGATCAAATTTGAACTCTAACTTTTGCCGTAATCCTTTGTAACAAAAAGAACAAACAAACACAGCCATACATAAACGTAACATCCTTTCAACTACTTTGGCGGAGATAACTAAAGTAGGAACTTGTTAGAGTAATTTTTTTCTATGATAAATATCCTTTCTTCAAGACGTTAAATAAACTGTGCAATTTTAAGCTGTTGAATTTGATGAAGTTTAATATTCATTGCATTCAAACCTTAATATCTGTTGTAAATATATATGTATTGTATGCCACAAACAGATAATTTCAGCTATGTATCTGAATTTGTTCAAAAGTAATGGTAGATTATGCATTTTTCCATTTTTGGGGGGCTTTGATCTAGAATCATGATCTTAGATTTTTTGTTATAGGATGCATTTTTACTAACCCTATTTGAGCTCTGTATCTCAATTCGTTATAAAGCTATTGTCCATTATGCATTTTTATCGATTTGTTTTACGTTGACCTCTCAAATTTAATGGCCTCTTTCTGTAACCATAAATTATCATTTTCCTTAATTTTGAGGAGGAACATATAAGTATAAAGTTTGTGTACTCATGATGATGGAAATCAACACTGATTATTTGTTTGGGAGGTCTAAGCAGTAATATTAATCTGTTGCAATTTTTTAGGTCCTCCCTATTTTTGGAGTTGCCTAATTTAAGAGTTAATTTTCTTATCCAGGACTGTTATCATAATTATTTAATTCCTGAGGATGGAACTACCTTTTCTACTACATGGAAGCTATCATAGATAAATATGTTATAAAAGGAATTGAATATTTTCGTTTGCTCATAAAAGACGGAGAGTGAACCTATGGATTTGTTGCGGAATTAAAATTATATATCTTTGTTATACTCAAAATATAATTAAGGATCCACGTCCAAGTAACTCTTGCCTATATTCTCTTTATTTCATGTGTATGGAATAAATAAACTAAAAGAATAAATATTCTTAGTTGAATTAAAAATACGAAAATGGTTGTCAATTATTCTCTGTTATTTATTAAATCATGTACACATACATATTAGTATAGATAGAAGGGAATTGTAATTAGACTAGAAACTCAAATGTTGAGTAACAAAGAAATAAACAAATAATAATTATCATAATAGCTGATGGATGATTCCGTGAACAATATATATCTTTTTAACAATCAAAGTAAATGTTTAGGTTGAGTGTACTCCATCGATCTCTTGGCAGACATCTTGTTTGATATCATATTTGAAAGGAGTGCTCACTTCAAGACTGTTGGCAATCCCTTGAATCTCATTCCGTTCGACAGAACTCAAATAACGGGATCGTGAGAGGAGACGAGTAGAGAGAAAAGTAGAGCCAGAGGGAGTTACTTTGCATTGAGTAAGGATGGCCCATTTGGAGTAGTCGGTGTCGAGGATACCAGAGATCATCTCCACTATATTATAAGTATGCATGAATATGTAATGTATATATAATATAAATAGATGGTTTATGTTGTTTAAGGAGGGAAAACAATATTTACATATATATAAAGATTGAGGGAGGTTTGTTCATAATTAATCTTTCTGAAAGATGAAGGAATGGACGCAAAACGGATGGATGAATATTATTTGCGATAAAGAAAGCAATAGATTCATAATAACAGAGTCTCTTTTTAAGTATATATATATATATAATAATAATAATATTAGCAACCCATTTTGAAGAAATTGAAGGAAGAAAAGTAAAAAGAAAATCATGAATCAATGACGTCAATTCTATGCACTAAATAAAATAAAATAATAAAAAAAGAACAGTAATCCCTTATCCCTCTTTCTAAAGTCAATCTATGGCCACTCCTTCAAAGTAATATCTTAATCTTACTAACTTAAATATAACAAATAGGTATAAATGTACAATAGACCGGTTTGATGTTTAACTTTTTTCGAATTTCGATGACGGGTAGAGCGGAAAAGTTGCTTTGGGATATGAAAATTACCTTTGCAAATCTGGAAGTCGCATTTCTTGATCAAATTATGAAAAGAGGCAAACACTTATATATAAAATAATAATATAACATTTTAGTTGTTTTGCATTTGAATCCCTATTGACGATTGAATAACTTTTGTCTCTTTCAAAGTTTAAACTAGATGTGTTACTTAAAGATGACATCGTATGAAACTGAAATATTGGATAGGTTAATTCCTTGTGGAATCCCAACTCTTCCGACAACAGTTGAAAAACAAACCGCCCTAATGTACAAGGATAGGTATTTTTTGTACGCAAACATTTAAAGCTATTACTTAATGTTCCTCTGACATAGTAACTTTCTCTATATTTAAAAAAAAAAAAAAAAAAAAATATGCTTAAGAAAAAGGTTGTATCTATGTACAACATAGTATCAGTTTTGTATCTCCAAAAATTTGCATGCCAAATTATATAGTTGAATATATATAAAGTACATATATGTAAAAGGAGAGGAAATGCTTTTTTTATGGACATGATAAAAGAAATTGTCCTTTTAAAACAAGGAATAAACATAATAGAAGTTATATGTATATATGCATAATGAACCCATTCAATGCTACTCACCTCCCTTGATCTGAGTCTTCCAGACAGCCTTGTTTCCATTAACAATCTCGGAAAAGGTGGGGATATGATAAAAGTGACCAGTTGTGGCTGGGAAGCGGAATGTAAAGTTGGAAACGATGTCCGCTGAAAAAGCATTTTTTGCGAAATGGAATCCAATGCAGCTAAGGTCCTTGAGTTTTTTCTCATTGGGGTATTGATACTGGAGGACGTACCAATCCCCAAGGAACTATGTATGATGGATTATGATGACATTATTTCTAATGATCACAGTATGTAAAGCATATAACAAACCTTTTCCAAGTCAAAGTCAGGGATGCTATCCAGACTAGGACATTCCAGTGTGTTTCCTTCTTCAAGGGGCTGTTGCCAAAGGGATCCTTGGACTGAAATGAAGAGACTGAGAAGGACTGCAATTTGTTGAGTGGAGATCATCATATTGGATGTAGGTTGAGTTAGAAAAGTGGGATTATTCTTATGTAGTGGATGAGTTGAAACTGATACTTTTCGTAGTGAGGCCTCAGGCTTATATACTCCTAATGACACTTACTATGTGTCATCTCTTGGAGGAACACTTATTTCAATCACTCCGGGGAAATATAGGAATAACATGAGACAAACGGTATGGGTCTTTAATGATCTCCTCTGCAGGGACTCCATTAAGAAGAGCTCCTCTAGTGAAAGCACAAACAGGGTTTGTTTGTAATATGTCATATTAGCATCCAGTTAATGGATTCACTTTTGAGCGGTGATTACTTTGTTTGTGTTTCCCCATTTTAAGAAGTTGGTACATTCTTTTGTTTTACCTATTTTTACCAAAAATAAAATGAGATAAAAAATATTTCCCGATTTTGATCTTTGGACTCAGTGCTTGCAGAAAGGTGGAAAATAAATATTTATAGGAGAAAATAACAAAATTAATTTTTTATTTATCGACATCGCAAATACATTATTCCTTAATTTATTACCTGCTGTACCTATGTATGTCCATAAAATGTAATTTCCCAAAAAACGGGCTTTTTAATAAGAAAAAACAAAAAGTATTATATAGCATGTGTAGATTTTCAATCTTTAAAAAAGTTATACTTCTTTATTGTGTTGTTACGTGACATTTAATTCAACAAACCTGGAACAATCAAAATTTCTTGATTTACCAGTTTCATTGTTTATTTCTTGCATTTCTCTCTCCAGTCCAAGACAAACACGGAAAGAGACAACACAATTAATAAATCGACACTTCTTCGTACAAGGATGAGTGGGTCGTATCCACACCCAGTCCAAAGGTGGATAGAAAACGGCAACTGCTCGAAGAAGCGTCCTGGAGCTGGCAAGAAGAAACATATGGATCCAAAATTGATCAAGAACCTGTTTAAGCAGACCTAACAGTGCCGTGGAACCCCTAAACTGTTTCTCAACCTGGTACCGTCTCCCTGCAGCGGACTACATAGACATTCTGATGAAAAAGATAATATCATGGGTGAAGACAACATTTTCTGATGGAAATGTGGTGCTATAGCAGGACAGGATCCCTATAACCACTGTTATAGAGATACAGAAATTTCTAAGGAGTAACATAGAGTTTTGGTCCAAGGAGATGTGAACTAGAATTGAACCGTTGGACTTTTCTTTATTACGGTAGATTGAGTCCAAAGCCGGTAAAATTCCTCACCCCAAAATCGACGCCTTGAGGGCCTCTATTTACGAGTGCTGGGCAACATGGGCATTAATTAAATAAATAAGTGCTGCGTCTCCTTTAAGGCAAGGCAAATAGCCGTCATGGAGGCTGAAGGAGCTTACATAGAGACACATTTAATTGGGATTTGGTAGAGTGCAAAACTTCCACCTTTAATCAAATGTAGCAAAATTAAGTCGATTATGTATTTTTTCGTTTTGTTTTTACTTCTTGACTTTTGATCTGTATCTTTCAAAAATTAATGACCTCTTATTTTATCTTCTTATCATATTTGATCAAAATCGATTGTAACTTTGTCATAATCCTAGTGACTAAGAAACAAATTCATTGGTGTAGTAAATAATTATTTTTTTAAGTACCCTTCAATTTGGACATGTTGTCAAAGAAATACATCTTATTGAAGTTATTGCATTCATTTGTAAAGATTGAAAATCCGCACACAAGAATAAAAATAATATTCAGGAGAGCTACACATGCCAGGATAAAAGACTTGGATTTGCTATCGTATTTGTATAAATATTTAATGTATATTTCTTCACGAACAAAAGGATGAAAGACTTTTTTTGGAAATATTTTCCAATAATTCTGATATTTGACCCTCAAAAAAAAAAAAAAAATTATTAAATCAAATGAAAAAGAGACAAAACGCATCTTTTAAAAGATATAATCGAGAGTTTCTTTAATAATAAAGGTATTTTGATTTCCTTTCTCAAAATTAAACTCTTTTTAAATTTTACAAAATGGATGGTGTATGAATAATTCTGTATATACTCATATTATCGGAATATATATAAGAATATTCGGATATGAGGACTCTTCCTTTTGATTTTTCAATGTATAATGAAAATAATATTCAACTTGTTTTTTTGAAAGATTATTAATTTAATAGACAAATTTATTTTTAGAAAATTTTATGTTTGTATGAAAATATATATAGTAGTCATGTTTCATTCATGAACGATTTGTTCCATTAAAAAACAAAAATGGGAAATAATGAAGACAATTTCACGTATTGTAGTCACATTTGTATCGTCGCAGAAAAGTTAATGAGCAAATCATTAATGACAGGCTGAGCAATTCAAAAGTAAGTGAATTGGTATTTATGATGCGTCAATATAAAAACAATCTTTAAAAAATATCAAGAAAAGGCGGACTCCCCAATTTATTGTTGATTTCAACATATATATAGTTAAATACAGGACAATATTTTATCGACATATTTGAGTCAATTATAGCTTTTGTACTCAAATTTATGAGATGAGTTAAGATACTCAAAAGTATAAATATATAGGAAAGACTTTATTTGATTTAAAAGACTTATATTGGGCCCGTAATGAACTTTAAAAAAAAAGCTATTAGATTTTCCATCTTTTATTGTGAGGATCAATTTTGTCTGTTTAAAAAACCATTTTATCCTGTTTTTGTGTTGACAAGACATATTTATCCATGTCTTCGACAAATATAAAATGTATAAAAATAGTATAAAACAATTGTTTTTACGAACATCTTAATAATATATGCCTGTTTATATATTTATATGTGCAATCACACCTTGTACACAATACATGCATAAATTCAATTTAAATGATAGAATAATGTCATTGAACTATCATTTTCATGGAAGGAATGATTAAAAGGTTGAATAGCACCCCCCTTTTTCCTTGCTCCTACGCATGTATCACCACATCTGAAAGTCACTTCTTTTATAATTGAGAAAATAAATTGTCATATGCAGTCTTCAAAAATAAAATTGTATCTGAGAAAAAAAACTATTCGCGTCATAATACACACATATAGCATGTATTAAAAATATATTATGTTTGCTGTTAATATAAAAGTAAACTAGGATTTTTGCGATGAAACAGAGGAAAACGCATTATAAGTTTTTTACTTCAATGAAAACCCAAAGAGGATTTTTTTCAAGAGTCAAATACAATATTAAACCACTGAGCAACTGTCCAACAAGTTATTAATATGATGAACATTTGTTTGAATATTTACCTGAACATATTATCTACAAATTGAGTTAATTTGATCGTGTAGTATTTGAACTTTAAATCAAATTTTGGTATCATCAATATAATTTAATTCAGTTGTTGAGATTTGTTCTTAACCAACAGCTAATCCCATTCTTCTTTTTGCTATTCTCACAAAGTGAATATTTTTACACTCTTCTTTAAAAATAATTTTCACGTCGTGATGTCTCAGTATCTTTTATAATCAGTGAGACGAAATAACCGATTTCTATCATGTTCAGTTAACCTTAAAAACTGTAGCTCCTAAGGTATTTACCACTTTCTGAATTGATATAAATTATAGTACTCGTATCAACGGACTTTTTTTCTAATACTTTTGCAATATAGAGAAAAAGTATGCCAGCTTGCTTTTGTGTTGTCACCACACATATTTAGTGCATCAACATAAAAACATTCTTCAACAAAATCAAGAAAAGAAGTACATAAATCAAATTTTATTTTTTAATTCATATATATATGAAGTTTAATCTTTCATTGACATATTTGAGTATATTAAGACCTGGTATTCAAATTTATTGGATGATTGTAGATACCCCTAAAATTTAACTATGTCTTAAAAGAGTGGTAAATTAAGAACTGTGGGTCGCGACCCCAACTCAGGTCGCCTAAGGACTTTAAAAAGTTTTTGCACGTTACCGTATGTCCTTGTGTTGTATTCTTGTGTTAATAACAATATTAGTCCATTAAACAAAAAACTATTTTGTAAAATTTCAGATTTCCCAAGTTAAATCGAGAAACAAGTAATAGGAAAAGAAAATATAATTAAGAATTTTTATAATATGAATTATTTTAGAGTTAAAGTAGGAATTAAATAGCCATAATATGTAATTTGCAAAGAAATTATGTAAGCTGAATCGATAAAACCCAATTTCATAAACATAGATTACAAGGTTGCCAAGATATTGAGGTATAAACTTGTTCTGTTCTTAAAACTCCCTCTCTTTATATTGGTCCTTATATGGTTTTTCAAATATAATCTATTAAATTCTCAATAATTAATTGTCCCCGTCAATTTTGGGTCTCTTAATTACAATTTGCAGAGTCTTCAATGGGGTAATAAGTATAACAATAAGTTACTGATAGAAATGAGCGATGTAATTAGTTGAGGAACATTTAGACTACATTTTGATAAAATCATTACCTCATATTTAATTAAGTATTGAAGTCAAAATGATTAATTTTCGGAAATGTTTCGTAATATACATATATTGTAGATTTTTATAGATTATTATCATGTTATTCCAGTCTATTCGAAAATGAGGAAACAATATTTAAAATAATAGAAGTAGTTACTATTTAATGTGAAAAATTGCAACGAAAGAAACCTTTATAATTAATGGTCATATCATTGAGGATAGTTTAAATTATGTATTTAAGCCGGGGATATGAAAAATATTTATCATTTCAAAATTAACAGTTCGAAGGCCAAATATTCGATTAGTCGAAAAAAACTGTTGTACCACCGATGTTACCAAAAAAGGAATATATCTAGAAGTATAGTGTGTAGCATAAAGTATTAAAAAATCAATTATGTTAGGATGTGGACGTACGTGTAGTATTAAATGATGCCGTCATAAAACCATGTTGGTTTCCAAAAACTGGATATACCTTATAATAACAAGTCTCGACTACAAGGTCTACAAGACAAATCCAGAAGAATTTTGACTTAATCAAGATCAATCACAAGAGTAGCATGGTATAAACATATGGCTTTTATTTTACAAAATAGTCAAAAAACAAAAAAATTATTTGATTATGCCACCGTCAGCTTCCACCAGAACCTCGATCCTGTGTCTGAAGCCTCCATATGTTTTTCTGACCTAATCAGAATTCAGCTACTTGGCCACACACAGGATGCTGGCCTTCAAGGGCTTTGCAGAGGGGGCTGGACTTGCCACAAGTTTTGCCTTTTAACACCACTTAGACTTAAATGTACGAGGGGTTCATGTCAGTGGAGCTTGGGCCAGGTCTGGATGTCCAAGAAAGCTAGGATATTGGATAAGAGCCAATCTTTGACAGTTTTAGTGCTGTGCAGCAGGACCGAGTCCTTTTGGAACAAATACAGGTACCTGACTGTGATTTTGTAGCCAAAGAACAATAGTCTTCTTGATAAGACCGAAGTTGGTGCCACTTTGCTCTGACTGGAAGAAGAACACCAGTATGAAGTCTACATCACTCAAGACTACGCCGAGCACAATTATGTTAGTAGAATCCTTACTGGAATTATGGATACTGGTCGTTTTTCCTATGGCTGTATGCATCAATAGGAGAAAAAAATTTCGTATTAGAAAAATATCATACCAATCGCCAATCTTCAACTGCCTTAAGATCTTAGTGCTGCACTCCAGGTGCTTTGGCATCAACCGAGAGAAAGTAAGACCCAAGTCTTTGACAACCGTATTTACCTTCATAGTGCTCAAAGAGTGTTCTTTGGCAAGAATTGAAATAGTTTTAGTCTGATTCGTCTATATTTACTTGATTAGCCCAGTCAAAAATGGCAGGGTCCTCTTTTTATGGCTTTGAGGCTTTTGGGGCCTCCTGGTGATGTCACCTGACTCATTCAGGTACTTTAGAATATCGCATATGTGGTGGATACCTGGTGATGTCGATGATGGCCAATTCAGCAATAGTTGCACTTTTCGTACATTTTACGGTTGCTGTTGATATCGAAGCAAAATCGGAGCCAAATGGTGACTAAACCTTTCAAATATGTATGTTCACTCGACTACAATTCCCTTCTTATTAACCCTGAGGAAACCTAAATTTGTACAGATATATCTAATTGACCGAGTAGGGAAAATTCTCAAAAAAACGCCCTTTGTAGATAAGATGTATTGTTTTATATAAAACATGTGCATTCGAGCAAGGTAGGGCTCCTGCTTATACATCAAAAGTAACTTCTAATTACTTAGTTTAAGACTTTGGGTCTCCAAGCCTCCTAACATTAACATATTGGACTATTACATAAAGGGACGTGGGTAGTTGGAAGCCTGTCAGAGATGAACCAACAGTTACTTCTATCGATATGTATGCAGGTTACCATAATATGTCTTCGAAAATTGGTGGCATTAGAAAATAGTCTTTATATACAAATTTAATTCGCTTAAAAGCTGTTTCTAAATTATTTTATAGAGTGATTTATTACCAAACAAGTCATTTCCTTCTTATAATTTGTTGTGGTACAAAAATTGATGTTTCATCTTATTTAATTTCTGCATATATAAGGGATAGATCTGATTTAGTGATACACAATCTATTATTTTCAATCCGGAATGACATAAGTACAAAAAGAAATAGGAGGACAACAAAACATCTTATCCCTGAATAGAAATAACTCATATGGTTGAAAAGACCAAGGAAGATTATTCTAAATTTTGTCGGCACCAACTAATATTCGGTCAAAATTTTGCTCTTTTCTAATAAAAAATTAGCAACCAGTGAGACAACTTTTCATACTTATGGGACCCCAAAAAGTGCCCACTCTTTATCTATTTATTTTATCTACTTTTATCTAGGTTTTACTCTTCACATGAATGTCTAATCTCTAGAGGTTTCCATCAAGAAGGAGTGCACCAAGCTGGAGTCTGACTACATATATAGTCAAAGGTCTGTAAGGGATGTAGACCTTGTATTGATACAGTTATTAGAGCTGAGGGATCATACATTGAATAAAAGTTGTGCCGAGTACTATTTTTAGATAATTTTGTTAACTAAATGTCTTCCAAAACCTCTCATTTTAATTTTACTATTGTAAAATTGAATAAATAAAATGTGCACAAAAAGGTAAGACCAACCCCGTAAAAGGGTGTGCATTACTTCACTTTTTTGAAATAAATACAGATATATGTAGGTTGAAAATGTATATATGTATTAATAACAAGCCTGGTAATGTAAAAACCTTTTATATAATTATCTAGAGATAACAGAATGGTTTTGAAAATATACATTACATACTTCATCTAAAAAACTTTACTTCGAAAACAACAAAGCCTTTTATTTAAAAGGACACATAATTTGCTGTGCCTCAATAGCATCCTTCGGTCATTTTGTTTCTTGAGACCTTTTTTAAATATTTATGGGGATGGTTATATTGTCTCTCGTAAAGGAAAATTCTTTTTTCTTAGATTCCTATTTCATTTTTCTAAAAGTCTACAAAAATAATCAAAAGTTTCTATGGTTTTATTTTTTGCAAATCAGCAAATGATAATAAGTAATAACATAAACTTTTTTTTTCTAATAATCATTTATGAAAAGAAACTCTCATTTTTAGGAAAATAATTCTTTTAAAAAACCGGCGAGAGAAAAAGAAAATCATTCTTATTATTTGTCTACAAGGACATCTTTCCTTGTTTTGCAAAATACTATTTACATATAGAATATATGTGGCTCGTCAAAACAAAAACAAGCCAGAAGGATATTATTTTAAATTGAATGTGAAATACATTTGTCGACAAATTATTGACTACTTTAGTTTTTATGATACATCTTTTGGAGACAGTATTTCTAATTTTCATAAAGTAACAAAAATTCATTGTTAAAAGGATAGAACTAAAAATTGATAAATTATATATGAAAGGTGATTAATTACACAGAGAAACCTTTTTTTGTTTGGGGAGGGGGGTAAAATTTGGTACAAATGAATGGAAGACAATAATTGAATTTCCTTATGAGCAGAATCCAAAAATGATCTCAGTTTTTTACGCTTTAGACTATCCCCAAATTAAAAATAGGATTAATTAACCTTATGTAAATTTTTTCTATGATAGGAATATCATAGTTTATATAATAGAAAATTATTTAATATATATTTCTTTAAAAAATATACATCTACAAGGATTATTGTTCCATTTTATACTTATCCCATTTTTTATGGGGTGTCGACATTATCATCATATTTTTTTCCGATTTCAATGCCGATTTCTTCACGTCATGCGTCGTAAAAGGTAGATCGAGGGAATCAAAGGGAGATACTTTTATTTTTATTATCCGAATTCTATGATGGACAACAGGAGAAGAATTCATCCGAGGAAAACTAGCAGTCTTCATAAGGGAGTAGAGTGGAATCCTTTCTTGGGGAATGAGATACCAGGATTGAATCAATAAAGCAATCCATTTACGATGAGTAGTAATTGATAATATTTCAAAATCTTTGGAGATGTATATTTTTTAAATACTTTTTATTTCAACTACACAATGATTATTTTTCTAAAGTATAAGCATGATATTCCTAATGAATATGTAATATTTATAAGTTATAAGGGTCTAAGGAAGAGTATCGTTATTTGTTTATTTTTCAACCAAAAAATAGAAATATATCGACTTCAGAAAAAGATACATAGCACTGGTTAGCATATTTTCTTCTTGCATGAACATTGACACCGTTTTCTTATAGAGCTTGGGCTGTTGATTCCGAATATATGCTTCGATTTTCCCCATCACATCAAGTTTTTGTGCTATCTCATATTTAATATTTGTGGATGTTTACATTAAAAGGCTATAATGATACCATGCGTTCCTGTTCTGTATGTATGTATTTCTCCCTCTTTGACAAGAGTATCTTCCGTGTTTTAATATATAACTTGGTGTGTGCCACTTTTTTCTTTAGCAATCAATACATATATCCTTTATTTAATCCAATCGATACATGTGTAGCTCTCATTTGATGCGCTACACATCTTTTGCTCTAATTTGGATATAGTAAACGTTAGGGGTTAATATACATTTTTTAAATCACAGTTATAGCTGTTTACAAAATCCAAATATATCGGTATAAGTGTATAAGCTAGCCATGTCTACATCCTCACGGAGAAGGAATTGCTGTAGCGAGCCAGATATATTCTCCTATATCTGTGGATGCTTCACTTTATCACCTCAAAGCTGGAACATAACTCCCTTCGTTAAGAGTGTGTACCTTACTTATTTTTTTGGAGTTCCAGACAAAATAGGGCCACCTCACATATAACATATAAGGATGTATCCTTATGGGACACTCAGTCTCTATGAAGGAGGAGTATGAAAACATCAAAATAGTACTTAAACAATTGATATACCGGGATCACCAGTGGTTAATCTTTGTAGATTTAAAAATGGTAAACTTCATTTTAGGTCACCAAGGAGGTTACACAAAATACCTTTGTTTCCTTTGTTACTGGGACAGTAGAGCTGACAAGGATCAGTGGTTTAGAATAGATTAAAATAAAACCTTTTAATCAACTTATAGTTCGTAAACCTCATGTGATGACCAACAACAATTGAATTCAGCAGCCAATATGCAAATAAAACCACTTAAAACAAAAATAATGTATTATATTTCTCAAGTAAGTTAAAGATGTTTGGTAATTGTTGTAGTATCTGTTCATCATTCCGTTGTTTAAAACTTGATGTGAAAGGCAAAAAATAATGAGAGATTTGGAATTAGCAGCCAGAATGCAGTTAAAAAATATGCAAAAAAAAACTATGTTGGCCAGTTTATTAAATAAAAACACTTTCTATTCATGAAAATCACTTTTACATAAGTGTTATTCATCCTTTTTTTAATTTAGGGATTGTTTCAAAGGAAAAAATGACTCTTAACGATAATAGTTCCAAATTGCTATTATCCCACATATTTAAATAAATTAAAATTTATTCTGTAAATATATATAAAAGTACATTATTTGATCCTTTGAAAAAGAAGTAAGTCCAATGAATTGACCCAAAAAAACCTACAGATAATTTATCTGGCAGAAAAGGGATATTTGAAGTGTTCCATATCAACACAAGGTAACCTTTTTTTTAATACAATATGTTTTGTTTAAGTATTATGGGATGTGACGTTACAAGATGGTTTGTATTTTTATAAAAAAAGTCACATGGATTCTTTTGACGAACAAGTTGGCTTTTAGAAAAAAAAACATTAGCTTCTACATCACCCCCTATTTAATATTTGTTTTTTTGCCAGTCGGATCAGGTTTTGGAATTCCAAAAAATATGAAATTATTTTCTTGAACTCAATGTTCATAGGTTCGATGGATGGTCAATCCTAGAGTAGGAAATACACGTTGTGTACATTGGCTTCCAAGAGAGTTCCAATTAATTGAAATAGTACATTTACTCATACTGAATCAATGAACTTAGATCTTACAAAATTAAAGTAATTTGTTTTTTAAAGAAATACCCATGGGGTCTAAGAAATCACCTATGCATTTTTAGTGATAATGATAAAAATAAGATAATATGTAGATAAGATTAGTATTGTGTCAGTCTTTAATACTGTCGGTAGTTACGACTGTCCGGACTAGAAATAAAGTTGGGTGACTTTATGAAGAACCAAACTTTATATGCTTTCTCCACTAATTGGTAAAATTGAACTTGAGCGGACCGATTTAGACAGGACTGTAGTCTTAGGTCTTAAATATGGTCTGACACAACACTACGTAAGACAAGTAGCTTTAATATCTTTTCTTCATCAAAAACTAAAAAAACTACATAAATTTCATAGTATTTATTATTTACTAACGAGGTCCTGATAATTCCCGGGATCATGTAATTTAAAAATGTATTTTCCGGCTAATGAGGAACCCTTTATGATTCATATATTAGTTATTTGTCTTACCAAAAAAAAGTTGTTGAGAGTACATTATAATTAATTTAACTAATTCCCAACCACGTTGAGATTAAATAAATAAAAAACAATAATTCCCAACAACAAATCTTATTAGAGGTTAGGCTTGTACTTAATTATATACTTATTAGTACGATTTTGGGGTTCAATATCTTTCATTTCTTCTGCAGAAACTCTACATCTATAATTGATATATAAGCGGGAGGAAATATTTATTTAATGCACATTAGAAAATTGATTAATGAGTGGTCTGTATAACTATTCATTAACTTTTTTCTTGTTGAAATGAAATATGTACATACATTAGTCATGCTCCGTATACTAGTAGTGCATAAAGAAGTTCCGGGATAATGACATTATTTAAAAGATACTCTACTAAACGGATATAGATCCGGTACTTAGCTATCCGATCATGTAACTCCATAAATTTCCCTCCCACCTCAAGCAACAAAATTTTCCCTTATAAAAAAATATAAGAACACAAATATTTTTATTGTACTAAAAAGTCCATGTCAGGAAAGTTTATCCCATTATTTTCATCCTCGGAAAGTTAACTCCTCTCTTTTCACCTTTAGACAAGTTCATCCAGAAGCAAATTTATTACAAAGATAATTTATCTTGTAGTAAATTTATCGCCAGGAAAGTTCAACCAAAGACAAAATCATCCTGAAGACAATTCATCCCCAAAAATGAAAAAAATCAACTATGATGTAGAATATTATTTTACTTTTATATACAAAGATGTAATTATTCAGTAATACTAAAGTAGGTTTACCCGGGGTTGCTCGGGAATATAAGAAAATAAAAGTCTTTGGTTTAGAGGGCAAAAAATATTCAGGTTTTATCCTTTTTTTATGTGATTGCCAAAAATCTTTTGTCATATACTATTTTCTTTTTATTCTTCTCTAAATCTTAAAATCTCTTTTTAAGCAAGTGTGCAAAGATACATACCAACATGCAGCAAAAGTTATGCTTAAAATTTTATAGTTTTTATTTTTGGTCTTCTAAGAAATAGTCGTCTGTTTGTCAAACAAATTGTTTTCAAATAAATGCTATTTTAAGGCTTCATTGACCTTGAATCCCCCAAAAAAGGGTTACCAGAACCATTTTTTGAGTCTTATATACCTACATGAAATTTTTTTGAAAAATTTATCGTTTGGTTTGGCCGTGATTTAGGGACTCAATCACTCACTCACAGAAACAGACATTTGCATTTAATATTATGCTTATGCTTAACGAAAGACTTTGTTTAACCCTTTAGAACCGATTTCAACAAATTTACTAGATAGCTTTAAAATTATTTATATTTTTCTAAATTAAAAATAAATATATTACTCATTTAATTATCACCCCCTGTGGCAATTGTTTAATATTACTTATAATTTATTTTTTTAAATACATTTTGAATTTGAAAAAGAAAATTATACAACACTCTTATTTTATCTTATCTAATAGTTATATTTGTTAATATAAAATATGTTTTTTCCTTATATGAACTTTCCTAGCGACGAACTCGCTTATTGATGAACATTCCATGCAGATGCACTTGCTTCAATATGAAATTGCCTGGGGCTAAAAAAAAGCGCGGTGAACATTCTTGGGGCCAAAAAATTTATAAAACTTCTAAGCTAGTTCCTACTCTAAAAAAAATTCAATGGTACCATATTAAATTTTAATTGGCATGATACTGCATTGTCTCTGCATTATTTAAAAAAATGAGTACACCGATAATGTAATCTACAAAAATTTCGCCTCTGCTTTACAGAGAATATATAGAGTGTCAAAGATTTAGAAGAGGGTGCTTAGTTTTAGTCAAAGATCATGTTAACTATTGTCAGGGTAATATGTTTATTATAAATTGAGTCTCCCTACTTATTACCGGTGGGTCTATTGAAATCTGAACATCAACTAATTCAATAATAAATGAAAGTTGAGAGATTGAAATTAATTCATAATTTGATATATTAAAGTATAAACAATTAGTTTAAAACATAAATAAACCTGAACTCTAGCTTAATTACGAGTTGATAAAATGACACTTGAACGAGATCAATAAATTTACGTCGCATATACCAAGGAGTAAGGTCTCCAAGTCCTCTACGCCATAAGAAAGTCCAAAACGTTGAAGAGAAAGAAGGGATCTGTCAAAATGACCAAACTGGACTGAATGAGTTAAATAAAAAAGCCCAGGTGTATCCCCTCAAGTCCATGACAGCCCATGCAAGATATCTTGGGATTTCACACCAAATGTACAGAGAGCTATCAAAGAAGTGGGTGGAAAATTCACTGTTTGGATGGAGAGACCACTTTTGACACCAGAAATGAAAGAAACCCATTGTCCATCTTCGAAACACTGAGGCCTTCAAAGCCACTTTCAGTCAGCTCTGGAACGTTATGACAGACTAATACATCTGCATTGGGTTACTAGGTCTTCCAATGCCGTCTGGACGCCATCGTTACCGCTAAGGGCACATTTACTTATGATTTAAAGAGCTCAGACTTAATTTGATCTATAGTATTAATTTTGTTGAAACTGTATTGTTAATTAATAAATTATATTTTGTTGAAGTTTAAAACTCAAAGTGCTCAGATTTTAATGGGCCACTTGGTACGAATTAGTTATTAGTAATAACTCAAATGATCGAATGTTTAAAAATGATGGTTAATGCCAGCTTTATTCAATTTTGTTTGATAATAGATAATACATTTTGGTTGAATACTTTACATTCCGAACAAGCAACAGAACTACCTCTACTAGAATGAATATGGTGATTCAAGACTTAAATTATAAATACTCTATATTATTTATTTTTGTAAATTCGAAAATATTCTAAAAAATAAATCCACAAAAAATAATTCATAAACCTTAAACTTTAGTTGATATAAAAGTATTATTTAAAAAAAATGTCCTTGACAAAAATTTATAAATAATTTGAATTAAAAAAGATTATTATTTCCATAAGAATGAATGATTTAATATTGTATTGATTGTTCCGTCCAACAGCATGCAATTCTGACTGATGATACATGCAAGATTTTGGTATAATATTTTACGTTCTAAGACTCAATATTTAAAAAATGTGGTTCTTATAATGACTATCTTAAACTTTTCAAATAAGTAATTATAATATTTACTAATTGTTCGTATACACCATTCGTATAATATTGTATTTTATAAATGGCTTACAAACTGTTCTTTTTTTATATTTAATAGCTAAATATAAAATTATTTTTTGATTTATTTATTCTCTCTCCCCAACCATACTTGACATAAAACAATGCAATGGCAACGCCCTCAAGCAATCTATATTTATTTATCCTCTTTTCCAACCCTAACAAAAATATCCTTTCTAAAAATAGCAAAAATGAAAATAGTCTATTATAATTGAGTCCTTCAATTTCTGAGAGTCAACATTGTACACAAAGTTTTATGTACACCTTTGTAAATGTATGTTAACTGGCCTTCACAACACTTTCACTTTTATCTTTGTCGGTTAAAGAATCGAAAGAGGTATCCGGAAAATTCCCCCGATATTAATAAACTAGTTTTAAATAAAAAGACAAAAAGATAAATTAAGTAGATTGATTTTGCATATCTATTTTCTATTAACTTTTCACAATTCTCATAATCATTTAAAATAGTCACAATATGATGGTTACAATCACAATACTGCCTACTATATACTGGCGGAGGATGACTTGCAAGCTGTTAAATTATCTATATATTATTATAGATTATCAATATACTTGTAATTGACGGGATGACACAATTAGCTTTCATTGCACGTTCCTTCATGCCATCCAGTTCTTTGGAAGTTTTTTGAACTTATAAAAGATGAAGAAAAACTGGATACACATACAGATATTTCAACAGCTTGCAGGTCATCTTCCGCCTGTTCAAAAAAGACAATATCGGGATTTTAACCAACGCATCGTGACTATTTTAAAGGATTATTAGAATAATAAAATTTTGATTATTTACGAGCTATTGCTCATATTATTATATTTTGAATATTTATTTCGTTTAAAATTGATCTATGTTTATTTTTTTATATAATATCATGTTTATATTTGCTGTTAATTTAGAAAATATATAAAGTCAATAAAAAATAAAAATGCAAAAAAATCGACTTACTTTATTTATTATTTTTTATTTATTTGAAATTGTTTATTAATATAAGTGGGAATTCTCCATGGGGGAATTCACTGGGGGAAATTCACCAGAGGTGAATTTTCCAGGAATCAATCTAAAGATTCTTTCATACCGATATCTATATTGGTATCGAAACTGGTACGAAAATATTGCTATCGTGATAACACCAACAAACATACCGGTTGGGAGGAATTAATTTTGCACTTTGGTTTGCTTATTTGCTAAATTTACTAATGTTTCATATATTAACACTGTTTTAGAAAGGATCAAATTGTACTTTTTGTTTTATTTACTTTTTACGAAACATTGTAAGAGAAGAGTCAAAGTATATCTTTTGCAACGATTGTCTTGAACCTAAATTACAAAGTAGACAATGGTCATCCACGCCAACGCCAACAGAACTATTAAGCATTTGGTTGTCTACTAAGACACTGAGCCCAATCCTGGTCAGTTTCAGAAGTGGTTGCCGAAACTGGAGAGTGTCAAAACTAATTTGGAAGCAGTAGTAACAATCTCAGTTTAGGCCCATGTAGTCAAAATGTGTGTGTCCTAATGAACACTTCAAAACAATGCTAAGAACCATCATGGTGGAAAGAGTTTGGTACTTTTGGAATTGTCATTGTTGTCGCATGAAGTCCTTACCCGACGTCTCCAACGCTGCCCATCCCTTTTCATTGACATATAGTCTACTCCAGTTGGGCGTTGCATCATTTTCAGTGATGAACAAACTATGCTTTCTGGCTGCATGTCAATCCCAAGGCATGCTCGCTCTGTTACCCAATCATTTTGGCCCTGAAAGCAGCAGAAAATAAAGAATGGAATATAATGAACAATGATTATTTGAAGTAGGTGTGCATCGACTTCCATAAGTATATAGAGGCCATCAGAGTGGTGGCCATATTAAGTAATTTAATTATATGTGAATCATGTATTAAAATTTTAGTTGGGTATGACTTATTGTTAAGGAAATGAATTTTATAATTTAAAGTGTAAAATTAATTTCCTCGCACACGGTAGATTAATTCACAATAGTGGGAGACTTGTCTATATAAGAGGAATTATATTATCAACAAAAAGAAGAATGGTTTACATACTTATTATTGGTTGGTAAGACAAACAGAGACAATAGATTTCATTACCATGACTTTATGAATTATTATCATTGTTATTTCTATTTTTTTTTGTTTGATGGGCTTTTTATATTATGTACGTCAAACAATTTTTTTTCTTTCTTTTACCAGTTTTTTTATTTAAAGAAAATGCATTAAGTGCATTTTACAGTGTATTTTAGTGGATGTAATTTCAAACTCATTTACATATTATCCTATTACAGAGAACAAGTAATATACGAAAACTCAGACAAACTTTAATTACATATCTAGGAAATCTACAATGTTTGTGTTTGTGAGGGTACTTTAAAGATTTAAAAAGTGAGAGTCTGGAATATTGAGCGAAAAATAAGCACCGTTTATTCTTTCCTCTCATTTTTGAACACCTGAGGGGGAAAAATTGGACAGATTAACAGAAAAATCCTTCAACGGCATACATTCCTTTAATCCTTTTTAATTCTTCTCAAAAGACTTATTTTTACTCCAGTACCATACTACATGATAATTCTTAATCTGATTGGTTAAAAAATAATTATAATTTATATCCTTAATTATTCTATAAAGAATTACGCAATCTCTGCAAAATAAAAAATGCTAAAGTAACGTTGTGTCTCAAAAGTGAAGCTAAACTTTATACATGTACATTAATAAAAAAAACCAATACGTGGGGGTTTTTTTTCAAAAAAAAAGGAACGAATGAGTGCCTGAACAGAAAACGGTCATTGTTGAGAACCTTACAGCACTTTACTCTATCTCCGACAGTTTGTGGGGTATCCAGATACTCAAGACCTGTAAATACCCTTCATTGTCTGTCAGGATCTGATGAACGGGTTTTTTTTTAGACAAGTGTCTGTTGCAACTTATGGCTGGACTGGAATTGATCCGGTCACAAACACAAGTGATGTGGTTGGGGTTTCGAGTCTCCTGGTTATGTCCTGGACGATCCTTCTGCTCCAGAGAGAAAATGTTATCCTCTATGTCTGAAGTCCAGTTTAAGAGAGTCTGGGTGCATTTTTGATCGATATTAGATAGTTCTGTGTAGATCTCCATGACTGATTTTCTTATCTTTCAGAAGAAATAATTATAGCTACTAAAACAGAGATTCTCCATCGTGCATGGGCTAAATGACTATCTAGTACATTTGGTATACATGTACTTGACACTCAACACCCAAATGAAACAAACATTCTTTTCTTACATCTTAGGGCGTGAGAAAACGGTGATAACATAATTTTTTATTTAGCGTTGATAAGAAAACAAAATCACTCGCAAATTATTTTTAACTGAACCTAATCTTCATTGAAAAGGCAATTTATGCATAGGTATCAGCATAGTCTCAAAAGTACAACGCATCAATTGACATAATCGAATGATTTAATTATCTGAAAATCATTTTTTTATTATTATATGAACATTTTTTATAAAAAACAAAATAAAATTCTATGTCGCATAAAATGTTTTCTATATTTTTTTAATTTATTTATTAACAATATGAAAAAAATTATTAAAAAAATATAAAAAGGCTCTAAAATGCTTGAATAAGTTATAAAATATATATCAACAAACGTTTTGGGTTTACAGACATATTTTTTTAATATTGTGTACATGAATAAATTGGTTGACTGTCATTTTTGGAAATGCATAAATTGATATCATTGGATAGGTTTGGAAGTCTTTGAATGGCATTTAAGCCCAAATATTGCCTTACATCTCTCTGAGTTCCAAAGTATAGGCGTAGTTTCATATTAAGCTTAGCTTGATACACACCTGTCAATGTCAATAATATAATGTAATCTTGAAAGTTAGTCTTATCAATGGGGGGGGTTCAATTCTCGCATATCTTTTAAAATCTTCAAATGAGTCATTTTCAATATTTGTTGTCTTATTCACCCAGAAGTCATTGATTGATATGAATATAATTCCTACCCTCATTTCTGCTTCTTTTTTTTTTACCAATGAGGTCAATTCAATTTTACTATATACGTTAATGATTTTCTGAAATAGCTTATAATAACCATGTCGAAATGACCACCAAGAAAATTTTTGAACACAAGCAATTTTGATCAAACATGAACAAAAGAAAATTTTTTACTTTTTTATTGTTAATGTTTATTTTGGAAAATTCAAGAACTTTACAGTCTAAAAAATGTCAATAAGATGTATTTTTCTGAGATTAAAGTTGAGAACGGGTCAATACGAAGCAGGAGTTCAGTCAATGAGCAACTGAGAGAAATTTCATTCACACTATTTATGACAACTTGGTAAATACCTATATAAAGCGAATGAATAAATTCTTATTCCAAATTTTTGTGACAGGAATCGAACCTTAGATACTGAAATGGTTGAGAATTATTAGAGGATCAAGAATATATGTTCTTATTTTAGTTATATAAAATAAACACTATTATTTTCAATTATCATTTATCCATAATACAAGTCAACAATTTTTTTTTTCTAATTTCGATATCTAATTATAGTCATTTTGACATGCTAATCACGAAACTGTAATTAATCATTATCAAATCCTTTTTTCTATTATTATTTTTACTCTTGTAGAGTTTTGAGACAGCTTCCGAGTAAAAAAAAATGAATTTGCAACATGGAAAAATTAAGAAGACAATTACAGTTGTCAAAAATACAACTTGTTGTTATGCTAAAATAATAAGTAAAAAAATTTACATGGTAACTCTGAAAATTTGAAATACGTCTGGGGGAATAACAGTTAGCTATTATGAAGTGTTATAAGATTAGATGCAAGCAGCTATCAGAGGAAATACATAAATACACATTTATTTTATATTTAGGAATTACTCCAATGGTAATTATAATGTCAATTATACTCTCTGTCGAACGAGGAGCTACACTTATAAATATCAAACAAATTATTAGTATTACCATATTTAAGTAAATATATAGAGGTGACATGTTATGAAATATATTTCTCTAAATTTTAAATGTTAACAAAGAAGGATATAGTAGACAACTAAAGATGTTACAAAGGGCATTGCTACCCTATTCTATTTTTCAAGGAGCAAGTTATTTTACCTGAGTTTTATTTTTTAAAAGATAATATCAAGCATCAAACTACTATCAAACATAAATTTTCGTTTCTTTTTATTTATTTCTTTACATGCGTTACTTTTTGTCATACATGAGACCACGTACTTTATACTTAGATGTTCGCTCCTACAGAATTAGAATATAATTATAACAACTTTATAAAAACACTCTCCATGTTGCAACAAAAAAAAATCTTGTCTAAGATCATATTTACAAGAGTAACAGGAAAGATCTTCCTTCTTTTTTCCCAACAAGGTAAGTTCATTCCATACAAAATTCATCTCGAACAAGGTTAATATAAATACAAAGTTAGGCCATCATGTAATGGGGATTGCTAGATATTTCATTCTGGTGTATTCTACCGACTGCTGGGCAACAAAGGCAGATTTTGACAAAACACACACCCACTCATAATCTATGACGTCACTATTGCTATAGTGTCGATTTAATGTATTGCATCGACTGCTGGGCAAGAAAAACCGATTTTGACCAAACACGCAACCACTCATCTACTATGACGTCAATATTAAAAGCGTGGTGGAAGTCAAACATCAGTTACTACACGTGTTATGGTATAACCTTATATTTTTTATTAATCTTGATCTCGAAGTAAATTCATTGCAGATATATCAGAAAAAGTAAAATGTGTAAAATTAGAAATATACATATTTAAAATATAAAAAATAAGAGTCTAAATAATTTGAAACACTTGCATTAAATGAGTAAAATCCATATCCAATTTAGGAAATTAAATTATCTTAGAAACTATGCAGCAAATTTGTTGCAATTGGTGGTTAATTGAGGAATAAAGTATTTTGTCAAGAATAAGTTCTTATTTCAATTTTGAAATTTTTTAATAGAATAATGAGTGCATTTTGAACAATTAAATCTATGTATATTAAAGTAAAATAAAGTACTACATCATAGATCATTTTTTTATATAGGTATATTCCAAATAAACATATTTTTGGGGTGAATTTTCCTTGCCTTGACCTTTTCTTGGGATAAACTTTCCTTGCCATAAGCCTACTTTGTGATAAACATGTTTTTTATGTGAACTTTCCAGGGGTAAAAAGGGAGAGTTGAACTTTCCGTACATGATTTTCTACAACTCTTAAGATATCTGTGCATCTGCAATAAGATTTGCTGCCTTTTTTATGCACATTCAAAATATAAAATCTTTGGATTGTCACTTTGCCTCAGATTTGATTCGATATTTTCCTTCTTGGTCGGTTAGATATTATCACAAACCAAAGGCTATCATAGATTGATCCAAGAAAAGTAAGGAATGATAGAAGAAACATTTGTCAGATATTTTTCACAAATAAATGTTCTTGAAACTCTATATTTAGATGTTTCATCCTTGATAATGCTTATCTGTTAATGTTCTGCATATATTTTTGGATTTCAGAAAATGATTTTTCTCTTAACTTATATTGTGTTTTAGCTGCCTTACTACTTACAAGTTTTTTAGCAATGTTTGAGAAAATTGCTTAGCTGTTGTAATAAGATTTAAAGGGAGCACAAAGGAGCTGTTTGACAATAATTTAGAGCTATAACATAATATTTAATTTTCCATTCTCTCTTAATTTTTGTTTGATTATTACATGATGTTATATCATTTATTTTTGTGCATTACAAAAAGCAGTACTGTACGTGTAAACAAACAAAATCTCTGCAAAATGGTATGTAAAGTTCAAATATTGGTGTATGGATTTATCAAACCCTAAGAAAAATGCAGGTTTATAAGAAATTACCTTATTTAAAACGATTTTTATTAAACAGATGTAACGAATTTTTCATTTGTTTTTAAAGCAAAAAAGGAAAAAAACCTTTGAAGCATAAATCTAATAGGTTTTCACTCAAAGAAGAGTATTTGATTCTGCTACATTTATTTTAGTATTAATTTGATTAGTTTGGTACATTATTGAAGCAAAAAATACTTATAGTTAATATACGAGGTGTGTTCAAACAGTACGGTGACTTGTCAAATTTTGCAGGCAACGTATATTTGGTATGCTAGATTTTTTGGTTTTTCATGTTAGTACGTTCAAAAAAGAGTTTATTGTTTAACCCAATATAATATGTTTAGTTTGTTTGTGAGAGGGATATTAGTGAGAAGTATTTTGTGTGTACTTAAGTCCTAAATAAAGTCCGACGCAACACTATGTGTATCCAAATAAAAACACTTTTTATGAATGAACAAAACACTAGTCTTCAAGAATATTTTCTTTTTGACCAAGTGAAGATAATATGTAGTACACTTCCCATTCATATTTAATATCAATTTTTATGAATGAGAAAAATAGACGTAGCTTAAGATATTATGGGAGAGAATGAGTTGATGATAAATATGTATATAGTTTCTATGCATTATCCTTGGACATGGAAAAATTATATGCATATACTGTTTATAGGATGGTATTATATTAAAGTTTCACAAAATTAGATTCTTAGTGATTCAATCCCTGTCACTACTTAATATCTGACAAGGGGATTCTGAGCCTTCCTTCATGTTTTATATGCAGTACAATTATGTACACTGCACAGTTGTACCGTTAGTGAACATCCTTTGTATGAAGGATTAGTGAGCTTGGTAAAAAAGAAAGCCTTAAAATAATACATTTTATTCTTAATGATAAGCAGGGTTTTTTTTTTTTTTTGGTTCTCCCTCTTCAAGTTTAAGACATCTTTTTTAATTCAAATACTTATACACTTATGTTGGAATACTAATACTCTAAGAAAAAAACATGAAAATGGAGAAAATGCAAATGAGCTTCATCCTTCAAATTATATTAGTGGAACAAATCTATAAAAGATATAAATTATGTCATTTTAGAAGTATTGTCAGTATTATTAGATGGTAGTCATTTTATTTGATACAAGTTTCTTCGACCAATAAATTATTCATCCAATATTATTAAACCACTTTTAAAGCTTCATAATCATCCAAGGGTTGGTTCCTGCATCTCATATTCATCAAAAGTTGTTGTTTTCTAGTGTTATGTACAATTCGATATTTTAGGCTTTGTAGCGGTGTCTTTATATTAAAAGAAACCGAATGGGTATTCCAGAAGATCTGTTCCGAGTTGAACAATTATAATAATTATATTTTTCAGGAATTGTATTATTTATTTAACTATTCCATACATTTTTCACATTCATAAATTAGTTCAAATCCCAAAAATAGTTGTATGAATATATATGACATCCAGAAAAAATATCATTGAACATGTTATTTGAATGACATAGGCTTTGGGTGTCAAGAATATTTAATTTGTTATTCTTAAAGGTAAAAATTAAAGTAATATCTTATTGTGAATGTTTTCTTTTCATGCGAATTTTGGGTTATCGAATTAGTAGCCCTATCAGGTTGGATGAGGTGGTGTGAATTATATAAAATAATATTAACAATGTTACATTTCCTCACTCTAAATCTCAATTCAAAATGGCTAAATATATGAATAAATCCTAAACAAGACACTTTTCTAAATAAATAAAGAATTGAATATAATCAGATTGAATGTTTTAGGAGGAAACTGAAAAGTATTTGAAATAAAATGTTGATTCAAAGAAATAAGATTTATTGTTATAGATTAAAGGCAGGTGAACGTCATTAAATTAAGAGTTTTGTGTGTAAAAATGTATTTACTAAAGTCAAAAATAGCACTAGACTGTTTAGTACAAAAAAAATAAAAAAATATATAAGTATAGAACAAGGACCGATTGGCCCACGTGTTCTTTCTCTCTTACCGCCTTGACTACATTTGAATAATGGCATTATTATCAAAAGGAGACCTATGGAGCTCCCAGAAACCGTATTTAAGCAGTATGGTTAAAAATTCCGAAAGATGTTTGGGCATAATACTTGCCAATCGGTAAAAAGGCGTCTCCGCCAATTTGTACAGAATAACGACAAGCACATTGAATGATATATCGTCAATTGTAGTCCAACAATATAACACATGTATAAAATGTAATAATACATACTTCAAAACATAGTCTATGAGTTATTTATTTTTTTGATGGGGGTCTAATTTAAAGACTTGATTCTACTGTTTGGGTATTATAATTGATTTTCTGAAATTTATAAATAAATAAATTCCGAATATTTATTCAACAAATTATAATAACATATAATATAATTTACGTAATTTTAATTATTTTTAGAGGTATGATGAATTGCAATCTAACAGGTACACAAATAATTATTATTCTGCTAATACAGTTCTCTATTAAAAAATAAAAAAGTTTTTCAAACATCCGAACGCATTTTTAAAAGTGGATTGCGCCAATATCAAAGTGTGCAATATTTGCAAGGAATTGAAAGTACCCCAGTCAACTGAGCATCGAATGAAACGACATCTTATGAAGGGAGAGGACCTTGCCCTAGTCATACTACTAAAATGACTTCAATTTTTACTCCATTGACTGAAGCAATTTCGGCCTTGATCCTCATCGTTTACTTCTTCGATTAAAACATTGCTACATCCTATTCTTGTTGTCAAAAAAACAAAACTTTTTTGTCGTAAAAAATTCTTTTGTTTTTTTTCTTTTAAACAAGGTAATTTATCGAACAGATTCTTTTAAAATAATCAAAGTTTAATCAAAAAAGCCCCTCTTCTCAAAGAAAAATCCTGTAATGGTCCTGGGATTATGCTAAACGTGAGCCCAATTTGAATACCCTCAGAAAACGAATTATTGAGGAATAGACGAGGGTTGATGTAGGCTTTATCAAAAATAATTGTTTTTCACTAGGAGATCGGTTTAAAGTCGTTATTTAGGGAAAAAAGCCTTATATTCAATAAGCTTTGTATAATATCATATGTCAAAATATCAAGGGTCTAGAAATAAATGTTTAGCAGATCAAAAGTGCCTATTTCATTTAATTGAAAAATATTATAGTTTTTTTCTTTTTTATTAAGTTATTAAACATTTCAACTTGAAATGTTTTTTATTCTTCTAATCAAAATATGAAGAATCCCTTTTACTGATAAATTTCTGTTACTTTTTAAAACTCTTTTTTTTTCTTTTAAAGTGTTTCAATTTTAAATATACTTTTAATAACTTTTTGAAATACTTACTAGCTCTTTGAATGTGCATATGTAGGTATTAAGTAAAATTCTCTTTATTTAGTTATAACATTATGATGATTATCCTATGTACATATGCATATAAATACATTAATTATAATAACTCAATTTGATATAGATAAAAAATTTAAAAAAAACACAAGAAGTTCTTAACCCCAAAGCTGTGGCTGTTTTGAATTATGTCGTCTGTTCATTGATCTTTGAGGAGAGTATTTCAAAAAAGGAGAATATTTTGAGTATGGTAAAGAATCATTCTTGGATTTAGTCCCACTTCTGTGAGGAATTATTTGTATAAATGTAAACTTGAAAGTGGTTGTTGTTGTTGTGGTAGAGGTTGGAGAAACTGTTGTTGTAGTAGAAGTTGATGTAGAAACTATTATTGTAGTAGAAGATGCTGTAGAAAAAGTTATTGAAGAAACTGTTGTTGTAGTAGAAACTAATAACATTGTAGAAGTTGTTGTAGAAACTGGTGTTGTAGTCGGAGCTGTTGTAGAAACTCGTGTTGTAGTTGGAGCTGTTGTAGAAACTGGGGTTGTAGTCGGAGCTGTTGTAGAAACTGGCATTGTAGTCGTAGCTGTTGTTATAGTTGAAGAAGTTGTAGTTGAAAATGTTGTAGAAACTATTGTAGTAGTGATAGATATTGTCGAAGCTATTGTTGTTGTAGAAACTGTTGTTGTAGTCGAAGCTGTTGTAGAAACTGGTATTGTAGTCGGAGCTGTTGTTATGGTTGAAGATGTTGTAGAGGATGATATTGAAGAAACTGTTGTTGTAGTTGTTGTTGTAGTTGGAGCTACTGTTGTAGTCGGAGCTGTTGTTGTAGATGCTTTTATTACAGTAGAAGTAACTTTAGGACCTGTTGTAGGAGTAGTGTCATTACCAAAGAGATGAATTGTAGTCATTGATATAGATTCTAAAGTTGGGGTAGAAGAGAGATTGATACTTGGAGTGAAGAACGGAGTAGTCATCGTATCTTTTCCTGCTGAAATTGTGACACTTGTCTCTTTGATAATCGTAGAAGCCGAAACTCTCATTTCATCATTATTAGGTTTTTTAGTTGTGGACAAAGTCTCATCTAAGTTATCCATTGTTATATTTGCCTTGCTACTGGGAGTTGTGATATTCAATAAAATCGTGATGTGAAGATCACTATGAGGAGAAATGGTTGATGATCCATGGCTCTCTTGTCCCAAAATAACAATTGAAGAATTGTTAATGTTTGTAGTCTTATTTTGGAAATCATTTGATTGTGGAGTGGTAAGTGATGATTCATTGATAGTTGTTTCGGAAATGATATGTTGACTCTCGTTTAAGGAGGATGAGTTTTGACTTAAATGGCTCATATTAGATAGAATAGGTATTTCTGAATCCACTAATGATAGGAGAGGAGTGACCCCAGTTGGATTACGTGTAGGTATAATATGGTCTTGATCCAAAAACAAAGACGATGAGTTATGAGCTATTGTTGGTGTGGTGGAAGCATGAAAAATGTTTGATATGGAAGAGTCGTTCTTTACTTGGTAAGTTGATGATGATGCTAATGAGGTAAGTGTTGATTGATTTATATCAAATGCAGGTGAGCTTTTAGTTCCATTTGAAAAAAAATCAGTATGACCATTGGTTTCCCCAACAAGAAAGTCGGTGGTCGTGCTTTCATTACCAATATTTGATAAAACAGGTGTTTCTGTAAATTTCAATGGTGTTGTTTCTCTTGATGACTCTGAGGGACTTTCACTACTTGGGAATTTAGGGGAGGAGCCATGGTATTCCTTGGTAGTAGATGATAACCCTGAATTGTTGTTCAATTGATCGAACGTAGTCTTTGACGTCATTATAAGTTCATGAGCACCATTCGTAATGATTTTTGTTGATGACTCTGGAGTAAGAGATGTAGTTGTTATAAGTGATATGTTCCTTTCCCTAGTTGGTATTGAAAAATCCCCATTCAGAAATAAAGAGGAGGAATTGTGAAGTATGGAAGTCGTTGACGGGATAGCTATATTTGAAACTCCCTCCATTATAGGAGTAGTTAATGAAAAATTGTTTTTTTGTTCCATGTTGCCATTTGAATTATTTGCAACTACATTTGTTGCATAGGTAGGAAAAGACTTTGTAGTTGAAGATGTACTAAATGATAAAACCTCATCTTGCTTTCCGATTGTAGAATCGAAAACCATTTGAGATCCTACAGTCATAATATTTATTGGAGTTGAACTTGTGAGGCTGAATGATTCGATTGTTTCATTATTGATATTTCCGTCCTTACTATGCTGGACAATATTCGAGAGAGTCGACTCAGTTTGTAGAATGGAATTGTTTGTTGTAACATAGACTGCTGTTGTGAATGATGACATTGGTGATTTCATGTCACTCATGGTTGTGTTTGTATTTTTGAAGCGAGTCGATAAGATTGAACTAGAACTTTGTACATGGAGAGAGAGGGTTGTAGGGGTAGTCACTGAAATATCCAGGATTGATCCATTTCCTGAATTTGAAAGATCTTTAGTAGCGGCTGTTAAATGTGAAGGGAGAGTAACTGTCAGGAACTCAAGGCTTTGGGCCGTTATTGATGATGAAGCCTTCGTAGTTTTCGTAGTTAGAAAAGGTGGTAATGTAACTGTGATAAACTCAATCAGCGTATTGTTGCCCATAAATACAGAAGATGAGCTCTTTTTTGTCATATCCTCACTTGTGGATTGTGTCGTTAGGAATGGAGGTAATGTAACTGTGATGAATTCAATCAGCGTACTTGTTCTTTTTAATGTACTCTTTGGCGCATAGGTGGTACTTGAACCTTATTTAAATCTAATATTAGTAACAATAATGGTGATTATATTATTTTACCTCTGATCCATTCAGTGGTGGCTGGTGTCGTTGTTTGGATTAGAAATGTACTTGATAATTTGGAGGCATTGTCAAATTCTCCTTTAAAATAATTAAAAATAGCAATTTATAGTCGAATCATGAAAATTCTACTGATGGACAAGGCGAAACTATATATTTATTTATGTACCGGTAGTTGCATAAATACGCGGACTATTTGTGGTAAATAATTAAATGTGTAATAAAATTCGAAGGACGTATTTTTTTTTTGATAATTATATTATAGAGAATTTATTCTGGTATAAAATTTAATATATTTACTGAATATAACCGCCATCAGCTGCTATGACATCCTACAAGCACCCGAGGAAGGCATTGCACACATTGATGATGTAATGGTGTTCCATGGCTGCCCATTGCTCATTGACGCTGGCCTTCAATGATTCCAAATTCGGGTGGTGGGTAGCACATGCCTTCTTCTCAATTTGCCACAACAAAATGTAGTCAAGGGAATTCAAATCAGGTGATTGAGGTGGCCAAATGTGTTTGTTCCAAAACGGCATATTGGCAGCGAGCCAATCCTGAGTCATTCCAGAGGTATGGGCAGGTGCCCCATCCTTCTGGAAGATAAAGGGCCCCATTAGAGATCTTGAGGGCCTATGGAAGGACCTTGTCCCTCAAAATCTCCAAGTAGGCCACTGATTTTAGTCTGATTAAGAGTGGCAATCATATAACGTTTGGCCTCGTCATTCATCGTAAACGACGTTGTTTGATGCGAGTAAGAAGAAAAAAACAAAGCCAAAAGATTTACCGAGTTACTTGTGCTAGAATTTTTTATTTCTGATCACGGAACCTCAAGATATAAGCGTTTAAAAATTAGTCCGCGTATTTATGCAACTACCGGTATAACTCAAAAGTTCCTGAATACATGCAATCAATATATTATACGTACATGTACATTTAAGCATTATCTCACATTTCTTCATGCAAGTATTTGCAAATTTTGTTTGAAATTGTGCTTATACTCAGCTAAATAAATAAAAAATTGTATTGATATTTTTTCGTTCGATTAACAAAAATAAGATGAAAGGAAATATTTAAACATATTATAATCCCATATTTTACCATCTGCAGGAAAACTGGGAAATGATTAAAATAATAATATTTATACAATCACTTCAAATATTAATTTACGTCAGAGTAGTATAACAATATTTACAATATCGAGCTATGGGAAAATGGTCAAAATGAATATTGTATACAGGTGGACGCCAACTCATCGCCGTGTTCGTAATCAAAAACACAATATAAGGACTATCTTTTATTATCCGTTTAATAGAGTACCTCTGTAAACCTGTCATTCAATGCCAAAGGGTTGAACAGATCTAAGTAGTCATGTCTAATTTTTAAATAAAAAATATCAAACATTCACTAAGTGGTTATTTTTTTAATGTTTGCCTTGACTAAACACTTACTACAGGTTTGAATGTATTTGAGCTTATTTGACAAAGTGGCTATGTTACTTAATATTCTTCAACAAATAATGATTTGTTTTTTTTCGTCCAATCTCAATTTTTATCATATGACTTTCAGTTTAAAAATAACTTTGCAAATAATATAATTATCTTGGATATTTCGAATTAGTATTGTCATGATAACAATATTTTGTTGGGATGAGAGTACTTTTCAAGTCTTTTTTGACAAAAAGTATAAACAAAAACTTCATTAAAGACTATTTAAATCGCTAACAAGGGTGTCTGCAGAAACATTTGTGTTCGTCTAAATCAAGTAATTGGAACAGGGTTTATTTATAAAAAACCTACATTTTTATGACCATTCCAAAATTGCAAATAGTTGATTATTTTACTGTTGAATCATTCACAAATGTCAAATCCAATATGTTGCTTATTTAACTTTGTTGCCTTGTGTATAAAATAAATATCCTTTTTCAAACGTCTTGATGAAAAGTTATTTAAATTGAAACAAAAAATAAAATGAAAAAGCTTTGTTTTGTTAGTGTACGTTGGGGTACTTCAACAATCGTTTGTGTGTTTGTTAGCTGTCCCGTTAATTTGTAATATAAAGAAGGAATTTTCTTTTACTTAGCAGTTGTCATTATTATTTAATTCCTGACTAGTGAACATCCTTTCCTAAATGGATTCAAATATATTCAAAATCTGACTGAACATTCATGGATGTTCAGAAAAGACGGAGAGTAGCCCTGAGGATTTGTAAAGGAGTTATAATTGTAAGTCCTTGTTGGAATCAGAATAGAATGTGGGATCGATATTGGAGTTATTATTGCAAATATCCATGTTTATTTCCTTCTCCCCCTCTTATCTTGTCACAGCTGATTGTAGCTCATCTAATGAAAAGTCATGAACACTGTTCTTTCTCTCCTTCAAAACATTGTTCAAGTTGTCAGGGTTAAATGTTGATTCTCGGTTTTTTTTTAACAAGCCCATTTTAATTTGTATTTTAATCATTGATCATTATGAAACAAAATTAAAACTTTTCTGATTTATAAAATTGGTTTTATTGTCTTTTGGAAAAATAAAGTAATGTTGTCTTATCCTGTAATTGACGTTTTAAGAGAAAAGTTAGTTTGCTAAATTTTGGCATATTGCTCAGCTAGTGAAAGGGATATGGAGATTGGAGTTTGTTTGGTTGCAAAGTATAAAACATTTTGCAAATTTTGGCACCAAAAAATCGACCCTGAGCAACTACTACTAATAAATTGATATACTAAAAAGTATTTTTGTAATAATTTTTGTACCCAAGTACAACTATGGGGTGCCACAAAAAATATTTACACTTTCAATCCACAACTTTATCAATAGGTAATTCGTATTATGCCTCCAATGCATATCTCAAAACGCCCATATGCATAATAGCTAACAACATTCTTTGTTGAAATTTAAGTCCAACTTTTTAATTCATTTCAATATAGATCTTTAACTTGGCGTATCATATTAGTTCTTATAGATTTTTTAAGTAAGCCGTAATATTATAAGTAATTAAAACAATCTGAACAGTATAAGTTTCTTTTTATATGTCTAAAGAATTTGTAGCTCTCAGTGTTTTATTTTCTATGGTAAACAGGTTCTTTGAGTGTAAAAGAGAGCCGACCCCTGATAGAGGCATAGTTCGTGGGAGCTGCCTTTAACAAGCCTCACGGGTCTGTGAGATCTATGGAGTCTGCCATCAAGGCTGCATGGCTGACTTTTTATAAGACTACATCTGTAAGGTTTGTGTATCCTTCAAGAAAATGGTGGAGGCGTCAATGGTTTAGGCTGAGGGAGGCCATATTGAATAAAAACTGTTGCTTTCTGTTAATTTCGAAAATTAACGGAATTTGGGTCTTACTGTCTTCACAAACTAGTTTTGAATAAAGTTTGATCAACAATCATTAGTGCTAACTTAAATATGACGCATGGGGTATATATTTTTCAAACTCTAATTACCCCCAGACATAGTTATATAAAACGCAAGAATAAAAAACCCCAAACCTACAAGAATATTAATACTAAAGGTATTTTCTTATCTTTATTCAATAGTTATAGCAACTGCACCGCTCCTCACTCTCCTCAATTAACATTGTAATCGTCTTTTATTCGTAATTATCTTTTGATAACATTTAGTGGTCTGTCAGATTTTATTAAGTAGTCAAGAGTAAATGCCTGTCCACTTCAGGCTCGGTCCTGTTCAGTTGAGTCCTGTATATCAGTATAAAATGTGATTCAGTTTGGTCCTTGATGACTTTTACTACATCTTTCAATGCCAATTTTTAAATGTAAGAGTATATTATAGGCCTTCTTGAACACTACAAAGTATATTTGCTTCTAAAGGCTCATTAAATCAAATTTTAATCAAATTTTCTTTCTGTTTTCTTATCACATATTTAGCAAATATTTATACTTAAGATCAGATGTCACTAATCGACGCACCTCAGTCTGAATTTGGACCCAGAGACCAACCTATACGACCCGGATCTATAACAGGTAATACCTATGAACACAGACGAGATTTGTTATAAAAAGTGTAACTGTTAAATATAAACAGAGCTCAGCGTGTGTGATGACCCAGTGGGGTCAGAGCGAACTTGCTAATGCTAGCAAAAGCTGATGGACGAGGCGTCCGTCAGCAATAAGAATATGGTGTTTAATTGTCACGTAAACAAATTACGATGCAGAAAAAATTAAGTCAGATCAAAATCAGCTGGTGAGTAGCCCAGGAAACAGACAGACTACTTGCATTTATTGTTTATAATGGCAACCAATCAAGTCTGTGCATTCTGGTGAGCATTGCACTAGGAGTCAGTGCCTGAGATAAAATGTCTGTGAAGAGCCAAAAGTAGAGCTTTTGCAGTAGAAGCAAAATGGAGATTTCACCTGGTGTTATCTAAGAAAAGCAAGGTAGGCAGTGAGAACAGGGCTTTCAACCAAGATGGACAGCCATTTATATATGCATTTTGTCATGGGGAGTTTAAAGTCCTTTGTCTCATATATTCCGAGACGTGAGGATTATCAAAAGCGGAAATATGAGACGCCACTGTGAGACAAAACATAAATCTTTCGAGCAATCATACTTGCTCCTATCTCAACTGAGGGTACAGAAAATTAGCAAACTCTGACCCCAGTATGATTGGTTCACGTATTTATTCACTGCCCATCAACCTGCAAATGAATGTTCACTTCGAGTAGCGTGGATTTTGGGGCAGAATAAATAACAGTTTACTGACAGTGGGTTGCTAAGGAGTGCATGAGTGTGATAGCTCATACTTTATTTGAGGAAAGACAAAGAGAACACTTTTGTCAAAATGTCAAATAGATACCAATATCACCATCATCAGTCTCAAAAAACATAAATATTAATAGAGGATAATATGTACAGCTGGATGAAACAATTCAGAAGACGCCATGTGTAAGCTTAACTGTTGATAAGTACACTGATATATGTACGGTTCTTCAATAAGAAGAAAAAATATTTTTGTGAAGCCGTGTTAGTTGTTATACCACTTCAGACAGATACAAGAGGTGAGGACATCAACCTGGCCATAAAATAGATAAAAGTCAAAGGTTGAGTAAATCCGAAACAAGTGATTTTAATACCCAACGATGGAGCTCCTGTCATGGTTAGGAGAGAGAAAGGAGCTGTGGCAAGGATGACAGAGCACAATACTGAGCTCATCTCATACCATTGCATAATTCATCAATTGGTCTTTTGCTCCACCCTGTCATATGAGTTTGCTGAGGTGATGAAAATCAGTGATAAAAATGATACACATTCTTAGAGCATCCTCTTCCTACCAGCATCGTATGCTCAGGTAATTTCTCGGAAAAGTTGATATAAATGCACATTACCTTCTACTGCATAACAACATACGATAGATAATCAAAGTCAAGGTTTTGGACCACTTCTGTTTCATCAGATGCAACTGGTGGATCTTAAAGCAGATGTTGCACTTAAAGAGCATTTTAGAAGAACTGATCCTGCCACTTTATGGCACCAAAAGGTCTCGGAGACAACTTTCTCATGTCTGAGGAAAGTAGCCCTCTACATTTTTACCATGTTTGGCTATACATACAGCTACAAGGCAGCTTTCTCCACTATGACCATTATCACGACCAAATATTGTTCCAGGTCCACCAAAAAGCAACTTCACATGTGTATGAAAATTGCCCTTACACCATTCCAGCCCAAATTTAAAATCCTGGTGGAACAAGCTAAATATTACTTCTCTTACTGAAAGAGAAAGCAATTCATTGTATTAATTTTTTTTCTTGAATGAAAAACTTTTCTAAAGCTGCACATTTTTGAAAAGCTATTGATTATATATTTTATTTTTCAAAGCAGCTCTTATTTTATTTGAAATCCGAAAAGGAGTACTTATTATTTATTACACCTCAAGTTCAGTGAGAAAACAGATAATAAATATTGTTGAAATATTATCAAATTGTTCTTTCTTTATTTGTTTGGACAATTAGTTTGGCTACATACCGACGTTTGATACATACTAGCCTACACAAATAAATATGGCACTGAACCATTATTTAACTGGACCTCTTTGGATTTTAATCGAATACCCCACCTATATAAACAATTATTTATTTCATGAATTGATTTATCAACATCTGCAAATATTATACTAATAGTAGTTCCAATACTAAACGTATGAAAAGTATGGCGTTACTGTAGCCATAGCGGCATTATCAATTGAAAATGTTTTAATAAATTTCAAAAACGTTGGTTTGTTGTTACTGACCAAAAAAATTACACTGGATTAAGACCCAGCGAATTTGTAGGACAAAAGTCCGGGAAAAGGAAAGTCACGTCGACCTTTCGCATTATCCTGCACTCTTGTTGTCTCAAAACCACCTTTCGAGGCATAATCTTGCGAATGTCCGTCTAAGAGAGTCCCAAAGTTCGAGCATTTGTTATGCTGTGCTTCTCCAAGCAGATTCTAAGGAGGTATACGTGCCTTTTACGCAAATATTTGGAACAAAAATTCGTCGATTTTTTTATTTCTTTTTTTTTATCTGGTGCAGGTTTGAATTAGCTATCTACCAAAAAAGAATCAGCTGCTTAGATTCATGAACTTATCCAAGATTGCTCACTAGAGTGGAGGCAAAGATAAGTTTTGCACCCAGTAAAACGTAAGAACCAATGAAGACACTGTAAAACCCAAGGATTTGCACCCCTGATATGTGTACTCTTATTTGAGAACCCTTGACGTAGAAAATATCCCTGAAATACAAAACTCTATGGTATGGGTAGTAAGATAGTTCATACATACGTACACTGAGTGTAAAAAAGAGTTCGCATGTCTAAATGAGATGTAGGTTTATACTGTCGATATTACGTATGTACATTGAACATAGCTATTGATTTATCAGAGAAGAAAATAAATTTACATAAATATATAAGCTACATACATTATGTACACTCTAGGTAGAAGTAAGATACATTCAGTTCACGTAGAGATGAATTTATTGATTATATTCTTCTTATTATTATTTTTATGATTATGTGGAAATAAATTATTCCAAAATAAGTTAGAAGAATATAAAATGCTTTTAAATAAGAGGAAGGAAGGAGTTCAATTCCTTTTTTTTTCTCCTTGCACAATGTGACAATTACCTATGTGGATATTACTTACTTTTTATTCTCTCCCCACGCGTAGTTGGTCAAAATTACAGCTTATTTTGAATGATTGTAGAAAATATTACGTCCAGAAAATGTTCTGTCAGTCTATATTTATTCAATCCAGTCCCATCTTAGGACCTGTTTTTCAAACTAACAGTACTAAAGCTTATTAAAAGAAGAATAAATAAAGGCGAATTACGTCTTCAAAGCCTGAATTTTCGAAATATTTATGACTGCGCTGAGCCGAAACTGAAATGAACAGGACTGCATTCGTCTGTCTTTAATAAGGACATATATTTTCACCAACTAAATGTTGTTGTTTTTAAGAATGATAGAAAATTTGACCTAGACTACTGTTGTATCAGTCCTTATTTATCTTGTAGTAGAACCGGCCCTTCAGACTGTTGGCCCTTCGGACTGTCAGTATACAGAAGAAAAAAAAGTTTAAAATTTTTATCAAGGACTCAATTTTGTAATTTTTTAGGATTGGACGGCACTGGACTGCGACTAACCTTCACGGAACTATAGTTTTCAGGCCTTAATATGAACGGTCACAACACTGCCCATATGCTGAAATAAAATAAACTGGATAATAATATGGCAACCATCAGAACTTATTTTTTTTTTTTTAGAAAAGAGAAAAAGAGCAACTTCACTGTCATGTACAACAAACAGCTACAAACAGCTGTGAGACCTAGAAGTATAAGTAAACATTCAATTCCGTATCTAGCAAGAGCCTCAATCCTCAATTCTACTCTAAGTTCATTGAAGACTTAAACGTTAAACTCCCATTCTTTCATGAGCACACATTGTTATTTGATACTTGGTTGTTCTCTCCTCAAGAATAATTATAACAGCTTTGGTAACAGTTTGGCAACTAGAAAAAATATCCAGGCTTTTTAGATATTAAAATATCTTAGACATAGATTGCTGTATACACAGAGTTTAAATTTTTGTAAGGAAAAAAAGGGTACGAGGCAAAGCCAAAAGTGAGATATATGATACATCTAAATTGAGGCCCTTAATTATATCAGCTACATCTTCTTTGATTTTTGAAGGAGAATGTAATTACTGCTTTGAAGAGAAGAGCCTTTTACATTTCAAATATAATTAGTGTAGGGAAATGATTGTAAATACATTTAAATCCATGTATATTTTTTTTTATTCATTCTCAAAACAATTTACAACGAAGATAGGCATATGTTTTTTTTTTATTTAGAAGGGGAAGTTAACATCACAACCGGCTATTAAAAATTATATAAATAGACCAGTTTACTAAAATAGACTTGATTTGCTCAAAACAAATCAAATAAATAAGGTAAAAAAAAGTGCATATTATATTTTAAAAAAGCAATAACAGATAACAATTATTGATATAAAAATGTTTCCTGTTGATGAGTCGGATAATTAATTTCTTGACTAATTTTAATTGTCATGAAAGAGCAAAGCAGATCAAATAAAACTGTCAGGGAATGCATAAACTTTTATGTATTCAATACGCATAATAACAAAAGAATAAAACTACTTTTGTACATGAAAAAGTTTTACTCTCTGTTTTTATGTACAATATACATAAGTGGTGGAAGACAACGTGTTCAATATTTGTTCAAAGTAGTTGTCTTAAACAACATACTTGTACTCATTTACAAAGTATATCAAAGACACTGTGAGCCCTAATTTGTGACATAATAAGTAATAATTTGACAAATATGGTCAAGATATATTTTTTAAAATTCCCCGATTGTGTGACCTAATATGTATAAAACTTAACAATATACGAGAAAGACTTCACAGGGAGCACTCTCCCTTGACTACATATGCATATGGCTAGTGATGTGAATTGTATGCATTTTTTAGGGTGCTAGATTATTTTATTCGGACTAAATTCATTCTTTGGCTTTTCATTCCTATTAATTACATTTCTTATCCATTTATTCCCTCTAAAATTCATCTCCGGACATTTCATTTCCCCTTTCAATATGTATATTTAGTGAAGTCTTACGGTTTCAATCCAGAGCTGAACTAAAACCAGTTGGGAGTAAGGGAAAAGGGAGGGAGGGGACCGAGCAAAGTTGCTTATTATTTAAGTAGATCTAAACTTAAACTGTGAAAATGGAACCAAGGGAGTAGAATTAGCGATAGACGATTGCAGCGAAGGTAAATGAAGGAATTTACTTTTACTTCTCTCTTTATGAACATATCCACAGATCGGGATTCCATTCCTACTCACTATTACATAGTCATACTGACGTAATTTCTAATCCATAACAATCAAAAATCCTTCATATCCGTCTCCCATACATCACTCATCTCCAGTGACTACTACCCAGGTCTCCCTATACAGCCTTACACAAAGACTACTTACCATGTTTTGACCGTATGACGTCACATAATATCCCTCTTCAAATTAGGAATGGAATGTCTAGGGATACATTTTTGCAGGGAATGAAATTTCCAGGAATTTCAAGACAGGGACTATTTTTTAGATAGCCTGGGGATTTTTTTTTTTTTTTTGAATGGCTAATATAAAGATTAATTTTTTTGCAGACTAAATACAAATATACTCAAAACCATGTTGAACATTCGTGTGTGCTTATAAAAGACCGAGTGTAACTTTGACTATTTGTTGCAGAGTTATAAGTGAAAGTAATTGTTGCACGAGGTGTAGAAGTTTAGATGGACATCAAAGTAATTCTTGCAAATATCCTTGTTTATTTACTTCCCCCTCCTCCCTTGTCACAGCTAATTGTAAATGATCTAATGAAACGTCACGACAGCTAAGCTGTTCTCCTCCAAAACTTTCTTTAAATGGTCAGTGTTACCATTTTGATTTTCAGTTTCTTTTTTTTTTAACATGCCCAAAATACAGAGACTATTTTCATTACTAGCCACATTCATATGTAGTCCAGGGATTACATATGTACTTGAGTAGTCTTTTCCTTCTATTATTAAGATTTATACTTATTATACTACACAATTGGGTGTGCTTTTCTATCTTTTGTTTATCAGAACTTGACAAATACAATGGAAGGATAATCTAATATAATGGAGAACTATATTTCAAAAATCGTAAAGATTTCGGACATGTTAAAAAAAGAAACCTGAAACCAAAAAGATGACCCTGACAATTTGAAGAATGTTTTGAAGGAGAGCAGCTACGATCACCTGTGACAAGGGACGAGGGGGAAAAGTAAATAAAGAAATACTCTGATGTCGATCCTCAATTCTACTCTGAGTCCAAGAAAGAATTACAATTTTAACTAGGGAATAAATTCTCAGGGTTACACTCTGTCTGATATGGGCACATACGAATGCTTAATCAGGTTTTGAATATAATTGAATCCAGTAAGAAAGGAAATTCATTACTCAGGAATTAGATAATATTGACAACTGCTAAGGAAAAGAAAATAAATTCTTTATACATCCAAATTAAAAAAAGCTGGCGAGCATAAAATAGACAGGATTTACATCCCTAACTATATATTGCCTATCGAATGTGTCTTATGATCTATGGTTATTGGACACTCAAAATACTTGACCTGTTTATCTGCTTTTCATCAAATCTGCCTGGCGCGGTTGATCAAATGATAACTGATGTATTTCCCTCCGAGAGATGTTGAGTATACTCTTCAATATTGCTCTATAACAAGTTATGTGTACAGTGTACAGAAAAATAAAATGTGTCAGATTAGATTAGAAAAATGGTTGGTTCTATAACTCTTTTATTTGTAGTTCATTTTTAATAGATTGTTGTGATGTTGACATCTCTCACTGAATGATGAATTCTTTAAATGATTTTTTTTAATGCATAATTAAACAATCATATGCATGGATAAATATATTTTTACGATATTTTCCTTGTACTAATTTTAATTTTGATGTTGAAGGTTAGCAGCATTACGAACCTTTTCATTAGCACAAATACATTTTCTCCTTCCAAAATAAAACAAGAGGCAGTTGATGTTAACATGGGTCTTAATTTAGTAGTACCATAAGTCTGGCTCCTGCCATCTGCTAGTATTCTAGGAAATGTCCATATCAATTTACTAACCTGTCAAGTAGACAAAGTTATAAAATCTTTAACCTGTCTTACAGTTCGAAAAGTTTGATGTAAATAGTGTTTCAGAGGGAGATATATTCCATAAAACTGATATTACGAAAATGATCAATATTTAATTAACTGATTATATTATTTGATGTATTTTATTATAATAACTGTTTTTACACTGTTAATCTATGCAATTTTATCCTACTTTCATAGTATGAGTAAAAAATAGATTTTTTAAATTGTTTTTAATATTTGTAAACATATGTCAAATTAAATTCAATTTTTTTTGTTAAATAAAGCAAAATTCAATGATTATACGATAATACAACTGTTTCACAAGTCAAAACAAACTTAGTTTGCACGAATTGGGACCACTTGTCCTTTCTGATTTCGAGTTGTTTAACTTTCCAAAGGAAGCAAAAGACATCAAAGACCAGTTTCATGACTTGGTGCATGAGTACAGAGCTAATACTGTTTTAACGGAGAAAAGCCAGAAAACATTCTCGTACACTATGCATAGCTCGGATCCTTGGCTTACTTTGGCGTTGCTCACTTACCCGTTACATTTTCCTAGACGTACATGTCCGAGTCGTAGCTATCCTGCATGGTTGAGATCGTAATCAAATCACAAAATTGTCTGATTGACCTTGAACATGATTTGTGCTGCCCATTTTAAAATTAAAAACGGACATTGAGGTACACGTAAGGGCAAAACAAATGCAAAAAATTTATTACCTTGTACGAGTGTAGCGTTGCATTTTTGTATGTTTTTATGGGGCAAATAAATTGAGAAAAAAAACATTATGAATCTTTTCATATGTATTTTATTGTCATGCGATAACTGTTTGCAAAAAAATTAAATAAATACAAAGAAAAATGAAAGGCCGTAAAATAATACAAAAAGCAGAACGAAAATTTACTACTAAAAACTTCATAGGTTTAAATTGAATTTTGTCAAAGATCGATGCTGGATTGGGAAAAGGAAAATTAGCTTAATAAAAAGTGGGAAATTGGAGAAAATTTTTAAGAACTCCTGACTTAGATCGAGTGAGGGAACCATATTAATTTACATATATTACCACCATCTCATACAAGCTACCTTATATCCTTATAGCCTCGAATGCTAAAAACTGTCTACTGCTTGTATTTAATCTATTAAATATAATTTTGGTCAATATGTAAATATGGTTATTTCTTTTGGCTCAAAAATCTTCTAGGGACAACATCACAAAACTGAAAATATTTGAAAAGTCTTGGCGATAAAAGTTAAGCATTGGCCTATAAATGCAAACAAATATATTATTTAAATAATATAAATGAAATGGAGAGATATTTTTTTCCTACATTGTAAATTGACTCACTATTTGATTCAAATCGAAAAACTATGGATTCAAGTCGAGTTGAATAGAGTCAATAATTGTTTGAATGCACACAACACTACATTCAAATATAATTTGAGGAAAAACTACTGAATGTGATAATCTACATATTTGTGATTGTTTGTTATGCTAAATTTTGCCGTGTTATTGCAGAGCCAGCTCTGAACAATTTAGCCCCAAGTAAGGAATGTAGCAAGGGTCTCCCCCACATGTTACATATCTAAAAATTACTTTGAATGTACAAAGTGTATATGGTAGGAGATAAAAATCAATAAGAAACATGGATTACGTATTTTCTTTTCAACATAAATTTGAATAAATATTCATTTGCATATTCTTCAAAACCACTCATGCCATGGACACCACTTTAGATTGTTGCATGCAATCGAATAATTATTTTCAACCAGAGTATGTTCTTGTTTAATTCGTATCCTATATTTGCTTCATCCTTATTAGAAGGAAAAAACTGAAACAAACCCATGACTAGAGCTGCTTATCCTTTAAATTTAAAGAATATTTGCTGTCGTTACGCTGCATTAAATTAGCTGTAACAGCTATGAGAGAAAAAAATAAACACAAATCCTACTGGAGATCTTACAACGACATAGGTAAGAACAACTCTCTTAGTCAAACAAGTACTTAAACTTATATCTCCTCCAAAACTCATCCGTGTTACTCTCAGTCATTCATGAGCACACGCAATAGCAATTACTTAATACATTAGGTTCTCTCATCCTGAACAAAACAGCTTAGAAAAACAATAAAGATTACACAGATTACCAACTAGAAATTATCTCAAAAGTGTTTGAGATAATTTTTTAAAAACTCTTTTTTCCGCTCTTCTTATGAAAATTTTAATTTTTTCTGTAAAATACATTTGTTGCAATAATTGAAAATTTGTTGAATATTAAACAAAATATATATTCATTCTTCACTTAGTTTGTATATCATACAGGAGTATTTGGGTATATAAATAAACCAGAACAAGTGAATAACAAGTACAAAAAATTATTTCTTATTGCTCCGGTGTAGAATTTCAACTAATATTTAAAAATCAATCTTAAAAAAACAATCAACAATCAAATTAACAATCACAGTGAATATTTGTTAAAATCCTTTTTAAAATATTTATATGATCACGTAAAATCATTGAGAGTTATCAAATTTCTGCTCCTGTAAAATTCAATGAAGAAGAATTGAACTTTTACAGTAATAAGGGTTTTTGCTTTGCAATTATTCATTTTAAAGCCCTCATTGCCAGCCAACTAACTCCCTATCAGCCTATTTGAGAATAGGAGTAGAGAGCTAGAAACTTGGCAGCTTCTGCCTGCTTTATCTTTCTTGTAATTAAAAAAAAAATGTTAGTAACGAATGAAGTGGTTATCAGAATTTCTTTCAAGAAAGAGGAAATTTTGTATCCAACTAAATAATTATTATTTTAAAAGTTACAACCCAAACATTTTATCTTGATATACAAAAAATTGAGTTATTAGGTATTTAAATATTTCCCCTCCCCCTCCTTAAAATAGTTGTTCTAGTCACGGGCATGAAAAGAAAATAAATCATTTCTTGGCTTGAATGAGATGTTTTGGGGAAAAACAAATAATAAGACTGTCAATCACCATCAAAGAAATTATATCTATTGGAGGGTAAAACTAGTTGATATCCTGGTAAATTGATACACTTCAAAGTGTACAAAGTTTGTCACTTTTCCAACAATTGTTTCGTGAGGTATAGCTTTCTGAGTTAAGCAACATTTTGTATCTATAAAATAATAGATAACAAAGAATTCGACATAGCTAATACCTAAGAATTATCAAGGGAACTTCTTGAAAATATCATGCAGGAATATTTCAAGTGCAGAACTTGTGTGCAAAGTAGGTGCCGCGTGAGCTCATAACCGATCAAAACCAACAACGTGCTAATGATTTAGAGTAACTTTAAGTGAAATTTAACAATAATAAATGCAATTTTTTAGACACTATGCAACTATAGATCAAATGTACTTTCCTCACTAAACTACAGTTAGCCAAGTGTATTGAACGCGCTGAACCGAATATAAGGCATGGAAAGACGCAACAGTGAGCTACATAGTTGTGGCTTAAGTATCCTAGGATGTGCATAGTATAATACCAAACCATGAATAGATATTAAAACATAGCATTTTTGGAGACTTTGAAAGATGAAATCAACAAAAACGGTCCATTTGACGATGTCAAAATTGCTGTTTTATAAAAACAATACACTGTGTCAGAAATAAATGCAAATGATACCAAACTAGTATTTAATAAAAAATGCTCACAGAAAAGAAATCAGCGGTAGTTGAAAAGTAATTCAAAAAATTCATAACTATACCTAGCGAGTAACACCATTTAGAAAATTTACTGAATTTTGCAAAAAAAAGTGTTTTTAAAGGTTAGCTTACGAACTTTTCAGCCGATCTTTTATTATAACAACTATAAGAATACTTAACATTTATTAACTATAAAGCCCTCATCGCCGACTGACTGACTACTTAATAGCATATTCTGGAAGATTAGTTAATAACTACCAGCATGGTAGCTTCTGCTAACTATGTATCTCTCATTCCTAAATCAGGATTTAAGTCCCGAAAATTCGCAGGAGAGGAATGGGGTACCCCTCATCGATTTTACGTAATCAAATAAATATTTTAAAAAGGGTATTAAAAAGTTTTAATAATTAATTGTCGTGATTTTTAATCTTTTTAAGGTTGTTGAGTATTTTTTTTAAATTGATTTTTAGAATATTTATAGAAATTCAACCCCTGAGCAATAAGTATATACTTCAATGTTAATTTTGTACTTGTTGTGCAATTTTTCAGGTTTTATTTATATGCATGTTCTGTACAATATATAAACTAGATAAATAATGTTAAAAAAATGAGTTTCTATAGACGAAGGAATACTAACTATTATAATACCAATTTAAATAGAACAGATGTGTACTATTACTTCTAAAGGGAAAGTTGAATATTTGGCTAGGTATTTTTTTGTAACTTTTTGCCCAACTTAAAAATCAATTTATAAAACTTTCAAAGTCCTACATACATATACTGACTTTTCAAAAGTATGTACATTCATTTTAATACAAAATTATAAGGTTTCTATTAAACCCATTGTAAAGTTCCGCACATTTCTGCAAAATTCAGTATATCAGCCGCGAATGCTACGCATTTTTTAAACGACCAAGATCACAAATGTGTTGGAGGTTATACACATAGGACAGTGTTTAACGTCCAAAACAGTTTATGGATGGTTTACAATTCAATGACCCGATACGAGAGTAGCAGACTAGCCAAGTTAAGGTCGAAGACCGTAGAAGTAAACCTTCAATGCCAATCATAAGATGAAAATGACAACTTTTACTAATAAAAAGGTGGTGTCAGTGTCCAGGGTGGTCGAAAAAGTTTGTGGTAAGTCTCTCAGACATGTGGAAATGTATCTTCTATCTCAACAACTACAATAAATCTGCCTGGTGCTTGAAATACAATTGTGAACAAATTATCATCGTCTTTGATGAGAATACTTTCACCGTTGATGCAACGAAAAAAAAAACACATAATGATTGGATCGTTTGCTTCCAAAAGTGATACTATGACCTCAGAAAGGTCTCGACTACGAAGTACCCGCCATCTTTGATGATGTTAGAAGTAATGGTATCAACTAGGGACAAGATACAGTTATTTTTGTTCATGAAGGGCTACAAGGCAACTGGTACAGATTATTTGGAGATGTTGGAGACAAAGGTCATCCATACTCTAGGATGTAAAGATCACTAAGAAGTCTTCATACTTCTTTCAAGAAGATAAGTCCACACAGTGAATGAAGAAAGTAAAGTCGTATATGACCGAACTTGTGTACTTGTACTTGTGACATAGCATGCATGTGGACTCCAATCCCTACATAAATCCACCCAACAATATTAATGACCACAAAGCCTCTAATAAACATATTCAAAATGCCCTTGAGGAAGCATCACTAACGTATACAACGCCTTAGGTGCCACCAGGTAGGAATAATGAAGGACAATCCCAAGGAAATCAATTAAATTCTATTGAATATATATATTTAATTATTATAAATAAATATTTGCAATAAAACTATTTAACTTCATCAAGATATCTATTAGAATGTTGATTTGTTAAGTCACAAAAGTAGAAATACTATTGGAAAGCCCGGTACACAAAGAGCTACTTAATTAAATAATTTGTAAAAGAAAGCAACTTGATAATAAAAGAAGTGCCGGGTTCGCCATTATGGCAACAAATGGTTCATAAAGTTCCTCATAAAATAATTCCAAATTTGATCAAATGTACATACATGTTATTCAAAGAACATTTTTCTTCTTCTTCTGTATTTAATGAAATATTGGGCAATCTTCCATATTGCCAAGCACTTACATTTTGCAACAAAGAACTCAAGGCCTCAAGTGAACAAGTAGGAGTTTTCTGCTCTCTGTAACGCCTTCAAGTCATATTTGATTTATGAGATGAAGGTTTGTTGAAGGCTCCAAAATGTAGAAATTTTTTTTTATATTATGTAGTGTAAATAAGAATATCCCAGAAATGTAACTTCAACCTGTTTAAATATTACTTTTGACTTAACAATTTTCGTCTTTTGAATAATGACTAATGATTATATGCAGGATTTGTGAACGATCTCTCAATCGCTCAAAAATTGTTCATTTTGACCTTTTTTTTTCGGAAAACCCTCCTCATTTTTTACTTTTAATTGTGAAAATTACTTATTTTGCCATTTTTGATGTGAAAATATTTCATTTTTCTAAACTGGTATGAAATAAATAAAGAAAGTTGGTATTCTAGTTAGATTAACACAACAGCTTTTGATGATTATTTATTTATATTTTTCAAAGGAAAATCTACCTACTATAACCCGTCTTCATAAGGCTCTCTTCTTGGGGATAAAATATGCAAATAATTCAATCAGGGCTATGATAACATGATCAGATATGTGAAGGACCCCACAACACCCAATTAAAAGGAAGGATACATCTGGCACACAATTGACTCTTCAATAATCCTATAAAACAGATGATAATTTATTTTGCACCCATTGCAAATCCTGGTCTTCCATTTATTTAAAAAGTTGGTTGTAATATCATAGGTGGTGATGATGAGATGCCTTTCTTTGACAAGACTCCTGAAGATATTGCCAACTTCAAATTATCTTCAAATAAATATAAATCAATTTTGATATTTTTGTTGCCCATTTTACAAAATTTTAGTGCGCTTTTTTTTCCTCATTTTGTCCCAAAATTCCGAAGTCTACTAATAAGTATAAATTAACAATCTCATTACAAATTTCAAGGTTTCATTGAAATAATTAGCACAAATTGACATCTAGTATTACATAAATATTGATGGGACCATCCTAAATTAAAAATGCATTCCACTCATGTTTTATTACACAAATTTGGGTTCTAAAAATAAGTAAACCTCCCGGTAAGTTTACAATAAGGTATCAAATTATATAATTTTTCTAAGCATATTCACTTCTGCAATATATATTTTGTAGACCTTACTCCATTTGAAAAGGATAATTGTTGAGGTTTGAAGATAATAATATGTACAGTTCATCAATTTCAATTGTTCATTGGTCCACCTCAGAATTTATTTGTTAGGCTGTCAGTCGGATTATAGATGTGAGAGTTCATCTTTATTATTATTTAAAAATTGATGCACCAATTACACCTAGCTTCTAATTCCCTGCTCCAATGCAAATACTTTGAGTTTGAACTGATGGCAAGAAGAAAATGTATATAAATCTTATGGGTTTTCCAAAAAACCTAGCGAACCCCATATTTCAAAACAAGAAATGGATCCATGGTCTTGAAGGCATAGTATAATCTACCTGGGAATCAAGTTCAAAAGTATAATAAATTATTGAACAATTAAACAATAAAAATGTAGGTACGTGATGAATAATTATTTGGGTGGAAAAAAATTTTAATCACTAATTAAATTCTTTGTTCTTCAATTATATGGAATTATTACCCATGAAAAAAATCCAATTTTTCGTAATTAACTTATGAAATTATGTGACGTTGCAAGCTTTAAGGTGGAAAATATACCAATATTTTGTTATTAATATATGAATGTGTATATTGTTTTAAATATTCTGAGTTTTAAACTTTAATGTTTTTATTTGATGTGAAAGCTTGGGAATTCAAGCTTGTTGTTAGATTATTCTTTCTGAAGAAGTCTCCAACGGAGACGAAATCGATTAAATGATAGTAATCGTGTAAATATTTTTGTTTTATTGTTTTGGTTTAGTAAATTCCGTTTCCTTTAAAATATTACCCATGAATAACATTTTTTCCCTAATTTCTTAATTAAATTTTCTCTTACAGTATAAAACATAAATTAGTAATTCCCTTCGTTTTTTTAAGAAGTTTTTTTCGTTCATGGAATGCATAATGGAATTTATAAAACTTTAATATACAAGGTGACAAGAAATAAATTTAAAAAAAATCAAGGAATCGTTTTTCATTAAAAGTTTTTACTCTTGCCTTCACACATGACCTCATCCCAAGATCTTTGTTTGCCTCCTACGTAGTGGGCCTGGCAACTCCAGTTGAATATCTCATCAGGTAAATCGTTGAGTCAGTGTTTATTCTGTCCTTGAGCTTTCTGATTAAGGCTGGTCCCTTATGAGCTTCCTGCCATCTTCTAGAGGTTTGGAGAAGGGCTCATTGTTCATCCTTTTTTTTTTCTATAGAATAGACAGTGGGTCCTTTCGAGCTGGAGGAGATTGTCAATAATTATCCACTTTAAAATTATTCTTTGAGGTAGTTAAATGAAAATTGACGAGAAAAAAAAATTACAGTACTCTATTTGTTTGCTCTGGCAAAAACAGAAAAAAGATTTCCAGACTTTGTAAATTAGCATAAAAGTAATTTAAGTTTACACATGTTGCATAAAACTAATATAGTCAAACAACTGAACATCAATTCAGATAAAGAAAATACTATTACTAAAAATTAACAACATATGAAACTAGCTTGAGTTTTTTGTGAGCTTGACCTTTAATCCACGTTCTATGGTCTGTTACTCTTATGATACATAAACTTACCATAAAGTTTCCTAAAAATCATATAATAACTTTATCCATACTCCTACTTTAAAAACTAAAAAAAAACGTATTGTGTGACCTGTAACTTTGACTTTTACCCCTCAAAATTTAATAAGGTCGTAATGTTATCATTTATAAGCTTTTTTGCAAAGTTTTAGCTTAATCGTTACATAAAGTTTTCAGTACTCTCGCTTACAAACAAATATACAAGCCAAAGCGAAAGGATAATCTCTGATCCATTCCGTTGGCAGATATCATAACGCTCAACTAGAAGGTATATATGTTCAAATATTTGAATAAAGCAAATACATTCTCTAACTGTTCCATCACCAACAATGTCTACTTTATTGAACCTTATAATGACGGTAGTTTAGGATAAGTCCTCAATGTGTCTGAAGATGGACTAAAACTGAAGAAGATAAATTAATGACAGATGCAAACGAATATTTCGGAATTATGGACTAATTTCTCCTAAGTTAGAAGAATTTATTGAACATCTCTTGTTTTCTCTGTTAACCTTACGTACATTAAACTGATCTATTTTAAGATTAAACTGAACTAATTTAAATATAAATAACCAGGTTGTGGTTTAAGTTTGAAAAAAGCAACGTGACCCTTCTCCTCAATATGTGTAAGATTTGGAGGGGGAATAGTTTTTCTATAAACAGTTAATCCATAAATATTTTGTTAGAATTAACATTAATATTAAAGGTAGTGCAATACTTCTTAAGGAATGCATTTCAATTGATTACTTTGTCGTAAGTCATCTTGAGAAACATAACAAAATATCATTATGACATGAAAACAACACAAAGTTTAAATTCGAACAGATGATATTTTTAAGACGTATTTGTATACATATTAAAACAAAACATCATCTTAATATGTATTCTTTTTCTGCCTCTTCCCTGAGGACCATTATACAATATACATGCATGTTGCAAATAAATAAACCGAAAGACCTGCAAATATTGATTTGTTTGTACAAGAAAATATACATAACGCTAATTGCAATTTTTTATTTTGGTATGTCATACATTATACAACATGCATTGTAAAACTAAAATGTTTACGTAGTCTTCATTGAAAAAACACCATTTGACCGATTCAAATAATTGAAAAAAAGAAATGAATTATATCAAAATAATTGACGAAATAGTTGACACTCTAAAGATGTCACTGGAATGTGTTGGATATACAGTGAATGAATATTTGTTCATACGAAAGCTCTGTGCAAAAAGGTTGCCTGCAATCTCACAATCGATTCAAAATTTAACCATCATTATTACAAACTTTTTAGACAATATGTGATTGTAGATAAAACATGCGAGTTTAATACACTCCACAGATTAATCGACATTTATCCGATTAGACTGCACGTGATGAATCAAATCCAATGTGTGGAAACATCCACATTTAAAAATCGTAAAACGGGTGCAAAAACAAAACTTTTTGGTTCAAAAATTCAAACTTAACTCATTCAAAAAAATATATATGTTAACAAAAGTTGTTTGCAGATCACAGAGACGGTATTTTATTCGATATGGCCTCCATTAGAAGCAATTTCGCCCTCAGGTTAGTTGACATAGACCAAGGATGTCCAACCCGTTGAATGTTTTATGCTTCAGTTGGGCAAAATACTTATTCCCAATTTTTGCCAAAATTATCACAAAAACATCAAAACGTGTACAAACATTGAAAAAATATTTCCTAAGTATATAAATTTAAAAAAAAATTATAAATCGTGGGGATTTTTTTTTAGATTTATTTCCAAAGAAATGTCAATCTATCAATTATATAGCAAAGCAAGGATATGGGGTTCCCCCACAAAAAAAATTAATAATAATAATACGGACTCTCTGAAACAGGATTGTCTGATTGGTTTTTTTATTATGTTCGGTCTAAATATGTACTTATAGTTTTGTTTTACGAGGTCATTTTCATTCAATTTAATTCATTAAGTTATGTGGGCCCTTAAAATATTTCAATTAGGAATGCAGCCCATTATATTAAAAGGTTGGACATCCCTGGCATAGACGTTCGAGATGGTAAACTTCAGGTCATCCATGTATTGCTGTAGGGTTGCATTTGTGATACCCTCTATGGCACTCTACTAAAAATAATCAAGGAGATTCAAGTGGAGTGGATGGTGGAGGCCATTTGTACATTGGCTTAATATCAACCAAGTTTTTGGCCCAGAACTCATATTCCTGGATTTTGGATGTTCCTTTTGCCAACGTTCTTGGTATGCTAGATATTGCACACAGTCCTTCCATTGGCCCCGACAATGGTAGTGATGTCTTTTTGGTTCTATATGTAATTCAAGCAAGTCTGATCCACAATGTCTGTTTGCCTCCGTTTCGCATATTTGGTGGGGGCAATTCAAAACCAAAACTTCATAAAAACAAAGCCTTATCATGCCAGTGATGATTGAAAAAGTAATGCAGATCTTAATGAAAAAGTTCATTTAAATTCGATTAAATCGAACAGAAAATGTTTCTCCTGCAATCCTGTATGTATTGTGGAACTTTTAAAAAACACTTGGTCGAGCTCATATTTATACTAGTTATTTTAATTACCATACACCAGTTTTCCGAAATTCATAAAATCAAAAACCACCCACCTAAATCTAAATAAATCTGATTCCTTGTCTTACTCATCTTTTGAAAAATAAAACAAAAAAAACTCATTTAAATATGATATGTTTGTAGATATTGCATATACCTTGAATAATTAATCTAATTTATCTCTCAATTGTACTATCATATTTAATGTCATACCACAAATGAAATACTATCTCATTTGAATCAAAACCTTTAATTATATAAAGGCTGTAACGTGACACGATATGGAATATTATGTTAATTCAGTGCATCATTCATTATACAATATGTACAAGTGAATATTAAACTATAATTCAATAAGTATACAACTTTTGCGGTCAGAGTTCGAAGTTGAGGAGGTGTGGGAGAGGTGGTTTATTATAAAGGAACTACTCCTTATTTTGCATTTTCATAACATTGTAGTTTAATTTACAGAGAGCAAACTCTATTGAACAACAAACCCAAACGGTATGGATTTTCTCCTAAATTACTCATCCGATTCTTATAAATACAACGGCAAATGAAAGCAGAATAAAATAAATTATTATTATTCGATATAATCGTCTTGTGCATCAATAATTGCAAAGACTTGACTTCAGAAACAGGAGCCGATCTTGCTGACATTCCTTTTTGGTAAATTTAGATCCCTGTACCTCAGCATTAATATTTTAATGGAGGAAGATCTGTTGTTGTGTTGCTCAACTGGTCCTTCAGAAAAAAAGTCCATAGCGTTAAGGTACGGCGATCTTGGCGGCCAAACAACCACCGGGTTCAATCAGTGTTAATATAAATACAAGGTTAGACCATCATGTAATGGAACTTGCTAGAATTTTCAATCTGTTGTATTGTAGCAACTGCTAGGCAAGATAAGCAGATTTTGACAAAACACACAACCACTTATTGTCTATGCCGTCACTATTGCTAGAATTTTCAATTTAATGTAATGCACGGACTGGTAAGCAAGAGAAAAATATTTTGAAGAAACACGCAACCACTCATCTACTATGACGTCAATATTAAAAGTGTGGTGGAAGTCAAACATTAGTTGTACATGCGTTATGGTATAACCTTGTATTTCCATTAACCTTGGGTTCAACGAAATCAAAAAATATTCTGTGTAAAATTTTGTCATCAGCACGATTTACTGTTAATTCATAATCACCTCTGGGCTCTTTCAGTTCCTTTCTAACTCTCCAAACAAAGTATCGGTCCAGGTTTAAGAAGTTTGTGCTCGCAATATTGTCTCCAACAACGCGGATTGCAACAAGGACATATTGAATTTTCAACAGTGTCGGAATAAATACTTCGTTCATCGATGCCCTATTTTTTAACTGACGCCAAATGCTTCTGGCTAGCCATCAAAATAACGCCCCACCTATGCATGCACACCTGCTTCTAAACAATGGCCGCACTCTGTATACTTATAATTAAAACATTGATTATTTGTAAATTCAATTCAAATTTATAGACTATAACTCTTTCATCTGATAAAACAATTATGTAAAAACGCTATTCAACAATTACTATTGTATTTTTAATTTGATTTTAAAATATGTTTATATTAGACGTGGGCGGATACAACAGATCAAAATCGGAAAATTATACATCGGGCAAAATATTGAATATTTGTATCGTATTGGCATTGTAGAGTTATTATAAAAATGTGGATATATTTACTGATATTTTATATGATGCAATCAGAAAGAAGGAGAGAACCGAAAGCAAATTACTGTTCAGTTTTTGTAGCAAGGGCTCAATTTACTAAGTACTGACACTTAGACGAATTAATAAATGCATTCCTTATGACTAATGTACCTCACAAAAAGAGTGTGACACAAAGTTTACCTTTCTGGTGCATTATGTAAAAAACCCATGGTAAGATTAATTTTTTACCATTTCTTGTCAAGTTTAACTTCCATTTTTTTTTAATTGTCATCTTTTTAACATTACAACACCGGGATAAAATTACTTTATTCATAATTTATAACCCAAATATTTTTATTTTTATAAATTTGTCCCTCACAGGTCAGTTTTTTTGATCGAGTTTATCATAAAGCAAAAAAAGCTGAAACAAGATGATTGAGCAACCTCTTCTTAAATTATTAAAACTACAAAATAACCAATCAGAGGGCCTAATAAACGTCTATTCACTGAAATGGTATTAATAATTTTTTTGGTTGGATTTAAAAAAAATATAATATGACTATCGTTCTTAACCTTATTGGGGGGTTGAATCCAGTAAGCTTCATCAGTGCATTTATGGAGCCCCTTCTGATTGGAAAAATAAAATATGATTTTTTCAAATTAAATGTATATATTTTTTTAGTGCACAAACTGAACTGTGCATCAGTTGCAACTAAAAACCATTGTATACCAAGAAAATAACCCACAACATATTTATTTCAAACAAAAATAGAACTTTATGAATATTTGGGTAAATAAATGTGTCTTTGCTGTTATCTTTCAGACACAAGTTCAGAAATACATGGCTACCCCGTAGAAAATGCCACTCTCATATCGTTTAGAAAAGAGTCTCTTCCACTTCTTATTTTTTATGTCGACCATCTTCCAAAAGAATTTCTAACAAAAATATCCTGTTACAAACATTTGGAGTATTTTCAAAATTTTCTCTGGAATAAAAGGGTATGCTACGATAAGCTGTGACTAAAACGTCGAGAGTGTTGTCGCATTGAAGAGTTTATGTTGAAGCTGGATCTGCCAAAGTTCAATGATTTCATTAAGTTATTTTTTATTCACATCTTCTATTGCAACACTCAACTTGAAAGTCTGTTTCACCCATGATTGATATGATCCGGCAATGGGGTGCATAATAATTTTTTTCTTCATCTCTCCAGGTAAATAAATGTCTTTAGGATCCATCCTATTGTTTTTCATAATGGTATCACCCTGCTCTGAGCAATGCAACGCTGTTGTGCCATATTTGCACCGAAAGCAGGCCACTCTGGTCGAAAATTGTGTCAGTGGATGCATAGGCGCATGCTGTGTCTCATCGACCCTCCTGGGTGTTTGATCGAACCCAGATTAAGAACCACTACCTTAGGATATGAATCTCTTAACAAACAAAACAAACCAATTTTAAAAAACAAACAAATAAACTCTTAAATATATACGTGCACATTTAATCATTTCTTAAATATCGGATTCGATCGGAATAAAGGATCGGTCAAATTTTCCTAGTTTTATCGTATAAGAAAATATTTCGACATCAGTCCAGTTGTAGTTTACGTATTTGGTGAGTTGTTGGAAATATAATTTATAGATGTAGTCTAGACGTAACCTGATATAGCGGATTGAAATCAAAATACATGTAACTCATGCTGAGAAAAATCACAGGCTTAACAAAAAAAAAATACTTCGTTTTTTTGATGAAAATTTGTTTTTTTAAGTATTTTATTTAAAGTTCAATTTATGGAGCGGAGTTTCCAAACTCTTAAAAGGTATTTTTCCAATCAAAAAGCAGTGTGAAAGTAAAACACAATTTTTTTAAATAAGTTGTTATGGAAATGGCCAAAGTACAGCATCACCCTCAGCACAATAACCCACAAACTAACGAAAAGATTATCAGGAACATTTTGAAAGGTGTCTTTTGAGGGTTGATTCTAACTAAAAATTAGTTAATTTAAAATAATCCAAGACTTTTCATCCCTTGTGTTAAAAATCTTACAAATTTTGATATTTGCTTTAATATTTTATTAAAATGCATTTAGAAAAACGGAAGGAATGGAAACAAATTGTTGTTCAATTTGTGTCAGGAGGGACAACTTAATACACATAGTACTTATGCTTAGATTAATGAATGAATGCTTATGGCCTGACTTTTGTTCTTCTCAAAAAGAGTGCAACATATAGTTTGCCACCCTGGTTATTACGTTAGGTAAAAATCCAAGATACGATCAACTTATTTTTTGTACTTTGATACAACTTATTTTTTTTTTTTTACTTTTCTTACAATTCAAAATAAAAGAAATGCTTTTATTTCTTATTATTTATTTTTAAAAGTCAAGGAAGGGTCAATTTAATGCATACCAAAAATCTAATACACACCTAATCTAAAATATCACCTTATAAAGGAGTTTTTATCCTTCTGAATTTAGAAAGCATGCTATCAATTTGTTAAGTAATATTAATTAATAATTTCTTAGTGTGATTGAATATATCTAGAACGAAAAAAATTTGACTTGAATGTAAATATGTATATCTAATACATTATTTATGATATTTTTTGAAATAAAATGTTCTATGCTCTCTTTTCCAAAAAAAAAAAAAAAAAAAATGTACACTGCAGGTACGTGTATTATGTACACAAGGGTAATTTTAGCATGAGCTGTGCCTATGGCAAAAATAAAGGCCTTTTTTGAGATCCTTTCTTTTTAAACTTTTGTTGAAATGACATTTTTTAATCATATTTAATGAATGATTTTTTTTTTATAGATGACTGAGCTTTTTTAATTTCTGGAATGACCATTTTTATAATTTTTCAATTGTGTCCATATTTCCTTTGATGTCGTTGTCTTTGGAAAAAATATTGTTGCTATTCTTAGTATAAATTTCTTAATAATTTTCTTTTTTTTTTTGTGTTTTTGCTTCTAGTATTTGTTTAATATTACTGATTTTAAGTTCCATCTAAAACCGGCCCTAAATGTATCTATATTATACAATTTGGGAAATTTTATGCCTCAAAATCTTGCAACCCTGAGCTCTATATTTACAATAGGTGTGCTTATCAGATATAGCTGACAACTTTTGTATAAGATAAAATACAAAATAATTGAGGCGTCCTCTTGTTAAACAATTTATCAATTACTTCCCTTAAACGAGATTGAAGTGTCTCATACGCTGCACACACAGTGTCTTTAAGAAATTTAGCCCATTCTTTCTCAATTGATGTATCCAGATCTTCCAAATTTTTACCTTTGACTTAAGACTCATAGAGTTGTAGGGATAATGAATTTTTGCTTTAATTCACTCTTCAAATGACCACAGGCTCCCAAACATATGAAAAGGAATATCTCGTCTTCACACAGAGACCCTCGGGGATAAAAACCAATGAGAGCTTTTCTCCTTTACTTAAAACCCCTTCCCGTACAATAAGAAATCTACTATTAACCCACTTTGAAACAGTTTGGAAGTCTAACACAACATTTTTTGATGAGGAAGCCAAGATTCGGTTGCATTGTCGGTAGAATTTTTTGATCAAGGATCAAATTATTTTCCTTGAAAAGACAAAAAGCCTTTCTACATATACAACTCTAATAAATTTTGACTTCTTTCAAAATCCGGGACATTCTCACCGTAACAAAACTTAAGGGAAACCATCCATAGGTCCTTATGGATTATTCTACTCATCGAAGTTCTCAACATATTGATCTCCTTTACATTTCTTTTGAGGTTTCTGTAAGTTTTTGCTTTTACTTTCCGGACGTTTTCCAGATTGCTACATGACCTTGAGTGTCCACTTGTTGTCTTGGCATCAATATTTCTAGTCTCTTTTATTGATTTTATATATACAGAATTGAGACTAATTGAATGTCTCAAAATACAATCTATTTGGTGTGGGGCCCCCCAGGACGATAGGAATTTTGTGCTGCTATTCTTGGATGAAACATCTTGACTAATAAAATAACTATAAACCTGTATGTGATATAGGAGAACATAAGGATTTAACCCAGATAACATTTTAACCAATCAAATCATAGATTGAAACGTTGGCTCCTTAATATTATTTTCCAAATGAAACAGGCTTAAGACATTTAGACACCTCGGATATTAAAGGTCAAAAAATTAGATCAGTAATTTTACTTTTATGTATGTAACCAATATGGTTACATACATAAAAAATAAAACATTCCACAATATGGAAGTCCCTTACTTTTTTGTTATTAAATGTTTTTGTTTTTTTATTACATTGCCATTAAAATATGGAAATACATAAATTTACTACCTAAATAAATAAAATAAAAATAAACAAATCACAATAAATTTAACGATAAAAGATAACAAAAGAAGTACTAGAATTTTTTATATAACTACAGGGTTCGGAAGCAAAACGTAGACTGAATGACTGATTTTAGAAAAGTGTCAATTATTTTATTTTTCAATTTAATAATTTTGATTTTTTTTAACAAAACTTTGAGACACGACCTTTGTGAGCATGTTCACTCAATATGGCTGCCCTCAGCAGCAATCACAGCCTCCACACGGTGGCGGAAAGCCTTGCAAGAGTTGATAATGTACTGCTCGGACAAGTTGATCCACTCCTTCCCAATGGCAGCCTTCAGGGAGTCCAAGTTCGGGCAAAATGGACTGGTTAGTCTCCCTCTCCAAAGTGCCTCACACACCAAAGTCCAACGGGTTCAAATCCGGCAAAGATGATAGCCACATGTCTTTGGGCCAAAAATCATCCATGTTGTCGACACAGAACTTCTAGCATTTGGCCGATGTCTGTGAGGGTGCACCACATAGTTGTCCTCTGGGGAGGTGGCCTTGAGCAATGGCAGTATGGGGAACCCCAGCACCTTGTAGTAGGCCTCCTGGCTGATTTTCTCCCAAGTCTTAAAAGAGAAGGGAGGCATCTTATTGCCGTCTGAGACCACGACTCCCAGGACCATTGTTTGTGCAAGATGATTTTTACGGAACACCGTGGAAGTTCTTCCAAGTCCTCCTGAGCGTCCCCTCGTCCACATCAAACTCGTTAGAGAGACGATTCATGGATTTTGTTGGGTCTTGCTTGATCTTCTTCTTCCTATTCCCCAGAAACTCAGAATCCCTTTTCAAGTTATGTCCACCAGTTTTTCATCTTGACCACCTTGAAAATGAGCACTTCACAATGTCAATAATATCTCCTCAATTTTGGCATCCAGAAGGCCTGAGATCCTCAGCCTTTTTGCTTCTTACTCACTCATGATGAAAGATGTGAGAAATGTGTATTATTGTTTACTTATGCAGAAAGGACAGGAGATTCGGAATATACTGGAAAAATCACAAAACCTCTATACTTTAATTACAAAATTAGTATTTATTAACAGTTCACGTTTTGCTTCCGAACCCTTTATATAAGTAAAAACATTAAAAATATGAATTATTAAAAAAATAAAAATAATTTTTTCATACAACATTTTGTCTCAATAACTTTGTTCTCATAAGAGAAGAGAACAAAGAAGGGGATATGAACTGATCCATTTCTTTAATCTTGGTAAAAAAATCCTTAAACCTCACTTGTTTCTTGTATTCTTTTCCCTCACTCTCTCTATCTTCTTTTCTCCTCTTTGTCAACACAAACTCGTTTATAGGAGGCAGAGCAAAACTCCTTGTGGGATACACTTTATTATATTTTGCCCCAGATAATAAACACAGCAATTTAATAATAACCTTCAAGGCCACTTGTTCAAGATGGCAAGCTCCCCCAAAACCATACAAGATTTTGTGGTTCGATGGATTTTTACTAAATTTCTGTTATTTTTTTTGAAGTGGGGAAATGTATCAAGCTAGTTGAAAAGACATAACACTACTTCAACATATATTACTTCCCTCTGAGTTATCCTCCTTGCCTTATCCCACACCTTTTTGACATTTGTTGCCGTAAACTTGGTATTAGGTAAAGGATGTTGGCTACAGAGCACAAATACAAGTTAAAGACTATGATAATTTGCCGGATGGGTGTTCTTGTATCCTGTATTTATATACCTTGTGGATTTAAACTGGCACCAACTCTTGCTTCTTTTAGTCAAAAAGGTTGGTCCATTTAGGAAATTTGGGCATTCCATTAAGTCACTTTAATATAAAATTTGTGTTATGGATAAGTTTAAACAATTTAACTTAATTGATAGAAATAACTCTTCTTTCTCTAAAAATTTGTCGTGAAAAAGTCTTTAAAAAGTACTATTAATTTAATTTAAAAACCATCTTGCCAGTAAAAAATAACGTATATCTATTTATAATCCGTACAGTCCTTTTAATCAAAGAAATAACAATATTTAGTTATACAAATGAAATATTGCAGGTGTTTTGTATGTTGCAGAGAATGTGCCCTTTTTATCAAAAAAGAAATAAAGTGGATTATTTTTGATAAAAATTATTTGTATGTTGGGCATGTTAAAAAAGTTTACTCAAAGTTTACTTGATTACCCTGACGATTTGAAGAACTTTTTCGAGTTGATAAGCTTAGCTTTCTATGATGTTAGCCGTAAATATTTAGGATTTCGAAAATTTAATAAACAAGAATATTGCCATTCACTACTCTTATGTCGATCCTCAATTCCACTTTGAGTCCAACAAGGGCTTAAAATTATAAATCTGCAAGAAATACTCAAGGATACTCTCCTCCTTTTTATGAGCGCACACGAAAGTTCAATCAGGTTTCTAATGTAATTAAATTTAGTAGATGTTGAGTTATCTATTAATGATGATTCTATTGATACTAATACAAATATTTTCCATACAAAGGTACACTCTAACATTACATACATACAGGTTTTATTCTCATTAATCTTCTTATGAGATGATCTCACATCTCTCTCCCAAGACGAGAAATACCATAATCTATTAATATTATTAGTACATTCTACAATACATAAAATATTGCTAAAGAATAACAATCAACTAACGGATAATAGTAATATATATTAAGTTGTTTTAGGAAGAGTAAGGCTGATACGTTTTTGGAAAGCGTCTATTACACATAATTTTGTTTCCTTCTACATCAACAAAATAGGATCTTCCATCTTCCTGACTGTCAGTAATTACTCCACTTGATTTCCACATCTTTGTCTTAGTATTTTCGATCCTAACGTGATCTCCAGGAATGAAAGTGTTTCGATTTGTACAGGTGTGATCGTAGTGTTTTTCGGTTGAGAGGTCTTTCTCTCTCTTGTTCTCTGTCACCCCCTCAAAATCGGTAGGTGATAGGAGCTTGTAGATAATGGTCAATCCTTGTACCCGAGTTCTTTGTAAGTAACCAAATACCCATTGGGCTAGGGCGAGTGCCTTATGTCAGGAAGATTTTTCGGTCCACTTTACTAGGGTGAACGGTTGATTTCCAGTGGTGAACGTGGGATATTTAAACTGGCAAATGCTACGGCACAGATTAAATCTTTCAAGAATATTGACCAATGGACTGTCTGACCATAATTTTCTTTTTGCAAACATTGGAAAAAATAAAAATGAAAGGAAAAACTCTAGACTGAAAGTCGATGCCAATCTATTCAGAAAGGAAGGAGTATAAGATGCAAAAAACGGAGAGATAATGTACCCAATATCGAGAATAGGAAGGCTTATTCCAGGAGAAATACGCCCCCTGGGGTAATTTGATGAGTCGCCATTTTTTTTGTGTCTGGAGCAACTTTTTCTACAGCAGAAACTCACTTTTCAGATCTTGGTTCAGGCAGTGAGGTCTCAACTAGAGCAGGATCATCTGAACAGGAGAAGGCAGTGACTGGAGATGAGGATGTAGCAGAGGAAGTTTTCTTAAGAGCAAAGTTCAATGTTTTCTGCTTCTCATGATCAATTTTCATTTGATACTTGCAGTTGTGGTCATTCTTGTGGAGCTTAACTTTGTGATCATTAGAGTTAACTGTCTGAGTTTCCTTCAGACCGATAGAACAAATCACCAACTCTTTGTTAAAATGCGTTTTCCGTTTTCCGTGATACATTTCTGATAATAAATAACTTTGTAACCCCCTATTTGCTGCAACAGTTCACTATAAAAAACACATAACTATGATTATGTCCCTTGTAAGCAGTAATAATTTATTTTATCTTGTATTCAATTAAACGCATTCTCACGCTCTTAATTATTTCAAAAATACTTTACAGCCAAAAATAAAAAACAAAAACGCACACAACATTTTTCATATGGATTTAAAGCCGTCACATTAAGTCGATATTTGAATTAACTTTTTTTTGGTTTTTTTTGTATTTTTTGGTCTGTTGAAGTGGAAAAAGCGCAATACTGACGTACGGCTATGGGCTGGACTGAGTTTGTCAGATCTGGGTGTATTTATCTATTCCAGTAGTGATGAACAAAATGAAGCCCAGTTATTAGATTTTTTGAGGGTCATCTTCATGTATTGGAAGAAAGTCTCATTTACCCCAAAAGATTGGGGTGAGTTTGGGGATGCAAACTTATGTTTAGTGCCTAAATTTTTCCACGACTCCCTAAATTCCGTCCGGAATCGAGATTCTCCATTAGTTCGAATATGCATTGGAAGTCCCCAATCTTCAAACCACATAAACATGATATCAGTGACTGACTTAGTTGAAGTCTTTTTTAACTGACTTATGAGGGGCCACCCTGAATAGCAGTCCACGACGCTGAGATATGTTTCCCCATTAATCTCCATTAAGTTGGAAGACGGGCCTTGATACTGACGATTTTTACATTGATTCTCGAGGTAATGAAGGGCAGAGCTTTTCGCATGAATTACAGCTCGATTCATCTGTTTCATTTAATTTGACATTCCAGGTAAAATTATACCCATTCCCTTTTTATATTTTGGAAAAATGTATCTCCCATCGTCAATAGTATATTATTTGTATTTATTGGGAAAGACTTGAGGAAAAGATTCAGGTATAATCCTCAGTTTTGTAGACCATGCCATGAAAGAATTAACATATTGTATATATAGATTAACGTATGCCGTGATGTGAGTTTGGAAACTTATCCAATATTGATACGAAGACAGACGGTGTCCATGCATCTTCAGCTTGAATTGATCTCTCTTGTGATTGAGAGTCTTTTAGTTGAGTCTATTTTGATGTTGTACTCCAATACCAATTTGTGAGAAATAAGAGACTCAGTATCTCCTGTATCAGGCACAGCTTTGATAGTAAACGTTTGGCTTGACCTTAGTTAAACTTCCGTCTCGAGATATATAGTGACATGATTGATTGATTCATTTTTGACTCGGATCGTCGACGTTTAGATTGGCTTGGTCTTGCTATGCACTAGATATTTAGCATAGTGTAAGCAGTTTTTTCTCTAAATGGCCTTTTTTTATGTATTTCTTACACGTCTTATTTTTAGCAGAACATTCAAAAGGTCGATTGTTGTATTTGTCTTTCCACATCTATTGTATTTAGGTTTAAGTTCCAGAGGAGGAAGATGCTTCTTGTTGTTGTTGTCGTCGATCTTTATAAGCAGACTGCAATATCAGCTTGTTTTTCATTTTTTTTTTTTTCCTCCATAGATCAGTCCGACTCCCAGGTCATAGTTATCTGCATTAGCTTTTCATGTTTTGGCTCACTTTGACGGAGAATCTCTTTGCAGAGACTTCTATTATTTGTACCCGTAATCAAGCATAAGTTGTACTTCATCGATACTACTGAGCTCTGATTCGTGTCCCTGTAGTCTAAGACGGAAATTCCAGTCCAAAAACTTTTCTCCCTGCTTTTGATGACATAGAAAGAAGCCATATAATTGTGTTAGGAGGCAAATTTAGCAAAACAAATTTATTATATATTTTATCTAAATATCCTCTGATGCCCATTATTGGAGTGTCTCGATTTGTTATGATTGATATTATACCTTTTAATTTTAAATCTATACAACTTTTTTAAATATTCTTTTTGCTCTGCTTTGCTCATTTGCCCCATCTAATTTGTAGAATAGTAGAGCTCGTAACTTGCTTACCATGATCTAAATTCCGTCAGTGTCGATTTTTCAGTGAGTCTCTCTGGTTTCAAATTGTTATTTATTTTTGAAATTTTGACTTCTTGGACAGGAGGGGGATTTAATTCCTTTGGTTTTGTGGAAGTTTTGAGAGTTTTAGGATCGAAAGCCTTAATTTATCGACTGTTTCTGAGAACTTTTCAAGAATAATCTCCTCAGTCTTGACCTTCTTTTCTCCCCATTCTAATTCAGAGTTAAATATCTTCTCCATTCCTTGTAAGACTTTCCTCAAATTTGAAATAAATGAATTGAACTTTATTCGTCAAATACTCGGTTCTTTTCTCGAATGTCAAGGACTCCACTCCTCCCATAAATTTCATAAGTCCTATAATTTGACGAGTTACATTCCCCTTAATTTGTGGATAAGGCAGTTTATTTGACGGTTGCACCATGTTGAGTTATCAACTTACGATGTTAATATTGATAGACGATTCTATTGATACTAATACAAAGGTATATTCCAAAATTAAATGCATACAGTTTTCATTCCCATTTATCTTCTTATAAGATTACCTTACAGTAGGAAAGGAATTTCACTACTCAGGACTTAAATAATAATGGCAACAGCTCAGACTAGGAAAATTACTCTTCAGATTACCTACTCAAAAAACATTAAAAAAAAACGGCGCAACTAAAAAAATACAGAAGATTTTCATCATTATAAAATTTCATTCTATAAATAATAATGACTGTGAATTTAGATGCAGTTTTGCAATATTAATATTCTTTTTCTCCATGTGTAATTATTATTTTTTCATTTCCGTGAAGAGAACATATATTTAGGTGTCTTCCTGAAAAAGTGAGGTTAACAAAATGGACACGTTGGTTAATTATATTTTATACTTTTCAAATTGACGTTTGTCTATTTAACGACACCAATAACTCCAAGTAATGTTGTGTACGACCGCTAGTATATAATATCTTTAATTTTTTTCTTAATTTCGTGAACATGTTTATATAGATAGGTATATGAATATAACTGAATTACTTAATTTCTATAAATATAATCAGTTCATGAATGTTAATTATCTTAAATGCTTTGCTAAATATTATTTGTATTCTACTGTAAAGATGCAAAATTAGAATGTACATATGTGCACTCCGATATATTTTATGAAAACCTCCTCGTAAAATATTAAATAGTGTACATACACTTCATTGCATTTACTAACTAATTACATTGTAAGCTTAATTAAAACAATAGGTGTTACATTAATATAGAAAATTACCTGTATTGGTAGAGAGAGTAGAAGAGTTTTCAGGATACGATAATGCATCCATTGTTATTAATTTAGTAGACTTTGATCCTGATATTTCAGCTCCTATTTCCAATTTTCCAAATTCATTTGTTACAATGGAGGGGTTTTCAGTTGATCCTATAATAGTTTGAGGATGAGTACTTGTTTTATTACCATTCGTATTAAAAGTAGGTTTTTTGGTTGTAAAGATTATTGTGGTGGATGCAACATTAAATAATTCCTCAGAAGTTTCTTTATGAAGGGCTGGATCAATTATAATAGATGGTAATTTGGTTGTTAAACTAGCTGTAGTTGGAACATGTTTGGATGATTCCTGAGAACTCTTTTCAGGAAAGGCTGGGTCAATTATAATCGATGGTGGTCTGGTTGTATGACTAACTGTAGTTGCAGGTTTTAATGATTCCTGAGAAGTTTCAGGAAAGGCTGGATCAATTATAACTGGTTGTAAAATTGTGGTAGAAACAGTTTTTGATGATTCTGAGAAGTTTCAGGAAAGGCCGGGATCATCTGTTATAACCCATGGTGGTCTGGTTGTAAGACTAACTGTAGTTGAAAAATGATCCTGGATCTCAGGAAAGATTATAACCCATGATCAATTATAATGGATGGTGTTCTGGTTGTAAGACTAACTGTTGAAACCGGTTTTGATGAAACAGGAAAGGCTGGATCAATTATAACCGATGGTATTCTGGTTGTAAAACTTAAGTAGGTTGAAACAGGTTTTGATGAATCCTGAGAAGTTTCTTCAGGAAAGGCGGGATCAATTATAACTGATGGTGTTCTGGTTGTAAAACTAGCTGTAGTAGAAACAGGCCTTGAGGGTTCTTGAGAAGCTTTTTCAGGAAAGGCTGGATCAATTACCGATGGATGATTTATGGTTGTAAAACTAATACAGCTGTTGAAACAGTTTTTGATGAGGTTTTGATGATTCCTGTAGTGAGAATTTTCTTCTGGAAAGGCTGGATCAATTATAAACAGATTTAGATGATGGTGTTCTGGTTGTAAAACTAGCTGTAGTAGAAACAGGTTTTGAGGGTTCTTGAGAAGCTTTTTCAGGAAAGGCTGGATCAATTATAATGGATGGTGTTATGGTTGTAAAACTAGCTGCTGTTGAAAGAGGTTTTGATGATTCATGAGAATTTTCGTCTGGAAAGGCTGGATCAATTATTATTGATGGTGTTCTGGTTGTAAAACTAATTGTAGTAGAAACAGGCTTAGATGATTCCTGAGAAGTTCCTTCAGGATGGTGTTCTGGTTGTAAAACTAGCTGTAGTCGAAAAGAAAGGCTGGATCAATTATAATGGATGCATGGTTGGATCAATTATAACTGATGGATCAATTATAACCGATGGTGTTCTGGTTGTGGTGTCGAATTATAATGGATGGTGTTATGGTTGTAAAACTCTGGTTGTAAAACTAGCTGTAGTAGAAACAGGCCTTGAGGGTTCTTGAGAAGCTTTTTCAGGAAAGGCTGGATAGAAAGGCGGGATCAATTATAATTGATGGTGTTCTGGTTGTAAAACTATCAGGAAATGCTGGATCAATTATAATGGATGGTGTTATGGTTGTAAAACTACAGGCCTAGTTATAAAACTACCTATGGTTGAAAGATGTTTTGATGATTCCTGAGAAGTTCCTTCTGGAAATGCTGGATCAATTATAACCGATGGTGGTTCTTGTAGTCGAAACAGGCTGAGAACTTTTCAGGAAAGGTTCTGGATGTAGTAGAAAATTATGAATGGAAGGCGGGATCAATTATAATGGATGGTGTTCTGGTTGTTAAGCTAACTGTAATTGAAAAAGGTTTTGATGACTTTTGAGTCGTAATATTTTTGGAACTTTCAAGATTAATAACGTAATTATTAGTAGTAGATAGAGTAGTTGAAGAGGATAACTTTTCGGTGTTACCTAAAAAATCAAAATATATTTAATTAATTTACTTATGATGTCTTAAATTTTTCATAAAATAAAACAACCGACTTTGGTAGATTACAATCAATAAGTAATAAATATTCTAGGTTTTTTTCAACTTTTTATATTTTGAATTTACATACTTAAAGAGGTCAATAGCATTGGGTGAGTGATTCCTGAGCTCTCCTTTGAAAATGTTAATGGAGTCTCAGGGAACTCATTCCTTCGTTAATTAAAATCGAATTATCTCAGCTGTTAATTAATGTTGAAAGGTCAATAGTTACAATACCTTTAAGAGTTGATCTAATCATCGTTGTAGATAAGGAAGGAATTGAAACGGAAGTAAATTGAGTTGTTTGGATTATGAGAGATAACCCTAGTGAGACTTGAGATTTACCTAAAAATAATTAAAATGCGTATTAGTGATATTCTTTAACTAAATATGTTAATGTAACTTTTTGAGAATAGCCTAAAATGTATAAATACTAAATGTGATTTCATTGTTTTTTTAAAAGGGTCAATTTAAAAAAGTGTTACAATTGTATAAAATATGGTATATATTCCATATCAAATCAAAAAAATATTAGTATATTAATTATAATTTTATTTCAACTATTTTAGCCGCCCATAAACTTTTGAAACAGATGAGAGATTGGATACAGTTTGACATATGATTGAAAAAAGACTGTACAATTGAAAGGTAAAAATGATACATTAAACGTGTCTTTGAGATGGGATTGTCATTGTCAATGGTGAAGGGAAATCATGCAAATGGATGGTATTAATATTGAAGGCTCATATTTTAAGACCGGCTGTAGTATTTTTGAAAAGGGGTTATGGAAGTTCAGTTAAATACATTTTTAATTAAGGCTTTTGGCGTGAGGCCTCACAAGCTTTAATCTATTTTATAATGTTATTTTTAGGAAATGCCCATTAATAATTGATTCAATATTATTTTTTTCTTTTCAGTCTGTCATTGAATTCTAAATTTATTCAGTTTTTAGAGTTTATTTTCGATGGAAGATATACAGTATGTCCAAAAGTTGATGGTGGTTTAAAAAAAAAATATGAAATAACCTAAACAGGGGAATTTTTTTTTTTTGGTGAAAAACATTTTTTACTTCCCAATATGACGATCTTTAAGCTTAAAACATTTTTTTATGCGTTTTGGCATCCCTTCATACAGATTATTCAAAGTATTTGGAGAAATTTTTTCCCAAGCTTTTGTCAGTTTTTTTTTATTCCTCCTCTGAAGTTGCTGAAAAAGTTTTCTCTGGACCAAGGCTCACAAATTTTCAATGGGACACGAATCAGGACTGTTGGGAGGCCATGGGCCTTTGACCCAGAAATAATCTAAGTTGTCTGAACACAACTTTTGGGCCTTTGGAGTGGTGAGCAGAGGCACCATCCTACTGGAAAGGCTCTTGATGTGTCAGACAACATTTTCCTCTTCAATGGAGGTCCAGTTTCTTCAGTATGAGACAAAGCTGACATCAGAGACTTGCTGAGGATCTCCATTACGTAGTACTCGGCTGTCACAGTTTGGTTTTCTGGAATCAATTGAAGATCTGACACTGCCTGGTGACTGATAACTGTCCAAACCTGAATTTTCAAAGGAAATTTCACAGTTGGAGTGGGTTCCACATCTCCCTTATCTCTTGCCCAACCCCGATATATTTGGAGATTTGGGGCATGATCTAGCTCAAATGGACTTTCATCACTGAAGAGGATATATTTCCAGTCATCTGCAGTCCAGTATTTCCACTCACAACAGAATTGAAGCCGGGCCTTCCTTCGGTTTTCTGAAAGTTTGGGGTGCAGACAAGGTCTGAATGGTACAACATTCAAAGAGTGCCTCAGGTAGTTGTGGGCAGATGACTTGGATATTGGATAGCCCTTGGAAGTAAATTTTGCAGCAAATTTCCTTGTGGATTACCTCTTTTTGATCAAAGATTTTGAAATCACCAGTTCGGGAACTTTGCTAATTATTTTTTTCATTCCTCGACCCACCTGATTTGCAATCCTTCTTTTTCTTACACTAATTCTCAATTGTCCTTAGAGAAATATGTAACCTTTGAGCAACGTCTCTCTGGCTTGATCCACCCTCTATCTTGCCAACAGCCATGTCCCTCGTCTCAAAAGAGTGCTCTCTCATCATTCTGGATATTAAATTCCAACTAACATACCGTGGTGTTTTCTGAGCCCTTTTATACTGATGTATGCTGCAATCATCGAAAATTATTGCGTCAGAAATACTCAATATTGTCTAATGATTGTGGCAGCCAAATTTCATTTTATTCCGACCAAAAAAAAAATAATTATTTAACTATAAAACGGATGTTTTTAATACCACCATCAATGTTTGGATATATTGTATATACAGGACGTTATGATCAAATCGACGCTGTGTGAGAAGGTAATTTTATTATGATGCAGCTGTCTAATGGCGTCTTTTTTTTACCAGTAGAAACATGGTTGATTCATAAACTGTTGTGAAGTTATGAGCATAGATGCTCTAGAAATAAATAGTATTGTCTGTAAAGAGGAGGAACGGTGTTACATCGTAATGATAATTTATGTTCTCAACAAAATGGAGATGTCAAGTTAGGCGGTCTCTAATGCAACTGGTGTTCCAATCTGGACAGTGCAAAAACTTAATAAGGCTCCTGAACAGACTGATGATCTCAGATTTGTTATCTGAAATGTAGGTAATATTGCTGAGGGAGTACTGCTATCACTTCATTAGGAAGGAAATATGACCCCCCCCCCCTTAAATTCATAACTTAATTGGATGGATTATCTTGCCAGAGATTACGTTGAATCTAAAAAAAAATCTAACATCTAATATTTAGTTTGAATTCTCTGGTTGACTAACATACCAAGGAACTAACTCGTCAACCCCTGCTCTCCTCCTTCCAAGACCAAATCCAATAGATGTTCGATGAAGCTACATAAAAAGAAGGTATTATTTACCTCTCATATTTATAATTGAATTGAATTTTTAAGTAAATCTGCCCAAAAATTTGGCCAATGTGACAATTTCAGGATTTTTGAAAAATGCACTGATTTGATCTTAACACTCTGTATAAATAAAACAAAAATATATATGAAACAAAGTACAATAGTTTGAATAAGTTCCTTGGAGTAAAACAACTTTGGGAGAAAATATAAAATAATAGAAATAAACTAAATCTATTGTATAAATGTCATATTTTATTAAAAAGAGTAGGTATACATTTGTCAATAGTCCCTCTTGCCATCTTTTTACATGTTGCATGGGCTGAAAAGTCCCTGGTTTAACTCATAGATTTTCATTAGTACCAACCTTCAAGAGACAACTTCCCATATGACAATCTGTTCTTTAGTTTGTGAGTTACTGTTGTAAGTCTAATGCTACTTTTTTTTTTTTTCCCTGCAACAATGGATCAAAAATAACTTCAATTTCTTATTTGACACGAAATTTTGATGTTAAAAAATTACCATTTAGCTAAGCAATGGCTTGAAAAATGTAAAAGAAGACTCTGTTCCATCAGAAACTACCATTAAACGTTGGTTTGCTGACTAAAACATGGTCATAGAGATAATAATAATGCAAAACACAGTGGACGTCCAAATGAGGCAGTAAATTAAAGAAAACATAAAGAAAAAATCCCAAAATTGCATTAAATTATGGGAAAGAGAAGGTGCATGAGTTAGCTGACATTGTAGAGATATCAAAAGAACGTGTTAGGTTTATATTGCATGAGCATTTGGCCATGAGAGAGCTCTGTTCAATGTATGTGCCGAGTTTGCTCACGGTGGACTAAAAACAAAATCGTGCTGATGATTCTTAGCAGTATTTGGGTATTTTTAAACAGAAGAAATTGGAATTTTTGCGTTGGATGTGAAAATAGATGAAACATGGATTCATCACTTCCATCACACTATATTATTTAGACACTGCAATGAAAAGGAAAATACCATGACAAGTAAATATTTAATAGCGTTGTGTGTGTGTTGAAGGACGAAATGACAGAGACCCGCCCCCTTTGTAGAAGAAGAATGTGCTGTTTCTCCTGGATAACGTACCATGTCAGCGTCAAACAAAACACTGGCAAAACTACTTGGATTAAATTTCGAATTGCTTCCACATCCACCTTATTCTATATATTTGACTCCTAGCGACTAAACGCTGTTTGCAGACCTAAAAAAACAATACATTCCGATAAGAAATTTCGCTCAAATCAAAAGTTTATAGCTGAAACTGCGGACTATTTTGAGGACAAAAGATAAAGTGTTAGATAATAGTGTCATTGAATTGTTAGAGCAGCTCTTGGACTTTGGTTTTGCTATAAGAGAAGATAATATTAACGTGTTTTCTTTAAGCCCAGAAATTTTCAACCCATGTGTTAGTTAGTAAACTAAAGAAACAGTATGTCACAGAAGTTTTAGGGTTAGCTGATACGAATTGTAATGTTTTGGTGGTTTTTTCTAAAATAGCTAAGGTTGAACGGACTTTTAAATGTGTAGCTAGGCTTTGAATAAAATATGACAAAAATACAGTTGTCATATTTTTTGTCTACAATTTAATACAACAGCTAATTTGAATTCCACCAATCAACCTTCGAAAGAATGACCAGTGCAAAAGAAGCATCTACTCAAGTCAACAAAGCGACGTAGAAATATGTATGTTACTTAAGTATTGCATTTTTCCTTCCGAAATAAATGTAATCACTTTTTTCAATTAATTTCAATCTGGAAAGAAAATGATATTTTACCAATTTAATGATAAGCTTTGACCTTTGTACTCAATTAACTATTGAAAATTAAATATAAATGAAATATATGTACTTTGGTTTCATTCTCTACAATGGATCGATAATAGGTTTATTGATTAATTTATGACATTTAATATCCGTAAAAATGTTTATTTTAGAAGAAGTCTTCATTTTAAACTTTATGAAAATATACTTTTGTACAGGATGTTAGCTTTATTGTTTTACGCAACCTTACAAAAAATGTCTAAATTCATTCAATTATGTTTTTACTCTAGAAATATTGTTGATTATTATATTTAAAAGATATAATTCTATTTCAACCCATCAACGTTCAGAACATTGATAAGGTAAAAGGAAGCAAAAACAGTTACGGCTCACAATAAAATACACTGTATATCTTTTTTTTTTTGTGAGGTAACGCCGTGATAAATTCTTAAATGATTCCTTATATTACTTTGAATCCAATTTGATCAACTTTGATGCATTTTCAAATACTTGTTGAAGAGTATTTGAATTCAGTTGATGAACATATCGCCTGTAGGCTCCGGTTATTAGTATGAAGTAGTATTAATATTGTATAGGTAAAGGGATGGAGCTATTTATAATGAAGAAAACTTCAGTGAACATTCCAACAAAATAAGTTTTCAGAGTTATGAAATTTAGAGTTAGTATGATTTTGAAGGAGATTCTGGAATGATGTTACGAATTTTAAGTCCTGCAACTTTCGAGGAAATTTGAAAAAATTTGATCAAGGATAAAGAAAGATCTTGATTCTAAAAAGAAATTCAGATTGATAAAGCTAAATTTATTTCAGCAAATGAATATATAGGAAACGGTGGTAGACAATCTTCAACTTGGAATCCACTAAATATTTTTTTGGGTGCCATTTACTTTGGCCTCAGGACATTTTACCTTGAGCTTTTTTGCCTCAAAAGTATTTCGCCTTAAAATATAAATATATGAGGTTTATACGTCATTTATGTTTATTTTTGGTTCAAATTAATGTTACCTTTGAAAATTTTAATCAAAATTGTCATTGACAAAAAAAAAAAAAATTGGGGAGAAGAATGATTTTCACAAAATTGAGGTGTAATGATTATTACTATAAAACGTATCAAAATGGTTGTTTTTTTGTTTAAATAGTGATGGAATAATGGATATTTTTCTTTCTCGTCAATTCCTCAGTATTTTGCAATATAAATAATCCATCATGTTATTGATATCTGATACCGAAGAATTCAATAGCACGTTCAAATTGTTTTCATGGTTTTATTGATTTGTTTTTTTTTCTTATTATACGAACTTCATAACTTGCTGTGGTTCAAAAAGAATACATATTCTGACTGAGATAATATGTATGCATTAAAATTTTGGAGAATAGTTCCATTATTTTTCTTATAGAAAACTACTATTTTTTAGATTAACATTAATGCCAAGCAAAAATAATCAATATAGATGCATAAACCTCATATATTTACAATTATTTAAAACCAAAATATCATTGAGGCAAAATGGTTGTAAGACATAATTTCAGTAGGCAAAATTGCTTATGCAAAATAATTTAAGCCAAACGGACCTAGCACCGTCATAACATTTGGAAAACCCGTAAGAGTTTGATAATTTGATTGAACCTCTGTGCTTGCTTCATATGTCTACTCAAGCGTTGATTTTTTTTGAAATATTAGGAGACTATGTTATAGAAGAACATAGAAATACCTAAATATTTATTCCCAATCCAATACAGTGATTTTAGGACTAGTTACTATCTCCCTTTGCCCCGACTTTCATTTATATTTCCAAATAAGTTAAGTATTGTACAATAAATTGTTTATGTGGAAATATGTTCTAAGTCGAGTAAGTATGCATGAAATATTTAATCATAACTATATTTGACAAAACTACATTTTATTTCCTTTGCCACATCTAAAAACCAATTCCCTCGGGTGGTCTAGTGCTTGTTTATGTATAAAGAAGAATTCTTGTTGGATGTTAATTTTCCAAGCAATGGTATTGAAGTAATAATATTAATATGTTATGTTTTAGAAAAAAATATTTTTTTAATAGAGAAAGATGGTCTCTAGTAAAATAATAGGTTGTGTCTTTAATAATTTTTCCTTAAACTCTACATGAAAAGAAATTTTCAAAACTCGTTCTTCTCGCGCCTTAAAGTGTCAGATACATATTAATTTTTTTGATTTTGGTATTAAATATCAAAGTACATGTGCCTCATAAGTATTAGACAGTCATTTTACCAATGGACGATGGGGAATCTTTGTTCTTGTAGCCATGGATACTCCGCTCAAAGATGGAAAATCATTCACTCAGATCTAAACAGAACTCTCCAACACCGAGCCCGAATACTCTCCTACTGGGCAGACTATTTTAAATTGGATTAAAGACATGGAGGATGTCACTTTTACTCATGGAAAGAATGGTGGTCTGTGGAAACACATAGGAATCGCTTATATAAATATAAACATAGATTTTACTAAATTCACTATTAAGATTCCACCTGTTATTCTGCAAGGCTTTCCTGGATAAAAATACCCATTGAAGAAATAAGACATTCCAATCACCTCAATCAAGCTCTTCATATTTTGATGACTATTCTGAAGGGTTTGACAGAACTTCCAGCAATTTATTTTGTTGAGTTCTATTATTAGTTTTATTAGTATATATGTATTTTTTTGCAACTAGTTGGTATATTTAACATTTCAAAAAATTCTAGGCTGCAATCAAGAGACTCAATTACTGATTTCTAATAAATATATTTAGACTGACTTAATAGAAGAGTGAATGTGGATACATGGGGAAATATAAAACCATTTGGCAGAAATAAGAATAGGATTTAGAGAGAGTTCATCTCTCTTTAGCCAAGAAAACATTTTGATGGAAGTTTTAGGTCCATAATCATTTGGAAAACGTAACATTATACAAATAAAAATATGAAGAAAAAAAATGGACCTACCATTTTTTACATCCACCAACCTTTACAGGGGATCGTTATCAACTGCCGCTCTAGTGTTAAAGCTGTTTTAAGACGTGCAAAAGGAAAAATTTAGAAAAGAGTAAAGCCTTCATTTTCGGACTCGCTCCAATCTTGCTATATTTTGTATAAGTAAGGATAGTTAACCATGGATCTGTTTATATTATGGATTTCATGACTAGACTTAATGGTTCACAAAAAAAAAATACTGATACATAAAATAGATTTGACTATTACGCACACGTGGGACTTCAAAGGTATATAAGATAATATGTATAGGATGAAGGCAAGTGATATGCAATCATGAATTAGTTGGGAATATATTAAATATTAAAAAAGATATATTTATGCATATCTATTAGGTCTGTCACGTTCTATTCTATACATAGAATGATGCCGTTAGAACCTTTAATTGTATATATTTTACGTACATGGTGGGTATTCCCAATGTTTTATTTAGATCTGAAGAAAAAAAACTTATAAACGATCGATACCCCCACAATATCGTCAGTTTCAAAGTTATCTCTTTGATTAAAATAATTAACTATTGTTTGTTTTTTTAAATCATTGGTTAAATATCAACGACAGTTTGAAGTTATGTGTGGGTTAGCAAATTTTGATCTGGCTCGTAGGCCGTAGTTTGGGGAACCCTGATCTAGGGAATCACGCTGTTCTTAAGAACATTATAGTATTATGTCAGAATTGGTTTGTTCTCTTCACTGGTAAAAGTAAGGGGCATGACCTATTCATTGCTGCCGATCAAGAAGTAAAACATAATGGAATACAGAATTTTTGTTCTCATGATAGGCTGGACATTATATATGTTAGTTGAAATCCACCTACAATTCCTCCTGTTACTGGTTGCATTCAATGTAAAGATATTTTCGTCACTGAAATTATGTTCCATTGATGACAAGATTTTCAGATTCCTTTTAAGCTTAAGTTTTCTAATCGTGTCTCTCATCCCTCAAGCAAAATATTGGTATGAGTTAAATATAAAGCAACTTAAACTGCCATTTTTATAATTTTATACAAATAAAGAATTAGCGTTATATTAAACAAATATTAGTATATTAAAAAGCAATTTGACTCCTTGAGCGGAATTACTTTTCATTTGAAGTTAATGGTGGGAATCCAATTATAAAAAAATTGCTCATCAGGATAATTATATTATTATAATGTTAGATTTATAGCTATGCTATAAGACGTCCTCAATATTTTTTTTTAATATAGTTGTCTACAAGATAACTTTTCTGTCGTCTAGGCGTAAAAAGTCGATTAAATATTACTCTATAAATAACTATGCAAGCAATTTAAATTACCCCTTTAAACTAAATTGGCAACTCTGCGAAGGGAAGAAAAACTTGCATTCGTAAGGTCAAAAAATGATTAAGTGACATCTTGCGTGCAATAAGGCTAATAATATGACAAAGATTCTACAAGAAAACGTTTTCTGAGGAAAACACAAAATATTATGGACTTTGTCTTGTTTCCACAGGATCTTGGTATTTAATTTCACCTAAAACAATACTTTTTCAAATCTACTTCAAGGTTTATCACATGTAAAATAACTTGTATTATCTGCTGATAGAAGATGTGGCAAGTTGTACAAATTAAAAGGAGGAGATAACTTTTACAGGCCGAATGCAATTACTTTTTCGTTCTCTAATAATAAGATTACAATTAGACATCAAATTCACCATTATTCTTTGCTGGCTTGGATTAAGCAGGATTCCTCTTCATGTGGATGCAAATTTGTTTGAATCTAAAATAAATACAGGACTGTTTTAAAAACAGGACCATCATAAAATTTTTGGGGTTTTGCTTGGTGTTGGGCGGGTATGGACTGAATGAATAGGACCGACTATCCATATTTCTAAACTGAATGAGTCGATAGACCGGAGTCCGGACCAATAAAAATTATAAAAAGAAAACATGTGACGTCATACACCTTTTTGAAAACAATTTATATAAATTATAATAATTCATTTTGTTGATATTTCCAAATAGGACATTCCTCTCTCCTCAGACCGGTTGTATAGTTTTAAAAGGTTCTTTTTAAAATTATATTCTAAGTCTTCAGTCTGCAGACCAATACAAGGCCGAGTCACGTGACTAGGCGTTTTGTAGTGATTAATCTTTTTGGACTGACCAGGTGAATCGATCACGTGATCGAGTCAGACGGATAATTGACCAATTTTGTTTGATAGTATTATACATATCTTTCTTCCATGATCCAATGCATGTAAGAAAATACGTCTTAACTGCCTAAGTATTTATCCTATGAATAATTCATTCATGGAACATGTACTCTTTTTTTCTTTATTATTTTTAATCAACTCAAACTTCTTTTTTTTTTAGTAGAATAGTTCTGAAATGAAAGAGAGTGTTGAATTAAAACAGTCTGTAATAAATATCTTAGAGAATTACAAGCAACTCTTTTCTCAAATGATTATTCAAATAACATGTTAGTTACTTGTTAGAATTGTATTAAAATGAAAATTGAAGAAGTTTCATAGTGACTTTTTTGTGAACATCCGATTTGAACTTTTTTGGTGTTATAATTTTAGAAGTAAAGTCAGCTGTTTAGGTTAGATTAAACAATTTTTAGTGGAAAATGGAAGCCAAAAGATAGGAAGTTATCGTTCCAGTCTCTGAGGATAATTCCAACACCAACATCATGAAGATGTTTTCAGGTAGCAGAGAGATGGTCTGGAGATTCCAAAAACTAACTATAGAATCTACCTGAGAGCACTTTGAAGTCAATCCAAGAATAAAAATAACTGAACTTTCCCAGAACAAAGCCATTGTAAAATTGCGGTTAGTATGTTCTTATGGCATCAGAAACAACCTTTACTTAAGCGAAATGATAGGCTTGTGAGCTTTTAAAAATAATAACCAAGACTTTCAGCATATCGTTACATAAAACGTTTTGAAAATTTCACCAATTTGGTTCAAAAAAGCTAAATGCATAATGCTGATAACTACTTGGAGATTTTGAAGAATAATTTTTTTTTTTAGAGATCCTTAAAATCCTTAACCAGTAGAGAAATTCTTCCTATATTTTTTTACAAGACAAGGCTCCACTTTGAAATAACTGTACATGATTGGAAGACAAAATATATGAATTTTTGGCCAAAGGAATTCTGGCCCCTTAGTCCTTTGATCTAAATACACTATATTTGGTTCCAAGTAGAGTACAAGGTTTATAGAGCCCGGCATTTAAATGTGAACAGCCTCATGTATTTGTGACTTTCAATAGAAGATTAGAGAGGGTGACTGAGGCTGATTGCAACACATGTTCATGACTAAGAACCGCAATTTTATTGTCGATTAATATAATTAAAAGTTTGTTATATTCAACTTCTATCAGATCAATTTTTTGTATCTTATTTTTCCTTAAATTTGCATTCTAAGATTTATCTTACAAATACATAAATACATCAACTTCCACGAAATTAGATCCTTAAAACATTCATTACACGAGTGTTTTAGTTCAATTCTCTTTTTCAATTTATCGTTATTTTACTTTAAGAAATTATCCTCTTTTGGGTGACAAAGAAAAAGTTTGTTCCTCATAGCTCCTTGGAGTTGTTAGGCGTCGATTAGCTTTGCTTTAATACAAAATATATGTAACACCACTTTAATTCTCTTTTTTATTATCACGCGCTGGGATTTTCTATCCAACTATTTTTTATTTAACACTGGAACGACGAGGGTATCATTTTTGATACCCATTTGGGATTCAATGAAATATTGTGAGAAACTTCTTGATTGTATTTGTTTATAAGTTCATGAATTCTCCTAATTCATTTTATTGATCACAAAAAACTAAATTATAAATTAAAATTAGTATATGTTTCGTTGGTACAGTGAACACTACCTAGACCGACGTGTGTATCATATTTGATACCCAATCATTTCAAATAATATGTTTGTTCTACAATTGCGTATGAACAGGCTCAAGCCTGTTTGAACAGGCTGATGCAAGTTCAAACATGAATAAACTTCTCTAGATAGGAATCGTGTAAATTTCTAGTATAAATATAAACATAGATTTTTCTGAGCTATCCATTCTGCTTCCACCTTTTATTGTGCAAGGATGTCCAAGAAAAAATTATCCAGTGAAGAAATAAGACATTATCTTGAGTGCACATCGCACTCCAATTCAGAAGGTGAGGATTTCGAATTGGAAAAAGATGAAGAATATGTCCCACCACCTCAATCAAGCTCTTCTGATTCTGATGACTATTCTGATGTTTTTGACAAGCCTGTCGGTAAGTAATTTTCTTGAATACCATTATTAGTATTGCTATATACTAGATGTATTTATTAACAACTAATTGGTATATTTAACATTTCAAGAAATGCCAGGATACAATCAAGTGACTCAATTCCCGTCTTCTAAGAAACATAAATCAACCGACTTATTAGAAGAGTCAATGTATGTTGGCAAGGATAACATAATCTGGCACAAACAAATAGGATATGGAGAAATTTCAGCCTGTTTTAGGCCAGAAAACATTTTGAAGGTAGTCTCAGGTCCATCATCATTTGCAAAACGTAACATCATTACAGATAAAACATTATCAGCTTTTGAACTCTTGATCAATAATTATATTATTGATCACATTGTAAAACGCAAAATAGTTGAGGTTCGTTCAAAACTTAAGAATGATGTATGGACAACCAGCAAACGAGAAATGCTTCAACTGATTGCAATAATGTATACGAGAGGAATCTTAGCCAAAGGGCAGCCAACAGAAGTCATTTGGTCAAGAAAATTGGGGATCAATCTCTTTAGGAATACTATCCCTCGCGACAGATATAAGGAATTATTGAGATATATCCACTTTGATATTTGTTCCACAAGATCACAAAGACTTCAAAACGACAAGTTCGCCTTGATTTCAATGGTATGGGATCGATTTGTCGAAAATTGTAAGTCATCATACAGGCCAGGGGAAAATATTGCCATTGATGAGCAACTATTCCCAACAAAAGCTAGATATCCATATACCCAATATATGGCTGAAAAGCCTGATAAATTTTGTGTAAAATTTTGGTTAGCAGTTGATGCATCGTCCAAATACTTGGTAAATGGATTTCCTTACTTGGGAAAAGATTCTCAAAGACCAGCAAATAAATTTTTATCAGAATATGTCGTAATGAAGCTAATGGAACCATATTTGGATAAAGGGAGGAATGTTACAATAGATTATTTCTTCACGTCATTGTCTCTTGCAAATAAACTTCAGAAAAATAGGACGACTATTTTAGGAAATTTTAATCGTGCTCGCGAATCACCTCCTGAACTAAAAGCTACCAAACAAGCACTATTTTCAAGGTTAATCTTTGTAAATAGTGGCAAAACATTGACTTCTTATCAAGGAAAAAAACAAAAATGTTTTAATTTTGAGCTCTGTTCACAAAAGTGTTAAAGTTTTAGATGTACAAAAAAGGTTACCAGAATCAATCCAGTATCATAATGAAACTAAGTATGGAGTAGATATTCTAGATCCAATGGCAAGACTTTATTCCACCAAAATGTCCTCTCGCCGATGGCCTTTACAAGTTTTTTATAATATTTTGAATTTTGCTGGTATTAATGCTGTTATCTTGTACAGAGAAGTGACTGGTAAGAAAATATGTCGTCGCCAGTTTTTGAATAATTTGATTACCGAACTTATTGGTGAAGATGATGAATCAAAAGATGATATAGAAGAAAATAATCAATTATTTCAATCACAATCAAACTGTTCAACTAAAAATAGAAGCTGGTGTACAGTCAATTGTACAAGAAAATCACGGCGCTTAGCAAGCAAAACCTGTTGTAAATGTAAGAGATTCGTATGCAAGCCCTGTATTGGTACTGACAAAACAATTGTAACTTGTAAAAATGCTAATTTCTTTATATGTGTTATTATAAAAGTTATGTTTATTTTTTTAAATAAATAATAAATCTTCTGAGAAAATAAAAATTAACACATGACTTTTAATTTTATCAACCACTAACAGTTACAAATATTAAAAAATAAATGGGTTTCATTTTTGATATCCACTATCGTTTAAGGGGGGTCGTTACTATCCGTCGTTCTAGTATTACCGCACACACACAAAAAAACCTGTCATTTTTTAAACTTCAATATATTTTTAATTAAAGACCAGTCTAGACCATTTGAATTATTTTGGTCATAAAAAAAGGATTTTTAGAACGAAACCCACCAAAAGACATAAACTTTGTTATACCTAATATATTTATATTCATATAAACAAATGGTACAATGGGGCATGTGGAAACTAAAATAAAATTTACCCCAAGATTATGTGACAAAATTTAGTTTGGAGTGCAATATAAATTAATTGAAAAGGGTATTTTTTTTTCTATTTTTTTTCCTTGCTCTCCAAAAACAAACATTATTCTATAGAAGGCTACAAACCCTTGTGTTTTTTCCTGAGTCCTTAACTCATACTTACAGTACACGAAAAAATGATTATACATAATCCAAACATAAATTTATAAGAACCTTACTTTACTAATATAGATATTTATAACTATATTTTCGATCTTTTGGTAAATAAACTAATATAAGTAAACAGAGCTTAGGTCAATCTACTCTGAACAGTACATGTAACAAAATCCAACATAGATAATAATAATATGTTATGTTTATTATTTGACTTTTATAAAAAAACAGATAAAAACCCGTCAATATTTATTTTAAATATTTATTATGTTATGAACTATGAAAATGATCAACATTCATTAAATTTTATTTCCAATAAGGCACGTCAGAGTTTTCATCATCATATTCATAGATAATTCAGCTTATATCTGCTTCCCTACATTTATTAAAAATAATCATGTCATGATTTTTTTTTTAATATATTTGATTTTTGCAAATATGTTAACACCAAACTCATTATTGTAGATATATAGCTATGGTTATAGACGACCTATCTTTTATTCGTGTTATAAAGATCAATGAACTACGGTACATGTACCGTAGGTATTAAACCGTATAATTATCCTTTATCGACTAGAATACAGTTGAGGAATAATTAGTCTCATCCATCATAACTTTTTTTTAATTCGCCGTTCCTTTTTATTTAGAGAGTAATTGTGTAAATAAATATACATAATTAAACATTAAAGTATAAATTTATTGATTCATATAAGAACTTTCAAAGATTTCTATCAAAGAGGCCAGTTAAAAATAAAACACAAAATAGCGTATTTCAAGCAAGTAGTGTATTCTAGTTAAGTGCCATTTATTTGTTATTAAATAAAAATAAATTCTAGCAATCAAGAGTCCAGGTTTGAAATTCTAAAACTTCAGAAGATTGACTTTAGTAGACTCTTATGTTGGAGTGATACGGATGGATATAATTTTACATCTTTTACTGCCGGGATCCAGGACGTGTGATTAGCATTTGGGATTTTTAAGGAAAGGGTGGTATATCTAGCAACAGATGCCTTAAAAATTGATCTAAGTTGGTTAAGGTATATTGGCTCATAGAATGTAAGCTTTCCTACAACTAATACCTTCAAGTTTAATAAAGCAAAATTAAGTGCGTAGACTTCTGTAAAGACTGCTTCTTCCTTTGAGATAATCCGAAAAGTATAGAAACTTTGATTATATGCAAAGGTCCATTTTTCAGACCCTTGATATTGATGGCGATCAATCTTTGCAGAATTGTGATAGCCCTACAATCTACAAAGGCATGCAGTATATTGTTACTAATTTTTCCCAAATCTTTGCATGGCTTATAAATTTGATACAATTTGCGGAAATCTGAAATTGTGCAGTAAATTTCCTTCCATCCAAAATATACATAAGCTAATATAAAATTATTGTTCTTCAATTTTCTCGAAGTCTTTACATATTTATATAGTAATCACAAATAGATTAAGCTTCGTCTGTTAGTTTAATAAAAGTCGTTTTCAGATGCAAGGGTCTAGGTACAATGAATTCTTTTGTCGCTCTTTTTAAACGGAAGTAAAAACGACCATCGCAAAAGGGGGTTTGCGTCTTTAGGTTAGGAAAGGTACTAATATTTTTTTCCAGGGCTTATTCCTGAAATTTCTTTGCAATATTAAGATTCCTTTAAGAAGATAGGCTTCTTAACCTTGCCTCAGATTATATCCAGAATAGAATCCCCATTGAATAAAGGAACACCTGATCAAATAATGAGTTGAGCTGTATCCCATACTAGGGAGGGAGTAGCAATTTTTATCGCTAGTGAGGACAGTACCAATCATAAGCCTATGGTAGAACTTGTTGTATGAAACCTGTTTCCTTCATTCAACGTCCGGTTTCCTGGACATATCGATAAAAATTTTGATATATATATTTTTGGAATTATATTCACTGGAAGTGCAATTCAACCAGTTTTTTGAATTCATTTCTTGCAGTGTATATGAATCAAGTCATTTTTAATGACTATATTATTATTATTAAGTTGCAAAAGAGACTCTATAACCCTTGTGTGTCTTAAAATAGAAATGCTACAACCTATGCATGATTTATGGTGTTGTAACTTAATAATAGATTGTATGTACTATGTTCATCATATGATATATTTATTTTAATCTAAGTTCATGAAAAGTAAGAACACGATTTTGCAATTAGACATACCATTTCATGTTCTATTTATAAATAGAATTATGAATGTAAAACAAAGGAGTACAAGAACACATATTGAGCACTCTGCAACGAAAAACTAAAAACTTTATTGAGATAATAAACAATAAAAATTAAATCATGAAAAAGAATTAAACAAACTGCTTTTGATTAGAATGGATTGAGTGAAAACTGTCAAGACAATACAACCATACATAAATAATCTCTGTTCTTGAAGGGTTTAATTTACATAATACATAATATATATATGTATGTACCTATTAGAGTTTATCTTCCAAGATCCCGGGATTTCTCGGAATTTTACACCTACGGGAAATCCCGTAGTTTTTATTATTTCATAATATATACTTCATTTTTATGTATAATTCATTAAACACAAAATATACTATTTCATGTAAATCTTCCAAAGATGTTTCACCCCAAACTAGTCAGAAGGAATACATTCAAACATTATGCTTATACTTGAATTCTATTCCTTTTTTGTTAAGATCAAATTGTTGTATTTGCCTCCAGCTTTAAGCACAGTTTAGATACCGGACTAAAGGAAGAGCAGGCATTGACAAGGTAGTTCTTTGGCATGTTGGTCAATTTTTTCTTGATGGAGATAATCAGAGAGTTTTTGATGGTATGAGATGTTCGATTTGTGTTAGATTCAATGTAGGCTTAAACAAAGATCCGGAATGCTTGTGTGCATATTTATTTTCCAATGCTCACTTAGCCACTTCAGGAACTTCATCCGTCTTCAAAGAGCCTAAGGAATCTATTGTAACGTTTGGGTTGGGATGCCAGTCACATTTGAGACATCCCAATTTTAAATCTCCAAGTTGTTGTGGACATAAATTACCGGTGAGCTCAAATGCCAAATTGATCTTTACACCCTGTATATATCAACGGAAGAATAATTGTTTTAAAGTTTCTACCATTTCAGCATGTCATTACATGGCTTCTAGTCTTAATCTGCAGATGAGGCTCTGTAGTTTACACTTAAACAACTCCCAGCTCTACCAAAAATTAATTTGTTCATAACTAACTATTTAAGTTGTGGTTCGGAATTTAGTTTTGTAGTTCCAAATTGTAGAATTAGTTGGCACTAAAAAAACAACTTGGGCACTATTTGTGTGGTAATTAGTGTTGAGTGAGTCCTTATTTATTTGGTATATACCAGTTCAGTCTCAGTATTTCGAATTTTTTCTCGATATATCGATCGTTTATTAAGGGGAAAAAATATATATGAGACATTTATAAAGGGTATTGCATATATCTTGTAAAAAATATTGATGATGTTTTCATATGTTATATTTTTAATAAATTATATAATTTATTATATTATATAACCTCATAATTAATTAAAGGAAAAACATCCTTCAATGACGTCACACAGGATCTATTCCCCTTCTTTAAGTAGCAACAAATAGGACTTGACTGCGGTCCTTAGTTCTAAATAAGGATCGACACAACACAACACTACCTATAAGTATGAAATGGAAAAAAGGGAATTAATAATTTATGAGTAAAAATGGGTAAAAATTTATTATTTCTTCACAAAAATTACAAAAAAAAAAAAAAAAACAATTTAATTAAACAATATTTGACATTAACTAACGGAATCTCGTTATTTCCTGCAATTTCAATATTGATTCCCCGGAAAAGAAAAAAGTATTTATTTTAATAAAGGCTCATAATAAAGACCCTTAAAACAATGTATGTATGAGAATCGTTTTGTCGATCCTTATTTAGGACTAAAGACTGTAGTCCCATCCAGTTCAATGTCGGCTTAGTGTAGTTCAGTCCTACATATCCCTCCTAAAAATTATAACGTTAGGTCCTGGATGAAGTCATTCAATTTTATTTTTTCTTTGTTTTGTACTAACAGTCATTTCGACCGGTTCCAAGTACTGATAGGACTTTTTTTAAGCATGAATCGAATAAATAAAGACTGAAAAAAACTACGTATGAAGTTAAGGTATTTTATGTTTCATTTGAAATAATTATAACGAAGTAACATGAGTCATCTTCATATATGAATACGAGCCAATGTTGTACATTTTAAAACAAGGTATTACAGAGTGAATATTGAATAAATCTTACACAATCAATTTTATAAAGGTATATTAAGCGAATGAAATAATATAAAATTCAATTTTTTATTGAATAGACAAGTTAAGAAAAGTGTACGAAGACCCCCTCCCCCAAACCAACTAAGCTGGGGTAGTTTTTCAAAAGAATTGATGATAATCTTACTATGTACATATTGGTTATATTGCAGTGAGCTTAATTTAAATTAAGTTTATGTTGGTATTTGTAAAATATGAAAGGTCCGTTTATTATTTCTCCCTACTTTGAAAGTTATATAATATCAGCCACCAATCTAGAGGCGTAGAAAGTATGTCCTAGGGAGTGAGAACGACTTATTCAATTGGCAATCTGAAGAAGCTTTTTTTATTTTTCCAAGGCTGATATCATTATTATTTAAGTCTTGAAGACAGAACATCCAAGCATAAAGTAAGAATTAGTGCATATAATATTAAAAATCTGTAAGGTTAAAGCTCAAGCACTCCTATTACAAATACGGTAGCAGAATTGTGAAGTTACTAGAATGATATAATATAAGTTTAAAATACCATTTGTTCACCCTTTGTCATACTTTTATGAAGACAAAAAAGTATTTATTAGATTTAGATGGTCTCATCATAGTCAGATATACATATATAAAAAATGGATGGGGAGGAGCGGGGGGTGAAATTCATAAATTACAGTTTTTATGAAATAATTTAATCACATACTTCTTTTTATATATAGATATTATATAATATTTTGATATACAATACTGTTTTTATCCTATTATTTGTATAAAGTACAGAGCGTTTTTCCCTAGATATCTTTAGTGAGCTATATCTTACGATTAATACATTGCATAAAAAAAACTAAAAGTATGCTTAAAGGTTAAGCGTTTATTAAGCGATCCAAAATGGTTGTAAAAAACGAAAAAAATATAGACAATCCCTCTGTATCACAACGACCAAAATGAAAAAGCGGAGCAGGCAGTAAAATAAAATAAAAAAGTACTGTTTATGGATCAGTACAGTATCGAATGCAACAGCAAAGCGATGGTTCAAATAATTTCGTTCTAATAATATGGACGTTGAAAATAGCGATAAATAAAAGAAGTTGTAGTATTGGATCAGCATGTGAGCACTTATTATATTACCCAGCAACTGAAGATTATCCGGAAAACCTTTTCGAACAATCTAAATCGGATAATCCTTAACAAATTTACAAAAAAAAAATGGTACACTTCAATTTTGAGTTACGTTATTATCCATAAGATATTTTTTTTATAAGAAATAGTCAGGATGAACACAAATCCCATATAACAACTCATTTAATCCATCGAAAAGTAGAGAATTAGAAAGTATATTTGTCTCTAATTCCTCCAGATTTCGTCATATCATGTTTATATTCTGCGTATTTAACTTTAATAAAACGGTTGTTCTCTATAAGTTATAAAAAAAGTATTTAATCAACATGATCTGAGTGAGAATCAGTGAAAGGGATCGTTCAGTTAATTCAAACAAAAATCCAATAATCTCACTTCCAAGTTAACTAAAGTTAGCAAAGTCGCTATCTGGAGGACCTGGAAGAAGCACAAGCACAAAATTGGGAACGATGAAGTACGATGAACCCCCTTCCTACACCACCAATATCACATAAAATTGCCTTATAGGGAATTTCTAATCTTTTTGTCCAAGGGAAAATGACGTAAATGCACCTTGGATTTAAATCTTATGGACAATTCTTTTGATCCATTCTTGAGGCAAAGACATGTAAAATTACCCCATCTTTATTTTGAGAGCCTGAAGGCTTCACTGGTTAAAAAATGGAACCAAATCGGCCATGAAGTTGTCCATAACACCGCCAAGGACTTTCGTCACCAACTGAGGGCAATTGTGAAGGCTGGAGGTGGCCATTTTTAATGAATTTATTTTATATTAGCAAAACATTAATTAAAATATATGTACGAAGTTTAAATGACGTCATTTCCGTACACCCTGTCTGAAGGATTGTAATATATAAGTACACCCTGTATTTGAATATTTATAATAATTTTTTTTTTGTTACAGTCGTTCATGATGTGAACTCTTATGTCATGAAACAAATATATAATAATCCTTAAGACTTAATACAACCATTTATATAATTAATATTGTTACTTAATTCAACAAGAGGTCATAGGGAAAGAACTACACAGCATATATGGTGTATGTATTTTTCCCCATTTAGAAAATTAATGTAAAAATATGTTAAGAAGGAAACAATTATGTAGATGAATATATACATGCATACTTGACATAGACCTGGTCAAATTTGAACTTTTTCATCAACCATATGCACACTGATATTTTCTCCATTTTCCAAGGTCTATATAAAATAATGTAGATATAACTTTGATTTTGGACATTGGATGTACCTGCTACAAGACACATTTAAATTTATTGTTGACGTTTTTCAAAAAGGCTATAAAACTCGAGATGTGTAATGTTTGTTTTAGTTGTAACTAGTGATGGAACTATTTCAAAAAAATTCCCGATTCCAATTTCGATTCTTAAATATTTTAACTAATAGTTAAATAACTCAATTTGCCATCAGGGGCGTCGACAGGATTATATTTTGAAGGGCTTAGCTTTTGGAATTAAAAAAAAAAAAATCCAGCTTAAAAAGTTTTTGGGACAAAAGTTAGGAATATTAAATTTTTGGGGAAAAAAGTTCAATTATCACATCAGATAAATGAAATTTTTCAAAAATTCACAAATGTTCACAAAAATAAAATGTTTTTTTGAAAAAAATTATAAATAACTTAGCTATTCTAAAAAGAAAAAAATTACTTAATTATTTTTTTAAATTAACAGAAGTTCTCAAAAAAAAAATTTCAAAAATGAAATTTCTAATAAAACATTTTTGATAAAAAAAATTAAATCTTTCATTTTTTGCCGAAAAATTTCAAAATGATATAGTATTCATAGAAAATTGCATTTTTTGAAACAAAAAATTTGAAAAATAATATCAAATTTTTTAGTATTTGATTTTCTGAAAAAAACTTCAAAAGTACATTGCTAGTCTCAAAAAATTAAATTTTTTAAATAAAAGTTCAAAAATTCACAGTTGGTCTCAAAAAAATTAATTTTTTGGAAAAATAAAATAATATTATGTGTGTATAAATTTTAAAATTATTTAGTAATTTATGGAAAATGAAATTATTTGAAAAAAAAAAAATGAAATTATTTGAAAAAAAAATGAAATTTTATGTTATAAAGCAAAATTATTTAATTTGTAAAAGAGCTATTTTGTTATCCTGTAATAAAATAAAAATCGGAATTGCAAATTAAACATAATTTTTCCGATTCCAAAAAACAATCGATTATCCAATTTCGAACAATCACTAATTGTAACTACCCAGGGTTAATGCTATTGTATTAAAAATGCTACCAAATGAAAGCTGATAAAATTTCCTTTAATATGAGAGTAAATAAGTCAATATCTCAATTTTTGTAGCATCTTTGGAAATAAAAGTCAACAATAAACCTTTATGGCCCTTTTGGTAGGCATTTCTAGTTCAAAAATCAAATTTTATTATATTTAGATTGTTTAAACCTTGGAGAAGAATAAAAATATTAGTTTGCATATTTTTGATAAAAAAAATCAAATTTGAAGAGGATTAATATCCTATCAACATAGAAGTAAACTATAATACTTTTTCTCAAAATTAAGTATAGATTAGATTTCCATTCTTCGATGAACTATGGTCAATTTGTAGCAACAAATATCCTTTGTTATATTGCTTTAGTGGCTCTTGAGATGCCACTGATTAGGAGAGAGGTAGAGAAGAACCCGAGGTTAACCTTTCGGTCGTCTTAATCTCTAAACTTCTCCAGAATCTGGTAAGTCAAACTTAGACATTGAAAAGTTGGGATGGAAATCAGTCTTAAGGAATCTGTTCACCGACTCCAAGGAGAAAGGTTTGAGATGCTGTCTTGCAATCTTCACTAACAAATCTAGAGCAAATGAGATTGATATACTCTGCTCTCTCTGTACGAATTATATTTACCCTTCTTCTATTTATTTTTCAAATGTAGTAGAGTTGAACCTGTAGAAACAAAATAGAAGAGGCTTTTGGCATAGAAATTAAGGAAGATGCTGGTGCCTATGCCCCCCCCCACAACAATAAATCACCTAAAGGCAAAATCTGTATAAAAAACAAAATTTATGGAAAATATACTTCAACCGAGCGAACGGGCAAATTCTTAATAACATTTGGCATCTTTGATTTTATTAATAGAGAATTGAAAATATCGTAGTTATTTTGAAACAATAGATCCATCAAATATTTTATAATTATTTATCTGTAAAAATCCAGCTGTTTTGCAGGTGGAAATGGTATGACTTGGGGTTGTTTTGGGAAGTGTAGAGTAGGAAACTTATTTCAGATCCAAGAAATACTGAATCAGAATGGTTATCATTCTATCCTGAGGATGCAAGCCATTTCTTCTGGACAGAGATTTATTGGAATTAAGTTTGTTTTTCTACAAGACAAAGTCCCGCAGCATACATACAACCTCTGTAAAAACTTATTTGAAAAGAAAGAAATATCTCATATCTTATTAATTATACAAGGGTCAACTCAATCTCCTGATTGGAACCCGAATGAGCTATTGTGGGAACATCTGGCAGAAAAGTTTAGGGAAAGTGTTCCACCAGTAAAAATAAGCTGTGTAACATTTTGAAGAATGCTTGGAATGATATCACACCTCCCTATTTTGCAAGTCTAACAGCAAGAATGGCAAAAGTCTGTAAATCAGTTATAATGGCAAAGGGGGGATATTTGGATTCAGCTAAAATTTACCCAAAATACTTTTATTTTTTTACAATAAATGTTTAACCCCATACTGAACATTAATTTTTCTTCATTTTAATAGCCTAATTACTGTTACCTAATGATAAAGTCATAGGTTGTTGGAAAAATAAGTGAAATCCCATTCTTTTCCAAGCTTTTTTCTTGCCTTTATACATTTTAGTATGCTTCTTAATTTATCTTGATAATACATTGTTTAGTATTTATTGGAACATTTAAGGAAGTGTAATTGAAAGCTTAGTAAATTTATTTAGCCGTTTCGCTAAAAAGTCGTTCATATATGTTTCTTTTTGATTTTTTTTTTTTTTTCAATTTGAGGACTAAAGCATAAAACAATAGGAACAAAATGTAATATGGTAGTTATTATTGTATGAAATATACGCAACCTCATTGCAACCCCATTTGATTTCCAAAATTTCCCCAATGTAATGAATATTGCATACAATTTTTTTATCATTTTTGTACGAAAATAAAAGGTTATATCTTGTTGAAACACCTAAATCATGCCATAAATATTATTTAAAAATAAGAACTTATTTTTTCTTGGTGTCTTATATTCATACAATGATTTTTTTTTTTTTTGCATTTTAATAGATATTTACGAGTGCGAAATGGAAGTAATAATTTGTTTTTTTACCTCTGTATAGCTATATTTCAACTAATAATCATATAAAAACATTAATTTTGATATCTGGGAAAATAATGTATAATATTTCGCAATTTTAATGGAAAATCCGTAGTTCTTCTGCTTATAAATTAATAAATAAGTAATGGAACTTTTGGAATAAAATCATTCCTTTCCTCTTGATTTGAGCCAGTGTAAAATATGAAAAAAATTTAAGCCCAAGGGTAAATTTAAACGTGAAAAAATCTCATTTACTCCGTGAAAGGAATAATTTAAAATATGACAATACATTTAAATGACGTAGTTATTATAATTATTTAACTCTCTATCATCTAATGAACTACGTTTTATTTGAGGGTTTCTTTTTTATCCAGATCATTAATAACGTTATAAAAAGGATGTTCTCTAAAAAAGGTTCATTGTAATAAAAGTTTTAAACAATAGCTGAAAATCTGGTGTATGTAAAGTCATTTTACAAATTTGAATAGGAAGCTTAAAAATTGTTCGCCTATTTTGATTTTTTGTTCAATTTTATTTTTGTTTTTTTGCATTCTTACCGCAATTTAAAAAAACAACAACACTTACGCAACAGAAATTTATCATTTCACAAAAGGGAATAAATTTAAATTTTACAAGAACATAATCTAGTTTGGATTTTTAATTGACATGAAGAATACTCATAAAAATAATACAAATCATAATTTTATGCATGAGTTGATACTAATTATAACAATGACCTTGATTGCAACAAATTAAGTCATATTTATTCCATTCATTCATATTAGACATGCATGTAGATGTAAAAAAAGTCTTGTTGGTATACACAAGGGATGAGATTCTTGTGTTTGCCTTGTCTTTCAAGACTGGTAAGACATGGGTATTTTAATTCCTTTGAGTAATTAGTAGGCCTTATTTACTAAAAAACTTTCAAATATATAGAATAAATCACAAATACAACGAACTTACTGTGTAAAGAATCACAAGCATATGGGTGAGTGCAAGGACAAGAAGGGAACTAGACCAATTTTACAATAGATTTAAAGTTTATACTTAAAAATTAGTTGCTATTATCTTATGATTTTAGAGGCTAAAATATGACGTATTTCTACTTTACAAATAAGTATATTCTATAATTGAAATAAAACTTGGGGTGAGGCATTTAACTAAAAATATTTATTATATTGCAAAATGATGGCAGCAATCTATGGGTTCTTTATTTGATGGAGATGTTATCATAACAATGATTTGTGTAAAGCATTAACAAAAATAGAAAAAATAACAGACGGAATAATCGTTTTTCCTTTCCTAATCTCAAAACAGTTATTTATCCATACATTTTGCTCAGCTTTACACATAGGCAGTGTTACTAATTGAGAGATTTTTGGCTATATTTAAAAAAATAAACCGACAACAACATGGTAAACCTGACAATTTAAAAATGTTTTGGAGGATTCATTATATCAGCTCCCATTTATTATAACGAGGGAGGAGGTGGATGAAGAACTAAGCAAGGGCATGGCAAGAACTATAAGGCTGTTGATCAAAAATACTACACGGAGCTCAACAAGGACTTACAATTATAACTAACCGATTTTTTTTATACACATCCTTTTTCTGAATAACACAAAAAAGTTATAATTTCAAGACTTTTTAATATTTCATATCTTCAAGTCTTCAACCTTTATGAATGAGTCTTATCTTTTCTATGTAATTTTGGATCTGACAGACTTTCTTTTTTCATACAAGTTCAGTAAAATATACTTTCTAAGGGGTGTAGTATACATTAAAAACATATTAACATATACAAGCTATTGAAATATTTACCTCTTATCTAAATGATTCATTTTGAGTGTGATGATTGGTCAATCCTACAAACTACTGAGATTTACACTTTTCTGTCGGACGATTAAAAGGAATCTGGAACCAGCATCAGAAAAAAAGATGTAAATTCCTTTTTTGATTCTCATGTATTATTATTTACAGGTTCGAAGTTGAAATTTGCGCCCTCTTTGGGTCACCCTAAACTAAATATTGCCGTCATATAATTTTATTTTTTTAATCCTGCATAACATGCAGACAAAACAGATTCATTCAGTCTAATTTCGTCACATAGAGAAGCTATAATCGGAGCTGCAAAAGATTCCATTCGTAAAGGAGAAACAGAGATGTACCGTAGTTATGTGTTTAATTAATAATCAAAAACCAATCAGTAACCTTAACACTGTTAATCTGTAACACCATTGGACTGGCAATGCTTTTCATCCAAGAAACCTGAAATAACATGGAGGATTCGAAGAATACTCAGAATAATATTTCAAGGTTTCGAAGGTCACTTGAGGACTCCAGGAAGATCAGGGAAATGCAATTAATCGCAAAGGTGCGCACCATAATTGACGGGTCCCCAACGAGGTCAATCGTTTCAATTTGAAAATAACTTGAAGCCAAGGACTAGACAATTAAGGCATATTTTAAGTAGAATCTTACATAACAGTCTTAAAAGATGTAAGCCAGCCAGAGCTGTGACCTCCCTTAAGCCCCAATCTTAATCCGATGGCTTATTTTGCCTTGGACTACCTTGAGGCCCACACTAATAGACGTTCACACAACAGTATGGCAAGTCTGATGGCCACCACCAAGGAGCACTTTTTATGTATGCTGAAATACATTGTCATCAAGGCCTGTTCCTGCTTCAGAGGTCTTATTGTGTAACCCTCAAGACACTTGATCTACAATGACACTTTATTTTATTTGATAATTATAAAAAATTATTTATATTTTGTCAATATACTAGAAACGACCATGTAACTTTATGATTATAGTCTTATAGTTTTATAAAATATCGTAATAAAATAATTTATCATCAAAATATGCTCAAAATCAAAGAAAAAACTAAACATATTTACACAAACTGAACGTAAACAAACGTGTTCTACACACTACCAGTTGGTTCATAATTGTTATTTAAATACAAAAAGTTTTACTAATGTAATGCATGACATTTACGTATTTAAATATAATTATAATATTTTCCCTACACTAATGCTACTTTAAACGTAGAAGCCTCCTATAATACTGTAAGTCTTTCACATGACTTCCCTTCACACTCACATAAGAATTCCATCTCTATATATCATTAATATGCAGGTAAACCCCGCCAATAGATAAGGATCCGCATACTTTTTTCTATTTTACCCATTGACGAGTAACTACTGTTTTTGCGTGAAATATAAAGGTATTTTATATCAAAGTTTGGGTATTATCTGGCTCCATCCCTAGCCCAAAAGTATTACATAATAAGAGAGCACACCAAAATAGCCTGTATACAAACTCATACTTAAATTAATAAAAATGGGCTTCGAAGAATAAATAAAGAAGGGTAGTAATTTACTAAAAATAAATCATATTAATATATCAGGTATGCGCCTATGAAATGAGACTTTTTGTAAAAAAATTTGAACGTTTATTGTGAAAAATTGCCCACAAATTTAATTTTTAAAGTGATCGCCTTCTCCAGCCACACATTTTTCACGTCTTTCAGGGAATTTATGAATTTCTTTCCATAAAAATTGTTCGTACAAACCGCCATCAATCAATTATTTGGCTTCAACGTTAGAATCGTAGCATAAATCATTGAGTGCGTGGCCCACCATCGATGCAACCAAATGATAATCGGAAGGCACCAGGTCTTGGGAGTAAGCTGCATGAGCAAGAGGTTCCCAGTTGTAAGATTCAATAAGATGGGGATGGCTATAGAGCGATGCGGGGGTACGCTGTTTTCAAGGAAAATTACATAGTGTTGCATGGCTTCAAATTTTAGGCTTTTTAACGTTTTCCAACGGTCCGACGGTCAACACCCAAATGTTTTGCGAGCTGTTCATTCGTTTGGCCATCATCTTCATCAAGTAATGCTTGCGATATGGGTTTTAAACTTTTTCGGTGGCTGGCTGAACTTTTCATTTATCATGTCAAAATCACCTCATTGGAATTTTTCAAACCCCCTGAAGCACTGTGCTCTACTTAGAACATGTCCACCGTAAGCTGCCACAATCATTTGATGGGCTTGAGAAGCGGTTTTTCTTCAATTGGTAACAGAAAATCAATGACGTTGGCATATTGTAGTTTGTAGGCACAAAATTATACATTTTTACGATGCGAAAAAAGTGCGTTGTTGAATGAATCTATTCAAACAATTTATTAAATATTGTTAACACATGTCGAAATAAGTATTAAGGTCTTTGAACCGCTTGATAATGTCTAATTGGCGATACCTAGGAACCAAAAGCCGAAGGTTTCATTTCATAGGAGCATACCTAGTATCAGTTCTTACAATGTTCTTCTAAATTTTAAAGAGTTTCATGTACTAATGTATAAGTGTACGAAGTGTAAATTTATAAACTATTCAGCAAATAAAAAGTAAATTTCCAATTAGTAAATATCTTTATTACATCTTTGTACCAACAAATCATTTTTCTTCTAAATTGATGTAACCAAATATTAATATTAAATCCTGAAATCACGTGTCTCCAATAATAATTGCCTAATTTCTCTATTATAACTAATACGAGTAGATATATTATTATTGGGTGTGTTAAGCCATACCCCTCCACGAAGAAATATTTGACGTCTGGCTCAGCAAAGGCAAGGAATAAAATTTAATTTCAGTCATCCTTCTTTCGAGTGACGACTGTGAAACAAGTTCCCATTGGTCATTTAGGGGAGGAGTAATATATTTTGAATCATGAAGAAAGACATCCGTATCTTCTTCCTACGTATAATCCACATATTAATCCTAAGCATTGGTGAAATATAATGGGTTTGAGTTCTTACTTGATCTTAAAGAGTAGGGTTTATTTCCGAAATTTGCAACAGTTAAAAACTTGATATACAGACTTGAACACGTGAATCTTTAGGTTAGTTATATACTTACCTGGCTAGGAGGCGTTACTTTTTAATTCATCTCATTTTCAATTACTACCAACCTCCAAAAGACAACTGCCAAAATTTAATGACATTCTGTAAGTTTAGTTTGTGAGCTATTGTGCTAAGTATGATCATTCTTTTGATATTTGCAAAAGAATGGATGAAATTTTTTTGTTTGTTTTAATTTGACAGGACTTCTAGATGAGAAAAAATACGGGTCAATCTTAACAATGACTTGAAAAGTGTCATTGGGCCTCCCCTCCCTAAAACGACGAAAAAAAGCTAAAAAACTTGTTTACATTGGTAATCCCGGGACTTTTCAGCCCTTTTGTTAAATCTATTTGGATTTATAAGAGAAGAAATACAAACTTGTATTCTCATGAATCTAATAATAGCTGTTGTAGCTTTACTGCCCCTCCTGCTAACGAGGACTTTACATGTAACGAACAAAAAATTAGCTTTTTTTGAGTAGCAAGTAGGTATGTAAGTTTCTCATATTATATGGCTTTGTGTGTAATATACAATACATATATGATATATATAATTCAGAGCATGATTATACAAATGAAGCAAATATAGCTACATTTATATCCATACATGCGTGTAGCATAATCATCTTAACATGTTAGACAATACTGCCCCTAATCCATGTTCTGAATCATGGACTAATTTATTTCAATTAACCTTCCGTTAGTGAACTGGGGTATTATATACGATAGCTATATATACGCTTCTTTAATATACTTTTCTTATACGATTCTGAAACCTTCAATCTAATAAAGTCCAATTCTTTATTTATTTGAGTAATGTCTTTTTTTACAAGTTATTTATATATTTAATACTCTTATTTATACATAAGGACTTCGAAGACGTTTCATATTCAAATGGCGTAAATATGATACTATAATTTTTACTTATATTTAATCAGTACAACTCCATCTGATCAATTAACCCTTTACCGTCTGAATTTTATCTAATAAATTAAAAAGAAAAATTATCTATTGGTATACACTTTTATTGGCATTAGGATATAATATAAATTAAAACACCTCACAAATATTTTTTAATACAAAAATATTTTTACAAGACTTTGAGGTCCACTTGGTCATATTATTTTAAAAAAGTAAATATTTATATCTATGTACCATGGGTTTGAAGGTACATTCAGGCAAATGACTATAAATACCAACACTAGAAATTCATAAGAAATAATAAAAATATTCTAAACATAGAAAAGTATATATAATTTCCTTCAAAAACATATTCCTTATATGAACATATAAACATATTTTTATATTGATCATAAACAAGCTTTTATCACAATTAAGTAGAAGATAGAAACTTGGAAAATAATGTTACACCTGTTTTTTTAGTAAAAGACTTTGAAGTACATTCAGGTGCTAAAGGGTTAAAGGAACACTAAACTTTTTTTTATCTGTTTTACTTCTTAGATTATTCTCTTTTTCATGGTGAGCAGTAAAAAGATAGCTACAAATATGTATGTTAAATTATTTTTAAAAAACAAAAGATTTGAAGGGAATAATTAACGTTATTTCTCGTACCCATTCTCCTAACTTCATAGACGTCAATATATTTCTTAAATGAATTAGACAGTGACAATTTGAATTTTTCGACAGAAATCATGACTTTCTATTCCTTGCTTCTTTTATTATATAATTTGATTTTTCAGGAGAAACTATTACATTGTTGGTTAATTCTACAGTTTATATTCTATTAAATATGACTTTGTCTTCCATACTATTTCTTTCATACCTTTTTATATATTAGCCAAGGCTCCTCCCATTGTTAGGATATTTTTCTTTTTTTTAGAAGCGTAGGCATCAAACCTACCTCATTACTTATTAGTATCATAATTAAAAATAACGTCCTTTAATTACATGTGTTATATAGATAATTACTACATATTGTTAATAAGACGTAATAACCGGATTCTATAGGAGCTGTATAAAAGTAGAAACATATCATACACAAAATACTAAAATACTTAATTATTAATAATGTATTTAACCCGACAATATACATAATATTCTGGATATGTGTATACATTAAAGTGAAGCTTATATGTTAAATTTGAGAAATGTTAAGTTGCAAGGTGCCAATTTTTTTTCTTTGGGGTGAAAAACATTGTATATAAATTTGAACAGTTTTAAATATTATTTAGAGGTAGCTCAACAGGTCCAAATTTTAGAAATTCGAAAAAGAAAGGGGCTTGACCAAAATATCAACTACATCTTTGATATTACAACAAACTTTATAACTCTAGAAATTTAGTTAAATACATTTAAAATCGAACAAATTAAATAATTTTTATGCAAACGTTTGGTTCTAATTGGTCAAAAGGAACAAAGATTCCAGTCACTTGTATTTTTTGCTATATGTCTTTCTGTTTGCATGTAAAAGAAATATTATCCATATTTACAACTTATGTTTCCAAAAAAATTAACAATGGTCAATTTATTAGTTTAAATAGACAAATAAATAATTTGACCCTGATCGACCTTTTTTCGATAAAAAAACAAACAACCTTAATTCATCTTTTATATCCAAAATAATATTTAATCGTAATTAAAAACTATTATGGGGTAGTTTTATTTGAAAATTATCATTCTATAGCATAATTATTATTGGGTAAGCTTAAGATATACCACAATGTAAAGAAAATAATATATATTCTTTATTTCAATGATAAAAATTCCAAATATTTTCATATTTTATTATTGTTATAAATTTTGCATATAACATAATAAAGTTGTAGTAATTTCATTGTCTGTGCTATTTTTGACAAATTAGCACAAAACGTAAGTGAAAAAACTACAGCCTATTTTCGATTTCATACAGCCAAATTTCCTGTATTGTAAAGTTTGTTGTAACACGAAGTGTTTAGATGATATTTTGGGTTAAAAAACTCATTTTTTAAGAAAATCATAAAATTTCAAAACTTTGGAGCCGTTGAGCTACCTTTAAATATTTTTTAAACCGTTCTAAATTTGTATATGATTTCTTTAGTCTAAAAGAAAAATTTGCAACCCTTACAAGTCCACATTTCTATAAATTAAAAAAAAAGCTACACTGATAAATATATATGTAAGAAAAACTGTCTTTCATATTAATTTAATAACTCGTCGCTGTTTTGTAGACTTGTGATAACTCAATTTGTATGTGTTTTTTTGTTTTTTTGATTGAATTACTATGTAATATTATGTTTGAATTGTATATAATAAAGAAGTTATAACCAATTGATTTGTGATAACTCGATTTGGAACAGATACCGTTTGATTGACTTGTGATAACTCAGTTATATTTATCAAACATATACATATAGCAGCGAATTGATGTTTCACAAAATTGGTAATTATAATAAATATAGTTCAAAAGTTATTAGTAAATTAATAAGTTCGAATTCTTATTTTCTCTCTACTATAAAGTGGCAAAAACAAGTTATCACAAGTCTACAAAACAACAACAAACTAATATAGTTTTTTGATAAATAACACTACGGAACAGTTTAGGGGGAGGGAGGGTGGGAGGGAATTTTGTACAAATGAATTTAAGACAATAATGGAATTCATATATGAAATTTAAAAAAAGATGTACTAGCAATGTTAACATTATCATCGGGTTTTTTTCTGATTTCAATGCCAATTTCATGACTTCATGCCCCGTAAAAGGAAGATCTAGGCCATTTTAGGAACAGACTTCTAACTTGATCATTCATCCTGAGAGATGTTCAAATTCGGATTACATATCCTACGACGTCCAAAATTTATCCGGGGAAACTAAAAGACCTCATAAGGGAGTAGAGTGGATTCCTTTTATGGGGAATGAGATACCAGGATTAAACAATAAAGCAATTTATTAACGATGAGTAGATAATTTTAATTTTTCAAAATGGGTTTACTTAACAACACAAAATGCAAGAAAAATATTTAGAAATGTATAATTTTTAATAATAGATTTTCTTAAATTATATATTGAATATGTTTCTATATAAGATAACCCACAATATTCCTCATCAATACTTTTATCATTTTTCAGCCTAAAAATGGATATATAGTAAGTTTAGAACAAGATCCAGAATCAAAAAATAATATGAAAAACATTTTTACATAAATTTTATTAATCAAAATTTGAATTTGATGACAATTTTAAGGGTAAAAATGTCTTTGAACGATAATAGTGCCAAATTATTATAATCCCAGATATTTCAGAATTCAGATGACGTAGAGAAGAACTGGGATCAGTTTTGGATTCTGTGCTCAAATATAAAATCCTTTTTTGGCTTGAAATCATTTGTACAAAATGATTGTTTCTTTGTATAATTAATTATGGGCGACTTTCCAAGGATCTTAAAAATGCTGGTTTTTCAGGAATTAGTGGGGTTCCAATCACCCGATTTCAACAAATCGCACCAATTTCAAATCCATGCATAACACCAATGTTAGCTGTCATACATCTCTATAATCTGTAGATATATTTTAATTCACAGAATTTTCGAAATTTCAAATGATAAAAAATCAATTGAAAAAAAAAATGTTTTTTGTATAATAGAAATTAAAGTAATTAATGGATATTCAAAAATCGTACAAACAAAAACTCAGGAACTAAAGAGAATTTTTGGCTTATTTCATAAGAATAAACATAGCCAATTCTATTTAGTACATATAACTTAATTAGCTCCTCTGTTTGTGGATACTAAGACCTGAACACGTTATTTTTAATCTTATATAATTCCAAAAGAAGAGATTTATTCTGAAAACAAAATCCAAATTTTGATAATTTTTAACCAAGATCGACTCAAGCTCCTTAACACACAAGGTTTATATTTCAAATGTAGCATCCTTGGCACAGTGCTTTCTCTTGATATGCTCTTTCAGCTTCAATGGCTTGAGAGAATAACTTATAGTAACTGACTGAACAAAAGTGTTTAAGACTGTTGAATACCCTCAAATAATTACTTTAATTTGAACTGAAATCCATACAATAGCTAGGCATAATTTTGCTTGCGCTTCTTAGACATAATAAATATTGAGCACGAAATTAACTGAGTCGTAAAAAGGTTATTAAATAATCATGAAATGAGACATGATAAAAAAGAAAATGTATTTTATCCACATGTTGATGTGACAGTAAGTAGTTTAGGAGCGCAACATAAATAAATTAAAAACGATATTCCCTGTTTATTTATTTTCTGGTGCCTCAAATATAATTTTGAATTTGAATTTACAAATAATAATACTATTCAGGGAGGTGTATTATTTTGCCAGAGGACGCGATTTTAATTGCTTCTTCTGTACCTGTATAAAACAAATTTGATACAGTGGTTTGAATTATATTTACCCTTACTTTATAAAAGATATAGTTTTATCGATGGTAATTTTTTGATCAATATTTGGTACATAGTAGAAAGGGCATTAAGTCAGAATATTCTTGCCCGGCAGTAAATAGTCATGTAAATTGTTTGTCTTTTTTAACTGGCCTGTTAGGTAATCTAAAGAATGAATTTATTTTTTGTTAGGTGTTGTCATTATTATTTAATTTCTGAGTATTAAACTTATTTTCCTACTACATTCAATGGCCTTCAAAACCTGAGTGAGCTTTCGTGTGTACTCATAAAAGTAACCTTGAGGATTTATTACAAAGTTATAATTGTTGGACTCTGAGTAAAATTGAAGTTCGATATCGGAGTCATTCTTGCCACTATCCTTTTTTATTTGTTTCTTTCCATTTTCCCTCGTCACGGCTGATTGTAGTGGATCTAATGAAAAGTCATGCGAGCTAAGCTGCTTACCACCAATACATGTTTCAAATTGGCAGACTCACAACATTGATTTTTAGTGTTTTTTTGTTTTTTTTGACGTGCCCAAAATACCAGCGATTTTCACTACCATCGGTAGCTATAACTGCTACATGATAACGTCATAAAACTATCTTCAGTCATTACTTTTACATAAGTACTCATGCAAAAAGGAAAGACTAAAGTGATAAACTTTTCACAAAAAAGAATGAAAAATGGTGTTTACAGATATTTTTTAATGTGATGTTACAGATACAGATATTGTCGGCAAACACACTTATCTGGAATTTTGTCATATTCACATCTTTCATTAATCAGTTTGTAAAAAATAATAATAACACACACTGTGCTGAATATTGATACAAGAAAAATTGTATGACAAAATATTTTAGTTTCACCGAACTGGAATATTGTCACCAAAAAGCCTAATTTTGAGTAAGCTTTGAACATACGATACAACTCTTTAAATTGCCTGAAATCAACGAAGTTTTATCTTAAAGGTAATGTAGTTTCCGAAAAAGTAATTGCTTTATTTAATTTCAATTATTAAAAGCCTTTAATTTACAATATTAAGCTATTAATTGCAAATTTTTGCCGCCCTTTCAAATAGTAAATGATTACAAAATATAAGGGATGTTAAAATTCATATTTATATTCAACCAAAAACAATCTCACCTTTATTTTTGTACACAAATTTTATGTGTTCCGCTTTGGGCCTTCCTATTACTGTGTATATACCTCACTATAGTTATAGTGGCGCGTCAACAAGAGGGAACCAACCAATCCCCCCTCCCAACAAAATTAAAGCTGCAGGAACTCGAATACCCCCTCCCCCCTTAACAGACAAAAAATCATTTTGATTATGATCCTTTATTTACACACAACTCATAATTTGAGTGAATCAATTTAAAATAAAAAATATGAATCTTACTAAGCTTCAATGAATTCAATAAAATAAAATATAATACCTTATGGAAAATCCATTTTCAGGAAGTGTTCAAAATGAAATGCTAATCCGAATTCAAGTATCCATTTTTATCAAATATGTGTGTCTAAAAAAGAATATTTCTTTTATTTGTATTTTTAATTTTAAGGTAAGTAAAGGCTAGTATTTTATAATCAATTCATCAAGATCTTTAAAAAAATCAAAATATATATATATTTACTATGAGTAATTAGCAAAAATGAGGTATCATTTCTAATTTATAGAGTATTTTTAATACTAGTAATATATAATAATAATGGATTGGGTTATTTTGTCTGGAAGTACACATTCTGAACAATAGGTCTGTGAACCCTACACTCAGGGTGTCATATCAAAAAAGAAAAGAAAAGGGGAGTATATATATTTAAGTTTTTAATTTCCAAGGGTTTTTTAGTGTGCGTGGGTTATTTTGCATAGGCAACCTAAACTATTTATTTTATTGTATCATGCGTTTGTCATTATTATATCATTGTTGAGGAAAAAACATTTAAAAATTGAATAAGTACGTTATGAAAAACGTAAACCAACTATGAGGAATATGATTTAAGCAAAGTATTTTTGTCGACGTATAATAAGTTTGAGAAATACCGCTTATCCAACTTGTTCGCCTTTAATATTTTTCAACCACAAGTTGCGTGGGATGGAGGGGTTGGGGGAGCCGATAAATTAAAAAAAATTCACTTTCTTCGATGCTAGACTAAATTTTCATTCACTTTCAAGAACTAAAATATACAAACGGACAAATTTTCACTCAATCAAGATGTGATTTCAACTCTGGTTTTTAAACAACGGATCAACCTTCCATTTGTTTTCACTGCGCATTTAGGTTTTGTTTCACATAATGACTTGTATATATGTTAGACTCCTTGGTCCGTGTTTCAAGACAGATTGGAAGAGCCACCCACCTGGGGAGCATAGGTACAATGACACCATATTAAGTTTAAAACTTCGTTTATACAAATATGTGTAAAACTGACCCTCATCTGAGACAACAACCTTGACTTAAATATTGGTGCAAATCATTATTTAAAAAAACCAAGACAACATTACAGTTGCAATGGGCGACTATTACTGACTTTGCTCAATTGGAAAACAGCGCCAGGGTAATTATCGACACCAAAACGACTGTGAACGATTTTTTAAAGCGTCTCAATGAGTTTGGCGGCGTCACCAGGAAAGCCCAGAAGCCACAAGAAGATGAGCCCAACATTCTTGGCCGGCCTGAAGTGGTTAATTTGAGGCGAATTCAATAAATTTGATGGCGAAATTTGCGAAACACTGATCTTTGAGCAGAAGGACTTTGGTCAGGCCGTGGTCAATTTTAAGAGGAAGCTTAAGCACCCTGCTTCCAGCATGGTTCTCAGTGTCGTCTTGACTAAGGGCAACTTAATGCCTGCCTTCCTGTTTGAGCCAAAGTAAACTTTCACAAGAAGGACTAACTAAACCTATTAAAGAAAAGCTTTTCTTATATCCTCAACAAAAAAAGTCTACCAAAAAAATTAGAAATATAAAATGTGGTGAAAAATATAGAAAATGGGCATGATTAAGAATTAAATCCATTCAAGCCATTTAGATTTATTTACATACATAGGTATACATAGGTATGTAATAGCTTACTCCTACATGGAAATAGAATTATCCTGCAATCCATACAAGACTAACAAATTGAGATTTAGCTTTATTTTCTGAAATAAATTTAGATCAAATTAATGACATAAACAAACAAAAAAAAAAAGTAATATAAGATTTGAACTCTACATAAGCAAAAAAATAAGAAATAGTTTAATATAAATTATTGAATTTTTATATAGAAATAATGTTTGTACATAAATTATCAACTCTCGAGAAGATTTATAGTTTAGTGGGGCTTTCTTATATGTAAGTTTAGAAAAGGCAGGAGAAGAAAGGAAAAATGAAACTATTTTCACCTTTTTATGTACATATAAATTGATGTGTTATATTTGAGTTAAATTATAATTTATAGGTAAATTCAAAGAGACTTTATTGATCATAGATTATTTGTCATAATTAATTAGAAAGGAAATAAGAGTTAGATTTCCCTTTGAGGAAGTAACGACCAAATTATGCATTTTTAAACTTCTAGAGAAATACATATGCTGTGAGTTAACGTAATAATATTTTATTTTTTTTTAAATCAAACAAAGCAGAGAACTTCATTTATTTTTTTACATCTTACTAGTATTTCCAAAAATAAAGGCCCATTTTTGACCTTAAATTAAAAGCTCTTAGGGATGGGATAAGATACTAAAGGATGTTAACTATAATTTGTAACTTTCATTTAATTTATTAGACTTAATTTTGACCCGATAAGGTCTTTCAGATAAATAATTGGTGGAATGAAATGAACTATCATGAATTATTTGAATAATATCAACGAAATTGAAATCCAATTTGAAAAACAAAACAAAAACACAAAAACATTCTACCTTGTTCTTGTGCAGACAAGCGACATATTTCCCAATATTTTTTTTTTACTTATAAGAATATATTTCCAATGAGAAAGTATCGGTTGACACCATAGAAACCCCACGTTGGTAATAATTTGTGTGATATACCTATATATATAAGATGCAGAAATTAGGATATATATATAAATTTCTACACTTAAAAATTATGCATCACAACATTTATATAAAATTATGCTAAAATAATCAATTAACAAAATATTTTTCTATTAGCAGGCAATTTAAATAGCCGGCCTTCTTGACGTCTTCAATGAAGAACCCCTTTTCTTTTTTATACTAGTTGTTATTTGATCTAGTTTTTTATAGTATACTTTAAATATTTTACTGCCTCTCACTTGGTTCATGAATGAATTTGAGTCTCAGTAACAGCAGAGCTGTAGTACTCGAGTTTGAAGTGAAGTACAGAGTTGATTTTATTTTATTATTTTCATTTTTTCATTAGTAAAATTTTAACAAATTGGTTTTGTGAGGATTCTTAATAAACAAAATCATCTGAAAATACTGCTGAGCACAGCTTTTATTTTTACGTGAGCCCTCAGCTCTTCTAATTGCCATAATACGGGGCCAAAGTTTCTGGCAAACCTTGACTATGTAGTCAGACTCGAGCTTGGCCCACTCCTTCTTGATGGAAGCCTCTCAATACTGGACAATCCTGTTAGGAGTAGCAATCCAAACGCGTATTGATAAAGTAGTCCCAGGGGTTTGTGTCTGGAAAGGAGGACGGGTACATATTAATGTCCCAAAAAACCCCGGAAAGTTGTCCTTTAGGATTGCCTGGATCCTAGCACCGTGATGAGTCCCCCAACTTTTCTCTGGAGCAAGGTAGCACTTTCCTATCAAAAAGTTCAGTATAAGCAACTATATTGAGCAGTTCCTTTCTCTCCACAAAAGTTAGAGGCCAGACTCCACAATGCCAAAACCATGGTTCTGGCTGGATTTATGTAGTAAAGACATACTGAAGCTTAGACACTTGCTTCTACTTGTTCGGTTGTGATGTAGCGTTTATCTACATATTCAAAGTGGGATTAACAGCGAATAAATTCACATCAGAAAGGAGTAAAACTTTGCCTGAATTTTGGTTGGCCTTGAGAAAATTTATAATCTTCTTTGCTCTTTCCCAACATCTCAGCTTACTTTGTTCAGATTTAAGACGTATTGTTTTTCTCCTCTCTGATCTTGAACCAAAGTCATTCCCAATTGAAAATAATAAAATGTGAGCCACTAGATAAGATCAACCATGTAAAACCAATTAATTTTTTTGAAGCACAGAAATGACTACAGTAGAATTTTCTCTCCCATAAACAAGAAGCATTTTACATCCCCGCAACACTTTCAAAGAAAATAAAGGAGTGGTGTTGCTGGATATAATCATTTTGGATCTTAGTACCGTAAATTATTAACACTGTTATATGTATAATTGCTTAGATAAATAGGTTTATTTAATATAGATATATATATTAGCAGAGGGTGCTTGCGTTACACAGATGAATGGAGGAGAATGGAAACAAAGAATGATGGTAGAAGAAAAGAAACAGAGAGGGGGATGTAGATAGAGAAATATATATGGAATTTTTTTTTTTTAGTCAAAAAAAGTTTGTTAATAACTTGAGAGTTCCAAAAATATCATAGGAACAAGCATGGTATTTTAAACGTCAACTTAATAAATTTCATACTAATCTGTTCGATATTTTTGTCGCAATTTGTGATAACACTAGAAACAGAATTATAAATATACATCAGATATGAAAAAAAAAGTGAGGGGATTTCAGCAGCTTCCCCCCTTCCCAATAAGGGGACTATTGGCGCCACTGAAAGAAAGTAAATATTGAGGATTAAAGATTACAATAAGCAAAATCATTGAAAATAAATTTTAAGTACACGCATGATCAATGTGGAGCCCCACCTTTACTTCTATCTCACTGAATCTTGAAAATGTATATTAAACTACTAAACACTCATCTCTTTTGATCTTTACTCCATTGACTTATCCACTGGACTTGAACAGGATCTTCAAAATGAGAGGTCTCTCATCTTGAGTTGACTTATGAAGTACTTGTAGTTATTTTGTTAACACAATACTCTTTAGAATATATTATAAAATTTTGTTCAATTCAACGAGTATGAACATACTAATCTTAAATATCAAAGGCCATAAGAGGAATCAAATGGAGGGGCAATTTATTTGTCAAGAAAGGTTTCTAATACATTAGTAAGGGACAATGGAATTCAAAGCTGGCCTCATGTTACGTTGTTAATAAAAGAACAAGGTGGGTCTCTTAACTTACAACAAAGGCACAAATAAAATCTTTATTTGCCAATTTGGGTGGAGATCTTTAATTATGGAAAGACTCCTTTATAAATATGTATATCCCATGACAAACAAGGTTGGCCCTTGCTATTAATAAAATATAACTTGATTATATTTCTTCTTGTTCTTAAAGAAAACTTTTTTTTAAAGTTTTTGGTCGTAAATAAACACTTGTATATTGTACACACATTGTGAACCAAATACATACAGGTAGTATAAATTAATTTTTAATGAAACTTTTGTTCGACATAGCCACATTTTCCCCGGATTAAATGGCAGAAACGTAGAGGTACATTGGCAGAGGAAGCACGGACAATGGTGTTCATCGTTGAGGCCATCCACAAGGTCCAAAATGGCCATGTTGTAGGTATGCCCATTACAGCATCCCTTGGGAGCGCTACATTATCCCCAGGTGCCAGAAACACCCCATTGCCATACTTCTGATCGGTATTATGCCAGTCAGGAAGAAAATGCCCCTTATTTTGATTAAGGAGGAATTTGAAGGTCAATCAACCCATCTACAATGCCATTTTGGTCGACAAAATTCTTCCCTGGCCTCAGGACAAAAATGAAAATGCCCCTTACATATTTAGCCAAGACGGGTACCCTATCCCACTGCAAAAAACTTTAAGAACTAATGGAAAAAGATTATATTGCCTTATGGCAGCCCTGACCTGAATCACCTGGACATTTCTAACGGATCCATCCTTGAGGGGAGGAGTTGTACCAAGCATCACCAACCTAAGACACTCTGAATCGTGCCTCATCTAAGGTTGGAAACTTTCAGTGCTGCCAATGTGGCTCTTTGTTTCTGCAATGTAATCCTGGGTAAAGGTTGCCATTTCGAACAAAAGTTTATAGAAATAAATGTATATTACAATTTGATCATTTATACATAACCAACAAAGGTACATAAGTAGTAAGTAGCCCCATCTAGCTAACCATCTTTGAACTATTCCTGATTCCCTTCACACAAAAAAAGTTACTTAACTCAATGAAATAGAATTCATGTTGAAGAAAGATTTACTTGCTATGTAAATAGTATTGAAAGAACCTTTTGTCCTATCGTTATGCATATTCATGCCCGATAACATTGAGGGAGCCCTTTCATGTATATAATATTTATGTACATAACTAAGGGAGGCCTTTGAAAAGGGCGTGTTAAAGAACATATTCATTCATAGTTTGTGATGTCAACACTGACGTAAATACATTTGAGGTAGCAAAAAGAAAAAGATAAAATCGTTTATACAAATTATTCCCCATGATTATAAAATGTGTACATATAATTTTTGGTGGAACATTTCATACTTTTTTATATGTAAAAAAACGGAGGACAAAAAGGGAATGTGATAAAATTGCATCAACTGAACAGATTTATTTTTTTCACAGGGTGGGCTCATTGAAAGTACGTGAAGACGTTGTACAAATAGAAATGATATGTGCACAAAGACAGCACTTTATACGATTAACTACGTTGATGTTTACATAGAATATACAACTTCTTATAAAGAATTAATATCAATATTGAGATTCAAATTCTGTTTTAAGTAGTTTGTATAATAAATAGCTTCATTAATAGGGATGAAAATGCTTAAATATCCAAACTTTAGAGCAGGGCTACTTAATTAAAAAATCCTGTACGCATTTGAGTTTTGTAAGCTTGATTTTGGATCCAAGGCAGTGGACGAGGAGAAAAAATAGGGAATTATTTGACCTAACTCAGGGAAATATTTTTTTTTAAATTTTTTATACTGGTTACGTTCCTTGTATCAACGATTTTGTTATGATGTCACTGTCTGAGGCCTTTTTTTTTTTTTTTTTTTGCCACCAGAAACGTTGTTAAATCAAAAAACTGAACGGAAGTTTTGGACAACATGGTTATAGCTGCTCCAGATATAAAGAAGATTGAATTCCCAGAGGAAGATCGGTGTTGCGCCCTAACGATAATTTTTGTTCATTGAACATGGAATTTTTTAATCAGGGGGGGATTTGCAAATGGGACTGGCGTTCCAATTCGATCTGTACAAAAGATTTGTAATGTTCTTCTGAACAATGATGATCCCACAAGTTGCTGAAGTGCCTGAGGGAGTACTGCTAGTATACACACACAGATTGATCATTTGCGTGTGGTGATAAATGACAGAGAATTAACCTGTGGATTTGTTGCAGAATTATAATTATGGGTCCTTGTTGAACTCGGTGTAGAATTAAAGATCGATATCTGAGTCATTCTTTCCCCCTTGTCACAGCGACATGGAGCTGATCTGATGAAACTTACGAATGGTAAATTGCTTTCCATCAAAATATTACCATGGTTACCATGCTAGGTTTTTGGTTTCTTATTATTTAACTTAGCCAAAATGCTACGATTCGCATCAATGGTAATCTCTGTCACAAAGTATGTCGACTCACATAATTAAAATATTATTATGACATTCTCTTATGTGTGGTTTTTACGCTTTCCGCTACTTATACAATATTAAAATATCTACAACAAAAAATTGAGTTTTAAAGTAAAGATTTGATAGATTGTAGTAAACCACTGAGGGAAAAAGGGGATACCTTACAGTTTAACAACAACAATTAACGAAAAAGGATAATATTTATGTTTGAAATACTTTTCAATCTGGGTTGACAACTTTTATTCAAGAAATGGGATTCTTCAGATTACCTTTCCACAAAAAAGTGGGCTAGCTAAAAAATATACACGACTTTTGAACTCCACAACAAATCGTTGGAGTTACTCTCCCTTATTTTTGAGTAAACATATTCATTTTTACACATTATACTCAGATGTTTTCTCCTCGAGAGTGACAGAATAAAAATAATAGCTATTGAATAGAGAAAAAAACAAGGTTTCGATTGTAACAACAACTCGAGGCTAAAAAAATGCTTAAGGTATACAGCTCTAATATACAGTAATATTCAAGTACACTTAACGCACCTAGTGTAAAAAAACTACTTTGGCTAAACATGGATATTTCCATCTCCACTTATTGTATAGCTGTGGCCAACTCTTTTCCTTGAGCCATTGAGTTTGTAAAATCTAGAAGGCATCAGTAACCTTTTAGTGATTTTTAACAAATAATAGGTTGGGGAAAAAAGTAAATACGTATTTCCCACTCTTTTCTAACTAAATTATTGATCACATCGGATCATGCGATACAAATTTGTAAAGGTGTGATTGAATACTACAAACCCTTTTCGGACAGTATTGTATTTGGTACGTTCAGTCATGAATTATCGTGCGTCGAGTATGGAGGTCAAAAAAAAAAAAGAAATTCGCCATATTTTACATTTTTACTACCTGAAAAGAAAAAACGCGTCAAAACCACTAAGAAAATTTGTGACATATACGGGACAATATTTTTTCGATATGTATTACACAACCGTGATCTGAGCGATTTTGTTCTGGTCTAGTTGAGGAAAAGGATGAACACGCACTCGGAGGCCTGTCTTCGAAATGTAGATAAAATCGTGATAGACTGTCAAATAAGGATTCATAGCACAGTGCAAGAAATGAAAATCGATAATAAACCCGTTTTGAACCATCTGCAGAAGGCTGGAAAAAAAACCCTCAAAAATGAGAGGCATCGTGTTTGATCAAGACAACATCAGGCAGCACATATCTTTGATAAGGCCCCAGAAGCTACAGGAACTCGGATGGGAAGTTCTTCTGCATCTCCCCTACAGTCCAGACCTGGATAAAGTAAATGCAACCTGTTTCACTCTATAGACAACGCGTATGGTGATAAAAATTAGGCCTCCATAGATGCTTATGAAAATTGGTTACTCGAGTTTATTGCCAATAGGGGTTAGGGCAGGTACGAAAACGGCATTATAAAGTTGGATTCTTGTTGCTAACAAGTTGTCAAATAGAACTGGGCAAACTAAACTTAAATCGGATGATTTTATGACTTCTTATACAGCATTGAAATAAAGAAAAAAAACGAAATGACTTTTTTCCCCCAACCTAATATATCTGTAGATATCATGGATTTTGCTAGGTTTGCTATTCTTTTTTTCATCATTCAGGTGTAATTGTTTGCTCAATGTACACGTATGAGCCTAATGTGTATAAAATATACATTATAAATTTTGCTTCAAAATGTCATTAATCATGAACACATCGTATGTATACTACACAACGTGAGTAGAGAAATAATAGGAGAAAGCCTTCATTCCATGGGACTAATAGAACTAATTATATAATTATGATAAATAAAAAAGATCATTAATTATCTTGATGATCATTATTTGCATCATCATATTCATTAATTCATTCATTTAATTAAAGATGGATAATTAATTAAAGGAAAACAAAAATGCTTTTGGAAAATCCAAAAGAGCAAAGTATGGATATTTATGTAATTTATAATATACATATATTGTACCCTAAATTTACACAGTTTGAGAACAAATAATTATTACTTTTCTAAAGGAAAAGTTAAATATTGATTTTCTTTTGAATCCTCTCTTTTCTTAAAAGAAAAAATAATTTGTTACAGACATGTAAGCACAGTACATAAATCAATTATGAACATATTTTCTTTGTCATAAATAAACGAAGTAATAAGTTAAATTATAACTATAATACGATACTACAATTTTTTGTTGATCCCTTGTCGGTTATATAATATATGTATATTGACCATTTTATTATTTCTTTGAATAAATTTTGGCTATCATGTAAAAATACAAAATTATGGCTACGCTCTTAATTGAACATTACTTAGCAATCTTATAATACAGAATCGAATAGTATGGAATATATATGTGTAATTAATTTCAAAAATTATATGAGAATGATAGTCTGTGTGTACTTAAAAGATAAATTACAATTGGTATCATTGACTTATTTTGCTAACTACCAAGATGATTTCTGCCATTTTTTCTGGTTGTTTTTTTCTTAACTGATTGCATGATAGAATACAGTTAACGACGTGTGATAGGTTTAAATTGGTATATGAAATAACGTAGCTTAATGGACAACGTGCACAGGAGATGTGCGTCTCCTTTCTTCCTTATATAAGATATATTCTTCAAAGACAATTCCTAGGTAAGATGGCTACATTTTTTAGTCGCACTAAATCAGTGCAACTCCATCTCACCAATTCTTGTCATTAGGGACTGGGTTTTTGTATATAAATATTGCAGTTGTATTCTTCAGGCAGTCTACTAAAGTACGATCCTTAGTCATTTTTTGATACAGGGTGAAAACATAATTTACAGACATATTTTTTGTTTAATTATTATTTCAAATGTATTGTCTCCTCTTTTCTTAGAGTCTCTTCAGCAAAACCCCTTAGCTATGAATTTATTACTTAACCCTCGGTTAGTGAACTGGGATATTATTTCCCCTGGGTTAATATTAAAATGTTTCTCATTTTAATGAATGTAAATTTTATCCCCAATGCTTTTCCATATGCTTCGATAACATTAAACCCCAGCGACGTACGAAGGATTATATTTTGGAGAGGAGGGGGTTGGCTTTTGGAATATTTTTCGAAAAAAAATTATTTTTGTGGCAAAAAGTATCAAAAATCTATAACTATTATAAAAAAATTAAATTTTTCTAACAAACTGATAAAAACCTAAAATAATGTAGAGCACTGTACAAAAAATGAAATTTTTAGGGAAAAAATTTCTTAGCTTTAATTTCGAATATTAAATTTTTATATCATAAGTATTCAAAAAAATGAAATTTTTATATATTTTTGGGGAAAAAAATTAAATTTAAATTTCAAATATTAAATTTGTCGGAGACAAATTTCAAAAATTCATAGCTATTCACAAAAAGTTAGATTTTTTAAACTTCAAAATCCATAACTATTCTCAAAAAATAAATTTGTGGGAAAAAAATTCAAACATCAAGAACTGTTTACAAAAAAAATGTTTTTGTAAATAAAATTTCGATTATCAAATTTTTTGAACAAAAATTTCAAAAACTACTTAATTTAGTGGGGGCAGCAGCCTTCCAGCCCTCCCCTCCAGACGTCCCTGAATCCAATTATATGTAATTCCTTAATTATCTTAATAATCCCTTGTGTTGGATATTTCTAAATTCTTAATCGAGGTTTAATAAATTTATTTAACTGTTTTACTTTAGATTTCATTGGTTTTCCTTTTGATTTCTTGGATTCTTCTTTTTGTAGAAGTGAGTACAAAGGCTTTCGAAATACAAAATTGTAATGATGTAGCTATTATTTTACATAGTACATGCAACGTCATCAAAAACTGAAGAATACTAGTTTGATTATAGAAATTCGGATAAACTAATGAATACTTTAAAGAAATTTGTAACTTTTATAAAAATTTAAGCTTCTCACTCTTTATATTTAAAAAATTAAAAACAGTTAATTATATCTTTTCTCAGAATGCCAAAACTTTACAGAGTTTTCGAGGGTCGCCCCGAGGGGGGTTAGAATGTCAATTAAGAAATTTCGAATTCCACCCCTATAAAATGATAGTTTCATGTAGAAAATTATACATTTATCCCAAAAAACTTATTAACAAATCCTATGTGCTACTTTTCATAAATCATCTACTTACAACCCTGTCTGGTCATGCTTTACGTTTCAAGGGTCATTTCTCCAGAATGAAAGAATGTCATTAACAACAAAACAAACTGTTAATGTTGCAAAAAACAGAAAAAAAAAAACTCGCAGAACGATGTATATCAATGGACTACACGCGCCAGAGAAATTATTTTCTAAAACTCCATGTGGGTAGATTCGCGTCTCAGTCGTTCATAGAGGAGAAAATATTCTTAATGTCTATAGATAATGATGTAAATCCTTTGGGTTTTTTAGCAGCTCGTTAATTTGTAATTGGGTTTGTAACGAAGGAATTTTTTTATTCCATAGCAGTTGTCATTTTTTATTAATTCCTGAGTAGTGATCATATTATCATAAATAGATTCAAAACCTGATTAAACGTTTGTGTGTGCTCGTAAAAGAGCGTAACCCTGAGGATTTATTTTGTAGTTATAGCTGTCAGGCCTTTTTGGACCTGAAGTAGAATTTGGTATTGACATCCGAGTAATTCTAGCAAATGTCCTTCTTTATATTCTTTTCTCCTTCCTCTCTTCTCACTGCTGATCTAATGAAACTTCATAGGCATTATTCTTTCCCTTCTCCAAAACCATGTTGATTATCAGTTTTTTTTTTTTTTTTAACATGCCCATTCTACACTAAATTTTCATCATTATACTTCATTATAGACTTCAACTCCATCTGACCAATGAAAGGAGGGGGGAGGGGGGCAGATACTGCAGACGCTCCTGCTAAGTTGATATCGCATTTTCCCTCTTTTTTAAAGTCAAGGTTGCGTGTGAACAAAAAAGGTCGTCTTATTGACAAAGTGAAAGGGTATAAAATGTGGAAATATTTTTTAAAAGAAATAAAATACTAATATTTTATTCGTACTTGTATTGAAAAAATAATAAGTTATTTTAAACTTATTTCTGAAAACATATAATTGACTTCAAACCTAGGTATAATCTATATCGATTTATCCATTATATTAACATCATGTAATTCATTCCTTTTATGTTTTGAATAAATTATTATTAATATAAAGATCTTTTCTTTTCTTAGAAAGACAAATTTACTTTCTCGAATAATTTATTGACTATACTCATTTTATCCATTGAACTATGTACCTACAATATATAAAAACCACAATATTTCATTTTTAGTCTGTTTTATCTGATAGATAATGGTATAAGAAATATTTTGATAGCAAAATCATGTCTACAGCTTTAATATTAAGAAAGTTATGACTAATTTATCTTCGGAATAATATTGCTTTTATAAAAGTCGTCAGCAAAATGTCTAATCAAAAATTATTTATGTATGTATATCAAAAAAGGAGGTTTTAAAAATTAAAAGAAAGTACTTTCATATTGCATAGTAATTAAAATTGAAAGTGCCAATATGGGGTTGAAATTTATGGACTTTGCATCAAAAGATTGTTTTTTTAACTTTACAATACCCAACTTTACCCAATCTGTAATTTTGAAGGCTATTTTGGGTATCATTTATAAGTTGGCCCGCACGTCATACTTTCTATCTCGAAATTGAAGACAGTGAGAGATTAAAGTTGAAATTTTATTCGAGCAACCTTTTAATAATAATGAGGAAATAACTTCGGTACGTCAAGAAAAGGAAACCAAAGTGAATAATATTTTGACGGATGAAGAGAAGGATCACGACTTTTTCGAGTTATTCGGATAACTAGCAGTTCAAAGGGCAACGAAATTAGATGAAAGGGCTCATTGTGTGGAAGAGCATACTTAAACAAAGAAAAAAAGTATTCTAAAATAAATTAAAAACATTAAATTAGAGCAGTTTAATTCACAATCCCTCCAAAAGAAAATGTTTTGATCCAAAGTTATTGAACGAGTCTAATTTTTGAATAATATTTCAAATCTATTATTATTCTTCTTGGATGAAAGTAATGGGTATCATTGTGAAGGACATATATGCCATCAAATCCACTATGTCAGGAAACAGAAAAAAAGTCGACTATAAATGAATTTTTAAATAATAAATGAAAAATATGAAAGAACTTCCTATCGGAGATTGACTCATAATGTCGTCAAGAATTCTATAAAAAAAAATCTTGAGTCACTTCCTTCCCTTATACTCGTTGGGATAAGTCTGAAAAAGATCTCTAGAGGTATTTATTTATCCGGATGGCTGAGCATACCCTTGAAATAACTCCAAAAATACTCAATCATCTGAACATGAGCTCCAGTTAATGATCCACCAGGTTATAGTTATGTACAACAGTAAAGTGTGCAGCATCTTACTAATTCCCAAGGTTGCGATAGGCTGCCCAATCCTCAAAAATGACAGTTGTTCCCGGTAAAACGTAAAACTTAATCGAACAATTTTGATCAATAAAATTATAACACAACATCAAATTGGTAACAAACAAATCATTATGGGAGACATAATTATAGACTGTAAACTAAGCGTCAATATGATAAAATTTGATTTGTTCATATCTTTTAAATAAGAAATTGAATTTAAATTACATTATCAATAATTAATGGACGTGTTTATTTTTTATTTATAGCTTATTTAATATTATTGTATAGTTGTTAGGTATAGAAATGTACAGTATAAGCTCCCATAATTTTATAATCCTATCTGTAAACTTATTCTAACAATTATTATCGATAAAATCAATACAAAATCAAATGATAATTGATTTAATATTATCTTAAGACTTGTTATTAGGTACCAAATATTTAAATTTAAATAAGGATCATGAACGATTAAAGACTAAGAGTAAAAATATTTCAATTTGAGAACTCAAGAGAAGCAATGTCATTCTTCAAAAGCTAAGGACTAGCATGGCTCCCAATATTTTGTTTAGTGATGAGAAGATTTTAACTGTGGATCAGGCTTTTAACCCCCAAAATGATCAGATTCTGGCCGAAAAAAGGTGAGCTAGGTGGCCATAGAGTTAACAAAGTGCAAAAGTCACAGTCTGTGATGGTTTGGGCGGCCGTGACTGAGACAGGGAAGTCCTCCTTGGTGTTTGTGCCGGCCGGGATGAAGATCAACACCAAGTAATACATGAGCACCATCCTTGAGGAAGATTTTGTTCCTTGGGCCAAACAGTACTTCCAGAGTGAGCCATAGACCTTCCAACAGGATGATGCCCTCTCTCAAATATCCAGAGAGACACAGCGGTGGTGGCAGGCAAATTTGAGTGGCTTCTTGTACAAGTCAGGCTGCCCCCATCAAGCCCTACCTAAGCGTCATAGATGACTCTATGTGGTCCATTCTTGATAGTAGAGCCTAGCTAGAGTTTGGACGACCTGAAGGCCAAACTGGTGGCTGTATGGAATCCCATACCCTTGGACATGATAGTTTCAACATGCAAGTCCTTTCCAGAGATACTTAGGGCTGTGCTCTAGGCTAAATGTGAACATTTCCAATGAAATTTATGTCTCAAGTTTCCGGAGCTTTTTTGATCTTTGACTATTATTATATGCAAATTAGGTAATTTGTGTGAATCCTATATACAATGGTTATGTATAATGAACACACTTGGCCCTAGACCGTACAGTTTCTTATAGTATTTTGTCAGAGAATAATATAAAATTAGTCAATAAATTGTCACTCCTGGTTCTGAAAACTTAGTTAGCTTTCTGTTCGTTACAAAGTAAAATCCAGCAGGATCAGATTTAGAAAAAACTTATTTGGTTTTAAAGGTGTATAACTAGGATGATAAGGCTTAATGGACCGATGCCAGTACATTTGTCTTCAAAAACACGAATTGAAACTCTTGGTTGATTTTCACACTGTAAGGAATAAAATATTGGTGGAGCATCAAGTCTTCATTTTTTAATCTTTTGGCTTCCATGTTGCTTAGCATGTCCATTTAAAAAAGTGAACGCACTTTGTTTATTTTGAAACAACAAATATTTGTTAAGATGTCAACTGAAGCGTCAATCTTTATACTAGTTGTGACATGCGTCATTCAAAATCAAAAGAACATATAAATAAGCCACCTTCTAAAAATGTACGTTATTTGAACAATTTCTAGCACATAACAATCTCTCAACCTGTCCTCCCAAAAGGGAATGAAAAATGGTAATAAATTAACGATGTTATTGTGCTAATAGAGTATAAGCAAACTAAAAATATTTATTATCAGCAAACCTCGGAGCGAGTCTCACCACTAGTACATACATCTGTAATATTCATTTCTTTCTCTCTCTCTCTCTCTTAAAACCCTATTAAAAAGTTTATTTTGTCCCAACTTTTTATAATAAGCATGTAGGTATGTACGTTCTTTATTTTACAAGTTTGTAATTCATTTATTATTAGGAAATAAAGCATAAAAACTCAAGGGCAAATACATGTACATATACTTGTATCAATGAACGATGTGAACTATAGTGTGTCTCAGAAAATGGTGTATGAAACTTTGGAAATGTTTCATTGACTAAATAAATAATCCACGGATTTTTTCCCTGCAATATCATCTGATAGAGCAACCAAAAAAAAAGTTTGTGAAACAAATTTCTCTATCAGAACAAGGACAACTGAGATGTAGACAAAATAGGTCATGTGTCAGCGCTGTTTGACGCGGGATGAGAGATTACAAGATCTCCCACATCCCTCCACCCTTTATTAGTCTCATTACAAAGATTAAAAAGCTACAGCACGACAATAAGACAAAGTTCACGATATCTAAGGACACATTGTGGGTATTTACTTATTCACCTCAACTAGAAATAAAATAATTCTTTAACATTTGGTAGTGAAGTACGCTTCATTATACGCAATGATCAAGGTTCTTAAATAAAACGACCGATATATTTAGACTATATATTGGATATTTTTTATTTATTTATACTCATGGTATTATGATAGTTGATGTTAAATAATCTTGAAAATATTAGTGTTTATCGATATAATTGAAACAAAATTTAATTTAACCACACAATAACCTACTCTGCAGAAAGATTGAAACAGTAAACTTTCCGTAATAACTTAATAAATAGTGAGTGTATTCAAATAAAATTTATTTTTTACAAGCGTTACTTATAGCTAATCAAATCATAAGTTAAGTTATTATTTGTTAAAGTTATAATGAAATTTGATTAGTTATAACCCTAAAACTCAGAGTGGAATTGAGGAATGATATCAGAGTAATTCCAGTCTATATGTTTGACCATAACCGGAGTTGGATTTTTTTGTATTACTTTCTCCTAATAGATGATTACAGCTAATCTAATGTAAAGTCATGAAAGCTATGTTACCCTCTCTAAAATATGATTTAAATTGTCAGGCTTACCAAGTTAATTTTCCTTTTATTTTTTTTTATACACTTACAATTCTATCTATTATATACAATACCCACAAAAATCATGTTTATGTTGCTTCAAATCAAAAGATTAACTACCTATTTTATTAAATAAATAGGTTACCTTTATTTATCCTTCAAGTACATCCATTATTAAAAAAAACAATTTACAATGTCAACAAAAATATATATAAATATAACTCTATCTAAACTACAAAAAAATGAGGCTTCTATTTAAAATTGTGTATAGGGTACAAAATATTTTTATATGAGTTTTTTTGAACAAACACTTCTAGTACTTTCTTTAACCAATTTAATAAAATACATACTGATGAAAGTCGTGTGTATTTTGGGCATGTTAAAAATAAAGAAACCGAAAATGAGCATGGTAAACCTGACAATTGAATAAATGTTTTAGAAGATAGTTCCTACAATCAACTATGACGAGGATGGAAAATAAGGAGAATATAAACCAGGATATTGGCTAGAATTACTTCGACGTTGATCCTCAATTCTACTCTAAGTCCAAGAATGATATTTTTTTTAATGAGCCTTTAATTGGTTAGATGGAGTTGCACTGATTAAGTTAAAATAAACATTATAGTAATATATTTTCTCCATCTGACCAAGGAAGCTAGAGATTTACAATTATATCTACATAGCAAATCCTGAACGTTACTCTCTGTCTTTTATGACCACACAGGAATGTTCAATCAGGTTCTGAATATAAATGATTCTAGCTGAAAAGGAAGAACACTACACAAGAACTAAATAATAATGACAACTGTAAGGAAAAAGAAAGTTCCTTCTTCAGATAAGTATTAAAAAAAAAAAACAGCTCAAGAATAAACCCAATTTATTGCACTAGAAATACATATACAGCTTCCAGCTGTTGTTTAACAACGAACTTTGAGCACCAGTGACAGCTGTCTATATGCAGGTAACACGTTTTTGTTGTTTTGGCTGCTAGTCCGAAGTATTTATTCCAAAATCATGGTTGAGGCAGTGTGTCCTTGTTGTAATCTGCATTGGACGGGACAATGTTGAAACTTCAAGACTCAAAGTATTTCGATAGATACTAGAATGTGTTCTGTTTGATACACTCATGTGTATATTTAATATAATAATTTTGACATGGAATTGTAAAAAGGAAAAATATGTTGAAAAAGTAAAAAAGGCTATTAGTTTTTCAGCCCATCTGATTGTAGTGTCATTCAGTATTGTCGCAGTCAGGATCATCGATATTATATCGTTTTAATTTTATTTGTATTTGCATATTATTTATTTAATTTCATTAATACGGTAATGTATGTCTATAATTGTATACTATTCATGATTGTATGTATATATATGATAACTACTGTGAAGGGGGCTGGTTTATCACTGAGTGAGAGGTTTTTGTGTCAGTATGTAGATTAATCATATTTTGAATCGAGGCCATATCATCATTTGAGCGTATCGCGTATCACATGATGAATATGATCTTAAATATTCTAGAATGTAATAAGTAAGGCAGTGCTAAACCCAAACTCTATAGATACTTGAGTCCATGTCCATGTTAAGAAAATCACCTCCAAAGTATTATAATATACAGTGCATTGCACAACTGCAGGAAACCCCTTGCTTTATTCAGAAGGACCTATGTAAACATATAAATCTAATGTAGGCTCCTAAGCGCCTAATACACATCCATTTGTTAGTAGTCTCCAATGTAATTTATATCCCAAGATAGAATACTTCTTGTACATTTGTTACAATATATCCTTTCAAAAATAAAAGTTACTTTGTAGTAGCCCTTTCCATGATTACAATACCCTTGAAAAGAAAAGGACACTATTTTTGGACTGGAAGCTCCTCAAGTCTGAGCTACCTACATTGAGAGATTTATTAGGGTACATATATTTAATTTGACCATCAATAAAGATCAACCCAAGGATATGACTGACGCATTGTTAGCTCAGTATAAGCTAGTTAGTGCTTAATTCCATTATCTAGTGATCATAAGTCAAAAGAAGAGAATCGAAAGACTTCATTCAAAATGGGAAAATCCTCTTGATTTTATCACTTGGTAGGGAAAAACTCGCACCCCCTACACACGCTAAAATAAAAATTTAGAAGAATTTGACATTAAATGCTACCATCGACCTTTTTGCGACCTTTAACCTTTTCTATGAGTTTAAAACTGAACTTTATAAACTAAATATATATTATATAAAAGTAAATGAGGATTAATCTTATAACTTTGAAAATAGATAAAAAAATACGCATTCATGGGTGAAAAAGTAATTTTCAGTGTAATAGGGGTTTTTTGGCGGATATTATTATTTTTTCTTGGTATAGTACTTAAAATATGCTCTTGCATCAAAAAAGTTGGACTAAAATTTAATTTGATCATTTTCATAAATTAACACCACCCCCTACAGGATTTGGATTTGGGCTATAGAGTGGCCACTTTGCTTTCTCCCAGAAATTGATTTTTTTGGACAAAAATGATGGGGTAATTTTGACCGTGTGTGCAAGAAGTCTAAATATATTACCTTCAGGGAATTTTGATTACCCGAGCAAGCAATTTTTCTTGAAGGAATTCAATACAGTCATTAGCATTAAATTTGTAGTCCCAAGAGAGCCATATGAGGTCCTAATCCATACCTGATACATACTTTTTTGTAGTTGTATGATCTTCTCATGGTCATTTATCTCCCCAAAACTGATAGAACGTACATTAAGACCTTTAAAAAAAAGGTCTACATCAAATGTTTTTCATTTGAAAATATAGATCACTCCTCCAACATGTGCAGATTGAAAATCATATAAAATTCATTTGCAATTTAGAAAATGGGTCTGTTTCATATCTTCGTAAGGATAAGACTTTGTAATATTACCAGGCACTTACCACCAAGTTTTACAACTGTTTTATTATTTCATGTGTGAGAGATTTTTGGCAAGATTTCGCATTGACTTGATTGAGTTTCCATCGATGGAAATTTTGAGATTTTTTTGCCTATATAGTAGGTGTCTAACCAGAACCATTTAACTTTTTAAAGTTCTAATCACGTTCCAACTTCTTTTCACATAGTAGACGTCTTTCTGAAATTACAGTTCAAGTGTGACCCGTAGGAAAGCTGAGACCTTAAGCCTTGTTTTCTTCTCTGACAAATTTTGTTTCGTTAATGAAAAACAAATTATATTTTTTATATCCAATATTTCAATGTTTCGAACTTATTAAGTCAGCTACTTAAAATCACAACACTAATATTTAAGTGTCTAAGTTACAAATTTTGAATGTTATACATCCACCAGATTAAAAAGTATAAAAACTCGGAATCAGTGGGTTTGACAAAAAAATATATTTCGTCTTTGCCTTAATGCCGCTGTTTCATCTTTTAAAGACAGTATTTTAGCTGTCACGGGTGAAGTCCTCAAATAAAGTTGGCTTATGCAAGTTTGGTCTTGACCTTGGCTTTATCAAGGTGACTGTAGTCGGTGACACCGACTTCAACTATCTAAAATGGACTATATAAGTATGCCCATTATATTTAAATCTGTGGACAGATTACATGTTTCAAATTTGATTATAGCAGCAAGGATGAAAATTTACCAACACATCATCGGAAATCATTAGAGCTTTCATATTATTATGAATGAGTTCATGGATTCACATTGGATTATAATTTATAATCCTCAAAAACAGGTTCTTATTTAATTTATTGTTTTTTTAAAAAAACTATTTTATTTTGTATAAATAAATAAAAATCTTTTTTTACACAAATTTACAAACTAACTTAAATTTGCTAGCTTACTAGTAAATAAACTATTAGAAGCAGCTGTTATTTGAATGCAGCTTTGTTTAATTATTTTGTCAGATTACAAAGGAAATCCCACAATTAGTATTTTATTTCTTTCTTACCCCTCATTTTCTTTCAAAAAGATATTCTATACTTAAGAAATACAATAGAATGGATTTGTTATAACTCACATTTTGATTCTAAGGTACGTGATTTCTCTACACACTTTGTTAGACATTCATATATTTTCAATTCTTTACGACATATTATAATGCATGAATACAGGGTCAATTAGATAAATCAAAAAATTGCGGTTGAACTTTTGTAGATAGGAAATGCTTAATACACATTGTAATCACACTTAGATGCATGAATGAATGCATATGTTATGACTTTATCACTTCTTAAAACAGATTATACCACTAACCTTTCCTCCTTGGTCCTTAGATTATGTTAAAATCCATGATAATATTCATTCACTACTAGAGGCAGGGGTGTCGTCAGGGGGTGGGTTGGAGGGGCTGTAGCCCCCTCCCCCAAATTGAAGATATTTTTTTTTTCTTTCTTTGAGTAGAATATTTTTTGGTCAGGATGACAAAAAAAAATCAAAAAAATTTAATTTTCTGTGATCAAGTATAGATTTTTGAAATTATTTTTCCAAAAAATTAAATATTTGATTTTTTTGTATGTAAAATTTGAGTTATTTTCCCAAAAATTTAATATTTGATTTTTCTTTCTCAAAAAAGTTTTACTAAGCTAGGGTCAAATTGATGAATCCATATTTTATAACTCAAATATTTTTTATTAATAAATTTCATAATTGGACATGCAATTTAGCATTATTTATTATTTTTTCTGAATCAAAAAAAGCTAATTGTCAGCCTAAGACTTTAACAATTCAACAAAATTACATAAAAAAATGTCATATTTTGTGGTGAAAAAACTGGAAAATATAAAAACATTATGTGGAATACGTTATACGTGTTTGTATTAGTTTTCTCTTCAACTATTTTGATTTGAAATTCACTTGATCTTTTTTTTTTCTCAGAAAAACATGAATATTTCTTTAAGAAAAATTAAGTCAGTTTGAAAAAAATTAAAACAAAAAAAATATATTTTGAGCTGTTTTCTTGGAAATCGAGAAAGAAATAGCCTTTTTGAAAAAAATGGTCATTTTTCCAAACATTTAGGCTATTGAGTTACCTCTAAACATTGGTCAATTTTGATCAAACTTTGCCAATTATATTTTTTATCAAAAGGAACTCATTTCGATCCAGGAACCAAGACATTTTTTAACAAATCAAAAATAAGAAACCCCTAGTAATCATAAATAAACAATAACTAGCTCAATTTGAGGAAAATTAATTCTAACTTGCTTAAGTGTTAACAGACTACATATTTTATTTAATATTTTTCTCATTATGCTAATTACTATCAAAGAAGAATCATAAGCTAAGGCAATTGTTTTAACATATAATAAAGTGTCAAAATTATTCAGAGTTACGCTTTGTCCTTTAGTCATACCCAACTAGAGTTCATCTCCTAAACATAGGTATATCATTTTTCTAATTTATTGATTGGGCAGTTGTCATGATTTTTATTACAAAACACGGAGGCCTCAAAGCCTTTGTCAGCCAGCGGTTGACATACCTTCCACTGCCGCCGTGAAAAAATCATTGCTGCTAAGGCCGGCTACATTAATTATTAATATGTGAGCTCAGATTTATATTATTAATTTTGTTGAAATTTTATTGTTAGTTAATGAATTATATCTTTTTGAAGTATATAGTTCATAGTATTCAGATTTTAAAGGGCCACTCGCTTGGATGACACAACTTTCCATCTAATACGTATACTAAATCCAAAGTTTGTCTGTATGAATAAATAACACCATGCAATGTCTGTGATGTGGATCATTAAACTTATGTTAATCTAAGAATTAACAATATAGTCATCTTAATGAATAATTACAGGTTTGTGCAAATAACATCGACCATAAATACAGCTTACAAAGTTATCTTATATAACCTTTAGACAACATTTACCTTTTAGCCGATCCCTAATTACTCCAGACAATGGTAGGTACAACTGCTATCCATTGAAAATCGGTTTTTATGTTATTTTCCTAGTTTTGTTCTGTCATATTTCTTTAATCCGTATAAATCATTACTGACCTTTTTATTGATCTAATTTCTCCAAAAAAATTCCAAAAATCAAAGGGTTCAAAAAACAATTATATTATTTATTTAGTACACGTATTTATGTTTGATATGGCGACTAGTTTGTTTGTTTATTTTTGCTGTGGATCCTTTGTTAGTTAATACTCATGTCTAGTAATGAAAATTGGGTATATTTGTTGGCTCGTCCTTGTTTTTTTGGTTTTTTTAGAGTTGGCAAACTGAAGTGTATATTTTTCTATCCTGAGCTGTTGTAATTTTTTTTTTAATTTCAAGCCAGTGAACTTTCGTTTCTTCTACATTCTGGCATATCAAAACATATTTGACAATTCTTGTGTTCTCATAAAAGATGAAGGGTAACTTTTAGATAAATAGCAGATTTACATTTATAACTCCTTGTTGGAATCAGAATAGAATTGGAGATCGACACCGGAGTAACTTTTGTCTATGTCCTTGTTTATTTTCATCTCCCCCTCCTTCCTTGTTACAGCTGATTGTGGCTGATCTAATAGAAGGTCATGACAGCTAAACTTCGCTATTTCAAAAGATTTTTCTAATTTGCGGGATTACAATGTTGATTTTCGGTTGTTTTTTTAGACATGCCCATAATACAGACTGTTTCTATCACTACTCTTATCTTATCTTCTACCCTTTATATTTCAACTGACACAATTACTAAGCTAAGATCTTAACGATTCTCCTACCTTGAATAGTATAGAATTGTACACATAGGATATTCTTATAGAAAATACAACTATTTCTTAGCAGAACATGGAGGATACAACTAGAGCTGTAGTACACGAGTTCGAATTTGATCCATTCTTCCATGGACTTGACTTAGACTCAGAATCACTGAGCAAATACAGCTCCATCACGAGATCTTTCCTACAACGACACAATCAAGAGTGGTCTTGAAGATGCTCACCCAGTGAGGCATGGAGATTTTAATTTCATTGAAACAGTGAAAAATAAACCTTTCTTTTTCTTTAAATATATAGAGAGTTGAGCAGAAAAAAGTGAACTGTTAATTTTCCCGTGAATATAGAAAAGTTTCGGTGATAATTTTTTTACATTCAGTCAACCTTTGTGCAAAAAAAAAATTGACAAACATTTCGTCATCTCGTCATCCTGAGTGTGCAAAAGCCAAAAGGCAGGTCATCTCAGATCTCCTAGATGCTGAAGTTGAGTGGGCAAGTATGATGAGCACTATGAAGTGATCCAGAAGCCTTTTTTCAAGGTGGCCAAAATGAAGAAAGATAGATAATACCTCTCCAGGAAAGAAGCAAGTGAAGAGCCTTATTTAAAGAAAGATCCGGTATTCTTGTCCATCTTGGAAAAAATATTAAGGAAGAACCCCCCCCAAATTAATGAATCACTTCGCCAACGACTTTTCTATGGCTGCTAAGTCAATCATGAGGGCATTGAAGGACGACTTAGGAATGTCTTCATACTTTAGGACCCCACACCAACTTCTAATAGAGGTCATTTGGGCCAGGAGGGTTGAGATTCTTCGTTTTGCTGCCCCTGTAAGCGATGTGATAAAGTAAACAAATATAATGAGCTAAATTTTATAATGTGTGCATGACGTCATTATTTAATCAGAGTAATTATGGTAGCAACTTGACGTGATAAAATATTAAAATGTAATTCTAAAACGCTTAATTTTTTTAAGTAATGCATTAGTTGTATATAAATAACAATACTCACAAGAGCGATATCTATGGATAAAGGACAGATTGTCCCAGTATGAGGGGATCCTTATATGCCCGTCATTTTGGTTTTGATTTATAAGAAGTATTTTTTAATTATCTGTATAGCCTAAAAAAATTATATTTGGATTACAATATTAATATAAGTATAATTAGAACTTAATTTTTTTTTAATTGTTTATCATTAAAAGTAAGAGAAAAAATAGGTGAAATGTCTATATTAATTATATTCTTTTTTTTCGTATTGAAAGTGACGTAGAAGCTGTTTATTTTGTACCTTAAGTTTATTCATTAAGGTGCTTTTATTTGTATTATAATTTATTAATTCAATTTCCTTTAGTGTTTATACAATTGATTATATTTATAATTCAATCAATGCAGGGAGTACTCAAGTAAAGAATCGAGATTTTTATATAAATATCTACCTACATTATTTATTTGCAAATATCAAATTGAACAAATAAGTGCGTAAGCTAAATATAGCTTTCTTTTCTTCTCATGCATCATGTGAGCAAATAAAGCGACTCCTTCTTTTAAGAAAGAAAAGATCATAGTTCTTAGTACATAATAAATTTATCAACGTAAATACAATATACACGTACTTAAATATATATTTACTATCTTAATCTTGAGCCATCTCTCAATATTGACTTTACAGACTCTCAAGCTTATATATATATAAAAGAAGCAAATAAAATAATTAAAAAGATATGTCAACAACAACCGTCTTATAACTTCACTGAATAGCTGGAGCTGAGCTTAGTCGATTTACAAATCCTAGGAGGAATCTAAACCTAAGTTGGCTTAATATGGAAAGTAAATAAACACTCGTCCATCGGGAATCCCCAAAAAACACTTTTAGATTTCCGCACACACCTCCTACAAGATGTTCCCTTAGTTCATGGTAAATCGGCATTTTTTAACATACCTGTATTTTTTATATACCTTTTATACCAACTCCCACTTTAATGATTACGAGAAGGGATATTTTTTACTGAATCAAATTTTTAAATAAATAAAGACTTTGGATAATTATTCGTATTGTGGATACCCTCATTGCCTTACATAGATCCTGATGAACAACTCAATTATAACTCTCGACTTAGAACTGTTGACCAATATGGAAAATAACATATCTTAACATCAACAATCTAATTGAAAAGGTTCAAAGGCAAAGGTCAATTCTTTTACTCGTGCTCCTAATTTCCAACAACAGAACCAACCAATTCCCTTTTTTAAGGAAGTTGGTTCAGTGGGAAGAAAAAAAAATACAATAAAAATTATTATCCAAAAATAATTAATGCCTCAATTATTGGTGGCAAGGCGTTGGAACAATCTGAATATCCAAGACGAAGAAATAAAGACTAAATAATTCATTCAAAAAGCTTTATTTTGTGGTCACATAAGAGATTTTGGTACTGGTTGGTCACATCCTCGATATATACAAACGAGCTGAATAAAACGCACTGTGAGTGTTGTTTTCTGTTGAGAAGCTATGGGATATTTATTACATTTATTAAATTATTTTTGTGATCCAGTGAGACCTGTAACATTGATGGCTAAGAGTATCATAGCCGATAGATATGGTTAAGTTTAAAGGTGGAAGATTGCCTCATTTATCTCACAATGAAAGGAGAAAATGATGTCAAAGAGTTAGTGATAATATCAAACTCTCTTTTGATTATATTCGCCTCCAGAGCAAGAATGAATATTCTTCCTGTATTTCTGAACAAATCCATTATAAGATACATCGACTCAATGGATTAAAAAAAAAACTATGTTACATTTCATATTTTATCATATAATCCCCCTATTTTTTAATAACTAATAAATCCCCCATTAATATTATATGCGATTTATAATAACTTGGGATAACTCTATTTTTTTTAAACTTATTTTGAGTAAATTTTAACAAATGCACATATCTATAGATTGAGCCGATTTAACTATGTGAATAGAAAGTAATGATAATAATAGATTTTCATTGAAATGAAATGCTACTTAAAAACATTGATTATGTTTCTAGGATATTCCCATTATAGAGTCGTAAAAAGTATGACACGACGGTATTCTAAAAAATGACGTGATTACACATAAAATTGAAAAATGGTTGAGAAAAGAACAGCTTAGCTGTAAAGCCACTTTATTAAATTAGCGACAAGCAGTTACGGGGGGAAGGAAATCCACGTACAATGACACTCAGTATCAAACAAGGGCAAAGAAATGAATGAGAACAACGTCGATTATCAATTCCACTCTGAGTCCAACAAGGACTTACGTTTATAACTTTGCAATAAATCCTTAGTTTTACTCTCTGTATTATATCAGCAATCAACCTAACGATTACTTATTATTTGAATGTTCTCTATACAAGAATAAAAGAATACTGCTTACGTAAAAAGAGAGTTACTATGTCACGTTGCGGTTTCTTTTTTTAGCCTACCGACATGTCATATTTTTTACAACCCTTCATGTCCCTTGTATCGATCATAAAGAGGAAATTTGCTTATAGAGTGTTTAGAGAGCCCAAAAGTATAGTCAAATATAACAAAATTAACTACTCACAGACTGTGCTTCAATTAAAATATGTACTCATCCTTTTATAGGTACTTAATATTGTCCTTCAATCGACCAATATCTTTTTCAATGACTAGCCCTTTTTTGTAACAACTTGGTAAAGATGACTCGTCACTGATTTGTACTTATTACGCACAATATCTAAAAGTATTTTATCACTAAAGCCATTGGGGATGCTTCCAAAGAGTTTTTGCTAAGACTGGAAGCCCTCATTGACCTTTTTCTCAACGCAAAATCTATATATTACAAATTCAAAGAGGGTTAATATCATTTGAAGAGGGGAACCAGAAATGCTCACAATTGTGTTTACGACATTTTAAATAATTATTTGCACTTATAGATAATCTAGATGCGCTAAGATCACAAATTAATAAGTAAGAAAAACAACCGCAGACGTCAACTTCAGTCAATAGCTACCTCCTCAATAAAAATTTCGTTGCAATATATATTATCTATGGCTAGGACCGACAGAAACCTAATATTTCTTAATTGGGCAACTAAACCTTCTACAAATAGTACCTTTAATTTTATGATATTAGAGTTAATGAGATTTTAATTCTGGATCACCCTGTTTTGTGTATAGTAATGATAGTTTAGAAATATTTAACAAATAGTATATAATTAATTTGATAATGCAGATTTATTTTACAGTGAACAGATTTTTTCTGTGCTTGGAAATCTTGCTTAAGTAGTTTTTTCTGTGTTTATAGTTTTAAGTAATTGTGAGTTAGCGTGAAATGGAGTTAATAATAATCATTTTTAAACACTTTGAAAGTACAATGTCCAAGGTAAAATCGTCAACTTTTTGATTATGAACCCATAGGGTAAACGTCGAAAAGAATGAAAATAAAGAATGTGCAATATTGAGGCTTTATCACATACTTCTTTATTGATATATCTTTTTATTTTCAAAATGATTTCCATGGCTACTCGCACGACCTCCGACCTTGACGTAAGGGTCGCACATGGGGCTCGTACATGGCCACCCACTGCTATTCGACAAGGGCCTTAAGGTCATCAAAGTCTTGGTTGGACTTCTTGTGCTGGTGATGTCCACGTCCTCCACGATCTTGATTTTCCAGCATCTACCTCTGCCAGGGGGCCTCACTATCGCTTTGACCTGAATCCACCATGAGTTTAATCTTATAAACAACACTGCATGAGGACTCTACGAACTTTATAACCTCCTCGACACTCACTTGTGCGTGGGGCATATCAGACACACTTTGCCTTTTCAGGATAGTGAATCAAAGGATATTTATTTTTGATAAGATAAAATATTGATTATACCGATAAACACTATATCTTTCTATTAATATTTATCTACAATTGCTACAAACTGTGACAATGGCAGAAATTACAACCTAAACGTCATATTACAGCTAATATACGATTAACTATGATATGAAATTGGAGCCAAAAGTTTCTTGATTACGTCTCAATATCACATCTACAAGCTGATACTTAAGAAATTCAAGTTATTTAAAAATTTACTCATCAGTCTTTATATCAAAGGTTTCAAGATCAAAATACGTTATTTTTAGAAAATCAATTTAAATATTCCCTCGGAATTATAATTTAATATCGTGAGTGACATTATTAAAAGAGACAAATATATTTAGTATATAGCAGTTGTTTGAATTTTCTTTTCTTGGTGGACCTCGGATGTTCAGCTTCTGGGTTGTCTATAATCAAGCTCCTGTAATAATCTGCGATCATATGTTAGTCCCAAAGGCTTTAATGTCGTGCATCTATTACTTTAATGTCCTGCAGAAAACGATCCCTTTGTTTCTCGCACACGTCCCTGGTAAATTGTTCAATTGTATGGGGTAATAGTGAAGCTTGATATTCATTCAACATCTAAAATCTTGCAGTAGAAATAACTTTGACGAACTGATTCATCAATCCAAGCATCATCGAGAACATTTTTATTGCTTGATGCCATTTTTTTGTTGCGACCATTCTTTTTTCAACTTATGTTTTTCTGTAGCTCTACTGTCCAAGCAACACAGAAAATAAATGTATTGTGTGTAACATCCTTGCTGACTTAAAAGAAAGTTAACCATTTTAAAATCCACTCAAACTAACCACCCATAAACATGATATTGGAAACTTTATATAGTTATTTTGACTTCGATATATTTTTTTTCTTTAAATTTTTCTATTTAGAACTTGTTATGTAACTGTCAATAACAAACCTCCAATCTCTTTAATCATTTGCTGGAAGCCCCAAATAAAGAAGTAACTCTTCTACACCACTACAATAGGCAAAATGGCTTTTGAGGGAAAGTTTTTATTGAGTTATGTTTCATTGTTACGATAAAAAGAGACACTTGTGACGGATTTCAGCATTCAATTATTCTGCAGTCTTGCACATAACAGTTCTACAGACTCTTTTGTTAGATAAAGATCTTTAACCAAATCATTTATAGTAGAGTAAAATAATTTTTTTCTTACTATCTTTTTTATATGGCTGAAAAATATCAGTAGATGCCTCGTTCATCGTTTTTGGAAGCTCAGTATATATTGGGACATGTATTTCTTAACAATAGGTACTCCCGAATATCTGAAGTGATACGTGTGTACTTTAAATGCTTCTTGTTTATCTTATTAAAATCTTTTACATTGACAATACAGAACTAAAAGTCATCAATATGATTGCTTTCTTCTCCCATACTATAGGTACTCCGTGCATTAGTTTAGCATTTTTCCTTGAGACCGTTATCTCAATGTCTCAGGACAGTTTTCGCTCACTCTGTGAGGAGCTCAATACTTGTCATGGTCTACTGGTGGCACTTTCCTCTCTGTGATGTAGAAGCCATTGTTAGAACAGCAAGGATGGGAACGTTGTGTGTTTTGTATTGAACCATGTCTTATACATATGTAAATAATATTGTTGTACCTACTTAGACATATATTGCTAGATAATTGTCTTCAAAGAAAACACAGTTATATTCTAGTTTATTGGGAGACTGAACTCAAAATAAGTTTACAAATATTGACTATATAATCCGTCCCTTTCACTAAACTACTCACTAGAAAGATAGGTTTTTCTTGAAGTTAATGGGTATGGAATATATATACCTATAGCTCTGAAACGTGATGTGATTGAGCAAATATAAGATCCGATTTGAATTCGGAACTCTCACATTAGTTCATTCTCTTCTTAAATTCCATAGTAGGGTTTTTTATTTATTTTTGTAGATTTCTGTTATAAATTAATCATTAAACTTAAAACAAAATAAGAATTCCTAACGTATGACCACCTTCTAGTTTTGCATTGGGGCATAAAAAAAAAGGCCTCGCTTTTTATTCGCTAAAGAAAGCCTTTTCATATTATAAAAAAATAGGATGTCAGTGGGAAAATTTGGAAAAATTCAACAACCCAAAGAAGAATCCTAGTGACGGCACTATGGATATTTATACTTTAAAAAAGTGATACTAAATATGTGGCACTCTCTGTATATATCGCAAAGAGTACCACATAGTTTTTATTATCTTTAAGTGAAACCTTCTTCAAATTTGTTTTTTCTCAGCAATTGAGACATACTCCTTCTAAAGCAGTTTTTCAGCAAAGAAACTCCTAATCAGACGTAGAACCTTTAAGTGTAAAACCTTCTTCAAATATAGTAAACAGTCCTTTTGTTTTCTCATAATTTTAGTAGCTTCATTTGCAAAAACATTTAAACAATTAGTAAAGACATCGTCTAATAATTCTCTTTTTCACAGTCTGATGCTTTTGAATTGATGAGATTTTTTTTCCAGGGCTTTCACCAAATAAGCCAGATCAGAATGGACGAAACCCCAAAAATATCTTTCTGCATTGTGTCTTGAGATACAGCCTGACAGTTTTCAATTTTTGGAAAAAAGAACTCAGGTTCCCTACCAAAATGAGATTGACGTTTTGTCTTCAAATAGGGCTGAGAGGATGCACTATATATGTTCAATAAATGCAATTTAAAAAAAAAACTTTATTTATTCTGTTTATATGTTCAATAAATGTCTACCAAAATTATTTTATGCTAAATCACAAAAAAAAATCTCATAGTATCTGCATATATTGGCTGAGTAAGAGTTTTTGTCATTTTTCCTAACTTGATCGAGATGTGCCACCTAAATATGACCTTGAAGGTTTGCATAGGTAATTTTTACACTATATAAGGTACAAACTATTGAATGAAAAATATGTTTCAATATAAATAAATTAATTAATATTGATACTACTGTAATTGTTCATGTATGTATAACATTTATATATTGCTAATTATACATCTAACCTTTATATGTTGCTAGAGAACGAGAAAGAGAGAGAAGATGAAAGAGAATAGAAAGGGGGTGGGGGGGAGAGAAGTGATTATTTATGTATCAAATGATAATGCCGTAATTATATTTTTTTTACAGGGAAAGCCTAGAGACAAATGAGGTTGTATTAAACTATTACTTTTATTTACTATATAATGTGTGTGATTTCCTTGATGTGGAAAACAAGTTGGTCGATGAGGGAGGGTGCCACATGTCTAGAGATGTAAAAAGTTTGACCTGTCGGTATGTCAAAAAATAAAGCAAAAATGAACGTGGTAACCTGGCCACAATCTTTCGGAGGAAAGTAACTTAGCTGTCGTTACGAGTAATTAGATTAGCTGCAAGCAGCTATTAAATTAAGGGAATAACCGCAAATCCCATGGTATATTATTTTATATTCAAAAGAAATCAGTTATTTTTAATGGGTTTTTTTCGTCATAAAATTTTATCTCCTGGGCCTTCAAAACAATCCTTATATGACGGTCGGACTCAGCATTTTCCACTATTGTTTCCATATTTTCAACAATCCGCCTTCCATAGCGTGGTGCATCTTTGATAAAAAATTACTAGAACGGAATCGACAAAATGTCAACATACTGCATGATTGACATCTACAGTATCATGACACTTCATGTAATCACGTAGCTCAATAGACAACACACTCAAGAGAAATTGTTTGCATTAACACAATGTGTTTAGGTGTGCCTCTCGGTCCTTCCTATGGACTTCAAAGAACATTTCTAGGTCTGATGGAGTAGTTGGTAATATTATAATTTTTACTTACACTTAATCAGTGTAACTCTATCTGACCAATTAAAGGAACATTTAATAAAACTTTAGTCACATGTCTTGCATTTTCTTAATCCAAAGAAAAAATTATACAATGGACTAGATACTCTTTGCTGGTGTCCATCTTTGAAGCCCGCTCAAACAATACTTAGTTAAGCAATCAAAACCCGGTTTTTTAGTAGGAAACCTTACCTTTCTAACGGCATCCAACGTAAACCAACAACATTTACACAACACCAGATCCACATTACATAATGGATACTTTTGACATGCGCAATGAAAGAACCCCATCTCCTTGTTAGCAACCTCTTTTGAATTAGTCTTTTTAGTTCTTTTGAACTCTCTTTTGAGACTTTTGGCTCCAAACAACCCTAATGCCAACCCCCTCAACTACACCTTGAATAGTCTAGAGGGTTGATGCTTGGGCTCTACGATGACCAGAAGTCATTTGTCCAGATGTGCATGTTCGCCTGTAGCCACTCTCGGGTTTTCTTTGATGTCCTCATCAACCTTAAGCATGTATCTTAAAGGGAACCACACGGATTTCATGGCCTTCCTGTTGGATGCAACCAGCCCTAATATCATCACTGAAGTATGGCATTTGATGGTGGAGACATATCGGTGCTCCTTTGCAAAATCCCTAAATGTCACTACTCGATTATTCTGTATGTAGGGTCAATAGTAAAGATCTTCTTATCAGAAAAGATTACAATGAGTCCACAGGTTCCCTTGAGGTGGTTCAACATCTTTTTTGCACGCTCCACTATGTGATGGGTCCTTATTCCGCTTCCTGGCCATGCTCCAATAAAGGAGTTTGTCTTTTTCTTCAAATACAACTACAGGTGGTGGACGGACACGGAGGATTTCCTGCCTGCTCCTGGAGAGTGTCTGAGGACCTTCCTAACCTTCAACCGTGGAGATATTGTTAATCTTCTCCCTCGAGGCTCAACACTACTCTCAGACAGCATTCTGGGACAATCCCGTGTGGAGGAACACTGCAATCTCAAACTTCTTCTTCTACTGTGTACTCATGGTCGTGAAAAGGACAATGTTTTTATATGTAATCGACAATTATGTGTTTTATAACATTGATCATCGAAACATTTAAGAAATGAATCTTAATCCCTCAAAATTTGCATAATAGATATAATTAAATAATAACGGTTGGCCTGATATGTCCTTCCTGTATATGTCATGAGATTTACACTTATTACTCACACTTAAGGCTGCTCGAACTTAATCTAATGAAATGTCATGATAACTAAGTTGCCCTTCTCCAAAACATTCTTCAAAATGTAGGTGCTTCCATCCAATTTTCCGTTTTTTTTTTTTTTTTTTGAATACCAAAAATGGTCAGGATTAATTACCCCATCAGTATCCATCTACTGGACATGACTGTATCATTTTTTTTTTTATCATGGCAGACTAATTTATGTTATTTTAAGATATAAAAAGACCCCTAAGGCATATTATTCGAGCTAATATATATTTGGATAAGGCTTTAAATTAAAAACGTGATGTCCATACAGATCTATGTTTGTAGTATGTTCTGCATATGTACAAACTCTAAACAAACATGATTACATATGTACAATTTGTGCTGTCTCAACATAAAAACAATCTTGCACAAAAGTCCAAAAAAAGGTGAACATTCAAATATATTCTCCTTACCTCATATATACATACGGTTCGATATTTCATGGATATGTCTGAGTTAATTATAGGCTATTTTTTGTAGGGTTTTTATTTTTCACAAAAATATATAGAATGCATACATAACATAAGGAATTTAAGGGTTAGAAACTTAGAAACTTTCTTTGATTTAATATAATTTTATTAGCTCTGATACGGCTTTTCAGATAAAATTAATCATTAATTTACGGTTAATCCTTTTAGGCTACTTCAAGACCAATTTTAGTGTCTACAAAGGTTAATCAGACTATTTTGTTGATTAAAAAAATCGATGATAATTCCAAGACGAGTACAAATGCAATACAGACTCCATTTTGAAAAAAATCATTTAAGATGATTTTGTATTGATGGGTCACAATTAAAATTAGAATAGTTAAATAGTATATATATACAAAACGGTTCACCGGGAGCAATGTATTTGGTGATCTACATATAACGTTATTCATAAACATATTTTGATCTAAGAAATAAAAATGTGGTCGTATTAATAAAATATTGCAGGAATGTGCATCCTGCATAGAAGAGTTATAGAGGGTGTACTGTTTATAATGCTCCCTGATGTGTATCATATATATTTCTTTCTCTGATATAAAAAATAATAATGTAGTCGTATTAATGAAATTTGAAGACGTTTGCACGTATAACAAGGATGTAAAAATGATTTATTTTTATTTTTTATTAATGAACCCGCAAAAGGCTAAAGTGCTCAACATATATCACCTTTTTTCCACAAAACTCTTATATTCTTATTTCAGTCTTGAGGGCAGAACATTTATGAGTTGATATAAATATTGAATAGTTAAGTATATACGTAGAGTAAAACTGAGGATTTACAGTATTAGGTCATAAGACGTAAAAATATAAATTTTATGTTAACAAATTATGACGTTTTTTCGCTTTATACTAGTATTTTTAGGGGTCATTTAAGAAGTACATGACCTAAAAATAATAAATTTGGATCTCTTACCCTCTTAACTAGGCAACTTGCACACTGTTCCAGGTATATTCTCCTGTTAAGTAGTGTTGAACAAGTGCAAATATACAGGAGTGATTGAAACGAAAAAAATATTTGATATTTTAAAAATAAATGTACGCCATTGTATAACACTTCAAAATAAATATGTGAAAAGGAATACTGAGAAAAAATAAATATTATATTTTGAAAATAGTTTCAATCTTTAGAAAATAAAAGTGCAATGCACTTTCCTGTTTGTAAGATTTTTTTAAACTATTTCATCCATTTTGCAACCGTACATATCAATTAAAATAATTGTATGAATACAAGTCATCAACACAAACTTAAATCCCTATTTTGTAATATTCTTAACTTGAGGTTGGGGTTTCAATAATATTTAATTAGGTTTTCTTAGTAAATATAAAAAACAAAGGAAATATTTTACTTTTTTTTGACCTTATTTTATTATATATTTTTATAATCTATTCATTAAATGTGAATGTCTATTTGTATTTGTCCGGAAATCACGCCCAAATCAATGAATAGATTTTGCTGAAATTTTTTATGAAGGTTTTTATCGCTCAAAATATTAATTTGGTAACAATTTTTTAGCCATTTAGGTCATTGAGTCTTTAAATTAGCATTTTAATAAAACCAAACTTCTTACTAACAAAATACTATTGTTTGTACAACAAAACAAAAAAGACCTTAAAATTTAAAAAAAAATTCTTGCTACATCTTGAATATTTTTTCTTCTATAAACCTTAAAATCTCTGTTTAAAAAAAGGTTCCAAAAATTTGCAACAAGAATAATTCTATATTTTATAAATAGTAAAAGGGAATTAATTTTAATTACTTTCTCTTCCTTAATCAACTGGAACTTTCTACACCCTTATTTTGATCAAATTGTAGATTGTAGAAAAATAGATTTTAAAAATGGAAACGGTATCAAAATGCTTCTAAAACATCTTACAGAATAAATGAAACTTTTTGTAACAATTTGTAATCTAGGTTTAGTGAATTTGAAGCTGTTCTTTTGCTTCTTCTATAATCTTTTTTTTAAATTTAAGATATACAAATGTAATATGACCTGTTATTCCATATCTTAAACTCAATCTAATCAAAATTAATGATCCCATTTTTACTACCAAAAGTTTGTTAAAAGTCATTATATTTTATAAATGTTTTTATCACAAATGAAGTTATGATATTTCAACTATAAAAATCACAAGTTATACAATATTGATGTCCTTATCTAATTTTGTTATGATTAATTTGCGCAATTTTGAGTCTATGTCACACTTTGTATCAAAAAATCAAATCCGCTTCATATTTGGTTTAACCTTTATTAGCTACGTCAAATAAAGGTAAATGTCCGCGTAAAGAAAGTTTAATATTGATTGATTTTGTCAATTTAATTTTTAACTTTCTTTAATAAATATGAAAGGTACTGTTACCTGGAAATGTTTAAAAACTATATATAATCAGCTCAACTATATATTTGACTAATTGTAAGAAAAAATCAATAATTTAAAGGAAATGAAAGTTAGAAATTATGTATAGGTCAAAATGATTTTTTACGTCTAATCTATCTAATACTTTGGATATAAAGCATATTTATAAGGGGTCATCGTCCTGCCTCTAAAAAGTAGACATATAATCGAATTAATTATATTTAATTTTGGAACCTTTTCACGCAACCTTACACTGCTTATTTATTTAATATTTTATAATAAAAAAATTAAGTTAAAACGAAAAAAATCAATCAAATTTCAACTTTCTTTTGACAGAAATCCTTTGAGCTTGTAATAGTAGATTTATTCTGTAGTTTTAGCTATAATATAAAGGAAAAGAGAATGTTCTTGTTAATAACATGTAGAGCGCAAAGGCTGTTCAATTCATCGTCGTATTCAGCAATGAAAATACATGGACTATTGATCCCGTGTGTAACCGCAGGAACAACTAGTACCTTACTTTTGGCCTAATGGATGTGGAGAACCATATCTTGACGACATATACAATGATACAGTGGACGTCATCATGAGAAAGTAACAACAGAAAACATTAGAAAAGTCTACAAAATCGTTTTGACTGATCAGAAAGCGAATTTGCTATCATTTTTCAAACAAATGTTTTCAAAAAAAATGTTCAATTAAATGTACTGCTACTTTTGTTTAAGATGAATAATTTTTGTGCAAATTATCTCCACGCCCTGTATGCATATTAGCCACATTCAAGCCGAATCTAAGTGTGTATAACAAAAAATAACAGATAGCAAGCACAATGTATTGGTGATGAGCTTGGGATATGCCATATTCTATAGACTTTCAATGCTACTAATCTGGTTCAAAACAAGGCACAGCCTCAACACTTATGCCTATCTCGACAAGATGAAGACTAAATTGATCCCCTAGATCAGGGAGAAGTTTTCGAACTACATTCACTTAACTTACATGTTTTTTATTTCTTATCTTTAATGTAGCCTCCATTGACGTTCATATTGGACGCTAGAAATTATGAAAGGTGCTAAAATTGTAATTAAAGCTTAAGGAATGATCATCAAAGGAAGCATTGAGAGTTGTTTGATTTTTTTTTTAAATTTTACGGCAAACATTTTATACAGTATAACCTCTTTTAAGTGGTCAAATAAAAGAAACTAAAAAAGCAAAAAAGCTGCTTAGTGCCGTGACACGTTTAAACCCGTTACACCAAGTTTTACTGTGTTCAAGTTTTTAGGTTAAGAAACTATTCTAGGAAACACTTTCTTATTTAATGATTTTTTCTGCTACAATTAAATGTCTGTTTTTCAAAGGAAAGTCCAATTATTTTTATTTCGGATTTTTTTACTAAAATTGATGCTGCAGAATCTAGATCAATATTTATAGTGACTTATTAAAGTTTCTTCGTATTATGAATAGTTCTAAGAAACTACGTGACAACGCATAATTAGGTTGAAATAAGTCTTTAATTTTTAAAAGGAATTACAAAAAATAAAGTGCTATTGATTCGCAACAAAAAACTTTTTTAAATTAACATTTTTTTCCCTAAAATTGGCTAATCACTATGAGATATAACAATAATTATTTTAAATTGGCATTTGATGTGCATTTTCCAAATTTCTTCAATCTCAAAAATGGTTTTAAACCCACAGATATTATAAAAATCTTCAAGAATACGAAAAGACTAGCTTCATATTTTAAATTAGTACATAAAAACAAAATCAAAACAAGCTCCTCAAAGGACAAAAACCCCGAGAAAAGAATGATTAAATATGAAAATATTACGTTCTATAATTTGATCAATTCTTTGGTTCTTAATTAAATATTTGCATAAAAGTTCTGTTTTTTTAATATGAAATCAACCATTTCTATTCACTATGAACTATTTTTTTCAGAAAATCTGTCGTGAAGAAGGCTCAGAGTTTACTTTGTTGTTTTTTTATAATCTAAAAGAGCTATATAGTGACGTAGGTTTTTATAGCAAAAAAGTGGCGAAACATCTAAGTAGAAAGGGTTTTTTTTGTCCATGGGTGTTTTTTTAATCTCCAGGGGGATTTGTCCTACAAAACTAAACTTTGTATTAAGATCTGTAATCGAACTTAGTTTTTTATTTATTTGTAAAACAAAATCACTCAATAAGTCCGGGGTATGTCACATATATACTGATGTTATTGATCTTCTGAAATTCTCCGGTTAATACTAATATTCAAACAGTCCATGTCAAAATAATTTCATTGCATTCTGACTATTAGCTTATAAATTACAATTCTTTTAGAATGAAGAGACAATAATTTGGTATGTTGATTGAAAATTGATCTTTGATGGCAAAATTACTTCTCAATCCGAACAATGGCTTGATAAACATTACGGGGTCTATGTACTGGCAAAAACAACTGTTATTGATAGTTATGTTGAACTTAAACATGATCGGAGAAGTACCCAAAACATTAGTTGTTTTGGAAGACATAAAAGATTTCCATAAATCGTTTTAAAAGACTTTAAAGTGAAGTTGTAGGAAATAACTTACTGCTTGCATTTACAATCTTATATAAAAATTTGGGCATGCCCAAAGTTGAATTCGAAATGTTTGCCATATTAGCTTACACCGGCCCAAAATACAATATATATATATATATATCAGACTAATCTTATGTTATATTATATTTATCTTATCCACACTAAAGAGTATTGTTGTGTTTTGCACGCAGTTTTTTCTCTTGTTCTTATTTTTCTTCTTTTAATATTTTCAAATATGAGACTTTGATGTTTAAAATGTAGTGATTGATGTCATACTATTAGGAAAAATGTTCGTACGTTATATTCTTTTAATTCTAATTTAAAATTGTTATTACCGGCTGTATTTTATATATTTATGTTAAATAAATAAATAATAATAAGTTGTGTTTGATGATGTTATAAAAATTTGTCAACGTTTGGGGGCAAATTAGTCATGTACATATAATCTCAAGTCTCTAAGTTCAACGATTTAATCGGTTTTATTTATCATCGAAAAACATCAACAAATATGCTAAAACCCATTTCTACTAGATTTGAAGATGGATTAGCGACCAATTACCTTCTTGCAAAATCCCAAAGGAAAAGCTACAGTATTTCTTTTTTTAATCTTACGATACTGATTCCCATTTCTGAACTGCAACTTTGAGTTCTTAATTACATATTTTGATCATTTCTTCTTGATCGATAACATCTGGTGGTTTTTTTTTTCAACTTCATCATACGGATTGATTATTGATGCTGTATGTCCATATTCAAAATATCACGAATCTTTGTTTTAAAAACTGCATAAAGGACATTTAAATAATGGGCGAAACCCAAAACTTCATGATCTGTGGAGTTTGTCGATGACAGGTTGGCAAACTGTAAAATGCATGCCTTTCACCTTTCTGCTTCATCATAGCAATTATGCCAAGAACAAATGTTTCGTAAAACATCACAAATAAAATATACAACTAAATAATTTTAAGAAACGTTAGTTAGGTAAAAATTTATTGCTGTTTACACTTCTACATACATACATTATAAAATAGTATATATATCCATAAATTACAAAACTATATATACTTACGGTACAGAACACGACCACACCAAGGGGTATATGTGTTACTACAGCAGAAATTGATCTTAAGTCCTACTTATAGTCATTATCAACAATTTGTTTAGTTTTTTGAATATTTCATAAATTTAAGAATACGAACATCTTCATCCTCTTCTTGCTTGGCTTGGTATCTTTCATATGAGAGCGATGAACATCTGATAATAGATAATTCTGGAATAAACCATACATGTAAATGATTAGAAGTTTGAATGCATGCTTTTTGTTTTGAACCGTGTTTGCAATGGATAGCATACCCACTTAGAGCGAGTTTTTTTGAGCCTTTACTGGCGTATGTCCCTTTTATTAAGGTTATTTCATTTTTTCTGAGTTTTAATTCAGAGTTAGCTGCTTTGCAGTTTTGAGTGTTGATATAAGAGCAGCTAATGATTTTGTTTTCTTTTGTACGGGTTTATCCAATAATAGGGTTTCGCCTGCCAAATCAAAGAACATATATATTTGTGACTGCTTTTTGCCATCACGACTTTTTGAATAAATATTTCAATTTTTTTCAAACTCTTTCATACCTGCTGATTGATTTAAAATTAGCAGTATTCTCTTACTCATCTTACAATTATTTTTATTTCCAGCATTAACACAGTCCTCAGTAGCAGTTTCTCTGACAATGCCAGTTTTCTTGGCCTTTTACAAACAATTATTTTTATTAGTACCAGCATTAACACAGACATTTACAATTTCCTCCTTGCAATTACTTGCACTATCATAGGCAATGGTAGTTGTTTTCTGTTGATTTGACTGATCAACACAGGGCTCACAATTTTGATCTTTTGTTGGTGTACTGGCGACCTTCATAGTCTGGTAAGGGTTTTGTGGAGTATTCTATGGTAGATAAGAGACGTATATAGTATGTGTCAAGTATTTTTATTACTTTGTTTCACTCAGAAAAGGAGATGTGATCACCATTTTTTCTCACAAAGGTGATTTCTGTGCCCTCCTTGGCAATATTAGCATATACAAATTTACGCTTAGGCTTCGATTGTGGAACCTAACGTTGCTCAGCAGACTCTTGCGTTGAATTTTGAGGTTTTTGAATTTCTCTCGTTTCTACCTTTGAGTGCCTTGATTTTCAGTTTTTTCATGCGCAGAGAGCTAAGCTTTCTGACTCCAAGTTTGTTATTTCTGTTTTGAAGTTCCCTGGAACCTTGTTTTCCTATCGTGGGATGGGTTCTGACCCTACTTGTTATATGAGACGGTTTCCCATTTCAGGTTTACGTTTTTTTTTATTATTTGGCTGGGTTTTATTACTATTATACTGTTCACTTTCCGCCATTGTCAAAGGTTGAGTGACAAATGAACAAAATGTTCCACTCAATGAGAGAGTGCTACTTATTACAAGAAACGTCCCTAGTATATTGTAGAAGAAAAAGAAAAGAGCATTGTCCTAGCTTTTTATTGAGGATTCAGATATTGGTGGAATGAAGATGGCTGAGGTCCAATCCTGGTTCAGGAGAGGAAGGATGGGCACCTAAAACACTTTTTAACTTAAATCCCTCTAATACGAATTTCACTCCAAGACAAAAGGAGTGAGGTGTTGATAGTATAAATGTAGGAAGTCAGCTCCATGAAACGTTATTCGTAGAATATCTTTGAGGGCCTCAGTGTTTGGATGACGGATACTGGAGGCCTTTTCCTCGACATGTAACTAAAATATGAATTCGAGAGGTTGGCATGAGGGCTGTATGTGGTTAAAAGTGTTAAGAAAAGAGTTCAAAAGAACTTAGAAGACTCATTGAAAAGAGTATTGCAAAGGAGGAGATGGGTGTCTTTAATTTCTGTTGTCAAAAGTGGTCTCTCCACCCTGACAAGTCTCTTTCTACCCACTTTTTTGACCCCTTCCCTGGACGGTGTGAAACCCCTACATGGCCCCTCATAGACTTGAGGGGATTGAAATGTGTTGTTTGCTTTAACTGCTCTTGATCCGGTTGGGCCTTTTTGACAGAGCCTTCTTCCTCTTCAACGTTTTGTACTTTATGACGGCGTAGAAAGGTGGTACGTGAGACACCCAAATCCTTGGACTACACAAATTGAAATTTGTCGATCATGTTCAAGTTTCATTTTCTCAACTTGTATGTAAGCTAGAGAGTGCAAGTTTGTATTGTGATGTAACTAATTGTATTTGCTGTAATATATTGATATATATATTAATTTCAATCACTCAACCTTCATTAATTATTGAATTACAAAGTGATCAAATTTCTATGGACCAATCGGTGTAAGTAGTGAATTATAGATGTTCTAAGTATCTCACTCGAATCTTCACAACTTAGACTTATGGGAATTTTGAGAGGGAAAAGTCAGTTATTGAAATTTGATGTTTGTAAATTGTTGTATTAAAATTATCTTAAGAATATATGTACTTATGTATGTAGGCCATAAATCATATCATCAAAGGAGATGTTCAAATTATGCGTATATGTTTTATTATTAGGAAAAATATTTATTATTAATACGTTTATATATTCAGATATTTAAGAAATTTGGAATATTTAAATTCAATTTTACTACATACTACTTCTACAAAAAAATCTATTAATAGCATTTTATACGAAGGAATTGGTTGTTTTTTTGAGTACATTATAACTTATTGAATGCTAGAAAATGAAGATTTCATGGATATATGTTTACTTTAACAGCCCTGTTTTTTTTAAATAACATGCAACAGGGAAAATTGTAATTTTTTTGAAAGTCTGAAATAGGGACAACCTTGGATTAAACTCCCTGGACAACATTTTTGCAATTTTTTTTACCAAAAATGATGCTCTAAATTTTAAAAGAAAATGATCTTTGGATGACCCACTTAAGAAGCACATCTGCTTTCAAGCTACTTTAATTTGGGTCAGAAAGTTTACTCCTCTCATCTGAATTGAAGGACGTGGACATTGAACATTTTGGAAGGAATTTATATATGAGTGGGAAAACTGAGAATGAAGATTTACCAACTTTTGTAAGGGTGGAAGCACACTAAAGGAAAAAAGAGAGTAGGAGCTACAGAAGGGGCTCTGTAGAAAAATCAAGCAAAATACTGGCAGCACTAAAAGATGAAGCTCCTAATAAATACATTGCATATCAAGTAGCTAAAATACTTAATAAGCTGAAGATCCCCATTACCAGATGAATGCAAGCATATTTTAACTTCCAGCAATAAGAAGAGCTGCACTTCAAGTCAACTTTAGAAGATGCTTTTAAATATTTAGTACTGAGTTGTATCCTTTTTTTAAAATGCATTGTTTCATCTTGAGCGAGAAAGAGGGATTTGAAAAGATTTTCAAGATTTTTACGTCTTTAAAAAATGTTTGAGATGGAGTTATGTAGAAATTTACAAACTTATATTTACAGTAATTATTTATTGTACAACTGTTCTATAGGAAAATCCTCGGAGGTTATGTTACTTTGGACACACAATTTCATATTTTTACGTATTCTATGAAAACAATGGATTTTAGAAGGCATTAACAAAGATTTTAGAGAATTTGTATTAGCTGATACGTCATGGACAGCTATTGAAAAAAAGTTTTTAAGTCAATATTAAAGATATATCGTAGTTTTTAAAATGAATGGTCAAATAAAGCCCAGAGATCTACTCAAGATTATTCTTATGTTTTACCTGCTGTCAATGAATTTTTTTAATGGACACAAAGATTGTACAAAGCTCTTTAATTTACCAATAAGACACGGAATAAAAAGTTCATAAGAAGAAGATCATCCCAACGAGGAACTGCAAACGCCTTTATGAATATTGCCGCTCTTTTTTTAAATTTTAATTTATTTTCTTGTTTAAAATACAGTTACAATTGAATAAAATATAAATAGTAAAATTTTGATTAAATTTTGATTGTTGTTTATTATCTAATTATCTAAGAGTTTTTTAATAAAAGAAAATTGTTTTGGACTTTTACATTAGATTTTTTTTATTATTACGGAAAATCCTTATTGTAAATTAGTTACAATCATTAATTGATTCATTTCATTACGAGGATACTTCAACAGTTGGCTTGAACCGCTATTAGAACCGTTGTAAAAAAAAGTTCTGACAACCCCCCTAAAGACATAAGTTAGTTTGAAGAAGAAAAAATGTTAAAAGAAGAGACAAAATGAACAGTTAATAAATTATGAACACTTAAAGATCGAAATTCATTGGAAAATAGTTAAACATTGTATGTTTAACATTCAGAGTAACATGAATAGAATAGTTTTTAGAATTGGAGTACGAATCATCCAAATATATTTACTATTTTTTCGGTAAAGTCTCCATACGACTGTTTGGTATTCGGAAAAGTGTATATCAGCAACAGGTGTTTTTAACAAAGTGTTATAGATCCATTTTAAATACAGTTAAATTTAACCATCCAATAGCTCTTCGAACTTGGAGTAATTTTAGTTATATTTATTCATTATCTTTTGAAATTGAAATATTAGATAAATTTTATCTTATTTTATTGTAATATATGGATAGGGTGATGTATAAGTTTGTGATAATATGATTTAGTTAATAAATTTATAAATAAGCATAAACTTTTGTGATTAATTTGTAATATGAGTTAATTTAAGAAACGTCTGTTCGAAATACACATCCGTTGCCCGGATTACATGGAGTAGACAAAGATGCACATGGGCAGAGGGATATTTTTTTGAACGTTGCAATAAATAATTCAAATTACAATACCACTTTTAAAATACTTATTAAAAGCATCTTCAAAGTTTCTGCACATAACTTTGTAATTTTAGAAATATATTTTTGAAAATTTACAGAATGACCATTTGTATTAAAAAAGAAGCAAAAACAATATGTTTAAGTGATCACAGAGATCACGAACGGCTTAACTGAGACAAGCAGGTGCTGATTGTTTGGTGGAGGTCACCGTTCGAAGGTCCTCATAGATATCCCCGAAGCTGACATAACAGTTATACAGTGATCGTAGACAGGATCAACGTCAAGAGTCTTCTCATCTGAGGGGAGGAGCATCCTACCTAATGCGGCACTCTTCATGTTGTTGAGATGTCCCTCGCAACGTTAAAGATGGTTCATCTTCATAGTGGCTGTGAGGAGGGGCTTCTCCAACCTCACCCAGGACTTTCAACACAACTTTTTGACATTTTTGAACACAGCCGTGTGTCTTAAGTTGAAGTTATTAGCAGGACTACGCAATTACTTTGATGGGTCTTTTTGAAGGGGCTCTTGAGACATCTGCATTAATGATGATCATTTCCCAAAGCTCTCCTTCCTTTCTATGGTCTTGTTGTGTTCCATTCTCTTCTTAACATTTTAGATGGTTTAAGGAGGCATTCCCATCAGCGTGACCACCTCTGTTGGAGTATTAACCACACGAAGAAGAGTTGATGCTCTAATCCTTGAATCTCACTGATATGACATTTCTAGTCCAATTTAAAAAATTCAAAAAGTAACATATGCTTAAGATATTTGGCTACCTATAAAATGACAAACAGTTCTAATTTCCTCACCAAAAAACCTTTCAAATCAATATAATACAGTTGTGTAACTTTCAAATTTCCATCCGGTACTAAAAAGAAAGGCCTCTTTTTTTATGAACCGGAATGTGAAACCTGTTTTTATTTAATTTTTTTATGGGTGTTATTTCACAAAAATATATATCAAACACACATAGCATCATAAAACATAAATTAAGAGGCATTGCAAAAATAAAAATATATAATAAACATCCCATTTGTATTCCTTTAAGGTATACAAACCGAAAAATAATTTTCAAAAAAAAAAAAATATGCAAACATTGAGAGAGGTAAAACAAACAGGTAATGGTTAAAAAATACACATACAACATTCACAACTTTGCCACAACTCAAAAAAAAATTGTATAATTCGAATTTGTACTAACCAACCAAAAATAGTGAAGAGTTGTCATTATATAACATAGTGTATTATTTCCTTCATGCAGACTTACATAAGTGAACATACTTATTACACGCAGTTAATGAATAGATAAAAAGAAACCCCAAAAATAAAAAGGATTTAATTACATGATAAATTGTAAACCAATTATATTTTACACTCGTAAACATCAATTGAAGTTCTATAAATATTCGTATAAATGTAAAAGATTAAGACAAAAATATACTTATTTTAAATTCATCTTAAAAACATGAATTTTGTATTTCAGCAAGATTTAATCTGTTATTCTTACAGTAAAAATATTAATTTCTCAATTTTCATAAAAATGTCAATGAAATACTAATTACTTTATGCAAATTTTATGAAACCAATCATATCCATCATTTTTGATGAGGTTACGTGTATCATATTAAATGGGAATCAGTCCTCACATTGAAAAAAAAGAAGAATCCAAGAGATCAGAAGGAAAAAAAAGGAAGAACTTTTAAGCAAAGCAGTTAATTAAATTTACTCAACCTTGACTAGAAATAGCTAATTATACGAATACATTCTAAACAAGGTATTATCAAAATATAAAAAGAATTCCTAACTATCTAATGACATATTTCAGGTTCTTGCCAAAAATTATGGGGCAATAAAATGGGGATTCAATGGAATATGAAGCATTTATATTCATCTGGGAGTGTATATGTAATATCCCAGTTGACTGACGCAGTGTTAACGTAAAAGTAGTAGCCGCCCGTGGATTTTTGCTGCCATTAGGGAAATATTACATTTTTTCTACAATTCTACAAGGATACGAGAAAAATAACAAATTACTCAATAAACGAAGATTTTTAAGCCCGCCCTATCAGTATTGCCTAACTCGCCTTTAGAAATAGAAGCAGAGGTGTCTTTACCTTTTCCTTCTTGTCCCTGTTATGGCATAGGTACTCTTTTTATGGGAAATGAGGTATGGAAAAGTCTCCAGTCTAATCAACGAACCGGATCTGATCCGCAAAAATTTGGAGGATGATTCATTTAGAACCTAGGAAAATTAGAGTAAAGACCCCAGAAAAAGCAATTTAATCATCTGTACCATCCCTAACAAGCCCACTCATGTCTATAATTCTCTGTGCATGTGTGGTTTCATAGGAATATATTTAAAATACTTTTTATTCAACCAAAATAAGGAAAGATTTTTGCAGGGTCTAATGTGTTTTCTACGCTTTTTTTTTTCTTTCTTCTTTTTAAATAAGACATATCCTAGGTAAATGGCTTTCATTTCCTAGAATAAAATATATTTATTTTTAATTACAAGTATATGTGTTTTCCTTACATACTCCAAAGCTCAAGAATCATAGTTCGTTGTGCGTAGGATTTTTATTTTATTATATAGATGGTATATATATTACATACCTAGATAGAGTTGGAGGGTATCTGGTACATTGATCATGGTAAAAAAGTTGCAGAGAAAAATGTTTGAGCAATATTTTTCCCAGGAAAATCGTTGTGTACCTTATCATTGCAAGACCAAATCGTTGTGGGCAATATCATCGTGAAGCAACATCATTTATATATTTAGGTATTCAGAACCATTTTGTTGTTTTGAATATCTGTATTTAAATTATTATAAACGTGTAGTTGTTTGTTTAAGGAGGTAATTATGTTGCTGTTACTTTTATGTAATGAGTTTGAGGATAATACACGGCCTTAATTCCAAGCCAAGATAAAATATAAACATACAGGCTCCAGCGTCTAAAAATGCAAATTTTTTGGGTAATACAAAAAACATCATGAAATTTGAAAAATTTAATTCATAAATACAATCAAGGAACACCTTATTTATATTCTAATATCAATATATTCGTCTTTTGACTTAATGACCAGTTCCAGCCGGATGCGGAACTTTGCAAAGCAGTTCTTTACAAACTCGGCTCTAGATAAGCTCAAACATTGGTGATGGCTGCTTTCAGTTTGTCTTTTTTTGTGTATCAAACTCCTGAAAGCTTCCCGTTGAGGTGCCGAAAATACCAAAGCCCCGGGCGAACAGGCGGGCCGTGGGGAGGCAAAGTCTTGATTTTAAGCCTTAGATTATGAATAAGGCTTATTTACATTACTCACCAAAATAGACACCGAATTCAACTTCAACTCTGATAACAAAACATCACAACTTACTTTTAAAAGGCCTAATTTTCAAAGCGGTCATTCACAGTCAGAATAGTATTATCTTTCTATTAAGGCCAACTTGTCTGAGCATATAGGGATATCCTTAAGCAATATTATCAGCTTTTTAAGTTTGTTAAAATTCATTGAATCTATTAAAATCCATAAAAGGTCAAATAACCAAAAATTTGCTTGGATTAGGATCTTTTTGGATAATAAAAGTTTACTTATACCGTAGCCAAGTAGTTTGGCTCCGGATGCAAACCACATCCTATCTTTAAAACGACATATTATGGTATAAGAGTACCATATTTTTAAACATAATACTAAAATCGTCAAGAAATATTTGGATGAAGTTCCTTTGTAATGGCTGAAGCCCTTTTGGGCTTCAGCCTAGTCTGACATAAATTATCTTTACAGCATATGAGCGTTTACAAATATCAAGGACACCGTGTATCAAAGTTGAGTGTCCTCAATTATCTAATAACTGAGATATGGGCAAAACTTGAGCCAAACTATAATATTAAGATCTGTTGACCACTTTGAGCGTGTGATTGACATCAAAGGACTTCATATTAAATAAAATATCATTGTTGTCTTCCGTTTACGATATGTCAAAATATCATGTCTCTAGTAATAAATAGTTAAGAAATCAAAAAAGAATATTTAATTAATCAAAAATGTATCATAATTAAGTTACACCCGGTATAAGACTATTTTTACGAAAATTAGGCACACATTGTCATTTTTTTATCATATGACTACTTTATTTAAATATATGTTCATAACAAATCGATCAATAAGTCCTGGCGCTAGATAGGATAATAACATTATTTTTTTGCCAAAATTCATTCTATCCTTTGCATTCCTCTCCAGTACGTCCAGATCGCTGACAATATACATTCCAGTTACTTTTAATTGTACAAAAAGCAAATTCATTGGGAAAATTAGATCCTCAGCACATGAACAATCGTTATTGCCTCAGGTTCCATTCACATAGGCAATGGACATGAAGAAATTCATCAAGCTTATTATACGTATATGGATTCTTTTATATCCTGGTAACTTCTCCACTTTATTTATATTCCCCTTACTTTCCTAAACAAACCATTTACCTAAAAACTCTGGCTCAATTTCAATGAATCTGTTAATTTGACAAGGCATAAGTTTTGCAAGAGTTTGATGAGACATTTGACAACTTACATCTCCTTTGATATGACACAAATAAGTATACTATTTAGAATTAGGCAACCCAATAAAGGATCATTAACTGGACAAACATTATCTAAGCTGTCATGACTTTACTGTTTTGTCCCCCCCCCTCCTCCTGAAATTATTGATTGACAAATTATTTTCATTTAGAATGACTCCCTACAAAATTGTCGATCTATAAACCAGCACATATAATTGCCGTTGGCTCTGTCTACATGGTTGTGCAGTAAAACGTGGACTGTTAATTAATGTAAAGAATATATATTGAGCTATTCTAAATAATATTTGTGGACTTCTAATGCACTGTACCTTGTTTGAAAATTGGAAAGTTTCGTAATGTGTCCAAATATTTGCCCATCATTTATTTGATGAAACCATGAATTGACAGGTTTTAACTTGTATTCACTTAAACGATCATGAAACAATTTATCAAGCTATTATTTCCAGAATCTTAAAGAATGGAATCTGCCTGTACGTGATCCTCTACATAGATCTTGTATTCAGAGGATTATCAATTAACTTTTTCACTTCATTTGGGTTAGAAGGTTTAACTGAGGATTTAAGGGTTTATTTAAAATCGAAGCTGCTGACCAAAAGGTATCAAGTAACAGTAGGTAAATTAATAATAGTAGCTCTGAATCTAGTTCAGACTCAGAAGACGATGGAAGAAAACGAAAAAAAAAGATGACTCTTCAATTTGAAAAAAGTTTATAAAAGTGGAAGGAAGAAATCCAGGGGACATTAACTTTGAAAAACAAAATGATCTGACTAATCTTATGATAGTTTATATTTATGTTACACATACGCGCGAGTATTGTTTGTGCTTGCCGGTAGTTTTTTTTTTTTTCTCTGCTTCTAATTTTTTTTCTTTGAAAAATTTATAATATAAGTCTTTGAAGTTTGATTGATGTCACACTATAAGGAAATGTGCTTGTACGTTATGTTCTTTAAATTATAATTTAAAATTGTTATTACGGGCTGTATTTTATATGTTTGTGTTTAATAAAATGGTATGTTGGTAAAAACAAAACAAAAAAACTTTAAATTATATTTATTTTTTATTTTTCTAATTGTAAATTTTGTCCAATTGTCGAAAATGTGGATAAATGCGTTATCTAAGTAAGGTTTTGATTGCCAAGAAGATAAACACTAATGGTAAAATATAAGAAAATCCATTAAAAATAATGGAGTTATTTTTACTAAACCCTATATATAAATGTATGTACAAAAGTTCCTATATACATATATATATGTAAGATAAATGTGGTAATCCGTTTTAAATTTTGTCTGTTGTGATAACTATGCCAATAAAAATGTTGTCAAGTATAGTTAAAAGGATTGTTTTTCAATTACTTTGTTCCATATTGTCGGTTGGTTGATGTTTCAAGATGGAAACAACAGAAGCCATCTTTTATTCCATTCCTCAAATATAAAATATGTAATCCACACTAAAATCCAATAGTTATAATTGACAGTACATGTTGTCCTTATTTTTACCTTCTTCCCCTTTCCTCAGGTAACAGGTGATTGTAGTTGATCTTATGGACCTTCATGACAGCTAAGCTATTTTCCTCCAAAACATTCTTCAAATTGTCAGGGTTACCATTTTTTTATGCCCAAAATAAAGGCAACTTTCATCAAATAATGAAGAAGAAAAAACACGCGCAACAAACGTTTTACTTGTCTTATCCCTAAACTTAGTTTTTTCTATACAAATGATATGAAATACTTTAAATTTAATATGACGTCATTGTAGTACACATCCTCAGAACTTGTCAATACTAATGACTTAACACTAAAAACATCTATACCAAATTTTCAATGAAGCAGAAAGACATATTTGATATGTAAAACTTATTTAGACCATATTTTATATGAGACGCGTACAGAACGAAGCCCCATTCAAGTGGTTTTAATTTTTTGAAAATTGTCATTAAAAAAGATTACAATTAAAAATCTTAATACAAGGATCTGTATTTATTTTTCCATGCCTTGCCACATTATATATTTCCCGCGCAGTTTTCAAATGACAACCAAAGAACAGAGCCCTAAGATACTGACAGAGAAATCTTCACATTTTGAAGTGTAATCATTGAAAGTTTTCTCTTCTCTATCAATGTTTAATGTAGATAGCGCCATTGTAGTTTTAGTGAATAAATATTATTAATTATGCCTCATTTGATAGAAAAATTATTGTCTTAATAAGATTTTACATTAATTTTATTATTAATTACTTCATCATCCAATGATGGATTATATAATAGGTATACTTTTTAGTATATCAAAACTGAGTTAATATTCACAAAACTTAAATAAATCTTTTAATTATGGTTAATAATATATGTATCACTGAAAAATACTTGTTATACTTTAAGTATTAGTAGAAAGGAGTTATTTATTAACTAAGATAATCTTCAAATGTGAAGTGGATGGTTTAGATCAAATTAAATTTAAGGATGAATTAACCTTTAAAATAAAGAGTACCTGTAAGCTAATTAATGGTTTTTTGTTTTTGTTTTTTAAATATGAATTTCCAATAATTATAAATATATGCAAATATTTGAAGTTGATTAAAAAAATAATAAAACCGGAAGAGAATAATTTTTAAAAACTAATGTGATTAACATGCATAACATTCAGGTATTAAATTCCTATTTCAATCGTGGTTTAACTTTGATAAACTCTAATACCTAGGCAGGTAGATACTATACCGAGTGGTCCCTTGAAATATGAACACTTCAACAAAATACAATATATTAAGAAACAATACAATTTCAATATAAATAGATGTATGTCTGAGCTCTCTTAAACCTCTATGTAGCCGCCTTTAGTGGCAAATTATGATTTCCAGGAGGCGTCAGGCATCAGGGCTGTAGGGGAGCCAAAAGTGTCAAGAAAGAGTTCAAAAGAACTCAAAAGAGTCTAGCAACGGAGGAGATGGTTTTTTTTAAACTTCTGGTGTCAAAAGTCATCTCTTCACCCTTACAAGGCTCCTTCCACAAACTTGATCGATAGTTTTCTGGACAATCTGGTATGAAACCCCAAGATCGCTTGCATGGGCCTTTATGGACTTGAGCACAAGGGCCTGGGCTATTTTATTTAACTCCTTTCGATCCAGTTTGGCCTATTTGACCGAGACCTTCTTTCTCTCTAACATTTCAGACTTGCTGCCACCGTAGAGGATACTCCTGGAGATGCCTTACTGTTTGGGGTCTGCAAATGGAAATTCGTCACTCACGTTCAAATATAATTTTCTAGACGTAAGATAGAGAGCACAGTTTTGTCTTGTTTTATAACTAATTGTTTATGCATTTATATATCAAAATATGAATTAATTTCAATCACTCTACCTTTACCTAAACTAATCATCCAATTTCGAAAACAACCAATGCTCAATAAATGCTGAATACATTTTTTAGTATTATTCAATTGGATATTTAGCGTCCATAACGGCTTCTACGCAACCTTGGACACGGAAGAAGGTCTTGATAATAGTCTCCTTTGACAGATTCTGGAATTGTTTTAGAATCCTGTGTTACAAGAGGATTTGTTGGTGTGTCGCTTAAGTGCATCCACAAAAAGAAGTCTATGTAGTTGAGGTCCCTCTGAGCTTTGAGGCCAAACAATGGGTACAACAAAGGCGGAAACAAACATGTCTGACATTCTGGTCTCATTTTGTGATCAGCAAACATTGATGTTGATTCGTAATCTCTTTCAGACTCTTACAATTCTATTCTGACTCTCTAAACAAATGGCCTGCTCAAATTTGTTTGCAATCTCAACGTTGTGTCTTCTAGCACGGATTGCAATAATGACACTCTACCTTTTCCAGGATTGTGGAATAAATACTTTGTTGATTGATGCCCTTTTTTTAACGGACGCTCAACACTATCGGTTAGCCGTGAAAACAACAAAAACAGCCGACCTGCGCAGGCACTTACAGTTCGTTGACAACCACACGCTGTATACTATATAATCCTTTCAATTTGCCTTCGACAGTCAACTTTGTATTATTTATTCTACCATAACTAATCCTTTCACACCAGCTCATATTAATGTCTTGTAAATTATTCCAATTTGCTTCCCCTTCGTCTTCATTGATAGGACAATAGATTAATGAAAATACGAGTATGCCTGCTCTATTTTAATGCCTTCATTTGAAAGCAAACACTAGAACAGTACTATTGTTCTTCTTAATATCTATTAATTAATGCAATATTCAAATTAACATTATCGATTCAGTCTATTGTGTAGGGTGTTTCAAGTCCCCCAGCTAATACAAAAATATCAGAGGTACATATTTTGTTGTCAACTAACGATTCCCTCATTTCTCTTGATACGTCATTGCTATTTCATAATTTATTCAGTTTAATAAATAAACGAAATAATAGGGCATCAGCATTATCGTCGTTTGTAGATACGGTGACAGAGAGTAGTGCCATATTAAGACAAATTGATACAACTCCCTGTTTGATAATTATAATTATCACATATAGGAGACAATAGCGCCCCATGCATTCCGGCTTTTATGTATTAGCCCATGCTACAGAAAGTCATACCACTTTGCTGATAATATATATATTCAAGTTTGATCATGCACTATTAGAGATAGCATAGGTGTAAGGGCACGAAGAGAAGGCATGAGTAAGACATAGGCTATTACTGAAATAAGACCATTGTTATTATCAACACCTTGTTGATGATTTGGGGTGGAAAATGAATTATTCCTGTTAAGAAAAATTATATTTAAATTTATGTATATTTAATTTATTATGCATTGTAGAATCAGGTTATGCTTAAGATAGGGGATAATTCTTCTTCCAAGGAGAGATATTAACACACCCACGACTTATTAAATAAGTAACAAAAAAAGAATAAAGGGCACAAGCATCAACAGTTTTTCCTTTTCTAATCAGCAAACTTAGTTTTTTCTTCACATAGATCCCTTATTTGGTTATAATATAGTTATGCTCTCTTTCCAAAAGGACATGAATAAAATTATTGTTGATACATTGTCGTAAGCCTATAACTATTTTAATTTTTTTTAGATTAAGTTAAAGAAACCTTTTCATATCGAGGAGCAATTATTTTCAGATGTCATAAATTATACCATTTCTGTAGATATATGAAAAAACTTTCACCTTTGCTGTAGAATTTAAAATTCATTTTTCATAACAAATGTAATAAATAACAATTTTACTTCACCATTTAGGATAAACTAAATAAACAACGTTATTCTTTCTTGAAAGTCATTGGTACCATTTTAATAACTTAGGGAAGCGTGTATTTGAAGATATAATTAATATAATAATTACTACAACATCAAGTTTACTGACACGGTTCTGCCAAGGCCATATACAAGGAATTAAATAAATTAATTCCTTGAAAATATTTGAAATATAATTTGGGACACGAAAGTAGGAAATACTGGTCACATGAACGGAATTATTAATCTATCAAAACTCATTCTCGATAATCTATTGAAATCTGCTAAGATTTTAGGTTATCCACAAGCCATTGTTCAGACCAGAATGGATCTACTCCTTAATTGAGAATATATCAGCTAACTACACGTCCTTCCCAAAAAAGTATAACATAGTTGCAATGTGGGATGTTTATGGGAAGAAAAACTCTGGATGGCGAGATGATTTCAAGTAATTTTATTAATTATACTAGGCCTATCGTCATTATACAAGAACTTTCAATTGTCCTCAAATCAAGTGGAATAATTTTCATTTTAAAAATCGTGGAGACAAAATATGGCAATGCTATTCTAGGAATAAATAGATAAATAGCAGTTGGTATGATTGACTTATTTGATTAGCTAACAACTGATTTCTAGCTTTTTTTCTGTTTGTTTCTATAGGAAATGTTGTGTGATACAATAGAGGTAATAATGTGATTTAGTACAATGCTCTTACAGGGTGCAACAATTTTTATAACACTTAATGAAGCATGAATCAAGTATAAGATTTAATTGAAATTACATTAACTTTTTTATTTTCTTCTCCCTCCTTTGTTCCTAGCAACGACAGATAACCCTTTGCTGGTTATTTTATATTGCACACACAACCTCATCAAAACTTATGGGTACTAATTTGATTATCAAAGTTAACATGAAGTAATGAATATTTCATAGAATTATTCACACTAAAGACAAAAATTTAATGTTTTTAGTATAAGAAGAACAAATTATGTGTTGTTAAAATCCCAAACTTATATTGTTAAAATTATCTTTAAAAAAGAAGGTATTTTTTCTCAATCTCTTACATTCATACAAGTATTTTTAACATTTAAAAGATATTTACCAGTGGAATATTTAAAAGATATTTACAAATGGAACATTTAAAAGATATTTACCAGTGGAACATTGATTGAATAGTTTAAAAAATGATAGATAATTTAAAATGACGTAATTATTAAAATCGTCTAGCTGCTTACCGAGTAATTAAATAAATTTTGTTGAGGGGCCTTCTGTTTTACCAAGCTCACAAATTGCGTTATAAAAAGCATGTTCACTAACAGAGGGTGAAAAAGCTATAAGTCCTACCAAAACTATGTCAATACATGTAAGTAATTAATTTACATATTGGTAACACCTTGATTTGACTGGTGTCTATAATCTTTTTTCTTTATTTAATTAACAAGTTGTATAACTTTTAAAATGTTAAAGCTTATAACTTTTTTAATTCACTTATTTTGAAAGTTTTATAATTTCATTTTTATCAAGTGAAAATAAATTCAATTATGTAAATACTTATACCGTTGATGATAAATTTTAATTTCTGTGGCTGATTTTTATTATTTTTCTACCAAGATATGTGGTCTTTAGAAAATTTGTTTTGAAATTGAATTTGCCTATTTCATAAATTAACGCCTTCCCTTCCTTCCATGAGTTATAAAATACCGTGCAAAAACTAAAATTATACACCCTCAATAATGCTAAGAAATAAATGTCCTTGTGTAGTTTTCAATATCATTTTGAGTCATGCTAGAAATTGAACTAATCAACACTCGAATAATTTAATTGGATTTCATAATAATTCAATTTTGAAGTAAAGTCGAATTTTCCACCAAAAATATTTCGGACGAGCTAGATTAGTTTTGATACAATTGTCAGCATTAGTAAAGTCGATTATTGTTTGAGTTTGAGTAATACTAGAAAAATATCATGGGTTCTCTCTTCAGCTCATTTGATCTGTTGATACTTTCTTATATATATATCAGATGACTCTATATATTTAAGAATTGAAATGTGTTAAATACATCTTGACTTACCCAAAGTTACCTTACATATATTTATACATTTTCACTTAAAGGAATTTTTCCTCTTAAGGATTTTGCCGTATAACAAAGGTATGACATAATTGCCAATTTTTTGTTTTTTAATTATAGGTTGGAAGTATACCTTTAGTATTTACTGTTGAAGTATTTCTTTTTTTCTAGCTATAGAATTTTTCTTCGATTTCTCAAGCCTCAACTAAGCCCATGACTATGGTTTATTAGGGAGGGTTCTTCACTAATTATAATTTAAAGCCCTGAAAGTTATTGCTAGGTAATAAGTCCTTTCGAAATAGAGACATCATTCAATGCCTCCATTGTCGATATAAACACTATTCCTTTTTTAGATATTCATTAATATTTCTTTTTTTTTTAGGATTTATCACTGAGATTCAAGAGAATGGGTAAAAACAGGTTACCTCATCTATCAGGTGTGTGCATGCAAGAAAGAATTTTGCTTATTATAATCTTCAACTCTCACTAATAATAACCTTTAAAATGAAAAGATTCTGTGGTTTAAAATGTGTCTAGTTATTTTGGTAATTTTTGTACTTGAAACATTTAAGTTATCATGACATTTTCTTATGCAAAGTTCTTAGAAATAAATTATTATTTACAGATTTACAATGTCTTTGAGTTTATTTTTATCATTCTTATAACTCTTTGCCAATCTTAAAAGAGCCAAGCATGCCATTTCAGCACTTTTTTATCGTCATGAATGAGCCTAGAACTGAAAATGCGTTGCAAGAGAAGTATATCTCAATATAAATAATTGAATCTCATTAAATGTAGCTTTAAAAAAATATAAAGTTATATTCAACCCTATCTAGTTTGTCCGTTATAAGCCTTTAAAGATTTTGCAAATTTATCTGGACCTCCCATATATTGCCCCCACTACTGAATGGAGTTCCATTTTCGATGGATGATCTTGAATTTTGTTATGCAAGTCTATTATTATTGCACATAATATATGTCAAATTAAAGAAAATCTAATATTATCCTGGGCCCTAGAGGTAGGAATCTCTAGTTTTAAATTTAGATTAGTCGATGCTATGATCTTCACTTCTTTTTATTGATTAATTATTTGAAATCATTATTTCATAATGTAATATGTTAAAGTAAAATTTCTGAGCATTTTTCGCTTTATTTTTACAACAAAATTAATATAGTTAAGATTATCCAATTTAGATGGTTCCAAACAGTTCTCTAGGTAATCTTCAGTTCCTGGACAATGGAATAAGTGATCAATACCGGTTCAACTCAACGATTTCCATTATTGAATCGACATATTCGACGTCCATATTACCAGAACGGAATTGTAGGAACCACCGCTTTGCTGTTGCAGTCGACACTGTATTGGGTACATAAACAGCACAAAAAAAAAATTCGGCCTGTTCCTCCTTTTCACCTTGGCTGTAGTGATACTAAAGAATGTATCAAACTTCCCCTTTTTTACTTCCATTTTGCTTAAAGGTTAAGAAAACTTTATTTAAAAGGGTTCCAACAAAAATTTAATTTTTTAATTAATCATGAGATTTATTTCACAAAAAACTTTATGCAAAAAACCTCAGACCTTTTTCTTTAAACTAATATATAATTATGTAAGCACAGGTATGGGTTATTTCTGAGCCGATCCCCATTCTTCCAAAAACTTTGATTCTTCCTGCCTGATTCTGATGCATCAGTACACCCCTACAAACAGAAACCATCTCCAGTAATCAGGCATAGGCTCCAAGAGGTGACAATTTCTCCAAAAAAATGACCGAGTTTTTTTTGTTTTTTTTAGTTGAAGTAATACTCGAATACAATACTAATCTATACTGTACATCAGTATTCAGACATAAATACTATATAGCAACTTAGATATGTAGAACCATGCAAAGTAAGGGGAAAAGAAGAATAATGCAGAGTGGAATCCCTCGTGTATATATCTAACATGTACATACACTGTATATATATATATAGATATATTTTGAAAGACACACACACACACACACCCAAAAAAAGTTTAAAATATGCAAGGCTATTAATGCAAAAAAAAAAAAATATGCATAGAAAAAGATGATTATTTAGTACGCCCACTTTTGTTCATATGAGAGGAAAGATTAAACAATCATAACAATAATAGAATTGACACACCCAGAGTAAATAAGTTAGTTACTCCATGACTATACTTTAGTTAGGAGAAAACCTTTAAAAGGGGGGTGGAGGTGTTAAAATCAAATTCAATTTTAACTCTACTTTTTGGATGAAAAAAACATCTTTTAAGCACTATTGATAAAATAATTAATATGTCAACTTTTTCCATATTTTTATTTCAGCGGTTGTTCCAGGATGTCCAATTTTGAGGGTCATCTGTTGATGTAATCTTCTGTTGTATGTTATGAATGTAAAGTTTCAGTCTTAAATGGGCGTTTTTTGAGCTCTATAGCAATTTAAAAATGACTTTTTTAACGATGTTCTCTATTGTAAAGGGATTCAAAAGTTTCAATTTTAAAGTACTGTTGCTCAACTTTAAAAGCTAGAAATTTAAACAATATGGCTGAATTTCAAAATGTTTCATTAAAGTGCCTTTTTCAAGACATACATCAAAATAAAATCCTTATTTTTAATATTGAAGAAAAACAAATGGTAGTCCAACGAAATACTTCCGATACTCAAAAGAATTTGAAGAAGAGCAGCAATAATCAGCTGGGACAAGGGAGGAAGGAGAGAAGGAAATAAACAAGAACATTGCAAGAATGACTCAGATGTTGATCCTTTGAGTATAGGAAGGACTTAAAATTACATCTCTTCAACAACTCCTCAAAGTTATTGAGATAGTTTAAGATTTAGATGGAGATTTAGTAAAGTAACGTATCTCGAAAAACACGTTCCGTTCTATTATACATCACCAAGAATTAAAAGATCTTGTTCAAAGGGCACTACCTTGCACTACTGATGAAAGTTATAAAGAAACTATGAAAATATTAGTAGATTTGTATGGAAATGAACGCTTTGTAGTTTCAAAATTGGTTAATAAAAACTGCCTTTGCCATCTTTCAAGAATTATGCGAATGTCCTGTTTCAATTTTATGATAATGTATTGGATTTAAAACGAGTTTTAAAGGGCAATAGTGTTGATTTAGATTAATTTAACACCTGTTAATTTGTAATAAAAAGGGAGGATGTAAATATTTCTGAATTTTTGAGGCATATTTTGATTGCCGCAAAGGTAGCTGAATGCCGTAACTTTGGTCGTATGGATAAGACTGTAACAAGACCATGCAATTTCTCTAATGTGGTCGTGAAGATGAAAGATGTATGCCAAAATTGTAATGATACAAGACATGCATTATACAAATACCTAATTTTATGAAATAAAAGTATTTCGAATCGATAAATTCAGGCAAGATAATTTGCACTTTGTTTTAATTGTCTGAGGAGGGAGCATACGACTCAAAACTAGTTATACAAAAGTACTTGCATGACTTGAAATAGAAGGCATAACTCCCTCCCTCATACAGATAATTCAGTATCTAACAAAAGTGAAATTAACGTGGCCACACACGAGTAATATAAGATCAACTTTATTGATGACAGTATGCACTGAGATCGAATTTAAAAGAAGGAACCCGCCTCCTTGTTTTATTGGATAATGGCTCTCAAATTAGATTTATAACTACTCGACTAATCAGATCAGTAGGGTCAAATGTATTGAAGACATCGATGTCAATTAGGGGAGTAGCTAATTTGGAGAGTGAAATTAAAAATTATTTTGTACATGAAATATTTTAAGGGTATTGAATGGATTGCTAATAGGTATGAAGGCTTATGAACTTAATAAGATGTCTGACTATGGGCTAGTGGTACGTAGAATTGTCATTGAATACCCTTATATTAATAATCAAAACCTTGCCAACCGTATAGATCTCCTTGAAAAGATAGATATTCTCATTGGCACGATTTGTTATTTCTACTCCTGCACGATTTGGAGAATCAAATGAATCCTTCGTCAAACATACTAGATTTTGATAGGGAATTTGTGGTGACAAAAATGCAATTTCTGAATATTGTGATAAAAACAATTTGAAAATTCCTTATCTATTGAAGAACAGTGTCCTCAAAGGAAATTTGATTTTTGTGTTAGAAGACTTAAAAGTGGTGCTATAAAGGCACCTCTTCCATTAAGGAGAGTGCACTACCTATTGAAAATACAAGTAATGTTGCCTTAAAACGGTTTAATTGATGTGGACTTTAAATTTAGAAAGAATCCTAGCTGTACAAGTTATGGATAATTCGTTACGGGATGAATATGCAGAATTGGTGCCTGTTGAAGAATTTAAATTTTCAGATACCTCCAAGGCGTATTACATACCTAATCATGAATTATTAAAAGAAAGCTCAACGTCTACGAGGTTACGAATTGTATTTGATGGGTCAATACTCTCAGAGACAAAGAGCTCTCTGAACTCTTCTTGGATGCTAGGCCCTAAACTTCAATGCGATCTTTTACACTGTTGAGGTTTTTATAAGATTGGTCATTTATCTAACATTTCGAAAATTTACAATATATTCAGAAGCAATAATTTTAGACGCAAGCAATAACTCTTTTGGTATAACTATAATATGTTTTTCTTCATTTGATAAAAACATAGCATTTAATATCCAACTCTTCATCTGATTGAAACTTCTTAATAATATCTCCCAAATAACGGATCCGTTCACAACGTATCAAACTTCTAGAAGATAGAAGTTTCCCCTCCAAAGACAAGGCTTCATTACAAATGGTATTTTTTTAATTTGAACAAAAAAATTAAACGTCTAATCCACGCTGTAAATCTCACCATTTTATTCCAATTAGAAACATTAATAATAAATGTATCCAGACCATACGGTTAATTCTTTAAAACAGTATTTAAGAGCAGCAGCCCATCCCTTCTGAAAGAGATAAAAAAATACACACCATTCAACTGATGAATCGGCACAACAGATTTTGTTTAGTTGACACTGTATTTTCTTAATTAATTTTGACATCCAATTGAACCTATTCATTTTGGGGATCTTAAACATATCCGAGACTATGTGTCTCCTTCATAGCTAAAGATTTGTGTCCATATTCTAAAAAATACTCATCCAAATAAGACAACGATTTTGTACGATTTTTTCAGCCATTTTCTTAATGGAAAAATGCCAAGTTCATTTAATTCAATTAAGTAATGAACAAGTTTCTCAGCCTCCCTTTCATTATTGGCTCCTGTAAGAAGGTCGTCGACATAAATATCCTCGATAGTGTCTGTGGAGCCATGAAGAAATTGTTCTGACAAATTTTTGGCACTTCACTGAACTGCTGCAGTTGAAGAATGTGCGGCACTAGATGTTCCAAAGGCACGGTGTGTATGTCTGTATTCTTTGAGATTACCATATCCTCCCTCTCTTCAACAAAATCACAAAATATTCATATGATCCACAAAAGTTTATTTTATTCATTGTTCGGCGTTCCTTCTCTAGTTTGTAATTATGCGACCTTTTTTGTATTTGTAGCTGTTGTTTTTCATTCTTATTATTAGTTATGTTAATTAAGACCTTATCGTGAATACACAAGTGTTTCAACTGTGAAAAGAGATTAGCCCAGCCACAAATTGGGAAGGGAGAATTGGGTTCTTTCGATATTATTTTTCAAAATTCCAGCGGACCATAAACTCAAAAAATGATAAATGAGTGTGCTTTTCTTGTATTGAGAAATCCACCCATGGGTGAGCTCTGGGCTAATATTATTTCATTGAAACTTTTATTTTGAATATTTCAATTTACAAGCACAAAATTGAACCTATAGTTGTGTATCTATATTTCTGACATCACTAACAATCTGCCAAAAAGCGGCTAGACTATTGCAAAGATAACTTAAGATTTTCAGGAATAACTATCTTCTGAAGGATATTTTTCCAGCTTGACAAGTCAAAAATCATCTGAATCTATCCCATAATTAGATGGCCTGCCAACACTCCACGCAAATATCACTTTTTACTATCCCAATGTAGATGACGTCACTATTACCAAAAGTTTGTTTTCCGAAAAATTGATTTTTTTTTCTCAAAACTAGAAATAAATAAATAATTCATGGTTGGAATCTAATTATAACAACAACTGCTGAGGAAAAGGAAATTTATTCTTCAGATTACCAATTACAAAAAAAAAACAAAAAAAACTGGCCAGCTAAAATGACATAACTTGAAAAAAAAACGAAAATACTCACAAAAGTACTATGAAAAAAATCATATTGAGTAAAAAAAGAGTTTTGACAAAAAAAAATTAAATACAATTTGCAGATTTCTGCACAATTTAATGAATATTATACATAACCTCATAGGTATTTATGTAAATATACACACATCGCAGTGTATGTGTATATTTCAAAATGATGTTTCATTCATTTAAAAAAAACTTTTTTTTGTATGTGTAGTCTAATTTATTTATTAACATACTTTATATAAATTTATATTTATTTGAAAATGCCATTTCATTCAAATATTTTATACTTAAAATATCATATTTTTTCCTGCGAGAGAGAATTATTCAAATATTTATTAATGAGGAGTTTTTTATTATTATTAATAATAATGTTATATCCTAATTATTTTCCTTTTATACCAAAAAAAAACCCCAAATAATGAAAGCAAAATTAGCTGTGTCCTATACAGCTGATACTAAGTGTATTTTTCTATATATTTGAATAATTTTCATTTGTTATTGTATAAACTCTTCAGTATCGATCTATATATGCATTGATTTATGGTAAAGGTTGCGTGAAACTCTTGATATTTAATTGATCAATAGTTATCCACTTTTAAAAAACTAAAGTTACTTTTAATTTATGAAGTGCTATGTACCAAAATGTCAAAGCCAGAAGGGATAGCTATGATTGTAAATTTCACAAACCCAGGAAATTGGTGTATTACTTAGTGTACCAAACTACCACCTCCATTTTTATCGTTTGAATGCTTGATTCTGCTCTCAATTCAACAAGTAAATAAACTTATAAATCCTGAACAAATCTTCATTTTTAAATCTGCTATTCCTAAATAAAAACACACTCCTGATTATAATTAATCTAAGCCTCATTAGATGAAAGAATGAAAGAATATTGATAACATTAAAAAACACTGGTTAGGTCACCAACAACAACTAACGCTTATAGAACTACGTAGCTCAATGGACAATTGCTCGGAGGAATTATTCTTTAGACCTCATAACTTTATTCCTTTTTTAAAATCAGTTCTAGTATTGACATTAGAAAACCCCTTTCGACTGTTAGTACTAGTATTTAATCTGGAAATGCATTTAAGGGTTAAAACCCTGTCACAGGGACTGACAGGCCTAGTACTAGGACTCAACGGGCCTGAATAAATAAGGACTGACATACCACTTACTATAATGTTTATTTATAATTAATCAGTGCAACTCCATTTGACCAATTAAAGGAACATTAAGAAAAAAAATGAAATATTGTAGTTTTGAAATCACACACAACCTCTCGCATTTCAAAAATGGGCAACATGGACTAAGAGTTCCTCATTTAGCCTGTGCTAGGTTCAGATCTAGGTTGGAGACTATGGTTGAAGATGGAGGTGGTTGGGTAGAGTGATTGCCTTCACTATGGATCAATATTACATATAAGAGCAAAATATTTTCAATCCATGGATTTATTTTGGGAAATAAATTGTAATTTTCTGGATTTAAAATCACAACCCTGTATATGTTGTTAAAAATAATTTGGTATTTTCCCTTCTCTTAATTTTTATAGGTGCACCACATATAAATAAGGATCCTCCTAATATGTACAACAGAAACACATGGAATAGAGTCTGGACTTTCTGTCCGTTCTTGCATACATACATATAAATACATATTTACAGACTTTAATGCACAAAATAAATATTAAAAAAAATTGCAGATATAATTTTAAATCTATTTTCATTCCAAAAAAAAAAAAAATGCTTTCATCTCTCTCTCTTATCTCATATAAAGTATTCGGGTATATATTTATATATAACATATAAACGTTTAAAATCTACTTTAGTCAATGAATATTTGTAGTCTATCAACATAAATTCATACTAAAACAATGAATTTGGATTGATGTATTAGAGTTACAAATCATAGGAATTTTTGGTTATGTGAAAAAAAATAACATAAAATTAACATTATAACCCTCACAGTTGTAAGAATGTTTTAGAGGAAGGAAGCTTAGGTGCCAAGGCGTGTCATTAAATTAGCTGTAAGTAACTGTGAGTTTAAGGAGAAACACAAGTCTCATTCCTTGTCAAACGAGGTCATAGACTGAAATTACTCCGATTTATTCCTCAATTATACTCAGAGCATTTATACTCATCTGTGTTACTTTCTATCATTTATGAGCACAAACAATCGTGGTCACACTAAATATATGTAAGCTTAGCTTGAAAATAATTTTTTTGAACAATTTTCTACTATAGAATTTTTATTTCCAATGATAGTTGCGAATAGATGAGGGCATAATTACAAAAGATAATTCATCAAAATAATTTTAAATTCAGTTAAACAATTAACGTTTCAAGAAATTATTCGGGGGAAAGAAGGAAAACATTGACAGCTGACAACAAAGTACCGTGTGTCCCAAAAATAAAAATATTTCCCATAATATTGGTATTTGACGTATTTATTTTAATATAAATTGTTATTACTTTTTTTTTTTTTTTTGAAATGATACAGCATTCTTTTTTTTTTTTTTAATGTTCCTATGGATCAAATCTTATTTATATATGTCTTCAATTAAATTTAATACAGTTACAATGGCTATATTATACTATTCCATGTGACTATACACTCATATATTTATTTTAATATCATAGGATTTTGAGATAATTACTTCAAAAAGTATTCTAAGCATAGAATCTGAACAGTTTATAGTAAAATTCCGTGAAGAAAAATATACAGGGCATAACGCATCGGTCAATCAGTCCCAGGCCTAATTACTAGATGGCCCCATTAAAAATATTTTTTGGAAGCACAAAGATTTTGCTATTTCGTGTATTGATTTTTAATGTGAAAATACACCGTTCAAGCACAAGCATGGCTTGAAAAACGTTATCCGGACTCTGAACTCATCCAAAAAACCATCTAACGATGGTTTGCCGATTTCAAATGTTACTGTACGGGCACGGATGATGCTGAACGCCCTGGTCGGCCATATGAACCGGTTATTCCGGAAAACATTGAAAACCTCCTGAAAATCATCATGGGCAATCGCAAAGTGAAGTTGCAAGGTATAGCTGACACTCTGAAATTATCAAAAGGTAGAGTTTACTCCATTATACATGAATATTTGGGTATGAAAAAAATGTTTTCTAAATGGGTCCTGCGTTTGCTCACACCACACTAAAAGCAACAACGAGAAGTTGATTCAAAGAGCTGTTTGGAGATGTTCTCACGAAATCAGAAGGAGTTTTTGCATCGGTACATCACAATCCATAAAACATGGATTCACCACTTAACTCTAGAATTAAAATGGCAGTCTGCTAAGTGGTATGCAGACGGAGAAAGTAGTCCAAAGACTCAAACATCGATTGGGAAGTTCATGACCTCTGTATTTTGGGGTTCGGATGGAATTTTATTAATTGCTTACTTAGAACATGGAAAAAGAATCAACAGCGACTATTATATGGGTTTGTTGTATCGTTTGAAGGCCAAAATACTCAGAAAAGACCTCATTTGAAGAAGAAAAAGGTGTTCTTTCACCAAGACAATGCACTGTCTAACAAGTCGATAAAAACAGCCTCAAAATTGGTTGAATTGGGTTTGGAATTGCTACCGCACACACTGTATTCTCCATATCTGCCCCCCCAGCGACTACTGGTCCTTTGCAGAACACAAAAGATGCGCCGTGGATAGAGATTTAGCTCAGATAAGGAAGGGATTGTCGAAACTGGAAAATATTTTGAAAGTCTCGAAAAATCATTATACACCCGTCGTATCGAAAAGCTAAAGAAACGTTGGAATTATTGTATTGTTCTAAAAGGAGATTATATTGATGAGTAAAAATGAATTTTGGCAAAAAAATGTAGTTTTCCCATATTGGCTCGTGACTTATTGACCGGTGTGTTATATATATAATCCTCAATTAGCTGAAACACTTCCAAGTAGTTGGCCCCAACCATTCGTGCCACAATTAAGCAAATTAGAAAATTAAATGAAGTGTCTAATAAACTTTTATAAAGCCGTTTATGTAGTCATAAAATATATGTTTACATATATTCAATAAACAAGTTAATTGATGGGATTAAACATTCACAAAGGAATTTACATCAACATTACTTTTACAAATTATTGAAGTAATTCTCATTCTAAATTAGATGGAATCAATATAAATAGTTGCAATATTCATATTCTTTGATAAATATCACTGAAGACAATTATTACAAATGAAGTTGAATATTCAAAAGTCAATATTCAATATTCATTGTACCATAATTGAAAAATAAACTTAAAAATTTGTCAAAATATGTAACTTGTTATGGTTCTCATAACTCGGCTTGAGATCCATTAAAGGTATTATTCAAATGTTTAAGCGACACCCTTTGTTTTAAGTGCCTTTCCCTATCCACCATATTTTCCAGATTTGGCCCCCATTAATATTTTTTCTGTTTGCAGACCTCAAAAGAATGCTTGCAGGAATTTTTAGAAGAAAATGAAAAGGTCATCACCAAAACTGATGCCTATTCTGTACCCAAAGAGAAATCGTACTATAAAACGCCATCAGAAAATTTTATGATAGCTATAATCGTTGAATCACCCTCGTGGGTAACTAAAATAAATCGAATTTTGCCAAATACATGTGTTCACCAACATAGCTTTTAACCCATATGTTATAAGCGAATGTATTATCACAATATTGATAACTTAAACTATAGTTAATAATCCTTGCTTTTAGGAGTTATTTTTGATACAAGGTCATTCCTGCCTAGATATAAAAGGATACAAGTCAATTATACTTTCATTAATTAGCCCAACTAGTGATAGTTTTAAAGATCTTTTAAATTAAAAAATATTATTAAAATATGTTTGGTATATTGGAATTATCTTCTAAAAGAAAATATAGCACTCTTATGATATTTATGTTTGACCGGAATTACCAGTATTGAAGAAACAAATATATTGTAAGGAAGGTCAAATTATACTGCACCTAAAAAGAAAGCTGAAAAGACTGCCCTGCTGAAAAGAGGCACGTCAAAAGAAAAACTGTCCCAATAAGCTGAAAATAATTATATAAGTTGAAATAAAAGGGTTTTTTTCTTTACATTTAACTCTATGTAACATAAAAAATCTTTCATATTTTTTAGGAATTGTAATCAAGCTAATGTACAAAAACTGTTATTATTTCAAATGCTACAATTTTTTATCAATTCATATTATGTTTGATTTTCATTTATTTTATTCTTTCACGTCGAAATATAGCTCTAAATCGTAATTATAATCTAAAACTGTAATTTTCTTAAAAAGGATGAAAAGGCCAAATCTACGTTTGTTCAATATTATAATTGACGTTTTTTCGTTTCACAGCTTAATTAACGATAATAAACGGGGGTTTTAACCCGCGGGTGTAGCAAGATCTGATTTATTTTAAGAATATTTTATACTTATTACATCTGCATTATTCAACAAATATAGGATTAGATCTGGCATTTATATTGATAAACTATTCTGATTAATCCTCTACACATTGTTACCTTCATGTTATACTACCAACAAAAAGAAGAAAAAAAGAAAAGGGCCCAACATCAGTTGGTAATTGTTAATCAATTCCTCTTCCTATCTGTTATAATTATTTACTAGCGGTAGTACCCGGCATGACCCGGAGTAATTAGGCGTCGGCTAAAAGACAAACTCTACATTAATAATCCAGAAGATAACACCCCAAGACGTCATTAATTTCACTTTCTTTTTTTCATAAGTACACTCACACGCAACTACTCAATACATATATTAATTCATATGACGTGTTCTGTCCTACAAAATTAAAAAATAATAGTAAGAGTTGACGAAAAAAAATAATATTTTGCATAACTGATGAGTACTTTAGCCTTTAGAGTGTCCACTAACAAAAACAAAGAACATTTATTGGAACATAGCAGCGTTTATATCTTATTAAAATCTTATATACTTTAAATCCAAATGAATTAACATATGCCATACATAAGAAAGAGAGCAATATCAAAAACAAATAGACACAGTTATCCTTGTATACCATGCTACATACACGCCTACAATATTCCATAAATACAATTATATTGGTTTTTCATATTTCAAAAATACGTATATCAAATACAATATACATAGGGATAATACGCGAGCATTTCTATATGCAAATACCTACAATAGATTATTAATATGACTTTTATTGTTATTTTTTATATCAAAATATGTTTATGGTATACATCAGAGAGCACTATTCATCCAGACAAACAGAATAAACTTGCGGTATTATTATGCTGTAGGTAATTGTGTATGCTTTAATATATTAAAATGTGAATTAATTTCTATCTCTTAATCTTCATTAATTATTGAATTAGTAAGTGCTTAGATTTCAATGTACCACCCGTTATAAACTCAATTGTGCAGGCAATATAACCAGGACCTTTTGGTTATATAACAAAATAAATGTCCTCCGGTAGTCTGGGATCCAACTATAACGTTCAGAAGGTTTAGATATCATGTGCGTCCACAAAAAAAATTAAGTAATTTTTATTTTTTAATAGAAAATTTAATTTTTGAAATGTTTTCCACAAATTTTAATTTTCTATAATCAACTTTGCATTTTTGAGATTTTTTTTCCAAAAATTAGATATTTGAAAGTAGTTTTTTGAAATTTTTCTCAAAAATTTTTATTTTTTGTGAAAAACCCGTTAATTTTTGATATTTGTTTTCAAAAAAATTTTATATTTGAAATAAAATTTTTGAAATCTTTAGTAAAAAGCTGTGGATTTTTGAAATTTTTTTCTAAAGAATTTAATATTTGAAATTTGATTATTGAAATTTTTTTTTAACAAATTTTATATTTTGTAAAGATAATAAATTTCTGAATTTTTTGTAAACGCTGTAGAATTTTGATTTTTTTTGTAAACAGCTGTTGATTTTCAAAATATTTTAATTTTTTAGTTTTTTTAATAGTTTAAAACCCAGTCTCCCCTCCTCCAAAAAAAATAAAATATCTATATAATCTTTTGGAATCCCCTAGATATGGATCACCAAGCGTGCAGAGCCGTTAAAAAAGAGGTGATGTTAAGAAGTTGTGTTGTCAAGCTAGGACATGATATTTTTTAAAGCCACATTTTTACCTTATTTTAGAAAATACACATTTTCATAAGAAATAGAGAGCAATATATTATCAATCTTAAATCTTAAAACATTCATTCATTTTGTGACAAAATCTTGTCTTTTGAAAAAAATAACAGGATTTTAGTCAAAGGGGTGTAAACCCCGCCAAACCCCTAAAGTCACGGGCCTTCCATCCTTGAGTAATTTAAATTAATTGATCTAAACTATAATTTATTAAATCATGTTCTCAATCCATTCCAGAAATTTGATATGTCAATGAAATATTAGAGTTTTTAAAAATATTTATTTAGTCATACAAGTTAAAAACTTATCAAAGTGAGATTTATCATTTTTTGATTTCGTTCAAAAAAATAAAAAAATATACTGGCTGTATCACAACATACTTTAATAACTGTGAATGTCCTTACTTGTTTTAGATGCTTGAATCTCCTCAAGTCTCTCCAGAATATATCCTCTCAAAATTGATCCAAGATTCACATTCTGATTTTGAACTTGGGATTGAGTCAGGCTTATGGATATCGGACTTCCTCCTGAAGCACTCCACCATTTATTTTCCTCTTCCTTATGCGTCTGACTACTCTTCATTGGATCTATGGACAAACAAGTTTATAGATTTTAGTAAAAAATTATGAAATATCATTGATTTTGACAGATTTAAATTTTGAAATTCCAGGTCATTTGGAATGGTTTATGAACATAAGTATTATGGAATTTGTATGAGTAGCAATAAATTTACTTTTTAATCAATTTTATTGTTTTAGGAGGATTCAGAGAGTATGTATATTGCTGCACCCTGTTCAACAATAGGTACATCTACAGAGTGGAAGAGTATGGTGTAATTTCTCGGAAGGACCATCAAACAAGTTTTTTACGTCAAAAAAGTTTAACCTTTGTTTCACAATGAGAGTACACATTCAAAGTTTTGTTGAACACAGTTTTAAAAATCAATTTCGTTACTGATGATTGTTAATTTATTATAACTGTTTTATATCCAATTAAAGATGTACCTAATGAAAGGGTAGTCATATTTATAAAAAAAATAACACAATATTTTTTTTTATATTTACGAATGATAACTTCATTAGATAATTATTAATTTTTGATTTTGCAAGGTCTTAAGAATGTTTGCTTTTGCGGAAAAAATGCGCTTCCAATTACTTGAATTGGAAAGATCACACCAATTTATTTTTTTGGTATGTTACTAGATCTGCTGGGACTGAAACATCATTATGAGTGGAGTAATTCCCGTTTAAAGAATTTTCCAAATTTCAAAGAATGAAAATTAATTGAAAAAATTGTTTTTCATATGTTTGAAATTGTAACAATTAATTAATTTTCATATTTAGTACCAAAAGAAACTCAAAAGATAAATTACTGTTAGTTTAATTTTGAAAATATTATGCCTAACCATTTTTTATCAATATTTATTTACGTTTGCAAACGCTCGTTCCTCACTACTCAGACGTATGGTAGCCCCTGAATATATTTCTATATGACTAAAATTAAAATCGTTGCTAAATAAATGTTGTTTAAGTTCCGATTATTTAAATTTTACAGTAATTAAACGGACGGCTTAAAAATCAAGTAAATACCCGATTAAGATTAAATTCTACAAGTATTTTATCTGCCATACATTATTTTAAATAATTTATGATGAATAAAATATTTTTATAGTTCTAGCCAAACTGAAATAACAAATGAAAATAGTAAAAAGTGCAATTAAAAAATAATTTCTCCCATTTGACGGGTTTTAGTACTAAAAAAACCCCGTACAACCCAATTTTTTTTATTCCCTAAACCTCGATAAGCGGGGACGCTTTCTATAATTAAAGTAAATATTTTCTTACCCCAAGTCCATGTGGAATGAAAAGAAATTGGGAATAGAAAGATAATATTCATCCATCTTGTCTTCATGTTGCCACAAACACTGGATAGAAAATAAGATCAAAAGATCTAACAACACAAGCCCCCTCCTTCCTTTTATTATATGTAGAATAATTTAAAAAGTAAAGAAAATATTTACACATAAACCACAAAACCACTCTGTTGCTTGCTTACTTATTTTAAGTAATTCAACAGAGTCACTAACTCACAGATATCGATTGGTAAAGACGTGTTCATCCGTAGAGCAAGAGGTTAGCTGTTTAGCATGTACATCTTCTTTTTGTGGTTTTAACAACTACCATAGATAGTCATCATAGATTTTCTATCACTTGTCAAATAAAGGTGTATATTTTGTATAATTATAATAATATATATTAATTTTTAAATAATCATAGGCATAGCGTATAAGTGAAGCAAATTAGTTGTCATGACAGTTAAAATAAATGTATATTATTAATATGAATTTATACGTGGGGGTCTGTGTAGAATGTGCATGCTTCATTCATTGTTTGTTCTAACTCAGTTTGAGAATTTGCATAACACATATAATTTGACAATAATTAATACAATATATGTATGCTTGTCCACATATTGTATATGTGTGTACACAACAGGTATCATACTAATATATATATATTAGGATGCATCAAACGTCCGTTGAGCTTTAAAATTTTCTTGGATTTTGTTATTCATTCTTTCAAATGTGAGACATGTTTCCCTGAGGGTTTGTGCAAAAAAATAGCCATATTGGAAGTGGTCTATAAGGACCACCATGCGCATAAATATTTTATTGAGCCATTTAATATATATAAAATCTCAATTTCCTTGTTTTTTTACTCAAAACTAGTCATACTTTAAATGAAATTAATGCTCTTGACTCAAAAAATTTAAAAATGTACATAATATTAAAAAAGCTGCAAAATTTTGAAAAATCTCAAAAACAATATCAATCAATTTTATATTTTGAAGTAGTTTGTAAAGTCCTCATAAAGTTTAAAGAGAAAAAGTATAACTACGCATGTAATTGATGCATCAAAGAAAGGATTATTTCACTATTTAATTGTCCTTTCATTCCCTGCGTAATATTTTAAAGTAAACCCTAAAATCTGTGATATGGGTTTGGTATATTTTCAATTGTTGCAATGGAAAGTACATAAACTAGATCTGTCGAAGCTTTATTTGGTTGAGAAGTTTGCAATATACCAAATATGATCGTATATCTCTGCTCCAAAATAGGCTGTGAGATTTATTTTGGAGCACATGTAGAAAAGATTGGTAAAGTAAAAAAAAATTAGCAACGCAATTCGAAATCTGCTTAGACCGTCCTAACGAATACTCAACATTCTTCGTGGCACTCAAAAATGACGTCAGATATCATTTTCTTGTCATGCAACTCTAAATGTATTGACAAAATTGACATTAGAGCATGAGTGGCTCGACAACACATTCGAAATGTGGACACAAGATGCTATAGGAAAGGAAAAATAAAGACAAAGCATTTTTACTATCCATAAAATCTGACAGATTAGCATCGTTTGGTGCAATTGACACTACAGCATCAAATACTGACATATTATAGTTGCTTGTGTCATAATTCAGACTCAAATTTAATTACTTATAACTCAGAGTTGGGTGATTGTAAAAAAAAAAATTCAATAGTTCCGCATTTATTTGTGATATTAACTTTTTTTAATCAAGTAAACGACCTAATGAGCTAATGAGCGGAAGAGGATTCAGGTAGCTTCACAACTGTGTGCCAGACCCCCCTTGTCTAATGTCATCCAGGCTACTTGAGCATACCGGGCTACTGTTTTTCGAGTTCAGAAGTGCTTACATGATGGCTACGATATGACTACAAATCCCAAGAGTGTTAGCCCTAAAAATGAGACTCAAATGAAATCAAAGAAGGTTTTCAAACCAATCCCAAGATGTCTATGTCTGACTTTGCCTAGGAAAAGGCTGTCAGCCGCTCTACAGTATCCAGGTCTATCAAGAATGAGGGTGGGACCTCTCTGTAAGCTCATGATCGGACTCTCCTCTCAGAAGTCACAAGAAAAAACATTAAAAAAAAACCCACTTTCAACATGCAATTCTTGGACAAGATCTTATGGGCACCACGGAGCCAAGATCTCAATCCTCTTGTTTACTCCATATGGTGGCACATCGAGAGTCAGACCTTTCAAGTGTGCCATCCAAATATTGAGGACCTTAAGGCCTCTGTCGACCAGGCCTGGGCCACAATATCCAAGTAATACCTCATCAGTGTATGCCAGGGCTTCTGACGCAGTCTGGAAGACGTATTGGAAGGTGTTGGTGACCATTTTCTATAGTAATATAGAAAATGAAATATTAAGGCACCTTTATTTCAATAGAATACATAAAAAATGTCATTAAAATAAATTATACGTGTTTTATTATTTGTCCACAATGCCGCAATTCTTTTGCACGGACCAGAATTGCACTAGAAAATAATTACAAAATATATTGAAAAAAGAATATAATTATCTCTTGTCTTGCCATGCTAATACCTTAGACACAATCATATGAAATAAATTGTATTGTTGGAATTATTACAAGGAAATGGATAAACTGTGCGAAATTATATTAATGGTGATACTATAAAAGAGGACAAACTTTATAAGCCTGGAGCAATGCATAAAACCAGTAGGATATCGAAAATTCTTTACTCGATTAAAAGAATCAAACCTTAGTCAACAAATTTTTATGGTGATTTATGGCAACGTATTTCTTCCAGCAGTTTAGTACCACATGAAATTTATAAAATCGTTTTCTTTCGTTTTGAAAAAATGCGTAATTTATTTTCTATTTATAGTGGCTGTAAAGCAGCATAGAATTGGAATTAGTTGCAGAGAAATGGAATGTAATGATTATGATAAAGAGGAAGATTTCTAGCGTCAAGACTGCCAGAGCAGGGAAGTTTTTCGAAATGACGGAGAATGTCATGTATTTAATAATAACTATATTTATAAATATTCTACATTTATTACTTCTAATGGACAGATTTAAATATACTCTAAGTACATTTAGCGACTTAGAAGTTTATTTTTATTTTTGGATATCAATATTAAGAAATTTTTGGAATAATATGTATGAATATGTAAATATATATGGATATGAACTATAATTAATCAATGGCTGTATTAATTTTATAACTAGGGTTTTTTAAAAGTAAATATTACTATTCTTCAAAGGTCTAATTATTTAATTTTCAAGAATATAATCGTAAGAATACATTTTTTTCGTATTTTTAAACTTTTGGAATCATCTCCTTAGCCAGGGATAGGATAATTAGCATGTTGTATAAAATATTTATTCAAAAAATCCACCTTCATAAGCAATATTAGGCTCCACACGCCGACGAACAGATTGACGATAAAAGCCGTGCTTATAGTGCACCACACTGTCATGATGGCAGCTCATAGCGAATCTAAATGTTGTATGAGAGGCTCTTCTCGAAGACACCAAAAAATGCATAGTCCAGGGGGTTGAGGCCAGGGCTAGAGGTTTGCCACATGGAGGCAACCAAGAACCTTTTCCTCCTTTTACCTTTATGAGGCTCTGAATGACTTCTTGATGTTGTAAGCAGTCAGGATAGAGACACCAACGGTCTTTGCAGCTTTTCTGGCACTGAGACCGGTATTCAGGAGATTTACATGCATAGCTTCTTTTTTTTTGTTGTTGCCCGATATTTTTAAACTTATAGACATGGGTTATAAACAAAATATATTTATTTTTGTTTCAGCTGTTGTTTGGTTGCGTAATAAAACCTCCTTATTAAAAATTACGGGATTAAAGTCGTAATAAAATACTATTGCATTTGTAACTCTCCCTACTGTACATTCTCTGCTTAAAAATTCACAATTTTAACACCCTACCTCCATGTCTTTTTGTCTAGAAACTGAGAACATCAGATACTAAGATACCCCTCCCCTTTTCCCTTCATTCTGTTAACCTTTTTAAAAAAAACAACATTTATGAATGAAGAATGTAGTCTGTCCAGTTTATTCCTACATATCTGTCCTGAACCTAATATAGTTTGATCACGTCAGTAATCATTATTTTTTTAATCAGTTCAATTACTGTCACCCGAATGATCGACTGTCTTAAGAATCGGTCCTAAGACCAGACTGGACTGTACCAAATAATAAGGAATGGCCCAACACCACTCCATCCCTTCTCTGGATGTTATAATACTTGTCCAAATATAATTGGCTAAAGAATAACTTATTTGTCCACTAAAATGCTACTACAATACACATAATTACACATATATGTATGTATGGCAAGTGGATATTAATAAGACAAGAAATCGACTCAAACTAACCGGCACGTTTTGTCTCTTTATTTGACAGCCTCGGAGGAGACTACTAGACGTGTGCTGAACTGAACTCAACTGATATCAAAAAAAGAATATCTTCTTTTTTTCATATTTTACTATTGATTAGGTGTACCCGTATCTCTGATGGTATTTTTTTTTTTTTTTCAAAATTGGTTTATTTTGTTTGCAGATGGTGTATTTTTTTTTTTTTTTTTTTTAATCAAACTAAAAATTTGTTACTAGCCTTTCATTGACAAGATATTTTTAACTGTCTCGTTCTTTGAAAGTCAAATGTATTTGAAAAAAAATATTTAAGTAATAAAGTAGGGATTCATCAATTTGATTCCGGTGAGTAATGTTATCAGGATGACCCTTATTTTTTTTATTTTTTTTTTAAGTAGAGGGATTTTTATGGTAGAAAAACTTGACTAACCCTTGGTTAAGATTAAATCTTCCCCTGAATTTTTAACTTAGAGTAATTACTATGGATTCAAACATTACACCGTACTCTTTTTAAGAAGTACATAAACCATAACAGATGCCTTCACTTATTTCTGAGTACGCTGTCTATTAAGCATTCCCTGGCTCCAAAAGTTGACCTACGATTTATCATTCCTTCCTTTTTTCTGATTGCATTAAATAAAATATCAAAGCAAATATTGCTCTTTCGTGGATACCGATACGTTGAATATACATTTGATATATTGGCAAGAATATCGATTTTTCGATTTTGAAATTTAACACTTACATATAGTAAAAATGTTTTCTATTGATTGATGCTATTTAGATATTTATTTAATTATTTTTGATGAAATTGCATTTGCAACTCTGCCTGGCTAAGGAGATCATTCTAACAGTTTAAAAATCTAGATAAAAAATATATTCTTTAGATTATATTTTTTACATTAAATAATTAGACCTTTCTAGCATAGTAAGATTTACTTTTAAAAATTTCTTCTTTTACAAAATTTGCAATAATTGATAATGTATTCAAATATTAATTTCATGATATACAAAATGATTTTTTTTTTATTCAGCCAACAAGGTATTTTTTAACTTTTAGGCTAAAATTACCTTATAATTTCTTATAAAGAGAGTGTCAAGCTTAAAAGTGCATTTGAAGGTGAAGTACCCTAAGGAATTTCGATATCTAAAGACGTAAGGGATTAGGTAAAATAAAATATTTAATCCTAAGGATTAAATATTTACAAGATACTTGTTCTATTTAAACTATCAAATAATAAGAATTTGCTTCAGAGATTGAACACGTACAATAAAAAGCATTATACTTTAATTTAGAACTTGTTTATTATATTATATGTATTATTATGAATTTTTAAAAAAGTATGTTATAAAATGAAAAAAGGTCTAAATAAGCATTCTATCTTTTATTTTTATCAAAAAATTGACAAATCGAAATTTGCAAAGAAAATTAAAAAAAACTGTTCTGCACTAATTTAAAAAAAAGGCGTTAATAGCATTTATTGATATTTATAAAAAGAAAACAAACATTCCAAGATTATTTTCGTACTTTAAAAACGAAAAAAGTTTTAGAGAATTATGTGGCTGAAAATATCCCTTTCAATAACTGGTTCATATTTGCAAAAATTGCAAAAATTAAATAAAATGTTCCAGAAATTTTAAAAACTATATTTTAATATTATAGTTTATAACTTTATGTTCAAAATACATTATTTTGCGACATTTCTTCTTAAAAATTGAAAATTGACGTGTGATGTAAAAAATTGGGGAAAAAATTAGAAAATTGAAAAAATATATTGAAAAATTATTTTGAAGGTTAGAGATATTTCCGTGAAACATCAAAATTTATGTGTCCAACTTATATGCAAACGAATTTTCCGACAAATTTCTAAAAACTTTCTTTTATCTACGAATCCAATATTCCATTAGAAATACATTCTTTTACAATTAAAAAAAAGCAAATTGCAATTTCCACCAATTTCTTTTTTGCGAATAACTTTTTTGATTTTAAATAATTCTAGAAAAGTACTTATTTGTATTGTTGTTTTTTGATACGTCAGTTACTCTTTAACTTTGAGCTCCATTCACTATCTACCATAAACCATTACCGTATGATTACAGAATGAAGGAAGGATGGAGAGGAACTCCCATGTCATCAAATCCAGTATCCTCTCCTCCGAAATAGAAAATTACTATAAACATACATAAATAAGAAATAAACACTACAAACTCAAATAATTGTGTAATCCTACGTAGAAACTTATTCGAAGAATCATGATCGATATATTCGAAATGCTTCTCCCCCAACTCCTAAAAAATATCCGGTTTTTTTAAATCTTTTTTTTATTTGTCCGATGGAAGTTATTTCCTTATTATTAAAAGGTTTTCATAATTGAAAATCAACTATATTGTCTCCAATTTAAAGATAGAAAGAGAGAAAGTATGCCATGTGGGTAAACTTATATAATCTACTTGAAAATAACTCACCAATAAATTCTTAGTGCTGCTGTCGTTTTTCATGAACACACTCACCCAATACTTAGAAGTTCTCTCCTCATGAATAAAAAAAGAATAATAAACCCTTGAGAAAAAAAGTTGTTATGATTTGCTGAGCCAGAGAGTACTTTAGTTCTTTGCTAAACCTCATCTAAAGTTACATTAATTTTTATAAAAATAAACACCTTTTATAGAGGGTTTTCTTTATATTACTATCTCTTTTTTTTCTTTATACTCCATTTGTATATGATAAATGTACATCAAGGGGTACCATCTACAGTGCACAATTGTTGTATATGTAATTATCTAGGGGGGGGAATGAAAAAATAGTATAAAGTAGATAACACCATCTAACAAAATAATTTCAACTTTAATATTCCTATGGATGGGGATAGTATGATAAATATCGATTTTACCTCAAAAAACATGAAAATAACATACAAAATCCGAAATGTCCTGTATATGTCCACCAAAATCTTTTTTGAAGAATATTGTTCCCCAACATTTACATGATTTAGTGTTATTTTTCGCTACAAAATAGCGCCTTTAATTTGTAAATAAATATTTCAAAATTCAGAAAATACTTAAATTATTTATGTAAGCTTTTCTGTATTAGAAATAATGCCAACAAAAACATAACTTGTTTCACATTTGTTATTACTATGGTTTGTCATAAAGCGTCGGCATGTCAATTCATAATTTTTTTTTAAAGTTAAGAAATTAATATTTTAAAAGTTATTTAAGAGTTGTTGTTTGAGGAAAATAGTTTTGTATATTTATTATGATATGAAGATTTATTAATCGTACAGGGTATTAACATTAATTCGGCACTTGTGTGCGCTGACAATTTTGTAATGGTGAAGCTATCTAATGATATAACTTTTTTTGCACCAAAAACGTTGTTGTATCAACAATCTTTAGTGAAGTTTTGGGGGCCATAGCGACAGTTGCTTCCAAAATAAAGAAGATTATAATAACATGGATTATTTTTTTAAGGGGAGTAAGACTGGAAGATCTTTGCCAATTCCCACAACATTATTTACTCCTTGAAGGCCTCAATCATCAAATACTGGAACAAAGTATTCCCCACAGACGTGTTCAATGCCTGCAAATTCTTTAGGCCTTGTATTGAGCAAAGGATTAGTGAAAATGGGAAACATATCAATGAATTTCTTCCATTATTAATCAGGATGCAGTTAAAGGTAGTCTTAATATTCATGAACGACCTTATATAAAATTTGAAATCAATATGTAAGTAAATCTGCTAAATTTGTGTGGCTTCTGGTACAATTTAAAGATTTTTGAAAAATGTGCCAATTTGATTTTAACTCCCTGTATAAGAGATAGAAGGCCATGAAATTTTGGATTAGATCAGTCATTTTAATATTGCCCGAGGTAAAATAAATCTAGAGCGTATCATCAAAAACTAAATAGAATATTCTTGAATAGTTTAAATCTTTTTTTATAGAAATAAAATCGATCAGTATTTACTGTCTACATGAACAGGGGGATGATTTTTTTTTTCTGTGGATAATTCATATCATGTGTTCTGAATCTTTTACTTTGTATCATACATACTATATTCTCGTTATTGTATATACAAACATGAATAAACTCCCAAAAATATCTTGATAATATACAAAAACACATTCAAAACCATCGTTGGCCACACAAATTAATTATTTAACGAGATTGATTAACTCATTAATTAGATTAGAACTTTTCCCATTTTCTCCATACGTTTCTATACATGCCCCTTTGGCTTCTTCATTTATCATCAAACATGTCAGCTAAAAGGTTATATCCATTGGATATATGTACAAGTTGCAACTTGTATGAGCTAATTATACAAGTTACAATTAGCCACGTTTCCTTACGCTTTATTTAGTTACATCATAAGTCAATCCGCCACGTTACTTTGCACCAAGAACAGGCGAGTGCGCCGAATTATATATACTATATGTAAGGGTGGCTTGTTTTTTGGAATTTTTTAAAAATAACAAATAATTCAAAAAAATTATATCAAATACACACAAAACAATAAAACTAAAAATTTCGAAATTCACAACTGTTCACAAAAATTGATTTTAAAAATAAAATTTTAATTATTAAATTTGTAGAAAAAACATTCAAATATTGAATTCTTTAGAGAAAAAGTACAAAAATCTACTGCGAATATATTCAAGTATTAGGTACATTAGCTAGAATAGTAAAATTTAAATTTTTTTTAAAAGTAACATGCAAAAATATTTGAGTAAATGAAGGGCAAATTATAAACAGATACTTTATCCTCAACAAAAGATGATCAAATTCCAACATCTAGGGGCGTGTAACAGGATAAAATAGCCGAAGAAGAAATCCTTAAAAAAACTAGCTTCATACTAGAGTAGAGTTGACTTTTTCCTTTGGTGAGAATTTATTCATCCTTATAGAACTTTGAATCTATTCAACAGTTGAAACTATGAGGGGATCCATTTACTTTCAGATTCGTATAAAATACTCAAGATTTGAAATATATTATTAATAATTTGTTAATTATGTACTACAACAATGACATGTTATAGCCATAAATATACGACAATTTGAAATTTAAATGCAATTTATTTTGACAATTTGGGAAGGCTAAGACCATTTTTCATTCATAAATACCTGAAGAAGTACACTTTTTTGTACTCCAAGAATTAAGACCAAAGGAAGATTCTTTTAACTTGATCATCAATGTCAAGAGATCCTTATATTCTTATTCGGAACTCCGTATTCTACGAGGGACAACTGAATGAAAATTCACCTGAGAAAAACTACAAGGCATCATAAGGGAATAGAGTGGACTCCTTCATTGGCAAAGGGGATTCCAGGATAGAAGCAATGAAGATATATCCAAAATATACCCAATTAATAATTATTTTATTTGAATTTGTACGAAGTGCCATGTTATGTTATGATATTATTTATTACGGGGTATAAGATCATTATGAGGACATTGAAATCGGACACAATATAAGATAATTTTTTTGTACACCCACATAAAAAATCGGAGCATTCAAAAAATACCAAATCGAAATTAAGTCCTTGGAGATCCTTATTTTTTAATAGGTATTTTTTTTAAATAAAAGATGGAATATTTTTTATAATATGAGCTTTGTTACTCCTTATCATTATGAATAAGTTAAAATGGTCTGAAGAAGAGTGTCGTTATTCATCATTTTTCCGCCTAAAAATGAGAATATGTCGAGCTCAGAAGAAGATACAGAATCAATAAAATACTTTTATAATCATAAAAGACCTTTTGACATCAGTTTTATTCCTAGGACTTCAATTTTGTGATTGACTAAATGATGAAAAATGTCTCTGAAGGATAATAGTCTCAAATTACTAAAATCTCAAATATATATATATGAAACCTGACAACCCAGGGAAAAACTGATATCTGTTTTGGATTTTGCGCTCAAAGATAAATTATATTTATGGCATAATTTCATTGGTGAAAATTTTGACCCTCTAATTTTTCCCCTGTGTTCTCTATGTACGTTAAAAGTAACAAGCTGTTGAATTCTGTTACCTTCAATGTCACTTAAAACTTTAAAACTAAATAGCAATATGCATTAATTTCAGATCATGGAACATCCACCGGCTAAAAACTATATTTATTATTGTTATTCAAGCCAAAGAAAATACGGAAATGATCTTTAATAATTTAAATTGCCTTTCGGCCTTAAAGCTTCTTTTTTTCTATCACATTTTTTGAGTATCATTTCGAAATGAGATAATTAAAAAGATGAAAGTGAAATGAAATATCAATTTCTAAAAAATTCGAAAATAAAGTGTATACTAAATTACCTTAGATGCAGTTCGTATAAAATGTGGTTAATCATACAAAAATCAATTAAAATGAATTTTCTTATTTTTTTCTCTTGCACTATATTATAGGTAAAAATAAGGAATAAACCTTATATTACAACTTAAAAAGATTTCCTATCAAAAAAATGTTGTAAGGTTTCATAAATGGTTTATGGAAATTTAATATCAATAACTTAATTAAATCACATATATGTAATCAATAAATACTCATAAAATACATTGGACATAAATCATATTTAAATAAGGATCAATCATTATACCTCAAAAATATTAATTACTTGTTACAATTAGTCAAATAATCGACATAACTTTATAAAATTTTGGAGGAAATCACGCAACCTTTATTAAGTGTTTATGAACTATTCCATTAAAATAAAAGTTAAACTGAAAATATTCATCCAAATCATCCTTTTTCTTTGGCAGCAAATCTTTTGAAGTTGTAATACAAAGGGTCTTTTGTAGTTTAGGTATGTCATAGAGGAGTTGAAAAAATGAGAATTAATATATTAATATCCACAAATTATCCTTCATTTTACCGGATTTTTGTATAATTAGACACATTTTGTTGGAACTGTTTGCAACAACATCGAAAAGTTTTTTTTCTAAATTGTTGTTATCTTAAATTTTCATCTGTACAACTATTTCATTTTAAAATATGGCTTTGAATCGAAATTATATGAATTATACTTGTTTATTGTGTATATATTTAACGTAACGGCTTTGGTATTTAAGTGTAAGAACGAAAAAAAACAAAAAATTGATTTTAATGTACCACCCTGTAATAAATCATCATGGTGTTACTTCGTGTTGAATGTTTAATTCACGCCTACTTTTGGTGTGTGTTTTTAAATGCATCATAATAGACATGTGTAAATATAATTTGACAATATTTTCGCTATAAGAATAATACATTCATACATCCCTCCCCCCCCCAACACACACAAATCGTATAACAAACAAGGAATAGTCCCATGGGTCTTAATTCAGTAATACCATATGATCCCTTCCCACCTTCTCCTCACCTTTTTTTATTTATTTGTAAAAATGACATCCCAATGCAAGCATTATAATACCTATATATTGGTTAATATAAAGAATGGATGTTAGAACATTTCAGGCAAGTTTCTTGCTTAATCTATTGCAAACATTATGCAAAAATACTACTCTACAATCACTCTTGTATTCATGTATAATTTGTTCCTAGAATATGTTGACAGGTTATATATAAATTTATCTATGTAAACTACGTTTTAATTACCTGGTGATTAAAACTTATATTGAAACCTGTAATTAAAACTTCACTATGCCATAAAAATGGTTTTCTAATGACGTAATTTCTGACCCGCAAAAAAAATTATATATTTTTTAATCGCTGATTTTTTTAAATAAAATTTTGATTGGATCATTTCTTTAATTACTTAATACTTTTGGTGCTCTATAACATAATACTTCTTGCTGAAGGAGTGATATCCCCGTAACACTCGGCCATTGATCACAATTTTCTTATACAAGTTACAACTTGTATGTACAAGTCATCCACATTATCAGACTAGTGTTGCGTCGGCACGAACAATCATCTACTTGGTTCAGCTCTACTTGAGTCCATCATTTTTTAACTTAACTCAAACGTTGATTGTCAAATTCGAAATTACCTGAGTCTACTTCATATTTATAAAGTATATTAAGAGTATGAAAATATGTTCCCAGACTAGACTTTTTTAAATCTAGACTACCTTAGTATTTTATACAAATTATTCAAGAAAAAAAGATAACCATTTATTATTATGTATCTTGTATAATAACGCTTCATAGAGTTTAAATTACTATTTCTATAATGTAAATTATCTTATATAAAAAAGTTATAAACTTATGAAATATACAAAAAAAAATATTAATGTTAGTTTATTATAAAATCTTTTTTTATATAAATTATAAATTTTTAAAACCGTTGAGCTACTTTTCATTAGCCTCAATTTTGAAGACAATTTACCAATTATCAAGTGAAAAAAGAGAAAACATAAAAACATTGTGATCAGCACAATATGGTGGAATTAGTTTTCTCTTCAAATGTTTTAAATTGTAATTCACAATATATCATTTTTTTTCTTAGAGTATGATAAAACTAAAAAAGCTGAATATTTAACCGTTTTTACGATGATCAAGAAATAAGTAACTTTTTATTTAAAAAATTGGCAATTTTGAAAACTTTGAGGTCGTTGAGCTACCTTTAAACATTGATCAATTTTGCTCAAACTTTGCCTATTCTATTTTTTTATCGAATGGAACAGACTTTGCCCTGACAACCTGGACATTTCAACAAAATGAATACGACCCTTATGTGCATTGAGGTGTCAATAATTTCATTTTTTTTCGTAAAAGTAAATGGCTTAGGTTAAAAAATTATTCCTAATAGTACAAAAAGCAATTGAGAAAAGTTTGAACAGTTTTGAACAATATTTTGAGGTAGCTCAACGGGCCTCAAATACATAACTTATCCTTAAATTATAAAGCACGTTAGATTTTGCCGATTTCCTAGATCACTTCCTCCCTTTTCTCTTGACATCCTCAAGGTTAATAGAAATACAAGGCTAGACCATCATAAAATCGGGCTTGCTAGAATTTTCAATCTGATATACCGTACCGATTGCAAAGACAAGATAAACATATTCTTACGTCAAAGAGTATAACAGCGGTACAGCAACAGTACCAGTCAAGGAAGACGATATACATATAGGAACTCTTGGTAACAGTTATACTCTTTTGCATCACTATTAAAAAGCATGGTAGAAGTCAAACATCAGTTGGAAAAGCGTTAAAGTATAACCTTGTATTTATATTAATCTTGGGTATTCCTAGTCGAATATGATACTAAAAAAATATCATTTAGATACATATATATTCTTTTTTATTGATGATCTATCAAATTAATTAAGAAGTACTTACTTTAATTTATGTACATATTAAGTTGGGGAAAAAGTAATTTCGTATATCCTACCCTTTTTTTTAAAGTAAGTATATCTTGTTGATTATTGGTCACATCGGATCATCCAATAATTCGTTGTAAAGGTGTGAGTGTATACTAAAAACATGTTTCGCGCAGTATTATGCTTGGCCCGTTCAGTTATTCGTGCGTCGAGTATGGAGGTCTCAAGGGAAAAAATTCCCCATATTTTACATTTTTACTCCCTGAAAGGGAAAAACAAATCGAAAGCGACCAAGAAAAAATTTGCGATGAGTACGTGTCGGAGAATCTTTCGGTTCGTGTTGCACAACAATGTTTTTAGCTAGATTTTGCCCTCTACTGTGAACAATTAGACTGTTGGAAGCCGGCAAGCGAACAACTCCAGCCAGTATTGGAGAATAACAGACAACACGACATAATCAAGACAACACTAGGTCACATAAATATTTGATGACGCGCCAGAACCTCCGGATGGGAAGTTCTTACAAATTCACTCTACAGTACAGACTTGGCACCAAGTGACTATTATCTGTTCCTGTCTAAGGCCGACGCGTCTGGGGGTACAAATTTGGCCTAAATAGAGGCCTGACAAAATTTATGTCCGAGGTTTTTTCCAATAGACACAAGACTCTAATAAGAAGGGCATTATGAAGTTGGATTCAGTTTGATAACAAGTTGTCAACCAGAACAGGGCATACTAGCCTTTATTTGAAATAATATAACACTTATAAAAATTGAAATAAAGAAAAAAATACGAAATTACTTTTTCCCCAGCCTAAATTTTAGGCACAAGATTTATTCTGTCCCATTTTTTTTTCCTTTTCGAAGTAAATAAATTTTCAAATCAGTATATATTTATTATATTATAATATCATAGATATTTATTTTTTTTTAAATTTTTATTGTAATCATTCTTCATTTCTTGGAGAGTTGTCTTCCATATTATTGAAGGAAAATTTGTATTTTAGCTTACGCTTAATTGCTGGGCACTACACCTAGTTACTAAAAAGTAAACAACCCTCGTGCCCAATTTAAAAACAAACTTGGTTCGGTTCGACTCGACTTAAGTCGACACAACACTAGCTAATTCATATCAACCATTCTTTTGTCATGAAAGTTTTTCATTATTTCGTAAGCCTTCAGATGTCAAAGACCTGATTGTACACACATATAATGTATATCATATATGTATGTATTTAAAAAAGCATTCATTCAATAAATAAATGACGTCATTTGGTGGGAGTAAATGCCCATTAAAAATATATTCAGTACAAAGGAGTATGTGTGGAATGCATACTCATTTTCGTTGTTATTTATATATCATGTTTTATGTATAATGTACAAGCAAAAATATTGCTTTGTATGCCTTGGAATAGTCTAATGTATGTACATAGTAGATTTCTCTCCCAGGATCCCATAATTTCTCAGAGTATTACAACTACAGGAAATTATTGGGAAATCCTGCAATTTAATTATTTCATCATATAAACTTTATTTAAGCATTGCGCCGGCAATTTTGTTATGATGCAGATGTCCGATGGTGTCTCTTTTTTTTGGTGGCAAAACATTGTTGTACAAAAAAACTTTAGTGATGTTTAAGGCAGCATGGCGACAGCGGCTCCATATATAAAGAAAATTGAATTCCCAGAGGAAGAACGACGTGGAGCTGTGACGATCATTTTTGTCAACAACAACATTAAGATTGTGCTGCTTTGGATCCAGCAAAATTGTTGGAGATCATCCTTGGGTCTGGCAATAAGACTCAGCATCTTACCATGTCTCATAAAGGTAGCTGAATCCAAAACAAATCGAAAATATCATGCAATCGAGGAGACAATGACGAACATGCCAAGGAGCCACCTCGTCAGCGCTTGCTCCTCCTTCTTGTCCTTGATCCGGGCCTTGATTCATACTGGAGTCTGGTAAATCATATTAGCTCTTTTCCTACATTCATATGTACAATTCAAGTCAATTGTAAATAAATTTGCCAAAAAATGTGGCCTACATTGGATAAATACTCCGATTTGATATCCACGAGCAGTATATCTTTTTTCATTTTGCCTGTAATTGAATGACTCATATTTGAGTATACGCTTAATATCTTGGTACTGCATGACAAAGTAGTCGATTAAGTAGCAATGTAACAACGAGGGTGTGTAACTAAAGCTCAGTGCGTCATATTTGTAAAGAAAAGAAAAGGGGAGTGTATATCTACATTCTGTCAAACAAGTAATGGGATTTTTTTTTTAAACAACAACAAAAAAAACACAAGTTGCACATTTAATCATTAAAACTTATTATGTCGCCTTCAATGTAATCTCCATTAGAAGCAAAATACTAATGCCAACGTTTTTTACATTCCATGAAACGTTTTTATATTCACTTTTTTAGGAGTGCATGTAGGTCCTTTCACAAATTTTGTTTAATGAGTTCAATAGACTCAAAACAGGTTCCACGGAGTGGCAATTTAAGTTTGGGGAACAAAAAAAAAGTCACATAGAGTTAAATTTGGTGAATATGGAGGTCGATGGTATTTATTACTTGTTGGGCTTGGGATTCGTTAGTAATCGTGGGAGTGTGCAATGGCGCATTATTGTCGAATAAAATCCACGAGTTATTTTTCCATTATTCTAGCTGTTTTTGACATAAATTCTATCATTTTTCTCAAATTGATAACTTCCTTAAGCTGGTATGATAATTTTTCAACACAATTTCATTCACTGCGTTGATGTTCAGTTTGGTGGTAGAGGACGAAGGTCGTCCAGAACTCGGCATGTCTTTGACAAATCTCACGGCCCTCCTTGAATACTTTGTAAGACTCGTATTCATGGGTTTTTTGACCAAAAGCTTTTTATAACATTTTCAAGGCGCCAGCACATGGAATTTTGTTCACCACACAATTAGTATTAGTGAGGTAGACCCACTTAAATAATAGATCGCGCTCAAATTTCGAATCATAAAGAAAGACATTGCTGCCGACCTATTAAATTAACAATTACCTGTACTTTTTTGACAGAATGTATAATATTAGAGGAAAGGATGTCTGCCGTTTTGTCTATTCGTCAACGTTTTTTTTTTACTCCGTCAGCTTGCTGAATACTCCAGCAAGTACTTGATAAAATTAAACGTTTAATATATATTTAAAGAAGAATGAAATAGTTTCATATATTCAAATGATACGCGAGTAGATTTTTATCCAACGTCTGTTTTTCACAATTATACAATCCCCAGCTCCATCACTAATTTAGCTCACTGATCACTTGCTATTTATTAATATTGTTGATATTAGTTGGATCAGGTTAGGAAATTCCAAAAAAAGGAACCCACAGTCTCTCAAAACAACAACAGGCGCACTATTAGAGATGAAGAAAATAAGAAATAAGATTTTAATATATGAAAAACTAGCATGAAATGTTATAGGTATAACCCACAATATTTATTATTCACTCACCAGGGTCGTCGGCAGGCTTATATTGTGGGAGGGGCTTGGTTTTTGAAAACAAATCCAAAAATTAAATAATTTTTTTTAAATATCAGAAATTCATAGCTATTCACAAAATATTAGTCTTTTTGGACAAAAATTTAAATATTACATTTTCTGGTAAAAATTTTAAAAAACCATTGCTATTTACAAAAGATTATGTTTTTCTAGAAAATAATTTCACATATTAAATTTTTATGTGTTAACATTTTCTAGAAATCAACAAAACGTCGATTAAATGTATTGTATTTACAATTCTTTTATTATTCCAAGTGTGGTTTGTATTTGTATAAAAATGTATGCTATTATATAACAGAATAATTTAAGAAAGAGTGTAACGGGGTGTCACCAGGGATCAATTGTAACTTATTTAATGTCCAACCAAGGTTAGTGGAAATACAAGGTTATACCATAACGCGTGTACGACTGATGTTTTACTTCCACCACGCTTTTTAATAGTGACGTCATTGACTATGATTGGTTGCGTATTTTGTCAAAAATCTGTCTTTCTTGCCCAAGCAGCCGATACGACAAATCAAATTGAAAATTCTAACAAAAGTGACGTCATCGATTATAATTGGTTGCACATTTTGTCAAATTTGCCTGTCTTGCCGAGCAGTCAGTACTATACATTAAATTGAAAATTCTAGCAAGCCCGATGACATGATGGTCTAACCATATATATATATTAAATTTGGGTCGGACAAGTGGGACTGGACTCGATTGTGCTCCTTGGCAATATATAAGGACTGATACAATACTCAATCCAATTAAATAAAATAAATTATATTTAATAGTCCACATTTGTATGGGCATTCTTTGTCTTTTTTGTGTGGTCATGATAATCAAAGCATTTTATTCATCATAAATTATTTAAATAGTGCATTCAAGTCAATATACTTGTAAAATAATATTAAAATATAATCTGAATAGGGTATTTACTTGATTTTAAATCCCCTCATTTCCATTTTATAAAATTTAAATAATCGTAACATAACCAACATTTATTCAGCAACTATTTAATTGCAAGTTTGTATGTTAATTAATAACCAAAAAATTCAAGTTTAGGCATAAAATCAAATAATTACTGTACCCACCCTCCTATGCCAATTTATACATTTCTAACAATTGAATATACAGGCATGGTATGAACGACCTCATCAACAACTAAAAAATTATTGTTTACTTCAATACATGCTTTTTATAATTTATTATCATAATATAAAAAACGCAATATGCGAACACTTCCTGCAATTTTCTAGAAATGAACAAAATTTGCCTTGTTTTTTTTTTAGATAAGTATTTTTTAATCTTTTTTTTCAAAATTTTGGACTTTATTCAATTTATTTATTCTTCATTTTACTTTTATTTTTAGTTGATCCTCAGCTGGTTATCTCACAAAAAGCAGAACATTTCATTAATTTATAAAACAATTCCTAGACAATATGTAAAAAAAGGACATTTGATCGGTTGTAACATACTGACACAAAAACTAAACAATATTTAATTATCTGTTGTCGATTTTTGTAGCTTCTTTTCCCTTTATCAGTGTTCTGAAAGTTGATTAGTTAAATTAGAATTAGCCCTCGTTAATTAAGCTGCATACTATGTATTCTTGGCTATTATAAAATTATTAGTCCATGGTTGGAATTTAGTTTCAATCAAGTCAAATCACAAGTTCTTATATAAAACTACAACAGAAGTCCCCATGTCCAACTGATTTGAGGTCAATTTTTGTTAATTTTAGTGGAAATGTTGTAAGATAAAATGAATTAACCACTAAGTCTTACATTGTAAAAAGTTGCAGGACCAATAGATAGCATGGAGTTAAGAAGGATATTTATTGCGGCTGCGTCAAAATATATGGCTATAGATTTTATAATATTTAAGGACGATACAGTGATCTTAGATAGAGTTCGATATTGTATGGTATTTTCCGGAGCACTCTATAAAATACATTAAAATTTTAAATTGTATTATCAAAATCTTCAATTGACATAATAATAGGGTCATCCTAGATACTTAGCTTTAGATACTTTACTTTTTTTTTTAATTTTTAGTGTTCTTCTTTAATTAAAAAGGTATTTGAGCACTAATTTTGAACTACTATGTTTATTTATATTTTTTTCTAAATTTAATTACCCAATTTCTTATCATGTATTATTTGGTATTATACATTGATAAAAGAAGACTTTAATAAAATCAAATAAAATGAAGTTAACGGTGTGGTAACATTTTGGATACATTAACAAGAGAAGAAACAGCAAAAATAAACAAAAATATTAATTTTCAACATAAATATACTTACGCACACTAAATAAATCAAATAACTTCTTTAGAAATTTGGATATTTTGAATTTTTTTTTCGATAAAAAATATCCATAATAAACCTGTTAACACAATGCAAAAGCATTTTTGCGTGCAGGCTGAAACCTACATTTATTATTGTTATCAAAGCCGTCAAATACAAAAATGACCATTTAAATATTCAACTTCTACAGGTTCGGCCTTTAAAACCTTTTATTTTTATCAAGATTTCAGAGTATAACTTCGATTAAGGTCATACTTTGACATGAAAGAACTGTAGAGATCAAAATAAAAATAGAATTGCCTTTAAAAAGATTGATTTTTTGTTAATTTAGTTATTAATATTTATTAAGGAAATTTCATAAAATAAGTTGGTTAGGTTGCGTTGAATAAAGAGTACAATAATATTCCGGGAATTATTTTTTTTAACTCGTCATGAGTATTTAAGTAATAATATATACTAATATGAAAAAATATTTTAGATGTAAGGGGCTTAAAACAAGTTTATTGATACTTCACATTGAAGCTCATTGATTAATGGATAGATATAAACGATTTTATTTTTTCCTCTGGAATATTAATGAAATGTACAATCACGCAACCTAGCTAATTAATTTGATTAAATTTCTTATTAAATATTGATAAACTAAATTGACCAAAAATCAATCAAAATTAAACCTTTTTTAAGAGACAACTTTTTTTAAATTAAACTGTAAGGTCTATTCTATAACTTCATCTAGGATATAAAGCACTTGAAGAAAAAATAAAAAAGATACTCGCTTCTAAGTAAGGTCCTTCATTTTGCTCGATTTTTTAGTAGTTATATTAATTTTTTATTAATTGTAATCATTTAAAGTACTAAATAAGTCATTTTTTAAATGTTGAATGTTTTTATCGATTAGTTATTTACTTTGATTTTCATCTATATAGTTCTGTATGTCGAAATATGGAACTAAATCGTAACTATACCCTTAAAACTTGATTTTTTTACAGAAGGGTTTAAGGGTCACCCTTTAGAGGTACAAAGTTGTAATAATCTTTTGGGTGTTTTAACGGCTTAAATAACAATAATAATTGTATGTTTCAATCTGCCGGAATTCCAAGACCTTCATTTTGTTGCTTGGTGTTACTAAAAATAAACAAATATAAATGACCAAAAAAAATCGGAAAGCAACAATAATAGAAAATATCTTATGATTAATACTCAAAAATATTTGGAATGTACCATTCAATTATGATATGTTTATTGATTAGTGGTACAATCTTTCATATCAATATTTTCCCGCCGATTACTTTGTTAAGCATGATTCCTCTCTTCTCTAACATAATTTCTCACGAAGCCAGAGATCCTTTTTCCTAGCAATTTCTTTATTACAGAAACTATGAAGGAATCTGCATTCTTCATTGATATTATATTTATGAAGTCTTTCATCTCCATTGGCTGAGTAGTGGTAGCAGTAAATGAAGATTGATGGCTTTTCTGAATATATAATTAATTTTCGTGGGGTATAATTTTTCCCAAAATGTCTTCATAGATTGCTGACAAATAAAACTATTATATAAAACATTTTGATGGTGCAAAGAGGCAATTACCTTTTTACTTATTTTAAAGAATTCAACATTCCTGAGTTCTTAGTATTTGATGGATAAGTCTAATCGGTCCTTACTTTTAGATGCCATTTATTCATTTCTCTCTAGGTAAAAATTTTATGTGAACTTTTGTGAACTCAATAAATATATTCTCATTTTTTACTTTCTAAAATTAAAACACGAAGGTTGATAAACTTTAAAAGGGAAGCAGCAAGTTAAATTAATACATTAACTTATCAATTCATATTACATTCAGAGGAGTAGGCATTATTGTTGAGTTTCTGGCTGGAAGTCCTAGACCGGTCTGATTTGATGGCATTTGTTACAACAATCTAAATAGAGGTTGTGCTTCATTTTCATCACGAGGAATAAATAAAGAAAAATAGTTTTATGCTCTTAAGAGACTATGAAAAATACAATTTTTGAGTCAAACGTAAGAATTAATGAAATTAAGTCGGAAAGGTAGAGAAGGAGGTTTACTTGAGAATAATAATGTATTTAATATTTATGAATTGTATTTATATATGTACTAGCGTAAACACGCTATCTTATAGATAACCAATGAAAAATTAAATAGATTTTATTTATCTTTGGCTTGTTTATGTTAAAATTCGAAACTAAAACGATCTACCATAAATATTTAATAGGTAAATTTCTATTGTAAAACCTCTTTCTATAAAACATTTTTAGATGTTTTCTGTCCACTTCATGTAAATATAATCAAACCTGCACCCCCTTTTGACGCTATTAGAAATGCAATATATAATTGAGAATTTAAAAATACTAATTTTGGTAAATATAGAGCAATTTTTTTTAAATGTATGACCTTGTGATTTGTTTATTTCCATTGCTAACTTAATTGGGAATTGTTTTCATATATGGGAAAATGGAAACTCATCGTCACCAGAAGTAAGGGTGATTCATGGAATAAATACAATTTTTATGTAATCAAGGCCCTGAGTTATAATTTTACCTCTAATTAGTTTTAGACAAACTTCCTTGAGAAATAAACACATGTCAAAAACCATGACACATTCTATATGATGGATCATTTTTCCTTCATTTTAAGCAATGTGACGGTGAAACTGATACATATAAAGTATTTTAATATTCTGGAGTAAATTCTGAAGGATCGTCTTGATGTGAACATTTATCACGGGTATACAGTAAGATTTCATATTCTGGAACTGTTTTAATATCTCCTCATTAACAAAATCAATATTTGTATTTTTGGGAGCTGAAACTGCCATTTTTGAGAAGTTTTATTCATTTTTTTTTAAACTTTCATTCGTATTATTCAATATACGTTCTCCTATTTCCATTAGAACAATAAATCGTTTTTTGGATTCTCAATTTTTTTGATGTATTTTTCCATACCGTAAAAAACTTTGAAACACAAGGAAGCAATTTGGTTTTATGAAAAAAAAAAAAATCCATTTATTTTAGGGGGGGACTTGTCCTTCAGAGCAAATAAATAAGGTCCAATCAGAATCAAACATACCCTTAAGTACGTAACTCAAAATTCTGAACCACTTTGATGGGCCATTCTTTGGTACAAGCTCTGCCTGAAGAATGGATCCTATAGAAAAGTCCATGGGATTCAGGTCAGCACTGCAAGAAGCCCTTGAAATTTGCTTTTTAACCTGTCCTGAACACTTTCTGTAGTGAAAGAAGGTGACCCGTCTCGGCTGAAGATGTAAGGTACATCACCATAAGAGTCCTGAAGACAGAAAAAGATCTTGTCAACCAACATGACCTTATAGCCGTTTTGGTGGATTTTCACACCCTCCTCAATGAAAATGAGGGGCATCTTTTTACTGTCGAACATAATAACAGCCCAGGCCATGACAATTGGTGGCTTCTGGGACTTGGTTATGATGCAGTGCTCCTAAAGGATTATGTCAATGGTCTAGCTGAAAAGACGGTTATTTTGAGTGTTTCAGATGACTTCATAGGTGAAAAATGTTGTCCGTGATGCCTTTGGTAACGTGCCTCTTCGTCTACACCATGTAATCTGGTGAAGTGGTGGCTATTTCCTACAAAATTTTATTTAAATTGAATTTTTAAACAAATATAATCTTTATAAGTAACACCATTTCTCCTAATTCCTTGACTTTTCAAATCTTCAGTCTTTAAATATGTATCAAAATACTCTTTATTTTAGGCCTCAGAAATCAACCAACGTCCTAATTCTAGTGAAATCATAAGAAAATTTCTCATTTATGACCCATATATTGTATATATATATATATGGTGCTTCAATATAAAAGTATATTGAAGTATATACAAATTTAAACTCTCCTATAATTATAACTACTTGATTTACACATACTATCCATAATAGACTTTATATTCAAATTTCCCATATGGTTTAGGATACCCAAGGTTGTTAACTATTCGAATTTATGCCTTTGGACAATTATAGTTAAGTTGGTAGTTGGTCTTTCAGTATTACAACCTATATATTATATAAAGTTTAACAGACTTTAAGTGCAATTTGCAACGCCTCCAAAGAATTAATTAGAATGATTCATTAATATCAATATAATATAGTGAGTTAAATAATACATATTTAATCCATGTTTTTTCAAACTATGTACTACATATATTTAGTATGCAGTTTTAAACATAAAAACATTTTACACATTGAACATTAATTGGTTTTTAGAAGAAGGTAATCTTGTGAATGAAATTTGAACACTTATTTATTCAATAAGCAATTAAGTTTGACTGATTGGAATTAATTCATATTTCTACATATTAAAGCATAAACAATACTTTCTAGTTTAAGTGCAAGTCGAGAAAATAACACTAAAACGTGATTGATAAATTTCCATTCCCGCCCTCCAAGCAGTTGGGCGTATCCAGGACTACCGTCCACGCCGTCAGCTAGACCAAAACGTTGGAGAGGAAGAGGGACTCGGCCAATTAGGCAAAACTGGACCCAGAAGAGTTAAAGGAAAGATCTATCAGGGTCCATGGAAGAGATCTTGTGGTTTCACACCAGACAGTCCAGAGAAGCATAAAAAAAGGGGATGGAAAGAGCCTTGTGAAGTTAAAGAGACCGTTTTTGACACCGGCATTGAAACCCCCCACCTTCTTCTTTGCAAGACTCTATTAAATTAGTTTTCAATTAGTCATTTGAGTTCTTTTGTTTTCTTTTTTTACATTTTTGACCCCCTAGAGAGAGCCCTTAAAGCTTCTGTCAGCCAGCACTGCAACACCATTACAGAGGACCTAATCTGCAGCGTGTATTATAGCTTCTACCGCCGCCCCCTGAAAGCCATCATTTGCCGTTAGGGGCGGCTACATTAATGATTAAGAGAGCTCAGACACAGATCTATTTATCATATTAATTTTGTTGAATTTCTATTGCTATTAATAAGTTATATCTTGTTGATGTTTAAAATTCAAAGTGTTCAGATTTTAATGGACCAATCTGTCTAATGCCTACATACTCATACTCATAAAAATAACACGAGAATAATACTTAATATTTTATGGTATTTATTTTCTGTTTTATATCAAGCAGAAGAGTTCTTAATTAACTATAATTTTGTAATATCCTAGGCAACGTCCCGCAAACCTACTGTTGTTATTATGAATTTTTAAAAACTAAAAAATTATAGAGACTAATGTTGTCAAAAAATGTTTTGAATAAGCCCCCTTATATGACCCTGTCCCCGAAAATTGTCACCCCCGTCTTAACTTGATCAAGTTCAAAAGAAGTACCCATGCAAAATTGCAGCCGCCTAGGTCCAACGGCGTGGACACCACAAGCACATATATAAATAAACTTTATATAAAACTCATATCTATATACTAACTAAGGCTAAGGCAGGAGAAGGAAATCACATTGAAAATAGTCAAATTATTTGGGAAAGTTTAAAAAATATCCAGAAAATACTTCTTTATACCAATAATTATAACATGAATGTTTCGTTGTTGTCCAAAAAGATCCTGATAATTATAATTGTCTTGGGTGCTTCACACTATATCAATTTGGTTAAGTAAGGTAATCTACAAAGTCTCGTCATGACAACTCCCTCACCTCCAAAAAAAAACTCTAATTATTGTATCTAGAAACCTTAGTAGTAGTATTATGAATATTAAAAAAAAAAGGTGTTATAAACTTCCAATAACATACCAACATATATGTATCTAAAAATTGTCTAGATGAGAAGTTCATTTCTTGTTTACTTCAAAAATTCCCAAATCGAGATTTGCAAATAAAATTGCAAAAAACTTTTTCGCACTAATTGTACAAAAAAAAAAGATTAATAGCATTTATTGGAATTGTAAAAGAAACACAAACCTAAAAATATTTTTTTCGTACTTGTAAAAACAAAAAAGTTATGAAGAATAATGTTGTCGAAATATAACACTCGATAGCTGGTTCATTTTTTTAAAAATTGCCAAAATTATGTAATACATTTTCCGGAAATTGAAAATACTCTGATATTTTTAGTGCAAAAAATATCTTCATGTGGCATTTTTTCTTAAAGACCTGAAAATTGACGTTTGATGAAAAAAATTGAGAAAAAAGAGGGGAAAAAATTGAAAAATTATTCAGAAAATGACAGATATTTCCGTCAAATATTAATTTTTATTTGGCAAATTTAAATGCAAACCAATCTGTAGAAATTTTCCACAAACTGTATTCCATTTACTAATCCCATATTCTACTGGAAGTTCGTCTTTTTGCACTTGAAATAAATGAAATTGCTCTTTTCACCAATATATTTGTTAGCCAATAACTTTTTTGATTTTGAATAAATTTAAAAAACGTAGTTATTCGTATAATTGGTTTTTGAAACGCCAATCTCTTTTTTGATGAATAATTCAAACCCCTATCTAGTCTACTTGAGCTGCAAAAAACGGTTTTTGTGTTTTGGGTATAGTATAAACCCCCTTATATGACCCCCAAAAAAAAAAAATCGACACCCCCGTCTTAGCCTGTCCAAGTTCAAAAAAGGACCCTTGCAAAACTTCAGCCTCCTAAGTTCAACGGTGCAGGAATATATGAAGGACATCTACACAACCACACAATCTCTCTTATATACAGATAAAGATAAGCAAAGAACTTCTTTGAAATACAAGCTCAAGTCTCACTAGGATTCTTCTTCCTCATCCCTATCAAACAACTGGCAAGAATCTGAGATAAAATTATTATATACTATATAGCTATATAGTATATTATGCAAATTGTGCAAATTTTGATTACAAAAAATAGCTCTTCATATAATTTATGTTTTTCAGTAACCCATTGTCTATCAGATTAACTAAAAACCATTTCCTATATTTATAAAAATATTATATTTTATTGATCATGGGCATTAATGTTTTAAATAACTTATAATCATTTTTGAAGAAGATATTCTTTGCTTGTTTCTGTGATGATGAACCGCCCATAATTAATAATAACATTCCTGTATGTATATTACATAACATTGTGTAAATAATGTGATAGACCCGAACTATCACTTAATTTTACATAGCTGTAGAAATGGCAACCCTATAATATTATAGATTAACATTTTAGAATCAAATAGTCACAAGAACAGGAAAAAGAAATATTTCTTGACTTTTGCTCTTTTGTCAATAGGGAAGATGGAATAGGCAAATAAACAGAGGATCAACAATTTCGCTTGTGCCCAAGTAAAATTGTCAACCTTTGCTAAGAAAGTGGGTTTCTGCCCTTGAACTGTAGCCCATACTGTGGTCTGATATGAGACCAATGGAAGTGTTGGACGACTTCCCAGAGGTCCTCCAACAAACAAGAAGAGAACACTAGACTTCATGGATTGGATTAATGTCCTCACTGAGGCAGACTCGACGAGATCAATGAGATCAAAAGCAGAAGAGATGGGATTAGTCCACAATTAGTCGTTAGTCGTAGTCGTCAGCTATTTACTAATCGCATGAAGACCAAGGGTCCAATCAAAACAAAAAGCTCATCACGAGGCTCAAGCACCATGGGACCAAGCTCCAAATCTTATCCTACAAGATGGTCTGGATTAGGCCAGAAATAGCAGAAATGACCACTCTTAGACCTTTTCAGTTGATGAGGTACCCCGAATCCTTACAACAAAACATCCTGCAGGGACCATGATGCTTGGAATTGTGGTTTTAGATGAGAAAAGGATGCAACCCATCTAGTTCCTAACTGGACAAGAATGGGGACTGAGGAGTACTTCTTGGGCACAAGAACCTAGGTGAAAACTTTGCTGGAGGCCAACTACCCATCGGTGCTCTATTTTTGGTAACAGGATAGAGAACCAAGCCACACAGCGAATAAGACACAAAAATGGCTAACTAAAAACTTGACTGACTTTCGGGAGAGCAATATGTGGTCCCCATCCTCCCCTGATCTCAACCCCCCTGATTATGGTATCTGGAGAGTCATTCGAAGGAAAGTTGGCTGGGTTCCTCACCCATATTGAAATGCCCGAGGGATGCCATGGACCTGGAGTAGGAAAACTTGTCCAAGAACTTTGTCCAGAGGGTTCACTCCGGCTTCAAGACGAGGCTAGAACTGTTTATGGAGACGAATAGCTGTCATTTTCTATAATAAAACTTTTTAAATTTGCATAATAAATGTAAACTTATTTTATTTTGAAATGCAAGCATTATTTAGTCAAACATCACTGATATTATTTTGTGACAATTAGGGCTCCCCACCCTGGATATAGTATATTTTTGAGTATGTCTTAATATTGCTCAGACAATTTACGTAGCAACAATACCTTATTTATTCTTTCATTTATATACAAACAAACATTTTGAGATGCTTTGTTGACTCAAGAGCTTTAATAATAATAGTTTTTTTTAATTACTATTCTATGTCAACAATCATCAAAGTTGTTTTTTTAAATGTCGGTCCTACAAAAGGAAGTGTACGATCAGATTATTTAGTGTATATTTTAAATATTTACTGTGGACTATATAGGCATTTCCAGGAGTATCTTCAGAAATCCAAAGGATGTGACCCCAATTTTAAGATATAAAGTAAGGTCAAAGTATATATATATAGAATCAGAGGGGCTGTTGGGAGTCATTGGAAGTGATGGAAAAGCTTGGATAAATAACAAAAAGGATAGCATTCAAAATTTACCTAAAATCACCTTGTTTACTCTGTTCTTAGTAGAACGTCATTTAGAAAAATGACTCTCCAACCTACAGTCTGAAGTCCTCTATGAAGCAGCACTGGGCCAAAATGTCAGCGTCAACTGTAAAGTTAATACGGGAAATGTTCAGAAAAAGTGTGCAGATATGTATTGTTGCAGAGGGCAGAATGTTTGTAAGGTAATAAATGTAACTGGGATAATATATGACGCTTCCTCAAAATCACATATAGTTTTTAATAATCATGAAGCTGGAACTTTCAAAGTATATGTACTTTCATATGGTGTATCAAAAATTATTAGCACCTATGTATATTTCAGAAAAATATTTGAAGTTAGAGCCCTGTTTTCGCAAACCTGAGACTGTGCCATATTATCCCATGCTCAGGATAATACGTGCCACCAAAGCTGAAATAGTATAAACAGTGACGCTAATAGGGAACATTTTGGGCATGTTAAAACAAAGAAACCGAAAGTCAAAAAGGAACCCCTGACAAATGGAAGAATGTTTTAGGGAGAGCAGCTTAGCTCTCATTACGATTCATTTGATCGGCTACAAGCAGCTGTGATGAGGGGGAGAAGGAAATGAACAAGTACATAGCCAAAAACTGCTTTGACGTCGATCCTTCATTCTACTCTGAATCTATATACGACATATAACGCCGCAAAAATCCTCAGAGTTATTCTCTGTCTTTTATGAGATCATGTAAATGTTCCATTTGGTTTTGTATACATCAATGATTTGTTGAGTGTAGTAGATAAGGAAGTTCCCTCCCCAGGAATTTAATAATATCACAACAGCATAGGAAAAGAAAATTTACCCTTCCTTTTGCCAACTCCAAAAGAATGGAAGATCTAAAAAGTGCAAACAATTTTCAACACAAAGTATAAAGGAAAATAAGTTGGTTTATTTATTTTTATTTAGCTACTAATTAATAATAATGCATAAACAGTTTTATATGATTGATAAAATCACTTGGACAGCACATATAATCTGGGTAAAAGTGTTTTTTAGGCTTCATATAGATTACACCTCATACATTGTAGAGTTGGACAAATATATACCAAAATTCAAAGTTGTGCCCGTTCTGGATGCACCTTCTACAAAATGACGATTTGGAAGACTCGTCACAAAATATGAAGCATCCACAAAGTCATAGCCAATATAACTCCAATTCATGTGTCTTAAATTTCTCGGGCACAGAGCCATTTCATATATTTTATTATGTTGTTAAAACATTTATCATCTTCGAAACTAAGGCTTATGAGGACATAATTCTCCATGTCGTGTTTTATCACTCTTTGCAGAAAACATTTAATCCACTAATGGCTTTCAATTAAAACAAATTAAAAAATCTGATGGAAAAAAAGAAAAAATAATAAATACATACCCTTTTAAAATGAGTGTCACAATTAGCTTGAATACAATATGGCAGAAGGATGATGTCATTTACAAAGTAACTCATGAATATGTATCTGTACATTAGGGTGTCTCATATGACCCAAGTTACTCTTACCTTTGTCTATGTGTTTCATTCAAATCTGAACACTTTGAATTTTAAACTTGAACAAGACATAATTTATATATTGACAATAGAATTTCAACAAAATGAATACTATAAATATAACTGTGTCTAATCTCACTTGTATGGCTTCAAGGCGGTGGTAGAAGGGGCTGAGGATTCCGTTCTTTGAAATGGTTTGTATGAAAGACACCACAGGCCAAAAGGAGTAGTCGAGAGGGTTGGTATCATGGCTGTAGGGTGCCCAAAAGTGTCAAAAAAGAGTCTTGCAACGGAAAAGATGGGTTTCTTTAATTTCTGGTGTCAAAAGTGGCCTCTCCGCCCTCACAAAGCTCATTCCACCCACTTTTTTTATATCTCTATTGACAGTCTGTTGTGAAACCACTTTCTTGCTTGGGTCCTCATGGATTTGAGGGAATTGGCGGGAATTTTTTCTTTGACTCCTCAGGTCTAATTTGCCCTTTTGACAGAACGGTGTAGACGGTGGTCCTGGAGAGGCCCAATTGCATGGAGTACACGAATGGAAATTCGTCAATCACGTTCAAGTGTCATTTTCTCGAGTTATATGTAAGCTAGAGAGCTCAGGTTTGTTCGTTTTTGTAACTAATTGTTTATGCCTTAATATATGGAAATATGAATTAATTTCAATCATTCAACTTTCATTACTTATTGAACTAGTAATTGTGCAGATTTCAATGGACCACAGGGGGAGTTGAACTTATTATAATGTATAAAATATATTATAATTAATATTAATAAACTTTTTTCATAATATAAGTGTCGTAGCGATATGAAACCTTTCTCTCGTGAATTAAAAATAGGTGAAATATATATGTATATATATATTTTTCCAATGTTGAGAGTATAAAAAACATAGCCCAAGAAAACAAAATAGTATAATTTAAAAAATGTTAGAAGTTACAAATAACTTATGATATATAAAATTTAGGTTCGAAATGTATTTATTACTGATTAAAAATGCTACCAAGAATTTCATTTCATAAAACACAATTTTTATTATGATTCTAGTTATAAATTTACTTACAATTTCCAAGACAGAATTATATAAAGATTATTGAAACTGAAAGGGTTGAAATAATCATAAAACAGATAAACTTCAGTATTTCCGATGCTAAAATGTTTAAATATTTATCTTTAAACACATATTAACCCTATAATTCTGTCATGTTATCCTTTTTTTGATATTTTTTTGATAATAGAGACTATTTTCTGATGTGTCACTCGTGAGAATGAACGCTTATGACAAAAAATGGCTAAGGCATACAGTATACAGAGCCCAACTTCTATTTAAAAATCAACACGATTTTTTTATGTGGATTTTCTCCTAAACTCTCATATGAATAAAAATCAATGCCATGAAAGGAGAATAAATAAATATATACTAATTATTATTATCATCTTTCGTGTCAATAATGGCCTCGAAATTAGAAATGGAGTAGGTCTTTATGATACTCTCATTTAGAAGAATCCTAAATTTTTCCCCGATCCTAGACATCAGCTCAGATTTTGTATTGCTGGAGGATCTGTTGGTGTGTTACTCAACTGTACCTCACACAAAGAAGTCTATCAGATTGATAATAACACACAAACTAAAGAACAGATTACCCTGAAATGTTGATAGCTGTCTTTTGAAGTTTAGTACTAAGTGAAAATCAAGTGAATTAAAATGAATAGCACCATCTATGTGCATTTTCTTGATTTTTGTTCTAGATTGCTTTTGTAATGATCTGCCACAAATATATAAAACTTGTTGCAAAGATTAAAAGAAGATGATGAAATTTCTATTTGTTTATTTTTTTTCATATCACACTAATGAATACTATAAATATACCGATTCCCACTTACTATCACATAAATCAATATTTATTATAACAATTTTCCATTTGTTGTGGTATTTTTCATTGAAGGACGAATAGGAACTATGATTAAGTTCCTTTATTATTAAAAAAAAAAAGCACACTGCATGTTGTCTAATTTGAATCATTAATTCATAAAATAATGCAGAAATGAAGAAAGGATAGAAGAGCAGGAGGGAAAAGAAGAAGAAACGATTCCCTTTCTTCTTCTTCTTCTTCATGAATGGGCAAGGAAGCATTACATATATTGTTTGAATAAAAAAAAATCTTGTTATGTTATTCTTTTTGCAATAAACATACATTAGGGTGAGGCTAGTGGCCAACAGATTATTAAACTTTGACAAATAACCCTTAACCTTATTTGGCACTGTGTTCTATTTTAATTTCTGAAATTTTAATGACATATATCAATATTATTTTTTTTTAGTTAGTTAAGAATTTATTGCTGTTTCCCCTAGTACAATTATACATACATTACAAAACTATACATTCTTACGGCACAGAACACGACCACACAAAGGGATATATGTGTTACTACAGCAGACAAAGTGATCTTTAATACTACTTAATTTTATAGTTATTATCAATAATTTGTTTCATTTTTGTGTACATTTCATAAATTTAAGATCTTCATCCTCTTCTTGCATGGCTTGGTATCTGTTAATAAGGTGGTCTGCCCTGTGTGGTTCTTCTATGCAAATATTTAACATTGTGCATATATTTTTCAAGTTGCTCAGATGGACAAAAAATGGTCCATGGACCTGTATAGGCTTGAACAAATAAGTTCATGTTTGGACATGAAAGTTTGACACTTTTTTTATTTCTTCAAGATGGGATGTGTATGTTTCATTCATTGATCTTCCTTGTATCTTTTGAATTAAATTTCGATGAGGATTTCCCCCACCACTTATTTTATGTAGCTAGGAGGTACTCTAGTGGACAAACGATTTTGACTTTCATTATTACTCTTGCCAGATAGTCTGCAAATACTTTTCCTGAAATATCTGAATGACCTTTGAACCAATCGAGATATATGTTTATTTCACATTTCCAATATTTAATATATCTTTGCACTTTGTTATCATTTTCTGGTAAACGGATTTAGAATAGCAGCAATTGCCAATTGAGAATCCTATCGAATTATTACATTGTGTACGGCTTGTCTTGGTTAAGAAGAGCTACCACTGATTGCGTGATGGTGATTATTTCTGCTTGAAAGAATGATGCTTCATTATTTAATGATGCTGATGATTGATGAATTGACATGTCACCTCGAGGGATAGCCCATCCCGCACCTTTGTTGCCTTTCTCATCTTTGGACCTGTCTGTATATGTAATTGTATTCGGGTGTTCAACTAGACGTTTGTCGACCCAAATGCGATATTTAATATTTACCGATAGCACAAATCCGATACAGTTTCGGAAATAGTAACACAAACTCTAAAACTCTCGTTTTTGAATGAGTTTATCATTTTTTATTTTTTTATTTTTGTTTTTTTGCTGAATATATATTTTATAATTAAACGGTTCTATGAAGATTGCCTGCAGGAAAAATGCCTACCAGAAATTTAAATTGCTGTAGGTGGAAATTACTACACATAATTATACCAGCAGAGGGTTCCCGTGCTGCAGGTCTGAACTCATGGGGGGTTCTCCAAGAGGCGGGAAGTTATGAAGGTTCCTTCAGGTTTTTTGAAGCGACGACGGTTCTTTGAAATGGAAGCGGTGATTTTTACCTGTTTCGAAGTCCTACAGTTTTCCTCCACAAATTTTTGTGCCCGTTGATATCCCTTGGTTCGAAACAAAAGAAAAGAAGACAAATTATAAGCCTCTATTGATGTTTATTAAAATTGAGAAAAAGAAACACTTACTCACTAAAATTTGTGCTATACACTTCTGCGATTTTTCTTTTGAAATTGTGCCCATGGGGACTAACAAAAAAACTAGATCAATAAGTGCTACCTTTGGTCTTGGCAATGGCTTAACAGTGGAGGATGGTATATTAACTGGAGTACACCTCCCAACTTGAGGGCAGGTACATCGATGCCTGGTGTGGCACGTTCAAAAAGAAGTTTGGCAAAGTAAGCAAACGTAGCCACTTAAGTTGCAAAGACCATCCTCATTCAGCTGTTATTTTCTACAATAAGGGGAATATACTTATCCTTTCGGATCATCAATGTTGTAAACTAATAATTGTTTTTCTCAGTGAAAACAGCAACCTACCTAAAATTCCAGCGTCTCATCAGGTAAATTAAAATACCTTGACAAAGCTCTAGTCTTAAAAATCACGACTTCATAAAATATTTAATTTATTTGCTAAACAATATAGTACAGAAAAAACTATTTATAAAGAAGATAAAGTATTTCTGCCATTTATGTAATAAGATTGGCTGGCATCATTTGGCGTTGCAGACAGAAAAAAAATAGATATAGAGAGTAAAAAGAAGCTAGTCGTCGATCTGAGGTATCGAAATTAGAACAGTATGAATCTTCAAACTCAAAGGATCTTTCGAAGCATGCAAGTTTTTCTGAAAGTGACTCTGAGTCTACTAGGAGCTCGGATAGGAACGAGGAAATCACCATAAAAAAAACGTTACAACCACAAATTTATCTATACCGGTACACATTTATCAATTCCTCATGACATTTTAAAAAGGCCACTTGTAGTCTCTGTTGCGACTCGTTTGAATATCAGTCCTGCTCAACAGGATGTACTCACCAAAGTTGTGATTGAAGAAGCAAAAGGTTCTCTGGCATTGTTAAATCGTACTGAACAAAAGATAAGGCATGGTGATCAACAACAAATACTATTGCCAAATATATTCTGGAAAATTTGAATGCACCCGTATTCGCAACACTATACTATAATACCAACACTAAAAAAAAATATGGGAGATATAATTTTGAACAATGTTTTTCAATGGTTTGAAATTGAGCCCACAAACTCACATGTTTTCTTCCTATTTAAAAGGGTCCAAAAGAAATGGGAACTTCTCTGTTGTGAGAAGCGTAGAAAATTTTTAAAAGTTAGTCTGGAAAAATACAATGAAGATACCAAAAAAATACTTTACTAAATTACAAAACATGTGCCTTGCATTCATTACAAAACATGTGCCTTGCATTCATTACAAAACATGTGCCTTGCATTCATTACAAACAGTGACCTCATATTGTAGAGATGATTATAAATTAATGACAAGAAAAAACAAAGTTGTTCTCACTGCCTGAGAGATAACAATGGAAGAGCTTTACAAACCAGGAGCAATGCATTAACATTTTTTTAAATTATTTATTGAATAAAAATTTGCCTACTTGAATAGCAATTTTTTTAAACAGAAGTGTAGCAGCCAATTATCAGCAATCAAATGTTGCTTACATTTACTGTGGTTTGTGGACCACAATCAATAAGCGCGTTTACGTCTGTTGTCAATTTTTTTCCTATACAAGACTCTCCTGGAATGAAAAAAGAGTATTTATTTGGGCGAGCTTCTTTATAGCGTTGGTCATTTTAAAATAATTGATCAATGGACAGTTATAAACGATTGAATTTATCTGCCGAGATTATTGTTATCTATATTCACGCAACCTCACCAGCATACTAAATTTAAATTTATAATTAAATATTAAAAACTAAATTGACCAAAAATCAATCTAAATCGACCTCTTTGGTAGTTATTAACCTTTTGAATTACCTTTAATCAAGATAAAGTAATACATAATTCATTTTTAAAGTATTGAAATGTTTGTGTCAATTTTTAATCACTTTAATATTCATTTATAAAGTTCTTTCATGTAAAAATGTGCCATTGAATCGCAGTTTTACACAAAGAATTTCTTTTTAAAAGACTTTAAATTCCAAAACCTGTGAATGCTGCAACTTTTTATGGTTATTTTGTCTTCTTAAGCTAAAATAACAATAGTAAATGTGGGTTTGAGCCTGCAAGTGCTCCAATCCCTTGATTTTGTAACTTAGTGGTAATATTTTGAAAATACAAAATGAAGTTATACAAATATATTTCACAGCTTTTCAAGTTTGAATACAATAATTTAATAACAAATATGTCTCCAAGTCATAAATATAATCTACATACTAGCTACTTATACTGGCAATTGGGATCCCAAGGGTAGTTTACCTTTCTTTTATCTCAAATTCGCTTATTTGATTCATAAAAAGATAAAATATGTTCAAGAATAAATTATAACCCTCTCAAATAATTATCGTCTTAAGGGGTTAAAGGTGGATTTAAAAATTTTATGTTAAAGCACGAAAATAATTAGCCCAATGCAAAAACACAAAAATGTGATTTTTATAATTTATTCTCACTTATTTCCAAATTCCATCAGTTTCCTTTTCACCGTAAACAAAAAGATATTTCAATTAAATTATACAAATATCTTTATTTGGTCCACACACATACCCAAAACTAGGTTAAGCTGTTTCGGACAATGTTTGGTTATCAGCACCACCCTAATATACATGTTTATTTTTCTCTCTTACTCTTATTTCGTGGGTGTTAGTTCTTTAACGCACGAACGATCTTTCCTAAATCAAGAAATAATAAAAAATAAACTTTTTTTTTTACTAACAAAAATGAATCATAACAATAACAACACAATTTCCAATGCACTTCTGTTCTATCTAGCTTTTTCTCCCTTCTTTTTAACATTTTGACACAAAGAAGATAACGAGTAAAACTCGTTATTGTGAATGCAGTTTGTATTTTAATTTGACAAAAATGGGATTTTTGGTATAAACTGGACATTTTTTTTGCCCTTTTTTACGAGTATTATACTTCTTTATTTTTGAAGTATTTGGTATCTATATACCATATACAGGGTGAGGACTCAAAATCTAAAAGTCTGACAATTTTGTACTTGGCTCCATTCTAAAGACTGACAAAAACGCTGTTCTCAACAGGAAAAATGATCGCTTCTTGGCTAAATGAAGAGCTCGGTCGAGGGAACCTTCAGGACTAATCACCCAGCTCATGCCATGGTCCTTGGTACCGTGTCATACAATGCATTCAAGATGCATTCTTCAAGGCCAACGACAAAGTCAACACGGTCGTCTACTGAAAGGTGCTTAGGTATCATGTCTTGTCATTGTTGAAGAGCACGTTCCCCAGGGACAACTGTGAGTTTACCCAAGACGGCGCCCCAACACATGCGTCCAAGAAGATGTAGCATTTCTGCAAGGAGAACATGGCTGCCTTTTTGTTTTCATACTTCTGTCCTTTGTCCTCACCCGATGTGAACACCCTGAACTTTGCTGTTTGGCGCGTCTTAGAGGGAAAGACGAACAATACTTCTCACCTGAATGTCAATTCCCAGAAGACCGTGATCACGGAGGAGTGAAACAACTTATCCTCGGACTTTATATAGACCCCCTTTCCCTGTGTTCGTCCCTGCATTGAAGCCATCATTCAGAATGTAGGGGGACAGGTTGAATAAAAACTTGAGAAAATTGTTAAATTACCAACTTTTGCTTCAAAAGTTTCCCATAACAAAATGGTACAGAATAAAAATATATAGAAGTGAAAACTGCTTTTAAAACTTTTAATTTATTGAGTCTTCACCCTGTAGTTAAAGATGTGCACAACGATTTGTAGTTTCTCTGTTTTACCAAAGCCTTGGAGTAGTACCAGACATTGCCCTGAGTAGAGTGCCATAGACAAACAGACACAGATTGTTTTAATAATAGGTATAAAAGATAACTCCCAAAAAATCATCAGTGATACTTTCAGTTTTTAATCAGCAGACACTCACGTAACTGATGTTGTTTCGATCCTTATTTAGGACTGAGGACTGCAGTCCCGTCCAATTCCGGTTCGGTCCGCTACAGTTCAGTCTACACATCACTCATAAAAGTTCAATCCTTCAAGACGTCAACTTTATTTATTCTTTTTAAAGCAGTTCTAGTACTGACTGTAAGAAGGAACTATCCCTTAGACTGAATTGAACGGTACCAAATAAATAAGGACTAACACAGCATGTTCTTTAATGCATTTATCTATTTATATATGTTCTCTCCTCAAGAATAAAAAAATTATAATAAGAGTTGGGGGGGAAAAAATAATATGATGTGATGCCTGATAATGAGCCAAGGAGTACTTTAGTTTTTAGGGCGCTTGCTGGCTATGCTGTGTCTCGTTACTAAATCTCATTACCTTTCAAATTCAGTATTTTTTTCATTTTATATTAGGGGAAGTATCTGGCATTTCCCAGAGTTATTAGATGTCGGTGAACAGGCAAATTTTGCAATAATAATATAGAAGATAATCCACAAACAAATCCTTTATTTTACTCTCAATTTTTCATGAGAGCCTACTTTTAGCTATTTGGCACTTGGACGTTCTCACCTCAAGAATGGATAAAAAATATTATTAATAGTATGAGTAGCAAAATTTAATATGATTTGATGAGGCAGGTTGTCCTTCAGCTCGTTGCCAAACTTTATTTAAAGTAACATTTATTTTTTTAATATGAATTGAACTAAACACATCCGAGATTTAATTAATTTTATAGTACACTCCTTTTTTTTCTTTATACTGTATTAATATAATATATAGATGAGGGAGCACTATCTACAGTACACCCTGTTAGAGTTTCTGTCAGGTAGTTCATCTACATCATACAAAATAAAGCAATAACAAAAATAGACAGAAACAAATCACCCTGTATACACGCTCGATGCTACATACTAAACGACTGCGACTGATATATTATGTCTTAGATAAAAAAAATAATGAGGATTCATACATACATGCAGATAAATATTCCTTGATTAATCAAAGATATAGAGAATTATAAAACAAAATTCAGCTTTAATGGAAATGATAGTCGTAGAACAAAAAGAAAGAACCCGAAGCTCTTTTTTTTTCAAACTAAAATGGCCTCTGCCCTGCCAAAAATGGCCTGAGAGGCATCAAACATATCGAAAGTAAGTTAATTTTTATTTTCCGTGGTAAAAAAGATTTTTGTTAAAGGGGAGGACTTGATCTTGAGTCCATATTATGAAGACTTGGGACTCGACTAGACCACTCACTCAAAGATGTAAGAAATGGAAGTACGTAGCTCAGTGGAATACGCTCTCGAGAGAAAAAAATATAAACACCAAATGACAAAACAATACCCACATTATCCATTTTTGGTAAATTAGTTAGTTATAAGAATACTTTTTTGTCCACTAAGAGCACTCAGAGCTAATATACTGATGATATCATGAATAAAGATGGGATGCGTGTAAAGAAAAAATAATCATAGCTATTAGAAAGGAAAAACGGTTCATCATGTGCTCTTTCTTCTCATTTTTCATCATTTAATCAGCTGTGGGAGTGTTAGTATCTCCCTCTAAAAGAAGAATCCTCGCCTATCTATTGTGTAAATTGATTTTAAAATGCATAAGAAAATAAATTATTTAAATATAATTATAGTATTTTCCTTACTCATATATTATTTTAAATTTAGAAGGTTCTCCTCATTCAATGAATAATTCATTTCGTCCCCCAAAAAGTATATAACAGGCAGCTGATATTAATAAAATTCTTAATTCCGTAATACCATTTGTCTTGCTACCACCTTCTCCTTGTGCTCTTACAGAAATCCCGTCACTAGTCATGAATTACACTAGATATACTTAACTACGCAATATCTATTCATTTATATTTATAATTGAATTAACAAGATAACCCCTATGAAGGAAGAAAGTATTGCCACGTTACAAGAAAAAGTTATGAAAGTAATATCATCTGTAACATCTCAAAAGCGACACCATGCAGAGAAAAAGTGTCCTCGTAACTAAGGAATATACTCAAACAAGCATACGTATATCGCTACTTTGTTTTCTATGCTTCGACATGACTAAGACATTTGGATACCTTTTGTGTTTTCTAAAGAAAAGTTGTCAATTTGAATACTATGTATATAGATAAAATAATTTGTTGGTATATGATATAAATCATATTGTTGAGAATAAAACTACTTCATATATAGTTTTTCAATTAAAAACAATCTTTAAAAAGATAAAACAAGTTGGCTTTAATTAATAGACATTATTCCCTTGAGTGTGAATATATATATGTGATTGAAACAACTCAATCATTGTTTAGAAAAATAGGCCCTTTAATTTCAAATTGAAAAACTTTGTGACATCATGTGTCCACCTCAATTACTTTTAAACCAATGTCTCACTTATTTAACACTCATATTGAATTAGTATCAAACATACTGCATAGCTTAAAAAATGAGTATATGTCATGACCAGCATGAAAATAATAATGGTGGAAACTTAACTTCATAAAACAACAAACTAGAACTCTTAAAAAGGTCCTATTTTCTAAGCAATTACTTCTTTTCTCAATTTAGATTCGTATACACGCTTGTAAAAACAAAGTTTTAATTACAGAGATTGTTCTCAATCTTTTTGAAAGCTGTTCAATATTCAGTTATGCAATGTCTATATATAAATAGTACGTATATTGTTTATATAATTGATGCACTCCTAATCATGTTAACATCTTATTTGGAGATATGCTATCTTTCACGGGAGGGGAGATTAGTCCACAAAAACCATCAACACTGTAATATAATTACTTGTAAAAGTAAGTTTATTTTTTAAATATATCAATGCAAAGTGAGTAAAACGTTTATGAAGACATGTTTTAGTTTATAAATTCAATTAATTTGCATAATCTTTTTTGAAAAGCATCAAATTGTAATATAAATTAATTAAAAAAACATTTTTTGAATAGCAACCCTTTGCCCGTATTATATAGCGGAGACAACTAGGCATATGTGCAGAGGCAGTACGAATAGTTTTTTCAGAGACATTTGCCCAATCCTGGATAAAAATACATATTCTACTCCCAACAGCGCATGAAATTTCATTTTCAAAAGTCCTGCCCACTTTTTCCATTGTGCGAGGGTGCCCGTCTAGGATGAAGATGTAAGGGGCATCACTTTAAGTGATCTGAAGCCAAGGAAGGATCTTGTCTACTAACAAAGGCCTGTGGATGTGTTGGTTGATCTTCAAACACTCTTCAATGAAAATGAGGGCATCATCTTCCCGTCTGACATAATACTGAAGCAGACCATGACACTGGGTGGCTTCTGGGACCTTATAATGATGCAGAGCTCCTAAAAATGTTGTATATGGTCTTTCCTAAAACCTAGACTGTTTGGGCCTATCTGGCCTTATCGGTGAACAAATTTGTCCGTTCTTCCACTGCCCAAGTTCCTCTTTGTCTCCACCATCTAATCCAGGCAATGGGTGGTAATTTCTCACAAGAGTTTATATACATATATATTTTTTTTTTTTTTTGTTTTTTTCAAATTTGATTTAAGAATTGGGGTCAAGGATTTTCATAATTTTTACAGCGCCTCAAATCAAAAGGAAATAAATTATATTTCAGCAAAGGAACAATTTCTTCTTTATAAATTTAGATGCTCAGGAACATCATTCCCTATGAATTTTACTTTCATATTGAAAAATATTGTGTCTAACATGTCCAAAAATTAAAATTCATCTTTTTATGGGATAATACGTTGGAAAAAAAAATATGTTTATAGGTATATTTCAATTTGAGTATTTATCTCAAAAGTTTATGTTAAGTAATAAATTTATATTGAATTTTTAAACTAAATATATCTTCTGGAACTAATTTCTTAGACTGTATATGAAAAAAATGTGTTACCGGATTAACTTAGTGCTTTTAAAACGATGAACAATCTTAATTGAAAATAAAATAATTGATTTACATATTATTTTTAAAAGGATTGGTCTAAATATTGAACGAGGAGCTGATAGATGAATGTGTACAATGTACTTATATATTTTGGTATTTTGAAAGAACAGATCGGATAAGAATGTTTTTGCGATATATTTCCCTGGCGTTGATTATTCTTTACCCTCTGAAGTCAAATATTCTGCACATAATTTATAAACTTATGTGATATTTATGCTACAGAATATTCTAAGTGTTTTTAAGACTGCTGGTATAATACCTTAGTGAAATGCCAGGGCGTACACAGTGGGTGGGCTGGAGGGGCTGTACCCTTCCCTATATTAAGAGATTTTTGGTTTGTATACAAGAAAATGTAATATATTAAAATTTAATTAAGACATTTTTTTTATAAAATTTAATTTTTGTGAATGTATGTGGATTTTGAAATTTTATTTCAAAAAATTTAATATTTGAAATTTTTATTTTAAAAAAATTGATTTTTTTTTTGAATAGCTGAAGTTTTTTGAAATTGTTTGTAAATAGCTGTAGATTTTTGATTTTTTTTAACTAAAATGATTGATATTTTAAATTTGACTTTATAATTTTTTATTCTAAAAAGTTAATTTTTTGTGAATAGTCATGGATTTTCGAAATTTTATTCATTGAATCTTAATCTTTGACATTGTTTGGCAAAAAAAATTAATTTTTGATTTTTTACCCCAAAAATTTTAATTTCCGGATTTTATTTTCAAAAAAATAAATAAAAACCAAACCCTACCCAAAATATAATGTTGTGGACGCCCCTGAGTGCTTTTCAACCCGCTTCTTATAAGAAAGTGTTATAAAAACTCCAGGAATGATGGAAATGTTTTCCAACTAGTTCCATCAAATAAAAAAAATGAAAAAATCCTTTTGTTACAATGAGCAAAACAGTTTGAAATGTTTAATAACTTGGAGTAAGAATGAGTGAAAGCTTAGCTTTTTATTTTTATCCCTAACATAAATTGTGATGCGTCAACACAAAAAATTCTTCAACAAAAATTTAAAAAGAAGAGAAATTCCCAATTTATTGTTTTACTTTCTAAATATAAATGTCCCAGTATTTATTTACTTCATTCGGTCAATTATGGTGAGCATATTATAAATGGTGGATGGATTGAGATATCTATGGATATACATCTATTAATTTAATTTAATTTTTCGGCCAATTGTCCCAAATAGCCTCTGGTGAAATGTCCGTTCGGCAATGTGTCCTTTGTCGAAAAGTCTGTATGACAAATTGTCCTTCGGCAAAATATCATTCGGTAAATTGTCCTTCGGCACAAGTGTTTTCGGTCAACTGTCCTACAATCACTTGATACAATGGCGTCATTAGCCCCTGTTTAGGGCACTTGATTCATCCTTAAAGTTTTAAAATCCTCCAAAACTTTTATCATATGTATTTATATGTCTGTTTTGGGTATTATCACAAATGAAATTTTTTTGGCCCCCTGAGTTCAATAAGAGCCTTGTTTTGAACGAAAAAAAAAGATAATTTGTCTTGTCTCTTACTATATATGTATACCCTTCTCTCTCTCCCTGCTCCATCTTCTTTTCTCCGTTTGTATCTTTATATGGGTTATAGTGTCCTACAAGTATGACTATCCCTCGTTCTTTTACCCCCTAACATTTCAATTTCCGAGCTAGCTACTTCCCGCCATTTAACTCTCCATTACAATGAATAAAAACCCTATGACCAAACATTCAATCTTGTAATAACCAAACAAACGTAATTATTAATTTAAATTAATGACGTAGGTTTTTCTTTTGATATCATCACTTGTCACTAATATTTATTTAAACTTTACTACTAGCTTTAATTATTATTTATAGAGTCATAGATATCAAAATGAAATACTTGAATAGGCTGTAACGTCTTACATCCAGTGATAATCAGAGGTTGGGAAAAGTCATTATACACCATCAACTCCAAGTCTATGTAGTCTCGGGTCTTTGCTCACAAGAATCCTTATATCTTTTTATCCAGTCCAATTTGAGTCCTCAGATTTTTCTCCACCTAATTTCAGACTCTGCAAATCCATAATTATTATATGGGGTCTATAGTTTTAATGCAGAAAATTTTGAAACTTTCCATTACGAATATGCCTTTGATATTATTAATGAAGATTTTGGATCATGCTATTTCATTTTTGTAATGTGGTAAGAATACATATATTAAAAACAAAATTAAGTTAGCTATGTATTTTTGCCATAAATACCTCTATTTCACAGTATCTAAAGAATTATCTGAAAATCCCTTCTCAGACATTAATTATAACATCATGTCCTTTAAAAATCTATCCCTAAATTCATCATATAAAATAACCTACTAAAAATCAATGTTTTTTTGCCAATTTTTTGTCATGGGATCAAGAAGAAATATTTATATGGCGCCTTTGGCGATACAATTGATTGAAGAAATATTTTTATTTTAGTACTAAAATTATTATGATTTAATTATTTAATTACTTTACGATTTGAGCTTTAAAGCCACATTGTACAACCATTTATTACATTGACACTTTATAATTTGCTATCTATAATTATCAATAATAATGCTAGAAAAGAATGGGAGGTAAAGGCTGCGGGGGGTAGATGGCTCGGGAAGTGAATACTAGGGGGTAAAAGGATAGTAGTACTTTGTCGAGGATTAAAGGGCTGTGCTAGTTGATCAGGGGGTAGAGGTCATGTTCCCCTTTCTACATCCCATTCTGTGTCTCTTTTATTCTACATTCATTCTTTGTTTGTATTCCTCTCTATTCAGACCAGCAACTCGTGCATTCTCTCCCATTATATAAATAAAAAATAGCCTATTCATATAAGTAATTTTACAGGGCTATTGCTAACACAATGCAACAGCATTTTCACCCGGACGCTGACAACCACATTTATTATTTTTATTTAAGCCGTAGATTACAAAACTGACCATTAAAACTTTCAATATTGACAAGATTGCCTCTTTTCCAGATTTCAGGATATAACTATGATTCAGTACCATATTTCGAAATGAAAGAACTATATAAATTAAAATCAAAGAAAACAAACTTTTCAGCATTTCAAAAAGCAATTATTTATTATTTTATCTTGATTGCAATTAATAAAACGCCACCCAAAAAAATAAGTAAAATGAAGGATTTTATTTTTTCAAGTGTTTTATAGCATAAGTCAAGTTATAGAATGGACTTGATATTTCATTTATTTTTAAATGCCTTTAAAATATGTCGATTTCGATTGATAATTGGTCAATTTAGTGTTTAATATTTATTAAGAAATTTAATGGAATAAGATGGATAGGTTACGTGAATATATATTACAATAATATTTTGGGGAGAAAATTGAATCGCTTATTAGTTTATAACTAAATATATAAATACTAATTTAGATATAAGAGGATTAAAACAAGTTTATATATGCTTCATATTCAAAATAATTGATTAGTATTCACCCAATTATAAATTACATAGTACTCAAAAGATTCAAAATACAAATGTAATCCAGGCACACTTATGAGAAAAATTATCCCAGTATGTTTTTCTATTGACGGACCAATATTTTTGAGCTCCTTTTCTTATTATGTACTTTTATTTATTTTAATAAAAAAAACATAATTTCCTCAAAGGTTCATTTTTCTTCATTTTAGAAGGAAAATAAATATATCATAAAAATTTAACGAATGATTCCTGACAGCCAATGGTTGTGCTTACGTCATATTATATTCCCCCTTGCTCCTTCTTTTCTATTCCCAATTATACGTAATAAAAATATTAAATATTAATTTCATATACATACCTACCTGGATATTTATAAGGTTGAATGTAATAGGTAAATATTATAAGATTCTTGCTTATCAACTTTGGGTACATGATAATCTTGTTCTTGTAAATAAAAATATTGTCCATATATTCGTTTCTTCGTCACTATTTTTTCTAAGGCTCACATTTTGTAAGTAAGACTAAGATTAGTGGAGATGGGAATATTGTCAAAATATTCATTGTTTATTTTTCGCAGAATTATATTTTTTTAGTGGGGGGGGCGTTTGGTTTTTGGAATTTTTTTGGAAAAAACTTTAAAAATTCATAGATATTTATAATAAAATAAATTTTTGTATTAGAAAGTAATATATATTCACTGGAAATTACAATTTAAAAAGAAAAAAATCAAATTTTCAATTTGTTGTAAAACTTGTGTATAAGTTTTTTATTAATTCTACAATAAATTTGGGGAATTTTTCTAGGGTAAAAATGACAATGAACAGGGAAAAACAACATATAAAATATCATACCTTAACGAAAAATATAAGGTACTTTTTTTTTTTCGAGAGCTAGATCCTACCCATAAAGGTGACCATAACAATACGTACCTCAATTATAACAAATTAGATGATGATATGAAGTAACGAATACATTTTTTTATAGCGGTTTATGTAGTCATTCAATATATACGGTCATTCCATGACATGAAACAGATTTAATTAAAATTTAGTAAGTGGTATTATTGACAGTAGATCAGCTCAGAAATAAAATCTTGGATCTTTTTCTCTATCTAATCAAATAAATAAAAACGCAAATTTCATTTATAACAGCAAAATAAGGAAAAAATTTATCGGACATATTATTTTATATGAAAATAATAGCAAAGGACTATCCAGCGATGCTTGGACCTAGGAAGAAGCGGAAAATCACAATGTCAATATTATTCCATCTTAATTTTTAGACCCCTTCGGCGAGCATTATAACAAACGCCTGTATAATATATATGAGGTATAGAATGATGGTGTTATAAAAATTTCAAATAACATACCAACATGTGCATCAAAAAAACTTTTACAAAAAGAGTAAATAAAATTTATTGGAATTGTAAAGAAGAATACAAACCTATCCATATTTTTTGGTATTTTAGGAAAACAAAAAAGTTATGGAGAATAATGTCGTTCAAAAAATAAGCCTTAACGACTGGTTTATTTTTTGCAAATATATTGCAAAAGTTATGTAACAAAATGTTCTGGAAAGTGGAATTACTTCATGACACATTCGAAGAATAAAATGTTATTTATAAAATGCATCGTTTTTTGACAGTTCTTCTTAAAAAATTAAAAATTGACGTTTGATGAAAAATGAGAGAAAAAATTAGAAAATTATTTAGAAAATTTTTGTGTTATATTTATATGCAAAGAAATTTTCAGACAAATTTCTACAAACTTTAATCTATTTTGGAATCCAATATTCCATTTGTTACACATGAAAAAAAATAAGTTCCATTTTCACCGATTTCTAATTTTGTCCATAATTTTTTTGATTTTGAATAAATTTAGAAAACGTTGTTATTCGTATAATTGTTGTTTGAGACGCTTGTCACTTTTTGATTTATAATTCAAAAACAGTTTTTGAGTATTGGGTATAGAATAAGCCCCTTTATATGACCTGCCAAAAAAATTGACACCCCATCTTAGTCTCACCAAGTTCAAAAGAGACACCCATGCCAAATTTCAGCCTCCTTGATGCAACGATGCGGGCACCCATAGAGGACACACACACACAAACTCTATTTTGTATATGTATATAGTACAAATTTCTACAGTCACGCCATTAATCCGAATTCCATGAATTTCCACTTCAAATACAGTTGTTGTTGTTTTTTTTGTTTGTTTTTTTTTAATTATAATTATAACCTTTATATAGTTAAATTTAAAAAAAAATAAAAGACCATATATCTTAATTTAAAGTCATGCTTTACTTCTTCTTTTTTTCACAACAAAAACAAAAAAACTGTATATAAGTTTTGTTAAGCTAACTAATAGCTTTATAATGATTTGTTATACTTGAGTATAATAACTTTCCTTGTTACTAATCAAATATTCATCCAAATGCTAATATTTCATCTTTAAGGCCTCATAACTCAGAGTTTGATTGATTTATAGATACAAAATTTAATTTCTAAGATGATGTATATTGTATAGTCAACAATACCACTTATCAAATTTCAATAAAATCCGTTTTTCACACAAAAATTCTCATGAAATGATTTACATAAATTTCAGTCATTAATTTAATGAGTAAATGGAATTAAAAACTGACAAGGAAATGTACATTAATATTTGTTTTACAAATTAACGAAATTAAAGATATATTCTCATTTTAAATTGGATTGAATGAATGAATGAAAATATTGAGTTGTTATATTCATATTCCTTGACAAATATGACTGAAACTTTCAAATCTAAATATATAACACTAGAAAAATACAGTTAAAAATTGGTTCGAGCACCATATAATTTTCATGAATGAACAATCAAAGATAATAGACTGTATCGTAGTGACAAAAGGTGGGAATTTGGTATCGCCAGATATTTTTTTATTTTGCAACTTATTCCTTTAAACAAGAAAATAACCATTAAACGTCTAAAAAAATAGTCTTTCATGGACTTATTTTGATTTACAAGTTTGTGAAATGATGAAAAAAAATGAAATTTTGGATATTGCTTCTTTTAAATTATCGATTTAAATCCAGTTACATGATTTTTATTTTATTGAGTACTATTTTAGTATTACCGGCGTTGATCAGGCTGTGGAGGGAGAGGAAAATAACATTGTAAATGTTCACATTAATTAAGAAAATTAAAAATTATTTAGAGAATACTTCTATATACCTATAATTATAATATGAATATTTTGTTGTTTTCTTAAAAGATCCTAATTATTCTAATTCACTTGGATTCTTCACACTGTATTAATAAAAAAAAACTCTTATTATTGACTCTCTTAACCTAGTAGTATTATTATGAATATATATAAAAAAACATGTTATAAACTTCAAATAACATACCAACATATATGCATCTAAAAAATTATCGGGATGAGAAGTCCATTTTTTATTCACTTAAAAAAAATTCCCAAATCGAAATGCGCGAAGAAAATTGTAAATAACTTTTTGAACTAATTTTGCAAAAAAATAATTCAATAGCATTTATTGGCATTGCTTAAGGAACAAAAAAAATCGTACTTGCAAAATTAAAAATCATGAAAAATAATGTTGTTGAAAAAATAACCCTCGAGAAACTGGTTCATTTTTGTAAATATTGCAAAAATTATGTAATAAAATGTTCAGAAAATTGAAAATACTGCAGTTATTATGTTCAAACATTGTATGTCTAAAAATGACTTTTGAGGAAAAAATGGAAAAAAGAGAAAAAAATAGAGAAAAAAAATGAAAAATTATTAAGAAAAGGACAGATATTTTAGTTAAACATCAATTTTTATATGCAAACTTATAAGTAAACCAGCCTCCAGACAAATTTCTACAAACTTTGTTATATTTACTTATTCAATATTCTACTGAAAGTTCTTCTTTTTCCACTTGAGATAGATGAAATTGCTCTTTTCACCAATTTCTTTTTTTCCTCATAACTTTTTTGATTTTGAATAAGTTTAGAAAACGTTGTGATTCGAATAAATGTTATTTTGAGACGCCAGTCACTTTTTGATTTATAACTCAAACCCCTATCTAGTCTCCTTCAGCTTCAAAAAAGGACTTTTGTGTTTTGGGTATGACCCACCAAAAAAATGGGCACGCCCGTCTTAGCCTGTCCAAGCTCAAAAGAGGGGTCGATGCAAAATTTCAGCCACCTAGGTTCAACGGTGTGGGAACATATAAAGGATATCTACATACATATGCATTCTCTTTTATATATACAGATAAAATATTTATTTCGCAACAACATTTAAACAACTCTTCTCTAACTTTCTCCATGGTCTTAGTATTTTAGTTCCAAACAGGTTTGCAAATAAATAAATATTATCTTTTGTTGCTGCGTATTACGCGTGTTTATGTTGATGATTCTCTAGATTTTTACTACTCAAATCTTGTTTTGTGATATCAAGTGTCTTACATATTATTATTAAATATACTGTTGTTATTCATTTGTGCCAAGTAAGACACTATATTTTACCAATTTATAATATTCTACAACAAAAACTGTCTATTAAACTCTTGAAAATAGGATTTTTTATTTATTAAAAATAATTAGTAGCAATTATTTATTCATAGGTTCTTTTTGAAAAGTTACAAAAAAGGAATTAAATATGCATACAACTTATTGAATATAAAGATAAAAATATGTTGGAATAAATACAAATCAACCCTAAAATTAAGGAATGATAAATAAAAAGTTGTATTTTTAAGAGGTTAATAGACAGTTTACCATATCCAAAATTATAAATTGTTAAAGGGGTGTCTTATTTCACATAAATGAACAACAAAAGTATATTTGGTAATAATATGCAAGACACTTGAAATAAAAAAAAACAAGATTTGAGTAGAAAAAATCTAGAGAATCATCAAAATAAATGCACGTCATGGGTCGTACCAAAAGATAATATTTATTTATTAGCAGCATATTGGTGAAAATATTTGTATTATAATAATATTTAATTAAATAAAAATCTTTTAACTGTATTCGAATCAATAAATAAAAGGAAACAACACCAAAATTTCCTTTTTTTCCACATTTCACAGATTTTCAAATCAAAGACCGTCCATGAAGGACATTTTTTTTTTTGACGTTTGATGGTTATTTTCTTGTTTAAAAGAATAAAATAAAAAATAATCTACAATCCAAATTTCCAACTTTTGTCATTACAGTAGATCATAATAGATATACGACAACGAGAATTCGAGTCTTTTAAGTGACTACAAAATGCACCCTGTTTTTATACTATTCTGTTCATCTGTTTTTCAATTCCAAATTACCCCACATGTATTGAATCTACTCGTTTGTTTGACTCACCTCAGCCAATTACCTCTGGATCACACAATGAATCATAACGAAGTGGAACATTTTATGTACATACCTATAGTATATCAGTTTTAGGAATACACAAAATTTTGTAATTTAATTATTGAATTTATAAAAATAAAAACGGTATTTTTTTCTTTAAAATCATTTTTTAGGATGACTTTTTTGTGACCTTTAACTCTCTGTTAGTGAACTGCGAACTGAAACATAAAGTATTATTTTATACACTCTTTATTTATCATGATAACTAGAGTAGGTTATCCCTGGACATAAGGAAATTAAAATTAATTAAAAATTCTTCTTTCAAATTTAAAACAAACAAAAAGACCGTCAAATTTTAATATTTATTCCCGCTGCATTTTTTTGTATGTATGTACCTTTGTACACTCTTTTATTACAGAAAGATAGAGTAAGTTTGTTCGACATGCCCAGGACATTAAAAAATTAAGACTGTAAAATTTAAAGAACCCTCCTAATATTCCAAAATGCAACCTGGCTCTCAGGTTGTGTAAGTGAAGTGCTGGGCCTCAATGCAGTTTAAACTGCACCATCCACAGCATTTTAAAAACCCAAGAGCCCCTTCTAATATGCTAGAATACATCCTCACCCACGGGTTGCTGGTCCCTGAGGCAGTTTAAATTGTCTTGCTTCCCAGGGCAACAAATGCCCCTTATAATATACCAAATACACCCTGACCTTCAGGTTGTACAGCTAAAGTACCAAAAAATTATATTTTAATGCTGTAATGGCCTCGGAGACCAAAAATTGTCACCAGATCCTTTTCTGGACCCATAAAAACCTATATGAAATGTTTCAAGAATATGTATGAATGATATTGTACACACACAATATATATATATATACAGATAGTTTGTGTTGGACTTATTTGTATATTTAGAAAATTTTAATAAAGGTTTAGTTAATTTAATTGACAATTTTTATTAAAAATCCTACTTTTTCTTTATTTCTCCTATTCTTTTTATCTAATGAGGTGTACCAAAGTAGTTACTATTTAAATTTATTTAAATATTGTTATGTATAATACACATTACTGATGGGCTGTAATTTGATAGCCAAAATTTGTAAAACATAATGGATATTTTGAATAAAAATTTAATGTTATTACTGTAAGTATAACAAATCATGTCTTGTTAAAAATCTCAAACTCGTGTTATTAAGATTTTTAGCAATTTAATTGATATTTACGAATTAAAAATAGCTAGAATACTTACAAAAAGGATGCAACATTTAAATGACGTAGAATAGAATAGCGGAGGTGGCTCTCGACGAGTTTAAATTGATGCAAATAAAGCTGGACATTTCAATCCTTTAATGTGAAAATATGGTTATGGGCACAGTTTTAACTTCATCAAGCTTGACGGAACTTTATATGTATGATGCAGACATTTTAAATAAGGTTTTAAAATTCCTTAACATTCAGTTTAAAAAGATATTAACATAACTTATTCTTATGAAATAAGTCAAAAAATTAAAATTTCAAAATCCGGAGCTATTCAAATATTAAATCTTATGGAAAAAAAATTAATAAACCCATAGCTTTTTATATAATTTTTTTTTTTTTTTTTAATTTTTAATTCATTATTTTAAAATACTTTTTTAAATAATTATGGAGAAGGAAATAGTCTTTTATCTAGAGGAAGGCTCGTCGAGTGTTGAGGAAGAGACTGGAGACTGTTCCATCCGGGAAAAACCTATAGTTGAAGTAGGAACGGTGGAAAAAGAGAAGTCTCCTGAACCCAGTACTTCTTCCTCAACCAGGCAATCCGACCCTTGATCCTTCATCTCGTCTTAGAGCAACTTAAATCATTAGGGAAAAAGAAAAAAATAGCATATACTACGTATGATTCTTCCATTAGAGGAGTTTTGGTGGGTTCAAAATCTAATAATTTTTTCCCGAAGAAGGATTCAATCTAACTCCATCAGAAAGATATCTTCTCTCCAAATGCTTTATAATTCCACAATGATTACAAAAGCTTTCGTCCAGGACAAGTTCCTTCTTGGGAAGGAAAGTCATCATGCCTTGGAGCCGGTCGGAGCGAATACTGAATTAGGAAGGCTGGAGGGGAATTTTGTTTATGAGACTATATCCAAAATTCAGAGAGCCAACAGGCTAAGTCTTCAGACCATCATGGGGGTATATGAAGAAGTAAATAAATTGAACTCTTTGTTCAAGACGGATCTCTCCACGGAGAAATGGAGCCAAGGGGCTGAGGGAATTAAGAAGGTTGGTCTTCTTCTTTGGGACTTAATTCAGTGCAAGCGAAGGGTTGAAACCAGCTTTAGGATAAATAAGATTCAGCCTCTGCTTCATCCCATGAATGACTCCTTGAAAAAGAGTAAAATTTTTGCTTGCTCATATCATGACATGGATCTGAAATTCCTGCTGTCCAAAGATTCTATGAAGGCCATTTTGGAGGTGGCTAAGGTGGAAAGGCCCCTTAATAACGCCGTTAAAGGGATTAAGTTCTAAAAAAGAAAATTTTTGGAAGATGAACCACTACTCAAAAGAACAAATAATCGAAAAGAAGAAAGACCCAAAGGACCTGGATCCAACTTCAAAGGAACGGGTCCGCCTCCTTATCGGGAAAAAAAGAGAGTGGTATATTTTTATAGATACTTTGGTATCAAAAAACTTGCAGCACCTCTGATCTAAAGAATTAAACCTTTACTCTGATCCATTAATATTTAAAAATATGCCTATTGGAGGAGGAATTTGATTTATCAAAGGAGGTAGTCGTTAATTCCACTTTTTATAATTTCACTTTACTCTCTAATTAATAGGTTTTTAATTATTAAATGGTCAAAATACAAAAAGTAATCAAAGAATCAAAAGAAAAACAATTGAATATATAAATATATTTAGAGAAACATTATTATACAATGGAGAATATTATATATGTAAATATAGTTATTATTATATATGTATATGTTTATTAGTTATTGTTATTTTATTTTTGGGGGGTTTCGATTAAACAACGTTGGAGATTACAATTATGTATATATCTTCAATTAAAGGGAAACGTAAGAAATTATATAAGCTTACCTGTATTCATTTCCTATTTCAGTAGAGAAGTAGATATACAATTGTATATTCTGGAGCAACATTCTTGACTTCAGGTTTTGGAGGAGTTCCATTTTTAGCCAAAGGTCTCTGAGGAAGTGAATTGAGTTTAGACAGTCTAGTTCAGTATATATATTTTTTTTTATTTAACAATTCTATCACTTAAATTTAAACATTTATTTTAGATATTCCTTATATTTAAGTGTCCTCGCCTATCAGAAGAACGTATTTGTACTTCTGTCCAGTGGTTGGGATACCGGAACCTGGCTTACACTTTGTCCAATTTACATTATCTATGTATACAAATTAGATTATTTCACACTAAATATGAAATAAATAGTTTGAATATTTCTAATCTGTTTAACAAGGACATAGTTGTTTTTTTATGGATGTAACTGGAAGAAGTACGAAGTGTTCAACAGCTGGTCTCTTGCCTTCCCAATAGACCCAAGCATCTCTGAATGTATATTAATGACACTTTTTCTTTTCTTAACATAACTCTTGCTAAGTACTCCATTTTGAGTTGAGGAATTATCGAACTCTTTGTTAAATTCAACTTAAAACCTAATGACGTAAAAACAATTGCGGTTGTACAAATATCTCTTTAAGATATCACTTCGGATGAGCATTGTAAGATAACATCATCAAGAATATACTCATTGCATGATTTAACTCAACATGATAAAAATAATTAAGTGGTCATTTTATTGTATTAACCGCCAATCTCATAACCATACTCTAGAACTATGTTGACCATTATTTTTACTTTCATTCCTAATTTCTTGTTCCTCTTTTAAAGTATTTGCAAATATTATTAATCTTAATCTTAGGAATATATTCATTAATTTATCTTTTAATGAGTGACAAAGTGGTATTAAGTCAAAGTCTTTAGTTATAACATCACTTGCTATTTTAATTTGAATGGCTAAACATTTCTTTTCACATTCATACGAAGATTGATCTAAATTTCTGATTGAATTTTTCATTGATAGAATAATATTTTTAAATACTTCATCTGATAAATAAACGCGTCTATCTCCAGTGTAATCTGTAATAGTTATAAGTTTAGTGATTTTATCATCGTAGGAATTACTTTTTGTTGTTTTTAATATATGTAGACAAGATTCACAATGAGAATCCTATTTATCAATTTTATCGATGATATAACCTGCTAAGTACTAAAGTATATTAGCTTCATTTATTGATAGTTGTGGTTTTATTGATAATTTTGATATAAATTGTGGAATAAAATCATGTTTTACTAAATTTTGGTCTTGACCGATATAAGATTTTGTTGATCAATTATTGACATTGTAGTTAAAATTGATCCAATTTGAGCTGGTTTCCAACTGATAGAATAGTTAGTCCTTGATATAACTTTTATTTGTTTAATTATATTGATAAATATCATTTATATATCCAATAACTTCTTCATATTAAGATTCATGCTTATGACTACTAGCAAATATTAAATTTCTTGAACAAATTAAATCATACCGTTTTCTTAATGTATCAGTAAACCAAGCAGTGACTAGAAGATTCTTATCACATTTATTCTCTTGGACCATATATCTAATTGACTTACTTACATCATGAGACCAAAAATTTAAAACTGGCCCAAACTTTATTTCATCATATTTACTTACTTTTATTTTAGATTCGTCAAATTTACAAGCAGGTTTTAAAACAAAGCCTTTTTGGAAATTTGCTATAATTTGAAAATGAATTAAAGAAATAGTATTAGGGGAAGACTTTCTGAGGTAACAATCTCCTCTTATAAAATAATATCATTAGAAAGAAGACGGTTTTGGGAAGGTCAGCAACTAAAGTGAACTTTTTCAATTTGATTAGCTGGATTATTAATTTTATGATTAAATTGAGATTTAACTCCACCATGTATACCAAATCATCACCACATAGCTATATTTTGAGACCCCATATCAGCTAAAATACTAACAACATTAATTCCTACCTCTCTTGACATTTTTATTAAGCTTACAATTATTGGCCCATTCTATCTTCCATCATACACATTTGGGGTGTCATAATATGCAATAACTTGTTTCCATCTAATAGTAGAACCCCCAGAGAGGATAAAAACTAAGGCTTTGGTTGCATCACCTTCGGCATTTGTAAAGGTTGATTCTCACATTATGGAGCCAATTTTTCCGTCATAACATACAGACTATTTAATTGAGTATTCATCTAAAGTCAAAGAAGCTTTCCTATCTATCTCTGTCGTAGTTCTAACCTTTACTTTTAGCATATCAAAAACTTCATACAAAATTCTTTCCTTGAACATAAAAAACTTGTTTCTTTGCTGAAGGGTTCTTAGACATGGAAGGGAATAATATTCTCTAAATAATTCATAAGCAGATTTACCACATGCCATTCTTAATTTGAGGGTGTCTTTAATTGACTCATTAGCAAATTTTCTATTTTTTCGAGGTTTTTAGAGTGAGATTTTTTAGGACATCATCATGATATATTTTTACCCTCAATATACATACTTCCCTTCTGTAAATTACTTGCCTTTTTCTTCATAAGTTCGATAGTTTTTTAAGTGAAGTTATAATGCTATCTTGCTGTTTAATGTTGTGTAAGTAATGATGACAATCATGACACAAAGACTCAACTTGGACTTCTCTCATCATATCCAAATCCAAGTGTGTCATTGTTGATACTTCCTGTATCATATCATCTGAAGAGGCTACAAAATCCATTTCTTCTTCATAAGCAAATTGAGCTTTCATATCATAGCTATGATTAGTTATAAACACAAAGGCTATGTTTAGAACAGCTTTAGATACTTTCTGGCCTTTGGTGATGTCTTTGGAAAAAACATTTCATATTCCGAATGATTTTCACATACATAATGGTCAACAGGTTTCCAACTATGAAGATATTTAAGATTTGATATCCATTTTTTTTTTTTTCATGCGACTTCTTTTGGATTTTTTTTAATGGGAAAATTAAAACAACGAACGTTTCCATGAAGCTTTTGGAATTCTATGTCAATTCTTTCTTTTGGCATCCTCGGACGCTACAATGACAATTTGTTTCAAATTTGCTTTATAATAGTATGTTAATATAAAATATTTAAAACAAAAATAAATTATTTACGTATTATTACTTATTTAAACTTATTAACACTACATACAATAAATAAATGAGTGACGTTATAAAAAAGCGACATCTTGCGAAATATTATGCCAAAAATAAACCATACTATTTTTTTCAAGTGTAAAGGTGCTCGATGCACTACTTTGTTTAATGCTTTAGTGTTGGTATGCTCTTTAACACAACCACTACGTACGTACGTACGCGCACGCTGAATGAGGATGTGGGGGAGTTAAAGAACGAAAAGAAGTATTTAGGGTGGGTGGGAAAAGGGAATCTCCTTTGTACGTACATCAAAATTCAGAAAAAAGTAAACGTATGTCAATAATATACTTATATTATATCTTAGGTTGGTATTGGTTTTAATTATTTTATAAGTTTCAATGTTAATTAGATTGAATATTTAAATGACGTAATCATTAGAATCAATCAGTTTTTGGGGTTCTTTTTTTCAGTTCATTATCCATATTATAAAAAGGATGTTCATAACGGAAATTTAAGTTTCATTTCCGTTCTCTTCAAAGGATTAATCAAAATATTTTAACAGAAATAGAAGATAATTATTTATTTATTTTGTCAAATTATATCATGTACTAAAACCTTTCAACTACTACCATTTGACAAAATGTTATGTAGCTAATATTAACCATCTACTTGCTACAGTACGCACAAAAATTATGAGTAAAAAAATATATATGTATTTTATTCCAGTTATATTCTAAGAGTTATGTTGGAATATTTGATAATAAGGCTTTCTTTTTTATAATTTTGTAGTTTGATGTATGTGCTTCAACTTTTCTAAAATAACTTTCCAAATTTTTTGATGTTTTCCAGGTATTCATGTTCTTTAAAAAATATAAGCAAACGAATATATTCCAGTATCTAATTACGGAATTCATTTTCAAAAGCATATTTATAACACTATTTTGCTAAGTTTAATCAATTATTAAAATATTTCAACTATCCTCTGATGCCAATTGTTTGTGCTTCACACTGCAGATCATGGGAATAATCTCAGTTGAACACCTTTAACCGTTCATATCCTAGCTCATAATAATGAATTTACTAAAATTATGTACATCAAATAATGCATAACTTCTTCAAAAGTCTTTAATTTATCATTATCAATAATTTATTAACAAGTGATATTATATTACTTTACATGTACATTGATCGAAGAGCTGGATGACACTTCCTTCACACAATATTATTTATACATTGTTTGAATTTCCATAAATATGATTGTTACTCCAATCTAAAATCCATTTTTTCCCCATCAAATTCTTCTATTTGAAGCTATATACAGAATGAAAGCTTTATTTAATAACCAAGACAATTTATACTTTTAAATTAATATTCTCCTAAACAGATTATCCCATTTTTACAAAAGACAATCCCAAATGAAAAGAAATTATCCTTTGTAGCTCTGTAGCATAACATAATCTTATGCTGTTTGTGTATATTTTTAGAGATCTCTGTTCAAAGTGGGTGCCGCGATTACTCTTTGTTGACCAAAAACAAAAACGTACTGAAGATTCTGAGCAGTGTTTGGGTATATTTTAACGTAACAAACTGGAATTCTTGAGTCCGTTTGAGACAATAAATGAAAGATGGATCCATACTCCGTTAAAAAAGCAGTCATCATCTGGGTGTACAGCAGCTCGTGGACTTCGTCCAAAGCCTCAGAAAGCACAAAAATCACATAGAAAGGTTATGCCCTTGGTATTTTCGGATGCGAATGGCATAATATTCATAGATTACTTTAAGAAAGGAAAATTTTATGAATAGTGAAACATATATAGCGTTGATAGAGCCTTTGAATGATGAAATCACAGGGGAAAAGCCCCATTTGTTGAAGAAGAAACCACTGTTTTACCAAGATAATGCAAAATGTCACAAGTCAATTAAAACAATATGAAAACTACATTCGAGTTGCTTCTGCATCCACCTTACTCTCCAAATTGGCTCAAAGCCACTCCTAGCTGTTTGCATACCTAAAAAAATACTTCAATGAAAAGGTTACTGATGAAACTGAAAACTATTTTGACGCAAAAGATAAAGTGTTTTATAACAAAGGCATTGAAATGTTAGAGTGGAGCTGGAATGGTTTTGCTGCTCTTGATAGAGGTAATACCAATGAATAAAGAGAATATTGAACAGGTAAAAAATGCATTTTCTTCGTTAAGCCAGGACTTGTCAGCCCATGTGTTAAGAGTTTCAAACTTCCTTGATATTTTTGTTTAATTATAATATTATGTATTTCTTCCTCATTTTTTATAGGTGGAATGGTCAATTATGACGAATTCCTTCATCATTTTACACTCTTTATTTCCCAAGAAATCTAACAATTGCTCCAACGAAACTCTATATAAGTAGAAATTAGACAAATACCTAAATATGTCGTAAGTATTCAAGGTTCATCAAAATAAAAAGTAATAAATTAATGTGTGTACAAAAGGATGGGTGACTTCCACCACGCTTTTTAATCGTGACGTCATAGAATATGATTGGTTGCGTGTTCCGTCAATACCTGTCTGTCTTTCCCAGCAGTCGGTATGATACATCAAATTAAAGATTATAGAAAGCTCGATTACATGATTGTCTAGCGTTTTTATATATATTAACCTTGGTAAGTATTGATACCCATACTATCAATACGTAATGGAACATTTTTACGTGATATGGGCCATTTTGATAACCAAAACAACTGAGCTTTATAGCAATGAAACCCCTTTTTTTATTCATACAAAAGTTAATAGGGATCCATCGGATCTCAAAACGAGACACCCAAATAAAGAAATTAAACTTGACTGTGTTTCAAAAGAATATCCTCTATTGCCTAGTTTTAGTTTATATCGAAACCTAATATGTAGTTAAAATATATTAATACATCGTTATACATTTGAATTCCATATTATTTGAATTTCCATATTATAGATAAAAAAAAAAAAATTGTACAAATCGAGTTATATTTAGTAGATTGTATTTTGATTTCATCAAACAAATCAATGTTTATCATTTCTTTCAAGTAGTGTTCAATTTTATTTTTAAATCCATATGATGAAGATTTCTCAATTTTATTGGAAATGTGTTCATTTTATATAATAAAAGTATAAACTTTGAGCCTCCAAGATGAAATATCCTTTGATTCGTAACAAAGCCTTGTATTGTAGAACTATCCTCTCAAAATTACTCGTTTTAAAGGGTTCTCATGTTTTGAAATCTGTTTTGAGGGATATTTGGAATCTTACAAAGTGGCATCATTAAGGTAATGACGTCATACAATTAGAATCTAAATCTTTTAAAAGGGTTCTAATAGACGAATAAATATACAGTTTACTGCATTTAGGGCTTTTTTGAGGCATATATGAGGGGGGGGGGGAAGATGGCTTCCGTGTGAATATATTTAATATTTAACTTTGTCAGACTCGCTATCGCATTTATTGGATTTACATTGAATTAGTGTTTGAATGGGTCTGAAAATTCTAGACCCTTCTGAGACCGTTAAAATTTTTAGTGGACCGAACTAACACGGAAATTTATAGAAGTTCGGTTTAGAGTGGTACCATTTAAAATTTGGTCTACACCGATTCTAAAGATAAATTGTGGATGGTGTGAGTTTTGCTTCAAAATTGTGACCATGGACCTACAAGGACGTCTAATGAAGTGAAATTTGTTTGTATACATCATATTTGTACAACTCATAATTCAGACTATAGGAGAAAATATGTCACCTTTTAAGAACGATTCAATTTTCGGTTCACGGTCTGGGATGTCAGCCGAATAATTAAGCAAAAAAATTTCACTATTTTTTATAATGACAACGCCGAAGGACTTTTGTAAATCCCAAGGAGAATGAAACTATATTTTTTCTCCACAAAAGTATCATCCCTACGAATGACACGAGACTAATTGTGAACTATAGCACAGTTAACAATTCTAATCTGAACCTATTTCCCGATAGATTTTCCCCAGAGTCCCTTTAGTTTGACGTAGATCCACCAAAATGTAATACAATATGCATAACTTTCTTGCTTTTGTTTGGATGTATTTGATAAAATACCAAAGAAAGTTTGAATAAAACTAGCAAATGATATGTTATTTATTTAATGGCTGTAGGTCCTACTTGACCTTTTTATCTTCTTTTTTTAATCATTATATTGACTAAAATACAAGACTAAAAAAACTGCGACACAAAATCCGTTTAATTGATTTATAGGTGACATTTTGATGTTATGACGTCATAAAGGTAATATTATTCGACCTAGTTGTGTGCTTTTTTAAAAGGAATATAATGAAAGAGAGAGTCAGGTTTGAATATAAATCTTGGATTAGGATATGTCAGACTCCCAAATATGAAAAAGTGATATAATGAGAAAGTCTCTTTCTTTTAAGGTAAAATTATTTTTCATGAATTATAATTATCCAGTCATGAAACACGGTGCAAACCCGATTTTTTGCCAAGAAACGGCGAGAACAAGACTTTGTGTGATACAGAATTAAGGCTCTTGTCGGTATCAGCTCCTTAATATATGATTTGAGGGGAGGAAATTAATTACTGCTAAGAATAAGAATAATTTCTACGTTTAAAATAACATTAATGTAGGAAAATTATTAAAATATTTAGTAATGGGACGATTCAAAAAAAAATTCCGATACCGATGCCATTCTTGCAAAAATTACCAATCCCGATTATTTTTCCAATTATTTAATATTTTAAATAATAGTAAAAAAATACAATTTTGTTATCATGGGCGTCCATATCTATTAAATTTCTAATATATAATTATTTGAAAAAAAAAATAGAATACTAAATTTTTCTCCCGAAAATTTAAAGAAATACTTTGTTATTCATAGAAATAGAATTTATTTATTTATTTTTTTTAAAAGCAAAAACTCCATAATTTTGGAGGGGGTACTATTTTTTTTTTTAAATTAATTTCTCATAACTTAGAAAAGTAATAAATAGTTATATACCAGTAATTAATAAGCATCGGAATAGCAAATTTATCATTATTTTTCCGATACCAATCCCAATTCTGATTCCAGAAAAAACATTCATTTCTCTGATTCTGATTAATCGTTCCATCACTATATTTAAATTTATACATATTTATTTTATTATACATTTTTAAAGAATTTATACAAAAGATGAACGATAATTCTTGTTTCAGAGGGAGATCCAAAATATTGATGAAAACTGTCTGTACTTATGGGCTTTTTAAAAAAAAAATCAACATGATTAACCTTACAATTTGAAGAATTTTTTTGAGGAGAGCAGCTGTCATTGCGTTTTCTTATATTATCTAAAATCAGCTGTGACAAAGAAGGAGAGAGATTAGGAAATGAACAAAAAAATTGGCAAGAATTACTCCAATGTCGATCCTCATATCTACCCGGTGTCCAAAAACGACTTACAATTATAACTCTGTAGCAAGTCCAAAAGATTACTTTCCGTCTTTTATGAGCACACACTAATGGTTAATCAGGTTTTGTATATAATTGAATGTAGCAAGAAAATAGTTCACTGCTCAGGGGTTAAATAATAATAACTACAGCTGAAGGAAAAGAAAATTCATTCTTCAGATCAAAAATTCCAAAAAAACGGGCCGGCTTAAAAATATAGACTATTTAAATCGCTAATGCAAACACCACGACAACCAATTAAGTAACGAAATGAAAAGAAGAAATAGCAAACGCAACAACCGTTTTTCCTTTTCGAATGACTGCCATCCAATCGGATTCCCTCCCCTCTTGCCTGTTATGTTTCTAAATAAATTACAAAAGGAAATTAGAAAGAAAAAAATATTTCAGAAGCTAGGAACACAAATATTGAGATTTTTATCCGTATTTTCAATTCCGTCTTGGGAAGGAATGGTATGCAACCAGTGACCGTCAAAAGCTATCAGTTCCTTAGATTCCTTCAGTAACCTCATTCAAGATTAACTCCTCTCCAGGCATTGATGAATGAATACATCTGTTATGACCTATCTTCTTCTTAAAAAGAGTCCAGCACAAAGTTTACCTCAAAGATGACATTGATTCATTACCAAAGCTAGTCAAGTATGTCTTCCGTAAAAATCCCTCCTTTCTTTTTGAACATTCATCTTACTAATATTACTAAACAGGGATCAAATTGATGACTTCGTACTTTTTAGCTCAATTATTTTTTATTCAATTATTATTTATTAATACCTGTATGTATATAATATAAGAATGTGTCTTTGTATAGAATGTATTTATATAATTATCAATACAAAATTGTCTAATTACTCAGGGCAACGCTGGGTGCTACCGTTAGTATATATCTATATTAGGATATTTAGTTATATCCCTGACCTTTTTAAATCATTTTTGGGCGTTTTTTTTTTTTTTTTAACCAAATAAAAATTATTACTTATCTTTAATTTTGCTTCGCAAATTTCAAATACGTACTTGAATTTTATATGTGAGCATGGAAATCTTAAGTAAATACAACTTAAAGATTAAAAAACTAGCATATTTTATAAGTTTTGTATCCAAAAAAATAATCCTCGGATTTTCAATTGTTTTACTTCCATAGGAATTTATGTATTTGAAGCATGAATAATTAGGGCTTCATTTACAAAAGAATAATTAGTTTCTATAACGTCAAATTAAAAAGTTTTTAATTTGATAAAAACCTAGTTTAAAAATTGTATTGAATTAGTTTTTATAATCTTTGACTCCATTGAGTACATAAATTTATCAAAGGTGGGTAAAAATTAGTTTCATGAAGATATTATTATCTCTGGCAACAGAGGTTGAAGGTGTGTCTTTGCACACGGTTTGTAGAAAGATTACAGAAAAAGAAAGAGATTAATTTTGATAAAGCTTTGCAGGAAGATTATATATGTTACCAGTAAGAGGACATTCAATTTTGAGGGGTCATTTTCAAAGGTTAGCACTCAAGGTCACACAAAACATCAAAAACGCAAAATGTGCCATAGATTTAGAACAAATTTAGAAAAATCTCTTAAATTAAATTTTGAGTGGTCAAGGTTTTCAAAAAACTTATAAAAAATTTCTAACCGACCATCATTAGAGCAAATGAATTTAGGCGGATGTTTGAGCTATACAAAGTTCTCATTCCCGTTATTTCTAATTTTTTTAATGTTCAATTATAAAATTAATTCCAGACATGAAAAATAAATTACTCTGATTCATCCTTGTTTCCAGCCAAAAATACAATGTTCCATAAATAAAAAGTAGATATACTAGCTATTAATTAATAAGTACAAAAAGTTCTATTAGAATCTGTAATTACATTTTCTTTGGCCTTAATTTGTATCCCCTACCTTCTCTATAAAAAGAACAATAACATTAATGGTAATAAATATTTAAGTACAAACAATGAATGCAGCAAGCAATCCTTAGCTTCTCTTAATAAATTATAAGTCTATAATATTTAAATAAAGGAGTTATACATGTTAATAAACACATATTTAATCTTGTTCATCATAATAAAAATTTTGTAGGTGATTATTAGACATGGGATTTGAGTATGTTTTTTTTGCCCAAAATGGGCAAAAAAAAGAGAACTAAATTTTTTGAAAAAGAGCAACCAAAATTTCCCAATTGAACAATTTGTATTTAGTGATAATACATTTTTTTTAAGGATTATTGAAAGTAAATTAGTGTTGTTTTATATTACAAAATTAATTATGTTATATTACATCTACAAATAAAGATTTTAGAAAGATTTGCTTCCGTTTATTTTTCATTTAGTAGTTTAAAACATACTAAAAGACATCCAATTTTTTAGTGGAATAAAATTAGAAATTGGGGAGATCTTCAGGACTCTTGATAGATGGGTGCATTTTTATCATCACATCCACTGATTGTACGTCCAACCTTTTGCATAAATAGTTGATCAGGATTTAAAAATTTGGTTGAAAAGTATTTATCCGTTGTTGCAAGAATCAAGGGGGATTTAATTTTTTGCCAAATATCTCCTTTCTTTAAGTGACTCTTGTCAGGTGGGAGCCGGGACATATGGAACAATTAATTAAAGTTGTTTTGCTTTTTTTTTCAGTTTATTATATGAAAAGTGATTTGGATTTTTGGAATTGGGAATTACAAGAATCAATTTTATTTTCCTCAGCTGTTGTCATAATCCTTTAACTCCTGAGTAGTCAAGTTATTTTTGTACTAAAATCTATTACATTCAAAACCTGATTGAACATTCGTATTTGCACATAAAAGACGAAGAGTAACCTGGAAGATTTGTCGATAAGTCTAAGCCCTCGTTGGATTCAGACTAAGATTGAGAATCGACATCGAAGCAATTCTTGTCAATATTTTTATTTATTTCTTCCATCCTCCTCCCTTGTCACAGGTGAAACGTCATGACAGCTAAGCTTCTCTCCTCCAAAACATTCTTCAAATTGTCAAGGACAACATGTAGATTTTTGGTTTCCTTTTTTTTTAACATTTGGGGTTTATAGTTTGAGCTCACCACATATTTACTGTAGGGTTAGATTCGGACCCTCGTGCCTATTTTACAACTACTACTATAAAGTCTTTGCGATCCCTACTGGAATTAAAGTGCTCAGTTGGTTAAGAACTTCATATGGTAGAAAAATTATTTACACCCCTTCAATTTATTGGGTCCAACTGTTATTTTTTTGTCTAATTCTGCTCTAGAAATTTTATCATGCCCAAAATAAACACCTTTTTCATCCCTAATCACCAATTACATAGTATGAGTAGGTAAACTCACAACTAAACCTTTACAAAAACAAATATTTTTTTTCAATTTATCATTAATTCAGACTATGGTGTTCTAGTGGATCTGAAATTATAAAAAAATGAACCCAAAATTGATATGGTAACCCTGATAATTAGAAGAATGTTTGAGCTAATAGTTGTTTATCTGTCATAGTGTTGATGTTAGATCAGCAGGGAGAAGGAAATATACCATACTATCAAATAAGGACTTAAACAGGAATAGCTACGTTTCCGATATTTAATTCTACTCTGAGTTCAACTGGGACTTATACTATAACTCCTCAAGAAATACTTTGTGTTACTCTCCGTCATTGATGGGCACAAACACTTGTGAATACACTTTATACTGAAATCTTCTCTCGTAAAGAAAAAAAGAATCCCATACTAAGAAAATAAAGATAAACACAATTTAACACGCTAAAACATGCTTAGGATTTACAGCCGTACCAATCAGTATTTAGTTGAGGAGAAAGCATATAAGTATAAAGTAAGGATGTGCCGATGAATCAGAATTGGTATCGGAATCGCCAAGAATCCGCCTTTGTTCAAGTATCAGAATCGGCTCAATATTGCCAATTCCACCGATACTTATATATAATATGACTTATATGATAAAAATGGTAAAAACTTGCACATATACTTTGTACATGTTCTACAAGGGAATTTTAGATTTTGTTTTTCTTCTTTTAATATTTTTCATAGAAAATAAGTTGCGAGCATTTTTTTTTTTTTTTATTTCAAGGAGAGCTAAACCTTATTTTCTCAAAGTGCCTTTTCATAAGTTCATAATGGTATGCATATTTCTTCTTTTTTTTTGAATTTTTATAGAAAAGAGAAACCAGTATAATATTTTATTGCATCTAAAAAAAAGGATTACTAATTTTATGAAAGAAGAATTTTTACTTTAAAATTTATTGATTTTTTCCATAATTTGGGGCCGTATAAATATTCCTATTCAGGAGGAGGTCATTGAGACCAATGACCATCAGTCTAGACACGTAAATTATACGTACTTTTGGTATATAAAAATATATATATTCAAGGCAACTCGACCCCTCTAGTAAAGAAAAAGTATTGTCGTGTAGACCACTACTTCGGACAAAATATTGATCACGTGGTCATCATTTCATCCCTTGATTTATAGCTTTGACGCGAAGTCACTCTAAGCTTATTTGTCGATGCCTCAAGAATAAAAGAATAGTGATCTAAGTATAACAGATTTGGAAAGTAAAAAACACTGTTCAGATTGCCAATGAATAAGAATTTCATATTCAAGTATGGACATAATTTTTACAATTCTATATTTGACCAAGTAAAGCAAAAATATCTATTTTTACAAGAAAGCAGGATACCTAGTAGAATAATTCCAACCTTGCCAAATCAAAAAGCTATTCTAAATTTTGTAATTGAGACAAATAGACAAGTCTTGCTTTAAAAATAAAAAAAATAACTACCCGAAAAATCCTCAGCGTTATTTCCATTTTTTATGAGCACAAAAATACTCAATAATTATATTAAGTCGTATGTGTTCTCTCCTCAAGAATGAAAAATAATAATAAGAGTTTGAGAAAAAAAAAATATGATGTCATGACTGTTGATGAGCCAGGGAATATATTACGTTCCAGAGCTCTCACTGGCTGTGTTTTGTCTCGTTGCTAAATCTGATTACATTTCCCATTAAGTATTTTTTAGAACAAAAATATACTTGTCCTTGTATATATAATCGATGCTACATCTAGAACCCCGCCAGATTTGATGAGTGATGAGGCGTAGAGTACTTTAGTCTCTAGAGCGCTCACTATCAACAACAGTGATCCCTGAATGGACGACTGATGCTACATACAAAGTGCCTCCCATATTTCATTAATACGACTACATTGTAAGTTTTAGATCAAAAATATGTATATGATATATATCAAAGAGCACTATGTAGAGGGCACCCACTATACACGTCCAAAGCTTTTGTAAAACGGCTGCGAGATTATTTTATATGACTATATTTATATTTCTTACATTAAGAATATATTTAGGATATACATAAGGGAGCACTGAATACATCTTGTCACATCACATCTCGGCATTTTTCAAAAAAATTAAAATTTTGGGCGTATTACCTAGAAAATTGGTTTAAATTCTACATATGAATGTTGAAAAAAAAAGTGCATTTGATGTATCCTCCTCCAGCATCAATCAAGGACTGGTTTAGGGTCAGAAAGGAGGAGGCAATGATGAGGTAGTTCCTTGACGTGATGGTCATTTTCACCCCAATTATAAGTAGAAAGGCAATCCTTGATGGCACGAGATGTTTGATTTGTTTTATGTTCAACGCAGTACCAGACAAAATAATCCATCTAATTAGATTTGGACTGCAGAGGATACATATTTCCTTACCAATGAAGTCATATGTGTGATCACTTCAGCGACCTGTCTTATACAGGAAAAGATGCTGAGTCTTCGAATTGGGACGCCAGACAAATTTGATACCTCCCGATTTAAAATCCCAAGCTAATTGATTACAAAGATATTCATCATAGCGCAACGCTGTTCCTCTTCTGTAAACTCAATCGTCTTTATATCTAGAGCAGCTGTCCCCTAAAGCCCAAAACCTTATCAAAGTTTGTTGATACAACTGGAAAAAAAGTAACACTATAAGATAGCTGCATAATAACAAAATCGCCGATGCTCGCAATCAACGATTTGATCTGTACATTGCATAAACTTTGTTTTATTAATATAGATAAAAATCAAAAATAAAATCTAAAAAAACGAAAAATAAAATCTAAAAAAAAAACTAAAAAAAAAAATAAAATCTAAAAAAACAAAAAATAAATTTTGTTACTCGAAAAGTAATGTACTCCACTATGAGTTATTTATAAATAGCTTTTGCAATCTATTGGGATTTTTTTTTACTTTTATTCAAATCCCTCAAGAAATTACAATTATAATAATGTATATTTTTTTGCAAATTATAAAAAGAAATGACATAAATATGATTATTTAACTGAATATTTCTTTAAATTATATTAATATTGCAAATTTTATCTGATAAATGTATTAATCTTTGAACAAAAAAGGCTTTTTGATCTAAGACAGATATTACATTCGTTTAGGATGTAGCCTCGAGTGTGTATACAGTATCCACTTTATATATGTAGTGCTGGCAAATGTATTTTATAAACATATTTTTATCTAAGAAATAAAAGCCGTAGTCTTATTTATAAAATATGACGGGCGTGTGCATGTAGCATCGAGTGTGTATACAAGGAAAACGGCTACTGTTAATTTATGATATTGCTTTCTTCCAATGCATATGATAATTCATATGCAATTGTGATAGATTTGAATAAATTAGAAACATTGGTAACCAAAAATGAATTAACTCTCTTAAGGCGTTTTCTTATGTTTGCAGAGCGTGTTTCTTTGAACTGTTTATCTATGTTTTTGTTAGTGAGCGTATTAGGAACTAAAGTACTAATCATATCAAATTTTATTTCACAAACTCATATTATTATTTTGTCATTCTTTGAGGAGATAACACATAATGAATTGATAAAAGCTTGATTAGTTACTTGTGCGTGTACTCATAAGAAACGGAAAGTAAAACTCATATTTTCTTTAGGAGTTATATTCTATATTATTAAAGTAAAGTTTGTCTTTTATCCCACCCTTAATTACACAGGGCAATTTCGGGTATTGCCCCTAGTTGGTAAAAAAATAATATGGCCGTTTACTTTAAAATTAAATACAAAAAGAAAGGTTCATCTCATAACAAGACTCATTTCCAAACAGCATTTCATTTTGAAATCTAAACCAAATTGGAGTATTTCTAAACCCATAAAATATATAATTGTTGAGTAGTTTATTCATTTTAATAAAATAGAGTTAAAAAATTTTTACTAGTGTATATGTAAATACTGGAAAAAATCAATATTGAGATTAATGATTATATAAAACTGGTGCTGTTGTTTATATCCTGAATGGAATATATATCTCTCTCAAGTCTAAATATGTTGATTGATGAGATGTTATGACTCCTTTGTATGTAGAGAAATGTACACGTCTTTTTCCGTATTTAAATTTTCTTTAAAATGAAGTACTTAAGTAGATAGATATCTATGACGTAAATGAAACTTTGTTCAATGATAATTAAATCGAAAAACTTAATTCATCATCAAATGTGTAATGCTTATGTAGTGATGTAAATCGTGTTTAATTTTTAATTGCCCTGCTTTTTTCAAATTGAATATCTGGAGAATAAATTTTCTTTTCCTCAAGTGTCGTCATTATTATTTAACTCCTGAGTAGTGAACTTCCTTTCCCATTAGATTCGATTAGATTCAAAGCCTGATTGAACATTTGTGTGTACTCATAAAAGACAGAGGTTAACCTTGAGGATTTCTTGCGGATATATGATTCTAAGCCTTTCTTGGACACCAAATAGAATTGAAGATCAACATTCGAGTAATTCTCTCCAATGTCATTTTTTATTTTCTTCCCTCTCTCTTCCCTTGTCACAGCTGATTGTAGCTGATCTATTGAAATCTCATGATAGCTATCAAAACATTCTTTAAATTGTCAGGGTTGCTATGTTGATGTTCGATCTCCTTTTTTAACATGTCCAAAATACACACGATTTTCATCACTTGTATTAATTCACGATAAGATCTTATGTATTTAACGATATTTATTGCCTAGACCAGCCAGTAAATGAAAATGTACGCATTTTTAAGCCTATCAAGAAATATTTCTAGTATGTATATCTTTGCCCAAAACATTGTTACTAAGAGACATTCAGCCGAAACATGATGTTTAATGTATTGATATATGCGATAGCAGGTAAAAAAAACTATGTTCTACCGGTATTTAAAAATAAAAGTAGCGGACAATTAAAGATGGTAGTCTAGACAACTAGAAGAATGATGGGAGAAAATCAGATTATCTGTCATTAAGTTTTATTAAATCAGCTGTAAACAGCCATTAGAGGAAGGAAATAAAAATAAAACAAACCCCGTATTTAGTAAGAACATACGGGCTGAAATTTTTCCGATATCGATCCTCAATTACTCCAAGTGAAACAAGGACTTACAATTGGGAGCAAAGTGTTTACTCTCCGTCTTTCATGAGCACACGCACTAGTTATTAGTGTATACTTAGATATTACCTTCTCAAGACTTGAATGACAATGGTAATAGCTTTAAAAAATGAAAAAACCTCTTCAAATCGCCTACTACAAAAAACTGATCCTGCTTTCTAGAACATATTTTATACACCTCTAGCGATTGCATATTTTAATTCAACTTAAAATGATTGTATGATAAATAGCTATTGTTTATATGTACATATATATATCATATTTTGGTAAGTTAATGATTGTTTTTTTGCAGAGTAATACTTTTTTATTAATGATCATTATAGAAAAACAGAAGAGTATTATGTAGCCTGAATACTATTGTTACTTGAGTAGCTGTTTGTGTAGGTAGGAGAAGGAAAATATTTATTTGTCAGGAAGACAATTTTATTATTTACTTCTTAGACTTCAATGCCTTGTAATCTGTATAGGATCTATTTGCATGGGACAAATAATATGATGGTGACACCATAATTACGCAACCTTACAGTTGCATTATGTATAGTTCACTCCATCTTTATTAAAATATAGTTCCTTCTATTTTGAAGGACCTATTCACAAAACCTCTTCTCCTTCAACCAAAAAAATATGAAAAAATAATTGAAATTAGTGGACGAACGTAAGCGCAAAATGAGATTGGAATGGATTCAACGATTTCATGTTTGAATCAGTGTGATTGAATAAAAAATTACTTTGTCAAATATGAATGCTTATTTTTTTAAATCTATTTTCAAATTAATTAGAAGAAACTCGCAAATGTCGTGATCATTAAAGACTTTTTATGCTGAAACCAATAGTTTTATAACTTTTAAAGCATATAAAGTATAGTTTTAAGGTCACAAAAAGGTCAAAGGTCACAAATAAGGTCAACTTCTTCTTTTTTTAAATCACCTAAGAATCACTTTTTTAACGACATTCTCTATCTGTAAAGGGATTCAAAAGTTGCAATGCTAAAGTTATGTTGCTGAATTTCAAAAGTTTGAATTTTAAAGTGATGTGGTTGAGGCCGGAATTTAAACATTATTTTTTGTAGAGGGCTAAAAACATGTTTTTGCATCCAAAAAGTAGGGCTAAAACTGAATTTGGGGATAGAAAGAGAAAGTATGACGTGTGGCCATCTGATACAGGATACCCATGGAGAGATTAGTAATTTGAATATAATTAGGACGCCTCTTTAATGACTCTACACACGTCATTACCTTTATCGTATCACACAACCTTTCCTCCAGAAAGATACAGAAAAAAGGCCCTAAATCATCTGGTAGTTAGCCAAAAAAGTCAGTATTTATCTTTTAATTTGAACTTTTTGAATATCTATTTCCCAATATTAAAAAGATTTTATTGACAATGAATACTTAAAAAACAAAGATGTTATTGATACAGTATATGATATTGGTAATATTTTATGAATGCGTATGATAGCCAAAATGTATTTTTATAAATAATAAAACAAAATAAGGGATCAACAAGACATTGTATTTTTGTGTTCAAAAGAATGAGGTAACGCCGTAACAAAATAAATAGAGTATTCACGTATATAAGTCATTATGTTATGGCAGATTGGATCGTCTTTATCGAATTTTGGTTCAACTAAAAGGGTTTCACATAAAAGGTTAATAAATATAATTTGAAAGTCCTTTAAAGTATTTTTAATGTAATTATATGTTGTTGTATTTATATGATTAAAAAAAAACATACATTTCTAAACAAAGCAGCTGTATAAACTGTGAGTCTCCTAAGATGACGTCAGTGAAAACACTCTATTAGAAAATAATGTTGATTTGTGTTTCAATAAATATTATACTAACAGAGATTTAGTCGTCATAACATTCCCTTCTTCTTTTCAATAACTAAATAGTTATTCCTATGAATGTACAATGGATAGATTACAGAATATATTATTATATATTAGAGCTGATCCAAGCAGATGGGTATCTCCATGACCAGCGTCTAGGCCGTCCAAAAGTCAGAAACGTTGGAGAGGAAGAAGGGATCTATCATATAGGTCAAACTGAACCTGGAAGAGTTAAATAAAACTGCCCAGACCAATCCCCTGAAGTCCACTAGGGTACGTGCAAGAGATCTCCGGATTAAACACCAGACTGTCCCAACAGCTATCAAAAAAGTGGGTTCAAAGAGCCTTGCAAGGATGGAGAGGACACTTTTGACACCAGTAATCAAAGGAACCGATCTCCTTTGTTGCAATTGACACTTTTGGACCCCTAAATCCCTGATGCCAAACGCCTCGATATGCATATATTCGCAGCGGGTTCCAGGCCTTCTGCCACCGCCTGGAAGCCATCATTACCGGTAAGGGCAGGTACATTAATGATTAAAACTTTAAAGAAGACGAACTTGACTCAACCAACACTATAAAACAACGATGATTAGAGGATCAGTAACATTTAATCGATTTCGTCTCCATTGGAGACCTCTTCAGAAATAATTACTAATGATTAAGGGAGATCAGATACACATCTATTCATAGTATTAATTTTGTTGAAGTTCTATTGTTAATTAATAAATTATATTTTGTTGAAGTTTAAAATTCAAAGGGCTCGGATTTTAATGGACCCCTCGGTAAGATTAAATAAAAATAGACAAAAGAACAATAACCCCAATCGTAACTCCTTTTATACTTTATCTCTATACACCATCACAAATGCTATGTGTAGTTGTTTTATTTGAAAAAAAAATTGATACATTTTGAAAACTCATCTCCTCCGGAAATTGAATAAATTCAGAAAGCAATCAGTAGTATGTATGTGTTGCTACCACAACTCAGCAAATGTAGGTGGAAGACTAAATAAATATACAAGGTTGGATAGCAAAACGTGGACTCAACAGGTTGCTTTAAAATTGCTTTAATGATTTCTTACTTTCAACAAAAAAAAATAAATAGTAATAATAACGTTGACAAAACTTGTAAACAAGGCCTTTGCAAACTTGGTCACTCAATATGGCCACCTTCAGCAACAATCACAGGCTATACAGGTCACCGGAAGGCCATGCATGAGTTGCTGACAAACTCCTCAGACAAGTTATCCCAAACAACCACTATGTCAGCTTTCAGTTTTGTTGGTTACCCTCTCCAAAGTGACCCACACACCATAGTACAGCAGCTTCAAATCTAGCTAGGAAGGGGCTGCATCTCTTAATCATAATCCTTGCCACCACCATTTCAGTATCGAGGAGATCTGAGATGCATTGTATTTTGGCTTCTTGCTCACTCATTATGAAGAAATGTTTATTAAAGTTTGTTAAGCAACAAAGGGTGGCTGAAACAGAATGTCAAAAATAATCACTAAACCTTCCTATATTTTGAGAAAATTAATTTATTTGAACAGACCACGTTTTTCTGCCCAACTCCGAAATATTAAAAAGAATCCAAATTTCGCCATAGTTTTTGTAACAAACATAATTACTGGGAAAATGCTTTCTGTTATAATGTTACATATTTTATAGAAAAGTGTGATGATGTTCGGCAAATTTGTACGAGGAGTTGTAGGTTCATTCGATCAAGGAAGAATATAATATCATTTTTTACTCAATTCCTTCAGGAGGGGAAATAAGGTAAAACAAAATAAGATAAGCTGCATATGGGGTTACTTTGTATGTCCAGAATTTAATGACTTTGTTTTGCTAGAGGAATGAAAAGCATTCAAGACTTCTAAACAAGTAAGCACATACAGCGTACAGCCATTATTTCACAAGGAGCTTCAAACTCATACACAGCAGAACGTTGTTTGTTGCCTCGGAGAACAGTTTTGATTCATTTGTAGATATACACAACCTTGCCATTTTTGACAAGAGTCTGTATGAATATTTTTGACCTCATGGGTCAACTAATTAAAACAGCTGAGAGGGGAAAATACAGTTTGTCTCTGTGTATTTCAAAAAGCGAGTCGTTACTTAAATTATACACAAAAGTTGCTTAGAAAGACTAAAAGAAAACTCAAAGTGTACTTTCATTAGTCAATAAACCATAATTTAATTTCGGTGAAGAAGAATTATTTTCAACCATGAAAAAAGAAAACAATTTAAATTTACTTATTAAATTAACACATATCCTTCAGTAAGCTAATAAAGAATAAGGATGCCACTTTTTTGAGAGGGTCAAATACGTATATTTAGTCTTTTTTTTTTTTAATAAAAATATTTTCACATATCATAATTTTTTTCATTGTTATACCTGTATTAATCGGGGGTTTTGGCAATTGGTTAGTGCCTCCAATATTAGGGGGCCCTGACATAACTTTCCCTCACCTAAATAATATAAGATTTTGGTTTTTGATACCTTCCTTGAGTTTACTATTAATTAGGGCGTTAGTAGAAAGTGTGGCAGGGACAGGTGTAACAGTGTACGCCCCCCCCCCCTCTATCCTCAAGAGTTTTTCAATCAGGCGCTTCAGTAGATTTTGCAATTTTCTCTCCACTTGGCTGGAGTATCCTCATTATTAGGGGCAGTAAATTTTATTAATACTATCACCAACTTACGATGTTTAGGTCTTTTGGCGGGACAGATACCTATATTCCCTTGATCTGTCTTAATTACTTCTGTATTATTACTTTTCTCTTTACCTGTACTGGCCCGAGTTATTACAATAACATTTTTTTTTTTTTTTTTTTTTTTTTGGAAATGTTCAGTTCACAAACACCAAGAACATTTAGAAGGAAGAGAGTGGAGTTCTTCTTTTAATTTTTATACGAAATCAGGCCTAAAGTACATTATTGATGTTTCATTTGCTTTGTTTATTAAAATATTTTACTGAGGTCGTTGATAAATTCTAGGACATTAATATTAATTTTTTTGTATTGCAAAATTAGGGGATAATCCCATTCTGGAAGAGAAAGGAAGAATTTAATTGGTCCCTATGGTTCAACATCGGGACTATAACTAAGAAGAACCCCAGGGAGTCTTTTCTTTTCTGAGTCAACAATATCTCATTATATCAGCAAATGACCGATGGGAACTTACTTCAGAGTTGTAAGTCAAAAGAAAGATTGAACATATTAAATTTTACTCGTTGACCCTTGCTCAGCACAGCATAAGACACTTTTTCGTTAAAGGGCATGTCATAATACCCTCAACAAACTCTCAAACAATTTTATACACAACAGGAAGAAAATTTATTTTGACTTCGTTGTTGGATAGAGTAACATTAAATATGATTACCTAAAAAAGTAATTTTAAAATCGAGCAACTGATTAGCGAGATACGACCCTTTTTTTAAATCTTAGCCAATAGGTGTGTGCTCACATATTTAAAAACTTTAATCAATGATTTTAGAGGTCATAGTTATGATATAGGTATGAGTTTGGTATCTAATTATGTATTTTTCGGGGTAAGGAGCTTGAATTTGATGGTATAATCAGCGTAAAACTAAGGGGAAGCAATTATTTTCAATTTTTTTATATTTCGCGAGAAATATTTTTAGGACCCAATTTGAGGATGAAGGACTGCACGAAATTTTGAATAAAAAATATTTTTGATATCTTTAAGAGTTTGATATTCCACTCAAAGTTTTAAAACTTTAATTCAACCTTGCAAATTTAATGATAATTTAAAATATAAACATTAAAAATCATTACTTTCTCTTAATTTTACACAGATTAGGAAAACTGCCCCAGGGAAAATTGCAGTTAGGAAAATTGCCGAATTTTATTCATTCAAACTTAATGATGAATAATAATACATTGTAAATTCGCTTACTCTACTATTTATGTCAAATATCATTTTTTAAATTCAATCCAATCATCTACGAAATATATAAAGAGGATTGGTTGGTAAGATGGGGGGGGGGAGATAAATAGCTTAGGGCCTCTTAAAATACGGCTAAATACCCTCCGCCCTCAGATTTGTCCAGGGGGTAGGCTGGGATTTAAAAAAATGCCGGCAATATTTCCAAGGAACCCCTTCTAACACCAAAAAATAGTTCCAAGCCCTCGGGTGGTTCAAGGTACTTGGGAGTGCCCTGGATCCTTAAAAATCACCGCCAATGAATCACATGCATCCACGGAATCCCTCTAATACCAAAAAAAATAGTTCCAAGCCCTCAGGTAGCTCGGGGTACTTGAAGGTAACCCTAGATCCTTAAAAACCACCCGCAATGCATCACATAGATCCAATGATTCCCCTAATACCAAAAAATAGTTACAAGCTCTCGGAACTCGTGTTTGTTTTTAGCAATACAACACTACCCCCACCAATCCGAGGGTGGAGGGCATTCAACAATATTTTAAGAGACCTAAACTATTTATTAACCAATCTCCTAATCCATTTCTTAGAAGATTGGATTGAATTTAAAAAATTGCAAAGAAATTGTATTACAATAATATTATTCACACTTGAAGGTACTCCCCTGCGGGATGGAACAAACAAATATTTTTAGATATTTGCCATGAATAATATTAAGGGAATTTAACTAAAACCACCGCCAATTCATCCAAGGAACCCCTCTAATACGAATAATTAGTTCCAATCCCTTGAGCTGTGGTTGTACTTCGGGGTACATTTGGATCCTTAAAAACCACCCACCAATCCAGGGGTACCCTCAAATACTCTCCCAACCCAAGGGCTCTGAACTGTTTTTTTAATAGTAGAGGGGTTCCTTGGAGGTATGCAATGCTCTGGGAGTGTTTTTAACTATCTCACACTACTTCGGACTGCAGCCAATCCAAGGGGTTTGAACAACATTTTGAAATCTTTTTTCACCTAATTCAACTATGGGCTAATTGAAACGTAATGGAAATACACAATAATAACATTTTTGCATTAAAGTTCCAGATATGAGTCTACAGATACATCTTCTAATCCGGACTCACTCCTACCTCTTACATGTACATCAAGAGGTATTATTAGCGCATAAGTTCAAAAAAGTCTTTCTTATCAAATATAAAATTGTCCGGGATTCTTCACTTACTCTTTAGGGTTTTTTACGAAAGTTTTCATAGTAGATCCAGATTATGTTAAAGTTTGAACGACCCTGTACGTTAATGTTTGATCAAATAATTTTATTTCATCATTAACATATCCTAATCTATTCACAAAATCATCATACAACCTCTTATTTAGTTTCTACATCATCAATAAATGAAAGGAGAAAGATTGATCCCCTATTAGGCTTATCATTTCACAATATATGATATACATATTTTGATTCGGCAAGGAATATTATTACAATAAATATTTGATACAAACAAAAATTCAACGTTTTTCACTTTTAGCTATTTTCATGAGTTTACTGTTGTATTATTTAAAGCAGCTGACTCTATATAATTATAAAAGTATATTACTTATGATTTTGATTTTATATAATTAAAATACTCTCTTTTAGCGGGTTTTTTTCATTTCATACTCGTCAGTCATTGATTACTATATTTTGTTCAAATGGTTAAAGATGTTTAGTTGAGTATGTAGAAATTTACAAACTCATATCAACAACAAAAGCCAGAAGGAAAGTTGTGTTCCTTGAAATGTGGAAAACTATACAGGCCATTGCATATTTTTACGGACTGTCTGAAAACAGCGAATTTTAGAAAACTTGAATCGAAGATTTTAGTGATATTGAATTTGGTAGAAAAGTACTGGACTTTTCTTTTTGGGTCTGTCGAAGGGGGTAGAAAGGCAACTATCAGAAGAAATTTGTTGACTAAAATATAAAAATGCATCATGATTTGCAAAATGGATGGGTAGATAAAGCCCATCGATTTACTGAAGAGGCGTCTTATGATTTATATGATATTTACCAATTATTTTAATGAAGATCTGTACGTCTTAATGGACTCAACAATTATATTTTTATCAAGATACAAATCAACCTTGTCGTTGCATTTTCTCTCCTAACAAGAGAAAACATTTTAGATCACACAACTTATTCATTATGCAAATGGGAATTTTGAGGTTTGATGATTGTAATACGAGTATTAGAGTTTTGAAATAATTTTTAAAAGTAACAAATTTTTATTACCAAATAAAAATTATCTTTCTTTATAAATTTTTTTGTCACTTCACTTTCCTTGATTCTATCAAGCAATAAATGATCGCGTCTAAACGTTTATTAAATAAAGAAGACATTTAATTTAAACTTCAGTTGAGAAAAGAATAATAATAATAATAGTTTTTCCTTTATATTTATTTTCTTTGTTAATTAGAAACTACTTTATATATATAATGGGATGGGGGAACTGTAACACTCTAAATGTGGTTATTTTTCATGTTAGATATAAATACAATATTTAAGTTATAATATAAATTTATATTATATTAAAAGGATACGTCATTAGAAAAATTGAATTATGGTCAGAATAGTGTTCTTTTTTTTAAATTGATGTACTAAAGTTTAATAATGTCTTTAATATTTAATCAACTGTCAAGGTGCGTTCCCTTATTTCTCTCTAATATGAAGGAAATTAGAGTCACAAAAAAAATATAAAACATCATAATCTTTTTTTTTGTTTATAAAAATATTTTATTGGTAAATATGTTTTTAAAATAACGCACCAATTTTTTTGTTTTGCTTCATAGATGTATTTAAATTGCATTTGTGCTAGAAGTTAAGGTTAATCAAATTTGCTAAAGTTTTGTATTTTTGTTTCTACTTATTTAGTTGGAGTACCAAAATTAGATTTTGTTGATTTGGAGAAAGATTTCTAATTTTTTGGGCATCTGGACATTAAGGTGATTTCTATTTATTTCTTTAAGATTTAGCAAATGAAACCTCTTAAATTCGATGAATAATTGTATTTAAATATCATAAATGATATCATTTTTTTAAATACCGAATGGTCCATTAAAATCGGACCAATTTTAATTTTAAACTTCAACAAGATGACATGTCTTAATTAATAATAGAAGTTTATCAAATTTAATACTATAAATAGATATGTGCCTCATCTCTCTGAATCATTAATGTAGCCGCCCTTAGTGGCAAAGAAGGCTTCCAGGCGGCGGTGTAAGACCTGGAACCCCCTATGGATGTAGTCCTCTTTCATGGTGTCCCAGTGTCAGATGACAGCTGTTGGGAGGTCTTCAGTGTTTGAATGATGGACACTGCAGGTCTTACCCTCGATATTCACTAAAAAAATTTCGTTGATGAATTGGCATCAAGGCTGTAGGTTGTCAAAAGTGTCGAAAAAGACTCATTCAAAAGAGTCTTGCAATGAAGGAGATGGGCTTCTTTGATTTACACTGTCAAAAGTGGCCTCTCCACCCTCACAAGGCTCTTTCAACCGACTGTTTTGCTCTCTAGAGATTCTGGTATAAAACCCCAATATATCGTGCATGGCCCCACATGTACTTGAGAGGATTGGCATGTGCTGTTTTCTTTAACTCCTTCAGGTCTAGTTGGGCCTTTTTGAAAGAGCCCCTCTTCCTTTCCAATGTTTCGAACTTGTTGATAGCGTAGACGGTGGACCTGGAAACGCCCAACTGCTTGGAGTGTACAAATGGAAGTTCTTCGATCACGTCCAGTGCAATTTTCGCGACTTTCTACGTAAGCTTGAGAACTCAAGTTTCTTTTGTTGTGTAACTATTTGTTTATGCTTTAATATATCAATATGTGAATTAATTTTAAATGTCTCAACGTATATTAATTATTCAATTAATAAGTGTTCGGATTTCAAATGACCATGCGGTATATAAAAAATCTTCCCCCTCGCTGAAGATTCATTTTTCTCAACATAATAAGTAATATTTGCCATGAGGGGGTTTATTTGTACGAAAGTACTCTACTTAGACAAATTATCTAGACTAAATAAACACTTTAAATGGAGTCATTGTACCATTTTAATAAGTTAGTAAAGTATGTATTTGAAAATATAATTATTTTTGTGCAAACGATAAAAAACGTATTAAAATTATTATAGACGTACAATAACTCAATTTCAAAAAAAAAATAATCTTCCTCCTTTTGTTCAAAACCAAAAAGAGGACTTAATATTCCAATGGTTGATTGACTTTTAAATCTTGCTTGGATATCAACAAATTTTCAAATTATTGGAAACTTTATTTATTTATTTTTCAGCAGTGAAAAGCAACAACAGACTAGGATCAAAAATACGATTACAGATAAAGAATGGCTTTGAAATTAAATTTTTTATTTCCCTCTCTCTAGAGCTTTTACTTGGGAAACAAATGTAATTTTTTCATAATTCTCAGTTATAAGAACAAAAATATTATATCTGAAAATATATAATACTTCGCTATTTCAATTATTTTATCTCGCCAACGTAAATGGAGAATGGAAATGCTCGGAAGAATAGGAATTCTACTAGAGACAGATTCAGAGTTGAAGCAAGTTTGGTTATTCTATGCTCAAAGTAGCTCCCTTAAAATCAATGCACCGAAAAAGATGACAGAGACCAATAATCAAAAACCAGTCTTCACCCTACTGTGCATTGCTTTTGCGATAAGTAAATTTGACATCTGAACTCTAACCGTTTTCTTAACGAAACAGCATTTTCAATGGAACGTGGTTCCAATTCCTTTCGATTCCCTGATTAATTTTTGTATTTAAGTTGAATATCTCAGGTTCACACCTTTTCATTTTTAGCCATCTAAATTTGACTATTACCTATTGGATTCATAAATGATAATTAATGTACAATAATATTATTTTATATTCAGAGTGACACATAAGTCCTAGGTACAAATTCAACAGGGCAGAAAGTACACAAATATTTAATTTTATATCTGGACACTATTACGGCCTTTAAGTTGTCGAAGCGGCGGTAGGAAGTCACACAAACCTCCCTCTCCAGAATTATACGTTGATACGTTGATTGACTTTTACAACCTCGGGAATAAAGAGCAAGGGCGTCTTCATCCTGCATGAGATAACACCCACCCAGACCATCACCGTTGGGGTTTTTGTACAAGTTGTCACTGAAACAATCAAATTGTACAAGTTACAACCATAATAATAGATGAATAATTTTAAGTGAAAGATTTACAGCACCAGTAATGAGGATCATGCAATGATTAAATATTACATTGGGTGCTCGATATGTTAATGGGGTGTAATTTTTGTATATTTTAACAGAGATTAATAAAATATAAGTATTATGAGGCATATTATAAAGTTCAAATAATGTGAGAGTTATATCACTTATAATGAAATAATAACTATCTAATTTCAATACATCAAAATGAAATGATAATATCAAATAATAGTCACTAATTAGTATGACCAATATTGTAATTAAATATCGTCTTTTAAAACTAAGTAATTGCCACTTGTACAATTTGTTCAGACAAGATGTAACTTGTACACAACATACCGGTAGTTGCATAAATACGCGGACTATTTGTGGCAAATAATTAAATGTGTAATAAAATTCGTATGACGTATTTTTTTTGAGAATTATATAATAGAGAATTTATTCTGGTATAAAATTTAATATAATTACTGAATATAACCGCCATCATCTGCTATGACACCCTCCAAGCGTACACGAAAGGCCTTGCACGCATTGATGATGTAATGGTCTTCCATGCTGCCCATTGCTCATTTGACGCTGGCCTTCAATGAGACCAAATTCGGGTGGTGGGTAGCACAGGCCTTCTTCTCAATTTGCCACCACACGCTGTAGTCAAGGGGATTCAAATCAGGTGATTGAGGTGGCCAAATGTTTTTGTTCCAAAATGACATATTGGCAGCGAGCCAATCCTGAGTCATTCCAGAGGTATGGGCAGGTCTTTCAGATCTTTTCCCTCCTTGACAAGCTTCTGGACCTTGAACACAGTATTCCTGGAAAGTCCAGTGTCCTTGATTATCTCCTTGACAGACCTACTGGCGCGGAGGAGAGTGACAACGATATGACGTTTGGCCTCGTCATTCATCGTCAACGGCTTTGTTTGATGCGAGTAAGAAAAACAAAAACAAAGCCAAAAGATTTACCGAGTTACTTGTGATGGAATTTTTTTCCCCAGTCATGGAACCTCGAGATAGAAGCGTTTAAAAGTTAGTCTGCGTATTTATGCAACTACCGGTATATATAAATGAAATAGTCTTAAGATTTAAATTAGTATAACTTAATTTAAGAGTGCAAAAGATTTATGTTGCAACATTTTATCATAAGAGCTTCCTCATTTCCAACCCCAACTCCCGTTTTTAGGCTCTGTACTCACTCTCAGAATTGATACACGGTCAGGCACCGATCTAGATCACTTTCTCTCAATTGTTGAAAATGTATCCTACTCTTAAGAACTCGTGTAAAGGTGGGTTATAAACAGATATTCAAATAATAAGAAACGCCGGTATTTTAAAAAGATACAAAAATTAACATGTTGATCCTGAAAATTTGAAGAATGTTTTGGAGTTGAGCAGCTTAGCTGTCATGACATTTCATTAACCTAGCTGCAATAAGTTTGGAGAGGAAGAAAATAAACGCAAACCCCACTCTGTATTTAGCAATGATGTGGGGAGAAATTACAGCAATTCTAATCTGGGTACCACAAAAACTTACATTTATGACTCGGCAACAAATCTTCAAAATTACTCTTCGTCTTTCACGTACCAGCCATTATTTTATATATATTGTTCTTTCCTCATGAATAAAAACATACTGTTGAGAGCTTTGTTAAACGTAATATTTTCAGGTAGACCGAGCCCTGGATCTGGCAGTAAAACGGGGTACCCTGTCACACCAGGAAAAGAAGACTCCATCTTCTTGATTCTAATAATGTTATGTACGTCCTGCCGATTTATTGGCCTCCTGACTTGTAGGAATTTAACCCTTTAGACTATTTTGTCTTGGGCAATGTTGTACAAGTTTCCATCGATGGTATCCACGGTACCACAATATAACTGAAAGCTGAAATAAGGAGGACATTCCGGACTTTACGAGTGGGACAGTCAAGAAGGAAATAGGACAGTCAAGAAGGAAATGGGGCAGTAAAGAAGGAATGGGTTTAAGTGGAGTCAATCGCTCAAACCACCCCCCCTCCAGTTAAGCCACAGCCTCTAATCTGGCTTTGAATCTGGCACAAACCTTGTCCATGTTGGCTACTACCATTAGATTGAAAGCTCGCAAGGAGTCAACATTGTTATTTGTACGTTTATTGGACTCTCTCTCTCCAAGAGACACCACACAATGAAGTCCAAGTGGTTCAGATCTGTGTAGCTTTGAGTACAAATTTGCTAAAGCTCTTTAAAATGTTGTTTTTCCGGTTCAAATCACTCAGTTTGGACAAAGATTTAAGTTTCAAACTCTAGCATGACATGAGATCTAAAAACGTCAATTTAAGCTATCTAACATCGTTATCTATGGAGTTATTTGCATCCTTGGGTGCATACTCAGGTCGGAGGCATACAATAATGACCATACTGCGTTCATATTCGGAGGACATTTCAAGGATTTTATATTTTTTCTTATGCAATGTTGTTAAATGAATCTGATGAGCACACTTTCATAAAAGTAGATCTCAGGATTGCCAAGATATTGAGATTTTTTAAATTTTTCCTAATTTAAAATCTCCACCCTTTGTAATATATATAAGCTGTTATTCAACTTATATCAACATCATCTATAATTACATATTTTTGTCTTATACATAGGTATTTCTATAGAATGAAATAAGAGGCTCTCATTTCTTTAAAAATACATATATGTACACATAGGAACTCAGCAATTCTTATTTCATTTCTGTTAAACAAGGTAAGGTATTTCTGTTCATAAAATAATTCTGAGCCCTAGGAATGTTTACGGATGATTTTTTTTTATTAACTGGTCTATCCACATACAAATTTTACGTATTTTCTATTTGGATGGTCTTTATAAACATAGTAGTGTCAATATAAAATATACCAAACACGGCCACAACTCACTAAAGTTCCCTAGAAATAGAGTTGCACTGGCGTCGCTAGCCTCCTTTTTTTTTGTGGAGGGGGCGGGGGTTGATTCCCCCAAATTTTTATCATATCTTACATATATTTATAAGTATGTTTTTGGTGTTATCACACCAATCCAAAATGTTCCAACAAATTAGTCTGACGTACAAAATAACCTAACATTTCCCTATGATGTTTTTTAACCTTGAGGTCATTAAGAGACTAACCAAAAGAAAACTAACTTCGCTCTCCTTCTCTCTGTCTCTTCCTTCTTCTCTTCTCCCTCTGTACCATTCTACATTTATTTTTGGAGGATGGGGGATGTTACAAAAGGTAAAAAATGCATGATAGACCATCACTTTGGAACAAATTGGGATACTGAGGTGAAATAATCTCTTGATCAAAGAAATAGTAATCACACAGAATACTCACATCATTACTACAACAAAGGAATATTGACGTCATTTCTAGAGCAAATTGTTACGATTATGAGTCAGTTTGAAATAAAATTCATATTCGTGAAAACAAAGGATGGATTTATTTGCACTATATAACACATATTAAAGTATCAATGCAATAGAATTTAAATTTAATTAAATTCAATATTTAGGAAAATTAAGGAAATTTTTAATTTAGCAAAAATGATGATAGGTGAAGATTTGCAGGCTACCAAGTGGCCATTCTAGTTTAATTTTTATTAGAGTAGGGTTTCCTGGCGTTGCCTGCAACAATAAGTAATTAAAATCAATTCTGAGCTCCTCTGCTTCATATTAAACAGAAATAGTGACCGAAAAAATATTTAAGATTTTTAATTGCTCCATTTGGTATGTATTTTTGCACACTTTTTTTTAAAAGAGATTATAAGGTTAAGAGAAGAAAAAATATAGGAAGGGTGACTATTGAACTGTCGTTCACTCAACTTTATTTTATTTTTAATGTCAAAAATCCTTGGTCTTTTTCTCTCTTCCTATCATTCTTTTCTAAGCCTTATAATATTTATTTTTAAAGTTTGCAAAAATACATACCAACATGCAGCTAGAATAAATCATATAATTTTAATCCTTATTTTTTGTTTTATAAGAAGTACTGGGTGCTGCAAAAACATCTTTACACTTTGTTTTTCCTATATTAATCAAGGTTTTTGTGAATGTGGTAAAATTGTTCTGGTCAAATACTAAAAAAAAATAAAAACCGACATCTTCTTATGTGTCTTAGAAGCCAAGAAAATTCCGTCTGAACTTGACCAGCGAATTTCGGTCCGATCGCGTTTGGACGCTGGCAAGACACCAATAGAGATTATAAAGCAATTGAGGATCACCTATATGACCCCAGACATGAACATGGTGGTCCAGCAGGATGGTGTGCCTGCACACACGTCCAAAAAAGCCCAGAAGTAGTTGGAGGACAACTTGTCCTTCTGGCCAAAGAAAATGTAGCTCCCCTACTCACCAGATTCCAACCCATTGGACTTCAGGATACAAGGCCTGCACCATCCGTCACAAAAATATCAACAACGTCAAGGACAGCACTGGGAGTCCATGTCTGAGGACTATATCTGCAATGGGTGCAAGGCATTCCGTGGCCGCTTGGAAGCCATCATTGCTGATAAGTGGGGCTATATCAATTATTAGGGTAGCCAAGAAATTATATTAGTTATTTTTATTTTATTGACATGTCCTATTACAACTGGTTGCTGAAAAACATCTTGATAAAGTTCTAAATTTAAAGTGTAAAGATTTTTCACCACAACTGGTAGACTAGCAAAAAGACATTCATTCATGCAAAAATATAAAATTGCACTGTATTTATGATTTACTAGCAGAGGATGCCCGGGTTGCAGAGCTGAATAGAGGGAGTTTAATATAAGGGGAACAACTACTGTCAAACAAAAACTCTATTTAAGTTAATCATTATCCGTTAGTAAATGTCAAGGAGTAATTCATGAGTGAACTATATTCATATTATCTTTAAAAAAGCTAATATAAAACTTTGTTATCTTCGTGGGTCAGTTCTTATTCACAAAAGAAACAGACTCCGATGACTGAATTGCTTTGACACTATCATCTAAATGAGGCTGAGAGGCAGTCAAAACTATTCTAAGAACTATTTCCATAGAAAGAGGAAGACTTAGGCAAAGGGACGAATATATGGATTCCTCTTGGCAACAAATGAATGTTTGAAAAATAATTATGTGGATGCCCAAATAAAGAGTTTGAGTCAAACGGAAGCTTTGGTTCTTTAATGTTCAAATAAAATAGGAATTCTATTACGTGCCAAACACAACCGTCCTTCTAGAAAATTCTTCAGAAACATTAATCTCAAATGAGCCTAAGCATACAACTTAAGCACAAAAAATTAGGATATAAAACCTGCTGACATCATTTTAAGCTAACCCATTAATTTAATTTTTATATACCTCACATAGTAAAAAATAGTTGATTATATTACTAGAAAAATTATTGAGCCTTTGATTAGATTCTAATTAGCAAGTTTAATAGCAGATATCTACAACTCCTATTTATGTCTTTGGAAGGGTAAACATTTACATGTTCAAGAAGCCTGGAAACTTTTCATCCGTATCTGATCTATTTTTATAATACACTGCACAACAGATTTGGTATTACCATCAAGAAAAATATATTGGAACTATTGGCTCGAGATAACAATTAATTAAAGTATGCCCACAAAATAGGAAATAAAACTTGATTATGCATTTTTTATATTTTGTTACCTTGACCTTTTGGCAATGACCTCTCAAAATTTAATGCCCTCTTACTGCTGCCATATATAATCTTCGTACCCAGTTTGATCAAAATCGATTAGTAACTTTTGCTCTAATCCTAGTGACCAACAGACAAACAAGCATAGGCAAAAACAAATTTGTTGGTGGAGATAATTAGCGGGAAATGAGAAACCATAGAACTTTCCTAAGTAAGAAAAAATATCTTAAAATCTAATTACAACATACATTAGCAACTTTCCTATAATTACAGGAAGTTGGCATAATATGTGAGTAGGGAAAAAAAAATAATTTAAGCTTTTATACTTTTAAATTAAATTTATACTATATAGTACATATAATTAATAATTATTATAATATTATATTATTAAATAACTAATTAGGTCCTTTAAAAAGTTTTGTTCTAACGGCATCATAGAAAAATTTGGTCCAAAAGTAAAATGCGGTCTGAATTGGTCAAGAGGAACAATTGGTCTAGTTCGGTTTTGAATGATTTTACTAAAAAAAATGTTTATGACGACATAGCTCGAAGGAATTTTCATACCATTGTCCCTCCTGGAATACGGAACCTCGAATTTGAACCTATTTTGAGATGGATGATCATGTTAAAAGTATATTTGTTTCCTTCACTTTATCTTTCTTTGGTTCTAACTCTTGGAACTCACAGAAGTCCACTTAATCCGTTTTTAATGAATTAAGAATGATCATGACCCTAGTAATTGTCAAATTAAAATCCTATCTAATTTTCAAATTTTTATATATTTGATTGTTATGGTTATAATTTTATATTGTGATATATTAATGGATAGATTCTGAATGTTATATGTATATTGTATTTGTACTAGATCATATCGTGTACTTTTTAGATTTTAAAGGTTATCCAGATATATATAATCTATGTAAGATATTTGTTTAATATAATGAAAACATTAATGACTGTTCATTTAGAAAAAAAGATCGATCTATCATAATGAAAAAAATTGGTCCATAAAGTGAAACAAAAATTTATCGGTCCACGTTCTCAGATTGTGGTTTGGACCGAAAAATCTGTCATTCATTGGTCTAACAAAAAAACACCTAAGACCGAACCGGAAAAAATATTCCGTGCTTGGCTGAGTCTCAACACTACGGATTATCCCCGCGGATTTTTTGGTGTGGAATTACCCTCAGCAGTAATTCATTTTTGTTCTTCCTTGATGAAGTTATTGGACACAAGATTAAGCCAAGGATCCAGGGAGATGTGAAGGTTTTCTATCAATGTGACATATTTACATATTAATACTCCATGTTATAATATATACACATCTCTATCTATAGACAATCATATAGTACACTAAATATAGATAATGAAAGACAAAAAGGATTAGATGGAAGAGAGCTCGAGATGAATACATAACAATAACTATTGTATGGAAGTCACTATATCTATAAGAATTCCTTCTGATTAATTCCCCTAATCCATTTCCTCCTTAATTCAATATTATATCCTTGTAACCGTACTTAGCATCATCTATTCTCACCTCCTCATTAGTTCTTCCTTAAGGAATTAAATATCTTCGAAGCAACATTGTTCTACTTATTTTTTCACTCCTAAATATATGTATTTAAAGACAGTTTTACTTTTGTTGTTAAAAAGAGTGTTTCTCTCCAAATGGATCATGGAGAACGGATCAAAATGTAAATTATCATCAGTAACTTTCATTTCCGATACAATTACGGCGATTTGGTTATCATGCCGCTATTTTCTGGCATTTTTTTTTTTTTGCCTGTAGAAACATTGGTGTATCAACAAAGTTTAGACAAGTCCTAGCGACAGGTGCTCCAAATATGAAGACGATTAAATTTACAGAGGAGGAACAATGTGACGCCAAGACGATGAATTTTGTCCACAACTAAATGGAGACTTCAAATCGGGAGGTCTCGAAAGTAATCCAGACCGTGAAAAAGATTCGTAAGGATCTTCTACAGATTGATAATCCCAGATCCGTAATCTCATGTAAAACAAATCGACCAGGAAAATCAGAACAAGCGAATTCATCCAATAAGTGCATACTATGATGGATGATGACCTATCCAGAAGCTTCAGCTCCATTGTTGGGGAGTTGGGGACCAGCAAAGTGACCATGAGAGCCTCGGTGTTAGAGGATATGAGATACAAAAGCTATATGAAGGAAAGTAGGAAGGTTGGAAGCCTTGTCCCCCGTCCCACAATTTGGATCTTATTATGATTGATTATTTTGTTTGGGGTTAATTTAAGTCTAAAACAAATAGAACATCTCATGCCCTCAAGGACTCTCATATTTCCTCCATCCAGGAGACAAAGAACTACATGACATGGACTTACTTTGTCAACACCTGTTTCTCCATCTGGACTCTGATCACGGCTGAATCGATCTTGGAGGGAGATACATCAAATGGGCTCTATCTCAACATTCATACGTACAATTCAAGCCAATTATCAAATAAATCTGCCAAAAAATGTGAACTCAGTGACAATTTAAATATCTTTGAAAATACACCGATTTAATTTTAACACCCTGTATTGAAGGACTATCTCAAGCTTCGACCTCGATTGAAAAGAAAACAGGTAAAATGGACTGTTTTCACTATTTAAAAGCCCGTTAAATAATTTTTGATATAGAGTGAGAAGGATCAACGAAAACATTTCCATACACCAAAAAAATGCCATGGTAAGAATTATTCGTCAATACTGAAATAAATATGGAAATTGTTTTATCTTTTCTTAATTATATGATATGCATATAATATACATTGATGGTGATATAATATCAATATAAATATAAAGCAAAAATCAATATGGTAACCCTGACAATTTAAAAAATGTTTTAGAAATCAGCTACAATCAGTTGTGGCAAGGGAGGAGGGGGATAAGGAAATAAACAAGACCATTGCCAAGAATTACTCCGATGTGAATCATCAATTCTGATAACTTACATTTAAATAGTGATAGGACAAATAATTGAATTAGGAATCGGGTGGTTTTTCTGGAATCGGGATCGGCATCGGTAAAATAAAGTTTAATTTTGAATTCCGATTCTTATTTTTTAATGGTATTTAACTATTTATTACTTTTCTATGCTATGAAAAAAAAGCTCCCTCCAAAATTAAGGATTTTGGCTTTTTACAATAATAATTAAATATTTGAAAAAGAGGGTCATCTTAGCAACATTTATTTAGGTAAGATTCATTTCAGCTTCGTTTATTTCAGCAACATTTTAAAAAAAGTAAATATTATGAAATAAATTACGTCATTATTATCACCCACCAGAGCGATGTTCAAAATCCAATTAGAAAAGTCTGGAAGGAGCAACTGAGGTTCATATCGGATTTCGTCTCAACTCCGTAAGCTTATTTCGAGGGATGAATTTACCAAAGATATTGAGTGTTACGGCATTCAAACACTTCGATCTATGGGTCCCTTGGGAGTAGGATCTTTAAAAAAATATGTGCAATTCCATTCATTTTCGTTACCCAATATTATGACAGTAAACCATTAATAAGCCATTTATGACTTGATTCCAAACCATATTACTTGTATTTTGTTATTTTTTGGAGAAGGCTTCAAAGGAGTTGGGACAGTTCTTTTTGGGTACTCCTTCACTGAATGTAGAAATTCATACAGGACATAATAAACTATAGATTATCCTTATTATTAATTTTAAATGTATAAACTTTTGGATTATTCTCATTAAGAATATGGATCGGAAACCTGTGAAAGACCTAGTTGGAATTATTTTGGTGGATTTTTTTTAATAATTGAGCAAATTTTTGAAAAATCTTGATTATTCGTGGATGATAATTAAATTATTGTGCCTAATGATGATTTTCTTTAATTGAATATTAGATGGAGGTTTATTAGAAGTTACGAATCATAAAATAACACAAACAGACACACTTATTCTGAATTAGATTTATAAAAATGTTTAAACCCTAGTTTTTTTTATTGTCTAATTAACTATTTAGTGCGTGTGCTGATGCAACATCAGTATCATCAGTTTGACACATTCTTGTTGAATATTATATCAAATAGGGGTCTGGTTTCTATGTTTTATGTGACCAACAATAAACATTTAATGGTTAAAAGTCTAATATTAATCAGCAATATCATATAGGTCCGGTTCAATGTATTTTTTACTTCGATTTATGTATATTGTAGCATATTAGTATTAGTTTCAACTTGGGTTTATAATACTTTTACCAATCTTTCATCTTGTACGTCGTACTCATCTTGAACTTTTTAGTATGTAGTGGGATATCACCAATAATAATTCACATTTTATATTTAATATTTACCATCTATTTTTGTGGTATTATATATTAAATTAAGTTGAATCAAATTCAATTTTCAAATTATACACTTACTTCTATATTTATCGCGCATCCACCTAAAAAATCAAAAATAGGAATACCATTTATATTTTGAATTAAATTATTTAGTGCATCATTTATCTTTTTATATTAATTTGTTGGAAGGCAACTTTTTGTCAATGATGGTTTGGAGAGAGAAGCTTCCAAAGTGAAGGGTTCTGGCTCTGTATGGAAGACTGGAAATGCATATGCGAATACTCTAAGGAGTTATTTGCTCTAGATAAACTTTCTTCCGTTCTTTTATTCATATTCCATAAAGCTTGTCGATATCTTGGCTCTCTTCTCGTTCTTCCCATATATCTATCGATATAATTATCTTCAAAAAAATTGGCAATGACTATGAGATCCTCAGCAATTGTTTTTGTGAGGATCTCAAAAGTATTTATAATTATATCAAAAGATAGGAAAGGTAATACATACATCTCTTTATTTTATTTAGTACATATATCCTTGTTTTCAAAATAAATTGGTCGTAGCCCTGACTCCTGAACTTGCCTCTACAACGATTGACCCAAATGAAACAAAATATCCAACAACTTTAGTCAAAGGGGAAATCATCGTTAGTTGTTAATATCGTGTTTAGTTCAAAATCAGCTAATACACAGAAGGGATTAAATGCAACTCCATATGTGTTCCTCATTAATCTATCCCAAAATCTACTGTATGTCTCACAACTTTTGTTTAAAAGAAGTGAATATACACATGAAATTATTATGTCCATGACTAGTATGTCTAATATAAATAATAGATAATATATTAGGACTAACTTTAAAAGTTGCATTCACAAACCAATGGGGGTATCTACTCATTATTTCCATACTATTTTTATCATCCATCGATCCAGAATCAAAAATTAAAATCTATTCTCCTGAGTTTGTAATTCTAAAGTTGGCTCGGGTTTCAAATCCACGCTTAGACTCTGGCGATGGAAGAGTACAATTATCTCTCCATATTCGTCAAATGGTTTGCACTAAATTGATAATTTTTCATAATGAGAGTTGAAGCTTCATCTCCAATATTTTGAACAGCACCTCTTATATGTCCCAAGGTCGAAATATTTTCAAAAAAGACTAAGCCCCAAAAATATAATCAGGCAGACGCCCCTGATAAGGCAAACCATACAATTATTTTACATTTGATGAATACTTAAAAATATTATTCTGCCTAAATTTGATAGACATTGAAATACAGTATTTAATTTTATATCTCTTTCGAATTTATAAGACTTCTTAATGAAGCTCCTTGATGTTCAGGGAAGTGGCGGGCGATAAATTCAACTTGTCGTAGGGACAGCAGATCACCTACACTACGTGTGGCCCAAGGTATATTATAGCATGTTAGAAGTGTTCCTTTGGTGCTTAGAAACATGGCGGCGTTGGAGTTTAAACTGCATCAGGCCCAGGACTGCACTTGTACAATCTGTGGGCCGGGTGTATTTTAGGTTAAAGGTAAAGTTCGGATCCCTTATATTGCGTGGCTTGTGTCTATGCAGATGTTAAGTAATCCATGCATAAGCATAGGGGATCATGTGCTATTAATAGAATAAAGGTTGTACTGATTGATATTAATTATTATCGTTTTTGGTTACTTTGTGATAATTTTTACTATTATTATTAAATTATTATAGGTTGCAGATTAAGTTAAATAAAGGCAAAAGTAGGTTACAGTAATTACTCATTATTTCAAATTGTACGATACTTCAATAAATATGTCTACATCGATCATTTGGTTTCAAGAGGATACAATAATGCATTTCAAAACTCACAATATATGTCGAATGGCGTCCCAGGATTATATTGGGGATTGAAAAAAAAATCCAAAAATCTAAAGCTATTTACAAAAAATTGATTTTTTTTTTTGCAAAAGTTGTTCCCAAAAAACTAGAGTTTTTGGAAACAAAATACAAATATTAAATTGTTTAAAAAAAATCCAAAATCCATATTTATTGATAAAAAATTTAATTTAACAATAAAAAAAATTAAAATATTCGGCTATTCATAAAAAGTTTATTTATTTTCTTGGAAAATGCTATATCTATGCAGTAAAAAAATCCAAGTACAAGTAATATTTACATACCGAATGATTCATTAAAATCTGAATGATGAGAATGATGATGATCTTGATGGAAGAGCAAAAGTGAGGTCGTGAAGAGTCCATCAGAAGAGATGAATAGCACCTTGAATTTGGGGGAAAGAATGTTTAAAGCATTTAATTGTTAAAATTCTGACAAAATAGAAGAACGACCTTTGGAGGAAGGAAGTGTCACAAAAGTAAATCAAGAAATGAAAATACGAATAAAATCTCCAGCTCAGCGTGAAGAAAGCATAGAATATAAAGAATTGGAAGACTTTATAGGATAATTATGTGTTAGCTCTTGGATTTGGGGATCAGAATGAAATAAAGAAAACGACAGTTTTTAAGTCATTGTGATGTCCGGAAATATTGAATAAGATACAGCATGGATCTTATTGAAAATTACCTTAAGGAGCAAATTAATTTAGGATTGGACGGGTCAAGTTAGTGCTAAAGAATCAGAGTGAAGATGAGTGCTTTGATTCATTTTATACAACTTTATATTGCCAAGGAAAAAATGCTGGATTAAGGGAGATGACATTTGAAGACTGGATATCAACACTAATTATAATTGGAATAAATAACACAGAACCGAAAAAAATGCATGTCGTCTAAATCACGTGAGTTGTACTTTTAGAGGTTATATCCATTTTCCAGTCTCATAGTTTAATTTTATCTTAATAACGTCATAATGGACATCATTTATCGACATCATCATCTATCAATCTTCATCAATTTTCATTTGAATAATATATACATTAAATTAGAGCTAAATTAAAGAAAAGGATGTGTAAATTTATATGTTTAAAGAAGTTACTAATTTAATTATAGGTATAAATTAATATTATTATGTAAAGATGATAATAATTAATTTAAAAAAATGACTAAATAAAGAAAAACTTATTATTTTTCATCCTCTTTTCTTAACTAAAGTTTAATAATAACTTCTTTATTTAATGGACGATCTTGTCGCTCTTATTGCTGGATACAATCAAGGAAAGATAATTGACAAAAAAATTTATGAAATAAATTTTATTTGGTTCATAATTCATGTTTTCAGTAATATACGTTAAGGTTTTAATTAAATATATATGTTGTTGTGTAAAAATGAATTTTGTTTCTTTTGATGAGTGAGTGCTCTGAAGATTAAAAGTACACTTCAGCCATCCCAACACATTAAAAATGTTTTCTCAAACTCTTATTCTGGAGGACAGAACCCGTCATATGAATTCATATAAGTATTGAGTAGTTACGTGTGAGAGTATTCATGAAAAATAGAGTAACACTGAGGATTTCTTATCAATTATTAAAGCAAAATAGTATTTTTCCCAACACTTCATTACTCCGGGCAATGCCGGTTATTACCACTAGTAAGCATATAAGTGTACCAATCATTCAAGTACAATCAAGTCAAAATATTATTATTTTTTTAAAAGATTTAAAGTACACTCATAAGTACATTAAAAGGTATTTCAATTCATCACAAAATCCAATGCAGTGTGATGATAATTTTTAAAACTAACTAATTGAGACCTTCTCCCCATAAATCCTTAAAATATTTCAACGAATGGAGAAGCCTTTGTGAAAAAACATCTATTTTTTTTTTTTCAAAAAAAGACATTCGATAACAAAATTTATAAAAATAGCCATACAGGAGTTGCCTGCAAAACGCAGCTTTCAAAGCGGTGTTTGAAATCATTCTGACTCCCCATGCCTATAGTACAGTTATATTTTCCTCATATTGAATTTTTTTATATTATAATAACAAATTCTAAAAAACTATGTATTGCTACAAACAAGGATATTTATAATTTTATAATTGTTTATAAGTTCGTTCACATACTCTGCCTATAAAGAAGTTCATCATTTTGGATGGAGGGAGTATGTTGTAACTATTTGATTTGATACCAAGACTTAGAGCTGGTACGGTACGGGGTTGTACCACGAATACGTTTTTACCTTCGGTTCGGTACCTACCGAGTGCGGCGAAAAAATATTTACACTTTCAATCTAGAACTTTATCAAAATGTATTTCACCAACCAGTTGTAATATGGCATGTCAATAAAATAAAAATAGCTAATATGATGTCTTGGCTACACCAATTATCGATGTAGCCGCCCTTGGTAAAAATGATGGTTTCCAGGTGGACACGGAAGGCCTTGTACCCATTGCAGGTGTAGTCCTCAAACATGGTATCCCAGTCCTAGTTGACGGTGTCCTTGAGGTTCTTGATACTTGGCTGACGGACGGTGCATGCCTTGGACTCAACATGCACCCGAAAAGTGAAGTCCAATGGGTGGGCATCTGGTGAGTAGGGGAGCTACATTTTCTTTGGCCAGAAATACAAGTTGTCCTCCAACTACTTCTGGGTCTTTTTTGGACGTGTGTGCAGGTGCACCATCCTGCTGGAACCACCCCGTTCATGTCCAGGTAGTTGGTCTGGACTGATAATAGCAACTTCTTCTCTCTTGGTTTCTTGTCAGCGTCCAAAAGTGAGAGGGTCGAAATTCGTAGGCTCCGTTCAAATGGCATTTTCTCGGCTTCTAAGCATCTTAGGAAGATCAAGTTTTTTTTGTTTATTTTAAAATAGTTTACTGCATTCACAAAAATCTTGATTTAAGTAGTGAAAAATAAGAGTAAATATTTTTTCCGCACCCGGTATATATATTATCACATATTAAATATATTGGTACTATAAAATTTTGGAGTTTTTTTTTAATTAAGAGAATTAAAGAGTAAAGTAAGATTTTAATCCATATTCGTCCTGCGCCATAAGACATAATTTCTGTATTTGTTTATCAAAAAAGAAATAATTAATTACAAAATGATATTATACATCAGTTGACAAAACCCAGTGGTATTGTGGAGGGATATTTTAAATATATTTCCTAATGTTTCCAAGTTAGCTTCACGATACCCGGCAATTACAGATAAATCTGTATTATGCAAAATATTTTTTTCGATAACTGGCGATATTGCGACTCCTAATCGGTCTTGTTTATTATCAGAAAATGTAGACAAGCTCATTATACAATGATCTATAATAGTATTATATGACTCGTACATATTTTATATGAACCTTTGTTTTTTATTGAATTCAAATATATTTAGGAATAAATAATTTGGAGAGAAAATAAATTATTAAAATATAAAATATCGGAAAAAGTTAAAAAACAATATTAATTGTAGTAAAAAAACACATTTTTCTATTTTACCGTAGCGAACAATGTACATTGAAGGGTGCACTGCAGTTTGTACTAAACCGTGAGTTTAGTGTACCCTCCCAACCCTACCATGACTAAATTTGGTTAGAACTTATTATACAAACTCCCAATTAAAAAGTTCTGATTATTTAAATTTTACAGTATTGAAATGTCCTGATTAAAAATCTAGTATACCCGATTAAGATTAATTTTTTTATCTGGCTTACACTATTTTAAATAATTTATTATTAAAAAAATGTTCTTAATGTCCTAACACCATTAAAAAAAAAAAGATGGTAAAAAGTGGACATTGAAAAATAATTTATCCCATTTTACGGGTTTTAGTTCTAAAAAAGTTCTCTAACAACACGGATTTCGTATAAAACGGATTTTTCTTGTTCCCAAAAACAGCCATAAGGGAGGATACCTTCTATTTTATTTCCAAAAAAAATAAAGTCAATTCATATTAGTGTGAGAAATAATTAGATGATAGACGGGAAAGGTAGGTTATCTATCAGAAAATTTTAAAAAAATATACATACCCTCTTACTGTGACCAATGACCATATAAAATCTTCGTAACATGTTTGATCAATATCGATCGATAACTTTTGCCGTAATCCTGGTTACTAACAAACAAAAAGAGTAAAAAAATACCATGAGGTCCAATTCGTTGCAGGAATAAATAAGTCAGAGTGCATAGTAGCCCCTCCCCCCCCCCAAATATCCTCCAAATTTCTAAAATATTTAATCCTTCAAACTTCTTTACTAAAAATATAATTTTCAGTGAATATGAATTTTTGAAATTGATTTCCAAAAAGTTAAAAAATACCAATTTTTTTCAAAAAAAAAAAAAAATAATATTTGAAATTCAATTCTCCAGCAAAAATTTAATTTTTTGTCAATAGTTATGAATTTTTGAAATTTTTTCCCAAAAAATTTAATTTTTTGTGAAGAGCTGTGGATTTTTGAATTTATTTTCGAGAAATTTTATAATATTAAATTTTTTGAAAATAAGTTCAAAAATCACTGAAAATCAAAATTTTCAGAAAAATATATGAAAAATATTTTTTTGGATATTTGAGCTAGGCTACATCTCTCAAGACCACCCCGTGCAGACGCCCCTGAAAAAGGGAACTTGGATTTTGGAAAAAAATGCGAAAAAATGTAATAGTGGAAACATCATTCTTGAAATTATTTTCCTAAAAATTTAATTTTACTAATTTTTTGTTAACAAACAGCGTAGGAATTTTGAAATTTTAAACAAAAAATTTAATTTTTTGTAAATAGTTAAGAATTTTTGAAATTTTTTTCCAAAAAATGTTAGCTTTTCTCGAATGCCTGTGGATATTTGAATTTTTTTTCATGGTGTTAGGACATTAAGAATATTTTTTTAATCATAAATTATTTAAAATAGTGTAAGCCAGATTATATTAGGTACTACCTCAATAGTTAGTATTTATTTACAAATTAACAAAAGTTTTCCAATTAGCACAGCAGTGAATACTCTACATACTAACTAATCATGTTTATCTTAACATAAAATAGAGTTGATAGGTAGAAATGAAAATAATGTGTATTTTGGGCATATTAAAAAAAAGAAACCCTCACAATGTAAAGAATGTTTTGGAGGAGATAAGTTTAACTGTTAAGATGTTTCATTAGGTAAGCTACATTCAGCTGTGACAACGGAGGAGAGGAAAAATAAATCAACAAGGACATTGGCAAGAATTACTACAAAGTCGATCCTAAATTCTACTCGGAGTCTGACAAGGACTTGTATTCTGTTTCAATATAATTGAATGTAGTAGAAAGTTCATTGCTCAAGAGTTAAGTAATAAAGACAACAGCTGAGAGATAGAATATTTATTTATGTTACCAATTCTCAAAAAACAGGCGAGCTAAAAAATACATACGTTTTACAACACTATTCATAGGCCCATTACTTGTAATGAGTTGTCAGTACTTGCTTCTAAAACTATTTTGACTGAATAGATTTTTCTTAAACTGTTTCGACTTATAGCCATTTTTCCCCAAAGGATAAATAAATAATAGTTGCTTTTTGTTAGAATAATGATAAAATTATGCAATTGCATCATATTACACTTGTTTGTCAATCCAAATGAGTCTCTTCCGTTATGAATAATACATCATGTCTAATGATAATCACTTCTTCCATCCGAATCGTTGTCGTATTTGTATATTTGTCTGTCTCTTAGTATACTAATTTTATTATCTATTAACCTAGTTCACATACTAGAATTGTAACATTATGTATGCATTAAAATTTTGGGGCATAACTTTATCATTTTCCTAGTAAAAAAAACAATCATTTAATGCCTACAATAGTAATAAACATAACATATTTTGATTAAAAGAATTCAAAAGGAATATAAATTTCAAATAAAAATGAAAAATAACGACGAATAAACCTCATTTATGTGTATATTAAGACGAAATATTCTTGCGACAAAACGACTAAGGCGAAAGGGTGTAAGGTAAAATAATTAAAGGCGAAAGTATCTACCACCAAAGTAATGACTTCAGTGTGAAAATGACAAGCCAATTTATCAGATAATTTATCCTTAAAGTAATATCACCCTTGAGCATAATCGTCTTTGTTCATAAGCAAAGCAGTAATCATATTTTATTTGCTTGATTACAGGAAAGTTCACAGGACTCTCATCATGGGAAAATATTTTACTACGCTCATTTCATTAAAACATGCCCGAAGACATAAAAAAACGAGATAAATCCGTTACATCCCCAAATCCCCCGAGGACAAAACCGAGGACCAAGTATTTTGCTAGGGAAAATCATCAAAACAATAAAAATGAGGCTATATATTTCTAATAAAAGTGGTATTTTATTAGTACCTTTATCAAAATAAACATTAAAAACATATAAAAAAGAAAAGGCACAAGTAAAAAGTACAATGTTGGTTCAAGCCTACAAGTCCAAAGTTTTTTTTGCTAGGAAGGTTTCTGAGCCAGGTGCTTTACTGACTTGCCACTCGATGATATAAATCTCTCAAGAAAGAGAAGCCAAGTTTGTTCTTCTCAGAGATTGGTTCCCGAAGCTCATCTCTCTTTTCGTAGCCAACTCCAGGTGTCTTGACGTGTAGGATATTCCACATAGTCCTGAGCTCACATTCTCCCACAGGAGTGTGGTTGAAAGAAGACAAGGGGAATATTATCTAGCTGTTGGTTTGGTGAAGAGGAGAACCATTTTCTCACGAATGAAAGAGAGCTTCGAAGCTTGCTTAGGTTCAATCTCTGAGGAGTTGAGAAACTTCACTAACTTGTTGAAAATTGTCTTCCCAGGTCTCTGTTTGATGCAATTCTTCTTTTGCTCCCAGAAAGGAAGCCAAATTGATAGCTTGAATCACAGTGTTGACCTTGCCTTCTGAAGTGATGTGTGACACTGCCTTTTTGTCAATCAACACACCAGAGTGGTACATTGTGAATGACATCTCTGTCTCAAACTGAATGCTGGCTATTACTTTGTGTCCCAATTTCTCATCATGGGATAACTTCAAAAGGACAACACTTGGTTTTGTGATGAGGATGAAGTTTGATGGGAGTGTCTCTTTGTCCAATTTGCCACCAAGTTCTTCCACAGAACTCATTTCATTGAATTGCTGAGCCCTACCTGAAGTGGTCGAAGCTTGAGTTGGCCTTGATTAAGCTTTAGGAGTTGAGAGGTATTTGGGCAGTTTGTCCATAGGGATGGTACTACATCTTGTTTGAGGTACCTGTAAATGAAGGACAGTTATCAGCATACGCATAAAAAGTGAGCGGCTGTCTTACCTCTTCTTTAGAGCCTTTCCAAGGGGCTGACTTCTTTTAGACTCACAGATGTAATTAGATTCATTGGATGGTGCGCAATCTGTCTTCTTCAGATCTGTTTCTCTTGGAATGTATCTCAGCAAGGTGCTATCAAGTCTAGGTATTCTCGCTTTGTTTGGCCACAAATGGATCGTATTACCAGACTATTGTGGCTCGTTGTCATAGCCCGTTCTACAGCCTGGAGTACAACACTTAGTGGTCATGATGGAATTACAAAACACAATAAAGATGGGGTCCGCAAAGTAACTAATAATTATTAGTTATTACTTATTATCTTACCAAACACGTTCAATTGTTGTTTTTTTAATGGACCCATGTTGCACATGTATTTGAATTCATGTTTGCACGTGACTGGCTCTGCTTACAGGAGTCCTTGACAAAACACAAGCCATTCCTTCGGTATAATGATTCAGTCATATTTAAGTTCTTATGGAGTATCAATAAATCGAATAATGAGGATGAGAGTGTATAAACTGACAATTAGATCTATTCATTTTTTTTTTTTAAATCTTTTAATATTTGACTATTTCCCGTTCTTCAAGGTCTATATAAACAAAATATACCAGCCATTTGGATTTTGGACCATGACTATGCCTGCCACATTGACCTTGAAATTTTTTTTGGGTGGCTCTAAAAAGGCAAAAAACCTTATTGTTTGTATTCTTTTGACTATAGCTTCGCAATAACTTATCTTATATCATTGATATAGGTATCAAATCAAAGCCATAGGTAAATTTTACCCTCATATTAAAAAATGCTTTTTTTTTATATTTTTCAAATTTTTTCCCTCGTCTTTTTTGGTATTCTCCAAAGTTATTATTATCTTGACGTATTGTGTTAGTTAAATTACTGCTTGCCATACATACATAAAATAAAATTTTACAAATATAAGGCAGCGAACACGACCACACAACGCGGTATTTGTGCTACTAAAGCAGACTGTAAAACCTAGTTTCGATTAAAATTTTGTTTCATAATATATTTTATTTTTTTACATTTTATATATTCTAAAATACAAAAGTCTTCGTTATTGTCATTCATTGCTTGATGTCTCTCGTAAGATAGGGCAGGGCATCTATTGATGAGATGGTCTGCACCTTGCAGTTCTTCCATACAAAAATTGCACGCTAAGCTTATATCTTTCCACTTCCTTAGGTGGGCTAGAAAAAGGCCATGTTTATAGGCTTGTACAATGAGTCTCAATTTTGTTCTTCCCAGCTTGATACACTTCGACTACGGCTTATTAAGCATAGTATGCGTATGTTTCATACTTTGATCTTTTTGATATCGGTCCCACCAATATTGATAGAAGAAGTCATGAATAATGGAATCGCCTTAGCTCATGCACAACGTGTTTGGGAGAAGTTATTCTCTTGAATTCAATGTGTGTTCGCGCCCAGGCGATTCCTATAGAAAGAAATTTGCGTTATGTATATGTATTTCACCAAAAGATTCCTAGATGGAGTCAATGTAATACTATAATGTTTACTAATACTTAATGAGTGCAACTACATCTAACCAATTAAAGGAACATTAATACAAAAAAGTTATTTATGTAACTTGGAGCCGTCCCAATATTATACTAGTTTTTCCTCCAAGTAGTCCTCTTTGCAAAATGGTCTAGAAATTTATTTCCTGTAATGGCAGAAGGTCTTTGCAGCATTCTAGATGTATATTTCTCTCGCTCATGCCTTAAATGTTTACATTTTAAAACTTCTTTAGTAGTAGTAAGTGGATTAAAGATTGCAACAATTGCGGATTGGGAGTCCGATCTGATTATCAGAATTTTTCAGTGTTTTTTCGTACTTGAGAAGAGCTTCTACACCTTGTGTCATGGCAAAAATCTCTGCTTGAAACACAGGAGCCTCTTTATTCAATGAAGCCATTGAATGAAAAATTTATACATCATCTTTAGTGATGCCCCATCCAGACCCAGTGTTTCCGTCATCGTCTTTAGAACCGTCCGTATAGATGATCGCGTCAGTAATTTTAATCTAACTATTATCTATCCAAATGCGATTACTTTTTATGTAGTCACTTGGTTGATCCATTCCGACTTGTGTAAGTATTTTATCACTATAGAGCTGATGCTCACGGCTTTTGGAAGATTACCAATTCCATCCCAGGTATCACGTAAGAAATGCTTCGTTCTACATCTTAGTGTATATGTCCAGAGGAGCAATACTCAAAACTGCCTTTATTCCTACAGTTGGTGTCGATCGAAATGAATGAGTCATTGCTAAGAGTGGTTTCCTTTGAAGGTGTTTAATATATGCATGCCCCCATTTGACCCCCATAAAAGATTATAGGTATTGCTTCATACAAGTGTCCCTATTTTTCACCTATGATTGCCATGGCCATATTCTATATGCATGAGGCCTTTTTTTCAAATGTTCTATCCAAAAGCATTTGAATCAACAATCATACCTAGGTACATCATATGTGTGGAATCACTTTGCCATCCATTTCTAATTTGAAATTTATATGTTTATATGCTCTTATAAACAGACTGTAGTGCTTGATTTTGATGAGCTAAAGGTAAGCCTTTTCTTTTCTCCATTCAATAACAGTATTAATTGCCCTTTGCATTGTAGTAACAAGGATGTGGAGATGTATTCCACTAATTAAAAGAAGGATGTCGTCTGCGTAACCCACGACCTTGATTGCTCCATTTGTAAACTTATAAAGTAAACTATCCATAATCATAATCCAAACGACTGGCGATGGAGCACCCCCTTGTGGGCTCCCACGGATTGGATTGACTTTTCTATAACAAACTGGATTTTATTTTTTCGATAATTTGACTACCAGCTTTTGTTCCATAGGCGTTGGCATGCTCTCATGTGAATTGAATAAGGTGATTGGGACTAATTCCTGAGTCAGATACGAGCCGTGATTTCTCATTTTCTTCAGAACAGAGGTTGCGAGTTCATTATCAATATGTTGAATGTGAAGCATGTTCTTAGTTAATTGGAAGTCGTGAGTAGGAGTATCGGCTACAGATTTTGCAGTTATCCAGTGCTTTGTATAAAATAAAATCAGGAATTTATTTATTCTCTCAAGTTTAATGATGGAGTCCTTTTTGTATTTCACCCATTTCAAAACATTATTATTTTCATAGCATATATATTCTTGGACATTCAACGGTCTTGATGAATTGCACCGGACTTGGTCCAATGAATAGCTCAACTAGGTATCCTACTAATAATAATCAGACACCGCTCTGCTACTTCTCTGAGCCCTTGGCGATGTCTTCTCTTATAAATTGTTTATGGCATTAATTAATTTTTTTATGGGTTTATCTTCATCTTTTTCCCCATTGCCTAAAATACTTTGATTGTCCTTATCTAACATGGACCAAACGTTTTTTAATTTACCAAACATTGTATTGCCCGTATCCTGACTCTTGCCAAAAATATCCTCCCATGCTCCTCCAACTATCATCTCTATGATGTCTCCAAACAACAAGAGGAAAAAATTTAGTCCAAGTTTGTCATTAATCAGTATTCCTGCACAGGAACACGATGCCACTATTGCTTGTTGTTGCATCAAATTCTAGACTAACAACATTGTTTTTTAGGTTCCATGTTTCTTATAGCTCCAATGTACCCTTGCATTGTTGAAGGTTATATTTTCCAAGGTTAATAGAAATACAAGGTTAACCCATCATGTATTCAGGCTTGCTAGAATTTTCAATTTGATGTACCCTACCAACTGATGGCAAGACAAACAGATTTTGAATTCAAGGGTATAACAACAGTATATTAACAGCATATATAATGAGGAACCTCCAGTGTATTTTTTGGCTGGTGTTTTTTTTATTTTTTATATTGGTAATGAATTTTCTTTTCCCTAGCAGTTGTTATTATTGTTTCATTCCTGAGTAGTGAACTTCCATTTCTAAATAGATTCAATTATATTCAAAAATCAGATTGAACATTCGTGTGTGTTCATTGATGGACTCTGATAAAAATTGGGCATCGACATGGAAGTAATTCTAGCAAATTTCCTTGTTTATATCCTTTTCGCCTTCCTCCCTAGTAACAGCTGATCTGATAAAACGTCATGAGCATTCTGCTTTCTCTCCTCCCAAACATTCTTCATATTCTCAGGGTTACCCATTCTACAATAGATTTTCATCATTAAGCATATAATACTAGACATTTTGATTAATAGTAACAGAATATACTCTTTGACTCCACTATAAAAAAACGTTGTGGAAGTCAAACATCAGCCAGAAAAGGGTTACGGTGTAACCTTGTATTTCTATTAAACTTAATATTTTCTACAATTCTATATATTTTTCCTTTCTAATTTAGGAAATTTTAATTTTTAATTCCTATTTTGTGTGATGAATACCTACACAACACAGAGGAGCCTCGCTTTTCACATGTCTGTTGGGGTTCCAGCAATTTAATATAAAAGTTTGAACGTGGCTCCCTCTAGCATAAGGTATTTTAACAAACGATGCATTATTAAAATTGTGTTGACCATGACGTTGTATATAGTATATATTGCTTATTAGTTCGTGATATAATATAATGGAAGTGTAAACAGTCGTCATCATTATTGGATAGTTCTAAGCATTAGAGCGCCGGATATGAGAAACAGTCAAATACTTATCTTTATTTCAAAAAAGGACAAAAAAATTTAAGAGTTTTGGAAACACATAAATATTATTATTATTTATTTATTTTTTTTTTTTTTGCTTCGTAATGGTTACAAGTTTATTCTCTTTTTTTTATACTTCGGTTAAGAAAAAAAAACACCTACAGAAATAGATTTATGTCTTTAACTTGGCAGTAAAATTATTTTATTTCAAACTTTAAAAAAAAATTCGGTAAGGAAAATATAGTTCCTAAACTCTATTTTGAACTTTTTCTCGCCTTCTTCAAAATACATAATCATTATTCACAGTGTCTCAACTTTTAAGAACTAGGAAAATATGTGTATAAATTGTTTTAAACAATGTAAACTCCTTATTTAAACGGATAGAGATACGAAAACAATGGCTCCCACACGATTCTAACTAAGTGAGTGAGTCAAAGTCCCTTTCAAACTATATATTATTTATAAATTTGAAAAACTAAAAGAAAGTGCAAATATGCAAAATTATTTTAAAGAAGTTTTTCTCCTTTTTGAAGTGGATAATGACGCAAATATGACATTTAATTAATATTTGTTAGATTTTATTAAAGAGGCCAAAATATAAGATATATATATATATCAGAAAGGGGGATCTGATATATGAGATACCCGAGTTTCATAGTAAGAAGAGGTATGACGTGCTGCGTTCATGTAAATAGAAGGTCTCACTATGTTAAGGAAGTTGTGAGTTTGTCTCTTATGAAGTATTCTGAGGGGGGTGTTCAGAAGTCGATCCGTGGACTGAGGGATAAGGTCGGAGGAGATCACATCTCATTAAGTAAAGCACTATGCATTTTTGTTCTATGTACCATGAACCATTATAGTATAATTACAGGATGAACGTAATGATTATTATGGAAGAACTTCTATGTCAACAAACTCATTAACTCTTGAAACAGAAAAAAACCCGACAGGGAAACTAATTCGAGTAATTGTGATCGATTGAGTCGGGATCCCTCTCCTCCTAATCCAATATGTATTCTTTATTTTACGAAGTTATTTCCTTGTAATTAAAAGGTTGCGATAATTGAATTTCAACTATCTCCTGTCGCTGTCTCCAATTTTGAGAAAGAAAGAGAAAGTATGACGTGCGGCTCAAACTTATACGATGTATCCACTTCACACATACTTGATTATATGTCATATACAAGGGTATGCCCTTATCGGTTGAATCCCTAGAACCGGAATCGAAGAAGTCGAAACAAGACAGCAACATATTGTTTATTGGTCTCGTTTCTTGTGCTTTTGTTCCTGTATATGTAGAATATATAAAGAAAATACAATATATATTATACAAAAAAATTAGCTATTATCAATTTAGCCATTTTTAGAGTGAGTTTTTAGTTGCAATTGCAGCGTTTTACAATGATTTTTTTACGTCGCCAGTGTGATACAGTTGTATATGAGTTCCAAATAACGAAGGGCTTCTTTTGGATCTGGAAAAGTGGTTTTAGGCGCCAAACGGTGTAAATTAAAGAGGCAAGGGGTGGGGTAGATTATGGATTATGGATATAATATGATAACTATAATATTTCGGAAGGCAAGGTTTCCCAGACTTTACAATGACAAAGCACCTTTACACTAATACATTTTTAACTGAGGTCCCCTCTATACAAAACATGCAATCCTCAATTCTCCATCTTCCTGCACGGTCCCCCTCACGGTCCCACTTTGAAAACCATTGCCTTGACTAACCTTAGCTTTCGGGGTTTTAATGTTAAATAGATAATAGTCCTGATACTGTAACGATCACTCACGGCTAATTTTCTTTTAATTGGATTCCGTTCCTGTAATTTTGATGCCAATTTTTGAAGGATAATTGACGAAAATATGGATAAAAATAGAAAACGTCGAGTCCGGCGGTCATATAAGCATTGTTTTGATTGCTCAGGAGATAAACAGTAATATATATTTTTTTAAATAAAAAAAAATAATAGATTTCTTTTTATTAAACCTATTATTTAATATTTGTAAATTCAAATTTGTATTTGAAGTGTTACAAAAATCAAAATTTAATATTTTATTTATTTATGATGCCCCCCAAACCTACATAATGTCATAACAGTTTGCGGAGAATACCTTTTTTTTTTTTAGTTTGTTCATGCCCCATTAATCGATGTTTATAATTTGGAGCATTATCCAACCTGAAACATTAATTAAAGCACGGACAATTTTCCATGGGCAGATTCCCTAGAACCTTTGCCGAATTCAAAGTACTCGTACATATAATAGGTGTATCTTTGGTGGTACTTTGGGCCATGCTATATTATCTATGTATGTATGTATTAGAGATGGGTTTTTGTTACTCTTCTTTCTTTTTAAAAATGGGTAGGCACGGGTAATTAAATTTCAGAATCGGGCAAAAACATGCATTTATTCGGATATTATAATATTCGCGAGCAGTCATGTTAATAATTGTACACAAGTGATAATCGTACATGAATGCTTAACGATAAACAAATTCATACAAGTGAATGATGAAAGTCAAAAATAGACTTTTTAAATTATTCATCCTTAATTTATAATTAATTATCTCAGATCCCTCTTTGTTTTAATATCTTTTATAATTTTTCTCGATAAATATATTTTCTCACAGAGATATTGAGTATTCCTGACTTTATTTCAGATGTTTCGGAGTACTTCACACGTCTAAATATTTAAATAGTTTTTATATGACAGTTTTGTACATAAAGGAGGGGGTTGAATAACAAAAGGAAGAACGAAGACAAGATGTTAATATGAAAATAGAGGGAACAAGAATGTGCATTTGTTAGAGCGTAAAACATCCGCTTAAAATCAAATTGAGTAATGTATCTTAATGCCTTTCAAAGTTAGGGTTTACGCACTATTTACGTTTTATGCTACCTTGACCTCTCAAAATTTAATGGCTTGCTATTGTAACCATCTTCGTACCAAGTTTAATAAAAATTTTTAATTTTTGCCAAAACATATCCAAAAACATGACTACCGTTTAACTTCATTGGCAGAGGTCATTAATAATAATTCCATGATATTAAATAAATCAGCTACACTTGTTCATTCAATACTAAATAATTTCTACAATTCATAATCTCCCAAGGACATACTTATGTAATAAGAGGGCAAAGGGATCGGGAGCACATTAAAAGGGAATGGCAGGATGGTTGTGGCCTGTGACCTGTAGTCTGACGAGCCATGTGTTAAAAGATGTACGAAATTGGTCGATTTACTATGATTGCGCTTTATTTTTCTAAAATTGGTTACCAAGAAACGAAAAGTAGTTTAAAAAGTGAACAATTAACGATTAAAAGTGGACAATCAAAGTGAACTAAACGATTTAAAAAAGATGAACGACAACATGCGTGATCACAAGTAATTAATAGCTACATAGCATATGGGCTAAAACGTCTTGAACTTTACTAATATACGGTGCTATTTATTTTTTTAGTTCACCTCTTGTTCAGTGAGTATCAACCTTCGAAAGACAGCTGTCAAAACTTCATGAGAATCTGTTCTTTAGTTTGTGAGTTATTGCTAAGTGTGACACTATTTTTTTTATTTTTTTTTCAAAATTACTGATAAAAAACAGTTTCATGTTTTACTTTTATACTGTTTCTTGATTGGGAAAATACTGTTTAAGCTAAACAATGTCTTAAAAAGTGTTGTGGGGACTCAGATCCATTAGAAACAACAAATAAACGTTGTTTCCCAACTTTAAACGTGGTCATATATACGCCAATGATGCAGAACACAATGGACGTCCAAAGGAGGGGCAACAACAGAAAAAATGAAAAATCCACGAAATCGTTTTAAAATTATCGATATGTGAAGTTGTCTGAGTTAGCTGATATCGTAAAGATACTAAAAGAACGTTTTCCCTCTATATTGCATGAGCATTTGTCCATGAGAAAGCTCTGTTCAAATTGGATGCTGCGTTTGCTCAATATTTATCAAAAACAAAAACGTGTTGATGATTCTGAGCAGTGTATTGCCCTGTTTAGACGTAACAACCCGGAATTATTGCCTCGTTTTGTGGCAATGTACGAACATGGATCCATCACTTCACTCCTTAATCAAAAACAATCATCATTTGACTGGAAAGCAACAGTTGAACCTCGTCCAACGCTCCCAAAAGCACTACAATCAGATTTTTGGATGCGCGTGTTATAATATTTATAGACTACCTTGAGAAGGAAATAACATTAGTAGTGAATATTATAGAGCATTATTAGAGTGTTTGAATGACGAAAACACGGTATAAAGCCACCATTTGAAGATCATGAATGTGCTGTATCATCAGGATAAGGCACCGTGTCACAAGTCAATCAAAACTACATTCACTGAACTTTGAATTTCTTCCACATCCATTTTCCTCCCTATGTGTCTCCCAGTGAAAACTGGCTTTATAAGAAATTTTTCTCCAATGAAGAGGTTACCGCTGAAACTACGGACTCTTTTGATGCAAAAAATAAAGCATTTTATAAAAGTGGTATTGAAATTATTAGAGCAGCCCTAGAATGATTGTGTTGCTCTTGATGAAAATTATATCGATGATTAAAGCCAATTTTGAAAGAAAAAAAACCATGTTTTCTTTTTTAAGCTGGTATCCATGAGTTATGGTAAAGAGATTCTAACAAAAGAGGCGACAGGCATATCAATAACGAAAAAATTGTTATCCCAAATACTAATAGTTATAAAATTTATAATTACGCTATGAACATCTTTTGACTACTGTTATTGTTAGGTTTTTTGAAGATAAATATGAGCGTTTTATTTTCCTCGCATTCTACAAATATGTCCATGCCTAATCCTTTTTTAATTGAGGGTGTGTGAATGAGTGAACATATTTGAGTTACATGTTTTTTGACTCATTATATTATTTTAACCAGGGTGTCGTCTTTTTCTGTAGACTATCTTTACATATAAACAGTGATGCACAGAGATTCAAATAATATTAAATGCCGGTTTGTTAAAAAAAGAAACCAAGAATGAACATGGTCATCCTGACAATTTGAAGAATGTTTGGGAGAAAAGCATCTGAGACAACAAAAGATCATCAAGACAATGCCAAGCCACATACATCTTTGAAGACGGGCCAGAAGCTCCAAGAACTCGGATGGGAAGTTTTTAGGTATCCACCCTATAGTTCGGACCTGGCACCAAGTGGCTACTACCTGCTACTGTTTATGACCACTGCGCTTGGGGTAAAAATTAGACGTCCGAGTTTTTTTGCCAATGGGGACAAGGGATTAAACGTGACGGGTATTATGGGAACAAATTATGGAACAGAACAGGGCATACTTGGCTTAAATTGTAACCCTTCTTATAAAACATTGAAATTAAGAGTAAAAATAAAAAAGTACTTTTTCCGAACCCCCATTATATTTCCTAGCTTAAAGTAGTAAGTTTCTTCTTTGTCTGTTATTTTTGAGAAAATTAGCAATTAATCGGCCCATCATATTTTTTGAGAGTGCTAGGAAAAAGTTTACAGACCGATTAAAATATTTATCTAAAAGAAAACTTAAAGCTTTGCTTACCAAAAAGGAATATCAACTATTGTATGTCTAGAAAAATATAGATTATTATTCATAGACAAAAATACATATAAGATATGCATATCTACCTTAATTTATACTTACTACTAATGGCGAATCCTATTCTGCATATAGGTATTCATATTTAAATTATTATATTAATGTGACTATAAAACGACGAGTTTTATAGCGAACAAAAAGGGTTAGAGTGAGTGTTAGAAGGGGGAACGAGTATTTTGGCAAATAACGAGTATTCAGGCGAGTAACGAGTATATTCAGGCGAGTAACGAGTATTCAAGCGGAGTATAGTTCGTAACTATATTTTTTCACATATATAGATGAGTATTCATGACTTGATTTGAGATGTTTGAGATAACTTTACACGTCTCAACCTATATTAATAAAACAAAGTTTATGATATGTATATTTGATCTTAGAAATAATAATAGAATTATTACATATCAGAAATAACAATAGAATCGTATTTATTAAATATGTATGATATGGGAAAGGGAGCGCTCTAGAGACTAAAGTACTCTCGCCTCCTCTTCAGTCACATCATATTGTTATTTTTATCCCAAACTCTTATTATTATTTTTTCACTCTTGAGGAGAAAACATATATGAATTGGATAGCGTAAGGATGTGGAGGTTAGAAGAGAGACATTATATTTACAGGTTCTTGTGCGAATTGTTCTGCCTGAATGGGAGTATGCTCAAGATTCACAACGACTTGACGAGACGAATTCTTTATTTCTGGGATGAATGAGAACCCACTGCCTGCTAAAGCAGCTTTGGATTTACTAATACAATTATGCTCAACTTATTGATTTGACAATATATTTTCCGTATTAACTTATATCAACAATAAATAAAGATTACAGCTTATGGTAAAGGAGGATCTTGGAGTTGCTGTTGCAAAAACGAGAATTGATAATATATAAATTATTCCAAGTAGTACATATTAGTATATTACGGATTTTATATTTACAATATATTCGATTATTTCTTCGTTGTATTTCTTATATTTTCCAAAATATCATAGCTACTTTGTTACTTAAACCAACTAGGCTGAAGTGAATAATTGGCAAAAAAAAAATTAAAGACACAACAAAACATATTTATATAATGGGCCTTTTTTAAAAGAAATGAAAAAATGGAACGTCGAGGATCAATTATAATTTAAGAACCTCAAAATAATAAAACTTACACCTGTTGTGAAGGTGTAATCGATAAAGCTGTTAATTAATTGCAATGTCCTATTTTACAGAGGTGGTAACTGACACATTATTTGTCCTCTGATATTATAATATGTAGAAATTAAATCTTTATTTTTCATCAATATAGGCTTGATTTAACTTTATGATATAGACTTTGAGTCATATATTTTCATAAATGAACTCCAAATTTTATATTCATTTCTCAATGACAGGTGTAAGGGTCGCACATTGGCTAGCAACATTAGCATCTATTTTTACCCCAAGACTAGGAACCGCTCAGGCATGTAGAAGACAATATTAGCTGTAGTATCCTCTTAATCGGTAAAGTCAAGTCTACGTCTCTTTCAAGCAAACGTATTTGCCCTACCCCTGTATCCCTTCTAGGCACTATAGAGAGTTAAAGGTGAAACTCAATAAAGTTTGGGAACCACTGCACTAATGTTTTAATGAAAATTTTGTCTATTTAAATGTAATATATACTTTCTTCCATAAAAATATGACGAATGTTTGACAAATTGCCTTATGAACTTATTTTATGCCCTTATAGTAATTTACCAGCTTTTCTACTCCATTTGTAGAGGGCGCGCTTGAGGCTTTGCTTACAGGTTTCAAGTTTTATATGGTGTAGATGAGGTTTAGCAACGAGTGTGCAACGGCTCGGCGCGTCATATTAAAAAAGAAAATTGAAGTATACATATGTATATATGTATAGGGTTTTTAGTGTGCTATTTTATTGTTGTTAGGAAGCTGAATAATGTTTTATTTTAATTTCTCAAGGATTTATCATTATTTTTTTATCATGAGTAGAGAATAACTAAGTATTGGGTAACAACGTGTGAGTTTGATCATAAAAACAGAAGATTTTTTAGGGAGTTATCTTCAATACTAATAAATAAAATCAATATTATTAAAGCATATTTTGACTATTCGTCTACGCCTAATAATTCCAAGCAATGCAGAGTAATACCGCTAGTATGTACATAAATTTAATCCTGTACTTACTTGTTTTTTTGTTTTTTTCATTAAGTATTCCGCCTACTGTGAAATAATTTGTTGACCTCCATCTTAAATGATATATCACAATAGGACATTTAAATCTATATTTATATAGGTAGGTATAGTATGTTGATTCAGTCCCGTGCCTGACAAAATGAAATCATGATGTTAAAATGTTGAATACTGAACAAGACATCCATTTCCTTTTCTTTTTTTGTCAAAATACGAAACATATTTGCATAAAAAATGTCAAAAAGTGAAATTAATAATGTAATTTTCTGGAAGGTACAAAAATTTGCCACGTGATCCATAATTTTCCTGCATAACATTCTGTCAAATCTTATATTAAATATAAAAAAAAGTAATTCAATAAAAATCTCACATACAAAACATAAATTATTATCAAGAATTATGAGCTAGTCAACGCCTTCAAAGAACAATCCTAGTCACAGACCGAAGTATATTGTGGAATCTTAGTAGATAGATATATTAGGAAGCGCTCTAGAGAAGGAATATGCACTCTTCTTGATATTTGAAAAGTTATCATACAAAAAATATTGAATAGAAGGAGAAAATATTATATATCTATTCATATAATTATACTTCGATAAATTATCAATTAATGCACCTTATATTAAACATTTGACCCGTGCATATTTTCAAAAATTTCTATAATAATTCTTTATGCGACGAAATTTCGTCTTCCCATCTATTGAAAATAAAAAAAAAGACTTTTACTGCAAAATTAGACGGCATTAAACCCATCTTTGAAAAAGAAATAAGCATGTGCATCAAATATGTGCATAAATTAACTAATCAAGTAATTTATCCATATCCTATACACAAAAAAAAAGTTAACTTGACCAATAAAATTTTTATGAATCAACAATAAAGGCTTTAAATCAAAAAATAGTAATGGAAAACAATATCTGGTAAGTGCAACAGTTTATTTAATGAAACATTTCAAACTGCAATTCACGCAGTTAAAGGATCGGCCTAAGACTTATCTCCTACATATAAATCACATTAAGTTTATATTACTCATAGAGTTAAATTATGAATCCATTGAAATGAGATTCGGATGGTATCGTCAACTTGGTGGTGTCCATTACTTTTTGAGTAGGAGACATTTTTTAGAGAGTGAAAAAAAAATTGAATTGGGTCCTTAAATAAAATTAACATTAGGTCCCTAAGTTAATTAAAAGAAATTTTCCCCTTCAAATCTCCTTTACAAGACGTTGAAGATGATTCATAAACCTTTTTGTGAATGATTTCTCATATAGATATCACAGACTTAGATGAAATTACCAGAATATAAAATGTAATTTATGACAACAGGGGATTTATAGCCTTTAGCATAATGAAATGTTTACATCAAAAATGTGACGTTGAATTGGTCTGTTCTTCAGAAAATGATTTTATTTATGTCTATGAAACTGGGACGAATTATATCTTAAATTCATTTTTGGATACCATGGATAGAGGTGGACTCAAAAGACCAACAGACATCATGTACTTGACTACAATTCTTTTTTTATCAAATATTACAGAATTTTTTTCAAGTATATACCATAAGAAACACATTATTTACATTTAAGAATTCAAGACATGTATTTGCTGTTGTAAATATGTAAAATAATCCAAAATTTAATAACTTTTAGATAAAATATCTTGTACAATATGTACAATTTGTTTGTAGTTTTTTTTTTTTTCTTATGAAATGAACATCCAAAATCATTTTGGTATAAAAAGAGAGAATATATGAGATAAAAGTAAGTCTGCTAAATGAATTAATAAGATTCAATCATTAAATTCATAAATTTCGATTAAGTTCCTATTTAAAAATAAATAAATATTCAGAGTAAAGTTGAAAAAAAATTTGTTTTTTTCTTTAATTTTTTTCTAAAAGTTTCATATAAATCATACAATTTCATTAATCACGTAACTATTATAAATATTCACATAACATAACATAATATCGATTAATAGTTATGTTCTCCGATTGATTTCAAGAAATGGTGAGCTGATTTGTTGATTATATAAATATTCAGAAGTTGATTATTGAATCACACCCATATTTAATTAAACTCTGGGGTTCTAAAATTGAAACAGTTTTTACAAGATTAATTTAGTGTAATACTAAAAGTAATACAATACCACATTCCTTGACATCGTCATGGATAGATCATCATAATCTGGACGCAGCTCACCATGATCCAATGGCCTCTGAAAGTTAAACACTATCGCGTTGACGTTAATCCGTCTATGTTAAGTATGATATTCAATAAGCAATTATAAATTATGATAATAATTGAAAAACGACCTACGGAGGAGAAACTAATTATTTGATGGATTGCCGATTTTGTAAGTTTATCCACTGTCAAAGAAAAGAACAGTTTATAATTTTAATAGTAGGTTTATTTTAATAATGAGGGACATTTGATTATATGAACAAAATTAAAGTGTTTGGAGGAAGAAAAATCCACACCGTCAAGCAGGAGGTGGAAACATTATGTTTCGGGACTGTTTCTCTGCGAAGGGGAGATGATACCTTCACCACATCGAAGGGAAGATGGACCATCGTCAGGGAAATCTTGGGTGACGTCCTCTTTACCTCAGAGTAGGGAACTGAAAATGGATCTCATAGCACAACAATAAAAATGACCCAAAGCTTACGACCATGACAACAAAGGAGTAAAAAGAAAAATCACATTAAGGTCATGGTGTGGCCTGCCTAGTCTCCAGACCTCTATCTCATCGAAAATCTTTATAAGTGGTCACATTTACAAAATCGACAAGAGATCAAATTGTTATTTTTCTACAATGTAGATTTATATTAATAGTCATGGTGAATACTTTATTAAATTTTTCTTCCAAAATTTTATATACTAACAAGAAATTAAGAATTATACTCACACAAATAAAATAGAAATTACACTTTGACTTACTAAAAAAGTGTAACAAATCTTCTTGAATATTAGGGCGTATAAAATATAATGGAGATTCCAGTACTAAAGTACTCCCTGGATATATATATATATTCATCCCATCAGCTAGAAGGGCCCAAACATTATCATTTTCAGAGTTACTGATAAGCCTAAAACGCCTCTAAAGAACAATATCATTTTTTTTCTAATATCATACTCTTAAATGGGGGAGGTATTCTTCCCCTAAAATTAGTAAAAGAACCTTAATTTGCGAATGGAAAAAAATACTCCAATGTCCATAGACGTTTTTTCCATGGAATTCTTGACACAGTCTCTAGAAATTCATGGTTCATTCGTATTAATGAGGTGAAATTCATTTGCTACTATTGAGTAGAGGGTATTGAGTATAAACTTCATAGTTTGCATGCATATTCTTACAAATTATTACAGATATATACTGATCACTTTAAGTCATAATGTTCTAGTATAGGATTCAAAAATGATGCTTTTGTAGTTTTAGGGTGATTGCGATTATTTTATTGATGGTTGAGAATGGTTACATCTTCTGAAGTTTAAAGTGGGCCAAAAATGTTAGTGTTAAACTACCCACAGTTGAAGACATCTGAAGTAATATGACATTAATGCCTAAAGAAATAATGAAAGTCGGTTAATCATTTGAGTAGACCGTAAAAGTTGAAGAAATAGAGAATCCATTCTTCAGATTACCAATTCTCTAAAAAAGTGTCAGCAATAAAATTCATTAACACCACTTAAGATTTAGTGATGTAAATATTTTGTATAAATAACAGACATTTTTATTTTATATATATATATATGTTTTTTTTTAATTGTCAACTTGAAGAATGAATTTTGATTTCCTTAGCTTTTGTCATTATTATTTAACTTCCATTCCTAATACATTCAATTATATTCAAAACCTGATTGATCCTTGTGTGTGCTCGAGAGTAACCTTGGGGATTTGTTATTGAGTTATAATTTTAAGAGTTTTGTTGAACTCAGAGTAGAGTTGCAGATGGACGTCGGAGTACTTCTTGACAATGTCATTGTAAATTTTCTTCTCCCCTACTACTTCGTCACAGCTGATTTTAGAGGGTCTAATGAAATGTCATGACGGCTACGCTCCTCTTATCCAAAACACTCTTCAACTTGTCAGGATTTCCATGTTGATTTTCGATTTCTTTCTATTAACATACCGAAAATATACAGCATTTTCATCAGTAAACATATGTATGTTAATCACATAGAGGGCGCATTGAGAAGCATTGGTCATTTTTTTTTTAAATACAGACCGTCATATCACCTAGCGGATAATATACATTTCTTTTTGTTTGATCATGCCCTATTCATACAACAATATTTAAAATATCATTCAAAATATCAGATACGTTTTGAGAGGAAGAAAACCAATTGAATATAATATTTCTTCATCCCGTTTACTAATCAAAATAATGAATAAGCACACATAACTTGAAAATACATATTTCTTTAAATGTTTATGTCAATTCTACCTTTTAAAAAAATAATTGAATAAAAAGCTTAAGTACACTGAATGTAAAGAAGAGGTAAAGTCGTAATACTTGTTACTTTGTTTTGTAAAGTTTTTTTTTTAAAATACAATTTTGTAGATTCTATAAGAAACAGTTAGGTACCAAATAAACAGCAGTTATAGTAAGTATAGTTATAATAATAATACATCAATTAATTAATCAGACTAGACTTCGTTATCATAAGTTTCAAAATAATATTTTGTGCGTAAATGCGCGAGAGGAATAATTTTTTATTATTATACGATAGTCACATCCCCATCACTCTTAGGCTTTGTCTTTTGTCGTCTTCGAGCTAGGTCGGACATCACAATATTACCAATTGCAGGTACTGCAGGACTTCGATTTCTTATGGCCATAAATGTGGCAGATACCGCTCCCTTCAAATGTAAGAAAAATATAGGTTAACAATCTAACATATTATAAATAGGTATAATTTACACTGTTCCAAGGACAATGATTTAAGGTTTCCCCTGTTGAATCAAACATGTCCCTATTTTTTGTTCAACTATTCACTAAGGTTAAATTTTACTTATGATATGTTTGATAAAACAGGAAAAGAGGAAATCATTGAGAACATCTTATATCCCATAAATCAGTGGTTCTCAAATGGGGGTACGCGTATCCCATGGGGTACATGGAGGCACTCCAAGGTGTACTTGAGATTTTAAAAGGATATATTCAAATATTACATATCTCAGGGGTGTCCACAGAGTGTGGGTATGGAGGGGCTGAAGTTTCTCCCCCCCCTCGCCCCAAATTAAGGAAGGAATTTGGTTTTTTACTAGAAAATTTCATATTTCAAATTTAATTTAATTTTCTCTGAATAACTATGGATTTTCAAATTTTTCTCCAAATTTTTTTATAATTTTTTGTTAACAGCTGTGAATTTTTGTTTTCCAAACAATTTAATTTTGTGAGAATAGCTATGGATTTAGGAAATTTTTTTCCCAAAAAATTATTTTTTTGTGAATAGCTGTGAATTTTTTTTCTGGAAAAAATTCAATATTTGGAAACTATTTTCAAATAAGTTAATTTAAAAAAAAAAATTCAAATTTTTTTTTTTTGAGAATCTATGCAAAAATTTTTTTTCCCAAAAATTATTTTTTTGTGAAACTATTTTTTTTCTGGAAAAAATTCAATATTTGGAAACTATTTTCAAATAAGTTAATTTAAAAAAAAAAATTCAAAAAAAAATTAATTTTTGGATTTCTTTTTAAAATCTCTCCTCCAAATACCCACCTGGTGGGGGAGGGAGGGGGGTATTAACCTAAAAACGGGGGAGTTTAAGCATATATTATTAGAAACCTGTAAGCGAAGGCTCAAACGCGCCCACTACAAATAGGATATATGAACCGATAAATTACTGCAACGACATGACATAAGTTCAAAATGTCATATGGAGACCATTTGTCTTCTTTTTTTTTGAAAACTCTATTCATTAGATTTAAATAATCAAAAATATACCCATATAAACGAAACAAACCTGTTAAATTCATAAATCAGAGTTTTTAAGAAATTATTTTTTACAATATCAAGCCTATCACATGCCTCTCTCTTAAGTATACATGGGTATACATTTGAGTATTTGAATCTAATAAATGGGTATTTTCCCCCTAAATAATGATCAAATGACCAATGGTTGACAAATGGTCCTATAAACTTATGTTATGTCATTGTAGATATTTCTCCGTTAATATAACCAATTTGTACTGGGCCCGCTTCAGCTTTCGCTTACAGGTTTTTAGTATTATATGGTTTAAGTACAAGCCACTCAAATATATATATATATTTAATAACAAACCTATTATAATAAGTTATTATATTACATAATTAATAATTTTTGGGGCTAAGCCCTCCCCCCTAATCATGAAAGCTAGAATCAACCCTGCTTTCATTACACTATGCAATAAAATGAAGGTCTTGGAGTGCCTGCAGGCTGAATCCCACATTTATAATTCTAATTTAAGGCGTAGAACATAAACACTTCAAAGCCTTTTTAAAAAAAAATTAGTTTTTAGGGTATATAACTACGATCCAGTGCTATATTTCGACATGAAAGAACTATATAGATAAAGATAAAAGTAGATATAAATTGATACAAATATTTTAGTATTTAAAAAATGAATTATTCATTACTTTATCTTGATTACAATTAATATAAAAAATGAATGCAACCACCAACAAAGAAAAAGCAGTAAAAGGAAGTATTTTACTTAGAAGCGAATATCTTTTATATTTTTTTTTCAAGTTCTTTATATCCTAGGTGAAGTTATAGAATAGGTATTATATTTCAATTTTTTTTAAAAATGCATTAAAAAAAAGTTGATTTTGATTGTTTTTTGGTCAATTAAATAAATTTAAATATTTATTAAGATATTTAAATATAATAAGCTGTCTGGTTGCGTGAATATTCCGAAGAAGAATAAAATGAATCGTTTGCTATGATTTATACTAAAATAATTAATCATAATTTAAATGTAAGGGAATTAAAAAAAGTTTATAGATGCTTCATATTCAAAATATTTGATTAATTGAACTTGTAAGTGATTCATTTCCCCGGAATATTATTGTAATCTATATTCACGCAACCTAACCATCGTATTTTGTTTAAATTTCTAAATACATATCAAAAGCTTAATTGACCAATAATCAATCAAAATCGACATTTTTTAAAGGTAATTCTTTTTAAATTGAAATATAAGATCTATTCTATAACTTCATCTCAGATATACAGCACAGGAAAAATAAATAAAAAGGATAATTGCTTTTAAGTAATAATTCACTTTTACAATCCCAAAATGTGTATATCAATTTACATTTACTTTCATCTATATAGTTCATTCATGTCCAAATATTCATGCACTCAATCATAGTAATCCTCTAAAAAAACTTAATTTTTTTAAAAGGCTTTAAAGGCCAACCCCATATCCGTTCAAAGTTTGAATGGTCTTATTCGTGTTTTACGCCTTAAATAACAATTAGGAATGTTGGTTTCAGCCTGCAGGCCAAAATGCTGTTGCATGATGTTATAGATTTATCAAAAAAATCAAACATTTGAAGCTCATAAATTGATAATAATAATATTGATTTTTAAATACATTATTGACTGAGTATACCTTAAGCGTACTAGACGATGAGATCTGTCGAGAAATGTTGGCGTCAGACGGTGATTTTGAGGTCATCCAAGGGTGTTGAAGAACCTCAAGAGCTGTAGGACGCTTCCTTGGATCGATATCAAACATACTTCTAACCAAGTTCTATAGTTTAGTGAATAAATAATTGAATAATAAGGTTAAAAGAATAATTCATTTGTCAATTGATGTATTAATTTATTTGTATTTTCTTAATTCTAAATACATAAATATAAGTAGCTTTAACACATTTTAGATTTTTGTGGATGTTATTTAGCATTAAAATGATGATTTGTAGTGTTGTGTCTATCATTATTTAGGACTGAAGACAGCAGGGACTGCTGTCTTCAGTTCATTTTCGATCCAGTTCAGTTCCGTCCTACATATTAGTTCTAAAAACTTGTAAACTTAGACGTCACTCAACTTTATTTCTTCTTTGATTTAACCATTTCTACTACTGACAGTCTGAAGGACCCAGAGGCCACCGCAGGATTATATTTTGAAGGGGGCTAGGGTTATGGAATTTTTTGAAAAAAATCCAAACATTAAAATTTTGAAAAACTAATTTTTTTTGTAAAAATTTCAAAACTTAAAATTAAATATTAATTTTTTTGTAATTTTATTTCTAAAATCCACAGTTGTTCACAAAAAATTAACTTTACGGAAAAAAATTTCAAAAATTGAATTTTTGAATATCCTTTGAGCTCACCAAATATTACCTGTAGGGTTAGACTCAAATACTTGTCCTATTTAACAACTGCTACTATATTTATTGCAATTCCCACTGGGATTAAGGTATTTAGGTTGTTGGGTACTTAACACGTTAGAAAAAATTTTATGCTCCCTCAATTTATTGGTTTTTATTCACCATTTTTTAAATGGTATTGTTTTAGCTAATTCTGCTCTGTACATAACTTTACCCTATACTTTTTACGTTGTTGCTCATATTTTTGGAAAAAAATTTCAAAAATTGAATTTTCAACATTACATTTTTGTTAAAAAATTGAAAAATTAAACTTTTTGGAAAAAAATTGAAAAATCTATAGCTATCTTCAAAAAATTAAATTTTTTGTTAAAAAATTTACAAAATTTACAGCTGTTCAAAAAAAATTGTGGAAAAAAATTTCAAAAATTACACCTCAAATAAAAAGAAATATTGGAAAAAATATTTAATATTACATTTTCTAGTAAAAAGCAACAATTCCTTAATTTTTCGGGACCACCTCCTGCGGACTCCTCTGTACCGGCCCCAAAGACATATAAGATCGGTCTTAAGACTGAACTTCACTAGATTGAATAGATAAAAACCGACATAACACAAGTAATCAATTGCTTAACAATCTATAAGTTGTGATATGATGTTGAATAGGAAAATAAATTACACCTTGAATGTGCCAATCAAATAAATATATAAATTACATACTGAGTAAAACTAAATTGAAAAAGGTGACACAATAAAGTACTGTATAGAAGTTATAGGTGTATTTGAAATAAAAAGAATAATTCCACTTGTTCATACATAGTAATTATAGAAACCAACTGGGTCTACCCATAATATCTCTGTGTATTTAGTATGTTATATATATTAACAGCAGTTTCCAAAGAGCAAACCTTATATTACACTTATATTGTCGAAACTTTTATAGAGCCTTTTTAAAATAACAAAAAGTTATCTTAACTAATATAATTTTCTAAACAAAAATAACTCTAATTGAGCAAGAACAACAACATCCTGAAAAATAGAACAAATTTAAATATTTCGATTATCCACAGTTTTCTAACGAATTATATTTCTTTCTGCAATATTAATTTGTTTTTTCAACTTTATTAAGGAAATGTAAATCAGTAAGAGATTCATTAAATAATAAATACAATTCAATTGTTTAACTATTAATATTTGGATATATTTATTTCCATTTTGATCATTATCAGGGCATTTAAAAATTTCAGTACTGAATATCCATAAATTTCTGCATCAAAAAAAAAAATCAAATCATTTGGTTAATTTTTAGTAGAGCAACATGTTGTATGATTTCATGGTTCCACTTTGACTCTTTCCCAATACTCCTCTAAAAATTGACACAAAGGCTCAACGACAAACGATACGGTCAATTGGAACTGGTCTATAGCCAGGGCAATGAGATACTTCGACCGTTGCTCCACTAAAAATAGACCTATTATTGCAGCTTAACTATACTTTCTAGAACCTAACACTCTTTCGTAAATGAAATCCTAATTACCCTCGTCAATGAATTTGAAAAGAGGTTATGTTTTTGCCTCTATTGGTTTTTTTGTTTTGTTTTTTTGTCACCAGGATTATGGAAAAAGTTAAAAATTGATTTTCATCAAACTTGCTAAGAAGATTATATATGATCACTATAATGGTCCATGAAATTTTGAGAGGTCCTTATGAAAGACCATGGTAAAACACAACATGAAAAATGCATAATCGACTATAACTTTAGAACAAATTGAGATAAATAACTCAATTTGATTTTAAGCAGAGGTGTTGCGCTCTACCGAGTAGTTATAGTTGTTATTTATGCTTCGATTAATTTACTTTGACGTAAAAAAAATTGAAAAACTAAAGTCCACATTCGTTTTCAAACAAAATCCTTAAAATATGGTGCTTTTTTAACTTTAAATTATATTTTCTCAAGATTAGATGATCACATCTCAAACTAAAATGTGCGCTCGGAAGAGTGCAAAACCTCCGCAACACAAAAAAAGTTATAGAGTTATCAATGTTAAGAGTGAAACAGCTCTCATAAATGTTATATTAACTTCTCAATTTATAGTACATTCAAGTAAGTATATTAAGTCATAATAGAAAAAGGGAATGTTATGACGACTAACATATAGCTAATGTTTTAACTATTAAATATTTGATTCATTGACAAAAGTATTTTTTTAAAGGTAAGTTTTTATTTTTTAAACTCTAACTAAATCCTTAAATAATTGACTGCTTTTAGAGAATACACTCTCAAGGGTAGCTGAGTACAGATGTTTATAAATTAAAAAGGTGACATTTGTGCTTGATTAGATCTAAAACAATTCTGGCAAATATTTAAATTACTTTTAATAACAATTATTAAATTGATAAAATTCACATTACTACATGCAAATCAGATAATATTCAGTACTAATGGGTACTGGTTCCCAAACAGTGTATCTTGATTCTTGAGGCAAGTTTGCCATACAGTTTGTGGCAACCATACATTATTTGCAATAGCTTTTAATAATCCAAATAATTGGTTTAATTAAAATAGGTGTGTCAAGAAATTTGTATTTGTCATTGGGTGTGCCTTGGGCAAAAAAAAGTTTGGAAACCATTGTCTTAGGGGGCATGTAATTACAATGTTTCGTGCACTATCATCCAGTTAAGCCTAATAATTAATTTGAGCTTGAACACAGGGTTCTCAAATTTTTGAACTTATGCTTGAAGACTGCAGTCCCGTCCAGTTCAGTCTCAATCCCGTTCAGTCTTGATCTCGTTCAGTTCCGTCCTGCAAAAAAAGTACTTAAACTGATTTAGTTTGGTCCTTAATAACGACATTCAACTTTTTATCAGTTTATAGTACTGACAGTCCGCATGACCGATGATCTTGAGGACCAGTTCCTATGATTGATAGGACTAGTCCCCAGGATTGATAGGATGAGTCCTATGACTGAACTGAACCGAATAAATAAAGATCGGCAGAACACTAACTGTAGCTACTAGTATATTCAGGGCCGTCCACAGAAAAAATTTCAGAAGTCCACAGCTGTAAAACAAAAAATTATTTTTTTAGAAAAAAAATTATAAAAATCACCAACTGTTCACTAAAAATTAGATTTCTTGGAAAAAATTCAAAAATTAAATTTCTAATACTAAATTTTTCTGAAAAAAAAATTAAAAATCCACAGCTGTTCACAAACAATCAATTATTCAGAAAAAAATATCAAAAATCTAGAGCCCTCCACGAAAAATTCAAAAATTAAATTAAATTTCAAAGATTAAATTTTCTACTAAAAAGCAAAAATTCCTTAATTTGGAGGGGGTCTACAGCCCACCCACTGTGAACGCACCTGATATATCATTTGAAATTTATAACATATTGTTCGGGAATCCTGTAAGGAGTAGAAATATAAATATCCTCCCGATCCTTGATCCCTTTTTTTAAACGTCAATAGCAACAATAAAAAAAATAATTTCAATATTATTAGAAAGAACAGGTGCCAAGCCTATATACTTAAAAAATTCGATGTGTCAATTTTCTGTTTAAACAAATATATTAGTAATTTAACCAAGAATTTATTAGTAATTATTGCAATATTTATTCATTTGTTTTGGAATTTTTTTTGGTAAAAATGCAACAACCTCTTACTGGCTGGATAAAATTAAGGCCTGAAATTTTAAATTTAAGCTAATTAGGTATATATAAAATTCTACTTTTTATGGAATTGACCTAACATTAGACATATACTTACTAGTACCATAGTGTAAAATAATTGTGTATGTAAATACACAATATGTAAATAGGTGATATCGGACACATATTGAGTGTAAAAATAGTAATATTCAAATTTCTATCATACGTAAATATCATAATTTAATTTGTTGACTTAAGTAAATGCATATATTAATATATCTACATGTACAGAATTAAAGATCCCTACCTTGGCATTGGTTGATACAGACAACCAATTTCCTGAGCTAGTGTCAATTTTACCTTCTTCAATGCGACTCAAAATAACCTCCATACTGTCATTGGGACCATTTGCAAAAGGTGCTTTCCTAAATATTAAAAAAAATAAGATAAAAAAATGAAAAGGCCTCTAAAAAATAATCAGATTTCTAACCCCGAAAGCATTATATGAAGTAAAACACCAAGACTCCAGACATCACACGCTGCGTCATAACCTTGTTGCTTCAACACTTCAGGGGCAACATAGTTAGCAGTATAACATGGAGTCATGAGCAACCCATTATCAGCGCGTAATTGTTTAGCGAAGCCAAAATCACATATCCTTAAAGTATTGGGATCTCCAAATTTATCTGCGTAGAGAATATTAGCAGGCTTTAGATCCCTATGGACAACCCCATTTTGATGAAGATAATGAACAGCAGATGTTAGTCTCTCCATAATTGATCGAGCCTCCCGTTCCGAAAATATTTCTTGTTGTAGGATTTTGTCAAGTAACTCACCTCCTCTCATATATTCGAATATGAGATAGGCAAAATCTTTATCCTCAAAAACATCTTTCAAAGATATAATGTTTGGATGCTGACCATAGCGAAGTAATATTTCGACCTCGTCACTATTACAGTCTCTTTTAGATTTGTCAATGACCTAAATTGAAAGGAAAATTTCATATCAACATGAATTGCTACATCTTTAAATAATTAATTACCTTCATTGCATATTCAACATTGGTTGCTTTATGGATGCATCTCTTACACTCTGAGTAACTTCCAACGCCTATCAGCTCCTTAACTTCATATTCTTTAGATAACTTTGTGAGCTTTATTTTATCTTTCAGATTCTATAATGGAGATTTGTTAGATGAATAATACCTAATACGTATGAATGTATCAATCAATAGCTTACTGGAATTGAAGAGAGCATAGAAGACCTTTTGAAGCTGGCTTCAACCACTGTAGTAGTACTATCTTGACTCGCGCAATCCACACCATTGTGATCTATGTAGTTGATATTTGGTGCTATGTAGGAAAAACCACGAAATAGTTCGTGGGCTGTCGCACTAGGAGGAACCCCCGGTGAATCTAGATTACAAATATATGAATGTTAACAAACAAAAAACACTACATAAAACTCATGGACCTTTTGGCGTTCTTGAGGTATACATTGAATCAAAGTAATAAGTTTCATCAGCAACAATAGCAGGCTTAAATGGAGGTGAGGTCTTCTTCTCGATGAGTTCACTCCACTTTATGGAAGCAAAAAAAGGATGTTTCATTACGTCGTCCTTACCACTGGGACCTGTAAAATATGATAAACAAATTTAAATTATTTTCAATTAAAAATATAATTATTGTTTTATTAATAGGGATAATCTATTGAAATGTTTCGGGCCACCAAAAACCTATACCTAAACTTTAAACGTGTATGGAGATCAGAAAAGAATGAGAAGGCAATAATACTTGAAAACTATTTTATTATAGATAAAAAATATAAAAAAGGAACAAGAATTATGGATACACTCTTTTCCGAATAAAAAAAAATGTCAGAATACGAATGCAATCACTTGAGTGACAAAATAATTAAGCTTTCATAATGTGGTTGGTGAAAGATTTCTCTAATAAAATAGGGAAGGCATCTCTTCAAAAAACTACAAACATCACTATTGAATTTAAAGTGTACCTACAAACATAAGCTGATAACATTTTTATTTTTAAATAATTGAAATGTCACGTATGATAAAACATATATTCTACTTTAACATGTGATAGTTATCCCTAAAATATTCTAGAGCAGTACTTAAATGTTAAGCTTATCATTTTGTGTAGTATCATGGGAGTGCAAGAGTAATTTAAACTTAAACAGGATGTCAATTCAGTATAAAAGTAGTTATCAATAAAGTATACATTCTAACCAACTGGTTATCATTTTTCAACCATTCAATAATTGGTATTGATAAATAGATGTAATAACATTCATAGACTCAATAATAACACCAAGGGTATGAGGGGTAAAAAAGATGCAATCTAATATTTTTTAGTGGTTTTAGGGCTTTAAAACTCCCTAAGAAAAAATATAGGTGGCTTCCGAATTATAATAATTTGAGTAATATAACATTATATTGAATATATTTTTCAAGGAAAATAACTTACCGGATCCCAACCGATGAGCAGGATTTCTTTTAAAAAGAACACGGAGGAGGGACTGTGCTTCAGGACTCAAGTACTCTGGCATTCCAATCTTAGCTTTTAAGATTTGGGACATTGTTTCTTTTCTATTTTCCCCATGGAAGGGTAGTTGACCAGTAAGCATTTCATACTAGGTAATACGATATGAATTTAGAATCAAACTTTAAATTCTGAAACCTTTTCATACTCACCATGAGAATCCCAAAACTCCACCAATCGGCTGCAAAAGAATGACCTTTTCTATTTACGATTTCAGGAGCCATATATTCGACTGTGCCACAAAATGAATAAGCCTTGTCTTCGATGGTTTCTTTTGATAAACCAAAGTCAGTGACAGCAATATGTCCATTGCTGTCTAGGAGCAAACTGAAAATGAAATTTCAGGATATATTGTTGTTTTTACTTCCATATAAGACAAATAAATAATAATACTTTTCAGGTTTTAAATCCCTATAAATGATTCCTAGGGAATGAAGATGAATCAATGCTAGTGCCAACTCAGCGAGATAGAATTTGACGTCCTCTTCCGTAAACATGATCTAAAACAGATTTTTAAACGGAAATGCTACACTATACAAAGAATATATGCATACTTCTTTCGATAATCTAGTAAAAAGATCACCCCCTCGGAGGAAATCCAAAATTAAATACAATTTCCCTTCCGTTTGGAATGCATAGTATAATTTCACCATAAAAGGATGCTCTATTTCAGCTAAGATATCCCGTTCTTTCTTTGTTCTAACTCGATCTCGAAATCTGAGAGTGGCTTTTTTCAATACTTTCATAGCATAGAGCGTACCAGAATCTTTCCCTTCAATTTTTCTGACAAGAAAAACCTAATTAAAATAAGAAGACATTTTAAAAATAATATGAGAATACAGATTAAAATCTTCGCATACCTTCCCAAAAGACCCTTGACCAAGAACTTGAAGAAGCTCAAATTGTGATGAATTTGCTCGTTCAAAACCCTCTCTAGTTATATCATTGACTTCAATTTCTTCCTCAGATGATCCTTCATTATCGTCCTGGAAGATGCATTTAACAAATTTAAAATAAGTTCTTTTTTTTCTTTTTAAAAAACGATTAATAATAGTCTTCATGAATTTAAAATTATTCAAAAAAGATAACAGGGTCAATGTATTTTTAAAGAGAGGTGAATCAGTAGACATGAAATAAGTAAGGATTTTTTAAAAATATGTAGGAAGAAATCCCTCGCTATGAATGAGTGGATTTACTCGGGTGGGGGTCGAAGTTAAGGAATACTACTAGCCGTGCCCGGACACATGGCTGAATTACGACTTTGCCGGAAAAAATAAATATATTTTATGATAATTCATGCTGTAATACTATGTAATAATAACTTTTACTAATGTTACTCCAATTTTAAAAGATTATATCTTGATTATCTGTCACGAATTGAAATCATTAGGTGTTTTTTAATTAATAATTGATTGATTGCTTCATGATGAGGATCCTCCCACAGTTGGATTTAGAAGGATCGTAACAACAATCATGACATTCGCCTAATAAATCACGCAGTTATTTCGCCAACACAAAAATGTACAATGTATTTTTCTATATGGTATCGATGTTTGGATTTCTTGGGTGAATATCTTTAATATTGCTTTTCAAATGGACTTCTGCTCCTTGTGTAGTGCAAGTTTCTCGTCCAATGACAAACCCATCTTGTGAATAATAGAGTAAGAGACGATCATTAACTTATGAAAACTTTATCATTGCAATTCGTGGCAAATGATTAGACATTTTATAGTATTACAGCATGAATCATCATAAAATATATATTTTTTATCATTTTCGGCAAAGTGTCTTAGAAGCACAACTAGCTACACACTCAGCAATAATTGTATGTGTTTTCACTATGAGAATAAATTTGATGAGTTAACTACTACTACTCGATGACGGAGACAGAAAAGCGACAAAGAATGAGGAAATGAAATGAGGCATGTACTCAGAGAAGAAGAATAACGAGGGAATAATAAAAGGACTCCGTGATGGAAAGCTGTTGCTCAATGATGAATGTCAATATGAGTTGGCTATTAAAGCCTACCTTGTTAAAGTCTACCGACTCTTTATCATCAGTAGTATCCGGATCATGGAGGTTATTGAGAGGTTCATTATTGTTATGGTTCGTGACTGATCCCTTGACTGAGGGTTCTTCAGTGAGAGTGATTTCCGCAAAAGGGGTGCTGAGAGGAGCTAAGGGCATCCCTTTCTTGTCTTGTATCCGTGATGGATTCTAAAGAGAGTTGTGGAGAGGATGAGTATTGAGAGGGAAGGCAGAGTACAAGGGCTAATAAGTCTAAGTAATAACTTGGTGTGATGCACAGACGCTAAAGCAACAGCAAGGATTTACTTGCAGGATTCACTCAAACAAGAAAAGAAGGATTCGTAGCGTACGCAATTCTTTGGTACTTCTTCTAAAGGCAGGAGCATGAGAGGAACTAGGAAGTAAGAACTAGGAGCGGCCTTGAGGGAGGAAAGCCCCCCACACACTCCTCTCAAACTTAGAGCCCCTTGCTGCCTCACTCTCAGTTTTGCTCACTGAGTTACTTTAATTTCAAGAGTGGAGTCCCTTTGCGCATGCGCTACTCATCCTAGTAGTAGTAGTAGTCCCTCCATCAGTCGTCAGCAGCAATCTCATTCATGCCGCATGCAAGATGCCATCCCAGGGTCACCTATTTAGTAACCTCAGATCTACCATAGACAATAAGGATAACCTCTTGAGTATTTCAATGATCATAGGATCTTCCCTCCATAATATATTAATTACGCTCCACATCGAGCTTAGTTATCCCACCAGTTTATAAGTTATGAAAACTTAAAAAATGCATGTCCCATTCACACAAAATCCAGCTAAAATGGTTTTTTTTTTTTTCAAAAATGAGTAATAAATTACAATCTTCGAATAATATTCGTCAATTACTAGCAACAAATTTCTCTTATAAACCCTTATAGGCCCTGCAGATTGCACATAAATTAGGCAAAATGAACCACTTTTATGTGAAAAGGGACATATCTGGGCCAATATAAATCTCTATTAATCAGACTAAGATTCTAAATTATTTTGAGTATCTTAACTATTCAGCCATCCCACGAATGTGAATATAGAGCCTTTAATTGACGCCAATATGTCTGTGAAATATTGGCCCGTGTCTTGTATGTGTATATATGAAGTAAAAAAAAATATTTGGGATGTTCTCCTTATCTTGATTTTTATTAAAGATTGTTTTTATGTTGACGCACCCCAAATATGTCATCGTACTCTCTCTCTCTCAGCTCTCTCTTTAACTCTCTGTCTCCCCTGGTATATTCAAGTGAAAAAGAATATGAGTCAATTACTGAAGAAGATATCCAGTGACGTCATTTAGTCAGCTGTAAAATGAGCCTGAGTTGTCCATCACACGATTGTCATTGAAGAGAATTAATTAAGTACCTACTTGGATTGAAAAGGGAGAAGATGCAAAGGCCTGGAGGAGCTCCAAGTCATTAACAGAATAAAGAAGATAAGCTAGGAAGAAGGCATACTAAGTGCATTAAGGTAATGGATGGATGCCCAACTGGACGCTTTCGAAAATCATAGAAACTAGTGTAACTTTGCTCGGACAGTAAGAAATTGGAATTTAATTGAGAATTCTTCTGTTTCATATAAAAGAAAATATATATAATTTATTATTCTCTAGTCTCTGTTCACACAATTTTATAAAGGAGATGATTAGGTCTAGAGGAGAAAAAATATTGAAGTTGAATTGACGTGTGTTCAAGTTTCATATTATTGTTAAACATCCTTCGTCTTTTTCGCTCATTTTTTCTCTAAATTAAATTTTTAAAAAGGTGCAAGGATATCATATTAACATACAGCCAGAATAATTCTTAGAATTGAATGGTCTATATTTTTTATTTTATATGAAATAATCGTTTGTTAGTCAAAAAAATCGATTTTAAGGCCGCAATGTCCTTGAAGGTCAAAACAAATATTACTAGAACCATCTTTTGAGCTTTAAAAACCTACATGAAAAATTTCAGCAGAATCCGTTGATTAGTTTGGCCGTGATTTACGGACACACATACACTGACGTTCACATTTAATATATAGATTGATAATTAATTAATTCATATTCCATTCATCAATTCTTGGTACATTTAGGAAGCCGTCTTTCGTAATCTCGTCTACTGCTCTCCTTGGAACATGAATTATTCCTCTCAATACGTCATGAAGTAAGGTTAATATTATATATTTTCACATAATTAGCATGAACGGAAGAATTTCATGTTACTATCTTGTTTATTTAAATTATTAATATTAATCATTCCCTATTTGAACTACGTAGTCTACTACTCAATGTCAATTCATAACATACTCTAGACTAATAATAGTAATAATAAATTTGATATTTATTAATTGATCTTGAATCTATTTTAGCATAAAAAATATCATGCAATAAAATAATTATAACTTATGACCTCAAACTAAGTAGAGGAGCCTTATCGCGGTTTTTGGGAATAAGAAAAATCCACGTTTTTCAGGGACTTTTTTAGTTCTAAAACTCGTAAAATGCAATAAATTATATTTCAAAGTCTACATTTGACTATGTTTCCTTAGTATGGTTTGGACAATAAAAACATTTTATTCATCATAAATTATTTAGAATAATGTGTGCCAGACAATATACTTGTAAAATAATTGTAAAATTTAATATTAATCGGGTATTTACTTAATTTTTTACACCGTAAAATTTAAATAGTCGGAATCAATATTTAATAATCAACCCTATTTAATTGAAAGTTTGTATAATAAATAACTTAACCAAAAGTTTTAAGTCTAATTATCAAATCCAATACTTACAAGACCCTATGCAAAGTTATATACCTTAATTCCATGAATACTAGCAGTCAATAAGGCGATCCATGCCAAATTCAGAGATGCCAATAATTAGCAATCCTAAATTAATTTAGTCAAAAGTTTATTTGTAAATTGTACAAATATTAAACAGCCATCTTTGATTAAATTTCCAAATAATTTCCAAATCCACGAACTGATCTAAACTGAGTCATTAATAATTTGCAAATATTTAATAAAATATGCAAAGGAAATAAGTTGAACCCTGAAAAACTAAATGAACTGGACCCTTTCCAGATAATACTCTACTCATATTTGTATTAAGAAAGTTTAGATTATAGTTTAGTATAGAGTTTTTTATAATTTATTATCATAATATAAAAACTGCGATATGATGGGAATCTACTGCACTATAGGGGGGAGTCAGAATAATTCCAAACACTGCATTATACAAATTTCGTGGTGTTTGAAACCGGGTTATGCTGGGATTCCCGGTAATAACAATTTACAATTGTGAATGAAGTAATCTCTATTATTTCGGACCTTTCTGTGTACCTATATTTATACATGAGTACAATAGGCTGTCCCAAAAAATTAACGCAGTTTTTTATATACTACATAACCCCTTTTTTCTATTTGATATCATCAACATATATTTATTAAATATTCACATACATCTAGCTAGAACAAGGATGCTTTAAGTTATTCTAGTGTTGTGTTGGTTCTTATTTATTTGGTCAAGTCCAGTCTTAGGACCAGCTCTATTATTCCTTAATTTTTCTTAAGAATATCAATGGTTTATTAGCCAAATAAGATATAATTGAAATATGTATTAAGATTATTGCCAAAAACTATTGTTAGTTAGTTATATACTTTATTCTATTATTTAAAGGAATAATTAAAAAGAGGAAAAAAACCTCATTGACGTCACGAGGATCGATTCTACAATATTTCAGGACCGATAAATGGGACCGCAATCTTCGGTACCAAATAAGGGCCGGCACAACACTAACTTGAGCTTAAACTTTAACTATGAGTGACTTGAGCGTAGAGGATCGTGATATTCCACCTTTAAATGCAAATTAAAGCTTTTAGTTAGAAGATGTATATATGATTCGAACTAAAAATTTAGTATGCTAAGCCAAATCATAGTTGAGTAATTGAAGCAAAAGTGATATGTTGGTTCAACTTTTTCCGATCTCCTCTACAGTATTATAAAGAATAAATAATGTTGAGTTTATTTAATTTAGTATCTTTCATTGTAGTGTCGTAATCCTGGTTTTCTTACTGGAGTAGCGATATGAATGACTCCACCAATAATAGGCCTGATAAATTCTACAGCCAGGGGGCGTTGCTATTTTTCATCCTTTTGTGGCTTGGCCCCAATAATTATCAACACCATAATACAATTACTTATATAAGTTAGATAATTATGTGTATATATGATAAAAGACTGAAAAAAGATATTGCCCCTCCTCTCAGAGGATATTCCACCAACAAGTCTTCAATTGTCTAAATTGACAACGTTTTGTTATTCGAATATATTCAGGGGCGTCAGCTAGGGGAGGCCGTAGTCCCTAAGGAATTTTTTCTAGAATGTGTAATATTTGAAATTTAATTTTTTGTGAGCAGCTATGGATTTTTGAAATTTTTTAGAAAAAAAATTTAATTTTTTTGGTAAAAAGTTCGAAAAACCAATCCCCTCCAAAGATATAATCCTGCGTACACCCCTGATATTATGTACTAGGATCTTTTGAAAAGTCTCAAAGATGGCACTAATGGCTTGTATCGAGGTTATGTTTAGTTAGTAGCATCTGTTGGAAGAACACTCACTAATTTTCAGACAGATCGGAAGTGGATTGTTTTTCAAAAAATGGACGAAAAAGAATTTCGTGTGTTGATTGAACACTACTTTATGAAAGGCAAAACGCCTCAGAAAACTAAAAATAAGCTTGATAAACATTATGGGTACTCTGCACTTTCGATTAGAACAGTTAATCAGTTGTTTCATAATTTTCGGCGTGGCCATATGGGTACAAGTGACGCTGAACGTTCTGGACGCCCTGTTGAGGTTACTACTCCATAAATAATTAATAAAATCCATGATATGGTGATGGATGACAGAAGAGTGAAGGAGCGTGAGATTGCTAGTGCTGTGGGCATCTCGAGCTGGAACCCTAATTACACTAATTTTGAGACCACAACTGCTAAGATGTTAGCTTGGGTATTGTCGTTATGGAAAATGCTTTTATTTTGTAGGCCAATTGTGAACGTTTTTCTTGCAACTCGGTTTTCAAACGGTCCAATAACGATGAATAATATGCACCTGTAATAGTTTTACCCTTTTCTATATAGTCGAAGAGATTATTCCTTACGAATCCAAAAGATAATCGTCATAATCTTTGCGGGCGATTCCTCGATTCAAACGAATACGAATCAGAAAGAAATATACCCATCTGGCTGAAAGTTGGTGTGTGTTCTTATGAAGTGATGCTACTAACTAATAATAACCTCCATACGCGCCAGTATTGCCATCTTTCGGACTTTCCAAACGACCCTCGTACTTACTATCAGTATCCATTTTCTTTTTGGGACTCCCTAATGTACGTCATCAGTGTCATCACATGAGTTCAAGGTTTCATTAACTCTTATTATAAATACTACTTTTTTTTAAAAATCATACACTTGTGTACTGTTAGGGATTATGCATGCATACAGTTGTTGTACATACTATGAATTATACCTGAAACTTCTTCTTCTTCTAAGCCTTGAAGTTTAAGTCCATCATCATATCCGCATTAAATTGGTTCTTTCTTTGTTTTGCATTCAATAAAATATGAAGTTCTTACATTTTTTACTGGAACAATCTAACATATTTAAATGAGGGTCGATTCATGTTGGAATCCATCATTGCATAAAAGGGGATTTTCTACAATGGATGAATTGACTAAGTCAAGGGCGTTCGCAAGGAATTTTTGCTTATTACTAGAAAATCTTTTCGTCATTCGGGCAAATTTTGCAAGCAGAGCAAAGAATATATTTTCGTGAACAGCTTTGTATTTTTGAAATATTTTGAGAATATCTGTGGATTTTTGAATTTTTTTTGGGAATATCTGTGGATTTTTGAAAGAAAAAAATCGAAAAAATTGTTTTTTTTGTAAACAGATGTAGAGATTTTTGAAAGAGAAAAAAATCGAAAAAATTGTTTTTTTTGTAAACAGATGTAGAGATTTTTGAAATTTTTTTTTCTGAAGAGCTGTGGATTTTTGAAATTTTTCTTTCCAAAAATTTGATATTGCGACCTTTTTCTAAAAATTTAATATTTAAATTTAATTTTTGAGGGTTTTTTGCAAAAATTTAATTTTTGAGAATAGCTGTAGATTTGTTAAATTATTTTTTATTACTAGAAAATTTAATATTTGTAATTTTTTATTCTAAAAATTTTTTTTTAGTCAACAGCTGTGGATTTTTGAAACTTTGTTTCCAAAAAATTCAAATAAATAAGCCCCTCAAAGAAATATATTCATGCGGACGCCCCTCTATTTATATCCATTGTGCTTTGTTTTCCATATACATATGTGTGTATGCCTATCTTTTAATTCAATTCTTGAGGAACACTTAATTTTTTCTTTGCTAATTACAATGATTTGATTAAAAAAAAAAAGTAGCGCAATGTAGTTAACCTTAGTTCATTCTAATCATGAAGGTCGATTAAAGTAAAATTCATTATCTCTACTCATTGACCTTAAAAGATTCTTTTTCTCCTCTATCTAAATTGAATTTGAGAGTCTTTTCATTCCTTTTCCTTTCTTCAATTCAGTTTTCTTAGAAAATTATGTATTATTATCATTAAGCGTCTACCATGATAGAGAGATAAGGAAAAATTTTATTGAATGGACAGTTTCACATCCGGATTTTTATTTTTATTATTCGAAACAACGCTGATTTCCTTTTGTTATTATGTATCTTGAAAATATAGTATGAGGGCATGAAATTTACTTAAGGATCTCCGGGTTGTCTTGTTATTTATACTGGTTACTACCACCAATGGGGACTGCGTGAATCTTTCTTTATGTGTTTGGAGTACATAAAACAATGGATTCCCCCTCCCTTCTTAGGTACCTACATCCGTCTATTACCTACTCAATCCTACATACACACACCACTTTAAAAAAAATTACGATACTACTCACTTACATTTCTGAAGGCCCCTCTCCTTCTTTACATCCCACTTTTACCACCAGCACCACGACTACCAGTACAATAATATCATACATCAGCAGCAAAGAATACCTCCTTCACATCCTGGTCTGAAATAATAGTAACAATATGTACCTGGCTATGAATATAATATATGCTCCGGACGTATCATGTACAATAAAATGTGGTTCAATCCACTTCGAACAGGATGGGAGACGTAGTCGTTTATATAGTCAAATGAATTATAAATTTTCTTAAAGATCCCTCGGAGAATGAAGTCCTTTCATAAGTAATAATATGAACTATTAGGATTTTTTATTCAATTAATAGTAATAAGTAAATATATATGCCCAGTTCCTTATTGAATTAGTATATATGTATATGGATTGTATTGATTCATAATCAATACAATAATCATATGTTGGACGGTGATGGTAGCATTGAATCATATAATATGTACAGCAACCGCAATAGTCCCCCCTATTTTGCCTTGTAACATGTGTAGAGTGTACAGTATAATTTTTTATCCTCCACTCACTCTCGTTACACACTCGCACGGGCCGCTCTCTTGTCATTAATTATTATTTTTTCTGTGTAACCATAAAGACATCCGGTATTTAGTATGTTTTTGAGGGCTGTCGTGAAATGTGCGCATCACAGGCACTTCGAATTCCTTGTTAGATCCTGAAGCATTGAATCATTCTTTTAAAAAAGTGCTCTCTGTAATATATTATAATAGTAGTGCTTCATTATCACACATTCATTTAATTATATACATACTGAAAATCAACAACTTATAATTAGGATATCTTCTGTTCTTACTCACTAGCAAGTCACGAATTATCTTCACCATTATTCAGAAGAGACAGTATTCAGTATGGCTATCATCATGAAGGTAAGATTGTAGTGATGTGTAGGAAAGCTCTCATTCTTCTACGTACATATTTTGTCTTGTTAAACAAATGAATCATTTCAAATTACGAAAACAATGGACTATATCCGGGATGTGTAAGAATATGCGCAGTGCGCAGTAGGATGTATAAAAAAGATTAGGGAATGAAGGAGGGTGAACGGGTATTACCAGTTTTTTTTTAAAATATATATTATGTTGTTATAACTTGTATAACCAAAGTGTACAAGTTGCAACTCAAAAATGCGATGAACAACTTTAAATGAAGGATGTTCTGCACTTAGTATTAGTATCAAGGGCGTCCGCAGGATTATATATATATATTTTTTTTTTTTTGGAGGGGGGGGAGGGATTTTTTACAAAAAATTTAAAAAAATTGATTATTTGATCGAATGACCTTTATTTTAGAAAATAAATCCCCTTAATTTTTTTTCTCCCATCTTTTCTCCTCATAATTTTTTCTTCCACATCAATCATTTTTCAAAAAATCCTTGATTTGAAGGGGGCTACAGCCCCACACTCTACAGATGCCCCTAGGAATAAAGCAAAAATTGAATATTCCATGGATGTCATGCTGTCGTTTTTGATTAATTTAATACAACTTGCTCAAATATAAGTATTATGTGGCACATTAATAAGTTCAAATGCCCAGAGTTATATTACTCATAAATACATAATATCCATCTAATTTGAATAAAATGAAATGATAGTATCAATGTATAGTTAGTAATTAGAATGATCAAAGTTGTAATTAAACCATGTATTTTAAGACGAAGAAATTACAATATATGTATTTTACTGACTAATGTACAGCAGCATCCGTTATCTATCTAGAAAACAAAAAATAGCAATAAATAATACGTAGAATAGCGATAGTTATACATAATTAAACATTTCCTTTACAAACACTTGGTTTCCATCTTATTCCTCCTGATAATGATACTAATATTTATTGCATCTCTTTTAGAACTATATGAAGTCATTGATTCAGCAGCAATCTCCTTCCCTATCAAGTTCCAACTCTAGTAAAATCGATTTATTCGATAATTTGATCATTCTTCAAGACAAAGTAGAGAGTGGGAAGGACAGTCTTCACGATGAATCCATTACTAAGAGTCCATCTTGGGAGCAACAACAACAAATGCAAATTCATTCTTATTCAATGAACTGCAAGCATAATAATAATAATAGTAAAAACAATCTTGTTCCACCAGCACCACTATCGCACACTGGGATTTATCGTACTTTGAGTGATACAAGTGCAGAATTTTTAGATAAAAGGAAAAAGTTGGAATCCGAGGATTCTAGCTATGACTCTGACTATGAGTTATCTGGCATGTCCAAGTCACATGATGATGTATCAAGGACTTTTTCAGATACATTGGCCTCGGAGTTTAGTGAATATGTCTCATTGGCTTCCTCCTCTTCCAAAAGTCAACAGGAAGAGGAAGGAGGATGTGATGAATTTTCCTTTTCCTCTGATCCTGATTATAATGGAAAGGTTGAATTTGCTTTGAGATTGGGATATCCAGAAAGTTTATTAGTAAAGGCTCTTAGGAAGTTAGGTCCCTTAGCTGGACAAGATAAAATTCTTGCAGAATTAATACGTCTACAAAATTCAAAGCCTTCCGTTTTACATACAGACCTTGAAAAACCTGTACCACAAGAAGAAATTACTACTCTATGTAAAAGTGCGTTAGGAGAAGAAAACGAAAAGGATAGTTTATTACCGATCGTCATTGATGGAAGTAATGTAGCTATGAGCCACGGAAACAAGGAAATATTTTCTTGTAGAGGGATTCAGCTATGTGTCAATTGGTTCAAAGAGAAAGGAATTAAAAATATCACTGTATTTGTTCCAAGATGGAGGAAAGAATCTTCTAAACCCGAATCCCCTATATCAGGTATGGCATGTGGTGTAAATCATTTACTTTCATATATCACTTTTTAAATATTTTCCTTGAATGATTCAGATCAACATATTCTAAATGAGTTGGAAAAGGAGCGTATTTTAGCATATACTCCCTCCCGACAAGTCGGCGGAAGAAGAGTAGTTTGCCATGATGACCGATATATTCTTAATCTTGCTTCTGAAACTGGAGCAATTGTTGTCAGTAATGATAATTATCGTGAACTGCTTGCAGAAAAACCGGAATATAAGGAGGTCATTTCAAAAAGAATTCTTATGTACTCCTTTGTGAATGATAGGTAAATTTTTATATTTAATTAATTCATTAAATAGTTTTAATATGATGAATTACTTTTATTTCAGATTTATGCCACCTGATGATCCCATGGGGAAGAATGGTCCGACTCTTCATGCATTTTTAAGGGGTTTGTCAAGAAATTCGGATATACATCACTCTATGCCCTGTCCATATGGTAAAAAATGTACTTATGGTAATAAATGCAAGTATTATCATGCTGAAAGGGGCAATTTGCCTCAAAAGTCAATCACGGACAAACTTAAGGAGCATTCAACTCTGCGTATCAGTGAAGTTCGTGCAAGAATTCATTCTCGTGACTCTTCTCCTGGTACGTCTATTTATTTTTTATTCTATTCATTTATATTGTTAAACTCTTAATTATTAACAAAATCTTATTTTTCTTCTTCTTAGGGGATCCGTTAACTAGAACATTATCTGTAAATATGCCTCCTCGAATTCATGAGAAACAGCAACTTTGTCGAACTCAATCAAATATTTCTTCGAGAATCTTTGATAGGAGTCATACAAATAATCAATTATATGCTTCACATCAACAAAATCTTTTAACTACTTCTCCTTCTTCGTCAACACATCATAAAGTATATAATAGTAAGAGTATAAGCTTTGAAAATCTTCCTCCTCTCAATGCATCACCTTCATATACAGACTATTCCGTACCACCTCCTCCTCCTCGAACTCCTTGGCAGCAACAACAATCCGGGTCATCTTCTCCTCGTCGTCATTCTACGACATCATCACCTTATAAATTGGACTCAAATAATGCTCACTTAAAATTAAGCCGTCAACTTTCACTGAATCCATGCTATGATCCCCGACTCCAGCGATTTCTTTGTCCACCACCCACGTCACATCAAAATGTTTCTCGAATCGCTTCTGCACCTGAATTCTACATTGGAGGTTCGAACCTAGGTTTTGGTACGAGTCTTACCTATGTTACTCCTGATACTCCTACCCTCTTACAGAAAACTGTATCCGATAGTGTTTCAGTTGATTCTTCTGAATGGAATAGTGGTACTTCTGAAAGAATCAATTACGGACCAATTGGTTCGTCAAGGAAGAATAGTTGTAACGTTGTGTCTTCTAGACATAAGTTATTCGTTCATTTAAAGGAAATTTTCTCTGAGAATCAAGTGCTACAAGCCATGTCCGTCCTTCCAGATGAAACAGATGGCCAAAAAATTTGCGAACATATTATTAGCATGAATTCTCAAAAGTGATTAAAAAATTTCCGTCTAGTCCTTATTTTATAGTAAACAAGAGCTATGCTCCTTTATATTACTCTGCGTATTGTATCAGGCTCTGGTTTAGTTAAAACCTCTGAAAAGTGTACTTTTTAAAAAAGATTTCTGTAGATATTTTAATATATTATTATATATGTATGTATACAAGATTTGGATCGGTCAGACAGTAGGAAAATTTATTATCACTACTTTACTTCTGTCAAAGTAGATGTCATTACTACGTTTTTAGGAATTACCAATTACATAACATTATCTTCATACAGCTTGTGGTGGGTTTAACGAATATGTTCTCTCCATATTTTCACTATTCTTGTTTATGCATATATTTTGGAGTGCTATATTCATTTAATTTTTTTAATTAAAAGATGTATCAATACTGTGTATTGTCGATATTTAATCGTTGTATAGCTCATAGCTAATTAATTATAAGTGTTTAATAAACTCTTCATGATATTTTTTCTGCAATTAAAATTTGGTCACATGATTAAATAATTATTATCACTATATTTTTCAGCATCAAGTTTTTTGACGTAGTTTTCAATAGTCATTGACTAATATAGTTTGTGAGTAATTTGTCTGAGCCTATGGTTTTTTTTGTAATATTAAGATTAATAACACACTTTGAAATCTTACTTATAAACTAGTTTAAATTACAATTTTTTTACAATTGAAAAAATGTCAATTCAATTTTGATATTTATTTCATAAATTAACAATAAGAATATATACGTATATATATATTTGAGTCTAAATTTCTATGTTCTTAAGGAATAGAGTATCAAATTCCTCAATTTCAATAATATGGAAACATATATACAAATATTAATGAGGACCACATTAAATGCTCACTTGAAACAATTTTTTTACAGAGTAGTATAACAAGTTGAGTAGACGACGTTAATAGCCTGAAAAATATTAAGTTGCCAAAAGTTGATTAATAAGAGAAAAGAAGATGATTATAAACGTGGTTATTTATACCTATCTAATTGTACATAAATTATACTCTCTTGATATATATTATATTTACAGCGTATTAAGACCCATTAGAGGAAGCAAGTCCCATCAATTTGAGTATAACTAATTCAGCCTTATAGGATTTTAAGGATCATTTAAAAAAATAGTAGTAGTAGTAATAGAAATTAATAATGATAAAGCTGCTAATACAAATTTGTTAATCACATTCCTCAATATTTTAGCTGATAAAACATATTAATGATTATTTAAATTCGGCAATCGATGTGTTAAATTCCCTTTTTTTTAAAGTATCAATTCAATTGATAAAAAAATAAGGTAGTAATGGCCTGATAAAATGTACGAGTACTTTAAAACTTAACTTATAAAAGGGAAGGAAAAAAAGAGTAATTAAATAATAAATAAAAAAAACAATTTACAATTGTCTAATAAATATAAATAAAGCTCAAAAAATAAAAGATCCATAATGATTCAATTTAAAAAAAAAAAAACAGAACAAATATTCTACATCGTTAATGAATATCAACAATTTAACAAAACGAGTCACAATTAAAAGCCATCAAGTACAGAATGATATTGATAAAAAAAAGAATATACTATAGTATGTAAAAGTAAGTAAATATTTAAAGAAACAGGACAAAATTAAAAGTGGAAGAGGTCAAGGGAACATCAGAGCTGATGAATACATTTGTATAAAAAGAAGGAAAGTCTTTTATTATATTATTATCATAAAATATTATATTATGTAGAATAAAACATCATCATTAGAGAAATAAGTTGGATGATTCTTAAGTTAAGTTACTAACTTAAATAATTTCTCGTTCGCGTATATTAAAAAATATATATATATATAAGAAGGATATTGTACAATTCTTATTTGTTTGTATATGTATCTGTGATATATGTTTTACCATTGACCTAAACTGTTGGGAGGAGGACTTGCTCATTTATTCATAAAATATAATTAGCGTGATAAAGTGCTTATAAGTATCATCTATTAGTTGAATTTAATAAAAGAAACAAGACCAAAAGGATACTCAAAGAAATATTTAAAAAAGATGAATCCTTTTGTAATTTAATGGGACTGCTTTATAGATCCAGGATGATCATAGACAAAGTTTTTTTTTTTAAAAAAACAACCAAAAAGTTAGATAGAGCCCCAAGTACAACGGGACAGCGAATATCTTTATACATAGTGTCTTTTTTTAGTATAAATAAGTTTGAGAATGATAAAAAAAACTTATGTTTTTCTTCTCTTAGGATTTGAAGTTTGACATATTTCTAGATGTTTTTTCAGATAGTCAGCAGAAGCAAACAAGGCTCGACAGAGGTGGCACTCGTACACAGCAGTGGGAGTAGTCTGGTGAGTAATTACCTCATTTTGTGGAGTAGCCTCAACTACAGTATCCAGTATTGTTTCTCCTGCAAATTTTAAACTATCTTCTGGTGAAAGAATGACAAGAACGTCATTAGAGGTAAAAGCGTCGTCCGTTCCGCCATTTTTACAAGCTGGGCTTTCATTCATGTGGAGAGTAAAGTCCTTGTAAGAAACAAAAATCTTAGAACAAACTTGACACAAAAAGTATTCTGAGGAGATAACATTTTGTTGAACATCAGAAGTAGAAGCAAGAGTAACAGCTTGTTGTGGAACTTGTTGTTGAGGAGGAGCAATGGGCTCAATTTTAAGTTTGGATATAATATTAGGTTGTTTATGCCCCATATTAAATGTTTGACTAGGGTCGACAAAAAGAGTTTTAGGTGCATTGTTTTGTCTAGAGCGATGAGAGGATTTGGAAGAGCCTCCTGGCTCCTGCCAAGGGAAGGTCTCATATTTAGCTCTGTCTGTAATATCTCTATGCTCAGATTTGACATGCCGCTCCAATTTATAAGTATCTGCAAACGTAGAAGAACAAAATCCACATTTAAAAAGTCGTTTGTTTCCGTGCTGTGACATGATGGAGGCTGTCGTGGAACTTTGAGTCACGCTATAAATAAATAAAAAATGAACAAATCTAATTTCTTCAATTCCTCAAAGTGTGGCTTTAGATTGAAAAGGGATGAAGAGAGAAAGAATCAAAGGGCGGACGGACGGATTGAGGGATGGATGGACAGAAGGGAGGAGGGCCGCCAAAGACTCAGGGAATTGAAGAAATGAGCTCAACCTTTTCTGAACAATTGAGTTGAGGGTCGTGGAGGGTTGCGAATGAGTGGAAGATAGAATCGAAGGAGAGGCGACAACGACTCCAGCAGCGGACACAACTGCAGAGACGGAAGAAGAAGCGGACGTAACATTGGTACTACTGTAGATCAAACTCTCTTCCGTTTTTACACTCGAAAGGATTTTGTCACTCTCCAGTTTCACGGTTTCATCTAACTCCGCCTTAAACGAGTCCTCAGCCAACTTTTCATAATTCAACTCCGTGTCAACTTTGATCTTATCATACATGATCCGAGATGAGGGATCGTCTTTGAGGAGTGAAGACATTATTATTTACAGTTTGTCGCCAAAAATTCCCACTTCCAAATACTATTCAATATGGCGTGCAGGGCGGGGCGAAATTCTCCTTCTTTTCAAGGCATCCAGGCGGAGCAAGCATTCATGACGTCAATATCAGCACCGGGACAACCACCTCTCGCAATCTCTCATTCCATTCCAATACACTTCACATTCTTCATAATCTCTCTCACTCTCAATCTCTATCTAACTCTCTCTCTATTTGATTTTCTCCCCCCCCCCATTACTTCATTTCAATCATCTTCATTCATCATTCATCTCCCTTCTCTCCATTCCCCTACCTCTGCTCTGTACTTACTTCCTACACTTCCTATTTTTCATCTCCTTTCCTCTACCTCTCTCTCTCTTTGCCTCTTACGTCTTATTCTCTCAAAGGGATTCCCATTTGTCAAATTATCTCCTACCTACGGAATTATCAAGTGCAGCTTACAAATGAATGCTAGCTAACCTTCATTTGACTTAAGACTTGTTGCGTTAAGTTAAAAATTGATATTTCTCGTTTAAGTGTTTAAGGGTATTTCCTAGTTAAGAGGAGGATCAGGTTTTCATACTCAATCATTTTTAATATTTCACATTTCTTGAAATTTAAATTGAATTTAATGATGGTAGTTGTCAATGCCAATTTGTATGTATCATAAATCAAATGTTTTGATACTTCATAATATCAAGTGTTCCCCAATTTTGACAACCCATTGCTGGGGCTCTCATCGGGGGCGTCCGAAGGGGGAAGGCTGTAACCCCCCATAGAGAAACTAAAAACAATCATTTTGTGTCCAAATCAATTTACGGATTTATTTTTTGATTAAACAAAAAATATAAATACAGTTCGTTACGTTTTGCAGTTTCGCATAAATACAGTACTAGAATTAGCATATTATATTCTAACGATACACTCATAAATCTATCTGGATTTTATTTGTATAACTATAAACATATTTTATCATATTGATAGCTCAATGATAATCTGCCAAATCATACTCGTAGACTATCTTTTCTAATTGCCTATTGTAATGTTTACTTTTAGAAGATATTTCCATAAGTGAAGGTCTTCCAACTTATGAAAGGAGGTAAATTCAATTTCTGAAGGAGTATTTTAACAAAAATTTCAATATATCCTAAATAGAGGCTATATTAATATTATTGGAGGGAGAAAATGAACAGGTTCCTTCTCAATGTTAAGATAATAGCACAAAATTAAGCTATAATTATTTTTTCCAAAATTTAATATATATAAATATTTAATTAATTTCTGTTCATAACATATTCGCTTTCACCCTTTAAATATAGTACAAATTACATGTACAATTGAAGGTTGCAAAAAATGCTCGTCACAATTAAAGTAAAATAGTATAATTATCCAATTTGAAAGGGCAGATTGGGTCCAAATATAGTCTCATAAATAAAATAAATGTTTGAAACTATTTCAACCTATTCCAAAAATTTGAATATGAAGTTCCCTATATAATTGACTGAAATATGTTGATGAAATATTAGGATGTATTTTTTTAAAGGGGCGTCTGCAGGGGGTGGCTGGAGAGGGTATATAATTAAGGATTTTTTTTTTTTTACTAGAATTTTTTTTGGTCAGGATACAAAAAATTATGTGAAAATAGGGCTATTTTTTTTTTTTTTTTTAATTTCTTTTAAAAAAAAGTCATTTGTGCAAATTATGCAACAGAGCAAAAATTTAATATTTGAAATTTTTTCCCAAAAAATTAGATTTGCTGTTAATAGATGTAGATTTTTAATTTTGTTTTTGTTCTTATATATGGATTTTTTTGAAAAAACAAATCTAAAAAAAATGATTTTGTGTGAGTAGCTATAGATTTTTGAAATTAAAAAAAAAAGTTCATTTTTGGTGAATAGCTATGAATTTAAAAAAAAATTATAAATACCCATAATTAGAAGCAGCGGTGAGGTAAGTCAGAAATCCCCAAACGGTTTGCCACATAGATACTAGTGAACGGTATTAAAAAAATGGGGGATCTCTAATCCCTAGAAGAATGCAGTGATAAACCCTGGGGATAATTATTAATGAATAATTGATAACCATATCAAGAGGCTTACAATAAAAGTAAATCGACAATGAGCATAACTATTGTTGCCTGTATTTGTCATCGCAACTTTTTAATGCACAGAAACAGAAAAATGGGCCAATTGGTAGTTCACCAATTATTTTCAGCAACGGAGTTATTATTCAATAATTGTTGGAAACTTTTCACAGCTAATTTGAATTCAACCAATCAGCGTTCAGAACTTGAAATGACATAAAAATGTAAAAAAATCCACAAGTGGGAACAAAATACATTATACAATGAGGGTTATATTGCTAAAGGTATTTATGGGTCATGGCAAATTTTAATAATAGTCATACTCAGAAATGAAAATCTGGTACTCAATCCAACTTTAAGTTCCAGGTGTTAATAATGAAATAATTAAGACTTTAATAAATTTTGGATTTACGATATAATGTAAGTCAAGGCAATGACAGATATCTATCATAAATCTTATACTTAATTGAAGCTATTAAATACATTATATGAATCATTTTTATGATGTTTGTTATGAAAAAGAGAAGTTAACATTGATTCTAATTATTGATCTTAAATATTTCAATTATGGTGACTTGATTTTTCTGAAATTTTAACCATCTGAAGATAAGACACTTATAAATATTTACAAAAAAAATCTGTAGAATGGTACAGTCATGGAGTTATGAGTAATTATGCTTTTTTTATACCATGAGTTCATTTATACCTATTGTAAAAATATAGATTATTTGACCACATTTATTATGTGTAAGGAGCCATATCCAAAGTATGCTATTAAGTTTATGACCTTTTTTAATCCAACTAATTACTAATTTAAACTCTCATATCTCCAAGAAGCTATATACCTCTACCACTCTAATCTTTTCTTTATATATATATATGTGAGATATTGGTTTGATCTTGTTTGAATAAAAGTTTTATCAAAATCAGAGGATATGTTTGAGATATTTAAGATCAAATAATATGCTCAAGGTCAACTATACATTTTCACAAAAGAATATACAAATTTGTGCTAGTATTTTTTTGCATAATTCAATAGCTATCAAATGATGAATACATCATTTGACAGCAATTGATTTATACAATTGAATTATATAATAATATGCATTCATTAGATGAGTGGTTTATAAACTACATTCCAAAACCCAAGAGTTTTCCAGACGATTTTTGAACAAATTTATCATGGAAAAGAGCTCAGAACTTAAAACTGGATTAAGTTACCTATGTGTCATTTCAGATACCAAATTTTATTCAAATCGGAAGAAAAATATAAAAAGTGTAAATACCTACATAATTGCCTTATATTGGGGAAATATTAAATAAATTCTATGATTTTTCTTTAATATAAAGTAAATTAAAACCTACAATCTTACGCAAGGTGTCAAATTGGTTAGGACCGGCCCTCTATAGAAGGGAGAAAGCCCATTGTATTCAAAAAGATGGCCCACTGCGATTTGAGTCTTGTTGTTTTCGACAAAATTAGATTTTTTTATAATAAAAATAATTTCAAATATTAATAAATGACTCAATTTTTTTTTATTCATTAAAGCTGTTTAAATAAAATTAGACAAACATAAATGTCACGTCGACAAAATAAAAAGCGACCCTTATTTTATTTTCTATAAAAATAATATATTCGAAATTAAATTAGTTTTTTTTGCACTTGACCCCGCTCAAAGTAAAACTGGCCCAGACTTTTTACAGGTGTGGTTTTTCTTACCTAAGATAGATATATAATTAGGATCGTAATTTCTTAGCATCTTTTTTATTGTTGGAAACTTGAGCAGTCTTATTATTTTCTAAAGCTGTTACCATTATTCTTTCATTATAGAGGAGAGATCATCTATGATAAATTGTAAGCAAGAGTGTGAGAGCTAATAAATGACTGAGAATAACCCAGATTATTTTTTCTGGAGATTTCCATAGGTCCATTAAAATCTGCAGGCCTTCTCCTCATGGATTTGAGGGGATTGGCATAGGCTATTTCGTTTATCTTCTCTGGGTGTAGTTTTGCCTTTTTGAGAGAGCCCTTCTACCTCTCCAAGGCTTTGGACTTGATGACAGCGCAGACGGTGGTCTTGGAGACGCCCAATTGTTTGGAGTGCGCGAATTGAAATTTGTCGATCACGTTCAAGTGTCATTTTCTCGATTTATACGTAGGTTAGTGGGCTCAGGTTTTTTTTTTTTTTACTAATTGCTTATGATTTAATTTCAAGGACAAACCTTCATTAATTATTGAATTAGTAAGTGCTTAGATTTCAATGCCCCCCCCCCCCCGGTATAAGTCCCTGATGGATTAAAAGTAGAATTGAGGATCGAAAACAGAGTAATTCCTCCCAATGTACAGGGGGGTCCGCAGAAATATGTATATATATATACTTTATGTGTCATAATTCCTCGTACACTTTTTACTGTATTAGAAAGAAACAGAAAATCTAGGATTAATATTAATTATGTAAAAAAAATTTTTTAAAAGGAGATGTAGAATATTTTAATTTCTATTATTTTTCAAAAATGCTATAATACAGAGCTCCAAGTGGGTTCGAAACTCACGAAAAACTTTCCTGTGGGTGTCTTCCAACATTGGCCCATTTCTCCTCCATCTTGGCCTTCAAAACCTCCACGCTGCTGTGGTAGTGGGTGTTGGCCTTTCTCTCTACGGCACGCCACACGTAGTAGTCAAGTGATTTCAGGTTGGAGGAGTTGGGCGGCTACATCCCCTAGGACCAAAATACGTTTGCCCCTAATTTGTTTTCAAATCCTTTGGGGTGACCTTCGATGTGTGGCACGGTGCTGTGTCCTGTGTCTCTACCCAATTTCCAATACCGTAGGTTGCCTTGAGGGTGGGAAACACCTTTTTAGCCATGATAATTTTATATTCATTGGCCTTCAAGGTATCTTTTATCCAGACCAGTGGAAACGCCGTGCCGTCTGACACCGAGCATCATGGCATTGGCTGGGTGTTTCAAATTCCGGTGAATTATCAAATGTACTTCATATTTTCATTTTTTTTTTTTTTCAGTTTCTTTTTTATCTATGAATATTGATTCTAATTTGCAACCCTCATAACACATCTGACTAAAAATAACAAAATAACATCAACGGTATTAATAAAAATATAATATTAGGATGCCAAATTAGGAAAAAAGGCAGAAATTCATCAAGTTTTTACTTTAAAAATGGTCAATTAAGGAAAATATTGATATGGAAATTACCCATTATTAAAAAAAGGTTATTTAAAATTTATCGTTTTTAAAGAAAGGCCATAAAAAGAATCAAAAGGATTGAATCTACTAAAGAAATCATTAAAAAAAGGAGGGGTATTTATTTCTTTGGAAAAATAAGTGAAATTTAAAAATATAAATATTATGAAGAAGTCTGAATTTTAACCAAAGAATGCAGGATCCAAAATTGCCTTAAGAGCTATTTTTTGAAAGTATACTTTTTTTAATCTGTAGTGTAATGGTATTTAAATTTACATGCGGCCTTCCTTATGAAAATATTATTACTCCACTATTGATTACAGACAAATTATTTTAAGAATCTATTTTCTAAAAAAAGGTCATTAGGTTGTAGAGCAAAATTATAATTTTTGAAATTCTTTCTAATAAACTAAAAAACCAAAACCCCCCCCTCCCACACACAAAAAAAAAAAATATAATCTTGCAGACCCCCCAGTGTATTGATTTGGGAGTGGGCAGTAATTTAATTGTAAATAATTTACGCTTAGTTATATCTAAAATACTCAGTGATTATATAAAGAATGAGTTAGGTTATTGTATTTTATTTTAGATTCTTATAATATATATTTGGAAGGATCTATTAAAGACCATTTAAGCCTATACCCAGGTGAGGTTCAGCGGTTCTATTGGTCCCGGTTCTTTCATTTCACCAGTTTCAGTATCGGTTCTGTTCTTCTGTCCCGGGTTTTTTACAGCCTTGGTAAAATGCACTTAAAAATAAGGGCGTCGCTAAAAAATTAGTACCCAAAAAAGGATATTAGATACAAACAGGGCTGCCTCTACCTCATACGCAGAGTGCGTAGTGTTCTAAGTTCTAGTATGGGCCTTGAAAACTAAGGTTGCTTAAGACAGTGTTTTTCAAAGTGGGGGAGGGGGTGCAGGAATATGGATAATTAAGGATTTTTACAGTCTATACCTACATAGTAAATATGTTTCGTATAAAGGGGGCCTCAGCTATAAATGTATTAGTGTAGGGGGGGCCTTTGTATAGTAAAGTTTGGGAAACCCTGGCTTAGGAAATATGTTAGTTATCATAATATTGTTCATTGTATCATTTGTCTTTGTTCAAAGAGATTAAAAACTATATTTTTATTCACTCAACCTTTGATTAATTAAAAGTAAAAAAAAACATATATTACATAAAACAAAAATTTGTAGAGAGTGACAATAATTCATTTTTACTTTTTTCAACTATTGAACATAAAAAAGTAATTAATAAATAATATTGAAAAACAAAATAAGTCATTTAATGCCTGATCTATGTATCTCATGTCTTGGGTTGTATTATTGCCCCTGATTTACTTACATATTTGTATTAGTTCAGACACGAGTAAAGAGGGTAGTATGAGTTTTGTTATCATAAGTGGTACAGACTTCAGGAGAAGTTTTTTGTTTTGTTTTTGGGTCAATTATTCCGAGTTGGATTGACTTAGACGCGTCAAATTTTAACACAACATGCATTTGTATGTCTGCTATTGTTTGAATCTATTTAAAGGTTACACTTTCTACAACAAATATTTGAATGACAGCCAAGGTCAATGTTCCTTATTCTCGATATAGAAATTGCATTCAATAATATTGCCTTGCAATAAAATTGCTTACTAATAGTACTTATCATATTCGGACAAGCAAACTATCAAATGATAAAAAAATTCAACCACATCCGTGAGAATCAAGGACCCCTTCTTATATACTATAACACACCCTTGTCCACAGGTTGTGGTGGTGAACTGATGGGCTCCAAGCAGGGTTAGTTTTTTTTTTTTTACTTTTTTCGAAAAAATCAAAAATATCGATTTTATTTATATAAATCGAATATTTTTTTAATATAAATAAGATTTTTTTATGATCAAAATAATCATATATCCTAATAACCTTGATGAAAGTGTAAGGAGTTTCCATATTCGAATAGTTCTCTAAATCATAGATTTTATTATACAAATAACAGTTAAATGAAAATAAACTGTTGAATTTTCCCGACGAAATTCTTCCAGCTGACAAGCATAGTTGGTCATGTCTTCCTCATTAGTTGGTTCAAATAATGGTATTAGTGTTGGATTTGGAATGTCGAGTAATTGATCAACTCCTTGGCCTTTTGGATAAAGCAATTTCCCTCGGAATGATGGAGCTGACCAGACACAAGCTTAATCTGTTCGACCTTTTTCTCTATCTTGATTTACACAGAAAATAAGCCCGCATGTATGTTTGCAATGCCCTTGTTCGCCATAGACAAAATTGCAATATGCAGAAAGCACGTTCTGGAACTTGTCAATAAAAAGTTTGAGGTGATAGGGGTCCTTGTGAACGGACATCTCCGGAACACAACGTCCAGACATTCGACACCGGGCTTCACGACTTCTGATTTCTTTCATTTGTAAGAGCTAACTAGCCAACTTTGGATAATGTTGATTTACTCAAAAAAAACCAAAAAAAACCGTGCAATAAACACTAGAGAACCCTGTGCCTTTTCCCCTTTTTCACTCATCCTTTATAAGGACACTAAAATTTGCAAAAAAAATTGTCCACCTTTTGAAAAATCATAACGACAATCAACAGTTTCTGGTATGCTGCTATTTTTTACTACAGGGGGAAAATTGAGAGTTCTAGCATTGTCTATTATATTGCAGGGTTGTAGAGTTCTGAAATTATATTCAAATTTTCATGTGCAACTATTTATTGAAATATTAATTTTTTTTTAAAATATTTAAATATAATAAAAAACAAAATTCCCTTAATTTAGAGGGGGCCACATCACCTCTAACCACTGCCTGAGGATACCCCTGATATGTCCTCCCCTCTTAGTATCATTTTGTTTAAGATGAGGGTTGAGAGCTTTAGCTACACACACTCACTGTTAAAAATGATTCCTTCTGAGACGAATAAATAGACAGAACTTAGTTTTATTACTATAAAAGTACATAAAGATTATTATTGCCTATGATTATAATATTGTTGAATTTTGTACATAAAAGAAAAAAAATGGTATAAAAAGAACACATTTCCAATTCATTAAAATTAAATGTAATTAATTTGTGTTGATTTTTCAAAAGTGTTTTTTTAAACTAAAAATATGTCATACAAATGGCACGTGTTTTAATATATAGGATCTTCTCTAAAATGCTAAAAATAGTCTATATTATAAAAGAGTAATCGGAATCGAGAATCGGAGAAATGGGGTTTCTCTGGAATCGGGAAGATAATATTTAATTTGCATTTCCGATTCTTATTTAGTACTTTTCTCAAAATAAATTTTTCAAAACTTCCATTATGAATTTTTGATTTTTGACCCCTAAAATTAATGAATTTTTGCTTTTTATTAGAAAATTTAATGTTTGAAATTGAATTTAATTTTCTTTAATATTTTTTCCATAAAATGTTATATTAAAATTAAATTTTGGAAATTTTTTATTTTTTTGTAAACAGCTGTGGATTTTGGAAACTTTTTTGAGAATACTCTTAAGTTTGAAATGTTTTTGTACAAAAAAACTTAATTTTTTGTGAATAGTTGTGAATTTTGAAAAAAAAAAAAATTATTTATCAAATTGGATATTTGAATTTTTTTATTTTCAAAAAATTTAATATTTGAATTTCTATTTTCTAAAAATGTAATATTTGAAATTTTATTTTTGAAATTAAAACAACATAATGATTTTTTTTTTCCTTTCATTCCAAAAAACAAAGGACTTAAATAAAATCATAATCTTGTGTACGCTTCTGCAATTTTTAACTATAATTTAAAATATTACATGCTCGGGAGTTATTCTCTTGAACTTGATGTGTGTATGTTCGCGCCCCGGTGATTTGTAGAGAAAGGAATATACTATATGTATATGGATTTCACCAAAAGATTCCTATGTTAGATGGAATAATTGTGATACTATAATATTTACTTATACTTAATCGGTGCAACTCCATCGAACCAATTAATGGAACATTAAGAAAAAAATATATATTAAAGAATCGGTATTGGAAATTTCTTTATAATCGTTCCATCACTACCCTATACATAATTCAAAACAAATTATGAATAAATTTTTGCATGAGATGTCTCATTTAAAGATATAAAAATAGGCAATAGTATTCCCTAATGATTTTTATTGACACATAAAAAACATTTATCAAAATATGTAAGTATAGTTGTAAAAAATATGACATTGAACGAGTGCGATACATTTTGTAGTTGCAACTAAATTCGTATTTAATATTTCTATAACTGTTGTCATTATTATTACTTTTAGAAAAAATAATATCTTAGTAAAAAGTAATCGTATACTTATATGTTATAGAATTATAAAATATAAGTGCAAGTTCTTGTTGGTCTTGAAGTAGAATTGAGGATCCACCTCATAGTAATTATTTCTTAGATAAATCCTCGCTAAACAGGGAGTGGGATTTGTGAAAATTTAAAAAAATAATATTTGCTTTTTACTAGAAAGTTTAATAGTTGAAATTAGATAAAAATTTTCTGCTTTTTTTTTGCAAAAAGTTTTATTTTTCTTACAAAAAATTTAATTTTTCCAATTTTTTTGTGAACAGTTGTAGATTTTTCAAATGTAATTTTTGAAATTTTTTCCCCAAAAATTTAATTTTAGTGAACAGCTATAAATTTTTGGAATAGTTAAAAAAAATTTTTTTTATTAAAATTTTATTTTTGGATTTTTGTTAAAAAAACCAAAAATTAAAGCCCCCCAAATTATAATACTGCTACGCCCCTCTATTTCCTTCATCTCAAAGCTTCTCACAGTTTATCTAATCAATGTAACGTCATAGGAGCTAATAAACTGCTCTCTTCCCAAACATTCCTCAAATTGTCAGGGTTACCATAATAATTGTAGATTGATTTTTTTTAACATAACTACATGGCATATTATTTACAATTGCATTCTACGCTTTGAATTTTAAACTTCAACATGATATAATTTATTCATTACCAATAGAACTTCAACAAAATGAATATTATTAATAGATGTGTGTTTGACCTCTGTTAATCATTAATGTAGCCACCCTTAGCGGCAATGATAGCTTCCAGGTGGCGGCAGAAGGCCTAGCACCCCCTGCAGATGTAGTCCTCTGTCCCAGTTCTGACTGATAGTGGCTTTCGAGGGCCTTGGTGTTTGGATTACCGACATTGTGGGCCTTCCCCTCAATATGTACCCAAAAGGCATAGTCAAGAGGGTTGGCATCAAGCTAATAGGTGGGCTAAAAGTATCAAAAAGAGTTCAAAAGAAACTCAAAAGTGTCTTACAACGGAGGACATAAGTTTCTTTGTTCACTTTTGATAGTTCTCTGGACAATCTGATGTGAAACCCCGAGATCTCTTTTCCATGTGCCCTCATGCTCTGGCTGTTTTCTGTAATTCCTCCAGATCTAGTTTGACCATTTTGGCAGAGCCCTTATTCCTCCCCAACGTTTTGGAATTGCTAACAGCGTAGATGGTAGTCTTGGAGACACTCAACCACTAGGAATGTTCAAATGGAAAGTCGTCAATCAGGGTCAAATGTGATTTTTCGACTTGTACGTGAGCTAAACTTTTTATGCTTTAATATATCAAACATGAATTAATTTCAATCACTTGACCTTAATTAATTATTGAATTGTAAGTGTTATGATTTCAATGAACAACGCGGTATATACAGATTATCTGCACTTTTTTACACTCCGGTTCTTTCAACAATAAAGCAATTTGTTATGCTCAATCATATGTACATAGAAAAATTTCATAAGGAGGAAATTAAAGGATATATTTTATATGGTGTCTCCTCTCGAAGGACCAAGAACTCACAAGAAGAGAAGTCGATAAACCCATCTCTTAGTAACTATAAGTCGTTTATAGCTCGGATTATTACTGAATACTGGATGAATAGTCTAACTGATATAAAAAGCATATTAATGAATGAAATTATTTATTAAGGTATGTTTGTTTATTTTATTACATTGTTGTAGTTTAAATTGTTTGTTTTTTCCATAATCGTTTTCTTAATTTTTGTTATGGATAATAAGGTTGTATTAGAGGATATTAATTTTATGCTATAATGTTTAGTTATGTTTTTATACGAACGCAAATATTCTTTAAATGAAAGCTTGCTGAAGAAGCTTGGAGAACAAAAAATAATTGATTGTTTTCACTGTGAGGATGCTTCAATAGGCAGGCTCGAACTGCGAACTAAAAGTTGTTTCAAAATCATTACAGCCCACCAATAAACAAATAAATGAGAAAGAGAAAATAGGTTTAAAGAAGACAAGCAATTAATCCATCAAGGATTGAGTCTCAATGGACAATACGAATGAATCAATTGTTGGGATCGAATGTTTTAGATCTCATATTTCCAGGTCAAGTCTTGTTCAAGTCCTGATCGATACTCCTCTATCCTGAGGTCGTCTCTGACTCTATAATTCTCGAATTGTGTTAACAGTGGAGAAGTTGGGCGGGTCGTACTTTCATTTTTTTGGAAAATCAAAAATGAGGGATGTTTTTTTTAATTATTTTTGCTTAGAAAATTCAAAATGAAGTTTTTTTAGAATTATTAAGCAATTCTGAGCAACCTCAGTTATGGTATGAAAGTATGTTTAATTGTATCATTTAGATATAATTGAATAATATAAATTCATATTTTCTGTTCAAAACGTAAAAATTCAAAAGTTAAATAATTGTTCTATATGTGAATCCAAAGTTATTAATTTATTCTGATTTGTTTTAAAATTGAAGCTATTTACACAGTTATTACCTGTTTATCTTAGAAAAAATATATAAATACAACTTATTTTTAGATTTATCATGCAAAAATACTCGCCTCATTTATGATTTTTGAAAAAATGAAAAGTACTTAATGGCGTATTCTATTAGATATATATTTATTATTTTTCTTGGCAAATCTCCGTTGACAAAGTGCTCTTTAGTAAAGTAGTCATTTGGGACTGTATCCGTTCGGCAAATCGTCTGTTTGGGGGAATGACATCCGGAAAAGTGGCTTTCGGCAATAAAATTTTTGTCAAAGTGTACTAGAACCATCATATATAGAGAAGAAATACTATCTGGGATTTTTTTATTCAAATGCAATTTTCTCTCCAACCAGTTATCAGATTAAAAAAATAAAACCAGATTCTGAAAACTTGATAGATTTTGATTTATTTTATTTAATAAAATTATCTACGGCCTCAGGTACAGTCTCTACATTTACGAGGACGAAAGTGCAAGCAGGCTTTTGCCACTTGGTCCATTGGAAAATCCTGGAATTCCTTCTTGATCCGACTGATAAGTTCGTCTTTGGTGTTGCATTAGGTTCTGTTAGTTTTGTCGTTCGATCGTGCCCCACATATAAAAACCCATTGAATTCAGATCTGGTGAGTTTAGTGGGCCAAAAGTCCGGCAAGATGAGGTCATCAAAATTGTCTTTGAGCAATTTGATACTTTTTTTTAAGGTCTAACTAGGAGCCAAGTCCTTTATAGGCCTCCAATTCCCTCTTAATCTTGCAAACGAACGTCTCACTAAGTTCCAAAGTTCGAACAATTGTTATGTTGTCGCTCACGAGGTGGATTATAAGGAGGGCTGCGTGCCTTTTCTAAGTATTTGGTACAACACATTCGTCAATTGATTAAAATATTTTCCAACTGGCGCAAACTTAAACAATCTATATAACAACAAAGAATCAGATACTTTAGTGCGCGCGTTTGCACAAGAGAGCGCTCCAAAGTGGCGGCATAAAAGTTTGGGCACCTTGTATATATTTATAATATATGAAATAACAATGTATTCATTTAAATAATATATCGCAGGCGTTTTGCATGTAGCATTGAGCGTGTATAGAAGTTACAATGTATATAGGGCTCCCTGGTGTATATATTATAGATATTTTTGATCTAAGAAAAAAACAATATAGTTATATTTATGAAATGTATCAGTTGATTTGCATGCAGCATCGAGTGTTTGTAGCTACGGCTCATCCAGGTAGCCTTCTAGAGACTAAAGTACTCTCTGACTCATCACATGATATTCTTTTTATCTGAAACCGTTATTATTATTATTTCATGTTTGAGGATAGAATATCTAAGTGTTGAGTAACTATGCGTGTGAGTGTACGTATTAAAAACAGGGAGTAAGACGGAGGATTTCTGTTATAGTTATTTTACTTATTATTAAAGCAAAAATGGTCTTTTAATCGACCCCTAGTTACTCCGGGCAATGCTCGGTGCTACCGATAATATCAAAGTTGGCAACATATATTTTTCTTCTGATTTACATTCACGAGGATAAATAACTTATTACTAAAAATGTGAAAGTTATATATGAAATGTCATAAATTTTTTATAAAATTGATGTTGGTAATCTGCAAGATATCAATGCTAATTATTAATAATTTCTCCCTATTTTGATAATTCAAACATATAAGCAAGCAAGGAGCACTATAGTTCATTTATTGATCTTTTTCAGTTGATATGCTGTCTATCCAAGTTGATAACGTATATTTTTCACATCCTTACTTATTACTCAAATAAGTAATATAACCGACACTTATCCTTGCACGCTTACAAACGTGCACATTTTCACATCTTTAATAACACAGCTCTTATACGGAAATGATATTATCAAGGATATGTTCTGCAACAATTAGGATATTCCAAACTCAATTTGTTAGTTATAATTACCCATTTTTACTATACCTAAAAGATAAGACAATACAAGTAATAAAAATATGACTTCTTTGAAATCTTAATGATCAATACAACCATTTCATACTTGGGGCAGAGGGGTTAATTCATGAAAATGAGCAAATTAAATTTTAATACAACTTTTTTGGATGAAAAATGATCATTAAGCACACTGAGAAAAAAAAAAAGGGCTACAATTTGTTTTTCTTCAAAAAGAAGATTAGGGATTGTTTTCTTATATACATAAGACTTGAAAAAAGAAACTTTAATGAAGCATTTGAAATTCAACAAAATAACTTTAAAACTCAAACTTTCAAAGTTTAGAAAAGGAACATTCAAATTGAATCTTCTGAATCCCTGTACAAATAGAGAATCTTGTTGAAAAAGTCATTTTCAAATGACTATGGGAGTGAAAAACGCCCTGTGACGACTGAAACTTTAGAAACATAATTTTTTTTATTAAAAAAATACAACAAAAGATAACAAAAAAAAAAATTTGCATACCTTTGTACACGCAGTAAAATAAGAATTCAGAAGAAGTTGACCCTTATGTGAACTTTGACCTTTTATTTGACCTTAAAACTATACTTTATAAACTTAAAATGTTATATAACTATTGCTTTAACCATAAAAAGGCTATAATAACCAAGACGTTCGAAAGTTTTCTTCTCAATACTTTGACAATATATTTTTAAAAAAATACGCATTTATGGGTGAAAAAGTAATTTTTTTTTGGGGGGGGGGATTGTGTTTGATGGCCAGATTTTTTTTCTTCAGATTGCTTAAAAGATCATTTTGCATCTGCAAAGTTGGGCTAAAGTTTAATTTGATTTTAACCCCCCCCCCTCCTCCCTACTTATACCTATATGCGTACAAAGTTATTTTTTTAACTTTTAAGTTATAAAAAACTGTCATATCTATAGGTATAAGAAAGCATTTACCGACTGAATATATCAGAAGTTTCAGCAGGATTAATTTTTTTTTTGTGAGGGGGGGGGGAGGTAGGTTAATTTTTTTTTTTTTTTCCAATAATAAATTTTTTGAACAAAATTCTAATATTTTAAAAATCCACAGCTATTCACAAAATATTAAATTTTTTCGAAAAAACTTTGGAAAATCATATTAAATTTTCTAGTAAAAACAAAAATCCCACCAGCCCAACTTCTGTGGACGCCTTTGTTTATCAACACAATATATTATCCCATTTTCTAGGAAAAAAGTTCATAAACTTACCTGGAACAACGTACCTCAATGGACCTCACAGTTGGGAAAAATTACTCTCTTGAAATGTGTTTGTTCCTAAAGAAGGAAATATACTTTATACATATGGACTTCAAAGACAATTCCTGGTTTAAATGTGACGTTTTCTTATTCTTTACCAGTGCAGCTCTATCTGAAAAATTAAAGGATCATAAAATAAAAAAATGTAAATTTTTTTTTTTTTTGATTTTCTGAATACTTTTTCAATTTTTTTCATTTTTGTATCTTTTTTTCATTAAAAATCAATTTTCAATTATTAAGAAGAATTGCCACAAAACGATGCATTTTTGATAAAAATAATAAAAAAACCTTCCTTTCTTCAAAAAATATTTTCAATTTACGGAACATTTCAGCCCATAATTTTTGGAATATTTGAAAAAATGAACCAGTTATCGAGGGTTCTTTTTTTTATTACAAGTACAAAAAAAAAATATTGGCAAAATTGTGTTTCTCATTGCAATGCCAATAAATGCTATTTACTACTTATTTTGAAAAAAATGTGGAAAAAAGTTTTTGCATTTTTTTTTGCAAATTTTGATTTGGCAATTTTTTGACAAAAATTAAAAATGTACTCCTCATCTATAATTTTTTTGATGCATATATGTAGGTAGATTATTAGAAGTTTATAATATGTTTTCTTTAAATTCATAATAATACATATTGAATGCCAATGTGATTTCCCCCACCCTCCTTAGCCAAAGCAATGCCGGGTAATCCTTTGGTAGTACAATATAATACGAACATATTGTTTTTGTACTTGGTCATAGAATTTATTATGTAATATACCAGAAAAAAGTTAAAAAGAGGAAAACTACTCTCAATGACGTCACAAAGGATTAATTTAAATTTTTCTTTAAGAACCGAAAAGAGACCACTGGTCTCTTGTCCTAAATAAGGATTGACGTAATGTTTGCTTGGCACTTAAATTCTAACAAATAATTTTGAAACAAAAAAAATAAGAATCACTGCTCACGAGCCAAATACTTTTTGTAAAATAAAAAATCAATTATTATTTTGCTATATATGTCACTTTATACTTGAAAAGATGAAAAATCAAGGAGTCATTAATCCCTTAGTAAAACTTTAAAAAAAAAAGAATGATTTTTCACGTCACATTGTTTTTTTCTCAAATGAGAGTGAATTCAAAAGAAATATAAAAGCATGATTGAAATTAAATAACATCATTATACCTATATTTGATATTTTTTCAGACTAAAAAAATGTTTCAAACCACAAAATTGTATAAGAATAATAAATTATACATATAAATATAAAATGCTTACAAATTTGAATTAAAACGAAAAAAGTATAGTTTCAAAGTTTTGGTTTCTTTATATAGACCAAGAATGAAGCAAATATGTATTTATATAGTTTAAACATTCCTTTCTAAAAACAAACAAACAAACAAGATTATTATACATCAAAGTCTTATTCTAGTCTTATTTCTTGAACAAATTACACATCTGAGTCCAATAAGGACTAACGATTATATCTCTGTAATTAATCATTAAGGTTATCCTACATCATTTATGAGTACACATGAATGTTCTATCAGGGTTTGAATATTTTTGAATGTAGCAGGAGAGTAGGTTTACTACGGAGAAGTTAAATAATAATAACAACAGCTGAGGAAAATAAAATTGATTCTTTAGTTTGTCAATTAAAAAAAACAAAAAAAAACTGGGCGAAATAAAGAATACACGAGATTTGCATTAGTATACATGGTACTGGTTTATGTTTTAGGTTGATCAATGATCATATTTTGACTTTAAAAAAAAGTTATTATATTTTGAACATTTATAAATTTAAGAATTATCGATTGTTTTTCTTACAAATATTTTGGATATTTTTTTTTTGTTTAAAAAAGTAATCATTTGGATAAAAGTCTTTGTTTAGTTAAAATTTTATTTTCTGTTTAAGTCAAATTTAACAAGGTGTCAATTGTTCGTCTTACGTTCCGTTTATTAATTAGTTTATTTGTCCGGGTTAAAAATAATGATCATTAATTAATAAAAAATATGATGTACTCTATAAAAAAAAAAAAAGATTAATTAATTCCTCTATATGACAAGGAAATTATATATTTATAAAATAAATTATGTAGAAATGGAAAAGAAAGTAAGAACAACATTTATCAAATATTATTTTACCACGTGCAGCGAAAAAATCTTTACACTTCGTTTTTGCAACATTAATCAAGGTTTTTGTGAATGGGGTAAAATTGTTTTGGTCAAATACTAAAATTGATAAAAAATGAAATATACAAAAAAAACCAAAAGAACTAGATCTTCCAAAGTGTCTTAGAAGCCGAGAAAATGCCATTTGAAGGTGACCAACGAATTTTGGTCCGCGCACTTTTAGACGCTGTCATGGAACCAAGGGAGGAGAAGTAGTTACCATGGGTCCGAACCAACTACTCAGACATGAACGTGGTGTTCCAGCAGGATGGTGTGCCTACACGCACGTCCAAAAAGAAAATGTGACTCCCCTACTCACCAGATGCCTACCCATTGGACTCCACTTTTTGGGTGCATGTTGAGTCCAAGGCCTGCACTGTCCATTACCCAAATATTAACAACCTTAAAGACACCGTCAACGTGCTCTGGGATGTCATGTATTAGGACTACATCCACAAAGGGTCCAAGGCCTTCCATGGCCGCCTGGAAGCCATCATTGCTGCTAAGGGTAGCCAAGACAATATATTAAGTATTTTTATTTTATTTACATACCCAATTATAACTTATTGCTGAAATACATCTTGATGAAGTTCTAGATTGAAAGTCTAAAGATTATTAGCTGCATCTGATATATTGTATTCAGTGTCATTTCATGAAAAATTTATAATTAAAAAAATCATCCGACTGGAATAAAATTTGCTTTGTCAAATAACCTATTATTGGACAACTCAAAAATCTAACTTCAGATCTATAACTCTTAGTTTTGAGCTCTTTTCTATGATGACTTTCATTAAAAATCGTTTTGACGACCCTTGCGTTTTGGAGTGTGTTTTGTAAGCCACTCATCCGATAAATGCATCTAATACATCATGAGATAGCTATTGAGCTATGCAACAAATTATTTCCACAAATGTTTACATTCTGTTATGAAAAAGTATGACCATATTTTTTTACCTTAAATGTTTCAAATATCATGTCATTTGATTTCCATGAAAACATTGTCAGAATAAGATTAAATCAATGTCTCGATTTAGTAAAAAAGGTACGAGTGGTAGGTACATGGGCTTGGTAGATATGAGAGGCTTAATTTTTTTTCATATCTACTATGATTTAATATTAAAGTTGTACTAGGACGTACACGTAATATATATATTTTTTATTTCGAATTATTTTATTAATGCTTTAAATAACTCCAGAATTGAGTCAAACTTGTCGATAGATAACATCATAATTAGTCCTTTTTTCAACCATAACGAAGATACATACTAAGCCAAACTCGCTAATTCTCTTCCTAATTCCCTTTTTTAATTCGTATTCAATATATGTTCGTTCCCCCTTTTTTCCATTTGTAAAATAATTCATTTTTTTGGATTTTAATTTTTTTTTGGTGGATTTTCGAATTAACAACCTATAGAATTAAAAAAACTTTGAGACACGGGAAATCGATCTTGTTTTATGAAAAAAAATCAACTTATTAGAGGATCATCACGGAGGCCGGGAACTTTGTGGTGAAGACCGCAGGGACCTCTTTCCCTCCTTGGCAAGCCACCTGTAATTCTGGACGTTGTAGCTTCTGTCGACAGTCCAGTTCTTCTCGTCGGAGAAGAAGATGATTCTTCCTCCATGGCTCTTCAGGTCATTGAGGAGACGCTTACCGTTGGTGAGCCTGGTGGCCTTCATGGATGCCGTGACGATGTGTTGTTTGGCCATTCGGTATGACCTGTATCCGAGGTTCTCATTCATAACCTTAGAGACCAGCTGCTTGCTCACTCCACGGTTCTTGGCCAACCTGGACAAGGAAGTCCCCAGCAAGCCTTGATGGACTTCCGGAGGCCTTCAAGGAAGCGGGGAGTGTGGATTAGGTCACTTCCCATGTTGTGGGCTTGCGGCAGACCTTCCCCTCAACCTCCCAGGCATTGAAGATCCGATACACCATGGTCTTTGGGTAATTAAGAAGCTTGTAGATAGCAGAGGGTTTATGTCCCGCGCGACCCAATTCGAGGATGGCGTCTCTCCTTGTTTGTTCCATGATGACTATTGTTTGTTGTCAAACAATTGTGGTGGAAGTTATAGTGTATTGTTCACGCAACCTTTTATATTAGTATGATTTAACCCCGAATATCCACATTATGGATCTGGATGAAATTTAAAGTAGTTCCAATTTATCGTGGACACCCTGTAATATACAACTATAATATTATATTATTGTAGATGTCCCCTGATAAAAATGCAAAGGGTGTTTATTTCACAAACGAAGATGGATACAGATTCCTGGGCTCTGGAGAGCAAGTTTGTTTTTTTCTCTATAATTTGATACATTCCCCATGTCTAAAAGTGTTTTTTTGCGCAAACGGAAATGAGGAGAAAGTGTATATAAACTCGGTTATAGAAGACTTTTAATCATCAAATTATTCTGCATAAATTGTCCGCCCAAGAACTCAAATAATATTTCAAAAACGTTCAATCTTGTCGTTATTTAGGGATGTTAGAGTCACATATGGATAATGATGAAACTGCATAATATTAATAAATATGATGTCTCTAAAATTTTGCACTTTTTCACGGATCGATAACAGGGACAGAAGCGATTATAGATCTTTTATGAAGGATCGATAAAAAATATATATGTTTTTGAAAAATCTAAAAGAATGATAAATTTACTACTTAACATATCCCTCTAGCTCGATGTTTAACAGACAATGATAACGCTGTATGTTTTTTTATTTATTGTATGTAATTATGCATGGATATACTATGCACATTTTACAACGTTTTTTAAGGCAATAAAATCTAATTGGGATATGAAAAAATATATGGGATTCCTGGGTTAGTTTTTTACATTGTACCTCATACCATTCAGGTGGTTCTTTGAAATCTGTCTTGGTTTCAAGAATAATCTGGATACCAATTGTGGAAGACCTTCAAAATATTGGTCTTATTGTTAAGGTCCAGTCTTAAATAACTAGCCTACAAAAATTATTTCTAATTTTCTAAGTAAGGACGATTTTTTTACTAAAGGACTCAAGAGAAAAAACGAACAGATATAAAATCTACAACAACATAAAAAATATTTGGGAATGAAAAAAGGTACAGCTATTGCACGGATTGATATGTAGTTATTATTTTCTCATGATTCATGATTTAAAATGGTTATTTTGTATAAAATAGTTGTTAATCTTTATTATAGAATTCAATCAAAAATTTCATTTAAAAAGAATAAATGTAAAGTTAAAAAAGAACGGAATTTACTTTTTAAATACTAAATACTTTAGGGAATTTTACACAATAAGCTTAATAATATATTTATGAAATATTATGTGTAAATACTTAATTATAGTGAAATGTGGCCAATAATCAAAAGCTTTGTTGCACATTTTCAAGCATACTTGAACTTTAACTATCCCGAACATTGTTCCTCATTCCTCCTTTTCTGTTTGTTTCTTTTGAGAAAGTTTTGCGGGCATATTAGCACAAACTTGATAATATTTTTGAATAACTTTTGTTTAATATTAAAACTATTGGTTAGGGATATATTTGTTCTATTTTTTTCAATTAGATTCTACAGGATTTTGGTTATATAAAATTTTTGAGTTCTAGTAAGGGTGCGACATCGGTAGTCGGTTGTAAAGAATATCTTTACGACAACTTCCTTGATACAGCGGCATAAAGATGGCCGGAATAATATTTTAGATGAAGGAGTTTTGAATATGGGCTAATATCGCTAGTGTACAAAATAACAAAACTAAGAGAGTCTGAACACATATGTCTATTGTTATTTTGAGATATAACCAGCAATATAATGTAAGATATCAGGTAGTTTGGTCAGACAACACTGTATCTTCTTGTAGATGAGGAGTTAGTTCTTGAAGAAAAGATCCATTATCCTCTTCCTTTGATTTATTTTTTACTCTCTTAAGTCACTTAAAAAAATCGGTAGGATATTCCAATTCGCCGTCATCATATTGATTATTGGAAGATCCCTTTCTTTCATGAATTAATTATTCCAAGATTATTTTGAGCCTGTAATGATGTAGGAGTTGGGCTCTTGAATCAAATAAGGCTGAATAAATTTTCCACGGCATCTTGAGTAAATCTTTGAGCAATGAGTATGGATAATTTTTACTTGAAGTTGATCTATTATTACAATACACTGCACTACACGGCACTATTATGAAAAATATATTGTATTTAATAAGTATTGGCTAATTAAGACCAATAATGAAACTAAGCCCCCACAAAGTAAAACATAAATAACTTTCAAGACCTTGAAATAGACCTTATGGCAGCTGACAAATTTAAGCCAATCAGCAAAGAGAAGAAAAATCCTTGCTCTTCTTCTACTGTGTGCCCACTCGTTCTCTTGAGTGCTTTATTTTTGCTAAAGGACTCAAGAGAACGAGCGGACACTCTGTAGAAGAAGAAGATTTTTTTTTCGTTGTTGATTGGTTTAAATTTATCATCTATCATCATTCCTAAATAACAGATCTTGGAAGGGTTTTATTTGCTATTTTGTGGGCGTAATTTAATTATTTGTTATAATTAGCCAATAATTCCAATATATTTTTATAATGGTAATGTCAAATCTGCAGTGCAATGTATTGTATATATAGATTTTTTACAGCCTACGGCTTTTCGTCCATGTAAATGTTTACTTTTCCAAAGGACATAAATAGAAGGAAGTTGTTGATGAATCCCATCAAACGTGCGAATTGGACTTTTGGAATTAGGTATTATTTTTGTCTTTATAGATTGTGAATATTTAATACATATATGATGATATCTAGATGGTCCTTTTATATTTATTTTTGTGTATTGAAACCCATTTCAACTTATGGATTTAGCCTATATTTTTTTCATTAAGTTAGAATTGCAAGTATTTATTTTTGAATCCTAGGGTTATGATAATATTAACAAAACTGAGGGAGAGTGATTTCTTGGTTATTTTTGTTTTCCACACTGTGCATCAGAGATGGGGTCAAGTACAATGGTATTTGCAATTAAGTGTCCTTACTTTTGGTAGAAAAATATTGCATTTATTTTGTTTAAAATGTTTGTAAATCAATAAATATTTTCATCAATTGTAATAATATGTAATTTTAAGTTATAAATAAGAACTTTATTTATGTTTTTGCTCTTGATTTTTTGTCTGTCCACTCTTTCCCCTGAGTCCTTTAGTTTTTGACTAAAGAGACTTTGAAAGAAAGCAAACAAAACGGTTAAAATACTCATGAAAGAAAAAAAAACATGCTCCCTTATTCACAAAACCTTGATCACAAAGTTTCTAGTGATGGGATTTTTTTTGGTGGTGCAAGGAGAATAAAACTGTAATATTTCTCTATAAAAATCAACTCCCCAACAATGCCACGAATCAAAGGATGAACAGAGCGAAGTAGACAATTATAAACTTATCAGAATTCATACTGACATTTTTTTTTTTTCCATTGGTATGTTTGTAAGAGTTTCTTAAGTTTTGTCCAGAACAAAAGTAAATACCGGTTCTGGCGACGAAATAGACGCGATAACAAAACAATTGACAGCTAATGATTTCCTTCATCCACTCAATTCAAACAATTTCCTTCCGTCTCAATAACCTTCCCAAAGGTAGGATATGCCTTCTTCACGCGGCTTATGTCCCTTTGGCAAGGGATGAAGTTTATCAGAGAGGCCGTAGTTGTCTGTAGACGTTTATTAGTTTGAAATTTAAGTTAGGTCTTCACACAATAGTCCATCAGAGTCAGATCCGGACTACTAGGCGGCCATTTATCCTTTTCAAATATGGGGTTACTAACACTTTGATCACTCCTTGAGGATCCTTTCTGTCCTTTAAGATATTTGCTAGCATCTGTATAGTTCTCAAGGGATCAGATATGAGCTCAAATACATCTTTGTTGGATATGTTGCCTTTCTTGGTTGCCAAGATCATTATCACGGCGAATCTGCATTATTGATCATCGAATTATTTTATCTCTTCATATACTTGTTCCATCGTGACAAACTAAATATTCCTATTTAGTAAAGAACCTACAATTTTTAAAGGAAAATCACAGGCGTCGGCAATGAGGAAACAATCAAAAAATATTTGTCCAAAATATGAATTCTAACCCCCAAAATACAAAATAGGAAACCTGCAAACAGCTTTTTCTGTTTTTCTTTTCTGACTGCTTAATACAAGTTTTACTGTATGTGAAAGGAGGAGGTCAAAGATGTCCTACACAATATATCTACAGACATTTTGAAGGTTTTTTCCCTCCATATTAAAAATTATTATTATTATTTATGAACTTTTAGTCTTTAGGTATTGCGTGTAACACGCAAAGAAAGTAGGGAAACGAAAAGGAAAGCATTAATCAAAAAATAATAATAAAAAAAGCCACTTAAATAATTACTTCAGTTCCTAGATGATCCTTGAAGATAAATGAAGCAGACTTCATAAGCACAGCTATGTGTGTTATGCAGTTGTTGACGAATTTGCTTCAAAATATAATTGTTGCTTTGTGTGCACTGTGAAGTAGTTGGCTTTACTTTATTTCATATATTATAGGAATAACTTGTTGCAAATCCATGTTACGTCCATTGCAACAAATTATTTTTTAAAGAGTAATGTTCTAATAAATAAATATCAAAAAATACGGGTGGATATTTACTATAATATGAGGCCTGTAGTATTTTATAAGCTTGTACACTCATGAAGATCTTCTATCGGATTGGGATTCTATGGGATTATTTTCCTTCTTTTTGAGCCACTCCTTTTTCCACAACTCATTTTCAGTGCTCGTCCTTGAGGAAAGGAGGTTGACACTCAAGATTTCCCCGATGCTTCAGAGTATTCGTTTCTCCTAAGCAGAAACACATCCCTAAAGCATAATGTCCCCCCTCCATGCTTGATGTTGAGATTATGTTCTTGTGGTTAGACTCTGCATTTTTCTTCTTCCAAACACAGGGAGTTGAGTTGATAGAAAAAGATTGCAGGATTAATAATATGATTACGTTAAAGTATGCTTCTGTGATATCCAGGGCTCCAGAGTCAGATACAGTACCTTTTTTGGCGGAATCGGAGCCAGGAGTCGAACAATTTGATGTCATTCCTACTCCGGTTACAAAAATGACAATAATTTACATAAATAAAACTTATCTATAGTCTAAGGTTCTTATTCAGTTCTTTGTAAAGTGGTTTTTTTCTAAATGGTTATAAATTATAGATATTAAGTACTATTAATTTTTGAAGCTTGAAAGTTATTTAACTTATAAGTTTACTTCACAAATTTCAAACGTACTCAAGAGTCCATACAATCACAATTCCCAAACATTTCAAAAATCTAAAATATTATGTTACTTAGAACGTACCCACTAGTCATGCAAGTTGATTACTTAGTCTTGTGAATAGTCAACGTCATCAGAGTAAAGAGTAACGTTGCAGTGAGAGATTATTTCTATTGTCATTCCTCGGTTACAAGCCCGTAGATTATGTTGAGAAACTTAGGAATGTATTAGTAATAGATAGATTTTGATTCATTTTATCTGTTGTTCATCTTATTAAATATCTTATAATCTCAATATTTTCTTAATACCTGGCACAATTATTTACTACATATAACTAATAACTACCTATGTCTATAAATTAAATCTATATTGATAGTCTCTAGACTCAATTGACTCAATAATACTTATATAGCCTATAAAACATATATTTAATAAATAATAATGTGTGTCCGAGTCGTGGAGTGGGTAATATTCAAAATACTGGAGTTGTGACTCTGGTTATATCACCCGCATGCTCATGATTGCTCAAAATCCCAACTTGAGCAAGTACAGTTGAGGAAATAAGTGTTTTTACCTTTTTGATTATGTAAATTTACCCACTGATAAGAATTTTATATGGGATTAAGGTGCAGAGACTAGGTGGGTCACTCAATGACCTTAATTTGCTTTTTTTCTGCCACTCATTCGTTGCCAGAGGCGCTTATTTTGTGTCATTGTCATGCTGGAAGACTCATTACAGACCCATTTGCAGTGCCCTGCACTAAGGGAAGGAGGTTTTATCCCGAGATTTCATGGAGGACACCCGGCCCATCATCCCTTCGATGTCGTAAAATTGGTGTTTCCCTTAGCAGGGAAACACACCCAAATAATAATATTTCCACCTCAAACCTTGCCGATGGGGCTGATGTTCTTGGAATTATAGTCTCCATTTTTCAAATACTTTATTTGTTCATATAATGTTCCTCACTGTTCACATAAATCTACCATTAACATTATAGACCATTATTTTCTTTTTCAGTGGCAAACTTACAAAACTATGTTAGGGATCAAATACTTATTTTCTCCGTTGTATGTATACTGTATATAGTTATCTACATATAGATATGAGTGTTTGAAATACAAATTATTTATTCAAATAGCAATCCATATTGCATATATTAACCTTTCTTCCAATAGGAGAAAGCAACGCAGAATAAACACGTAATTACTCAATTAAAAAAAGGAGTGGGCCTAATTGACACACTTCAATTTGCTTCAGCACTTTTGTGGAATGACCACCAATCAATGCTTCATTAGCTACATATCTTTTAGGGTGATGAGTACACCATCAAATCCTGAGCTGTGATTAATTTACTGAATTTATTACTTCGCACGTAGTCAACTTTATTGTATCACGCAACTTTACCTTTAAAGAGAAATAGAAAAAAGTTTCTAAATCAGTTTGTAGTTGGCCAATTCTTCCAAGCTATGGAATTATTATTCAATTAATGTTGTTAATTGTTTTAGCTTAACGAAAGTGAATTTCAATTCAACCAATGAACATTCAGAACACTCATTGATGTAAACTAAGCAGAAGAATTGACAGCTGACAACAAAAACACTGTTTTTCATGTTCAATAACTTTCTTCTGAAATTCAAGTATACATTAACATTAAAAAAAATACAAAAATTTAGATTTAAAAAAAAAACTTAACAAAAATGAAACAAATTATATTTCAAAATATTAAATTTTTTGAAAAAAAATTAACAAAAAATTTCAAAAATTAAATTTCAAAATATTAATTATTTTTAAAAAGATTCAAATATTAAATGTTGTAGTAACAAATTTTAAAATTCGAAGCTATTCACAAAAATAGAATTTTTGGGAAAAAAATTAATAAATCCGCAACTATTCACAAAAAATTAAATTTGTTGAAAAAAATTTTGAAATAAAATTTCAAATATTGAATTTTTTTGGAGAATAAATTCTAAAATTACATTTTTTGTAAATAATTAACAAAAAATTTCAAAAATTAAATTATGCATTAAATTTTTTGAAAAAAAAAAATCAAATATTAAATTGTTAGAAAAAAATATTCAGAAATCCGTAGCTATTCATTTTTTGAAAATAATATTGATATACCCACAGCTATTCACAAAAAATAAAAAAACAAAAGTTCATAATTTGGGGGGAGGGATCTACAGTCCCTCCAGCCCACCCCTTGGGGACACCCCTGGTATAGTATTATCCAAAATCAAGCTTCCAAGACTTATTATCACTTCTAAAAGCAGAGTAATATGTCAAAAATGGAAAAGTCTGCCAATTAGCACTAATCTTTTCCACAATTCGTCATTTCCTCCATCTAATGGACTATTTAATAGGATTACTGGACTTCATTTAACTTTAGAGTAGTAGTTCCCAACATTTCTTCTGCTGTGATCCCTTGATAACATTTAGTAAGTTGCAATAGACCCCATGGAAACCCAATTAGTTGAGGTGATTCGCATTTACTGCATTTTTGGAGGTAAGTAGTGATGGTGTTATTAAACAAGGATATTTTATTCAATTTGTTAGCAAATTCAGCTCCAAACATAACTCAATCAATATCTTTGGTTGCTGACACATTAAAAAAAAACTAGAAGCAACTCCTCAGCAATTTCAGTGTGAAATTAACGGCTTTGGCGATTCTGAGAGCCACCAAAGATGAAGTTTTAATGGCTACCCTATTTTGCTGTTGGTATTTGCCACCAAAATCAAGTCTGTTTTTTTTTTTTTATATCATCAGCTTTGTTCTTAAAATATTGGACATCCGTGCTAACAAACAGGTTAGAATTTTTTAGGATCAAAATGGTCTTGCATTTTGGTGGGCTTCGTCGATTCGGCTGACATAATATATTTGCACATTATGGCTTTTCAATTCCTGCTTCAAACATAAAAGTAAATCAATATTTAAAAAATTCTTCACTATATATTATTTTCCTAATACTTGTCTCTCGATTCATCTTGGGTAATCTGAAATTTTAGAACATGTATTTTAGTTTAGTTGACTATTAAAATGATAAAATATTCATATTAACACAAGAAAAAGTAAGGAGATTTGGTATGATACAACAACTGTTTAGAAGGCCTTATGTGACCCAATGCAAATTATCAGGCGACCCACAGGCTGAGAACTTCTGGATTATAGAGTCACAATGTATTCACAATGTACGTAGGGAAATAGGGTTTTGAAATTGCCAACATAATTAGTATATTCTTTAAAAGGAGAGGGAGTCAAAGAAATATGTACCATGTAATGCTGTGGCGTTGGGACTATAGGGCTGGAAGGGCTGTTGCCCTCCCCCACTTTGGCAGAATTTTTATAATGATCGAACTAAAAAAATGAGCATGGCCTAAAAAATTATGATCACACAGTTAGAGAGAATTTATTCAACGGTTATTTATTTTTTTCTTAGTTTTTTTATTGTTCATAAAAACATACATTACATACTGAAATAATAATAATAATAAAAAAAAAGAAGGAATGCAAAGATAAAAATCATAAATAAACATTCTATTTCAAAACTATCCCCCTCAACTATAGCCCACCAACCCATTTGCATTCCTTTGAAATATATAACATTGAAAAATAATTTTCGCAAACGATTGTTCAGAATATGTAAAAGTTATAATCAATTTAAAATAAAAAAAAATTATTTGAATTTTCAAAAAGGCCAGAACGCCGTAAAACTTTTGTTCAGATTTTATCAGTTTCGAAAAAATTAAACTTTAACAAAATTTCCAAAAAGTTTTGTGCCTCTTAAAAAAAGTTATACAACATTCTGTCCAAATTGTTCAAAACAGCCATTCAGCACTGACCCCACTCCAAAAAAGAAACACCTGTCACTATTATATAACTTGCCACCCTCACTTGCAAATGTATTCTGACGCCGGTGATCAAATGTAATGATGGAGGAACCAAAAAATAAATGTCTACATTTACAGGCATACACATGTTGAGACTCCGTCCAAGACTGATTTGTTTTCTGTTTCGGTCTTTAGTTATTTTCTATTTTGCGGAATTGATCCATACTCACAGACCATAGTGCGAAATTTAATTTTTTTCCAATAGTGGATAACGGTCTTACTGAATTTTAAAGTTAAAGATTTTGAAGACCGATTTTTCCTTGAGGACCAATATTCTTTAACGGACCAAATTAGTTATGTTTTAAAAATCAAAAAAACCTAATAAATCGGTATATATTCTGTTTGATAACTTGTTACCAACAAGAATCTAACTTCACCAAAGTCTTTTCGAACCTTCTATTAAGAACTAAATATTATTTTGGCCAGTGCATCAGAACTTCCCAAAGCTTCAGGAGTGTTTGCAGATAGTCAATGTAAAGTTGTTGACAATAGTAGCAGGGGTACAGAGTGGGCTAAAGGGGTCCCATTCACCAGTAAAATATGGAGAATTTCTTTTGAGACCCAATACTTGACGCACTTAACTGTTAAAAAATTTAATATTTGAAATTCCCTTTTTTAACATTTTTTCAGTGAATAGCTATGGATTTCTGTACTTTCTTTGACAAATAAAAATTTTTTATTCAAAAGATTAATTTTTTTATTATTTTTTTCCAAAAAATTGAACTTTTTGTGAACAGATGTAGATTTTTAAATTTTTTTTTCCAAAATTTTATTTTCTCTGAATAGCTATAGATAATCGTAGATATTTTTTTTTGAATAAAACAATTTTTTTTAAACTTTTAAAAAAAAAAAATCCAATCTATTATTATAAATAATTTTTAAGAATTTCCAAGAATCAATTTGAAAAACTCTTTTTGAAATGTTTTTTCTCCCATTGAAAAATTTAATTTTTCGATAAGAAGACTGTACAACTTCTTCGAAATTTTTTCATTTTTGAGTTGTAATCATTTAAGAAGATTGTTGTTGAATGCTTTACTTTATCAAAAATGGCACAAAATCAGTTTGTAGTTCTCAACTATAAAACTTTTGTTCCAGGGTCGTTAAAAATTGTTCACAGTTTAACCAGAGAAAAATTTGGTTGTCACATATTTCTAATCAGTGTTCTTAACAGTTTTTGTTTTGGGATGACTAATTACTAAAAATGTAACTTTATTCCGAATTTTTTTCCTACAATTGGAGAACAGAATTTATTTTTTTTCTTGAAATACATAATAAATTTCTTCATTATAATAGAACTCCTATGGTTATCAGATAATTGAGCTTTTTTTTTAAAAAATTTCTATTTATTGGCGTGGCGTTATAAATACGCACAGAACCAGTTTTTATTTTAGACATATGCAGTGTAGTTTTTCCAATCCTATTTTTTATTTTACAAATGATTTTTTCCCTAAAACATTTTTTATTAATTGTTTGTTTTTTGAAATTTTTTCTTTCATAAAAATTGACACTGGCTTTTTGATTTAAATCAGGGACTAGGGAGGCCAGTCTGGGTAGATTTTTAAATCTTTTTGATCTTATACTCTGTATTTTTTTTTCCAAAATTTTATTTTCTCTGAATAGCTATAGATAACTTTTTTGATTTTTATTTTTTCAAAAATTCTATTATTATAAATAATTTTTAAGAATTGCAGTGTATTTTTGAAATGTTTTTTCTAAAAATTTAATTTTTGAAATTTTTTTCCAAAAAATTGACATTTTTGTGAACAGCTGTAGATTTTTAAATTTTTTTTCCAAAATTTTATTTTCTCTGAATAGCTATAGATAATTGATTTTTTTTTCAAAAAAATTATATTATTATAAATAATTTTTAAGAACTGCAGTGTATTTTTAAAATGTTTTTTCTAAAAATTTAATATTTTAAATTTTTTTTTTGAAATCTTTTAATTTAAGCTCCCCTTTCAAATATAATCCTACAAAAACCCCTGAATAATGATGATAAAGCCATGAAAAATTATTTTTTTAATGTGCATAGAATTTACATATACTATGTATCACCAATAGGTAAGCTCATGATATATCCTAATAACCCCCCTTCATCTATCACTTAAGATCATTTACATTAATACAATGAATAAATCCAAAGAATGATAATGAACTCATTTTTGTTTGATGTGGATTTATTAGATGTGTCATCTACGCACATAACATCATGTGTATATTATATACATGAGCCAAAAAACAAATATGTAAGTAGCAAATGATACTGCTAGCTCTAGTAATGATGAAGCATGTGGAAGATGCTATTATTTTTGTGCCTTTAAATACTTTTCTGCCTTTCTCTCTTATACTTATATATATGTATATCTCTGACCTTTTTAAACCATTTTTTGGGCGCTTTTTTTTCTCATTGAAGAAAACAAAATCATATTACAAGAGTACTGAGAAGGGAGCTTTTTTTTACCTCCTCTTTCTCTGTTTCTTCTTCAGTCTTCTCTTCTTCTCTACATTTTTTCTTCTTCTCCTTTCGTTCAATAAAGGAAAGACAAGAAAATAATAATAGTACTTCTTAAGCCTAGTAGTAAAAAAAACTCCAAGATAGGGACATCCAATTATATTTTCTTGTCATTCATCAGGACCAACACCATGAGAGGAGACAATCAAAAAACACATCGATGAGGAAAAAGAAAAGAAGAAAGAAAAAACGTCGACAACAAATCCAAAATATCGAATTGTCAAATTGTATTTTTAATATCTCTTAATTATATAAAACATATCTTGAATGATTGTTGCTGTTGATTTATGCCTATTTAATGAATGAAAGTTGAGTGCGTCAAAGTGAAAGTATTTAAAGTGTGAAACAAACTCTAAGTTCAAAAATTGTACACTCTGTCTTTCTATGCATATAATTACACACATGCATCGTTTGTCACCTAACTTTTGTAGAATGAAACTAGTGAAATGTGAGCCCAGTGTAGGTAAGGAGCCTGAGTATTCTTCAAGAATAAGAGGAAAGGAATAGGGGACGATATCTGGCAAGGGCTTTACGTATCTTCTTCATTCTTCAATAATTACTACCAAAAGCCACTAAAAAAAGAGGAAGAGAATTGAGAAATCTGTTTTCAAATTGGTTTTTTCCCCCCATCAATTCTCCTTTGACTCAAATTGATCCCATTTTAACCGTCGTCCTGTTTCTTGCAATATTTCCCCTGGACGGTGTTCACCATACCGGGGGGTTATAGAACTAGTAGTAGTAGTCGGTCCGCCGCACCACTTCAAGTCCATTTCCGTGAACCTTTGTCCCCTTTAGATGAAGAGGCTGAAGCTCTTGCACACCTACACCAACCAGTTTCCCGACCCACACAAGCACGAAGTATCCTCAAAGAAGGTTCTTCCCATCGTAGAAAAAGACTCCTACCTGATATTGGAACTCTATACCCTGAGAGACAGAGGAGTCGAGAGATCTTAGAAGAACAGAGACTTCGTGGTATAGCGAAACTCAGAAAGCACAATTCATACATATCAGAAGAGTTGATATTTGATGAGATTGATGACGAAGGAAGACCCATTGTAAGAAAGCAACGGAGTTTAGATTACGACGAGAGAGATTTTGAACCCTCACCTCCAGAGCCCGCACCGCCCGATCAACTTATCCTTCCAAAACAAAGAAGTCTTGATTATGATGAAAGGGATTTTGAGAATCTCACCCCTTCTTTGAGAGGCGCGTATCCTGTTAAGGGACTGATTACTACTACTTCTACTACTGCTGATTCCAAAAATTTAATTGATACTCCTGCCTCCATCCCAACCTCATCCTCAGTTCCAAAAGGAAAGAAACATTCTTATAATGCTCACAACAAAAATACAAGGGTGATGTATGGAATTGAGGAAAATACAGAAGACTATAATATTAACTGTGGCTATAACTCTTATCCCGATAATAGCCGTCGGTATTCTCTCTCGGCTCGTAACGAAGATCGTATTTTCGGAAGAGAATCTATAGAAGAAGAGGATCTAAATGTCCCAGAAGGTATTGGACGCTTCAGTAGTTTTAATAGACTATATAACTATGAATCTAATGATCAAAGTAGTGGTACCTTTGATCCCCGCTCCTCCTTTGACATTGAATCGGGTGAGAACTATTTCCGACGATTTGTCCGTAACATATCTGACGATACATATCACAGTGACTTTGAAACATATCATCCAAATAATGAAGAAAATAACTTCAGAGAACCCTACAATAACGATGTTTCCTATCCATCATCCTCAAGTGAGTATTCTATAGTACATAGGTACATAATATGACTAAAATCCATCATCACCAAATCGTTATTATTTCCAGACTATAACTCCGATGCAAGAGCATCTCAGACCTATCGAAACAGCTCCTACTCTGGCTACAACAACTCTAGCACCGACTATCACCATGATAAGCTCTATGAAGAAGATTTATCCGACCTTCCCAATGACGTTAACTCAGGTCCAGGAAGATCCGATTGGTACTCTTCCACAGCAACAGCTGCCACAGTAGCTGCGCGTCACCACCAATTCCAGACTGCTCCCACGGCGTCTTCCTCATATGGAGAAGCCTTAAAAGACTTTGATGAGACGTACTATCCAGTAAAGGACACCTCAAGTCTCCTCAAAAGTACTTCCAATGATCCCTCCCTGGGCGGGTTTAACTCCTCCAACACCACAAAACTTGTTCGACAACAAAACATACAGGGTACAGGGGACAATGGATTTGAGGACTATCGTAGTAATAGGGATTATGGTCATCGAAGGACTGAGGATCAATACTCAACGTATCGAGGTAAGAAATCTTTCTCCTTAAAAAAGTCAATAACTTTAGAGAGGATGTGTACATGCAACATTTAACTCCCTCTCTCTGAATATAGAAAAAGTACTCAAACTTTAAACATTTTTTTAAATTTTTGTATAATTTATTTCTTTACTATAATAATAAAATAAGCAACATTAGATTGAAAAATAAGACTATTTTAAAAGTATTTCAATTAATTCTATTGACTTTTTGTGTGTGTGTGTGCAATAACAAGAAAACAAACTTAGTTCAAGAAGTTAAAAAATTTTCCAATAGTATCTCTAAGTAATTATACATAATAAATACTATAGAATCTCCACGTTTTGAGAAAGAAAGAATACATGATGAATAGGTAGAGTTGTAAAAAATATAAACTTATTCGTTTGAAAAATCAAAAATGAATAATATTTTTCATTTTCCAAACCCGTTTTCCATTATTCCTTCATTCTTGAAGAGAGTTAATCAAAGTATAAAGTAACTACGTGTACATCTGATCATAAAAAAAAAGGAGAGTAACATTGATGATTTATTGAAAAGTATTCAGTAGTACCGTGGTGGTCCTTACTTAGGACTGAAGACTAATGTCACGTCCAGTTTAGTCTCGGTTCGGTACAATTCAGTCCGAAAACTAATAGAGTTCGGTCCTTAATAAATCAATCAACTCTATTTATTACTTTTTAATCCATTCTAGTGCTGATAGTCCAAAGACTTGACTAGACCGAATAAATAAGGACTACCCAGTCACCAGTTATAAGTGTAATTAAGGGTTGTAAATTTTGAGCACTTTCAGTATGTTACGAAAAATAAACCCAAATAATAACTAGATAACCCAGACAATTTAAGGAATGTTTGATGGCAGAACAGTTTAGTTGTTCATTACGTTTGATTAGTTCAGCTACAAGTATCTATGAAAGGAAGGTAATGCAAATAAATCCCACCCGTGTCTAGCATAGACATAGGTCGGAATTACACCGATGTTGTTCCATAACTCTACTCCAAGTTCATCCATAACTTGGAACAAATCCACAGTGTTACTATCTGTATTTCATGATCAAAATAAAAATAAACACTCCTCAGATTGTCAATAAAAAAAAAAAACTGGATACGATGAATCCACTTTAGATACCTCTTTTTTTGAAATTTAATGCTCTCTAAAGTTTCTTTTTGATAAATGTCTCCCTCTATAAGAGTAAATTACAATGGCCCTTATTTTTAGGATTTGACTGATACAAGGGCTCATTTTGACCTAAATATACCTATTTTTTATTTTAAAAGTACCATGCGAAATAGAGAATCAGAGACCTGCAAATGAGTAGATATTGGTTTTTTGATACTCTTTAGTAGAAAAAAAACCCCATTGTGCAGTCAAAAAACATATTTATTCAAAAAATTAAAACTTTTATTATAGGTAATATACATATAGGCCCGAACATAGAATGTACCTATGAAATGTTGTTTGGTTCTAGGATAGTTGTTCTTAAACTTTTTATATTGAGATGATTACAAAATATTGACAGAAGATTAATTGACATTTTTTATAAGATACATATTTCTGGATATTTTACAATTAAATATTATATTTTTAAGTGACATTTTCTTAAATTATACTCCCCCTTCTTCTCGTCGTTACTCCGTGTAACTTAGTTTGAGAATCACTGTTCTAGGACACGCTGAATTACTTATCTGATAGCTTATACTGATTCTTCTCAGACAAAGTTTATGAAACTTTTTATCTCTTCTTTTTCAAGTACCTATCAAAAATAATGATTAATATATTTTCACTCATAGGCAATATATGTACAGAATCTTACATATAATTTGCAAACCAAAAAAAGTTTTAGATGATAGATTAGATTATGTTATACTTTTAATCATTTGTAACTATAATATGCAAATAAAACATACGTATCTATATCAATAAAGCAAAGTTTGTGTATCTGTTTGTCTGTAAGGTCTCTTTTTCGTGTGAGCACTTTATATTTTAGAACTGCGTGGTTGCTTGATCTAAAGATTCTGATGTAGCTTTAATTGCACACGCTACGTAGCAACGAGCGTGTGTAGCTAATACTCAGTGCTATATATTAAAAAGAAAAGTAGAGTTCATAGAGTGGAGAAACTAATTAGTGATGAAAATTGCGTGTATTTTGTATTTGTTAAAAAAAGAAAGCAAAAAGTCACATGGTAAACCTGACAAATTGAAAAATGTTTAGGAGAGCAGTCTAGCTGTCAAGACGCTACATAAGATCAGCTACAAGCAGCTGAGAAGGGAATAAACAAGGATATTGATAAGAATTATTCCAATGTCAATCCATAATTTTACTCAAGGACTTGCAATTATAACTCCCGCAACAAATATTCAGGGTCTCTTAAGAGCACACACGATTGTTCAAACAGATTTTGAACATAATTAAGAGTAGTAAGACGGGACATTCACTACTCAGGAGTTAAATGGGAAGTTCTTATTCAGTACGGACCTTGTACCAAGTGACTACCATCTGTTCCTGTCTATAACCAACGTACTTGAGGGCTCTAATTTTGCCTCAATATAGGGCTACGAGAAGGCCATTATGAAGTAGGATTCTCGTTGGAACAAGTTATCGAATAGAACAGGGTATACTTGGCTTAAATTGTATGATTGTAACACTTCGTATAAAGTACTGAAATATAGAGAAAAATACGAATGTACTTTTTCCTAATCTATTGTATATAGTCAAGTATTCAATATTAATTCATAAATATGTACATGTATTTTGAAGAAAGTAATAAAAAATGACAAAACATTATTTTCCCTCTCTTTCCAAAAAAAAAAAAAAAAAAACGAATACAAAATAAAGATAAAAATATTGGTTATATATTTTTTATCCATTAGACTACATACCTACTACTACATACTTTTATTAAAGACGCACACACAACATCACATCTTTTAACCTTATAACGAGATACGTATCATTATTAATACTCAAGATATGGAATCCTCTATTTAAGCGGTTTGATATTTTTTTGGCTCATATGAAAATTACTCAAATGAAATAATTTTATGAGTGCATAAACATTGTCAAGTTTCTCAAGTACTGTTTTTGTTCTTTTTTTGACGTAAGCCTTCTGTTTGTCTCTATAACTCTAATCCCTCCATTTTCACTACCCTTTCAAACCTCTGTATGTGGCAAGACCAGTTGGGTACATTCATAGGGTATCCTTATACATGCGCAAAAAACTGCCATGGGTAAAATTGATTATGGAAGATTGCCCAGGAGAAAATTGCTATGGGGGAAAATTGTTCGTGAAAAAATTACTCGTATTTTGTTCAAACTTTATGATGAAAAATAACACATTATAAAATCGCATAATATTATTAATGACAAATAACTAAACATATTTTTTTGTTCTAATCCTTGAGGGAGTAACTTCAATTGTGAGTAAAATCCGTCAAAATCTGCAATTTTGACAGATTTTCAGCAACACCTCGGAGTAATAAGGCGTCGGCTAAATTACACATTTTGCTTTAATAATATAAATCATATCTCATTAATAAATCCTCCATGTTACTCACCATTTTTCATGAGTACACTAATACGTAGTTACTCAATACATAGATGTCTTCCCCTCGTGAATGAAAGGATAATTATAGCAGCTGGTAAAAAAAAAAGCTACATTCAAAATGCCATCGATATTTCATGAAAATGACTACATTATTAGTTTTTAGATCTACAATTTGGATATGATATACATCAAGGAGCCCCATACACACGCTCAATGCTACAAGCAAAACGCCTGCAAGATTTCATTAATAGGACTTAGTGTTGCATCAGTCTAAAAAAACCGCAGTCCCGTCTGTACGGTCCTAATAAAATGCGTCAATCCTAGTGGTGTCTTTAATGGTAACTGCAATAACTGAAATGACGGGGGTACTTTGTCCTTTGAGCTGTTGAACATAACCTCTCTCTAAGAGAGAAGATACCTGTAGTTTAAAGTAGGGGAAGTGTGTGGCTAGAACTTATTATTATAGATTCTAGCTATTAATCATTATTTTCTTCGCTTTTATATTATTTAATGCTAAATAGTAGTGAAGAATAGCTACAAAATTGCTAGGACCCTCGAATGATAAAAAAGTGTTCAGACCGATATAAATAAAAAAGACAGAAGTCGGGGGACTGATTAGGAAATCCTTCTTAGGACCGATCTAACACTAATACGATTATATTGATATGTCTTAGTTCAAAAATGACTATTTTTGTGTTCCAACAGACAATGGTACATTCATACCGATAAACTTTGCTTTATTAATATAGATGATATCCACATTTCCTTGATGATGGTTTCTATAAAACTTTCTGAACATTCTCCTCTTCATACATTTATTAATGAAAAAGAAAAAAAAACCTATTTTTTCTAGCTATATAAAAGTATGGATCTAATATATTATACCTATGCATATTCAAACATGGATATGTATGAATTAAATCACTTTTGAATCTTTGTTTATTCGTGTGTATTTTAGAATTATACTTGTGTATGTATAAGGGTACATATTTATATATCTATAAATAAAATGAATATATGTATGTATGGCTTGGTTTCAAGACAGTCAAAATTTGCATATCCATCTTCATAAATATACTATACCACAAATGTTAACGGATAAAGAAATCATAATACATCTTTAAATAGATATATATATAGATGGTAGATATGGATATATGTATATTAGTGTTGGGTTTCGGTCTGGAAATTCTAGACCGGTCTGAGACCGTTATAGTTTTTGTTGGACCGAATTACTTTGGTCTATCAAAAAAACTGGGCCGATCTCATATAAAATTTTGGTCCAGATCGGTCCACAGGAAAAGTTTATTCTAGATCGGTTCAATGGAAAAACTCGGTCTTGCTCCGTCCCAAAAAAAAATAGACTGGACTGATTTTAAAGATAAATTGTTTATAACATGACATCATATGTTTTTTCAACCTCTGCAAGGTTTTTCTTACAATGACGGTCTTTTATACGCCAAAAGGCTAGTTTAAACACGAGATAACTCGGATTAACTTTGATCCCTCTAATCTTTATATGTATACAGTATTTGTTCTAAACACTGGTTCTTAATTTTGTTGGAAGTACTGAATCCCACAAGTTTCATATGAATATTCACCAAACCCTTCTTAATTGGTCAAGTAGAGCGTGTCATCAAAAGTCATGTTTGTTTTGATCTCCACCAGGAAGTGCTCCTTGGCCCCTGAGACTGACTCACCGAACACCTAGGGTTCAATGGAACCCAGGTTTCAGGAGAACCACTGTTCTAGAACTTTTTCAGCTTTGGTTTTTGTACTTTTAATTCATTTTTTGATTCCTTAAAAAAATGAATGACAGTTGATCTAGAATAAAAAATGGTCTCTCACCCGCGCTTGGGTGAATCTCTTCACTTTGACATTCAGAGCACTGGGCAGAAATCACAATGATGTTATACGAAGTTTAAACAGAGATAACTCGGATTAACTTTGATTCCTCTAATATGAGCGTGTCATCAAAAGTCATGTTTGTTTTGATCTCCACCGAACCCCTGAGACTGACTCACCGAACACCTAGGGTTCAATGGAACCCAGGTTTAGAAACCCCTGTTCTAGAACTTAGCGTGTACTTTTAATTTTTTTTTTTTTTTGAAAAAAAAAATGAATGACACACAAAATTGAAACCAAATCAAAATCAGTCTACAAAGTGAGACTGAAAAAAAAAATCGAACCGATTTGGACCGATTTTTCGGTCCAAATCGGTCTGCAAAAAATATCTTCAGGACGAACTGAAAAAAGAATTCGTTTTGGACCGAGTCTCAATACTAATAAAGACGCCTAATATTTTTAATAATTTCTAACAAGTTCCCCCATCATAATTTTTGTTATTCACTAACATCCCTCAAAAATGATATTTAGTAGTGATAGGATGATTCCAAAATAAAGCCGATGCCAATTTTCATGAGATTTTAGTACAAATTCTCTATGCCAATTCCAATTCTTTAATATTATTATAAATAACTAGGATGTACACGTTATATACATATATATTATTACGAATTATTTTATGATGCACATACTAAGACAAACTTGCTAATCCGCTTACAAATATATGATCATACAAACACCTACTATAAAATTATATTATAGTAGGATAGGATATAGCCCTATTATATATTTTTGTTCGAATTATTTTAATAATTCATAGTATGACAAGATGGCTAATCCTCTTCCTAATTCCATTTTTAATTCATATTCAATATATTCGTTCTCCCTTCTTTTTGTTAGAAAAGTAATTTGTTTTTTGATTTTCGATTTTTTTGGTGCATTTTTGAATCAACAACCCATACTTATATAAAAATAAACAACTTTGAGACACGGGGAATTGATCTTGTTTTACGAAAAAAATCAACTTATTAGGGAAAAAAAACTTTCCCTCCACAAATCTGAATCTGATCTGATCAGAATTAAATATGGCCTTAAATGCGTAACTCAGAATTCTGAATAACTTTTATTTGATGTCTAAAGTTTGTGTTTGTCTCTGTTTGTGTTAATAAATACCCTGGTTATGCGTTTTTATTTGCGGACAAACACACAAACATTCACATATTATAATATTATATTATAGTAGAAAGTTAAAAAATACATTTTTGCTGTCAGGGGCGTCCACAGGATTAAAAAATATATTTTTTTTGGTGTGTGTGAGGGAGGAGGGGTAATTTTTTTTTGACTTTCTGTAAAAAAAATCCAAAAATTAAGTTTTATGAAAAAAAAAATTGAAAAATTACAAAATGCACAGCAGTTTACAAAAAATAATACCTTTTTTTTAAATTCTCAACAGTTCTCAAAAAAAAAAAAGGAAGTTTTTTTTTTGAAAAAACTTTCAAAAATTAAATTTTTAATCAAAAATATTCGAAAAAAAAGTTTCTATTCAATTTTTTTGGATATATTTTTGTAAAAAACATTATTTTCTAATAAAAAAAAAAGTTCAAATATTGAATTTTATAGTAAAATGCACCTTTTTGGTTGGGGGAGGGAGGAGAGGGGCTATTTTTTTCATAACTTATGATAATAATAAATACTTCAATACCATTAATAAATACCAATCAGAATCGCAAATTAACATTATTTTCCCGATTCCAGAAAAAACACCCGATTCTCTGATATCGATTAATTGTTCCATCACTAATATTTAGAATAAGAATACATTATCCATTTTAATGAAAGTTGTAAATTATGTGCGAGATTATTTGTTGTTGGCAACCTAAACAGATTTTATATTTTTGTAAAGCTGTTATCATTATTCTTTTATTCATGAGGAGATAACAGCTAATTATAAAATGCGTCTACTCATGAATGATGGAAGTAACACAGAGGTTTTGTTGTAGAGTAACAAGGGTCGTTCAAAAAATGTCCGAGAAATGGTGCTACTGCTGTGAATCAAGGTTAGATTTAGTTGGTAGCATCTTTTGGAAGAACACACACCAACTTTCAGCCAGATTGGTCTATTTCTTTCTGTTTGGCATTTCTTTTAATCGAGTAATCGGTCGGAAAGATTATATCATTTGTCTTTGGGATTCCCAAAGAATAATCTTAATCTACAATCTGGAAAAGAGTAAAACTATAACAGGTGCATATTATTTATCGTCATTGGACCTTTTGAAAACTGAGCTGCAAAAAAAAAACACACACGATTGGCCTACAAAAAAATCATTTTCCATTACAACAATGGGCCAGCTTAAACCTCAGCAGTTGTGGTTGCAAAATTAATGGAAATAGGGCTCCAACTCGAGATGCCCACAGCACTAGAAACCTCACTCACCTTAACACTTCTGTCATCCGTCACCATATCATGGATTTCTAGTGTAGTAACCTTAGCAAGGCGTCCATCACGTTCAGTGACACTTGTCCCCATATGGTCACGCCAAAAAAACACTTATAAACTGTTGTAATCGAAGGTGCAGAGTCCACATAATGTTTATCAAGCGTCTTTTTAGTCTCCTGAGGCGTTTTGCCTTTCATAAAGTAGTGTTTAATCAACTCACGAAATTCTTTATCGTTCTTTTTTTCAGAATCACTCCACTTTCTCGATTTAAACGAATGCCAAACAGAAAGAAATAGACTAATCTGGCTGAAAGTTGGTGTGTGTTCTTCCTAGAGATGCTACTAACTAAACATATTCTTGATACGCTCCAGTAGTGCCATCTCTCGTACTTTGGATGTACTTTTCAAAGGACTCTCGTGTAGTTACACTTGGACTCGGACTATAATTGAGTATCGAAATCCCTATAATTCCAACCTTGGTCGTAGCTTGATAGAGAGTCAGATTAGTGTTTATTTTCGTTCCACTTTCAACTGCTTGCAGCAAATCTTATATAATGTAATGACAGTTCAGCTGCTCTCCTGCTCTAAAAATATTAAAAAAATGTCGGAGATACCAGGTGGTTTTTGTACATACCAAAACTGCTATTGATTTACAACTCTAAAACTGTACATGGTACAACCGTAGGAGAGGAGGACATTTGAAATTGTGAATGCAGGCGATATTGTGTGTAAATCTAAATGAAAAAAACTAAAATAAGGTATTTATAATGGTGCTCGGTACTTTTGCCTTAAACTATTTTGCCTCAGGAATTTTTCCCTTTAACCATTTATCCCCAGGACATTTTGCTTTAACGATATTTTATCTTAATATGTAAATTGAATTAGGCTTGTATGTCGTAATTGTTTATTATTGGTTAAAATTGATATTCCCTTTGAGTTTTTTTTTTAATCAAAAAATAAAATATTTATTAATGTCAAATGCATTAAATCTTTGTTTTCTATTGGAATAATGATAAAATTATGCTCCTGGCTCATATTTTACTTGTTCGTCAATCCATAAGTCGTTGCTAGTATGAATAATCCATCCTTTCTAAATATAATTAATAAGAGAGAAGTGATTATCCCATTTATTATTCGAATTGTTGCCGTGTTGGGTAACTTTTGTGTTTCTTATTATACTAATTTTCTTACCTATTTAATCTTTGATTCAAATTCATTACATAATGAGATTTTTTGTTGTAAACATTAAAACTTATGGGCATAATTTCATCCTTTTTTTAAAGAGAAAACAGACATTTAATGCACTTTAAATGTTTTGATTTAAAATTTAAACCAAACATCAATTTTAATCAAAAATAAACAAAAACAAAGTATAAATCTCATTTATTTATGAATTATGGTGATATATCTTTGAGGCAAAATATTCTGAGGCAAAATAGTTTAAGGCAAAAGTACCTAGCCCCTTTTATACTAACATCCACTCTTGATTCCTTCAATATGAAAGAAGGATCCATAAAGGGAATTAGTGCATTTCATTATATGACCATAAGACTTTATAAGACTGAGTTGAGGTAAACATCCGTTTCTATGGCAAAAATATTACGAATTGTCGTGCAAAAGTCTTTAAATAGTATCAATGATTTAATTTAAGAGCAATCTAGTGAGTAAAAAATAATATATGGATGTTTGAAAATAAATCATTTTCATATACATAATTTTGATCAAAGAAATAAGAATGTAGTCATATTAATGAAGTCTTGCAGGCGTTTTGCATGTAGCATCGAGCGTGTGGAGCCAAGGTTCAGCCAGGTAGTGCTCTAAAATCTAGACTAAAGTACTCTCATTAGTTATATTATTAATTTTTTCTCAAGCCGTTATATCAATTATTTCATTCTTGAGGAGAGAACGTCTATGTATTGAGTAGCTACACATGTGCGTATGAAAAACGGTGAGTAACACTTATGATTTATTGGGTAGTTATCTTCTATATTATTTAAGCAAAGTGTGTCTGTTTTACGACACATACTAACTCTGGGTAATGCTTGGTACTACATCAAGTACCTTTTAAGGAAAGGGGTTTAAAAAATGTCTGGGAAATATAAATATGGGAGTAGAGGGAGCATAAAAGTCTGAAAATTTGTGTACTTACTTTGTACATGAACAATAAGTTCAAAAATATTCCCGCTAAATTGTATTTGTTTACAAAAAATAATATTATGTCATTTTTTAAATGCTAATGACGTCATTAGTGGATGTTGGAATCTCTTAGAGTGTTAGCTCATGTATTTACAAATTTACTTTGTATTTTGTTGTCAGATGTCAATTTTTACTTTAACTAGTCAATTTAAAAAAAATCTGCAAAAATGGAGTTTGCAACCAAAAATGGATTCCTTAAGATGGGGCGGGGCGTAATCTTTTTTTTTCTAAAGGATGACGTATTTAATAACGTGATATTTACTTATATAAAAAAATTACCTTTATATTATATCAACTGTGGGTTTTGTCTTTGATTTTCTTCTTATCAATGTTCTGATCGTTGGTTTGTTGCATTTGAATGAGTTCTTGTTTAACAATTTAATTGATGAATAATATTTCATTAGTTGGGAAGGATTACTTAACTACCAATTGACTAATGGACTTTTTCCCGTAAAAACAAAGTTGCAAGATAAATAAAGGTAACAACGTCTTTTATCGAAGAAGTTATTGCATTGAAATGGTCAATAAATAGGAAATTAATTGTCAATCAAATATTTAGAGTGTTAATTTCAAGTTAGGAAAATAATTTCTTTCTAAGAGCGCAAGCAATCAATATTATCTTTATCCATTTTTATATTGATATAAAATATTATGAATTATATTATGTTCCTTATTTATTCGGTCCAGTTCACTTTTAAATCCGGTCCTTAGGACTGTCAGTCGTTTTTTTCCTGAAAATATCAATGGTTTATTAATACTAAATAAGACATTTGAGATATTTATTAAGATCTTTGCAAATATCTTGCATTAAAATATTCATTTTTTCTTTATAATCCAATATAATAGATACAATATATTTTTATAATATATTATATTATGTAACGGAATATTAAAAAAGGTAAACACTATCAATAATGTCAAAAGTGTTCGATTTAATATTATTTTAAGGACCTAAAAGTGGGACTCGACCAAACCGCGGCCCTTGTTCCTAAGTAAGGACTGAGACAATAATACTACTTATAACATAATTATATTTGATATTGAAGTTAATTCGAATAAGGAAAATATAAACGTGATTGGTTTTATTAATGTTTCTAAAATAGATCAAAAATAAATGAGTGAGTTCAATTCATCTATTTAACTAAATATTCAAAAATCAAACTTGTAGTGCTGAAAGGCGTCCAGTCGCCTTCTTTAAATTAAAATTCCTTAAATTATGATATTGTACATAAGCCTATGGGCTAAAGTGTATCTGATGAATGATGATCATCCTTCCAAAATTATATAATAGGTAATTAATGTTAGATATTAATTATTATGTCAAATGTATTAATGTTTAATATCGCTCCAGCCTTCTCCTCAGGCTCTACAAAATTCCCATTCCTACCCTTTTCCATCACTACTAATAGTTACATAAAGGATTTAAGATTTATGAAGTATTTTTGTGTACAAGAGAAATTTTCTGTCAATCATTTCAACCAACATTGAATGAGTATTGAGCAAATGAAAAAAAAATATCCGTAAGGTGGTGTGACAGTCTGGAGCTAGTTGTCTAAATGGCGTATGATGTAAAGCACTTTTACAGTACCGTCTATTTGAGTAGTGGGCCTATATTTTATATCAATAACATTATAATTCAGGAAGTTGGATTTTTTTTGTCACAAAACAGCGCCATTCTCAGCAGCTTTGTTTACAAACTAAAATAAGTAAACAAGGGGCATGGCCTCATTGATGTTTATTTAGTTATATCATTATCCACAGGCCAAATTGCTTATTTAAAATTATTACATTAAATATTTTTGATTTAGTTGGTTCTAAGGAGCTTAACTATAGCCGATTAAGCAAATACTTTTTTTCATGCCAATTTTCAGCACTAATACATATCTATATATAGCTACGAGTCGGAACAAAAACAATCTTTTTTACCCATCACCAAAATTATATTTTGCAGGAATTACTGCTATCAATTCTACATTAAAACAGTATTAGTGCCGGGAAAGTATCATAATTCAATTTAAATTCGTATATTTATTATGAAGCATTTATAAAACAATTTACACCAAAAATAGTCAATAATCCTTACTTCAGAGGAATAAGTTAACACCACGACGACCAATTAAATAATGAACCAAAAAACGAAGAAAGGGCACACGGGCCAACCGTTTTTCCTCTTCTAATTTTAATGGCAGTCTTTTCCTTACAAATATTTTAACTCTAAGTATAACTGAGGAGATGCTGTAAATGGTCAAAAAGTTTGAGAAACTCATATATATATTTACACTAGTGTTTCTCAAACTTGTAGGGTGTCTTATTTGGCATAAATGAACAACAAAAGTATATTTGATAATAATATATATACACTTTGTATTAAAAACAAAATTTGAGTAATAAATATGAAGTGGTGTATGATACGTATGACCAAAAGATGATATTTATTTATTGACAGAATGTTTGCAAATAAAATGCTCAACCCATGAGGTAAGTTAGAGAAATATTGTAAAAATACTATTGCAAAACATATGTTTTATCTAGAATACTTGATAAAATAAAAATCCTGTAACTGGATTCAAATCCATAATTTTAAAGAAACAACATCAAATTTTTTTTGGACATTTTACAGATTTTTAAATCAACACGCATCCATGAAAGACCCTTTTTTTGGACGTTTGAGGGTTATTTTCTTGTTTAAAGGAATAAAACAAAAAATATCTTGCGATATCAAATTCCTAACTTTTGTCATTACGGTACACCCTAATATATATATATAAGAAAATCGTGCTACTCAAACTGAATAAATATAGCAAGGTTGTAAATTGAAGGACTCTCAGAATAGACAGAAAATGAGCTTGCATTAATGAGTAATACTACATAACATATATAATAATATATATTTTTTTTATTAGTAGAAATTAGTATTTGATAAGAAAATCAGGCTCACTTCACGCCCTCCTAAAAACTCTTTTTATTTTTTCTCTCTCTCCAAAAGGTTTCCATGTGCAAAGTAATTTGAAGCTTTACTTCAAATGGGAGTACCTAAGTATATAAGAAATATATACTACTTAAAATATGTTGTACACACAATATATATAAAAATACATAAATACTCGAATCAATATTGTATACATGTAATTACTTTAATAAAGAATAAAAATGACGATGATTAAGGCATCAGTTTAGTTTTTTTACTTGTGAGTGTGTGAGAGGAATTCCTGCTGTGAAAAAATGACAAAATTCTACTCCATGTACTCTGGGGAACTCATTTTTGATGAGAAGGAGCTATTTCGGGATATCAATGATGTCTTTGAAATTGAGGATCTTCTTGCTTCAGATGGTGAAGAGAAAAATCCAAGTAATTATCTTATTATTAATATACCTTCAATTAAAGAAAAAAAGCCTGGAGGAAACATTTCTACACAATATAAATATGATTGAATAAACTCTTCATTGAGCTCAATTAAAGTTTTCTTTTCTCATCGTTCTTTTAATCATGGAAAAAGTTGTTTGTGTTTTCTATTAGAACAACATCAACAAACAAATTATCTCCCTACTGCTTTCATCATCATTATGTGACGTCATATGGTTTACCTTATATGCGGAGTCGTTGCTCAATTCTCATTATCTTAATCCACCCCCTACTTTTTTATTTATCCCTACCTTTGGATACATTTATCAAGCTTTCTTTTTTTGGGAGGTGTAATTTATATGTAAATTTTGATTAGGAAACACATTCCTCCCATCATGGATCCCTCCAAATATGAAACTAGTTAATTGAGAAAGTATCCAACAATAAGTTCGATAAAATTATCATCATAGATGATAATTTTATTTTCCCCCAGTCTTGCTGAGTCCGTTCTTATTTAGAAATGAAGACTGCAATCCTTTTCAGTTCAGTCTGGTTTAGTTAAGTTCTGCAAATCAGTCCTAAAAACGTATACATTTTGGTCGTTGATGGCGTCACTCAACTATATTTCTTCTTTATTTAAAGAGTTCTAGTACTGACAGTCCTAAGGACCAGCCCTTAGGCCAATTTTCCAATATAAATATATTAGAAAAATAAATTAGCTTGAATCAAAAAGTCAATTTTCCGATTTTTTTTTTTGTGCAAATGCAGTGTTTTCCAATGATTTTTTTACGTCATCAGAATGATACGCTCTTATCTTAGTTCCCAATAGCTAAGGGCTTCTTATGGATCTGGAAAAGTGGTTTTAGGAACCAGGCGGTGTAAATAAAAGAGCGAAGGGGTGGGGTAGATTTAACTTAACTTGTCGGGACACTATTTTATATCTTAAGCCAGGGTTTTCCAAACTTTCCATACTATCCCAAGCCCCCCTTACACTAATACATTTTTTGCTGAGCCCCCCTAGATTTTATATCGTACACATAATAATATTATTCTTTCACCAAGATACACGCTCAAATTTATTGTTGTCATCACATCATAATACTAAAAATTATAATTCTTTTCATAAGGAGGTTTTCTTTAATCTTTAGCTGTATCTTTCTTGGCCTTTTTATTTATTTTTATTTTTCTTCTTTTTAATTTTTTGTATACCATTAAGTGAATCGCTTGACTCCTCGTAAGTATTCCGATTTATCTGAGCTGTGCCATTGTTATTACTACCATCATTGACATATTTTCCATTCAGACTTTGTCCGTTTTCCGCGTGGGATTCAGTTGAGTTCTTATTTTAGCTATGGATTTGATCCCTAATCACTAACACGGACCTTTTTTCGTGTTGAACAAAATCAGATATCCAATATATACGCTCGATGTTACATGCAAAAAGCCTGCGATATTTCATTAATACGAATACATTGTCATTTCTTGGATACAAAATATATACATTATATAGATCAGCGATCACAATATACAGTGTATTCTCTATATACGCTCGATGCTACACGCAAAATGACTGCTAGATTTAATCAACAAACATTGTTATTCCTTGGATCAAAAATGCATTATTTTCATTCAAACATTCATACAGATAAACTTTGCTCTATAAATATGAACTAAAAACCTGAAAATCTGAAAGAGTCATGGTCCACCTCGTCCCCCAAAAAAAAAAAAAAAAAAAAAAAAATTCAGTAAATATAAAACAAAAATAAATCATCAAAAATCTTGGTAGGGAGTGATTGGAATTTCTAAAAAATTAGAAAAACTCTCCTTAAATTGCCTGAGATTTAGATGCATACAGTCAGACCTGGTCCAAAGGTAATCTAATTTAGGAGTGTCATCTCACCAAGCAGCCATATCCAGTTCCCAAACATGAATTTCATAGCATAAAAAGAGGGTATTATGCGTGTACCTGCAATCCCCGGCATGCAATCAACCAAATTATTACATAACAAAAATATAGGACCATAAATGAACCTGATTTAAACTGTCACCATTTTCAATTCTTCTTTTCACCTTCGGGATGAACTTGTCTTGGGTTAACTTTCCTTGTGTTGAACTTAGTTCTTATAGTGAAAAAGGGAGGTAAACGATAGACCCTTTCTTGACAAGTTAATTAATAAAATATCCATTTATGAACATAAATGAAAGTTTTACCCATATTTCTGTCTTTTCCTTCCTCTCTATCTGAGAATGAATGTTATCCCGTTATTGGGCAAATGTAAATATCATCTTTTTTTGTATTCTTTTGTACACAATTTTCAGCTTTTGAATTGTTTAAAAATACCCAAACCTTCCTTAAGAGGTCACATGCACTAAACAGTCACTTTTTCAGTTTCCCTTTTCTGACTGCCTAATATGTAAAGGTTACATTGTATTTATTTACTATTTAGAAAACTTCATATAGCAAACTATCTTTACCACATAAGTAATACTACCGAATTTTATTTGTGGTTTTAATTTAAGAATTAAATCATAATTCATTTAAGAAACTTTTGTCCAATTATAAAAATAATTATGAAAAACTTCTCTTAGGACTATAACAAATTAATTTAACAAGGAAAAAAGAGACACTCTTAAAAAATGATGTAATAAAATGGACGTACTCAGTTTTTTATGTTGGTCTGTTTTTTATGCTACGACTTTAGAGCATTTTCATGTAATGTGAGCATTGTTTTAGCCAATTTTATAAGGAATAAAAACCCTTTATTCATTAAAATTAAGGAAAATGGTAGAATACTGACGTGTATTTAATTGCACACTGGACCAATAAATAAAATGACTTAAACGTCACTATCCAATAATAATTTATCTCTTTAATATATGGCTTTATGATATATCAAATCCTAATATGGACTAAAACTCCATAATATAACGTCATTTTACTATCATATATCTATAGTGTAGACGAAAAATCAACAATTCCAATGAGAAAAAAAAGAAGATATTTTTCTCTAATTATCCTACTTTTCTTATCCTTAATTAATCTAATACAAATCGGGCCAATTCATAAGGAACTTTTACTTAATTTTAATTCGATTTAATTCAAATATATCTGAACTTATTCCTATTTACATAGCGTTGACAATATGTAAATTAATTACTATGTGGGCTCTCAAGTCTCAAGCCATTGGCGTGAGACTCCTGCATTTCCACCCTATACACACTCTCTCATCCTACATATTAATTATTATCACGAGTTCGTATCGATCATCAATCATGACAGTTTCAAATACTGATTTAGAATGGCCATGTTTCGAATGGGGGACACGCAAGGGGCGTTTGATGTTTTATCTGAAGCCAATAAATATTTTTGTCAGCACCTAATTTAAAAGGCATACTAACTCAAGGGGGTTTAACCCATTTTTTTTAAGTTTCTGGGTATTTTTTTTTGGGGGGGGGAACTGAGAAGACACAGGTAATTGAAGATCGTACTCGAATAGAAACGGGTATTTTAATACCTCTGAGTTAATTTTTAGCTGTATATCCTGAGTTACAAAGTGTCTTCAGAAGTATAAAATAAAGCACTTATACCACTAAGTTCATAGGCCCCACACTTTTTGAAAAATAATAACAATAAGAAGTTGCGTGATAATATTGTTGTCAATAAATGACGTTATTTTATTAAACTGCCTTCACGAACCTTTTAAAATAGTTTCGGTAGATAAGCTGATGAGTGAGAACCAGGGACAAAAACAGTTTATAATTTTGTATGACACAATCCTACACATTTCTTGCTAAAATTTAAGACCAATGATAGTTTAACAAAAAACTATGAACTACTCTTGCTTAGTCAACATATAGTCCTACATAAATACCCAAAGTAATACAAAAAGAGATTGATTTGGAAATACATATTACTGGAGACATATAGACGACAAACACATGGAATACTTTTTTTTAAATTTACTGTACCTACTTTAGGCTCTAGACTACAGTACTCCTTGACTCATCATGTCGTATTAGACCAATAAACTGTCATTGTTATTCTTTCATTTTTGAGGAGAGAATATCTAAATATACAGTTACACAGTTTTGAGTGTGCTCATGAAACACAAAGATTAACACTAAAGATTTTCTGAGGGAGACATCTTTTAATTATGAAAGCAAAGTGTGTCTGTTCATTGAAGAATAATAATAACTTCAGTCAATGTTAGTTTAAATATCTAAAGAATGTTATGTACATACTAACTCTATGCATCCAAGATGACGTCGGTTTGATTAATGATCTCTGACATCAGTGGATACAATCAATTATTACCATTCTTTTTATTTTTTAGATCTAATAATGTCTTGTAATTAAGGGATGATATTAAAAAAAAAATCATTTTATTGTGTATTTACGTTGAAAAGAGTAAGAAATTGAGCAGAAAGGCTTTGATATTAATATTGAAATAAGTATATAATATGTGCATATGGTTATTACTTATCATCTATGCTATTTTTATTAACTGTACTATGTACGTACACTGTACATATGCTTGTAATTTGGTAGTTGGTTATTTCATTGCCTTATTAATTTTATCGTTTATTTACAATAAAGGTTACTTTTGAACTTAAAGTAAATTATGTCGAATAACATTTAAACGTAGAAACTTTGCCTAATTAACATTTAGAACGCTTTATAGGTAGAAACTTTATCGTGGCTTATAAATAAATAGAGGCTGGGTCAAATGCAAACCCAGGCTCGTCACATCATCTTTGAAAGTAGAAGGGGCAATGCAGTGGCGCTGGAACAGAGGTACCAAGGGCCAATTGCCCCTTTCCCACTTTTACCTAATTTTTATAGTTATAAAAATAAAAAATATTTTATTTCTTTAAAAAACTTAAAATGTTATAATTTTCGAGAAAAACAAATAAATTTTACTTTGTAAAAAGTTTTTTGTCTCGTCTAAAAAAAATATTGGTGATCTTCATCAGAGTAACTTCCTTTTACTAATGTCCTGATAGTAGCTGACCTTTTTCAGGACATTACTCAAATTGTCACGGTTACCATCTTTTTTTTTTTTTTTTTTTTTTTTGGTTTTCATACCCGATTTTCATGACTAATTATAACTGAACATTATAAAATACCAGTTTATTTGGATACTATACGATAATTATAAATTGTCCCTGCTTGCATCCTTGTCGAGCGCTAGTTTAGGGTATTTTTATGCAAACAATCCTTGATTTATGGGTATCTTTAATCGTATTATTTTTTACTCTTCTCAAGGACATCATTTACTACACATTATTAATAGTCTTTATCTGATTCATTTTTTAATTAAAGGTAAATCATACATCCTATTCGATGAAATGTTCATTTTTGGGATTATCCATAAATAATAATTATTTCCAAATATGAGAGAAAAAGAAGAAAAAAAACGTTGCTTGCTCGTTATCATGATGAAATTAAATTGACTTTTTAAAAGAAAAAATTGTCCAAGACCCCTTATCTTGGAAGGAGGAAAGGAGAGGTGAAAATGGCACAAGAAAAAATAAATTCGTTTCTACATTTGGATAACACATAAATCATTGAGAATTAATTCTATTGCACATTATTATATCATTTCTTGTAGATATACATAAAGATACTGAGAGTCAGGTAGCGGCGTCCGTCCGCAGAATTATATGTATAGGACAGCAAAACATGGACTCGAGCAACAAAAATAATGTTAACAAAACATTTTTTATAACTCAATATGGCCACTTTCACATTCAATAACTGTCGTTACACGTCGTCTGAACGCCTTGTAGTAGTTCATGACAAACTTATGGGACAAGTTGTCCCATGGAGCCGCTATAAGGGACTTTAGTGAGTCCAGATTTGTGTGTGAGGTCCATTTGGTTCCCCTTTACAAAGTGCCTCATATAGAAAAGTTCAAATCTGGTGAGGAAGGAGACATATCTCTTTGTACCAGAATCGAGTAATATTATCTGCGCATAACTTTTGGCGCTTTAGCTGACGGTTGAAAGGGGGTGCCTTTGGGATTCTACACAGCTAATCTTTGGTTGTCTGATATAGAAGATACGCTTATCGAACTTGTGTGTGACCATAGGCTTGTGTGTGACAGAATTTGACTCCAAAACATTTAACGAATTCTGGATTTCTGTATTGAATGAGTACCCATAGCTGGCTAAAGTACCTTTAGATTTACTTTGAACTTTATAGGCCTGATATGGACTTTAAGTCATCTATTTGCATAAAATGGTCTGGAAATTTTATATTCATCTCTCAATGAAAGATGTAGGAGTCCCAGATGGTCGGCCACATATCTTAAGAGTCGAACTCTAAAAAGTGTTTGGGAACCTTGGAAGTAATTTACTTATTTTTTCGAATATTTGTGCACATCCTTACTTTGTATATTGAGTAAATTTTCGATAAAAAAATTAAAAGTTAAGCTGAAAAAAATCAATGAAAATAAACCTTTCTTTTACGGCAAACAGTTTTAGTTGTAAAATAAGATTTATTCTTTGGTTCCAGCAATAATATAATTCAAATGAAAAAATTTGCAGAAAATATAAGTTTATATATAAGACCCTTCATTTTATATGTTTTTGTATTATAAGACATGCCTTGTAGAAACAGTATTCAAGATAATTTAATATATATTTCATATTATAAATGCTAGAATGTTTTTTTAAATTGTTATTTACTTTAATTTTCATATATATATATATAGTTATTTCACTTCGAAATATGGCTTTGAATCGAAATAATAATCTAAAAACTTGAATTAAAAAAACAACAACACTTTAATTCCAAAGCTACTGCAATTGATCATTTCAAAGATATTTTTTGTGTATTATGGGTTAAATAAATAATATATATGTGAGTTTAAGCTGTGGCATGGGGATCCTTAGTATATTATATATATTTATTATGGGACACCCCTGAAGACTTTTTCTTTGTTTTTTCCCAACATTTCTTTCAATTTTTTTAAAAATCCATAGCTATAAAAAAATACTAAAATTTAATTTATTGCAAACAAATTTCAAATATGACATTTACAAAAAAAAAAAAATTCAAAAATCCAATGGAATTTTTTGGAAAAAAAGTTCATAATCCTTGGCATACACAAAAAATTAAAAATTTAGGAACAAAATTTCGAAAATGAAATTTGTAATATAAAATTTTTTCTAAAAAAGTGTCAAAATCCAAAGCTTTTTACCAAAAATTAATTTTTTTGGATAAAATTTAAATAATAATTTTTTTGGATAAAATTTTAAATAATAATTTTTCGAAAAAATTATTAAAAAAATCCACGGTTGTTACCAAAAAATGAAAGTTTTACATAAAAATATCCAAAATCAAATTTTTAACTTTCTGGAAAAATTTACAAAAATCATAGCTATTCATAGAAAATTTAATTTAAAAAAAAAAAATTAAAAGCCATAGCTATTCCCTAAAAATTAATTTTTTTGGAAAAAGTTTCATAATCCATAGCTATTTAAAGAAAATTAAATATTTTAGAAAAAAAAATTGAAGAGTTACATTTTGGGATATCCGACCTCCTGCAGACGGACGGCTGCGGACAGGCTGTTTCATGACCTGAATTTTTAGTATATTTTTATTGGCTTTATATTCAAATTTGTGGGCTTGGTTAAGATACCCAAAAGTTTTAGCTTTAGTTTTAAACCTTTTATTTTATTTAAGAGCCTCTTATATTGTTCCTAATATTGCACCTATTAAATAGAGTCTATTAATTTCTCATTTATGACAATCAGTTTTAAAGAATAAGGTCAATTGACCGGGCTGTTGATATTAATTCACAATAATTCATCCTAAAATATAACCATAAATAAACATATTATGATCTATAATTATTACTTATCTGAGTTCTGATGGAAGAACTAAATACCTTGTGGATGTAGAAAACAATAGATATTATAATATGTATCAGCTTTTCCTTTTCACCTGGGGATCAACAATTACGGTCAAGGTCTAAAAAAATACACGTGCATAATAATCAATATATAAATATATATATTATATATCGTTATTTGGCCGTTATTGTAATTAAGATTTACCTTCTTATCTGTGGGATGATCTATTTATTGTTCAAAGGTATATGTAGAATTTTAAGGATAATTGATCAGGTTAATTATGGGTTATTAGTACTACGTATATCAGGGACGTCTGTAGCGAATGGGCTGGAGGGGTTGTAGCCCCCCCCCCCTCATTAATTAATTTTTGCTCTTTACTAGAAAATTTAACATTTGAAATTTAATGTAATTTTTCAAAAAAAAATCAAAAAATTTAATTTAATTTTTCAAATTGTTATCCAAAAATTTAATTTTTCTGTTAATAGCTATAGATTTTTGAAATTTTTCACTTAAAAATTTTATATTTGAAATTTTTGGTAAACAGCTGTGGATTTTTGAATTTTGTTTTCCCAAAACTTTCATTTTTGTGTGAATCACTGTGAATTTTAGAAACTTTTTTTACAAAAAATTTAATATTTAATTTTTTTTTTCAGAAAATTAATTTTCTATTAATATTTGAAATTAACTTTTTTCCAAAAATTGGCCCCTCCAATCATAGTCTTTTGGACGCCTCTGATATAAGATCATTATTTATGGAGTAACAAATCAATTGAATAGAGTTAATGCTGTAAATACTGCCAAAATCACAGCTAATTTAATGAAACGTCATGACAGCTTAACTGTTCTCCTCTCAAACATTGTTCAAATTGTAAGACCTACCATGCTAATTTTCAGCTTTGTTTTTTTACATAAAAAAACGGCTTACGATTTACAACCCCATCTCAAGACCTGTGACTACTAAGGGCTGAAATATAACGTTACATATGTGAAAATGTGTGAAGACTAATTTTTCAGTGTAGATACTTGATCTAAGAAATAACAGTCCAATATAGGGTGTACGTCAAATTAAAAAATACAAGGGAGTATATCCGTATAGAGTTGTATAAGAACGGTATTTAAAAATGAATGAAATATCGCAGCCAGTTAGATCGATTAATCTTATATACAAGTCTATACAGTTTAGCTCCAATTTTTTTGTTTGTTTAATATTCCTTTAATTGGTCTGATAAAGATGCGCTGATTAAGTACGAGGAAACATTCTAGTTCTAAACTTCTCCCTTGATACGTCTTGGCTATTTAATAATTTATTATTTTTGATAAATAAACAAAGTAATAAATTAAGGTATATTTATCCTCCTATTCCAAAACGACAGTAATGCTATTTCTTGTGTGTACCCCATTTTATGTATACAAACATAAACTTTTGAATTTGTTTTCTCTTCCCTCCTCAATTTTTTTCTGCCTAGCAAAAGTTTTTTTTCTTTTCTATATCTTCTATTAAAAGTAAGATGGGATGGGGAGATTGCATTAGCCAGTTAATTTGTCTCGGATTGCATGAATACTTATGAGAATTCAAAAGCTGCAATAATTTTTCAAGTGTAGGTTAGTTTATTAACATCACATCAAACTTTCATTATCATCCCCCATGCATACGTGGAACGGGCAGGCTCATACCAGTAGTATATATATAAATATATGCCATATATTATGATACATATACCAAATACTATGATTTTAATAAAATAGTACACAATAATTTTACAACAAAGTATCGAATCAAATACTTTGTAGGATTTTAGTAATATGAAATATATTTATGTACTTCATTTTGAAAATTGTAGAGAAATAATACAACAATGATAGTCTAAAAGTACTTAAAGATTGGTGTGATTGACTTATTCGGCTAAATACCAAATGATTTCAAGCTCTTTTTTTTTCCTTCTTTTAGGGGGAAATGTTGCGTGATACAATAATTGTATCGACGTGTTCCCTCACGCTAAACCCACCCCTGATAGGTGCAAAAGTACAATAAAAGACACAAAGGAAATCCTTTGTGTAAAATGAATTAGAAATAATTAGGACAAATAAAGTTTTTGTTTGTTTGTTAGTCACACATAAAATGCCCCTCATTATACTCAATATATCCTATTATGTATGTAATGATTAATATAAACACTTATTAATACACTTTGATACAGAACAGTGCGAGCAAATAATCATGTTATCCAATTAAATTAGTATTTTTAATGAAAAGCAAAATAATAAAAATAATTACACATTCATCAATCAACGTCAAAGAATTTTCTTGCAACCAAATATCATTTAGTTTTGAAGTTGAATGCATTTGGGGGTATGGTAACGTGTCAAAAGAATGAATACAAAAAATAAAATTGCAAATAATATATATCATTTTTTATAGATGAAGTATCCGGAGATCAAGGATTTCTTCCCAAAGGTCAACCCACCAACACCACAAATCCACGTGATGGAGGCAATTATAATACTTCCGGATCCGCAAATACGGATCAACAGCAGCAACTCTCCTGGACTGAAAAACGTCGTTTGCAACAAGAAGAAGAACAAAATTTCAAATCTCTCTCTGCTTCCATGGATCGAATCGATCTTGAAATGAATCCTCCAAAGGACAGGTGAGCAGTTGTTGTTTTTTTTTTTTTACAGTAGTGATTGTCCATCAATTCATTTAAGAGCTAGATCAACACCTGAGCTATGAAAACATGTATACACACATAGATAAATATAATTAGTATTTCAGATGAGTTGAAAAATGCATAGAGTGTCATTTTGTTGTTGAAATACAAAACTACCTAAGTATGCGCGGAGCTATACAAAATAAAGACATGATTGCTCTTAAGAAATATATTTTTATTTTCTTTCTGTGAACTTCAAGCAAAGAGTTAAGCTATGACTTAAATAGCTCAGATAATAATAGCGAGTCAATCAGTAATTACTCCTATTTTTGTGTTTCCGGCCATAAAATTATGATTGTTATGGTTATTCATGGCCTAATTTTGAACTTGCTACGACATATTATGTATGTAATTTAAGTATGTATTGTGTAAAGATGTGTGTTGATCCCAAAATTTTGTCTTCCTATTGAGCAATCTTTCATAAATAACATCATCATATAAATCTAGCAGTGACGTTATTACTATAGAAGCTTTAAAATTTTGGACGTTCTCCAGGAGCTGATAACAGGGACGAGAGGGGAATGGAGGCAATCTGGGATCATCCGTCTGAGACTGTTATAATTTTTGTAAACCATACTATGCCATCCAAGTTTGGATTGGATGGGTCTCGCATTTTGTGTATAACTTTTGTTTATTGTAGAAAAAATATATTGGTCCGTGATTTTGATTTGGTCTGCAGTTTTAGACTATGGTTTGGACTTAAATATTGGTCTATCAGCTTTGTTACTTTTGTTGTATAATCTTTCATAAAAAAAGGATCCGAAATCAGTTAGCCAATGGGGTATTATCGTTGATTACTCATTAGTAATTTCTTTACATCCCAGAGGATTGTGGTGCTAGTTTACGTTTATTAGTAGTATGTATACTTATTTATTTACTACGACAACTTAGTACATCTGTGCCGCCACCTTACGGATACTTATATTGTTTTTAGTTTCATCATGCCTTAATCTTCCGCACTATACAAATTATTATTCAATCACTGTTAGGAATTGATCACAGCTTAGTTAAAGTTTTTTCAAATTCAACACATCAACGTTCAGAAGACTGATTAGGGGAAAATAAACAGAAAAATCGACAGCTGACAATACAATGCATTTACATACATTTTTATGTTAGTGTGCTAGAAAAAATGGGTATAAATTTACCACTACGTCACTATTTCTCTTACCGTCTCTAAATTGGAGACTGCGACAGCTGAAAGTTGAAATTCAATTATTGCAACCTTTTATTAATTTTGAAAAAACTAGAATATATTGTGAGTTTGTCTCTTATGGAGAATTTGGAAGGGGGAGGAAAGGAACTCGGAGTAGATCTGTGAGTTGAGGGTCAGATACAAGAAATAGTATTTACAAAATTAAATATTGATATCCTCTGGTCTCATCCGTCCGAGTCCATACGGCCTCCGAATATTCCATAAGAGAGAAACTCACATTCTCACCCAAAAACTATTTTTATGATGATCCTCCATAAGGATAGTGCTAATTGGCAGAATATCTTGAAGAAGTCTCTTCATACACCAGTTATATGTTCTTCTAGGGAAGTTATTACGGAATATTAAAAGGTTATAGTAATTGAATTTCCACTTTCCGTGGTCCCTACCTCCAATTTTGATTGAGATGGAAAGAGAAAGTATGACGCGAGGACAAATTATGCAATGTACGATAAAAAAATGGCTAAAGACCACACCGGAGATAGGGGCGTCCGTAGGACATATATATTCTTTTTTTTTTTTGGGGGGAATTTTAAGGAAAAAAAAATTGTAAAATTAAATTTTTTGAGAAAAAAATTAAAAAATCCTTATATGTTTTCAAAAAGTGAACTTTTTGTAAAATAATTTCAAGAATCATTAGATATTCACAAAAATTCAAAAATACTTAGCTTTTCGACAAAAATTTCAAAAATCCATTGTGAAAATATTAAATTTTTCGGAAAAATATTTCAAAAATCCACAGCTGTTCATAAAAATTAATTTTGAAAAAATTACATTTCAAAAATCTTTAGCTATTCACAAAAAAATTACAAATTTATAGCTACTTACAAAAACTTTTTAAAAATCCATAACTATTCTAAAAATATAATTTTTTTGGAAAAAAATTTAAAATCTTTTCTATTTAAAAAAAATTTAAAAATCCTTATGTATTTACAAAAAATATAAAAATCTTTATGTATTTACAAAAAAATTAAGAATCTATAGCTATTCCGAAAATTTAAAATTTTTGGAAAAAAATGTCAAAAATCCAAAGTTGTTCCCAAAAAAATTCAAATATTAAATTTCTTAGAAATTTAAAAAAAATATAATTATAGCCTTTCACAGAAAAGTAAGTTTGTTTGAAAAGAAATTCAAAAATCCACAGCTGTTGTCAAAAAATTTAAAAAATCTATAGCTGTTCTGAAAATATTAAAATTTTTGGAAACAAATTTCAAAAATCCACAGCTGTTCACAAAAATTTAATTTTTTAAAAGAAAAGTTTGGAATATGAAATTTCTTAGAAAAAAAAAAATTATAGCTATTCACAGAAAATTAAATTTTTTGGAAAAAAATTTGAACTTTTTTTTTGGGGGGTGGGGCTAAAGTATCTCCAGCCCACACCCTGCGGACGCCCCTGGGAAAATAAATTCTGTCTCAGACCGAGTCTCTAACACTATTTATTAGGCATTCATAAGTTATATGAAATTTCACATTCTCATTCTGAGTAATAAGCCCTTTCACAAAATATCTATAGAAGCTACCTGACTTATTAACATTGCTTATTTTGTCACCATCATCCCAAAAATACTAACAATATTATAGATAATAAGATGTCTTCATCTCTCTTCTTTATTTTCAACGTCACTCTGTCTCCAAAAATATGATGACTTGACGAAACATTCAAGGAATGTGTTGATTTATTCTTGGTCGAGTCTGACGTGAGGTTACAGTACTGTGTAAAGCAATACACTACAATCTTTATTCTTCTACACACATAGAAATATTTCCAAAGGAGAACAACGACAACCTAAAAACGAATGCTTAAAATTGTATCGCAGAGTGAGGAGTTGGACGCCTACAATACGTACTATGTAGTAGGTAAAAAGAGGGGAAGACGAAGCGCGCGCCAAATTTTGAAAATTATTTTACAACTTACGTATTGAACGTAGTAGACAGTAGTAGTAAGGATGATCCAAGAGTGTTATGTCAGTGTGTCTCACCGGTGTTTCATCTCTCTCTCTATAAATATCTATTCTTGGTTGACGACTGTTGAGTGATTTTAAGATTATTCTGTGATTTTGTATGTTAAAGCTTATTATTATTCTTATTATTGCTATTGTCATTATTATTGTAATCTAATCGGCCCTGCAGCCATGAAATCTGAGAAAAATATTTCCTTCTGTTAGTATGGAGGGATTCTCTTATAAAAAATTGATTAGACAACCACTATTTATTCATAATGATAGTTGAAACAAGTGGATATATTACGTATCTCTTTATTAATACATAGTATTAGTGTTGAGTCGGTCTTAAAAAAATAAAAGAAATACATTCAGTCCGATCCTAATAAAATTTGTTAGTACTAAGACTGGTTCTGATCGCTCTTTTTTGTTAACTACAACATATCCAATGACAAAGATACCATGTCCTTTTAGCTGTTCAACATATAATCACTTTTCAAGAGACAAAATTATTGTTGGATCGGTCCTGGGACTGTACTCTCCCCCTTTTTTTAGTCTTTTTATTTATTAGTCATATCTTTTTTAGCATTCAAGGGTCCGATACATCCGTGTTTCAGTCCCAGCTATCTTTTTATTTTCTTCACTCCTATCTAGGGATGAAGAGCTAAGAAAATAATGAATGATATAATAACGTATAATAATACGTATGAAATCCATTTATCTTGTCTCAATGAAAGAGATTAGGAATTATGATGAAACTTCAGCGACTCAACTGAATTAGTTAGTAGTAAGTATGTAATTTCAGCGGTTGTAGTTTCCATAAAAGACCGATAAGGACTGGTCCTAAGATTGGCAAATTTTTTCCTAAGATGGATAGATAGGAATGCAGTCGTTTTAGTTTTGTTTTTTTAGACAAATCCAAAACTAGACAAGATGCCTAAAGTTTAAAGTAGGAAGTGTGTGCCTAGAATTAATTATAATAGGTTCTAGCTATGATTAATTATTTTCTTCATTTTTATATTCTTCAATCCTAGCTAGGAGTGAAGAAAATTAAAAAAAATATAGCTTAGACTGAAGGAAGGAGGTATCGGTCCTGAGGACCGTTGAACGGTAAAAAAGATTGGATCGATAAAAAAGACTTTTATAGGGGAAACAAAGATTGAAAATCCGTCCTAGGACACATTCAATACTGAAAAGTAGGGATCGTATCATCGATTGCAGTAGAAGTAACGATTTTCTATTGCATGGCCTTATATTTATTACTTTGGAGCATGGATCTATTTGCTAGCGTAATTTTTGTATACATAATATTTTGTACAACACGGGGATCTTATATATAAATCCCTGATATGAAGCACTTAGAAACAATCTCTTTATTAGTGACGCCATCCTTTCAAACCCTTCTTCTCCATGCATGACAATTATGTCCATTTACATGTTTCGAATTTTATCTAAAACTACGCATTTTTAGGACTATATAAGTTACTTAAAGTATGACCTTGTTACTTTATTTATAAATATCCTATACAAGTTGGGATTTCTGTACAAGTTGTAACTTGTATACCTATCATTATGGTGTTCAAGTTAAAATTTCTATGTTTCATTACGCCTTATTTAATTACGACATCAGTAATTTCAATTATGAAGCAATTAATTGATGCTATCATTAACTATGATTTATTAATATTATGTACTTATTTTTTTTATTAAACGTTTAAAATTAGTCTGAGGCATTTGAAATGTACAATGTGCCACAGAATATTTATATTTATAGCAAGAACGTAAACAGGATTATATTTGTTTTTTGGAACTTTTCTAAAAAAAAAATCCGTTTTTTTGTTAAAAATCCATAGCCATTCACAGAAAATTTAATTTTTGGGAATACAAATTTAAGATCCACAGCTATTTAAAGAAAATTAATTTTTTTTTGGAAGAATGGAAATATTAAAAATCCACTGCTCTTAACAAAAATATTTTTTTTGTAAAAAAAATTCAAAAATCCATATCTATTCACAAAAAATTATTTTTTTGGAAAAAAAAAATTCATATATTAAAATTTTGCTCTGCTACATAATTTGACCGAATTACCTTATTTTAAACAAAATAAATCTTTTCAAAAAAAACAAAAAACTTTTGCCTATATTTTTGCATAAAATTTATTCATCCTGACCCAAAAAAGTTCTAGTAAATAACAAACATTCCTTAATTTAGGGGGGGAGGGAAGCTACAGCCCTTCAGTCCATCTATCTATGGACGCCCCTAATGCATGATAAATCTTATAACCTGCCTTAGATGTGCTGAATGATTGACATTTTTTCTTGTTTTATTAGACAGGACACACAAAATTAACACCCTAGTTACACAAAACGCTCATTTACTATTGTTATATAAGCCATAGAACACGAAAATTGCAGTAAATGAGTTATCTTGAATATAATGCCTACAAAATGTATCTAATCATTAAAAAAATAAAAAAATATAAACTCCAGTAAAATGAAATATCATATATGAAAGGTAATATATGTTTCACATTTTTTTAAATTGCTTTACATTAAAGCTAGATCTAAAGAAGTTTACATATTCTAAAGATTTGCAATAGAAAAAATGCTTTATTTATTGATTGATTTTTTTAGTCAACTTTTAATTCACTTAAAGGAATATTTAAAAAATATGCTATTTAAGGTTGCATGTCGAAAATTTTTCGAAATGAAATAATATTAAGTCACTTAATTTTTTGACTAATTGTAGGAAGTAGTTAATATTTTAGGAGTAGAAAAGCTGGGAAATTAAATAAATTTTTAAATAGGTCGCTTATAGATTTATTACGTCTAATCAAATATATTGGATATTAAATATATTTAAAAAGATGTTATTATTCTGTCTCTAAAGTATTAATTACTCATTACAATTAGTCGAATAATTGACTTTGTTATATTGAATCTCGAAACATTTTCTCGCAACCTTACATTACTTATTTATTAAATATTTTCAAAGAAAATTAAAAGTTAGACTGAAATAATTAATCAAAGTCAAACTTTTGTTTGACAAATAATCTTTTAAAGTTATAATGCAAATAAGGTTCATTCTTTAGTTTTTGCTATAATACAAAATAAGGCACAAAAATATGAAAAAATATATGTTTCCAAATATAAATTTTCATTTTACGGGTTTTTTGTTTGGTTATGACACATTTTGTAGAAACTGAATTCAAGATAACTGAATAAATATTACATTCTTCAAATCCTGGAATATTTTTTATCAATTTTTATTGCCTTCAAATTTCATTTAAATGGTTATTTCAATTCAAAATATGGCTCTGAATCGGAACGATACTCAAAATTGTAATTTTTTATAATTGACATTAGAGGTAAAACCTACTCCAATTGAAAATTGCATTGATAAAACAGAGAAACCACAAAAAAATGAGAACTTATCAGACCCCTAGCTTAATAATAACAAGTAGTGTTGTGTTGTTCCTTATTTATTCAGTAAAGTTTAGCCTTAGGACTTAGGAACTATCGGTCCTTGAATTTTAGAAATTCATTATATTTTTTTATTGCAAATATTATAGAAATTAAAAACATATCTTGTAAAAAAATCTTTATTTTCTAATTGTAATACATTATAAGACGAACGTAATATTATATTCTGTTTTTACTTAGTAATATAATTTATTATATATTACATAACACAATACTTAAAAAAAGGAAAAATCCCCGACAAGGGATCCATTTTAACTTCTTTAAGGGCGGAGTATTGTGACAATGGACTCGACCGTGATCCTAAAAAGCACAGACATAATAACAATAACAAGCTTTACAATCTTTTTTCTGATAGAAACTAAATGCGAATAAATATAAAAAGTACAATTTTTGATCCATCCCTTGTAGGACAATAAAGGAGGACAACTTCAACCGAAAATCCTATGTAGATTTTCAGCACCACAAAAAAAATGGACTCATATTAAGCAAATACATTTTTTTGATTGTCCTCAGCAGAAAAGGCCTTTTTTGTTTTAGAAAATAAATATTTATCCGTAAATGGGACAGTCTAACCCATATATATTTCAATAGATAATAATAATAGCTGACGTTTTTCCCTATTTTCAAAGTCCATAAAATTTTTACATAATATCTACAGACATATTGAACCCCGAATTTTACAACCATTAGATACATTGAAATGGCTTCTCATTTCAATAATATAGAATGATTTTCTAAGGGAAATGTACCATTAAACTCCCTTTAATGTGACTACGAATAAGAAACTATTTTTAGAATAAAAAAACTTCTGAAATTCGTGAGGACTCTCACTAATAAATTAGGGATATCATTTTAATATTTAAGTTGTAGATATAATGATAATTGATAGGTAGTGTTTCATGATGAGCCTGAGAGAAAACCTTGATTTTTCATAGATTGGATTGGATTTCTTTTCTTTTTTACAATTATAATATGCTCTACCAATAGTGTTCTTCTGTTAGTTCTTATTCAGTTTCGGTCCGGTCCATTTCAGTCCTAAAACCTATAAAGTTAACTCCTTGAAGACGTCACTGAACTGTTTGTTTTTTGTTTTAAATCTGTTCTAGTACTGTCAGTCCGAAGGACTGCCAGTCTCAAGGACCGTTCCTTAAGGCACGCTAAGAACGGCCTAACACTATACTGGATCGAATAAATAAAGGAATGATACAGCACTATCTACCAATCTACATGTATGTTTATTGTATACATTTATCCCTAAAAGTTACTCATTTGGATATACATAGGGGGACCGGAAGCAGTTTTAAGAGTCCCTTTTTTGCTAAACATCAATAAAGCTTCTGTCAAAAAATTTGCATAACAATCCAGGTATATAATGTAGATTATTGCGAAAATAAAATTATAATTTTGGTCAATTATTCTTTGAGACTTGGAAAAAATCTATTTTTGAGGGGTGAATGTAATTTTTTGTTGTTATAATCCCGTCAGTTTTACATTGCTTTTCCTGCATCTGATATCATATGAGTTCTAGATTATTTTTCTAGTGTTTGATATACTTTTATCACAATATAAAACTCACTCAGTGAGAAGAATTTTAAGATATTGTTACGCTTAAATGCAATTTGGTCCGTTGCAACATTTGGGGGAATCTTCTTTGTACTGTGTGTTTTCCTTTATTATGTTATATATTTACGCGTCTCAGTATATTTGTTAGGAATGGTAGGGCCTCTGTAGAGGGTTGTGGGAGTGAGTTTTTCGGATCCATTTAACTAATAATTTATTAGTAATATAAATCTGAATACATCATAATCTGCCATAGTACATTGAATGTAAATTTATTTATTCTTCAATGATTATTGTTCGGGTTAATTTTCCTCATTTATAGCGCAAACCTGATTTTTTAAACAGTTGTAACCGCTCCCCCTACAGGTAGAGTTGCACCATTCGTCGGGTCTCATTCAAATACAAACACACAAACTATGCTTTATTAATGTAAAAGATAACTTCCCAACAGATTTTCACTGCCGTTTTTTTGAGCACACTCATACGTAGTTCCTGAAAACTTAAATACTCTCTCCTCAATAATAAAATAATAAAATCGGTTTAAAAAAATGTTTTTAATATGTCATGATGAGTCAAGGAGTATTTTAGGTCGTTGCTAATGACCATCGTAAGTCCCATTCTTTATATGAATTTATAAAGTACTTCCTTTTTTCTTTTCTTTTTTAGTATGAGTTGACATAAACGCCTGCAAGATATAATTCATTTTTACTCACTGTGTTTATAATATAGCTTCAGCTGTCAATTTTCATGGACGACCACATCTGGAGGTTTTTTCCGTGATCCTCACTTTTATCCAGGCGCTCCCTGACAGAGCAAACGGATGTCTTTGAGTCATATTTGGTCTCCAAAATAGCTCTTGGGGACATTCCGGTGGCAAGCAATTTTGCAATCTTTTGTCTTTCTTGTTTTTGCAACATGATTAAAAACTCTATTGCTTAAAAATATTTTACGTAAACAAAAAGAGGAAATATTATGAAAATATTGCTCCGGGCTGTCTGTAAATGGGGACAATATTCAAATAGCTGTAGTGTTCACTGAGTTATTCAGTTTTAAAAGTTGTATCAAAACTTCTACCCAACCCGGGTGATTCTTTCATATAAATTTAACGTTTAATTTAATTAACATTAGTTAGTTACATGACACATATATCATGAATTAATTAAATACGGGATTTTTTGGGGATTTGTTATAAGTATAAAACCCGAAAAAGTCTCAAAAGAACCATATTTTTTGGAGATATATCATAAAAACATTTCTCCGGGCTCTCTGTAGAAGGGCAAAAGAATCAAACTCTTTTAGTAGACACTGAATTACTAAAAATAGTTATTAAAATTGTCTCAAAACTTTTTGCCCGAACCCATATGTTTTTTTTAAATTTTGCAGTGTCTGAATTATACCAGCTCCGTAGAAGGGAACCCATTTTTTTTTTGTTGCAATTGTCTCCCGTCTTCCCTACAACAAAACATATATGTAATATGTATGTAAGTACACTCCTACATTTTTTTTGTAAGGGATTTCATTCCAAGAAATGATTGCTCACAAATGTTGTATACATACTATATTGTAATTCATCTCTTTTGTTGTTGCATTTGAAAGGCCACTTGTGTATTTATGTATGCTTAAAAAAAGTGTGCAAATCCACTTGAGATAACATTTTGTTCATCATAGTCAGAGAGTATTTATTTAGCTAAGTGGTTTTTTCTCAGTGAAACAAGACATTTTGATATGTTAAGCATATATTTACATTATATATATATATATATGAGATTTGACCAAAAATAAACCATTATTTTTCGAATTCTATTGACAGGAAAAAAATAAAAATAAAATATTCAGAAAATGACAGATATTTCATTTATAACTCAATTTTTATATGTCAAATATATATGCAAAATAATTTCTAGACACATTTCTACAAAATTTATTTTATCTTCGAATCCAATACTTCATTTGAAATATATTTTTTTGCACCTGAAAAAAAAACTAAACTACAATTAACATGGTTTTCTGTTTTCACCCATAACGTTTTTATTAAAAAAAAAATTCCTCATTGGTATAGTTGTTTTTTGACACGCCACACACTTTTTGATTTATAACTCAACCCCCCTCTAGTCTCCTTGAGCTAAAATTTTTTTTTTTTGTTTGGGGTTAGTATATGACCCCTCCCTCGAAAATGTGCACCTCCGTCGTAGCCTGACTAAGTTCAAAAGAGGGGCACCATTACAAAGTTTCTGCTTCCTTGTCCCAACTGTGGGGGCACCCCTTAAAGAAACATTCATAGACAACTCTATTATGTATATACAGATTATCCACAAGGTGGTGTGACAGTCTGTATCTTGTTGTTAACTTAAGTATTTTTATAGCGCTCGCTATGTGAGTAACATAGAATTATATTTTAATGAAATAATATTATCATCCAGGGAGTTGTATTATTTTGCCACAAGATGGCAACACTCTCTGTCGCTTTGTTTACAAACGAATATAAGTAAACAACGTTCACCTCCCAAATGATGTTCGTACATATGTCCACAACGTTTGCATGGTATGTTTTTTTTTTTCGAAACATCAACAGATTAGACTAAGGGATGTCACTCAGTATTTTATAATATCCATAGATTCCTTCCTACAAATCCCAAGAAAATAACAATAGTTTACAGAATATCAATACAATTTGACTCTCACCTTGAATCTGTTATATTTAATATGCATTTTCACTTTCAATAATATCCACTGATAAGTGTATTTTGTGTATGCATTTTAAGCATAGAAATAAAATACATGTGAAGAAGTAGTTGACCCAGTCAAAAAAGAAGAAGGAACCAAAAAACCATTGACCAAAACATTTGAATTATAATAGTTATGTATGTTTAAAAAAATAGAAGGTATTTCAAATATTTTTATTTTGTTAAATGCTTATTGTAAAATAATAAGTTATTACATTATGTATATCCATTTAGAGATGTGAAATGGTTAAAAAATATTTTTAAAGATATCTTTTTATGAAGTATATTAATTATATATCAATTCCAATTTTTAAATTTAAATATAATCTTAATAAGTCTTTCAAAATATTAATAATGAATATGGGAGATAATTTTGACAATAATTCAATTTAAGAATAAATCATTATTGATTCTTGAATTGAAAAAGATTTGTGAATATGCTCCGAATTTTAGTACCTTGAATGACCTCAATTTCACGTTTTCCCAAATAATATAATTTTATTCCTGCTTAAAATTTTGTCATAGATTTAATTAGCTTTACTAATAGTATTACTAAATACTATGCTTTCGATTGTTTAGGTCAACTATTTCATCTTCTATCGTAACGTTAAAGATTTTCTCTTGCTCAGGGTTATCACTCATCCATCGATATATCTTACCTCTATGGATTGAAGCCTATCCTTGTACCATTTATGAACATTCCCTCGTGCTAGTTTCAGCTTTAATGCTATAGAAGACTGCTACTACAAACATGTTCCACTGTCCTTTTAATATATTATTTAGTCACAGTTAAAATCAGACGAAACGAGAAGGAGTTCTGAACGAGTTGAACACTAAACGAGTAGATACCTGTTAACGCTTAAAAACAAAAACAAAATTTGATTATATAATTAATATAATCAATTAAAAGCAATCTATTAATGTTGCATGTATAACATATCAAGATTAAAATATTCTGATAAAAATCCTCCCTAAAGTAATGTCAATATTCTAAGATCTTGGGATAAATCCTAAGAAGTGGCATCTCTGGTTGGACAGCTTTTGGAGTACTCTGCGATTTTTACTATTAAAAAAATGGAAAGAAAAAATGAAGTTAGGGAAAAATTCTATTCAAACTTTTGAAATATTGTTTATTCTTCTAAATGTAAAAATAGCTATTTTAGAACAATAAACAATCTTTAAAAAGTTTGAATAACAGTTCTTTCTAAATGGACTTTTTTTCCATTTTTTTCAATAGTAATCCTTCAAAATTGCAGAGTATGTCAAAAGACGTCTCACCGTTTTATCCTTAAAAAACAACTAATGCAAAATGGCTCATATAGTCAACATATGTTGCAAACGAACATGTGTACCAACATAATAAAAAATAAATAAATTTAAGAAATCGAATAAAAATTCGTAAGTATATCTTAGTATATAAATCCATTCTTTGATTATTGCAAACTTTTTTTTCGTTTTCTTTTTCTTCATCTATACGTAGATAAACTAGTAAATATTAGTGTTAGGTGTCAGTCTGAATATTCTAGACCGATCTGAGAGAGTTATTATTTTTGTAAAACTAAACTAACTCCGTTCAAAATCAGCCTGGATGAATGATATATTACAAATTGGTATTGATTGTTTTCTCACATTAAAAAAAGTTTTAAACAAATGCTGGGTATTACTGATAGGCGGAGTTTGTGGGAGGGACATGCCTCTGACTCTCAAGATTTTATTATATGATCGTGAATATTCGATATACTAAGTATGTAAATAAATATCATTCCATGGAACGGCGTAGCGTAATGGACAATGCGCTCGGGAGAAGTTATTCTCTTGAACTCAATGTGCGTACTTGGTCTTTCCTAGAGAAGTAAATATATATTCAATGTATATGAACTTCAAAGTCAATTCCTATGTCGGATGGAGTAACGTAATACTTAAAGAAGGGATCTGTGTAAAGAAAAAATATGGATAGCGACTAGGAAAGGAAAAATGGTTAATGCATTTCCTCTCTCTTTTTCTTTATTGATTATTTAATAAGTCGTGGGCGTGTAAACATCACCCTCTAAAAGAAGAATTATCGCCTATCTTTGGTGTAATTTTTTTTTTAAATGCATAAGACAATCAATATAAATGAAATTAAATACAATTATCATATTTTCTTTGTGCTAGTACTATTTTAAATGAAGAAGGTTCTCCTCCTTAGAACATTAATTTATTGTCTCCTCTCAAAGTCATTTAATAGGTAGCTGAGGTTTTACAATGGTCTTAATTGAGTAATACCATATATCTTGCTGCTGTCTCCTTGGGATCTTACACAAATCCCATCTTTAGTAATAGTATAAGATTTATGTATACTTCATCAATGCATCTCCAGCTAAAACACTAAAAAAATATCAAACTTAGTTTATCCTACTTCTATATATAGAAACATAAATTTTCGATTTACGGTTTAAATTTCGATCCACGGTTACAGACCACAGTCTGGACAAAAATTTAGGACAGAACCGAAAAAAGAAAAAACAATCAGTCTTGGACCAAGTTCTAACACTAGAAACTATATATAAACATTTGGCAAGCCGAATAGCAACTATGTAGTATTTTGTTCCTGTTTAGATGTTTGCAATGCTGAATTCTTGTTTCGTTTATAAACAACATTTTTGCAACAAAGAATATATTATGCATTTTTATGATATATATCATTTTAAAATGACATTTCTTCAATAAAAATAGACATTTGCGAAGGAGTTAAAAGTCATAGAAGGATATTCTTTATTCCTAAATAAATATAAATTTGACTGTTCTCTTTTAAGTTAATATATTTTTTGTCTGCACATAGATCTTTTCTTCCGGGAACACTTGGCATGTTTGTGGGCTCTCAGACCATTTTAATTTTCGAAAAATGGGATTTTTGGATCAAAATTGCCCTCGTGTAAAAGTGTCCCTGTGTTTTCAAAACATAACATATCAAACTCTAACCCTATTTAAAGTGATAGGCGTTGAACAAAAAGAAGGAACAATATCTTGAATAAAAAAGGGAAACATCAAATCATTAAGTACATTTTAGACATCTTAAATGATTAAAAACAAGTTGTACAATTTTTTTTGTTGATAGAAACTAAAAACGAAGAAATATAAAAGTAAAATTTTGACGCATTAACGAAAAAATAGGCATAAAAATGGAAAATTATTAGGCATATCATGCCCTCCATAAATTATTAAGGCAGTGTCTTATTCACCGAAGGAGGAATCAGGTCCTTAATAATGTCTTCGATAGTAATATTTATTTACCAGCTTAGTATTGGGGAGTCATCCATAGTCCCTCCATACAGGTCCCAAGTAATAAACAACTTTTGTAAACACCCTTAGCAAAGTATCTATATTTTGAACTGATAAATTGAATACTAAAAAATAAAGAAATCTCAATGGTCTTTGGCAATGGTATTTAAGACCATTGGTCCTTAGGACTGTTAATATTGGAACTGATTAAAAAAAGAATAAAGAAAGTTGAGCTTAAGGACCGAAGTTTATAAGTTTTTAGGACTGATATGCAGTACTGAACTGCACCAAACCGAGACTGAACTGCGCCAAACTGACACTGAACTAGGTGGAACTGCAATATGTAACAGAGGCCTAGAAATTGCCAATTTACAACCAAACTCCCATTTTTAGTTCTGCTAACAAAGTTGATGTCTTTTTGTGTCTGTTTGTTTGTTTGTCTGATGGTAAACAGGATTACAGCAACATTTACCGATCAATTTTGTTCCAACTTGGTACAAAGATTATATACAGTCACAGTAAGAGGTTGCTCAAAACGTTTAAAATACATAATCGATAATATCACAGGGAAATATTGAGATAGAAGGCCTAAATTGATGTCATTTATGTGTGTTTAATCAAGGTTAATAGAAATACAAATTATACCATCATGTAATCAGGCTTGCTAGAATTTTCTATCTGATCTATGTACTGACTGCTGGGCAAGACTGGTGGATTTTGACAAAATACGCAACCACTCATAGTCTATGACGTCACTGTTGCTAGAATTTTTAATTTAATGTATTGTACCAACTGCTGGGCAGGGAAAACATATTTTGACAAAACATGTAACCCCTCTCGTACTATGACGTCAATATTAAAAGCGTGGTGGAAGTTAAACATCAGTCATACATGTATATCAGTTTTTTGATATTCTTCAGGAGAAAAAATCTGTTTTTGTTCCAAAAAAAAAACCTCGAAAATGGAACAGTATCATGTACATTTTTGTACAATTATGAAAACTCGTGATTTGAGCGTTACAACTTTTATGTACATTTTGTAGGCGAAATTCCTCCATAGAATATATGTATTTTTTTACTAATTAATTATTCATTTACATACCTATATATATATATATAATTTAAAAGCTGTATCCGATTACATCTTTCGTTTGAGGATGAAATCTGATATATGTATGTACAAAGGAGTATATTCATGTCCAGTACTATGTACCTAAATATGTGGGTCGACACACAATGTCCAAGATCTAAATGTGGATCTCCTATGATTTACAATTTAATTAAAACTCTAATTGAAGCCCATCATTTATCTCATTTTCTTTTTATACTCCTATTAAGTAATGACCTCATATATTTCACAAACACACACCCCACCCCTCCATTGATCTTGTAAAATTTATATTTATTTCAAAAATTCCAAACACGTGTTATTTAATTTAAAAATATGTATGAATTATGACAATCTTTTATTATTGAAAAGAGCATTGTTCTCCTTTATATTGAGGCAAAATATTTAAAAGATTATAAAGAATATATTATTTTTTCATTAGTTTTCAACTTTTTTAAGATATAAATATATATATTACATTTACATAATCTCAATTTTGTATATGTGTCAACATTAAAACTCGGTAGAATGAATCTAAATTACATTTGGGAGAAGTTAACACAAAAACAATCTTTAAAAAAATCAAGCACTTCGGAAGTGTCCTATTTGATGTTATATATCAGACTAGTGGCTGTACCTGGAATTTTCCGGAGTAATTAGGCGTCGGATACAGATACATTTTGTTTTAATAGTATCGAAGATAACTCGTCCAACAAATCATTAGTCTTACTTTTCGTTTTTCATGAGCACATTGGTATTCAATCCTTATATCAATTCATATGTGTTCTCTCCTCAATAAAAAATTCTAATCATAATAGTTTGGGAAAATAGTTTAAATTTCTATGACAGCAGACTTATATTGTCAAATAAAATGATTTTTATGACTGATGAATACATAAGTATCTAGAGTGCTTACTAACAAACAAATGCCCCCCCCCCCTCCTTATTTTACATACAAAACGCCTTCGAGAGTTAATTCTTATTTACATATCCGCGTTTATATTTCATTCACATCTAAACATGCAATGAAAATGCATATAAATTATGATATACATAAGGGAGCAATAAAAAAGGAAGAAACAGTGCTACATATTCGATGCGACATGCACACGCCCGCAATATTATATTCAATCGATTATTTCTTAGACCAATAATATATATATGATATAACACATGGGCTGAAAAGTACTAGGATTAGCAAGGACTCATTTTTCCGTTCAATTAAATATATATATATATATTATTTATTATATTTGCTTTATGAAGCTGAGTCCACATAGGATTTTTCAAGACATTGCTTAGCTAAAACGGTATTTCTTCCCAATTAGCGTGACTCTTTGAACTATCACTCACAAACTAAGGAACAGATTGTCAAGACAGTTTTGAAAGCTGTCTTTTGAAGGTTGTTACCAACTGACTTTGAGGTGAACTAAAAAAAAAAAAAATAAATAACGCCGTCTATATGTGATGCCCAGGAATTTTCAGCCCATGAGGTACATCAAGAGCATAGTGCAGACTGTGTCCTCACTCAATACTCAAAAACTCAAAACGCCTGTGAGAATTAAGTAATATAACTTCATTGTTATTTTTTTAGATCAAAATATATATATGATATACATAATGGAGCATTATATACAGTGCACCCAGTGATTTTTTTTTATCCATTCATACATACATAAACATTTTCTATATTAATATATACATATTTAATAGTGTTGAGTTTCGGTCTGGAAATCCTAGACCAGTCTGAGACCGTTATATTTTTTGTTGGACCGAATAAGTTCGGCCTGGACCGGTCACATATAAAAATTCGGCGTAGATCGATACAAAGCAAAAGTTCGCTCTAGATCAGTCCAACGGAAAAATTCGGTGTAGACCGATTTTACAAATAAATTGTTTATAACATGACATCATATGTTTTTTTCAAGTACAATGTCGTTATACGAAGTTTAGACAGAGATAGTTCAGATTAATTTTGATCCCGCCGTCACTTATTTCTATACATTATTTGTTCTAGAAATTATGGTGCACTTTTGATATTTTTGTTTGAAAAAAATGAATGATAGTTGAGCTAGAAAAAAAAGGTATCTCATAATGTATGAGACCAAAAAAAATCGGTCCATAAAGTAAGACCAAATCCAAATCGGTCTACAATGGGAGTTCTAAATAAAATTGCGTACGACTGAATATAAAAAAAATTCGTTGCTGGACCGAGTTTCAACACTAATATTTACCATCCTGTCGCATATTTCATTGAAATACTCAAGAAAGTTAGCTATAATTTAAAACCTTCATTTAATTTATGGGACTTAATTGGGCACTCTATGTCTATTTATAATTCTTTAATTCTTATTTTGTTACTTCAAGTGTAATTTGCAGCGCTTTCAAAGGATTAATCAAGATAATTGACGCATAAAAATTGAGGATAATCCGTCCAAAAATACAAATAATACAACTCAGGCTCAATTAGGAGAAAAATAATTCTTTTTGTGTTTGCGGTCAGAGTTTTGTATTCTTCAACTAATTTAATGTCTTTGAATAAAATATTTTTGATTAATCCGTTAGAGACATTGCAAATTACACTGAAATGCCAATAAAATTCACTGTCATAGTTAAAGAAAAATAATATCGGTGTTAAAGGTCATATCTGGCTCAAATATCGATTCATAAGCCTACATATTTTTTTACAATTTAGATAATATCATTCGGTAATTTACTTCATCGCAGAATTTTGAATATTAAGTCCTCAATTAACTGAAATTGTTCATTATTTTTTTGTATATTTAATCAATGATTGTTTTTGTCTACAGATAAAAAATTTTACTATATATATTTTTTTAGTATTTAATTTATCCGTAAAGAATAAAATAAATTTTTATCATCATTAAAAGAGTTTATTGTAATCAATGATTTTCGATCTCCCTTTTTAATCAAATTTTTGAATCATTGCATAATTTTTGGGATGGTTCTACTATAGAACCATCCTACATATTACAGGCAACTGTATATTAATATAGTGTGTGTAATATCGTTATATAATGTGCACTTTAAATAGTACTCCCTCATATAAATATTTTTTATTTAAGAAATATTAATATAGTCGTATTAATTAAATATTACAGGGGTAACATTGCAGTGTGTAATAAGAGCGCTGTCTTTATTTGTTTTTTTTATTGATCTCTTATGTACATACCTAATATCTTTCAATTAAATATAAACGCTGGTACGTTAAATTGAATTTGGTTTTTTATTAATTTTTGAACCTTCTAAAGACTAAAGTACACATAAGTAATTCTATTGTTTTAAATTTTTTTTATCTCAACCCCCACAATTCTTTCATTGAGGAGGACAGAATACATATGAATTGATGTAAGTTTTGAGTAGTTACGTGTGAGGAAGCACACGAAAAACAGAGTAAACGGAAGGATTTCTTTGAGATTAATCTTCTATATTATTAAAGGAAACTTTGTATATTAGACGATGCAGAGTTAACCTCAACAATGCTGGGAAAATGCTAGTAAATTATATAACTAAGTAAAATATAATATTTTGTATCATAATGAAAACAGGATTTTTTTTGCAGGGTATATGCAATGCTATTAATAAATATCTCGTATATCTTACTTGGCTTAATAAACCATCAATATTTCTTGGAAAAATTCCAAGGACTGTCATTTAAGGACCAGTACTTAAGATTGACAGTCCTAGAGACCAATAGGACCGGTCCTAGAACAGGACTAGACCGAATAAATTAGGACCAATACAACACTACCTCAGAGTCCTCAATTTTTGGAATGTTTCCAGCAGAAAAGTTTTGTGTGAAGGGGAACAAAAAGTGGGAGGGTATAATGATTTATTAATCCATTCCGGTGTTTATTTTCTATTAAAATATATATCAAGCATGTATTAATTAGTTATTTTTTCTAATAATATCCGTCCAATAACTATTTAATCCCCCCACCTCACCAAATATGTATAATTGCTGAATAATTTAATTCATATTGATTAAAAAAATATTTGTTCATACATGGGTTAGCAAAAAGAAATAACTCATTTGCAAGGGATTTATGTCTTTAAGATATTTTACTTTCATCTTAATATAAGTATATTGTACTTCAAACAGGAGATATATAAGATACATATAATATAATATTAACATATATTTCTAATATTTGTACATTGTATATTAAGATACCAAAAAGTTTTAGCCGTATTATAATATTTTTATTTGATTAAACAAATTTATATTGGCTCCTATACAGCCCTTTTGAATCAAATCTATCAATGAATCATTATTTTATTGCGACAATCCATTTTGGTTACTATGAAATTTTATTTGCGACGCACTCAAAGGGTAAATAAGAGTGATAAGAATTGACGGTAATTATTTGTCGAGGAATGTAAATGTAATCCACACTTAATTTAGAGAAAATTACGTCTGCCTTGTTTTTGTGTTGACAACCAAACTTAAATACTATTATTTGGTGGATTTACTGATCACTGAACTTGATAAACATTTTTAGAAATACGTGTCTGCCTATTTTTTTTTAATCAAATAAGAATGATCTAGTTTGTGTGTTAAAGCTCTACCTCAATTTTAAGTCTGAATAATCAGTAAACAATTACAGGAAATATGAATGATATAATAACGCGCTGAAATGTTCTCTTGATATCTCATCATTATTAATACCCCCTGAGATTTTATTGATCAACATGATTCTAAACCAGGGGTCACCAAACTACGCCCTGCGAAGTCAGCTTATCCGCCCTACCGACGTTACTTGAATTTGCTTGATAAAACGTACGGAACACAAAAGTTTCTGATGAAATTTATCTTTGAATATTAGATTTAGAATACTAAAAGATCCTGATTGCCTTGTGCCTTAATTATACTGGTTTTATTGTGTATTTTAAGCGTATTATCTTGTAAATAAACATAGGGTACCTTTGTCTTGTTCCATATATTTCGAGAAATATATATTCAGTATACAAATAGCACACCTAGAGGATCAACGTGCATTATCTTCATCTGCATTTTGCTATCCCACAATTACGCACCCGGCTTTCCCGTTCTTTCAATCTCAGATGAGCAAAACATTCTCAAAAATGAATTAAGTGACAACGAACGCGATTTCAGTTTCACAAATCTTTTTCTTCTCTTTAGTTTGTAAAATTCGGATCTGTGCACACCATGTCCGATGTATTTATGCCTTGCTAACATTGCTTATTTTGATAACTCTTTAGTAAATAACATGTCGTTTTTTGTAGATTGTACAGCTCTCACCCCAGGGAATGCTAAAATTAGTTTTTCATCTTTTCCCCAGAGCTTTTGTTCTGGCCTGCAAGTCTTGAACAGAATCATTAATCTTTCAGTTATCCGACCTGCAGTAAAAAAAAGTTTTGTGAACCTTGTTCTAGACTGGCCCAAATACAGAGGAAATGCTGTACTTCATATAAAATTCCAATTTGAAACAGTCCAATCTACATACATTGATAAAAGACAATTCATATCCGATTTATTAATTGATTGTTGAGGATATTGACTTTTCTACTACTTGTAAGGGCTATAATTATATATTTATAGATGTATGAAGTTTTTTATATGACTGTCAAATGTATAATTATGTGTATAAATTATCAATTGAAGAGGCCTTCTTCTGACAGTTGTTGATTTAATGTTCTCTTTTGAGAGTGGGGAATTCATTTTTTGTATAGTTGTCATCAACAAATTGCGAATAAATGTGTATTTATGAATGTAATGATACAATTATTGAAAATTTATTTGGATGGACAATACATTGTATAAATTGGGTCATTTTATGACTTTTTTAAAAGAAAATGTAATTGGCAGTTGTTTGGTATTCTGATACTATTTTGTTACCAGGGTATGGAAATATTTAAAACAGTCTTATACTAAATTTGGAAGATTTCATTCATTTATACTCTTTTTACACTTTTATACAACTCTATGCTCCCTTCTTATAAAGTATGACGTACACAATTGATTCCAATTTTATTTCTTAGATCTAAGTATCTACACACTCAAAAAGGATTAAGTATATTTATTTTTTAGGGGGGGGCGTAATTTTTTTCCAAAAACAATAAAAATTTTCGGAAAAAAATTTGAAAATTTTTTTCAAATATATAATTTTTGAATTTTTTTTTCAAAAACCACAGTTATTCACAAAAAAATTAATTATTTGGAAAAATATATTTTAAATATTAATTTAAACTGGAAAAAATTTCAAATATAAAAAATAATTTTAAATATTCATTGTTTGGGGGAAAAAAAATTATATTCTTATCCATTGCTATTCGTAGAAAATTATTTTTTTTAGAGAAATATAAACAAAATTAAGTTTTAAAATATTAAATATTTTGGAAAAAATTTCAAATATTATATTTTTTGGAGAAAAATTGCAAAAATAAATAGCTATTCACAGAGAATTAAATTTTTTCCAAATTTTTTTTGAAAAAAAAAAAAATTAAATTAAATTTCAAATATTCAATTATACATTTATAATAAATTAAAACACCTGAACTTTTTTTTTTTTTTTTGGGGGGGGGGCTGTACATATAGACAAACATTGCTTTATTATTATAGATTATCATATCGTTGAGGCTAGGCAAGTGAATTGCCTTTTTCGATATTTTTCTTTAGTAGTTTTAGTTAAAAAGTATCAAAATACTGATAAAAATTTTGATACCGGAATCAGTACGAAGATACAGGTATTTTGACAAAAATTATGTTGCTCATGATACATTTCTCATGTTCACAGTTATATAATACGTATATTCGTCATAAATTACGTATTACATATTCAAATAATATTCCATTACTAAAATGGCTTAGGTATAATAAGATAAAATATTTTAGAACGAATAAATTGCAACTTGTACAAGTACAAACTCGTATAAAACTTGTACACAACATAAAAATTAATATATTCATATACGAGTTTAATCCGTTCCTAAAAACGGAGCTTCTGAGTAAAAGAAATCTATTACATAAGAAATAACTTTTTTTAAAAATGTGCTTGAAGCAGCTCTTATCCAGCCCCTATTTAAAAAGAATTATATTTTATTACAAATTTTTGCTTGAATCAAGTTTTAAAAAACCCTCCTATGTTGGCGCATTCGTATCTCAAGGTATTACTGTATTCATGTATATATATATACATTCCTGAACTAATTTTCTGAAGCTCAACTTATCAAAATTCTCAAAGAGTACAAGAAGTAGGACTTAAAAATATATTTTACTTTATATGAGCAATTAAATCTCAAATGAGCCACTCCTGCCCTCCATCTTGTCCTCGATCCTTGCCTTGAATGTCTTATTTACTCCTGCCAAGTTGTATTTACACTACTTTTGAGTTTTTGGGCCTTGTGACCTCTCAAGGCTCTAGTTACCGTTCTTCAGCTTTTTAGTTTTGGTAATCCTACCCTTGGTGTAGGAGAGTACGCGGGAAATCTAGTCATAATGAGATGGGATTGGTGTAAGAGATCTAGAAGAAGGTGGGAACGAGACATATTGCAGGGGCGTCTGCAGGGGGCTGGAGGGGATGTACCTCCCCGAATTGACAACTTAAAAAAAAAAACACTTCAATGAAAAAAATATTAGACCCCTTCAAAATCAATTGAAGGATTTGTTTTCTTAAAAAAGTGTCATTAATAAAAATAAATTTCAATTTTCCTTTATAAACAAATGTCTTTGAAGTTAAAAATTTAATTACATAATACAAAAAAGAGAAAAAAAGAGAACACGAATCAACCATTTTTCTTTTTTAATTGCAATACTTAGTTTTTTCTTTACACAGATCCCTTCTTTGGTCATAACTTATTCCCGCGTCAGGAAGCGCTAACACAAGATTTCTTTTGTTCTCCATCTTAATTTTCCTCTGTCTGATGATTAAATTTATTTGACAATAACTATTTGTTTTTATTACTTTAATAGTTGATATTACAGAAAATACTTTGTAAATTATTTAGTAAGTAAATAAATTATTTCCCAAGTTTCATTCACCATTCGCTGGGATACGCTGTATGGATTAATACATCCATATGTGCAAAAGTATCATTGATAATAATAATTCTTATCCGTTCATTGCACTCCCTTCATCATGTGTTTCCTACTCACTTAACCCTGCCTGTTCTTTGTATTCAACAAACTTTTCTAGGGCTTCTTCCACCACCGACAAAATTGTCAATGTATTTTTTTTTTTTGTCTTAGAGGAGAAGAAAAAGAGGGGTAGTTAAAGAATAGTGAAGAAGATTTAACCCTCTTAACAGATTATAATTTATGGATATAGTTTGTATATAATATATATATTGTACATAGTGGATTCATTTTGGGAAACACACGTACGTATGTAGCCATACATATTTATATATAAATTGAAAAAAGAGACACGGAATGGAATCTGACCTTCTTTTTGTCTCAAGTTGTTATTTGCCTCAAGTTTTTTATTATGCAAGGAATATTCTATACTTGGAACATGCAAACTTTATCTATCTTCCGTTATCACCCTTAGTTATTGCTAGGAGTACTAGAGAAAATTAGAACTCACCTAAATAGCGAGTTTACAAACTCAGGGCTATATTTTTTTTTTTTAAAAAGTGAGGGATAGATATATATATATATATATATAGAACAATATAAATCTCTTATAAAATACTTAAAAATTTTAAACAGTTTTATATATTCATATTGGATGGGTGGGCCACGTATTTTCATAATTGCAGTTAAAGAGTAAATAAAAAGGCAAATTTCAGCTGAACAAATATTAGTAATACAACTTGGAGCCAAGCTTGTATGTACTGAATTTATATATAGCTTCATATTAATGTCAAATTATTAAATCACGAGTCTCCCAGAAAAGTGAACTAATTTCACTTTTATAACTAATAAGTATAACACATGGTCTGAAAAGTCCCCGGATTAACATCAAAAGCGGAGCGGTATTTTTCCAATCAAGAAACAGTGTAAAATGAAAACACGAAATAATTTTGTGATCTATTGTTTTGTAAATAACAAAAGTAATGTCACACTTAGCAAAATAATTCACAAACTACAGAACATATTGTCATTACATTTTGGCAGCTGTCTTTTGGAGGTTGAAATTAACTGAAAATGTGTTGAATTTAAAAAAAGCGCCATCTATGTGTGAATCCCGGCACTTTTCATCCCATATGTTATATATTATAATTGTGAGTGTTATGCCATGCACCCTTCACGAAGAAATGTTTAAGACCGGGCTGAGTGAAGACAACGAGTCAAACTTAATATGTTCAATCCTTCTTTCGAGTGGCAACTCTGAAGTAAGTTCCCATTTGCCATTTGGTTGAATAATGCAATATGTTGACTCAAGAAGAAAGGCTTACTTTTCTTTTTACGCACAATCACGATGTTGATCCGTACAAATCGGTGAAATACAATGGATATCTCCCAACTTTGCAACCCATAATAATTAATAATGATAACACAACGCACTAAAACATTATAATAAAGAAAGAAACTAAACAGCAATACACAATAATGCACGTTAGGCCTGAGCTTGTAGAAATGGAAAAAGAAAAACTGCAATGCCTTTCTTTTACATGCCCATGGTTGGTCAAACCAAGGGCTATTTTTTTTTCAAGTGATAGAGAGAATTGAATTAAAATAAACGTGTTATGAATGTCTTGAGGAAATAAATTTTTATTTATTCAATTCATCAGAATAACTAAAAAAATTTTAAATCCTTAAGATATTAAGAAAATAAATGTTTTAATTCTATTCTCTCTTTCATTTCAAATGAAAATAAAAACACTATAAAATCACCACAAATTGGTCAAAAAAAAAAAAAAGAAGGAAGTGAAAAATAGTGTGCATGATCCTTGTGTTTTGTAATTTAACGGTTCATAGATAATTTTTTCTTTAGATTCTTTGGAATTACAATTTTATTGACTAACTACTTGCAACATGTTCCCAGTTTAAATCATGAATTTACATTTCCCTCGGGTGAAGACAGGGAATGAAATTAATGCTAAACATTAGATTAATTACAACGTTAAATTAAATTATATACCTGTCTTAATGTTACTAAGTATGTATGTATTTACATATTCATTGAATCATGTGGTTTGAATTATTTGCTTTATAAATCCTTTAATATCAGCAATTTATCATACTTTATTTATTATTTATTCCACCAAAAAAATTTTGATAGTGTTGAATTTGTGATAAAAAAAATTGAGTTTGGTTGAGCTCAAGTTTTTGAGAGTTTCCTCAATGTGGTTTAGCATTTTTTTTTTATAGATATAAACTCTTATTTTAAGACTCCGTTAGTGAACATACATTTTATAATGTGGTTAAAGAGCTGGGTTAAAAAAAAACCCTCAAAATAAAACGTATTTAATTACATTATTACATTAATTGAACGATTCTAATGTCCCGTAGTGTTGTGTCGGTCTTGATTTAGGATCCCGGTTTAGTCCAGTCTAGTCCTACTTGTCGGCCCTTTGAGAAGGTAATATCATTCCCTTGTGACGTCATTGAGGGTGTTTTTCCTTTTTTTAATTATTCCGGTATATAATATAATTAGTTATATAACTAAGTAACAATATAATACGCTTGTATAATATTGTATTATAATGAAAAAAAATATTTTTTGAAAAATATGTACAATAACCTTAATTTTTTGTTTCATATTCTTATTTGGCTTAATATACCATCAATATTTTTAGGAGAAATTCGAAAGAACGATCTCAACGATCGATAGTCCTATGGACCGCTAGGACATGTCCTAAGACTAGTATGGACCAACTAAATAAGGCCTGAAACAAATAAATATAAATTATCAAAACCATTTTATAAAGATAAAACATTAACAAAAGATAAATCATAATTTTAAAATGATTTCAACAAAATATAATTTGTTATTCTTTTAGTAAAAACCTTTAATGTTTATTTTGATAAAAAAAGTGTGAAATTTCTATATCTTAATGCGAATTTTGGGAATCAAAGTAGAAACCATTTTCTATTCATAAGTTTGCGTGTGTTAAGCAAAATAATAGCTACAATATTATAATTTTATTGCTAACATTCTACGCCTCCACGTTTTTTTTTTTAAATAAACAAAAATGTAGTTTATCTTCCTTTCAGTTGTTTTCATTTATTTTCATGCGTAAATTCTTGTATAATTTAAAACAGCTGATCTACATATTGTAAGCTCAAAAAGATATTCAATAAGATGTTGAATTTTATATTAATTTATATCTACGATAAGAATGCCTGTCATTTCATATTCTGTCGTTCATACATACTTTGATAAAATTATGAACCTTATATAAAATTATTCACTAAATCGTAACTAACAGATGCTAGCAACAAAAGTACAGAAGGCTAGCTACCATATGTTTTTTTGACTCCTCTCCCCTCTTTGGTAATCGAGGTTCAGAGTGGATAAAAAAGAATTCATGAAAAAAGAAAAGAAAAATGAAGACTTTTAAAGAAAACAATTATTTAAATTCACTCAACTTCGATTAAAAATGACAAAGTAAACAAATAAATCCTAAACAAGGAATTGTTAAGATATATAGAGAATTGTATATAATGAAATTTAATATTTCAGAAGCATACTTAAATTTTCTGCTAAATAATTATAGATTCATTCAAATGAATTTTTTTGATACCTTGGGGTGTATTCTGTCCCAGTTCGTTAACGGAAGGTTAATAAAAAAGAAACGTCTCTGTAGTTTTTTTACTGTCCTTTTGACTAAAAACTGATACTAGAAATTGGATGAATCATCAAACGTGGGTATTTGACTTGACAATTGCGACTCAACATGATATCACAATTGAAGACTTTAAAAAAAAATTATAATTACAATAGGTATGTTTATTTCATACAATACATTCATACATGTTTTATTATATACAAATAAATCTACATCTAATATTTTTTAATTTTATTAAATCATTTCGAGCTATTATTAAGAAAACGAGTCTAATTAACGGATACCTCGCTTAACTTGATCTGTATTTCTTCACTAGATATACAATAACTATTTAAAGTAGTTTCTGGAGGCTTTGACTGTACATGATGAAATACTCTAGGACTTAACTTCTGTGGAAAAACTTGATACACAATTTGGACAGGATTTTTGCCCACTTTTGCTTATCAATATTTGAATGTTGTTTCAATTACAATTCAAGTGTGAGTGAATTAGAATTAGACTTCAAAAAAAAAAAAAAAAAAAAGATTTTTTGTGAATTTGATACATTTACGGATTATTGTTGACCTTAGTTTAAGTCACGTTTTTTAAGAGCTATAATCAAATTCAACACTAGTTTGTACATGCTAAATGTAAAATCATGTTATAAATAATATCTTTTATTCTTTTTATGTTGAAGTATTAGTCATTTCTATACCTTTTTTCCATGCCTTCAGGCTTTTGAATGACAATTAAAGGTTCTTAATGGCACATATATTGTTCTGCAAATTCGGGGAGAATTATGTAATTGTATTTTAGTATACTTCTAGTACTTAGAATAGAATAGGCATGTAGGTAGAACTATTGATACGTTAGCGTGTTGAGAAGGGATCTCACATAAAATTCCCTTTCAAATAACTCAAATTCGATTGACACGGATATCACTGAGGATTTTGTTTTTGTAATTATGAAATGACAATTTGATTGAATCTCTTTATTATTTTCTGGAAGGATTTACATGTATATTATATAAATATATGTACAGCTGTACGTATCAGTTGGAACAACGAGGCCTCTGACTACAAAAAAAATTATTTGTCAAATTTATAAATGTTTTGCTTTTTTTGTGAGTTTTTTTTTTTTTAATATGATGTTTGTAGCAGGAGTAAAAAATTGGATTCCTGATTTTTATTTGGGCAAAGTCGTAGATACATTTGTATAATGTACAGACAAATTCGGATATAAGAAAAACCCATAGTTATAGTCAACTTTCTCTCAGATACCAATTTTTTAAAACATAAATACTTTGCATAGAATACACATTAAGTAAAAAAGTCCGCATAAAGTCAACTTATTTCTTCTTTTTTTTGGATATCAACTACACAAGAATTCCTTAAGTGAAGAATTGTAAAATGTAAGCTGGTGACGACATGTCCTATATGTTTCTTTTTTAATTCACTTCATATTGCTTTAGTATCAATCAGGATAAATATCATGATTGCCCACTGAAAGACATTTTCTCTGAAAGATAAGCTAAAATCATTGATGATTTGTCAAAAACAGTATCTAATCAAACACTGGTTGCTTCAAAATGGGAAGTTCCAGAATTACTTATTTTCATAAGTATCTAAAAGCTGTGGGTTTTGATATACTTTGGATATAAATAAAAGTCAACTTTTTGTCTGACAAAAAACAATTTCCTTTATCCGTATTTGACTACCAAAAAGTTTAATTACTGTTGTAATTTCTTAATTAGTAGACAGAACACTTTCAATACTATAAATAATTAGTAATATTTTCTAATTTTTTGTTTAAAAGTTAGTGGTTGTCCAGTTTTTCTTAAAATTATCCAAACAAATGAAATAATGCTGTAGCAAATTTTTTTATATTATTGATTAATATCAGTATAAATCTGTTTCCTACTTTTTTTCTTTCCAATTCAAGATAATTTGTATAATAATTGTCAAAACTTGTAATTAAGGTTCTTGATTCTTTTTTATTTGAAAAAATCAAAAAAATTAGATTTTTTTTAAAAATAGTGACCCAAATTTTTTTTAAACTATTTTGTCAATTTTCTATTTTGTTGTTTAATTAACAACAATATGGTTTTTTTGCAAACTGAAAACAAATTTGTTCAAAATTAAATTTTTGATCCCCAAAATATTTTTTACATTTTAATAATCAAGGGCAAAAAGTTTATTTATAAATTAAACATTGTCCAAATAATAAAATTGCAAAGCATTTCGCCCTCAAACTGTTATTTTGTGAAATTTTAACAATTGTTGAAAAAAAGTATTAAATTTTGTATTAAAAAAAGTGATCATCAATAAAAATACCACTTCGATAGAATAATATTATGAGCTAGTCAACTAAAGAACCTTTCCCAAATAAAAATCCCTTTTGGGAGACAACTAGAAAAGACATAATTGTCATTAGTGTTATTTAGATCCTTGTTCAGGACCAAGGACGGCAATGCAGTCCAGTTAAATCCCATCCAGTCCAGTTCAGTCCCGCTACGAAGGTAAAATCGATTCCTCGTGACATCAATTAGGGCGTTTTCATTTTTTAATTATTCTTTGATATAAAAAATAAATTATATAATTAATTAACAATAATAAATTTTAGTATTATATTGCATTATCATGAAAGAACTAATATTTATTGCAACATATGTGTAATAATCTCAACTCATATTTCATTCATCTAATTTGGCTTCATAAACCATCGATATTTGTATGAAAAATTCCAAGGACCGACAGTCCTAAAGACCGGTCCTAAGACTGGAATGGACAGGAAAAATAAGGACTCACACAATACTAGTTTTCATGATGACAATATATTCTTACCGGTACCAAAATAGATATCGGTATTTCTGTAGTTTTCCATACTTTTTTAACTACAAAATATATTAAATAAAAATTTCTGAAGAGCAATTCACATCTATTTATAATAAGGACGCCGACATGATTTTTGTTTGGGTGCCAGGTAGCTCAGAAATTTGAGGGGTTAGGGTATCGGGGAGTCAATTTTTTTATGACATAATATACTACTGTTTTAAAGGCGGCATTGCCCCTGTACCACTATAGTACCAGGATTCGGAACAACACTAGAATAAACTTTTTTATGTATGTAGGTATATAGAAATTGCTAAAAGATATAGAAAATAATAATACAGGCTACATCACTTCATGCTACAATTTTTGTGCCTTAAAATATACATGAACATAATATATATTGTATATCAATGTTTGTAAGCAATACATAGGCCGACAATTACCTACATATAGTTTTTATGTTCAAACATACATGGATATATTATTCAAAAGAATACTTTACTTTACGCATAACAATTTGATCAATTTTCGTTTCTACATTCGTTTGATATGAATGTGTTATTGTTTTATTTTATTTGTATGTCTGTGTACAATATATGTATAGATACTTGTGATGCCTGGGTTGGTGTGTATACCTGCGGGTCGGACTGTATATTTTTAACCCATAGTATCAACAAAAATCATGTTGTTTATCACTTAGTAATTTAGTTTTTTAAACCCTTAATATAAACTGAAGCAAATCCATACTTCTATGCTACACATTGAATTTCAACACATTTTTTCATACCTGGAAAAGTAAACCTAAATTTCATGTGAAACACTTTTTTTTATATTAACTTGGTTGAGGATGGGAGGTTCTTCCAATTCTGTAAGGAGTTGTTATAAAGTGGGGAAACATAGCTTGCAGTATCATTTAACTACGGCTTTATCCCCGTTATCTTTATTTACTAGGTTTCATTACGCAATCAAACGACAGCCCTGTGAAAAATAAACAAATTTCTTTTTTGTCCCATGTCTCTGTATGTGTAAAACTGTCGGAGCAATTACAAAAAAGACAACGCATTTGTGATCTACTCTGCGACGGTATCAGTACCGCTAAGGCTGCAGAGACCGTTGGCATCGCCCCACGGACAGATAACCCAGGGACAGGGCCTTCATCGTCAAGAGCTTCTAATTTGTCTGGCGACGTATTGAGGGAGTTCTTGCTTGTGAAGGAGGACATATTGAATAAAAAATATAAGCAAATATAGTATTTAAATATAGCACTTACTTTTTTGAGTAATCTTCTCACTATTCCATAAAAATTACATTTTTGTAATTTAGTCATACTACTGCAAGTTTAGTGACCCCAGTCTGTATATAAATTGCTAGAGGATAGGGGGCTATATTTAAAAAACGGTTTACTTTGTCACGCACAAATAGAATTTATATCTATTTTGTCGGTAAACCTGTTAAATTGTGAGTTCAAAGGGTTATGTATATATTGGGGAAAAAACATTGATATTTCAATGAAATACATTCGATAAGTATTTAGGGTAAGAAATAATTTGACAATATATGTTTTTGTCAAATTTTGAATAATAGTCAACTTATATAAAATATGAGGGTCGGGATATATAATACAAGATATACGGGTCCTACAGGCTAAAAAAAAACAACCTACGCATCACCGATGGATATCTATTATTTGGTGATATAAGAAGTCTTTTTTATCTCATTAGAATGAATTAAACAATGAAATTAAACAACCCTATTCTTCAATTTCTCTTCAAGCCCATAAAAATAACTTAGAAATACATGTTATAGGGACTACAGTATAAATCAAACCCACACCCTCTAAAACAACTGATGTCAAGGACAATTATACTCTGGGCTAATAATGTCTCATATCAATATACTGCTACAAATAGGGAGTTAAACCCACTTACACCCTACCCTGACAGTCATAATTTATGAAAAGACTCCATTTAAAAATCCATTTTCTTCCAAAAAATGAAATAATGATTCACATACTATTATTGTATAGAAGTGTTCTTGTTCAGTTTTAGATTCCTAGACATGTATGAGACCCTATCATCAATAGGAGAAAAAGGGAGACTCAATCCTCAGCTGATATTTGATGTTATATCTATGTAGTAAAAAAGTACAAGCAGTAGTAGGATGTATGCAGTAGCCAACAGCTGAAAAAAAGAGGAGCTCTCTTTCTCCATTTTATCCAATAGGTTGTGCATTCAGTTTGGTATTATATAGGTCAGTGACTTAAGTTTAATTTGTTTTGTTTACGAAAAAGAAGTTTTAGTCTCACTTAAAGCCAGATCGAAGAAAAAAAATCGCCCTCAGATCGAGTCTCAACTCTGTTATATATACCATATATATTTTTATATATGTGCTAAAAAGGCGGTAGTGGCTTTTTCTTGTTAGTAATCTGAGCAGGTTTTTTTGCAAAACTTTTATCACTTTCATTTAATTCTTGAATGCAGAGTATCTAAGTATAAAGTAATAACTTGTGGGCGTGTTCATGAAAGACAGAGAGTAACAATGGGGATTTGTTGGAGTGCTATAAGTTGAACTAGGAGTAGAATTGCGAATTGACATCAGAGTAATTCTTGCCTATGCCCTTGATTACTTCCTTCTCTCCTTCCCCTTACGTCACAACTCCTTGTAGTTAATTTAATTAAACGTCAGGACCCCGAAGCTCCACTCCTCCAAAACATTTTTCAAATTGGCAGGGGTTATATCATATAAATGGAGGGAATTTGTACGACATTTATCTTACATCGTAGCTTCTCACCTCCAAAAACTTGATCAATTTGTCAGCATGACCACGTTAATTTTCTGTATATTATGTATGTACATAATTTATCTGACGGAACGTGCAAAAAAGATTAGGCTGCAACTACTTATTAATGAAATAAATCATGTAAAGGAAATCATGCTGGAAATGCGGCATTTGTAAATGTAACCTTCATATTTTAAAGATGAATGTAGATACATCTTCATTTACCAAGTTCATATACTTGATGTATATTGCATGATATATATAATAATAATTACCAAATTGTATATTTAATGGTCGTAGTTGTCGTGTTTTTATGCTCTATTTCAAACAGTTTTGCTTTGCTTTGATTATATGTAATTATACGCAGTTGGTCATAAACTACACCACCACACCCCTACATATATGTACATAATTACGCATGACTGTACTTTTTAGCATTTCTGTTGAATTCCCTGACTCTTTTAGGAAATTAACCATGGTGGAGACATATTAACAGAGATTCAAATAGTGTGAAACACTGTATGTCACTCTGTTCACCCTAACAATATTGGTATGACGTAATTTCACATTCAATACCAATGTAGGTTAGTATTGTTTTTAATGCATCTGCACCCTGGTACCACAATATTACCGGAGTGCCGAACAGAACTCATGTTTTTATGATATCCAGAAATAGATAATAATTTTAATTAACACTGATACCATCTGATTGCAACATGGTAAACCGCATTTTTTAATCTCCAAAGTCATAAAAAATAGGCAGGCTCAACTTATGAATAATTATATGTATATTCGGTTGTCACGCTATTTGGATTGGATTACAATATATGTATATATTTGAATACAAAACAGTGCATGCATATTGTACCCATAATATTTTGAACATCCTCTTGGATGAGTATGCAGCAATATGCTCATGTTTTTTTTTGGTTTTTTCCACTTCCATACTTGTTTTCAAGGCCTATGAAAAAGCCATCTCAATTCCTTATACATATTGCATAACATATAATTCAAGATTTGTTATATAGCTAGTCACATGAGCAATAAATGTGTCAATTATTTATTCCTTGTGTGCTAACATATAGGACATAGAGGATATCTGAGCTAAGCTATAAACCAACTGTTGAATGCACAGAGATTCAAATAATATGAACTGCCGATATGTTAATAAAAAGATAACAAAAGGAACGTGGTATCTCCAATTTTCTGAGCCAATTTGCTTCATTGATGAGGCAAGTTTGTATTTCTTATTTTTGACGGTTGCTCATACTAGCGTGAGCCATGGAACTCTACTAGATACCTGAAATCAAGATAGTATTTTCCCATATGAGTCATTTTTTCTTTTTATGTATACAAAAATATATGAGAGTAAAATAAGGCCCGAATCTAAAGTGTTTAACCTTCTTTAAATGTCAAACTACAAATTTCAACAAAGATTGGACTTCCTCCCATCTTTTTTAATACATATTTTAATCTAAACAATTATTTTTCATAATTATTTTAATTTTTACAATTTTAAATATATAAATACAAATGAAACACTAACGACTGTAAGTGTATTGAGTATGTATAAGAAGAAGAATCTTTGACTCAAGTGGGGGACAAAAGGAATACAAAATGACGTAGATAGTTCCATCCTTCTACTTTTTGACTTGAAAAACTTTTATTTATTTATTTTACTCTTAAATGAACCGTAACTAATAATATTTTCATAAAATAAAAAGGTTTTACAAATTTAAGACGTATAAAAAATTACTTTGAGGTTTTAAATTCAGAAAATGAGTGACAACTTAGGATTGGGTGTTGGACTCGCTGTCCTCAAAAAATCCGTGGCAAATGCAACACCACTTGATTCAGTCGACAACGTGCTCGGGATAAATCATTCTCTTGAACTCAATGTGCGTAGGTTCAATTGTAGTCGCTTCTTCTAAAGAGGGGAATATAAGTTATGTATTGTATATTGACTTCAAAGACAGGTCAGATAGAGTAATTGTAATACTGTAATGTTTACTTATACTTAATGAGTGCAACTTCATCTAGACAAGGAGCATGTAGAAAAAAAAAAAAAAAGGTGTTAACTCCACAAAAAGGACGCCTTGTAGAAACTTGCTGGAAATTGTCCCCTTAATTTTATAATATGAGAGTTAATTAATTTATAATCAAAGAACTTAGGTTTCTTTAACTTCTTTCTTCCCTTTTTTATGGCCCTACATTCATAGATTCAGCAAAATAGATGTATATCCACTGCTGTTCATATATAGGCATAATCAAAATGTAGTTAACCTCGAATGATTGATCAAAAGTTCCTTCTTTTTAGATCCATGCATTTTATTCCAACATTTTTTTTCTTTTTTGACCAAAGATTTTTTTCTTTCTTTGAAACATGCATGCATATATGTACCTATAGATGTTTAAATACATGAAAATTAAAGTTTGTGTTGTTTTTGCAACTGGAATTCGAAGAGGATTTTTATTTTCTAAGACTACTATTGGTATTCTTTTATTTTTGAAGAGAGAACATCTGAGTACAAAGTAATCACTATTGCGTAAAGGACGAAGAGTAACACTGAGGATTTCTTGCTGGGATATAAGTGTAAGTCCTTGTCGGACTCTGAGTCGAAGTGAGGATCGACCTGTGTGACCTTCCTGCCTATAGGAGGGGATGTTGGAAAAGTTTCTGACATAAAAAAAAAATACAATACATTTTGACTGATTTTTACATTATATATTTTTACACATAGTCTCCTTGTGGCTCTACAAACTTCCCCACAGATGATCCCTTTATATAACCCGTCCAAATAGGACCCGTGCTCCACAAATAATTGTTCACGTAACAATTCTTGTTTTTGGCTCAATTACTCCATGTTGGATTAAACCAGACTTTAGATGTGTGCTATTGTTTTTATCTATTACAAAGTTTATGTTAGAAAAAAAATGTATTTAATCACAGCTGAATACTCGATTTTGTCCATTTTCACAAAAACACTAACATCAACTCACTCAAACAACTGTTATATAACAACTGCGCGTCCAAAATAACTGAAGCCTTCCTGCGTAACTGTCAACAGATGTTAGATATAAATGACTAGCTTTTATTTACTAGTTGGTTTGCTGAGGTTTATTTCAGACCATCCTCGTATTGTTAGAGTTATTCACCTCACAGCTACTCACAGCTAATTTAGTTAAACGTATTGACAGCTAAGCTGCTCTCCTCCCAAACATTCTTCAAATTGTCAGGGTTACCATATTAATTTTCGAGTTTTTTTTTTTTTTTTAACATACAGGCATATCTGAATCTATGGGTATGACTACATATGGACTGATTGGCTGCATTATATATTCTACACATGTTAATATGCTGTGTATGAGTTGCAATGCATGTACAAGTTGTAATTTCTTTGTGTTAAAATGGATTATTTAATTACAAAATGGGTCATTTTATTTTTATAAATAGAAATACATAGTTAATACGTAATTATAAGTAATACAACTTTTCGCATTTGAACTTTTTAAAGTACCCCAAAATATTTATATTTTAGTCATTTGTATTAAAATAGTCACAAATGACATCATTAATATATCCATGGAAATTTCAATGATTGTATTATCCTAAGTACTGTTACAAATCCTTCATATAAAATGATTCATCTAATCTTTTGTTTGCAATTCGTACAATTTGCTTATACAAGTTGCAACTTGTACACAACATATATATCACAAATCAATAGAAAAACGTACTGCTCACGAATCTGTAGTTAATTTTTTGTGTTAATATGTGTTTAGGTAATTTTTGGAGTATCAAAATATTGAAAAAAGAGCAACCCATATGAAAATTAGTTCATTTTGGATGGATAACAAATTGAAACACTGGTACCTTATTCCTTTTTAAAGTGTTTTTAATCTTCAAATTGCATTTTCTCCTGATTGGATGATTGCATATAAAATTTTAACACATATATTTTAAATCACCATGAATTTTTTGTAGTTTTGGGAGAAGTAATTTCGTATTTTTTGCTTTATTTAATTGTTTAATAAGAAGTCTTACACTAATTTGATTTAGGTCAGGTATGCCCCGTTCTGTTTGAAAACTTATTTCCAATGATAATTCAACTTGTCGTAGAAGCCTTTGTCCCTATTGGGGAAAAAACCCAGACAATCAATTATTAGAGGCTTCTATTAAGGCCACATTTGTACGCCCAAGTGCCAAGGACAGGAACGTGTATTAGTCATTTGGTACTAGGTCCTGACTTTAGGCTGGATGTATAATAACATCCCATCTGAGCTCCAATACTGTCCAAAAAGGGTTTTTACTATACACTCATAACTTTAAAAAGCCTTATCCTATGATCCGATGTGAACAAATGAACAAAATATATATTTTAAAAAAAATGACAGGAAATACGAAATTACTTTTTCCCACCCTAATATAAAATATTAATTTAAAGAATATTTTTATAACGTGCAATTATATAACATATGCAAAATCTTTGATTTTTATATGTCACCCATGTCTGTTTTATTGCATACAAGTATTTTAATGGAAGTCAAAGGCAATATATTAGTATTTTATGATTCAAGTAGGGAGGTTACTTAAATCAAGAATATTCGAATACAGGTCTTTCTAAATGTATTATATTTGATCCTTGAATAGAAAATAAAATTTCCTGAATAATAAAATAACCAATAAATACCTTTTTTGAAATAAAATTACAGGAAAAAAATACAGAAATATCTTTTATAAAATAATGTCTAATCCATAAAGGCACTTTGAAAATATAAAAAGGGCCTGCTTCTATTATTCGAGTGTGGTTCGACAAAACTTGAAAATGAACGATTTTTTCCCTTGTACAATTCACCATCCGTAGATCCGACATTTTTTTTTTACGGCAAGGCTTTTCCATTTATCTGTGTGAAGGTCCTGTCAGGCTTTGCCATTTCCAATGTAGTTATAAGTCTAGAAATTTTTTATTATATTAAATCATGAAAAAAGAAAATAACCTCTAGGGGACCTTCTATCTTTTTGAAACCTGAACAAGATCTCAAATTTTAAACACTAAGAGGAAGTCGAATTTCTGTCAAAAAATTCAAATTTCTCATCAGTGTCATTAATTTCCCTTTGACCAAATGTTTTCAGTATTAACTATTTAAAATTATATTTAGTTTTGCCCCCATACTAGCGCCGTGTATCCTCAGACAAGTTTTTATATATTAAACACCCATTTTCGCATACATAATAGACCGTATGGTTTTTATTAATACCCTTTTTACTGTGTATGTTATTTATACAAATTTTCTCAACGGTGAAATTAAAATTTATTAATTTTGTGGGTAAAATATTTTTTCAATAAAAACAAGTGAAATTGAGAATTTTTTTAGTATATAGTATACTATTTCATTTCATGGTAGTTTAATAATACAAATTATCTCTTTGTAAAAAAACAAAAAAAAACTGACAGGATGTGAACTTTCCCTCTCCAAAAATATAATAAAAAATATGTGTAAACAATGCAATTAAATGCTTAATCGAGCGGAATGAATAAATCTCCCACTTCAAACTTCATGTTGAGAAGCCAGGGCCATAGACAAATAAATATGATATATAAAGCTGAGAAGACATGTGGAAGGTAGTTTATTCAGCTGTTAACTTTTGAATGGTATAGGGTTATATTTGATATCATATGCGAACTCGGCGATTTAATTCTTTTTTTTTAAATAGAGATGCAACATCTTGAAAAGAACTCATAGTCTATGCATATCAAACGATTACTTTGTATTCATTCAAAAAGACTTCTTAAGTCCTTGTGTATTAATAACGCCGAATCACCCATAACTTTAATAGCCTGAATATATCTTCCTGTAAATAAAATTAAAATTGATGATTTAAATAATTAGAGATGTGCTTATTTAGATCAAGTCAAATGAAATTTATAAATATCAATGATTTTGCAGAGTGGATAATTGCATATACATGACTTCATATCGATAAAAAAATAAGCTTTTTGATAATTAAACAGATTTTATAATGTTTATAGTTCTAAAAAATATGACATGTGAGAGAGTTTTTGTGTTTGTTACTTGAATGGTTTTTTTTTTTCATTTTCCAAAGCTGTTATCATTATTCTTTTTCTCTTGAAGTGAGAGCATCTAAGTATAAATAGAGTTGACATGTTTGTAACGAAAAAACTACGTGAGCAAATTAGAAAAGGAAAAACGGACGCGTGCGCTTTTTCTTCTTTTTGTTAATTATTGAATAGGTCGTTGTGTTTTTAACTTCTCCCTTTGAAGTAAGCATTCTCCCCTATATTTGATATAAATTGTTTTTCAAATGCATTATAAAATAAATATTTATGGTTTTAAATGCAATTATAATATTTTCACTGCATGAATTCTATTTTCAATGTAGAATATTCTCCCCTGTAAAGTAGTTATTATTTTTCTTTCCCCAGCATCATATGACAGGAAGTGATAGTTTGAAAAGTTTTAGTTCAGGTGTACCATATGTCTCGCTCCTGCCTTCTCCTTGCGCTCTTTTTTTTCCTTACAAACATGACAACTCTAGTAATAAGTAATAAATAGTGGGTGTGCTCATGAAAGACGGGGAGTATCAATGTGGGTTTGCTCGGGAGTTATAAGCGTAAGTCTCTGCTATACTCGGAGTAGAATTGAGTATCGACATCGGAGTAATTCCGTCCTATATCATTACATACTATGCAATGGGATTTGCGTTTATTTCCTTCATCTCAGGACTACTTGCAGCATATCTAATTAAACGTTATGACTCCTTCTCTACTCTTCGCCTAAAACATTCTTCAAATCGTCGGAATTACCAACTCTTTTCAGTTTCTTTCTTTTCCCAAATCCTATTTTCTATAACTCAAGTAATATTTCTAATTTGATTAATATTACATCTCCTTGTATTAACCGAGTAGGCTCGTGACGTGTAAAAGAAAGCTACACCTGAGTGGTCCTTAAGAACTGATTGATTATATTGTCGATTAGTCTCGTTTAAAACCCGATTTTATTGGGTAAAGTATGTATGTGATTGTTATTATCCACATACCTATTTATCATAAATATATATAGAATAACATGCCAAATTTGAGTCTATATAAAAATAAAGGGAAATTGCAGGTTTGTATGTAGTTTTTGTAGGTTTCTTTTCCCTTTGTTTTTCCTTTTGTATTTATCAATGTCCTCGTTTTTATTCTATTGGGAGTTTAACATCTATTTAGTATTCTCAAAGAGAATTGATATATGTAGATTTTATTAGGGTTGTTGTTTTTTTAAATGGCTAACTTTGTGTATGCACAACACGGTAACTACATTTATATCATATATCTTTATGTGTACATAATATTCAACATCAATTAAAAAAGGGGGAAGTGTTTGAATCTCTTTTACTCCTTGAAGCATATCCAACGCAAACAAGACTGGAGCCCAGTGAGAGAAATACTTATTGTTGTTCGTATTAGTTTTTTTAAGTAGGTGATTATGATATGTGAATTGTGAGGGTGGTGAGTATACTAGAGTCGAGTTGAGCACAGACGAACCGTGTCGATAAATTTCAAAAGAGGAAGGAAGAAAAGAATAATTTGAATGGCTACTATCTAGTTTTGTCACGATACTAATATTTCCTTTCCGTACCAAAAAGGTATCCGTACAATTAGATACTTATATGTATATTAAACAGGGGCGTCCATAGTGGGTGGGCTGACGGGACTATAGCCCCTCCGAAATTAAGAAATCTTTGCTTATTACCAGACAATTTAAAAAAATGAAATTTAAATTAATTTTTTCAAAAAAAATTCCAAAAAATTTGATTTCTACAATTAATTTCCTACAAATTTAGCTTTTCCCTGGAAAGCCATGGATAAAAAAAGAATAGAAAATTTTAAATGGCTACTATCTAGTTTTATCACGATACTCAAAAAGTACCAAAAAAGGTATCGGTACAATTAGATACTTATAGACTAAACAAGAGCATCTACAGGGATGGCCGAAAGGGCATGTAGCCCCTCTCACATTAAGAATTTTTTTGCTTATCACCAGAAAATTTAAAAAAATTAAATTTAAATTAATTTTTGCAAAAAAAATTCCAAAAAATTTAATTTCTAAAATTAATTTCCTAAATATTTATTTTTTTCCGAATTGCTATGGATTTTTGAAATTTTTCTACAACTGTTTGAAATATTTGAAACTAATTTTAGATTTTTTTTCTCCCAAAAATGTAATATTTTGTGAAGAGATGTGCATTTTTAACATTTTGTGCTACCTTGACCTTTGGTCTCTCAAAATTTAATTACTTCTTTCTGTAACCATTTATAATCTTCTTACCAAGTTAGTTCAAAATTGATCCGTAACTTTTGATGTAATCCTGGTTATCAACAGAAAAAGAAAAAAAACATAATCTCCGTTCAACTTCTTGATATGGCGACGGTGTTCGTAAATTTGTTGTGCGATGCCTTAATATTTTGCAAATTTTAATGTCAAATTTTGGCGGGTCCCTGAATTTTAACAATTTTAGAAATTGTTTACCAGTTTTCTCGTTTTAATTATTTTTCTTGCTAAATAATAATTTTTAGCACATAATAACAAAAAAATCCTTGATTTTTTTGAGATGTGGGAGCTCAAAATCCACCAGCCCTCCCCCTGCATACACCCATGAGTGGGGGGCATGTTCAGAAATTTGAAGAACTAATTTTATAAAATATGCTGGAAGGAGGGTTCAGAAATTGAAGGGGTTATTTCATCAGGAGGCCAATTTTTTTATGACGTAGTTGAACTGTATGTACGGATACTTTAATATCAATTCAGTATATATAGTACCGTTCAAAATTCGTCAGTACTCTTTGGTACCACTATACTGCTCTAAATTAGAAACGGCCGACATTTTCAAAATATAATATTTAAATGTGGGAAAAGATAATGTTCAGGAGAATCCCCTTATTAAAATACACAGACAAATGTAAATTGGAAGAGTCGGACCAAATCCCTACTGGTTCTATTCGAGGCAACAGTCAACACTAATGTTTGAATTCATATGGATTAAAACCACATAATTATATTAAATGAAATGACTATAATAATATTATACATAAATAAATATTTATTTAATGATTAGGGACATTATTATTAATCTCCTCTCTTTCTTATGATCTGTATCTATGAATTTTTATTTCTTTAATTTCCTGTTTGTTGTCGATTATTTCATAGTTGTGTTATGTATTGGGAAAAAGATTTAGTTTTACGTTATAGACATGTATATACTTAAATTTAAATCCTCTATTATAGAGGTTATGAATGTCATTTCCTACTTTTTATCTACAATACATTCCGTCATTGATCAGTCACGCCACTGGTTGTTCAACTCTGAGCGGGAGAGAATGTATAAATGTACTGAGAAGTAGTGTTGTGTCGGCCTTTATTTATTCAGTACAGCCCAGTCTTAGGATTGGTCCTATGAATCATTGAGACCGGTCCTAAAGACTGCCGTCCTTTGGACATTCAGTACTAGAGCTGATTAAAAAAAGAAGATATAAAGTTGGGTAACGTCATCACGTAACGAACTTTTAAGTTTTAGGATTGATATGCAGGACTGAACTAGACCTGAGGGAGAGTGAACTGAATGGGATTGCTGTTTTAAATCCTCAATAAGCACTTATTTATTTGGTCCTTTTTATTGTTAGGACCATTCTTTTACCGCTCCATAAAACAGTTGGTCACGTGTTTTTTTGTGCAAAAGGTTTTTTTTTTAAACTACTATTCAGTCATTACAAGCCAAATCAATCACTCAAAAGCAGCTCCATCTTCGATTTTTTCAAATTTGCCATATATTTTAATATTAGTATAACCTTAAAAGCCAAAAAATTTAGCCTTTTTGGTCCTCCAGTTCAGGATTTAGAGACTTCTAAAGTTTCGACATACCCTACCCTATTTTTAAACTACAAATTAACATATAAACGCTTAATTAAAATTGAAATTGGACATATATCATTTTGTGGTCTTATAGAATAAAAACAACAAAAGCATAACACGATTATCTATTAAATGGTTTTTAAAGTAGATCGATACCTTGATAAATATTCAGAATACAACGATTTAAAAATAGGGTAAATGGCGTCAAGGCCAAAACTTTGAATTTTAAATATGTGCCAAATTTGAAAAATTGAAGATAGTGTTGTGAAAAATGTATTTTATCTTTTATTGATTTCACTTGTCATAAAATTTGTACAGCTGTCTTATGAGGGTTAGTTCTAACTGAAAATTGAGTTATAAATGGAAGTCCCTGAGGAGTAATTCTAGTCTATATGTCCTTACTATATAAATTGACAAAAAATAAGAAGCTTTTAACGATTACACAGAGTTTGTAATGCATATAATATGAGTTACTCGAGACTTTTTGTAGTTTATTTTTATTTTGGAAAGCAATTATTCCTTCATTCTTGAAGAGATAACATTAAGTAAGCATAAAGTAATCACTTGTGAGGGAAAGACAGAGAGTAACATTGGGGATTCGTTCGTAAGTTATAAGTATAAGTCTTTTTAGAATTGAAGATCCACATCGTAGTATGTCGATACAACATGATAACAGCTAAGCTGATCTCATTAAAATGGTTAGAATTACCACGTATATATATATATATATATATATATTTACATACTAAAAGAATTTTTTTAATTTTTTAAATTGTAAAATTTAATTTTACAATTTTTTTTCAAAAAAAAAAATCTTTTTGGATTTTTTTTAAATGCGAAAAACCAATAATAGGTATACCATACATATATAAGATTAAGAGGTATAAAAAATATAACTTCCTGGTATGTAGAAAAAATGAACGTGGTAATCTTAACGATTTGAAGAGTGCTTGAGCGGGATTGCAACATAGAAGATGAAAAATATAGTATAACAAGGTTATGAAAAAGTGGTTTCTATTGCCTTCACCTGTTAAACACTATTTTTTAAATTCGGAAATAAATTTATCTAAAAGTAGACTAAATATAGCAGCTGTATTAAACTTATCATAAAAAAATATTGATTATTTTCTGATTAACTAAGACATGCAACCAAGTAAAAATCATTAACACGTCCATATTGTCTCCTTTTTATGGCTTGAGCTTTGCTGTCAATACATTTTTATTTAATTGTCCATTAATTGGTCAGATGGAGTTGCACTGATTAATTAAAAGTAAACATTATATAATTTCATTAACTCTCCATTAGACCTAGGAATCGTCTTTTAATTATATTTCCTTCTCGAATCTACATACATTGAGTTCTAAAAATAATTTCTCACAAGTGCGGTGTCTATTGAGATACGTCGTTCCATTGACGTGTATTAAGATTCGCTACAAGTTAGCGAAGAAGGAAATTTTAAAAAAATCCTACAGAATAAAATATTTGAAAATAGTTTCCCAAAAATATAATTTTTTTGTGAATAGCCATTTATTTTGAAATTTATTTCAAAATAACTCCAAAAACCAAGCTCTCCCAAAGTATAATCTTATGGATTCCCCTAATTTGCAACTTTGTTGATCCATTATAATTGAAGTCAAGACATTATAGTTGAAAGAAAAGAGATGTCTTGTATGGGACTTGTTTTGTAGCTTACATAATAATGACAGTATGAAGTAATTTTTTGCAAGTCAATGTATATCTAAGTACCTACTACTAGCATTGATTCTTGCTCCATTATAATGTTACACAATTTTTATATAACATATATTTAGTACAATGTACGTATCCACGTTTAAAATAATGTCTACTCACTTGTATAATTCTCTATTTTTGCATTGCAATTACGCTGCATTCAACCTTGTAGTACGTACATACTCCTTGTTGTATTTTTGCACAATCCATAGGAATGATGATTGTGGAATAAATAGGGCGGTTCATTTTTCAACTTTTTTGGAATTTCTATTATGGCTCCTGTAGAAAAGTTGTGATATGAATGAAAATACCCTATGCAAAATTTCATTGACTTACAAAGTCATCTTTAGATGTCACATCTGGATCAAAGTATAAAAAAAGACAAAAACTCTTTACTTAGTAAATATAGATACTATAAATACATTTTTTGATTATATATGAAATAATTTTCATAGGGATTTGTCCAACTTCAAAAAAGGCCTTATAAAGTTTTTTTTTTTTTTAAATTATTGTGTGGAACAAATTAAAGAGAAAAGAGTTTGTAAATTTTGATGATCAGCATATAACGTCATGATCAAAATTTTCTTATTTTATTCTCTACCTTTTTTTCCATTGGGTAGCTTTAGAAAAAAAAAACTTATGTAATGATTTTTAAGGGTTAGAATAACAGGTCGATTTTTGGTGGAGCTACGGGCAAAGAAGAACTATAACATTGCCCCATGAACCCTTCCCTATTGTTTGTATCGTTGATCGTAGATTTTGTGGAGTATGATTTCATAGTTCTACTCCAAAAAAATCGAATTAAAGACTCAACGACAAACGATACCGACAATTGGGAAGGTTCCATTGGACAATAAGGCATAGTTTTGACCTAATATCTATCATAAATGAATAATGAAAATAATGATTAATGCTGTATTTTAGTATTCATAGATGAAATAAACAACTAAATTGTCTCCTTTCAATTTTTGAAAAGATGAAATTATAGGTCAACGGAATTTTACATATGTTATTTTCTTACTAAATCACAGCTTTTCTAAGGTAGCCGTAATCGAAATTCGAAAAAAGTTGAAAATCAACCCGCTCTATTCTGGAGAAATACAGGATTTCAAATTGATTACACCAATGATGACTCTGCATTATTTTACATTATCTATGGGTTTTTGTGCCTGCCCATCCTTGATAAATCTTTTATTTCATGTTATTTTCTTTTTTCATGTTCCTAGATACTACTCCCTCTTATGTCAAATGAAATGAAATGACAAATAAGATTTACATATAAAACACTCCTGGACCTCTAAGGATCTTTTACAGATAATATATGCATTATTCACAAAAGAACAAAAGACATTCTAAAAGTATGTACCGCTATTATCCCGGAACCCGCAATCGACAGCCCACCTTATCTCCTCTAGTAGAGGAGCAGTTTGCTCCACTAGCTAGTATGGAGGACATTAGCCTCTCGAACACAACCCCTCTCTCAAGCCCTTCCATCACACCTCCTCCTTCTACTCTTCCCTTATCTCACAAGAAGAGAGTTCTTGAAGATATCCCTGAAGAAAAGATTGAGAGACGCTATTCAAGAAGGTTCCCAAGAGTAAAACCCGAGGAAAGAGAGGAGGAATCCACCATCATAGTACAAACCCTTCCTCGAATCCAACATCCTACTCCAGTCCATCAAATACTCCCTTATTCCTTTATACAGCCTCGAAGGGAGCGGGTTAGGGATTTGAAACGCTACTGCTATGCTCCACTCTCAGATTCGCCGGGTGTTGATCTACAAATTGAGACTCCTCCGGAGGATAGGTTGTTAATAACATATTACTATACACTACGTATTTGCTGCTTTGACAATGAAAAGAGGCAACATCAATCGAGAAAAAAAATTGTAAAACATAATTGTTAAGGTTGGGATTTTTGTAGAGAAAATATACAGTTTCCTTTAGTGAGGAAACTAAGTTTGAGACACTTTTTCAAATTTGTCTTAAATATATTTTTCTAGATCGATCTTGACCGATGTTTTGGTCCAGATTGGAGTCGGAAAACGTGGACGGAAATTTAATTTTCTTGTATGGTTGAACATATGTCATTTATTTGATCATTATTTTCTCGCTTTTGTCGCCTCTTTCCTCAGAGTCTCTTTAATTAGTACCTAATTAAATAAATTAATTAATCATTTAATCATATACTAATATTCTTCTTTTTTTTAATTTTAGGTTAAGCCTAATCTACCTCACACTTATTCTTCATGGCATTGGTACTCAAATGTCTTGGAATATGTTCGTCACTGCCAAAGAGGTAATACATACGTCATAACTATTTCCGTTTATCTTTATGGCTTGGGCCATTTTACACTCTTTCCGCTCATTTCTTTTAAATAAATATATGCACACGCTCATTCTTTCCATTCATTTTTAACTAGAGACGGTTTACCCGGCCTTGTCCGAGACATTAAAAAATTAAAATTAATTAAGAATTAGTCTGCTTAATATAAAACAAAAAATAAAGACCACAAAAATTTTAAGAATAATTCTTGCTGCATATTGGTGCAATAACCTTAGCTCATTTTTTAAAAGAAGATTCTAAGTTTTAGAGAAGAAAAATATTCAAGTTGAACTATCGTTTGCTCATATTATTTCAAAATAATTTTCAAAAATCCTTTGTCTTATTCTCTCTCCTTGTTTTGCTTCTCTAAATCTTATAATTTACTTAAAAAAGGTGTGCAAAGATACATACCAACATGCAGAGAAAAAAGTTCTTTGAAATTTAGTATCTATTTATATAAAACAGTCGTTTGTTACTCAAAAAATTTATTTTTAGAAAAATACTATTTTAAGGCCGCCATGTCCTTGAAAGTCAAAAAAATTATTACCCGGACCATTTCTTGTGCCTTAAAAACCTACTTAAAAAATTTCAGTAAAGTCCATTCGTTGGTTTGGGCGTGATTGCAAGACAAACACACACAAATACACCGATATTTGCATTTAAATATATTGAAAACAAAATGACAAATTGACCAAATTTTCTTGACCACGAAAAAAAAGTATCTTTGCGAGATGTTATAAAGGATTTGTGAGTAATTCGTGATGCCTGCTCGCTCCTAGCGTACCCTAAAACATTATCTTAACCAAATAAATTTGAGTTAAAATTAATCATGTGGTCGTCGTTTCGTCATTGGATGATAGCGTTGGTCCTGGAATAAAAGATGTATCTATATTACATTAAAAAAGTAACGCAGAAATGTACGCCGTATACAGATTTTTTTGTGTGTGTATTGTTTAATTGTTTTCTGTTACATCGCTTATGCGTTCAAACTGAACGGACACAATACTTACTTTCGCGCAATATTCAAGTCGGATATTTGCATACGTATATTGCAAAGATATGTATAATTTAAAATTAAAACAAGGCATGTACATAAAAGATATTCACTAATTAAATTTAAAAAAGCAAGTTGTAGTAGTGTCAATTCCAAGTTTTTAATTACATCTCTGCTTGCTTGTTTATTGCAAGTATCACTTTGTTTATTTTTTTGCATAACTGTGTGAATAGAATTTATGAGCGGCATTAACACGCAAGCTGTTATGCTCTATAATAATAATTAGTATTATTGTCACAACTAACGAATTAAAATTTTATTTTAAATCATTTACATAGCAAAATCGAGGAGACTGGTTTTTTATGCTTTCCCAGGTAAGGAGCATGTTCTAAACATATTACATAAGTTGTAAAAATTATTACATATATTTTTTTGTTGCTGCATCTTGAATGGTATTTTATTTTCTATATTCAGGGGTGTCTGCAGGCAGTTGGCTGGAGGGGCTGTAAATTAATGAATTTTGTTTTTTACAATAAAATTTAACATTTGAAATTTTAAAGAAATAATAATATTTGAAATTTAATTAAATTTTTCCCCATAAAAATTAATTTTTCTGTGAATCGCTAGAGATTTTTGAAATTTTCTCCAATAAAAATTTCATATTTGATGTTTAGATTTTTAAATATTTTTTCCAAAAAACATAACTTTTTGAATAGGTGTAGGATTTTTAAGTGATTTTGGAAAAAAATTTAATATTTGAAATTTTTTTCAAAAAATTTAATTTTTCAGTTTTATTTTTTTGGATTTTATTTTCAAAACTAACCCCCTCCCTTAAAAAAGATAATATAATAAAGATTATTTTAAAATTATTTGTGAATAGCTCTGAATATTTCTATTTTTTCCAAAAAATTTAATTTTATAATTTTTTTCTAATAATTTAATTTTATAGTTTTTTTTCAAATAACTTAATTTGTTCCATTTTTTTTTTTTAAATATCAAAAACTAAGTCACTTCAGCCCCCCAAAAAAAAAAAAATATATATATACTTATGAAAAAAATAATATGCATATAAAACTTTAGTGAACAGCTGAAGAGTTTTGGAATTTCTCCAACAATTTAAACTTTCGATATTTATTATGAAAAATTTAATTTTTGAAAGTTTATTCCCAAAAATTAAATTTTTATATAAAGCCAATGAATTTTGAAATTTTTTCGAAAATTTTTTATTTTTTGAGAATAACTAAGAACTTTTGTATTTTTTTTTACATCAGAATTTAATATTGAAATTTAATTCTTCAACTTTTTTTGCATTTTTTTTCAAAAAAACAACAACACATATAATCCTGCGGACGCCCCTGATATTTGTTATCATTATAAATGTGGAAAAGGTATAAAAAAGTGCATATTTTCTCATATTTGCAATAATTTAATGACAATATACCTGCGTAGTTTTTGCGCTCACTCGGATTTCTACATTTTTCACATCTCCAGTCATTAGTATTATTTAATTTTTGAGAAGGAGACACCTAAGTGTAAGGTCGAACTACAAGTTACTCATAAATCACTGAGAGTAACACAAATGATTTGTTGGACTATTATCATTTCTAAGTCCTTGTTGGACTCAGAGCAGAATTGAGGATTGTCGTCGGAGTCATTTCTGTATAAAGAGTGAGGCTTGTTTTAATTTCTTTCTTGGCTAACTTGTAGCTCATTCAAATTGTACGACGTAGCTCAAGTGATAACGCTCTCGGACGAAACTATTCTTTGAACTCAATGGACGTAGATTCGATCGACAGTCCTTCATCAAAAAAAAATAAAAAATATATATATACTTAATGTATGTATATTGACTTTAAAGACCATTTCTAGGTTAGATGGAGTAATTGTAGTATTATAATCTTTACTTATACATAATCCGTACAACTCTATCTGTTCAATTAATTGAACATTTAAAAAACCAAAAAAACGTCTCGACAGCAAAGTTCAAACCATGGAGAGGAGAAAATATAGAGGTATCAAGGATTTGTACTTGGTTGCATGACTTTGTTAATCAAACAGACAACCTATATTCAATTCATGAGAAGTTTAATACAGCTATTACACTTGGTCTACTTTTAGATATGTGGGGTGATACCATAAAAGCAAGCTGGGAATATCCGTTGATTTCCGTTGATTCCGGTGAAAAAATACCTAGACGGCATGACGTCAAAATTATTTTTTATTTAAGAGTGTATAAAGTATTCACATTTTGCGAATAACGAAAAAAAGAAAGGGACTAGCTGTTTAAGAACAAGCTTCACGAACTAAGCTCGATTATATTGATGATATCAAAATTTGATTTCAAGTTCAATTACCGCATGATAAAAAAAAAAAGTAAAAAACTCATATTTTGTTTTTCTCTGTTTCATCTAAAAAATTCCAAACTTCTTTTATATTATCGCCGCACATATATAAAAATCTGAATTGAAAAGTAGGCCTTTGTAAGTGTATGACGGTTTTGGGAATATAGTATCCCTAAAACCTAAAAAAGTTAACAGCGGAATGCAATGGAACAGCCTTTTACATAACCTTGTCATTTATATATTTTTTCTCGTCTATGTTTTAAACTAGCTCCAATACTTTTCAAATCTTCAAGGGTATCACGTTTATTTTTAGGCTTATTTTTTTTTGTTTTTCTTATTTACATAGCGGGAAGTCATATTTTTTTAGAACTCTACATATTATATACATATGTATGGTATACCTATAAATATATAAAAAGATTTTGATTTCCTTTTATTTGTCATATGGTGGTCACATCCTTTCATGTATGTGATATAATAATATGTAAAAAATCTGAAAATAAAAGGATTTTGAAATAATGATTTCTTTTCTCTAGATACTAGGATTCTTTATTTTACAGATTAAAAGAAGCTGGACATACCTTTATAATATTAGACAGAGCCTACTTTATACTTTTGTTCTTTCGAAATTATCATTTTATCATAATATTTTTATAAAATCATTAATTATATTTTTTTGCAGTATTTTGTAACCTACAAACTGGGTAAGGACTATACGAACTTAAACGACGAGTCTCCATATGCCATGCAGTTCCTTCAATATTTTGGTTATGCAGCCCAAGTCCCTAATCTAATACTCAACTGGATTAATATATTCTTGAATTGGGGGTAAGGTTATTTATTTAATATTTTAATGTATTAATATGATTCTTAGGGATTTAGGGGCCTTCAAATTTGAGCCTAAATCTTAAAAACGTATCCAAATTGGACGTAAAACTTGTCCCATAACTTTGCTTAATTACATATTCATCATAAATTAAGATAGCCGAACATTCCATAATATGTCTGATTTGTCGTGGGTTATATCAATTTTAATTTAATAATTTCCCTTATAATAAAATATTTTAAAAATATGGAAAAACAAACATCAAATTTTTATTCATTTTTAATAACATAACTAAAATAAACAAATATTAAACTAGAATGGCCACTCGGTAGAACCCAAACCCTTGTTCATTTGATCTAAATTGTATTTTTTGCTATATAAATAATTTTTATTAAAACCTGCTACATAATGACACTATTTTGAGCTCTGTACCTTAATATGTTCAAAAGTTATCGTATATTATGTATTTTTAACGTTTTGTGCTTCTTTGACACCTGTCAAAATTTAATGAACTCTTACTGTGACCTTATGTAATATTTGTACCAAGTTAGATCATAATCAATTTGTAACTCTTGCCGTTATCCTAGCGACAAAAAGACAAACTAACAAAAAGGCATAAATATATTAATTTTTTTATATCTCAAGTTTTATTAAACACGCCATTTATTGGGTGTGATATCCACTTCTTTAGATATCCAAATATAGTTGCCATAGTAGATTGATGCCATCATCAATCAATCTTAGTATTTTTTATTTAGAAAAATGATAAATACTTTCATTAAGTCAAAATAAAAAATAATGGCAAACTATTATCGTGCATGAAATATAATTTTATTTTTACTGAACTAATTTAATATTGTATGCACAAACTAATCAAAAAACAACAAAAAAAAACCCTATTAATATGAGCAAAATTGTGCCAATGTATGAAGCTGTAGTAACAAACAAATAAGCAAACAAACTACAACTTTTTGTTGGCTTTTTATTGTTATGGCTAAATTGATCTGGAACTTGACTACATTACCTTTTCAACGCTCAGTTTAGCACAAATCAGTATCGAGTTTTGGGGCTCTATAGAGCGTTTTCACTGACGTTATTAATTCCATCATAATTGAAAGATACCTCTGGGATTCAAAGTTGATATTTTGCTACATAAAATGAACAATATTACAGTTATTCCTGATGAAACTAAATCAAATGACTTTAAGAATAAAAAAAGACTTCAATTCTGCATTGAATACTACTTGGGGCAAATGATATACAGTGATATTTGAATTAAATCAAAGTAATGTTTACTGAAAATACTTATAATATATCTAATTAAGAGATAAAAAGAAGTTGGTATGATTGACTTATTTGGCCAATTTAAACATGATTTCAGGCCTTTTTTCTGTTTCTTTTTCGGGGAAACGTTGCGTGATACAATAAATATAACGACCTGACAATAGTTCACAATTTTTCTTAGTCTGAAAGAAAAAGGAAACATGAGTGTTATAAAACTTGGTTGTTGACCGAGAATTCTTGTCTACTAATAAACAATAATAAACTCAATACAGCCCCCTTTATCTTCGGCTATATAATAAAAAAAAAAATAGTTATCCTCCATTGGTAAATTATAAGGTACTTTACTCCAGAAAAGATTAGGGAAAGTGATGCCCGATACAACCCTAATAAATATTCTCCTTTTCTATATTAGACGTTACTTTTTTGTTTAAAAACTACATTTAATTTTGTTAATATTGCTTTTTGGGTTGATGTGTTTCACCTGAGTCAAAATATTTATATTCCCATTATTAGTTGTTCCACTTGTATCTAAATGGGGCTATGAGCAAGTAATTGTTTATTAGAACAGTATTGAACAAAATGCCAAGAAAAATTGTCAAAAACAATTTACTCTATTTTTTTCCCCCTACTTCTTCCCCATCTTTACTAAGTTATACAATATTATACATGCCAAGTAGTGTTGGTTTTCGGTCTTGAAATTCTAGAGGCCATTAAAATAATCAAGGGGCGAAATAATCTGATCAACCGTTAAAAAAAATGATATAAATTGATTCCACAAATCACTTTTGATATGTTTGATATAAAATTCGTTATTGAAGAATTTTATTGATGAATTGTTGATGACAAATTTTTATTTCAAAAAATCCCTTAAGCCAGTTCGAACAAAAATCGATCTGGGACGGAGTCTCAACACTAATACTTACTTACTTATTATTGTATATATTTCTCATAATCGACCAAGTATGTTTTCCTATTTTTTATCCTTTCATATATTACTTATGTACATACATGGATGACAGTGAATAATTGTGTGACGGGTGAAAATTGAAACGTTCTTCTTGGGAATGATGAATAACGTCCCTACAAAAAAAATAGGTTAATCATAACATACATATAGTAGAAATATTATTACATAGACCAATCTTGATTTATGAGAAGAGTCCTTTTTATCTTGGTAGGTGATATTTATTTAATTACCAAAGCTCATAAATCCTTAATGCCTTCTTTTGCATTATTTCTTTTTTATTAAAAATTATTACTTAGTTATATATTATACAAGTATAATATTATCTCGGTTATTACTTGGAGTGTTTGACTGGAGCTAGCCAATATTACTTCATTAAGAGAATAAAGTAATTTATGATGTTATTTGTAAAATAGTATTAAAGCTTCATATTCTTTTATTAATATAGCAAAGTGTATCTGTATAAATGTATGAAAAACAGTCATAGAGTGTATTATATATAGTGCTCCCTGATTTATATCACAAACATATTTTTTTTATCTAAAAACAAACAACTAGTCGTATCAATAAAATATTGGCGGCATGGGAATGTATACATACTAAGAGCACTGTTTCTGTGAGTATATGTAAATGCTCTCCTATGCACAGGGGTATTTTATGTAGTAGTACATATTTTATTATTATCAATACGGCATGCCATTGCTGCAAAATCACGGAAGAGGACAAAAAGACATCTTATTTCAGAACAAACATAGCTAAGTCGATTGGAAAGAGAAAAGAAGATTTCGAAATTTTCTCATGGCCAATAAAAATCTGGGCAAAGTTTTGGCTCATTTCTGACATTAAAGAAGTTGATGCCACAGCTGCTACATCTCAATTGAACATCCCGACAATGTGTTTACTTCAGTAAGACATCAAGCTTCTGAATAAAAATGTGCTACCTCGGGCCGGAGGAAATTTCGGGGACCACATTGTTTTCGCTCAAGATGGAGCTCCGTGTCATCGCACTGCTAAGCCTAGGCCTTCCCACAGACAACTTTCCAGACTTTTAGGACCTCAACATGGATCTGCAATCCTCTCCAGACGACAAAATCCACCGGACTACTTTATCTCAGTGCGTCTTGAGGAAAGGATGTGTGCTTCTCCTCACAAGAGTGTCCAGTATCTAGAGGCTTCCATCAAGAAGGAGTGCACCAAGCTCGAGTCTGACTACATTGTCTAGGTCTACAAGGGATTTTGTGTTCGTATTGAGGCAATTGTTATAGCTGATTACTCACATATCAAATAAAAGTTGTTCCAAGTACTATTTCCCTATGATTTTCTCAAATAAATGTCCCCACAAAACCTCTCATTTAAATTTTACCTTTGAAAAATTGAAAATCATAAAATGTGTGCCACTAGATAAGATCACCCCTGTTTATCACAATTCAGAATTTGTGAAGATTTGATTTGAATATAAATTCGGGTAACTCTTGCAGATCTTTTGTATGTAACATCAAATGTGTATACCAGGATAAGTGTCTTTTTTATATAAAATTCTGAATCTGAAATCTAATGAGGCTCAGCAACGAGCGTGTGAAGGTAAGGCACAGCCAGTGAGCGCTCTAGAGACTTAAGTACGCTCTCATTCATCAATGTTTTTCTCTCTCAAACTCTTATGATTATCCTTGAGGAAAGAACACATTTGAATTGCTATAAATATTAAGTAGATACATGTGAATGGGCTCATGAGAAACGGAGAGTAACGTTGAAGATTTGTTGGGGAGTTATCTTCTATTAAATTAAAGCAAAGTCTGACTGTTAGTCAATGCCTGATAACTCATGGCAATGCTGAGTACTAACACTAGTACATATTATTATAAGAGTCAACATAAAATTAACTTATATTAAAATATTTTTAAGTTATATATGATATATAATTCGATCATGCAATGATTACAAATTTACAAATCTGTAAGAAGTTTTTTCGTATCAATCTGATTTTGCAGAATTTTTCGTCTTTGTATTTTTCTTTATTTAATTCTTTTCATTGGCTTGTGCCTACTTTTTAGCAGGGCCAACTTTACTATAAGTGGGGCCTAAGGCAAAGATAATTTCTCTTTTCCATCCTTTTTTTTTTTATAATTTGAATTTAATTTCAAATTTTGCTTCTTTGGGAAATAAATTTCTAATCATTTTTTAAAAAAAATAGTAATTTCAGTTCACGGTTTTTTTTTTTTTAAATAAAAAGATATTTTTAATACACAAAAATCTATTCTTTGTGGATCCCCTATTTCATATATTTTAGAAGGTCTAGTTCAACCTCAATATTCATATGATTATAATTTTTTGATACAAAAATCTTTCAATGTTAATATGATATAATATATAAAAAACTTTATTGTTGACTTATTTATACTTGTACATATATATTCATTTCCTTTTTTAAAGCAATGTAACTCATTATCATGGAATTTTAAATATTTCCACACATAACCTCGATCAATTTCTAAATAAATTAATCAGATGTTGAGTAAGTGGAGAAGATTTAATCTGCATAAGAGGATTGACCTTTATAATATCCAGGTAATACCTTCGATACTTTATGCAGATACTGCATCTTCAAGGATTGCTAAAAAACCCATATTAGATAAAAAACAATAGTTAGCAAGAATGTTTCAAAAAAGTTATTTGGACGCTATTGAAAGACCCAGAGCACAACTAGGAATTTCTCTTTTGTCAAAAATAATCCCTAAAATTTACATGAAGATACTTATAAATATGGCAAAATACCCAGCCTTAGAATAGAGGAGCACAATTAAAACAGCGAATATATATTCCAGGATAATGATGGGAATAGATCTCATGAATCCAACCCTCGGTGTAATTTCTCAGGATTGGACTGCTGCACGAAAAATCATCTGGAAATACAAGTATGGACATCAGGGAGATTTATTAATATATATAATCTGGCAATGTACAGGGAAAAGTTTTTGTTTTTTTCACTAACCTTTAAGATTCTGCATCTCTGGATGAATAGGCAATCAATCATAGAATTCTTACCATTCATGATATTGATAATTGTGTACTATTTGTGGAAGGAAGATTCAAGTTTCCCTTCACGAGAGCAGCAAATGTCCACATAATACCTTGCTCTTGGCATCTTAAAATGAAAATTCAGTTCCTTATTCATCAGATGTAGGGAAAACAATTTGTGATGAACTTATCATGCTGTTAGGGCTCCCGGAAAATTGGAGAAAGAGGATATTAAATTTTCCGAGAGGAATAAAGGATGGCAGAATGTTTACTGCTCAATTCCAAATCTCTGCTGTAATAAGGAAGTTTTTTATGCCGTGCAAGGGCTCTGGTAAACTATTTCATGACATTTTAGTTGCTTTCGTGGATTGTACCTTTCGTGGGTAGTTTAAAGTCACTGGTAAAGTTAAATTTAAAAAGATTATATACTAACGTTACCAAAGGTATGGTTTTGTTCGGGATTTCCAAAAGGAACATAAGAGTGGCATGTGAAACTAAGGCTTTAGATTATGCTTTACTAAACTCTAAAGCCTTAATAGCAAACAGGTTAGCAAATAATGATGTGTTACATCCTCAAGAGCTGAGAACAATTGATATTGCTGTAGTAGCAAAATATGCTGCTCTTTCCATTAAAGTTCCATCTCTGGGAATAATTTGTGGACTTTGGCCGGAGAAGAAATCAAGTACCTTCCGTCAGCTTCCAGACACCATTTAAAGGCTTGAAAAATGATTGCAATGTAATCTTACCCCGAAGCTTTAATTTTAAACCAAAATGTTTATTTATGAATATATATTTTACGTAACTTCTTCGGTATTTAAGTGTTAGTACGAAATAATAGTAATAAAAAAAATCAAATCAAATCGCTATTTTTGCTGTATTAGACCTCTTAGATCCAAAAACTCTTTAATAAATGAAAAACTAGTATAAACACTAAGAATGAACTCACTTGAGCAAATATCAAATAAAAGCCGAGATGTTATTCATTTCAAGAAAAAAATCAAACTCCTTTAAAAAGTTTTATTTTTTGTCCTCTAAATACCATTGGATTCACATAAAATATAAGTCAGTATACAAAATTAATATACAATTTTGCAGCAAAATTTGGCTAAAACCTATAATATCGGTTACAAAAATTATAATCGAAAATTCTTAACTACCTGATTTGCATCGAAAAAATTAATTAATCTCCAGGTTATGTTTTGTTTGTTTGTTAGTTAGTTGCGAGGATTACCCCAAAAGCTGCAAATTGATTTTCATCAAGACTTAATAGGAAGACACAGTAAGAGGACATTAAATTTTGAGAGGTCAGGCTCAAGGCAACACAAAACGTAAAAAATGCATTATCGGCCATAACTTTGGAACATATTGATGTACATAACTCCATTTGAATTTAGGCGGGGGTTTTTGCACTCCACCGTGGTCCCATTGTAATTACAGATTTTTTATCAAGGCATCAAGTAGGAGCTACTAGAATGAGATATGGAACTTAAAAGATTTTTGTTGGTGTTGGCTTGTGTTATGTAAGTGTGTATGTAATGCGAAATGGTACTTGCTGTGTAGATTTTTGAATATTTACCTTAATACTATTAATAATAACTATTATTGTTTTGTGAAATGACTCACACAAAATCTTTGAGAGCATCATTTCATCTTTATTTCGTGATCGTTTATTATTTTCATGACTTTTAAATAACTTTTTTTTTTTTGTATCACGAAGTTTTCCTAATGATTGTCACATGAAACATCGTACCACCCCTAATACGGGCATACCTATTAGTGTTGGGTTTTGGTATGAAAAACCTAGACCGCTCTGATAGTGTTATAATTGTAACTAATTTCCTCCAACTTGGGGTTGAATCCGTCTCGTAGTAAAATTATATAAAAATCGGTTTATATGCAACCTCATGTAATTTTTCAAAAGACCTAACCGAAAAAATAGATCCTTGACGAAGACTCAACGCTAATACCTACAGTTATAGGACACTTTCTCTAAAACCTTATTGGAGACAGCCCCTTTGCTGAATGCAATGTTGCCAAATGAACCCATTGCCCAAAAAACTAAAAAAATATATTTAATTATGACTCATGCTGCAATATTATGAAATTAAGTACTACACTTATCCAATGACAAACCCCTTTTGATAATTATAGAGTCAGAGATGACCTCGAGATAGAGGAGTGATAATCAGGAATTGGCCAGTTACATGGGAGCTCCAACACATTCGATCCAAAGGATTGATTCATTTGCATTGTCCATTGAGTTTAAAATATTGATTGATTGACTCCTTCCCCGGGATCGATTTTTCCTGTTCGTTCTTTAAAAAAATTACCAGAGGAGTAGATCAAGGTTGATTTTTTGTGAAGACCGAATGTGTCCGTTTCTTTGTTCAGCAAAGTGTTTTCCGGCAAACCTGGATTTCGATCTGGACCAATCTCGTAGTAAAATTTGGCCTCCATAAAAAGATGGTGTTATGGAGATCACTTAGGACCATACCGATAAAAAATTTAGTCTCGTTCCGAGTCTCAACACTAATACCTAGGGTCTACATAATATATTGTTTAAAATGAGCAATGAATATTTTGGAATTAAGCATAGAAGTGGGAGCTCACTTTTAATATGGCATCGTAGGTAGGTAAAGACTAAAAAAGTCTATTGATCTCTTCTCAACCCCCTCTTGCCATTAACGAGAGTTGCTTGTTTTTACTTAGCATGAATTATTTTGATAGGAGAATGAACTAATCAAAGCATACATACTTTATGGACAATTGACCAGCAGAAAAGAAATGAAGAAGCTCTGAATGAATTATAATTCTAAATACACATAATTCGAATTACTAACGTTCAAATGATTATAAAATTGATCAAAGACCAAAATAAGAATGTTTATATCTATTGGACTGTATTGATCAGTGGTTCTCAAATGGGGGTACGCGTAGCCCTTCGGGTACTTGGAGGAACTGCAAGGGGTGGTTGAGATTTTTAAATTTTTCTTCTAAAAGCTTAATATTTGAAATTTTACTCAAAAAAAAAAAAAAATTCTTAATTTTATAATTGAAATTTTTTTCATTTTTTGTAAACACCTATGAATTTTGAATTTTTTCAAATAAATATGGAAAATTTTTCCGACCAATTTATTTTTTGTGAGTAGTTAAGGATTTTTGAATTTTTTTTCCCAAAAAAATTTAATTTTTTGAGAATAGTTATGGATTTTTAAAAAAAGATCGAAAAAATTTAATATTTTGAAATTATTTTGGATTTATTTTCAAAAAAAATCCTAAAACCAAGACCTCCCACCCTCCAAAATATAACCCTGCAGACACCCCTGTCATTGAAGCTAAAAATGTTTTGTGTCTGTAAGGTGGTACTTGGATTAAATAAATATTTTACAAGTAGTGCATCACTAAAAATGGTTGAGAATCCCTGCTATAAATGATAAGTTATTATTTTTGTACTCTTCAAATGATAGTCTTAAGAGAGTAGTGGGTTCACAAGTTTTGCAAATACATATGCAGAGTTGCGACTCAAAATTTGCAATAGCATGACAAAATTACGAAAAACGTGACTTTTATGTAACCCAAAAAAGAAAACCCACTTCTTACTTGTTTAAATACTATATATTGTTATATTTTAATATTCAATATGTTCTCCTTCACACGCAATAATAGTCAAAACACGCCGGCGAACAGATTGGCTATTGACAGAAAATTTGAAAATTGAACATTTTTAGAAAAATTTCAAAAATTAAATTCCAATGTTCAATTTATTTGAAAAAAAAAATAAAAATTCACAGCCCGCATAAAAAATTTAATATTTTGAAAAAAACGTTAAAATATTAAATTTTTGGAAAAAAATTTCAAAATGCAAAAATATTCACAAAAAAATTATAATATGGAATAGTTATGGTTTTTTTTACAAAAATCCATAACTATTCACAAAAAGTTAAATCTTTTAAAACAAAAATTCAATTTGTTATATTAAAGTTTTTGGATAAAAAATTCAAAAAAAGTTTAAAAAAAAATTAAATCTTTTAAAACAAAAATTAAATTTTTTGCTTTCTGCGGAAGCTCCTGAAATAATAAAGTTTCAACGGAAATAAGGATCTTCCAATTTGGAATTTAGTCTTTCCGAGTATTACAAATTCCAACAATCAAATTCACAAATTCTGATTTTCGACTCACTCTAACGTTCATTGTACATAACGAACTCCTTAGTTATTACGTACATAATAAGTCCATAATATGGATCATTTAATCTTCTTATTGATCCATTTTCAATTAAAGTAAATGAGAATAAGTTGTTATTCATGCCTCATGAGGACTTATTTATCTTGAAAGAGTGTGAGAAAATACCTAACTCAACACCTACTCATATAGTTATTTTTGAATATGGGTATATCTCTAGTTTATACATATACAAGTTCCAACAAAAAATGAGAATGAAAATTTTTCCATGGGTGTCCAGGGGGTAGGGGTGGGATGGAGGGGCTGTAGTCCACCCCCAAATGAGAGACTTTTTGCTATTTACTAGAATTTTATTTGGTCTTGATGAAAATTTTTACGTAAAAATAGGTTAAATTTTTTTTTTTAAACCCCCCCCCCAATCATAATGTTATGGACGACCTACTTTAAGCAGGGGTGCTTAAACTTTTTACCTTCATTACTCATTTTCAAATTTTCAATAAAGCACCCAGATTATTTCTTCATAAATTTTATCTCCTTTTATTTTAAGGATCAATTGTCATGAGAGTTCTTGACTTACATTAGTTTGTAAACAAAGAGACGTCTAGCGGCAGACTCAAACAATTCCTGGAATGATTATATTATTAAATATCAAATACAGGTGTACAATTAATATCTACCTATCTCACTGTGAAAATTATTCTGAGCATGTGCCATTTTTTTCAAACAATAAGCTACAGACTGTTAGGCTACCATGCGGATAATATATTTTTTGTCCTAAATTCCAAGGACTGAGAGTCCTAAGGATTGATGGTCTTAAGGACACAAAAAATATCGCATAAATAGCAATGGTTCCTTATTTTTGCCCTTATTAAGTCTCCGGAAGAGAGTTTAGAGGGGTTTCCAGTGCTCTTCATCATTAAAAGGATACTGTCTTATTTTATTCATGAAACTCCATATATCTTTAATCAAAACGGCATTTTTCTTTTTCCCACATGAGTCATTTTTTCTTTTATACCTACAATAGTAAATAAAATCAAAATAAGAGTATAGTATATTGTGTTTAACATTTATAATATGGCAAACTACATATTTCAGCAAAAAATGGTGGTCCAGACATTTTTTTTATTACAAATTTTACTCTAAAACTATTATAATTATTATTTTTACAAAAAATTATTTATTAAAATTTTAAATGAAAGAGAGATTGCTTACCACAGATATTGTTAAATATCTTTATTTTTAAAGAATAGTCTACAAAAAAGTGTTTAAATACAAATTATTTAAAGCACTTTAAGTGTATATAGTTTATAAAATAAGAAGAATCTATTACTCAATTGGGAACAAAAGGAAATAATAAATAACTTTAATAGACTTTCATGGATCTATAATTCCATGAATGAGTGTTATGAGCTCATAGATACATATTCAAATTTAGGAAAGCAATATGTATTGTCTAAGGCCAATTTGTTTTTACGTAAAAAAAAAAAAGAATGATTTATGAATCAAGGTGGGGAAAAAAAAGAAAGAAAAAAATAATTCGATAGAGTTGTAAAGGACCCTTAAATGATGTTATACTAGATCATACTAATATCTTATCACACTAAACAACAGGGATATTAAAAGTATAAAACACGTTGTTGCATTTTGACACATTTTCTGTGAATATTAAATAAATATCATATTGTATATCTAGCTTACCTGTTATTTTGGAGTTGGTAATCTGAAGAATGAATTATATTTTTCTAAGCTGTTGTCAATACTTTTTAGTTCCTGAGTTGAGAACTTCCTTTCCTAAACAGATTCAATTATACTCTAAACCTGATTGAACATTCGTGTGTACTCATAAAAGACTGCCATCAGTATTATTTTTTTCTTTAAGAGAGAACAGTAAGGTTAAATAATTACAAGTGCATGACATACGGAGATTAACATATAGGATTGGTTGTGGAGTTATAATTGTAAGACCTTGTTGGACTCAGAGTATAATTGAAGCTCTACGTCGGAGCAATTTTGTGTACGTTTATTTCATTATCCCCTCTCCTTCCTCGTCACCGCTAATTAAAGCTGGTCTAATGAAACGTCATGACGGCTAAGCTCTTTACCTTCAAACCATTCTTCAAATTGTCCGGTTTACCATGTTGATTTTCGTCTTTTTAACATGCCCAAAAAAAATTCCCATGCTTTTGTGAGTTTTTTTTAATTTTTAAATTCATCCTCTGAAGTTGCTGGCGCATTTTCATTGAGTTCCCTCTGGACCAAGGCTCACAATTTTTCAATGGAAGACAAATCAGAACTGTTGGCAGACCATGAGCCTTTGCCCCAGAAAGAATTCAAGTTGTCTGAACACCACTTTTGTGCCTCTTTGGAGTGGTGAGCAGAGGCACCATCCTGCTGGAAAATGGCTCTTGATGTGTTAGACAACATTTTCCTCTTCAGAAGAGGTCCAGCTTCTTCAGTAGGAGACCAAGCTGACATCAGAGACTTGCTGAGGATCTCCATTACGTAGTTACGTCACAGTTTAGTTTCGGGGAGTCAGGTGAAGATCTGACACTGCCTGGTGTCTGATAAAGGCCCAAACCTGAATTTTCAGAGGAAATTTCACAGTTGCAGTGGGTTCCACATCTCCCTTATCTCTTGCCCAAAACCGATCTGTGTGGGGATTTGGGGCATGAAATAGCTCAAATGGACTTTCATCACTGAAGAGGATACATTTCCAGTCATCTGCAGTCCAGTGTCTCCGCTCACTACAGAATTTAAGCAGGGCCTTCCTTTGGTTTTCTGAAAGTTTGGGGTGCAGACGAGGTTTGTAAGGCAAAGCATTCAAAGAGTGCCTCAGGTAGTTGAGGACAGATGACTTGGATATTGGATACCCCTTTGAAGTCAATCTTGCTGTAAGCTTATTTGTGGATTGCCTCTTTTTGGTCAAAGATTTTGTAAGTCACAAGGTTGGGAACTTTTCTTATTTTTTTCTTCCTTCCTCGACCCTTCTGATTTGCAAGGATTTGTCCATCCTTCCTTCATTACTCCTATTCTCAATGTTCCTGAGAGGAATCTGTAACCTTTGAGCAACGTCTCTCTGGCTTGACCCCCCCTCCCTCTATTATGCCAACATCCCTGGCCCTTGTCTCCAAAGAGTGCTCTCTCACCATTTCAGATATTGAATTTCAACTAACATCCTATGGTGTTTTCTGACCCCTTTTATACTGATATATGATGCAATCATCGAAAATTATTGCATCAGAAAAATTCAATATTGCCTAATGATTGTATCAGATAAATTTCATTTTATACAAACTATAAAACAGATATTTTTAATACCACCATCAATTTTTGGACATACTGTATAAGAGGCGTCCGAAGGATTATATGAAAAAACTTTTGAAACATTAAATTTTTGGAAAAATTTAAAAAATTCACTGTTATTCCCAATAAGTTTCAAAAATCCGTAGTTATTCTCAAAAAATTGTAAAATCCATAGTTATTATCAAAAAGCTATTTCATAACTCAAAGCTGTTCACAAAAAAATTTCAAAAAAATTATAAACCTATTTTCTTATATAATTTTCACATCCTGAGGAAAAGCATTCCAGTGAAAAGTAAAAAAAAATTAGTTTGGGAGGGTGTACTACACCCCCTTCAACCCATCCCCGGTGGAAGCCCCTGAGTATAATATATTTTTGAACAATATCAGTTTAAATTGTAATGAGCAAATTATTATACCAATATAACTATGTATATATATTTATATATTAAAAGTAGCTTAAATGAAAATTATAAATACTTTACCTACCTTACATGGAAAAACTCTTTCCATATTTTTTTCGATTAATTTTCAAGCTTATTGTTGTTGAAGAATACCTATGTACATACATGTATGTAATTTTATTTAGATTAAGCAAAAAAGTATGTATGTTGGAAAGGCTTACCTACGCAAACACAATCCATTTTTATTCACATTTACCGACTTTTTTTTAATAACTGCCTTCTTCTACTTCTTTTTGAGGGTTTAATTGAGCATGGATCCATTATGTATTCAATGGTTTTCTTTTCAGCAATTGTAAAACTTATCATCAGTGATGCCAATGTAAAGCATTTTGGAGATGTCAAAAAAAGACAAACCTGAATAACTTAGTTTTTAATATTCATTAAGAAATGCAATGAAATATGCTGTTTAGGTTGCGTTGAGTATATATTATAATAATGTTCCAGGAGGAAAAATGAATCACTTATCAGTTTATAACTAACTATGTCATTCATAAGTGGGTGAATGGGTGAATATTAGTAATATGTCGGGCTTTATTTAGTACCAAGGACGCGGTCCAGTACAGTCCCACTTGTCGGTCCTTAATGGAGGTAAAACCAATCCCTTGGGACGTCAATGAGGTTGTTTTCCTTTTTTTCATTATTTCGTTACATAAGAGAATAAATTATATAACTAAGTAACAAAAAATATGTTCGTACTATAATGAAAAAAATCATATTAATACATCAATATTTTTGTGAAAAATTTCAAGAACCTACAGTCCTAAGGACTGGTCCCAAGTACTGACTGTCTAAAAGACCGATCCCAATGATAGAGAGTTCTAAGGACCGGTCCTAAGACTGGACCGACACAAAACTAGTGAATACTTATCAATAACTTTGAATATGAAGTATCTATAAACTTGTTTCAATCCCCTTACATCTAAATTATTATTTAAATAGTAAGTTATATACTCATAAGCAATTCAATTTTTTCCTCGGAATATTATTTTAATCTATATTCAACGCAACCTAACCATCTTATTTTATTAAATTTCTTAATAAATATGAAAAACTAAATTACCCAAAAATCAATCAAAATTGACCTTTTTTGAAAACATTTTTTAATATAGAAATATAACATCTATTCTAACACATCAGCGAGGATATATAGCACCTGAAAAAAAAAAAAAAAAAAAAACCCATTAACTTCTAAGTTAAGTCCTCCATTTTACACAATTTTTTGGTGGTTATATACATTTTTTCATTAATTGTAATCAAGATAAAGTAATAAATAATTCATTGTTCTTATGCTGAAATGTTTACATCAATTTGATATTTAATTTGATTTTCATTTTTATAGTTCTTTCATTTCAAAATATGATACTGAATTGTAGTTATACCCTAAAAACTTGTTTTTTTTAAGGCTTTAAATGCCAAATCTGTAGGGGTTGAGATTTGTAAGGGTCATTTTCGTGTTCTACGGTTGAATAATAAATGTGGGTTTCAGGCTTTGGGCACTCCAAGACTTCATTTTCTTGCATAGTGTAATGGAAAGTTCCTCTAATTATACTAATCGAGGGTACGCTTGTTAACAATATGTACTTCTCATATTATACAAAAACAGCCGCTTGACGTAAGCCAAGTGGAGTTAAATAACATTAAATTAAAGAAATGAGGAGTTTAAGTCTATTTAAAAAGTTTAATAGTTAATTTTGACTATAAATTCAATTGTTTTTGTACCTACTAATATGAGTTTACTGTTATTTTTGTATGTCATATTACCAGTCACAACTGACTTGAGCGATGGTTTTTAACATTATCGCATGAGTTATAAATTTGAAAAAATTTATTCTTTAGAAACAAAATTTGAAAAAATTAATTTAATTTCTAATATTAAATTTTTCTTATACGAAGCAAAATTTCTCAGCTGGGTAGGGAGCTACAGCTCTCCAACCCAACCCCTGTGGACGCCCCGGCTAAGTATATAATTAAAAGAACAACGATGATGTTTGCTTAGAATAATGGCTAGTGACAATGAGGGTTTGCTGTGGAGTTAAATGCGTTAATCTTTGTTGCGCGGGTTTGGGTATAACTGTGGATAGAAACTCGAATTTGCAACTCTAGCTCTTTTATAGTGTTATTATACTAATTTGGAAGGCCTATTCTCAATGTATGTACAATGTACATACATCAATTAAAAATATAATCTCTTCATTTCTTCAGCACACACAAAAGCCTTGAAATGATGTCCTTTTTATTTTCATCCTTTATATACGAAACGGCAAAATAATCCCTGTTTCATTGTAATGGTCTTTCAAAGAATATGTATGTATGTACTTACTTATTCTTAACTTTTTCTATTGTCGGGTAAGCTTTTATTTTGTTGTTTTGTGTCGTTGTTATTTCCATGTAAGTAGCAAAAAAAAAAAAAAAAAAAAAAAAAAAAATAGACGATTGCTATTATTGACACTCCATAGAAGAGGTATAAAATTATGAATTTTAAAGCTGTTGAAAAAGAGAAATATAATTTAAATAACATTTCCTTCCTAGGGTTGCTCTCTCGAGATCCCGTTTTTCCGGGATTTCTCGGAGTTTTACAACTAGAGTGTGTGGAAGGAAATTGTGAGTATTTTCACCCATGATAAACCTCTTCAAGTTTCTCAAAAAGTAAGCAGAGTTTGTCTTTGAAACCTTTAACATTTTTTTATATATACATATATCATGGCCTCAATCTGGGGCATTAACCCGTTGCTTGTATTTTTGACGTATTCCACGGATATATCGGTCCATTCCTATAAGCCGATAGTTTTTAACACTTTAGTTCGGTTTGCCCCGATGCTGAAGCTTAGAGGTTACAGTCTTGAATGGAGGATGTCCAGATTGTCAAAGGCCAAAATTTGGCCGAGGCATTTTTGTTGTGCTAGTTTTTTTGTAGGTGACAACTTGATTAGATGTTTATTTTTTAGTTTCCTAAAGCTGTTATCATTATTTTTACATCTATGTATAACGTTTGCATGCTAATGAAAGATTGGGAATTTGTTAATTATACGAAGTGTAAGTTCTTCGTGGAGTAGAATTAACGATGGATATTCCTTGTACGAGTTGGAATTGAATTTCTGTGCATTTCCTTTTTTTGTCCACTCATTGCTTTTTGCAGCTGATTTAATGAAACGCCATGACAGCTAAACTGTTTTCCAACAAACATTATTCAAATTGTCAGGATTATCAAATTTGATTTCGTGGAGATATTTGTACATACATAAATTGCCTATGATTTACAATTCGAATAATGATACTTATATTACGGTTATAGTTTTAAAAAATATGGAAATTAAAGATCCTGCTTTTTTGTTAATGCAATGGAATATTATTTTATTTTACAAGACTCGTATAATTATTTTGTTAGTGAAGAGAGATCAATAAGTATAAAGTAATCACTACAGCATGAAAGGGGAAAAAAAACAAAAAAACTATGGATTTGTTGTGGTGTTATATTCCTTATTAGACTCGGATGAGTATTGAGGATTGAAACCGGAGTAATTCTTGTTTACTAGTCCAAGAGTTATTATTTACTGATCTCTATTATGCAAATTTTAAGATGTTCAGAACATTTTTTTACAATGTTTCGATGAGAAATGCTGTAGAACATCTAATTAACTGTTGATGGCTAAGATCAACATTGTGCTAGTAGCTCCAATGAGTGCACAGTGTTAAAAGACTGACTGAGGTCCGAGCTGGGATTGTCCAAGAAGGTCATCTGTGAACAGACATCGAAGAAGACGATTTACCATTTTGGGGAGGACCTCAGGCACTCTCCAAGAACTTGGTCTTCAAGAAAAAGCCAAATTCTTTAATTGCTGTATTGGCCAGAAAGATGCACATGTCACCATCAGCGGTGTCCAGGTCTCTAAAAAATGCAGGAGGAACATCTTTGAGGTATATTCATGGCCTCTGTTGACAGAATAGCAGAGAAAAGTAGGTGTAGGACGTGCAAACAAGATCCTTAAACACCGCAAGGGAACCTGTGAACTCATTCTGATCTTCGGCAGATTCTCCCACCTCCTGGAACTCTTTATCAATTTTGAGGGCGAATACATTTTAAATCATGTTCTTTGAGCTTCAATTAATAGGTATTGAACTTTTTTCCTTACTTACCCAGCATCCTCCCAAGGACTTCAATACTTCGTATGTCAAAATGGGTAAAACATAACAGTTGGCCCAGTATGTCCTTACTTGAAACAGAGGGGGACTTGTTTATATTTCCTTAATCTCCCCCGCTAATCTAATGAAAACTTCATAAGGGTGAAGATGATCTCCTCTCAAATATTATCTAAATTGTCAGGGTTACCATCTTGACTTTTAAGAGATTCTTTTACATACCGAAAATACTTATGATGTACCAACATAACAATAGTGCTTAAAGCTGCATAGAAAAGCTTTACTTGAGACATTGACAACAATGGATGGGCGATATTAGGCATACAGATGTTGATGTTAACAATAATAATGATACCTAGCTTTAAATATAAAATTAATTACGCTACAAAAAACACATTCATGATGATATTTGCATTTTGCAAATACTCAAATTATTTTTATGTGAGGTTAGAATATAATTATTTTATTATCAATGGCAAAATATATTATATATTTTGTATATGTAATTTGACTATATATTAGTGTGAGTCTAGTGTGCTCAACAAATTCTTACATTTGGATGGGTACACTTAACCTTTTCTTGGTACTGTAGAGTGTACATTGAAGATAATGTGCAATTTCATGGATAAATATTTAATATTTACTATGAACCGAGAGTCATTTTTTGTAAAAAAATGACAAAAAACTATAATGCCATATTTTTGAATGTGTCTACTAATTTTTTTGATGAATATATATATTTGATTGAAATATAATGCTTACAAAATATTCAAGGGCGTCCGCAGGATTATATACAGGGTGCAAATCTATTGATGCCTGTTTTTAACCTTTTACTAAGATCTTTATAACTCTCTTCAAAATAAAGATAGAAACTTGACATTTAATATGATTAATCTTTTGTTAATGTACATAAAAAAATATAAACGGATAAAATCACCACCAACTGCAATGACCTCCTCCAGGCGGGGCCTCACGCGGGAGCAGGCCTTGATGATATACTTCCCCGGAATGTGGCTGAATACCTCCATGATAGAGGTGATGAGGGAAGCCTTAGTGTTGTCAGGGTGACGATTGGTATCCCTTTCAGCCTACATATCAAAGTCCAAGGGGTTGGGGCTGCTAGGGGGCCAGATGTTCTTCTCCCAGAAGTGAGAGAGATTCTGCCTGAACCATTCTTGGGTCCTGTTTGCATTTTGGACAGGTGCCCCATCCTGTTGGAAGATGTACGGTTCTCCTTCGGCCACATAGTCCATCCAGGGCTTCACAACGTTTAGCATCACATTGATGGACCTGCCAGAGTCCTCCTTGATGAGGTTTTGTGTGGAGTTCACAATATCAATATCATGAGTATCAGAGCGACGTCTATGAGTATTTCTTTTTACGTCAAACTCTTTAAGGTCCCCTTCCTTTTCACAATATTTATCATAATTGTGCCTGAAGTTCCTCACAGTGTTGTAGAACAAGTTGTTGAACTGGGCAATCTCCTTGCTGGTCCTTTGGGCGCGAAATCCACACACCATGGCTCCACGAATCGCCTCCTGCAGATTCCGGTTCATAGTTGAACGTTTTGTTTGTTTTGATTTCGCAGCTACTGTAAACCGACTATCAGCTGATTATCATAGTTATCCGTCTGGCTTTATTCATGGATAGATATTGTACTTTTAAAATTGGGTGTCTTTTTTAAAAATCCATAAAGCAAAATTTTTTGAAAAAAACAAACAAACTATTTTTGGAAGAAAAAAAATACAATATGATTATTTATTATTAAAATCTTAAAAAATCCACAGCAATTAACATAATAATTTTTTTGGGAAAAATCTATCAAAAAGCCACAGATATTCACAAAAAATTATTTTTTTCAAAAAATCTGAAAAATCCCCCGCTGCTAACACAAAAATTAAAATTTTTGAAAAGTTATTTCAAAAATTAAATTTCAAATCAAAGATATTTTGAAACAAAATTGCAAATATAAATTTTTTTGGAACAAAATTGCAAATGTTAAATTTTTTCGAGATCCACAGAAAATTAAATTAAACTTTTTCAAGAAAAATTTCGGAAATCCATAGCTATTGACAGAAAATTAAATTAAATTTCAAATATTACATTTTTTAGTGAACAGGAAAAATTCCATAATTTGGTTGGGGATCTACAGCCCCACCAGTCCATCCCTTGGGGATTCTTCCGATATTAATAGATTTTTTTTCAAAGAAATTACCTTTTATAACCAAGTAAATATTATTCATTGACTGTGAGTAAAGAGTAAAAAAGTAATATTTTACCATTTATCCATTTTTACTTCTTAAAACACTTTTTTAGAAGTCGGGTATTAAATTGTAAATTAAGAGCCTATATATATATCCGTATCAATTCGAAACTTTAAGTTCATAAACAGTGTGAACCCAAAACTTGTAGTAGAATTAAGTTAGGGTTTTATCCCCGTTATTTTTAATTACAAAGTTTAATTATGCAACCAAACGACAGCTGGAACAAAAATAAACAATTTTTTTTATCCCATGACTGTAATTGTAAAAATGGCCGAGAAAAAGGAAAAAAGGAACGCGTGTGTGATCTCCACTGCGCAGGTGTCAGTGCTTAGAAGGCTACAGAGATTGTTGGTATCTCCATCCGGACGACCTCGTGATAAAGAAGTCCATTACAGTACCTTCAAGCCAAGAATAATAAAAAAAAAAAAAAAACAATATTGCTGACTTTTAGCCTGCCTCCATGTGGCCCTCTTCTAGCCCTGACCTTGACCAACTGGACTTTGCAGATTGGGGTGTCTTGGAGAAAAACGTGTGCCACACCTTTTATACAAATTTGTATCCACTCCAAGCTGTCATCATGATAGCCTGGTACGTCATGAACACGGCCTTCAACGTCAAGAGATGCTAATATGTTCGTTTAGATCAGAGGCTACCTACACTATATCCTTGGTTACCTGTTCAACCGTTGGTTTCTTCTTAGTGGACTGTTGGATTTGTTCTAAAAATATAGTATGCTTTTGATTTCTTGATTTGTCCCTTGAGGGATTCTTAAAGTGTCCCTCAGCTTTAAAAAGGGTTGGTGACCCCTGTCTTAGACTATTATTGATTGTGAAGGAGAACATAATGAATAATCATTATGGCTAAATTTAGTATTTAAACATATCACAAAATGGTTTTGATTTGCCTTTTCTTCCTTCCATAAAAATTACGTTTTTCGTAATTTAATCATGTAACTGTAAATTTTCTGTTCCACACCCTGTGCATAGTACAGAAAAAACAGGCCTGCAGCCTCACCCTAATATAGATTTGTGTTTATCATGAAAAATAATTATTGTCTAATTACGCCTATTATTTCTCCATTAAGTTGAGGTTTTTTTGCCTCTTTTTTTCCCAAACACATACATACATAAGTGAATGTAGATTTATGTGATGTCAATAACATATCACTATAAAACCATTTTAGCTATATTTCTTTTTTTTTTCTTCTTCGTTTTCTACTAAAGAACTCTTCAATATAATCGAAGCTAAAGAACTACCGGGTGGTCCATTGAAATCTGAACACTTACTAATTGAATTATTAATAAATGTTAAATGATTGAAAATAATTCATATTTTGATATATTAAAGCATAAGCAATTAGTTACTAAACAAAAGGGACATGAGCTCTTTAGCTTACATACTAGTTGAAAAAATGATACTTGAACGTAAACGACAAATTTCCAAGCAGTTAGCGTTTCCAGGACCACTACCAACACTACCAGCTAGTCCGAAACGTTGTAGAGGAAGAAGTACTCTGCCAAAAAGGCCAAAGTGGATCCGGAGGAGTAAAAGGAAATAGACCAGGATAATCCCCTCAAATTCATAAGGGCACAAAAAGATATCTCGAGGTTTTACACCAGACTTTCTGAAGAGATATCATAAAAGTGGGGGGAAATAGCCTTGTGAGGGTGAAAAGGCAAGTTTGAACACCAGTGATGAAATTAACCCATCACCTCCGTTGCAAGACTATTTTAAAGAGTTTTTTGAGTTCTTTGAACTCTTTTTTGACACTTTTGCCACCTCCCCTACAGCGATGATGCCAACCCCCTCGACTATACGTTTTGGGTGGATGTGTAGGTAAGGCCTGCAGTGTCTGTCATCCAAACACCGAGGCCATAAAAGCCACTGTCAGCCAGTACTGGGATACCAAGACAGATGACTATATATGAAGCGGTTTCCAGGACTCCCACTGCCGCCTGAAAGCCGTTATCGCCGCTAAGACCGGGTAGATTAAATGTAAGAGAGCTCAGACACACATCTATTCAATGTAATAATTTTTCTGGAAATTCTACTTTTAATTAATAAATTATATATAGTTGAAGTTTAAAATTCAAAGTGTTCAGATTTTAATGGACCACTCGTTTTACGACTTGGAATGAAAATAAATATTAAAAAATACCTAATTGGACTAACAATAGTGATAATAGATATAGAGGTAAAAGGAACACATTTAATTAGTTAATTCTTTGCTGGCAAACTTCAATGTTCATTATTTGTGGCCTGTCAACCGAAAAGCAAGCTAGAATATTTTTTCTCAAAATTGAGTGTAGATTACATTTATATTCTTTGACAAATTATTTATATCAATAAATTATTCCGATTAATTATTATCACTCTTATTTATTGGCTAACAGTGTTTTTGAGGGCATCTATGTTTGGATGGCGGACACTGGAGGCCTTACCATCGAAATGCTCCCAAAAGATTTAGTTAAGGGGTTGGCATTAGGGATGTTAGCGAGACAAAAGTGTTCAAAAGATTCCTTCAAAACTCATTCAAAAGAGTCATGCAATGGAATGTGAAATAGGTTTCTTTGATTGCTGGAGTCAAAAGTGGCCTCTTCGCCCCCACAAGGTTCTTTCCATTTACTTTTATGATAGCTCTCTGGACAATTGGGTGTGAAACTCCGAGATCTCTTGAATATCCCTCAAGGACTTGAGGAGATTTCCTGGGCTATTTTCCTTAACTCCTCTTGGTCCAGTTTGACCATTCTGACTGAATCCTTCTTCCTCTCCAACTGCTTGCAGTGCGCAAATGGAAATTCAGTGATCACACTCAATTTTCATTTTCTCGACTTATACGTAAACTAGAGATGTAAGGCTTGTTTTGTTTTGTAATTAATTATTTATGTTTTAATATAGCGAAATATGGATTAATTTCAATTGTTCAACATTCATTACTTATTGAATAAGTAAGTGTTCAAATTTAAATGGACCACCCGGTATAGCAAGGACATATATTTTCATTTTTATCATTATCAATAATATTCTTCAAGTCCAGTTTTTTTGGAATTTCGTAACTCGATACCATATGCAAAGCAAAAAAAGATATAAAGTTATGAACTAGCTAATTTTAGGTTGATTATATATATATAATATAATGAAATTTATATTATTAAATAATTAAATGGGATTTGACGTAGGGTTAAAACCCCAGGAAAATGGTAACTCGGATCCTGAAGAAGAACCCTATTTATATATATACATGAATTATTACAAACATTTATTTCTCTGAAAAGACAATGCCTTTCAAAATTCTTCAAGTGCTTTTGTTGATTTTAGGTTTAAATGGGATTACATTTTGTATGAAATAAAAAAAAAACCCTACGGCACAGTTTTCCTTATTTTTCTAAAAATCATATAAACATACTTGTGTTAAGAAATTGTTTGAGACCGATTTGTGTATCGGTCTTATTTCAAAATATTTATTTCACTAATATTTCAGTTGAGACCGTGGATCGAAATTTAATTGTTTTCAATTGATTGATATAAAAAAAAAATAAAGCTATTCAGATAAAATTAATTTTTTTGGATGAAATGTTAAAATTTTTGATCGGCTGCATAATTTGCTCGAATGATGAAACTATTTTCTTGTAAAGAACAAGAATTCCTTAATTTGGGGCGGTGTAGGCTCTACAACCCTCTGGTCGCCCCTGAATATAAGTTTCTTGAATTAAATAAATGTTTTAAACTATAACTGAAAGTACACATTATCGACATATGTGTTGATAATTGGCAAAAACACATGACGTCATGAACAATTCAGATCCACTGTAAAGCCATTATGTCCAAATTATTATTAGATATATAAAAATATTTATATAGGAATGTGATTTCCTATTTTTGTGTTTAATTTTTTTTGTTATGTTTTAGATGCATCTTTACCTACACATTCTATATTATTCATAACATAATAATAAGTTGATATATAGTTGTACTTTGGTTAAAAAAAAATATAAGAAAAATTCATCTATAAAAAGTTATAAACCAAATTTTAAATGAAACAAATTTATCAATATGAGTGTGATCAAATTTTCTGAACAGAACCGAATTAGTTCAATCTTACAAAAGTTATAACTCTCTGATACCGATCTACTAGAATGTTCAGACACAAATCCGACGCTAAGTTTTGTTGCAATAACATTACGAAATTAATTTTCAAAGTAACTCATGTTTCCCAGATTGCTTTAAAAGATTAAAGTGAGATTTAACTTTTTTGAATAATATGGATTTTAGTACTATAAGTCACATGCTTTGCTGATGTCACGGGAATGATGTGTAACATGTACAATATGATAACATGTTACTTATGTATCTGACAACCTCATAGTTCTTTATGTGGAAGTCACATGATCTTTTCCCATACAATTATAATTTAATTTTGAGGGTTTCTTGGGAATCACTTTTTAATTAATGACACAGTTTATTAAATTATTATTACTAGTTCTAGAATTCTCCAAGGGAGAAAGAACATTAATTTTTCCCACATATGCATATTCCATTTAAAATAGATCAATCTTCGTTATTTGTTTATATATGTTGTACATATGTTTGTATTTGAATCTACCAATTGAGGTAGAGGGCCGGCCACTTTAACCTATGTGGCCCCACTAATGATAGGAAAAAAAGAAATTTTTCACTCTTAAAGAAATAAGCCATTTATCTTTGCCCACGCTCACGTTCAAACCAGCCTTGGTCTCAGTTATTATCTTTACCCCTACCCAGAAAGGGATTTGTTTCTTGTGCAATTTCAATTGCATAGATCCCCGCTAAAGTTAATGCATACCCTATTTATGTACATTTTTTCTTGTAGAAACTAGAGCAATTCTTTATTTATTTTGTCATTTCAGAGAAAATTTAACGATGCGCATTGTCTGGACTGTACTGATTGAAGTTATCGTCTTTGTCATCACAATTGTTTTAGCAATGGTGGATTCATCCAATTGGCCAGGATTGTTTTTCTATCTAACAATGGGATCCATTGTGATTCTTAATGGTATAGACACGACATTTTATCTACTATTAATTTTGATAATTATCTATTAATTATTTTTAGCTGCCAATGGGATTTATCACAACACTGTCTATGGAATAGCTTCTAAACTCCCATTCCGATACACAGGAGCAGTTATTTTAGGATCAGTGAGTTCATATAATTATTTTTAATTAATAAAAACTTCATTAAACCAGTGTTGATTTCGTCTGCTCTGACGAGAAAATATGTATGTGTAAACTAATGTTTTTTTGCATGACACAGACCATTTTTCCTCTTGAATATTTAGTCAAAATAATAGAAATCTTTCATTTTCTTGACGAAATTAACACTACATCAAACTGACTTCCAAATTATTTCAATCCCTTTTATAGAATATTAGTGGAATAATAGTCGCGACAATCAACATTATTTCCATATCCATCTCTCCAAATCCTCGAACAGCAGCCATCTATTATTTTATAACAGCTCTATTTATTCTCTTGGCTTGTTTCGACACCTACTTCGCTTTGCCTCTTAATGTAAGAATAAATATATATATATATATATGTACATTGACTTTTTTTTGTTCTCATTCCAGCGTTTCTTTCGATATCACGACTATCAATACAAAAAAGGCCTTCAACTCAAAAAAAAATCAGCAATATCCTCATCTATGGGAACGATGCAATGCACAAACCCTACTGGAGTTATATCGTCTCGGACCTCATCTCTTGTTCGACGATTGAATCATCTTCCTTTTTGGACCATTTTTAGAAAGTGTTTACCACAATGTTTCAATATATTTTTTACATTCTTTGTTTCGTTAATCATATTTCCAAATGTTTATGCTGAAGTTCAGCGCTCGGATCAAACCTTCTTTATATCAAAGAAATACTACTCTGCTATTACCTGCTTCCTTACGTTTAACTTTGGAGCCATGTTGGGGAATCTCATTGCTACATATGTACATTTTGTAAGGATGATGATGAAACACTCTATTAAACACACTCATCTTATTTGACTCTACTTTACAGCCAAGTCCCAGGTGGTTATTTGCTCCAGTCCTGCTCAGAGCTTTGTTCATACCCTTCTTTGCACTCTGTAATTATCGCCCTTTGGGAGTCGAGAGAATTTGGCCTGTTATGTTCCATTGGGATGCGGTATACTGGACGGGTGGAGCCTTTTTTGGACTCACTGGTGGATATTTGTCGGCTATTGCAATAATGTATTGTCCAAGGTTAGTATCTGGTTAGATATTGGAACTAGTGATGTGTTGTTCCTTATTTAGGACTAAAGACTGTAGTGAAATCCAGTTCAGTCCTAAAAATTATAAAGTTCGGTCCTTGATGACGTCACTTAGTTTAATATATTCTTTTTTTTAACCAGTTCTTGTACTGACAATGACTGGCCTGGACCGAATAAATTAGGACTAATACAACACTAATTGGAACTACGAGGCCTGTCTAAAAAGTTTCTGACCTCGACGGGAAGATGGCAGCAATGGTAAATAAAAGCTAATCGCATTTATTTAGCATTTTTTGAAGGTTACTCACAAAAGTTTCAGCCATTTTGAACACGCAGTCGTTTGAGTAAATGGATGTGATAATTTTTTGAAAATGAACGAAATTGAGTATCGAGTATCAATATAGTCTCTTTGTAACTCCACACACTTCTTCCAGTACTCGGCATTTTTCTCTGCAAAATAATTGTTCCCGAAGGGGATTGCCTCTTCATTTGACGCAACTCTTTTCATGAAAATACACCCATCAACTCTCTCAAACGACTGTTACGTAACAATTGTGCTCACAAAATGGATGAAACTTTGCTGAGTAACTCTCAACAGATGCAATATATGTGTAACTAGCTTTTATTTATAATTGCTGCCATCTCTACGTTGAGGTTGGAAACTTTTCAGAACACCCTACTTTAATCTATCTTTCATCCACAGATCCGTTGAGCCAGAATATGCTGCTACAGCCGGTATGTTTGGTGCTTCTTCTATCGCAACAGGGATTATATCAGGGATCGCTGTGTCTTATTCCATGCCAGTTCTTGTGTCAAATCCTGAGCTTCAATTCGAACTACCCTCCTGGTGGCCCCAATTCACTCCAAATTAATGCCAAAAACCATATCATCATCTAATTTATATTAATTATAATTACACTTAATAAAAATATCAATCACTTAGTTACTCCTTACATATCATTAATTACTTTCAAACTTTTATTTATTCAACATTATTTTTCTCCTGATTATAATGACTTGTTTCCTTGTTGCTTTTAAACGGCCCATCAAATCATTTGTATAATGGCTACACACTGATAGGAATCTCTTCCAGTATCTTCTTCTTCCCTGAACCCCATCTCTCTCTCACACAACCTCGTTTCATTAATTAAATGTTTAAGGAATAAAATACATGATGGAAAGCTAATTTTCATTATGAAGCATTTCACTGCCCATGTGACTTTGATATATTTTTCTATTCTTTAAATGAAATACCAGAAAACACACACACACACACACACATAAACTAAACACTCACACAAAACAATATTACCTTATTTTGAATTCACAGTTGTTAGGGCTTTCATCTTAATATATATACATACAAAAGACTTATTCAAAAAAAAGATAAATCATTTTCATTTATAATTTTTTTTTTTTTGTTCTCCGTTTATTATATTTTTTTGTTGATGCTCTCTGTTTTCATTCATTCATATTTTTTCAAATATAAAAAATACTTTTTTGGCAAAAAACTCTTTCTCAAATCTTTATCAAAACACTTTTTTTTAATTATACTTTACTATCATAGGTCCATTTGTAGAATATTAGAAGTAGGAAATAAGTTACTCTTAGGGTAGATATTTGAAATTTAAACATAATTTAGCTAATTTTTAAATATACATACAAAACTGGTTAGTAGCATACCCAACTTTAGCGTGAGTGGCACCCATTTTTTAAATAAATATTTTCATTTTTTTTAAATTAAATTGTGGGGCTTTTTTGTTCCAAATTATCTGGTTTTTTTAAGTAAAAAAAAAAGAAATTTTAGCAGCCATTTAATTAAATAATATTTTCTATTTTGAAAATGGCAGTTTTTAAAAAGTATTTTTATACAAGTTCCTTCTTAGTCTACATATATTTGAATTTCCCTAAAATTCTAGCCAGCTCTGGGCCCCAATCAGAAGCAGGTCTATTATAACCCCCCTCTAAAACCGATCCTGGGTAGTAGTAGTTGTTAAAATCATTCGTTAGTAGAGCTGGAAGTAGAGTACCTTTCAGTTGTTTCCAAAGATTGTACACCACATAATTTTTGTCTCTTTAAACAATAAAAACTATTTTTTTAATTATTATGAAAAAAAAAAAACTTCCTCCTTTTTTTTTTACTAGTCAAAATAAATTAATATGAATTAATTATACGGTCATTAATCATATTACCTCATTACACACAGGTTTAATTCTTTCAACTCCTTGATGATTGCCTACTCTAATTGGACAATTTCCAAATTAAATGGAGAGAAATATGGATTTTATTTTTAATCATCCACAATAGTGCATTGTCTTCTTTTTTTCCCCGCCCCTTTTCTTCTGTCTTAATTAACTCATTAATTAGTAAACATTCATCAAATACAAAGACTGCACATACTGCTTCCATGATAATTAATAACTCTTTTTATTATTCTCTATCATTCATTGGGCTTAGATATCTGTTTTTCTAAGCCAACCTTTTTATTGTTTTTTGGTTTTGTAATTATTTTTTGGCATGCCATAAACAATTATACACAATATTATATTATGGTGGAAGTATTTTTACTAAATGCTATTTATTCTCAAATATATCATTGTTTATAGATATACAAAGTCGTCCACAAGGTGGGCTGGAGGAACTGTAGCCAACCCCCCAAAAAAAAAAGAATTTTTAGTTTTTACTTGTATTTTTTCTGTTCTTTGGGTAAATTATGCAGTAGAGCAAAAAGTTTAGCTGTGGATTTTTGAAATTTTATTCCAAAAAATTTAATTCTAAAACTTTTTTTTCAAAAAAATTAAACTTTTAAATTTTTTTATTATTACCTACGGATTTTAGAAATTTTTCTCCAAAAAATGTAGTTTTTGAAATTTCTTCCAAAAAAAATAAAAAAATATGTGGGTAACTATTAATTTTTGAAATTATTTTTCAAAAAATGTAATATTTGCAATTTAATTCTTAATATTTTGTTTCAAAACCATTATATTCTTAAAAATTTTATTATTAGCTATGGATTTTTGAAATTTTTTTCCAAGAAACCAAGTCACCCCCCCAAAAAAAAAAAAAAAAATAATAATAAAAATAATATATATATATATATACATATAATCCTACGGACACCCCTGGTATATGTATACAGGGATTAAGAACAAATCGACGCATATTAAAAAAATCTTTATATTGTCACTGAGTACAAATTTTTCTGTGGATTTATTTCAAAATTGCCTGGAGTTGTTCATATAAATATTGTAAAGAGTTCATTTGATGTAGATCCTCCAGCATCAATCACAGGCTGGATTCGGTCCCAGAAGGAGGAATAAGCTTTGATATAGTAGTTTTTGAAACGATGGTCATTGTCTCCTTAATAGATGCAATAAGAGAGTCCTTAATGACATGAGATGTCCAATATGATCCATTGGACTAAGATACAGACTACTGGGGGCGGCCATGTTTCCTTTCTAATGAAGTCATAGGAATAATCACTCAGCCACTTCAGAGACTTTTCTGAAACATGACAAGGTGCAAAGTCTTGTTACTAGATCCCATGTCGATCTCCAGCGAGTTGCTGTGTCCAAGGTAGCAGAATTTCTTCTATCTCCATAAAAAACATTCTCACAGTGAAAGGCCGTAGAAGAGCGTTTTGGCTGGCAAAAAGAAAAAAGAGACGCTATTAGACAACCCTATCATATAATACTATAAATTATTATTCTGTTATGACTGCATCATAACATAATTGCCGGTGCATCCAAGTGCCGATTTGATCTTAACGCCCTGTATATAAACTATCCTAAGGATTAATTCTATACACACAATATATATTTGTACCTACATATATGTTATCATGTAATTGTCGTTTTGTTTATTAATAATTATTATATTAATTATCAATATTAATACATTTATTTATCGTTGTTTTTTTTCCTACATCACATACAAGATACAATACCTAATTAATTATTATTATTACATTGCATAAATGGCTAAAGTCAATCACTTTGTTGTTATTATTATTATTATTAATTGAATGACGCCAAATATACCTTTATGCTTGAATAAAACCGTGTTTTATTTGTTAGATACGACTCTGTAATTAATACAGGACTACCCCCAAATGAAGGAATTTTTGCTTTCTTCCAAAAATTTAATATTTGATTTTTATTTTTTCAATGCATTAAATATTTGAAATTTAATTTTCAAAACATTTAAAATAATTCATTAAATTTATATTAAAAAGAATTAATTATCTCAAAAAATTTCATTTTTGAAATTTTTTCCAAAAAATTATAACATTTGGCTTTTTTTTGTCAAAAATTTTATATTTGAATTTTATTTATAATTGAAATTGAAGTTTTGAAATGCTTTTTCTTTGTGAACACCTATGGATAATTATAATATGATTTTTTTTTCCAAAGATAAATTATTATTTTGTATGAAAAGCTGTAGATTTTTCTAATTTTTTGTATAAAGCTGTGATTTTTTGAAATTTTCTTTGAAAAATTTAATAGTAGTCTTTATTTAAAATAAAGAATTTCAAAAAAAATAATTTTTCAAAGTTTTTTCTAAATTTTTTTATTTTTTTATTTGTTTTTCTAAAAAATTCCTATATCTCCTCCCCTAAAAAAAAAAAAAATAATATATATATATGTTTGTATATTTTTTTTATATACATGATCCTGCAGACGTCCCTGTATTAGGGTTGAGACTCAGTCCGAGAGCTATTTTAATGCTTGTTTGTTTATAGTGAATTTCTGCCCGATAAAACATCACTAACCCAAAAAATATCAAATATATTTTGTTTTCAGAGTGCAAGGAGAAGGCGAGTGCTAAACTTAAGGTTGATTATGTAAATCGTGTGTATTTTTTAGAGGGATCGTTTTTTTTTTAAATCGGTAGTATAAAAAAAGGAATTTTCTATTCCTAAGCTGATGTCAATATTATTTAACTCCTGAGGTGTGAACTTCCTTTCCTGCTACATTCAAACATGATTGAACATTCGTAGGCCCTCATAAAAGGCGGAGAGTAACCTTGAAAATTTGTAGTGGAATTATAATTGTAAGTCCTTATTAGACTCAAAGTAGGATTGAAGATCGACATCCAGAGTAATTCTGGCCAATGTCCTTGTAATTTCCTTCTTCCCCTCCTCCCTTGTAACAGCTGATCAAATGAAACGTCATACTAGCTAAGCTGGTCTCTTAAAAACAACAACTTCAAAGTATCAGAGTTACCCTGTTGATTTTTGGTTTTTTTAATATGCCCAAAATACACACAATTTTCATCAATAGACATTAGGTTGCATTAATATAGATTACATAAATATTCCGGGAAAATGAATTGTTTATGAGTTTATAACTGACAATTTATTGTAAAATAATTAATACTTTTATGTAAGGGAATTAAAATAGGTTTATAGATGCTTCATATTCAAATTAATTAATAGCTATAAACTCATAAAGCGGTTCAATTTTTTCCCAAGAATATTATTGGAATCTACATTCAAGAAACCTCAACAATGTATTTAATTAATTTTTTGAATAAATATTATTTTACAAAATTGACCCCGAAAGTTAACCAAAATCTTATTAACTGATTTTTTTTTAATTGGAATAAAAGGTCTGCTATATAACTCGAGATAGGTTGTAAAACACTCTAAGAAAAAATTAAAAAAAAGATATCAGCTTCCAAGTAAGGTCCTTCATACTCCATTTTTTGGTGGTTATATACCTTTTTTTTTATTTGAAATCAAGATAAATATATACTTTCATTTTTATCAATGAAATTCTTAAAAAAACTAAAATAAAAAACTCGAGTTAAAAAATGGCTTTAAATGCCAAAACTGTAAAAGTCGACAGTTCCAATGGTCATTTTCGTGTTCTATGGCTAAAATAACAATAATAAATTTGGGTTCAGCCTGCTGGCCAAAATATTGTTGCAGGGTGTAATTGACAAATAAGAAGAAAGAGAACCCTCAACAACATTTTTTCCTTTTCTTATTTATAAAGGTAGTTGACGTAGTTTTTTCATTACAAACTACTCATCTCTTCTTATACTATACGTATACATATATATTGACCATCTTATTTGTTTGTTTTTTCAAGAAAAATTTGTCTGATTTAATAAATGTGTTATTACGTGCTTGATGTACAAGAATACCCGCTAGGGCAATGGCTCTTAACTTAGGTTATATCGAACCCCACAGATTTGGCACCCCCCCCCTGCATCCTCTGAACCGGCTGTCGATCGGGTAACCTGCTTCAGTGCGAGTGTGCCTCAACAGCGTTGCATCGGTCAGAATGGGAGGATATTAACATGAAAAAGCAACGGGGGTGGATCCACTATGAGATTTAAAAAAGTTTCTTCTTCTTGATAGATAATATATTTTTAACCTCTTAGTAAAAGGGTTTTAGACAAAATAAATACCGACCATTTGTGTTATTTTTGACGTTACACTCCACTTGGCCGTCATTGGCTGCATGCAATCAGGCCACATGAATTCGTTGGTAACAAAAATGTTGAATGTGTGAACTATGTGCAAAATAGTGCCTTGAAGCACTTCATCTTCAAAGAGCTGTGTAAGGAAATTCGCTGGAATTCGAGGTACTTCTGTACCATTCTAACGTTTGATGGCTATCCAGGGGAAAGTTGCTGCATCGTATTTTTACCATGCGTGTGGAATTAACCCTGACTGTATGGGTGAGACAGCCTTTCACGTTAAGTGTTATGACAGCAGACAATAGCAATGAATATATCGATGTAATCATTGAACTTCAGCAGAGCCAGCTTCAACATCAGCTATTCATAATAACAACGCTGGTGTCTGCAAATTGTACCATACCCTCTTATTGCAAAGAAAGCTCTGGAGGTTCTCATATCCGCTTGTAACGATATATCTTTATGATAAATCCTTTTCGAGGATGGTTGACATAAAAACGAAAAAAAAAGAACAGGATCTGTTGCAAAAATGATATGAGAGTTGAACTTGCTAAAGTAAAGCCACAAATTTGGAAACTTATGTCTAAAAGGCAACAGCAAAAGAGACATTGATCTGCACATTTGAATATTCATTGAGTTTTGTTTTAGTGAGAAAAACATGTTTTTTTTTGGCTTTGTTCTTTGAACATAGGGGTTTTACTTGCAACTGACGCATGGTTCATTTTGTTCACTAATAAAATATATACCTATGTCTTGAAGAAATCATATGTTTTATTTTTCCAATCACGAAGGGGTTTGGTGAATGCACTGATGAAGCTTGTAGGGTTCAGCAGCTCCAATAAGGTTAAGAACCACTGTTTTAGAGGTTTATGTTATCTTTACATATCATGTGCAGATTTTGTTTTGCTTTGAAAAATATTTAGAGATAATTCAACTGTCCTAGATTTTTTAAATTAACTTTTTGATTCAAATAAATAAAAATAATTAAGGGGAACTGTTATCCAAATTTTTTTATAAATTGGTACGAGAACCCAGTAATGGGCTAAAAGTCCCGGGTAACACAATGAAAACACGTTGTTTTTTTGTTTTTTCAAAATGGAATTTTTCTAAATTATTATCTCTATTTATTTTATTATTATTTGCTTTACGGAACAAAACACTTTTCAACCCATTGCTTAGCAATTATATTTTAACTATATTATATAATATATTATATTTTATTTTTCCAATCACGATGGGGAATATTTATGAAACTTGCATGGTTCAGTACCTCCAATAAGGTTAAGAACAACTGCACTAGTGTTTTTTTCTTGATTCAGTCAAAACCTCCCAGGATTTCAAGTTTTAAACACTAAGAATAATTTGATTTTCGGTCAAGAAATACAAATTTCTCTGGGGCATTATTTTCTATTAATAAAAATTTTGCTTCGAGGTTGGATATTTAACAATTTCATAATATATTCAGTTATGACTATTGTTTAAAATCATATTTATTTTAGCTATCGACGTGCTTCTGCAGACAAGTTGCACTGGACGTTAAACATCAGGGTTAATTACGTCAGTTATGTCACCGTGGTCCCTTGTTAACACAAAAATATATAATGTAATTTGTTCTCCGCGGTGCCAGTTTCTGCTTTTTTCACTTAATCAATGTTCTAAATTTTCATTGGTTGAGTCATTATAAGATCCTTGTAAGCTGTGAACAATTCCCAAAAAATATAGAATAATAATTCCATTGTTGGAAGAATTGGCTAACTACAAACTTATTTTTCTTTTTCTTTTCGGCGGAAAGGTTGTGTGATACAATAATGGTAACGACCTGTTCACTAGAGAGAATGTAATTGTCAACGAAATATATGACTTCTGTCATAGTTCGAAATTTTGTCGGGTCGGAGAATCAAAACTCCTAAGTAATGACGGAATATTTTTATATATATTTGATTTTTGGAATTTTTGAAAAAAGTTAAACACAAAATTGAATTCTATAATAATATTTTAACAGTTTTGTTCCACAATGGAATTAGTAATAATGATAAGGATTTTGAATTGTGTTTGAGAGTCAAAAATGTATTTCTTCCCAAAACTGGATATATAGGTGTAAAGGTGCCCTTTCAAGCCCCATCTGATGCTGAATCCTAGAAATTCCTAATTGAATTTGAAGAGTATCAAAAGAAACTCAAGGATGAAAAAGATCAAAGGGTCATTGATAATCCTGAACAAGCTAAAGCAAAAGAAGACCACGATGAGTTGAGTAATTGGTTCTCTGATTCTGATAAAGAACTCCAACAATTTTCCAAGGATAATCAGCTATCAAGGATACCATTACTGATCTTTATCGGAAGATGGATGAAATTATTGGAAGGCAAGAATGTACATTGTCTTTACTTTCTGCTGGAGGCCAAGGCTTTGCTCAAGGAAGTCAACCCCTTCCTACACCACAAGGAAGAAGCGGTGGTGGAGTACCTGTTGATACCATTCGACGAGATAAAGTCAATGTTGTCCTTTCAAATGAAAGAGAAATCGTGTCAACTTCGAGAGATATCAAGAACTTCGTTCCAGATATTCACTCAAAGGCCAATCAATTACTAAATCTTGAGTCATCTCAACCCATTGGAGGAGGCACAGATTCAGAACAAATAAATGTTGCTAGAGATAGCCTTCATGCAATTAAAAGAGATCTCAATGCTGTTTCGAAAAAAGAATATCCATAAGCAACTGCTTCCACTACGGGTGGCTCACCCTGTGTTTCCAATATATTCTTTGTGGTGTTTATGACTATTATCGTTTTGATTGCATATTTGATTTACAGGGACAATAAGGAAGCTTAAGCCAAGAAGTTCTACTGATTGTAAGATCATGAAAGATTTTTCTTTTGGTGCTGTGATAGAGTCTTTTTTTTTTTTTCTACTAAAGAAGTTTATATATTTATGTCATGGAGGAAATGTTATTTTCTTTATATTTTTGTACATCATTCTTAATTGTTGTGGGCTCAACCCCACCAAAAATTCATTCCAAGAAGGAACATAGCATAAAAAGCAAAAAATACAAAAATAAAGACTGACCGACTATTTTTTATCACCTCGTCAAAAAAAAAGCAATTCCTCAATCCTTCTGGTTTTATTACAAATCTTATAAATTTGTGTCAATTCAAATCTTCTCCTCGATACTTATTTTGATAAGATTATCAATTCAATGACTATAATAGTTAGTAACTATTCTCGAAATAATTTGTAATTAAGAGTTGGCAAAAAAATACATAGACTTGCTACCATATGCTTTTTTCTTATGTTTAATTTCCCTTTGATAGTCGAAGATGAGAGTTGATGAAAAGCTATTCACTCGTGAAGAGAAGCACAAAACTTTTATTTTAATTTTATTTTATGTTATTTGTCTTTGGGAGGGGGGGAATGGCTTCTCAATACTATTTACCAGAATGAGTATATTTTGGAAAAATTAGTATTTCTGAAAGAATTGAAATAGCTTTGGGAAAACAGTTGGATTAGATGTTTCGTGCATGCTATTTACTGAAAATAGTTTGTTTAAATTTTTTGACGATAAAACAACTGTTTTTGTATTTGCATTTGTCAAATACCTTCTTTTTTTTTTACATGGCCACAAATATTGTTGAAAAGTAGAAAAATAAAACTAAGCAAAATGTCACAAATGTACAAGTGGTTTTATGTTGAACAGGCCTCCCAGAGAAGGATATAAGAATATAATAATTGATAAACGTGTATAAATTGCAAAGTGGTGGATGATAAAGGTGCGTCGCTCACGACTAGTATAATTTGACAGAAGTAAGCAGGCCCATATTAATGATGTAAGTAATCTATGAAAATGCTGGCCCGTACATAGTATATTACTCTAAGATGACAAGGCAACTAACTCAAAATGTAGGATTTGCTACTTGTAAACTGGGAATAAGCAATTTGTATGAAGACAACTTACTAATTTAAAATGTCCAGATAAATAATAAAATATCTGGGACACCATTTTAGGTCAAATTCGGTAGAAGGTCGAGTTTAAAATAAAGTCAAAATAATATTTATGAATTAATTCAAGTAAGAAGTGGTCTAACCGAAATTATGATTTTATTTATGTTTGTTATCAAAGTTCTTGATAAATTTGATGACTGTCCAAGCTGTTTTAAACTCCTTATTTCCTTCTTGTTCTAAATTTAATGTTCACAGCTTTGAGTCTAATTCCTGTACGCATTTTTGAATAACATTTGAGAATTTCTAGAGGATATATATTCATGAAATCCAGTATCTCATCAAGGATTGCCAGTTGCTCTTCATGGTACAAACCAAACCCTCTCTTAACGGGATTTTTCAAAAAAAACAACAACTGGGATTCTTGAATTCAAGACGTCAAACCCCCCAATAAACAAGAGTAGAGTTTTTCCTACGATTTTGACCTTTTCATTTTCCTCCCCGAAAATCAAAAATGAAAGTGAAATCTTTTAAAGTTGTCTTGGAGAATATCTGACAACCTAGCCGAACCCAATGGCGAGTAATCCCTTTCACTCAATAATATGTTCAGTCAATTTCCAAGCAACTTCAAATTCACCACAATCTATATTCATGAGTTCCTCAAAATGTTATTTTCCGAACGTCAATGATTTCCTTTTACAATTGGGAATGAGATATTTCTTGTCAAGAAGGTGATTTTGGGCTAGTTTATCCAAATATTTGAGACATCCGAAAATCTAAAATTTGGCAAATTGCATCATGTGGGCTTAGAAAGGTAAACTGACTAAGTTTGATGAGCCCAAGCTGACTGAGGAAGGTTTTATTTTCAAGATCAAAAATGATGTCAAAGATGTTGATGCTTATACTTCAATTTCATTCATAATCTCGAATAGTTTCTCCTTTGTTATTGGAGCTTGAAACTTGAAATATTCAGACTATTTCCAAGACCCAAAATGACTTTGGGCCATTGTAGCTTGGACTTTCTTTAAGTCAGCATATATACTTTGAATTTCAAACTGATTCTTGATATCTAACCCGTCAAAAGAGAGAACTCCAATGAAGTCTTCTTCATTTCCAAAATTAAGACACATTTCGTGAAAAATTTGTAAAAAGTCTTTCTGAATTTCAGGGACAACATTAAAATCTGTTGTCCACACTTCAACAGTTTGGCAACTGGACGGTTTGAGTTCGTCTCGAGTACTCAAAAGTTTTACTATTGATATTCTTCAAAACTAAAGCTTGTGTAACGTCTTTTATATCATTTTGAAAACGTTTCTTTTGTGGGCTGAGGATTCTTTTAACTTGAGCTGGAGTTTGAGTCAGTTTAAGAATATATTGGAGGGATTTTTTTGTCTCTTTAGACTGGACGGATTTAACCTCTTTCTTCAGATTTTAAGTCTCCCTTTTAACAATTTGCTCTTCCTGAAGTGTGGGAATTTTTTCTTCCAGGTGTAGTGTTTCTTCTTTCTCGGAGAACATGTCACATTCAACACCAACACTGACATTAGACACATGAACTTAAGAAATTTCACCAAGTTGAGAGATCATTTTACTGGATTGTAGATGCTCCACTGCCAATGAAGATTGGACAGTTTGGTCGATCTCCCTTTTCCAAGACCTTTCTGTTCCCTCAGAAGTTATAGTTAAACTTGAAATGCTGGAGGTGTTTTAATTATCCGATGGAACAGATCCTTTCTTGAGCAACTTTCGTGATGTTAGTCCATGTAAGTCATTACGGAGATCACTTTCATAACAGTCTTGGCAGAAATGGTTGCTGTAGATGCGTGATGTTTTTGGTTTGAACTTGTCTTTTCTTTTGCAGGCTTTCCCCAATTTTTGGAGCAATGTAGGATCCTTTGGAAAATAGTGATAGGATGTATAATCCAGTGATGGATAAGAGGCCATGGGAAACGTAGAACTACTAAAACGTCGTTTCTTTGACTGTATTGATTTTGGTGGTTGTTGAAATTCAATTTCCTGACAAAAATAATAGAAATAACTTACAATGGAAAGTAATATATCAAGTATTATGAATAAATCTAAACACCTGTCTGCCCATTAGTCACGATTAGTCCAATCAATAATATTTGAAAGACCATTTTTGTTGCATTAATTAACCTACAGAATTAGCCCATTGTTTGCTCTCCAAAGATGGAGTTCATGATCTAGATGATTTATCGTAGACTTATTCCCATATATGGAGGATTTTGTAAAAGTTGCCGCTCTGAAGGTTCAATTATAGGCCACAAAAGTGGCGTGTTCAACCTGAGACTAGGGGAGAGTGAGGATACATGTTACAAAACATCAGATATTTGTTGTAACTGTCATAAGTTTCATAGATTAAAAGATAATTCAACACCGTGCAACATGACCTAAGATAAGTAATTCCAAAGTATTTTTGATGTATGGCAATAATTAATAGTCATTTATTGGTGTTTTCGAAACTAAGCAAAAATAGGATATTTGATACACCAGAAGGAGACATGGTACAGTGCAGGATTAGACATGTATAACAGGAGGAAACATGTAAAAACTGCCATTTGTTATATTCAAGCATTTATTTTACTTTTTATTACAGTTTGTCAGCATAAAGTAAGTACTTATAATTACATAAATAAGATAAACAAATAAAACATTTACGGAAATAGAGTATTAATAATAAAATTTAAAAAAATATTTATTTTACTATTTACTGTGACTGATAATTAAAGTATAATATGAAATTACACAAAAACATAACATAATTAAATGTAATATATTTATTTATATATAGTACGAGTATATATAGTAAAAATGTGATATAACAAGTCTCCTCAATAGTGTTGGAATCAGAATAAATGATGTGAACTGAATATCGGAACTATTCATATTTTACAGGCATGTTAATTAATTGACCATTTAATCAAATAAAATTAAAATCTTATATTTTATAATAGAAAAATATCTCATAAAACAATTACCTAAAATGTCTACTTTTTGTTTTAAAAATTTCAATGTCGAAATTCTATATTACTGTAACAATTTGGCAACCTGGATTTTATGTTGATTTGATAAACAAAACAAGTATCCTCACTCTCCCCTAAATATATATACGAGGTCTGTTCAAAAAGTAGATGACTCTTCCAATTTTGCGAGCAACTTACATTTGGTATGCCCATTTTTTTTTCTTATTAAGAAAATAGTACACTTGCAACAGACGTTTCAGCTATATAGTATGTTTAGTTTGTTTGTGAGAGGCATAACGGTTAGTTGTATTTTTCGTGTTCGGCGATTTTTTGCTATTGAAAAATACGGATTAATGAATTTGCATGAAATTTTGTGTAAAAATGAAATTAAGTGCTCCAAAACACTTGAAATGTTTACAACGGCATACGGTGATACTGTTCTGAGTAATATAAAAAAATGTTCACGAGTGGTACAAAATCTCCCATGATGAGAGTAAGGGAAAAAGTTATTTAAAAAAAAAAAAAAATTCTTACGATCAATGAGTTTTACTAATTTTCTAAATTAAAAATTTACTTAATATATTGTACATCCTTTGCCAAAAGATGACTCCTAACTTTAACGTGATTAAATGTTCGATCTAAACTTCATTTTTTCTAATTTTATTGTTATTGATTTGTATAGATTTGTTAAGGTTGATATCTGTAGCAATCCCATGCTAAAACACTTACTCTAGCAAAAAATGTAATAAAAAACTTTTTTATTTCTGTTAAGGAATGTTGCCTTCATGGGAGATATATTAATTGTAGCTCGTAACTTCACATAGATTCTCCGATTGTGAGGAAATAAAAAGGGAATACTATTGTGCAAACTCAATTAAGATTTTGCATTTGATTTTTAATAAAATTTTTGATAAAAAATACACTTCCTCTTTGGTCCACTCCAGATATTAGTAGAAATTATTATAACGATACTACTAACCTTTTTTCAAAATAAAAACGGAACATTTTTAAAACTTTCCCTCAACCTGTATAACTTTTTAGAGGAAATTAGTTAAAGCCTTCTTAACCTCTCACATAGCCAAAATTCTCAAGTCTAAAGTAGATATGGATTTTATTTATTTGATTTGATTACGTTTTGTTCTCTAATACGTCATCTCAAATCAAATTATGGAGATATTTAAGGTAATTATTTATTTCTTTAAAATATTGTAAAGTACGTTATATTTAACCAATCCCATTCTTAAGATATATATTGAAATAAATGTATGATTATTATCTCTGAAACTTTTGAAGATTTTAAATTAATTTATTTTCCAATAGAAAAGGCAGAAAATATATAGAATTATTTTTAAATAGTAAAAAGGTGTCTTCAACAGAGTGTCACAAACACTGTCATTAAAATTGAGGTTATAGTGTCGACTGCAAATAATACATTTTTTATTGATGTTAATTATAAGGTATTCATGTCAAAAATTGAAGATACGGGTTCGGGTTGTGAACATACAACTGCCTTGTGTATGTTTGAATTGTATGACCTATATATCTGTACAAGTATATTTCATATAGAAAAATGTAGAGCTAAAATATCATCCACAAATTACATTTTTATTAGGAATATATTAATAAAATATGTCTATTCTATGAAAACAACTGTTGCTATTTAAGTTCACAAGTAAATAATTTTATTTCATATTTATGATTATTTATATTTTATAAGTTTGTATTTAAAAAATAAAAGGATCTACTCGGACGGTTAATAATTAGTTAATTATAAATAATCAAATGTTGCCATGAAATATTTAAATAAGTTAAAATAGCTCAATCATTCTGACTTGTCACTTTTTTCCATCAATGACCTTTGTAGGATATTGTATTCATCAAACTAGAGTTAATTAGTCTACGAAGTTTGACTCTACTCCAATGTTGTCGATGTTACCGGGGCTAGACCACGAACAATCAAAGTAGGTGGCCATTGATCAGTTAGATTCTTTAGGTTTTCATGATACTCAGTATATTTTTCTTCATCCTTTGGAACTTCCGGCATATATAAAAATGTGACTGCAGTCTGTTCGCTCCTTTTTCGAACAGTTTCTTTACAAATCCCCAAGTGATCTTTTATGTCACTCCATTCACGGTTTGAGGGGTCTTCATCGATATAAAAGTTCTTTGGTTCTTCCCAAGATAAAACCTTTGTCATGGCTTCGATTCGCAACATTTCCAAGAGGTCTGCTAACTCTACTTGTTTTTTAAGTGAATTTTCTTTCGCATCAACAGCAATAAATACTCTAATTTTAAGCCTCTTCCAACGGTTGACCATATTGACAATACAGGCTAGTTGCAATATGAGTAAAGAAGTGCTATCAGTTATATCTGTTTTCGTTGGTTCTTTAGATAAGAAGTTAATCAGCCAGACATCCAAATATGTCTTGGCTTTGGCTGTTGTCCCGAAAATACTCTCTTTCTTTGGGCTAAACATATCTGATGTGTTGAGTTTTTGGAAATGTCTGCACAAGCATATATTTTTAGTTTGCTTTATGATATCAACTATGATTCCCACGTATTCTTTAGTATCAAGTGTTTCCTTCTCATCGGAGAGTGGGAAAATATTGTCAAATTCACTAGTTGCATACGGTGAGCTAAGATTTTTAAAATCATCTCGAGGAAACGTATCGTCCTTAAATCCTAAAAGCACGGTATTGGGCTTCATTGCTCCAATACCACTAATTCTTACAAGCTGATCAACTCCTAGTCGTAATGATCGTGCTATTGTAACTTCAACAAAAGCTTTTACTTTCAGAAAATCAATTAATTTGAGCCAGTGTGGTATCTCATTTAGAGTTGGGTCCTTGTCATGTTCCTCTAGGTTGTCGACATGCACATGTCCCAGAACGTACAATCCACTCTTCTTCAAAGCATTTCCAAATTCAATTAATGAGCAATTTCTACGTGGATTTGAAACCAGGAGCAACATTTGTGGCCGCCAAAATTTTACATGAGACTTGCGTTGATCTAAAAGTAAAAGATATTTTCGAACTTGATGGAAAATAAGGGCTTGGCTGATAGAACCCCAGTTGGTATGCCTTATGGGAGAAAACAAGTTAAGAAGAAGAATTAAACTGAGACAAAGTAATATCCCCACAGCTGAATAAATAGCACTTACTGCAAACATCATAATAATTGATCCTAAAAGGCCAATGAGACATGTGTATGTTGAAAAATATTTATATGTGGGCCTGAAATTGGGAGCAGAAGCAAGATGAAGAAAAAGACAGGTTAAATTAATTGTTCCATATGAGAGTAAGAATAACACAGAACAAAGTTGGGCTATATTGTTGAGAGAACCCATCATTAAAAATAGTTCAACAACAAACCAAGTGCTAATGACTGCTGTCACCGGATTTTCTTTATAAGTTCCTTTCAGCACAAAATTAAACAGGGGTCCAAACACAACATCCTTTGCAATTGCTTCGAGGATACGGCTTGCACCAATTAAATTATTTAAGCTTGCGCTAAAAGTGGCCATAAACACTCCAATAGTAACTGCAGGTGGTAATACATTGACGATATTCATATACATACAATCATGTTGGAGTAGGGTAGGACTACAGGTTAAAGACGTTAAGACTGTTAGTATAATATAAATAACCAATGTGAATCCACAAGCAGAAATGGTTCCTCTTGGGATACTCTTGGAAGGCGATACTAGTTCTCCACACATGTTAGCACCCGACATAATCCCAGTAACTCCAGAAAAAAGTACTCCAAATATAATAAAGAAATTCAGAGATTTATCCGAGCCTGAACAATCGTATTCATATTTGGGATACAGATTGTCATAAAAATTTTGCACTAAAATAGTTTCATTCCAAGAACCAATTCCAGTAAATTTACCAGTAGACGTAAGTGTACAATTAGGTGTTTGATTAGTATCATTTTTAGAAGGCTGTACACATTTTAGAGGATCTGTTGCATTGAAAATGAAGTCTTCAGTGATAGTATAGTCCAGAAAGAAACTAACAGATGTCATTAAAACACAAACTAATACCATAAAGAAGATTAAAACACTTGTTTTCCCGAAAAACTTAGAACCAACCAGACAAATAAATAAATTCAAGGAATTGATTGAAGTACTATAAAGAAATTCTATCCATGGTCCCCTCGCTAAGAATTTAAAGTTGCTGACAAGCCCCTCTGTGCATCCAGCAAGATATAATGCACTGCTAACAACGTTTGCAAAGAAAAAAAGTGTTCCGATAGCTCCACCAAATTCTGGACCGAGGGTTCGGCTCAACATGAAGTACACACCACCACCCTCAACAGCACCATTGGAAGAAAGAGCTGAAATTGAGGCAATTGTTGATATTAAAATGATATAGGCAATGGAAAATTGGAGAAGTGCAACGAGAAGTCCCGTGTTTCCAAGGATATATCCAATTCGAAGAAAAAGTAGGGAACTAAATATTCCAAGAGAAACTGGAGCGAAAACACCAGTAAATGTACCTAGTGTTCTAGCACCAATATTCTTGTTCCCTTGAGATTCGTAATCCTCTTGAAAGAGCTCGTAATCACTGTTATTGTATCCTTTTCCGAAAAGCCAGGAGAGCCTATGATTTGAGGGCCTTTTTGAAGAGATGAGTTGAGTCTTCTCGGTTTGATGTCCATTGTTATTATTTTTGGACGTATCAGGTGGTATAGTTATGAAGGAATTGAATCTACCTGAAGATTCATCCTTATCCATATCTGGAGCTGTATCACTTTGTTCCATTTCCAGCACTCCTCACTCAAAGGAAAAACATAGTAATTGAACTTATTAAATGACTCACATGTATAGAAGGAAGGTTAGGTATTGCCTGGAATACATATTTCAAGTAATTCGTTGACGTTGCTAGCACAAGTGTTTCAATATGTGAAAAGGGCGTAGCTAATTCAACAACATATACTGGTGATATACATACACATAAAATGACTCTGCAATTTTTTCAAATGAAATACCTAAGTCCTATATATTTACTCCAATGTTAACAATAGCCTTACTCAATAACTATTGCGTACACATTAGATAAGTGAAAAGGCATTACTTAATCCTTCATAATAATGATAACCCTCATATGATATTAAAACTATTACCCGTCACATAGACTGACAATGACTACAAAAGATCCAACTGTTCACCTTTGTAGCAATACAATTTTAGAGACTTTCTTTATTGTAAGAAACAATAATGTACATATTATATTATTCCATTTATTTCTTGTAATTCGGGATGAGGTTGTGTGTCTTATCAAAGGTATAATTCTTCCGAAAAAATTTAATTCATAAAATACCAAATATATTAGGTCCTATCAATGGTAAGTGCTTAAAGTTTAATGGATTGACTCACTGTATTGAGTATCCATAGGAACGAGAGTAGCTTATAGGCTAGCACTTATTTCAGTTTTTGACAATCAAATTCAAATTTTCACGCCTCTTCGTTAAAAAGGTCTTTCTACGATTTAAAAGCATTAATTAATTTGTGTCCATAATTCATCAAACTAACTTTAGAACATATTCAATTGATAACTTAACGGAGAGTGTAAATTCGGAATAAAGAGATCTCACCGAAAAGGTTAATCAAATTAGAGGTTTTTATACATTTGACACAATCAAATATATCTTTATTTTTATAATTTCTTTTTTCATTTGCAGATTTTATTTTTGCCTCAACATTATTTATCCAAATGAGATGTCAATTTAGTTAATATGAAAATCTATGACCGGATACCTGTTAAAGTTTATTGTTTGTCCCTCATGACGACAATAGATTAATGAATTTTGAGAAAGTTTTTGCTCTATTAGTAGCAATCCATTTATTCAAATTGATATAAAATTATTCTCTAATTAATTTAGATAATATTTAATTCATAATAATTAATAAAACCCCGAAGTATCTAATCGTATCTCATAAACAAATAATTTTTAAGATGAAAAGAGTTACAAAAATATATATTGTTGTTGTAGTATCATATCATTTGAGCATTACGAGAAGCTCAATCTAAAACAAACACCTGTGTAATTAGTAATTACAGAATCAAATGTCATTGAAAGATAGACAATGAAAGCCAAGGAAAATGTTAATATAGCTTAAAAAATTAAACATTTTTGAGTCATCTGGCCAGAGTTGGCTATTCATTTTGACTAGTTTAAAGAAGAAGAAAAAATTACATTTTACTTTTAGATGAAAATCAAAATTAATCATGTATAAAAAGTTTTTTATATTTTTTATTATGAGAAATAAATTATAAAAAAAATTATTTTCCTATTATCAAGTACATATAGAAAAACAGATGTGCTGAACAAGGGGGGCTCAAATAAATAACTTAATTCATGGTTATTATATTACATGGAACTTTAATGTATATAACTAATTTTTTTTTATTTACTATGCCAAGGGAAAATCAAGATAATATTTGATTGAACAATATCCTTGAACAAAGGATAAATGGCTCCTATCATCAAAAAGGATGTTACTTTTAAACATGAAAAACGAATGAACTCAATAGATTACAATGGGAAAAACTTTCACCTCCTCGGACGTATGCCTTATGTTACCAAAATTCAACTCTTGCAAAGATCAAAGTTACTATGTTAGTATAACATTTCAATTACCAAGTATATGTATTAGTGATGGAGGGTTTTTTCTGGAATGGGAACAATAATGTTTTTTTAACAAAAAAAAATTTAACCAAAAAATATACTTTTTTGAGAACTATTGTAGATTTTTGAAAAATTAATAATAATCAAATTGTATATTTGAAATTTTTTTCTAAGAAATTTAATAAAATTGAAATGAAAAATTTCAAAATTTTAGCGCTCTTTTTTTGGTTTATTTTGGCCAATAAAATTGCTCAAAAGTCCTAAGTCTACTTATGAGTTATTTCAAATCATGTTTAACTCATTTGAGTTGAGGCTGTTTTATTCCTTTTTAAATCTCAAATTTAACTTTATGAATGTCACATAATACGTGTTTAGATAATTATAATTAGTACAAAGATTCTAAACTATGAGATGTATATTATAGTTCAATGTGCTTAAGTGGACTTAAGTAATGTTTGATATCCTTTTTGCAATCGTTATAACTATGAAAAAATTTCACTTCTACTTTATATTGGCTTATTTCTACGTCATGGATACTTTATTACTTTACATGTCATAATCAATTTGATATCAATGCAATAATACTCTACATATACAATTTAATTGAAACGGTGTGGTCAAAAAATAAAGATAAAACTTTATTTCTTACTTCATTATTATTAGATTTATTACGTGGACAAAGGGATATTCGGTATTTCTATATAAGACATCATAGCCTCGATGTAGTTATAATTTTTTGATAGAAATTTGACTTCCTCTTGATGTTTAAAATTTGAAATCCTGTCAGGTTTTGATTCGATAGAGGGCGTCATGAATATCCAGAAGATGACACAGATAATCTTAGATACACTAATAAATATTGATGTAAACCGTGTGATTTTTTAGCTGGTTCGTTTTGGTTTTTTTTTGGAATTGGTAATCTGAAGAATGAATTTCCTTTTCCTTAGTAGTTGCCATTATTATTTAACTGTCGAGATCTGAACTTCCTTTCCTAAATAGATGGAACTATATTCAAAATCTGATTGAACATTCGTGTCTACCCTTAAAAGACGGAGAGTAGCCCTAAGGATTTGTTGCTGAGTTATGATTGTAAGTCCTCGTTGGACTCAAGGAACTTACAGATACTTGTCTCTAAGTATCTTGATTGAACTCAGAGTAGAATTGGGGATGGACATCGAAGTAATTCTAGCAATTGATGCTGTTTATTTCCTTCTCCCCTTTTCCCATGTCACAGATGATTGTTACAGATCTCCTCCTAAAAATTCTTCAAATGGTCTCCCTGATATATAATTTTTTCATATTGTTCAGAGCTTTAAAAAAAGGTAATTCTAATTCAACTATTGAAGTCCCTCAAGCAAAACTCGTAAATTGGTACTTGAGTTTTATGACGTAAATAAAAAAAGACACAAAACACTCGACTCGTGGCCATAAAAAGCCAAGTGTTACTCGGAACTCGTCAAAAGCCCAGAACTTGTCAAAACCTCGGAACTCCCAAAAACTTGGATTCTCTGTTTCCTCAACTAATTATGTACTCTGAATCCCAGTTCGTTTTAAAAGTAATCTTTGTTTGAATGTTATAAGTCTATTGAGAGTACTCAACATTGCTTGGAATGATGCAGTTTATTAAGGCCACACTCAAAAGTCTTTCTCAGACCAATATACAAACGATAAAATTATTTGTATTAATACAGATTAATAAATATTTCTAAATACATGAGGGAGGGCCGCCATTAAACATTAATTCCAATGTTCAAATCTGATTTTCCCTCTACTGGCTATAAATTCTTTTGGCGTATCCCTTAAAATTCAAGCTTAAACATAATCCCCATTCCTTTTGTAGCATTTCAGAATTAGGGTACTAACTCTGTAACGATCATTATCTTTTTTGTTAAAATAGTAGTTATATCTTGAAATGAATTTATTCGTCAAAATTTTTAAATGCTTTTGTATTCGATAAATAATAATAATAAATAGGCCGTGAAGAATTTTAATGATGAGGAAAGTAATGGGAAGTTGAATGGTGAAGTATGTGACTCTATTCTCGAATCTCTAGTTGATCCACAAGATTGGGAAAATGTCAACCTTGCATATCTTACACCTGTTAGAAGAGGTTTTATTTCAAATTATGGAAATAATTCCTCTCCATCTACCTATACTATATCCAGTTTGAAAATGGGAATGGGTAAAAATACATAGTTTTCCTTAGAATTGTTTTAATAAATCCAAGAAGGATAAAAAAATTGGGATTTACAGTCTATGCACTAAAAATGTAAAAATTTATGCTGTCAACAACACGACCTCAATCAAACACCACAGCGAAAAATTCACAAGGAAACTTTAAATTATGTTATCAATAATAAACTATCAGTCTATGATTATGTCCCTTAAAAATAATAAGCCATATCGGCCTCAAAAAGAAATGCTTGATGGAAAGGCAGCTATGATTCCAATCAAGCATACAAAATAGTATTCATTATTACAATAATTCTTTAAAAAATATGATTTTTTGTGAGTGATGAGTTTTTTAGCGGACAAAAAGTGTTAGAGGGAGTAACGAGTACTCAAGCGAGTAACGAGTATAACGCATAATTCCTCTAAGTTTTTTTTTAGAAACTGGAAAATACTCATGCAGCAAAATTCAACTCGCGGCACATGACTAGTTATTTTGCTTTTTCTTCTTGTCGTAGCTAAAGGACTCGAGGCAAAGAGTGGACACTCAAGGCAAGGAAGGTAGGGTGTATTAGTTCCCAATTCTGATTGGCTTAAAACATGAAGGTGCTACATGTTCCTCCAGTTAGGCACACAGCCAGGGGGAAGTGAAGGAGTAAGTCTCCCCAAAGTGAAAAGAAAAAAATAAAGGCTACTACGTTAGGAATATAGTCTTCCTTCTTTCAGATTGAATAGTTTATTTTTACTTGGACCGCTCAATCCCTAGAGTTATTTACTCCCAGCTATAAAACTAATCTGATTGAGATACAACAGTAAAATTCGAACCTATATTATATAAACATAAAAAGGCAACAAAAATGTCATGCGGCAAAATCTTCTTGAAGCAAATTTATCGGCCGCAACATTACCGGTCACAGCATATTATATATAGACAATAGATTATACTTATCATTAATAGTGATATTACCTATAATTAAATGTTTCAGAAGGTCAAATCAATTGAAACAAAAGAAACTCCTCATTCAGAGTATGACAGATGACATAATATATATTTGATATTTTTAAAGAGTGGACAAGATGATTACGGATGTGAGTGAAAGTTTATAAATCTTTGAATATAATCTACAATATAAGAAAAGAAACTCAATAATGTATCCTATATCAGTTTATAAGTTTATTATGTACCTATGGTACTAAGTCAAAATATCAAAGCCATATGTTAAATATCCGACCACTTCAAATACATCGTTATAAATAACCTATACATAAAACCATTCTTCTTGAAACTACTTAAAATCTCGATCCAATTAGGTGTTGTAACCTTTCCTTGAGCAAATCAATTGTAATTATTGTTGCTGGTAGTTATTAGTAATTTAATTATCATTGTAGCAATACAGCAAGATATTTTGAAGGATAAAATTGCAAATGTTTCTCCTTGAAAACAGATGAGTAAATAAGTAAGACAATTGTGTTGAAAATAAGCAAACCTAATAATAATAATAGTCTACATTGAATACAGCATATGTTCGATTTTTGAAAAATATATTTTATGTAATCTCGGGAATTTGCTACCATAACTGAAATATAACGATAAAGATATTATCATGGAGAATAGGGTACACATTACAGATTATAATTAGGGATTTACTAAATTTTCATCCGGTTCCGATACCGATTCCTTATTATGTTTTAAAGGAATTTAATAAACAAATAAAAAAAAAATGGTTTATTTTTTTAAATATTTAACTTTTAATTAGGAACAGTTTCGAAAAAAAACCCAAAAAATTATGAATCATAATTATTTAATTACTTTCCGTGCTCAGGAGTCAATTATTTTAAAGTTGCCTCATATTGGGGAGTTTGTTCAATATTTAAAGTCAGCCTCCTTGCTCCTGAACCTCTGATCTGATTTCAACTGTCTCACTGATATACAAATAATACTTGCAACACTAACAAAAGAGAATTTTCTATTTTTTACTTTTTAGGTCTACGTGAGGTCAAATGGTATTGAACAGTCTCATGTTCCTTACTGAATTTTATATTCTTGCCCTTGGAAATGAATTATGTATAAACCAGTGATTTTGTGCGTACTCGTGTATTTTTAATGGACCCAGAACTGATACCGATGACTCGAACTTGACTCAGAAAATATGGACTCGAATTATATCGGTTATAAACAATATTATGAAACAAACATACAAAAAATAGATATTATCAAAAAAGTTACTTAATAGTTTCAGAGTAAACTGTTCAATCCAACTCTGACTGTTACGGACTTCTTGACCAACTCATGATAAAATTCAAATGCATGGGGAACTAAAAAAAATGGTTATTTCTAAATTGATACTTTCATGTACATTTCCTGTACAAACCTGCAAATTTTTATAATCTTTCTAGATACTTTTTCATCCTTTTTTTTTTTTTTTTGTGAATTTGTCTGAACAACGTTGTCTAGTCTAGCTATTTTATCGATTTGTTGATATTATTGCTTGAGCAATAAGCAATAAGGGAGAGGGTGTGCGATCTCCTACAAGAACATCTTTAAAATGGACGCTGTTCAGAACAGGAGAAATGATCTTTTCTTGGCTGAATCAAGAGCTAAGTTTGAGGGAAACTTAAGCACCAAACATGCAGCTAACGTCATGGCCGTCGGTGTCGTGGTGTTCGATGGCAGAAATATGCCATCATACTTCTTCAAGGCCACCAAGAAAGTGAACACGGACGTCTACTACAAGGTGCTCAGGTACCATGTCTTACCATGGTTGAAGAGCATGTGTTAAACCAAGACGGCGCCGCGGCACACACGTCCAAGAAGGTGCAGGATTTAAGCAGGGAGAACATGGCTGCCTTCTGGCTGGCAGACTTTTGACCTTCGTCCTCACCCGACGTGAACTCCTAGACTTCGTTATTTGGTAAATATAGGAGGGCAAGACAAACAAGACTTCTCACCCGAATGGCGATGCCCTGAAGGCCATGATCACAAAGGAGTAAAGCCATCATTCAAAATAGAGGGGGTCATATTGAATAAAAAGAGTAGAAAATTGTTGAATTACCAACTTTTGCATATAAAGTTTGTCATAAAGATAAGAAAAAATAAAAATATGTAGAAGTGAATACGGCTTTTAAATTTTTCTAATTTTTGAGTCATCACTCTGTATATTGGCCCCAATATAGTATTTTAAATAAAATCTATCAATTAATAATTTTTTATTGTGGTAACCAATTTTGGCTACTTTAAGTGCAAATTACAGATATTTCAAAGGGTTAATAATGTCTTGCTACGCTTTCAATAAAATATGAGATTAATACAGTAGACTTAGTTAATGTCTACTGTTTGTTGATAGGAATAGATGGTAATTTGTTGGAGTATACAGGGTACGGCAGCAAAACGTGGACAGTTAATTAATGTTTATTTTCTCATTATTATAAAAAGGCTTAGGGATTATTTTTGATATTCTGTTTTCACCATCCTTCTTACATAAACAAACTAACTAATCATTTAGTTATCATGAGCATGCAAGAAGCAAAAGGCAGATCATCTCAGATCTTCTAGATGCTGGAGTTGATGTGATGAAGATTACAGTTATTGTTAATTGTTCTTGGAGCCGGCTTTTTAAGTTAGCGAAGATCAAAATAAAATAGAATAGAATACACTTTTCCAGGATGTCAAGAAGTAGAGGACATAATTTAAAGAGAGATACGAAGTTCTTGATAAGAATATAAAGGTGGATCCCACTAAGTCGATGAATCGCCTCGCCAATGACTTCTTTATGGCTACTAGGACCATCAGGAGAACTATAAAGCACAACTTGGGAGTAGTTTATTTCACAAGGACCCCTCGCCACCTTCTGACAGAGGGCTTGAAAGTGAAGAGGCTCAAGAGGTGCAAGAAAATCCTCACATTCATTAAGGCAAATGGGTCAAATGTGAAAATTTTATCGAACAAGAGGATATTCACAGTTGATCCATTCCACAGCCGCAGGAACAACTGCAGGATTTCAGAAACAAAATAAGAGGTCTAAGGGGTTAACCATACCATACATCCGGCCCAAACAATGGTCCACCGCGTTGTGGCCTCTGATGGAAAGAAGGTACCTCCGTTCTTTTCCAGGGTTGGACAGATTCTCTGCCTGGAGGCCTACTATAAAGTGCTTAGGTACACCATCTTGTCATGGCTGAAGACCAACTACAAGGAGGTGAACTACGTGTGGACTCAGGATGGCACACCCTCTCATACGTTCAACCAAGTTCCAAAAGTTATGCAAAGATACCATGGTTCGATTCCGATCCAAAGAGATATGGCCCCTTCCTCGCCAGATTTGAACCCACTGGCCTTTTCTATATGGGGTACTTTGTAGAGGGAAACCAATAGGACCTCACACCTAAATATAGACTCACTGAAATCCTCCATATTGGCTGTACGGGAAAACCTGTCATCAACTGGTTTATAGCCTTCAGGCGACGTGTAAATGCTGTTATTGATAATTAAGGTGGCTATATTGAGTAGAAAAAGTTTGAAAAAAAAATTGTGTACATGATTTGTCAACATTATTTTTTTTTTTTTTTTGCCCATAATTGAAAATATAAAATTAGTGATGTATTTCTAAATCCATCTTTCGAGTCCCCGTTTTGCTGCCCTACCCTGTATATTAGCATATCGATATGATAAATTGTGGATATGGTTCTAGGACATGAAACCACTGGACTACAAAAAAAAACGATAAACTTTAGGACAAAGAACCCCATGGAAAAAGTTATTCAAAGCAATAATCTTCCACGAAAAATTCTCTCCTGCCAATGGACATAAAAATAACTACCAACTCTGTTATTTAGCCACTCTTTGATATGATGACTAAATCATTTTTTGTAGACTGTATAAAGAAAAACAGACTAAACTTTAAGCCCTTTTACAATAAATTTAAAGAAAATTGATTCATACTCAGTGAATGTGAAATGACTACTGACCTTACAAGGCCGTAATTGCAGTTATATTATGTGAGAGAAGTGTTGATTTGAGTGGCTCACCATTAATACATATGTAACCCTCGCTCAACTGTGAGATTAATGATTCTAGCTTAGTTTTGTGTTGACAGGGAATACATACATTAGAACTCCCTTAACTCTACGGCCTCAGTAAGGATCGATTTTACAGCGAGCAAAGCCTAAGACAAAGAAAAATGTGCTTGGCCCTTCCTTTTATTTAATTTGAATTTCATTTCAATATGTTTTTAGACAAAAAATTGCAAAAAAAAGTTTGGACCCCTTGTTGTTGTTTTAGAAAAATTTAATACGAGGCTCTAAGTGACCTTTTGTTATAAAAACATTTATTAATTTATGAAAAGCCCACTCTTTGTAGGGCCCCTATTTTCTATAATCAAGTTCCGAACAAATGACCTCTCTAAAATCTCAGGTATTCTCAGTACTCGACATATTTAGCTTCAAGAGTTACTGAGGTATCCCTTAACTAATATTAAAAGGGCGAAAGAATCTGGACAGACGTCATGTATATTTATGAGAAGTATAGATACGTAAGAATTAAAGGAACTGGACAGAAGAAAAAATTAAATCTTTAAAGGTTGCCTGGCGGCTTATGCTAAGAGAAGGGGCATTGAAGGACGGTCTAATTATTGTCGCAGACTCCAAAATGGATAAGAATGAGATAAATATTATATATAATAACAACCCTGCACCTGACAGCCCCCAGAATCCACAAACACTGTTGAGCTATACAATCAATATTATATAAGGAATCACTCAAAGATCGCACATACCCCTTAATTTAAAATAACTTGTTCCAAAAAAAAAAAATTCTAAGTAACAAAGGATATGTAATCACCTGAATTGCTACTTCGCCATTTGAAATGATATAACTGGAACGTTTTACCAAACATTCGAGAAATCTCCAAAATTCAACATTTCGGAGTTAGAACAGCTACTGGTATATACCATGTTCAATTTAACAACAGCCTAGGCAGAAACCATTCCAAATGGCAGAAAACTGTTAAGAAGAGATTTTTATGTGGCAGCAAATAAGCAAAGAGTGGATTTCTAAATATTTTCAAGATTGAATGGGTAGGATTAATAAAAACAAGGAAGCACATCAAGAGCCTTCGAGATACACATAATCCCAAAAGACGGAAAGAATGGCTTTGACATTTCAAGGGATCAAGGAAAAAAAAGAAGACAAATTATTTTTTAAATCTAATTATTATTATTTTTTTAACATTTTCCAATTTTTTTTTCCTTTAAAACTTATTTTATTTTAAACATTATTATCTTTATACATATATCTACTTTTTTTTTTCTTCAAAGTTTGTTCAACGTTCCAAAAAGAGGGAGAGGGATGTTGTCCATGATGTTACACATTACATATAAGTTATATCTAATATATGATATAACTGTTTTCCCCTAGATGTAATAATGTGTAACTATAAAAAGAACGTGTGTCTACAAAAAATAGAGTATTCAATCAACTAAACTCCTCTTCACAACAGCTGTATCCAATATTAATGAAAAAGGGATTTTCATTCTTATAAAACTTGGTTGTATATGCCCTCAAAATCAACAAAATCAAAATTGTGACTTCATGTGAAAATGCAGTACTATTAGCTTTTTAAGATCTGGAAATTACCTCTGATCTTTTTTATAATCCGTAAAAGTTCAAGTACCCGAAGCCAGTTAAGGTTTCAGCTCTTTATTCTTTTCTGATAATACAAGTTCACTTTTACTGTACCCGGATACTTTGGATCCAAGACCCATCTGATCCCTAGCGATATTATGTTAATTTATCTTTAATTTCATTAGATGAAAAAAATCTTCATAAAAATCCTTGATTTTCTTTGTCATGAAAGTTAACAGATGTGAATAATATCTTCTTTCTGGAATTAACTATTGATAAGAAATTTATCAATGAGTTAGTACCCCCGTTTTAATAAATATATGGCGAAAAATGTAGGAAAAAGTCATCACGACACATCATAAATAAATAAAAAAGTGAAATCATTGGAACAAAATGCTTTTATGCAAAAGTGAAATCAAAATTAATTAAAAGAGGAAAAGATTTCTTCAAAATGTATGCATCCTACAAAAATTTCCAATTATTTTGTTCTGTATCATTTCAAATTACATATTATATACATATATAAAATGATTCCTAAGGATATTTTACCCCATGTCAAAGGGTTTTGCATAATATGTCAGAGGTGAGAAAAAGTCCTTATACTGGTAGTCCAAGTAGAGCACCAAGTCTTCAAGTCCATGAGTGCTCATAACGAGTCTGGTTTGAGTTCTTGAATTATTTACCGTGCCCAATTTGAGTCCTCAAATTTCTTTTGATCACATTTCGTGTCCATAATATTAATATAGCATCCATTTTGTTCAGGTTTTCTTGAGTTCAGTATAAAATGGCTATCAAGTCCAAGTGGAGTCGCAAGACTTATCCTTGGAGTCCAATTTAAGCTGCGAATCTTTGATAGCAAGACCAAAACGAGTCTCAAGCTCTCCAAATATGGACTCAAGTCCAAATCAAGTCTTGTATTCAGCTCTATAATATTTAAAATGTGAGTTATCTCTAACTTCAGTACTTTTGAACCCATAGTTGTTTCAAACCCGACGTTTTTAGAAACTGTAAATGCGGATTAACACCTTAATTGTGCGTGCATATCGGGTGCGTCGAAAAAATATTTACATTTTCAATCAAGAAGTTTATCAAGATGTATTTCAGCAACCAGTTGCAATAGGATATGTCCATGAAACAACTAATATGATGTATTGGCTACCCTAATCGTCGATGTAGCCCCTTTTGGAAGCAATGATGGTTTCATGACAGCCACAGAAGTCCTTGCACCCATTGTGGATGTAGTCCTCAGACATGACATCCCAGTTCTGTTTGAATGTTTCCTTAAGGTTGTTGATATTTGGGAGAAAGACGGTGCAGGCCTTGGTCACGTTCACATGGCATTTTCTCGGCTTTTATGACATTAAGGAACATCTAGTTCTTTTGTTTATTTTTTTTTATTTTTTAGTATTTGACCGTAAAATTTTACGGTATTCAGAAAAACCTTGATTTATGTAGCAAAAAGAAAGTGTAAAGATTTTTTCACCGCACCCGGTATATAGGTATATTTTTATATTTATTTAGTGTTGTGTCAGTTTTTATTTAGGACTGAAGACTCCAGTCCGTCTAGTTCAGTCTTAGTACGGTCCAGTTCAGTCCTAAAACTTTTAAAGTAAGTTCATTGATGACGTCATTCAACTTTATTTTTTGTTTTTTTAATCAGTTCTAGTACTGATAGACCGAAGGATCGACAATCTAAAGGACCAGTCCTAAGACTGGACTTGACCGAATAATTAAGGACTGACGTCTGAAACACCAATATAATATTTTTGTGAGATCAACTTTTTCTCCCGATATCATTATTATAAAAATATATAGCTATATATACACTTAGACGTCTAAACCCATCATAGATGTGGTAACCTACCTTAAGTTAAGCAATCCTTTAATGATAATTTATTTCCATAGTCTTTTGTATAAGGAGGTGAGAGTGATTAAAGAGTGGTATTTTTGGAAAATATCTACCTTCAAAATCGTAGATTTCCTTTATTTTTCTATATTTGGTGCCAAATTTTACTTATTTGGGTACTTTGATGCTCGAAAAAGCGGCTACAGTGTATTGGTCTTTTTTATCATCCAATAGTTTGATAGCCCAAATATCTTTAATTGTAATGAAAATGCATTGTTTTGCAATGAAATTACTCACAATCATATTGCTTACAATGATTTTACTTCATGATGATTCTACCCACGCCTATTTTTTCTAACAATGATAATGTACACCACGATTTTACTGTACAACAATATTACCCCAAAGGTTTTGACCCTTAAACTTTTTACCACAATCATTTTACGGTGAATCGTCATTATCATAATTGCTAAATAGCATAGAAAATATATATTTTTTTTAGCCATTTGTCTAATAAGTAAACTCTGGAATTGTATCTTCAAATAGAAGTGTTAAAAACATTACGAAATCATACAACAAACTTGAAATTTCGCAATCATATCTATTGAGTAGACGGGAAGACATTGAATTCTAAACAATAAAGGAAACTAACAAAAAAAAAGTAGATTAATATTAAATGAGATTGTGGTTAGACGTTTATGAATCAATGAATAAAGTTTCGCATATTACAAAAGATCCCATCCTTTGTGGTCACGTATATAAAAATATATACATTTAGAGACATTGTGATTACATGTTCTATAAAATGTACATACATTCAATACATATAAGGATGTGTTGAGTCGGTCCTCGGAATTTTTGAAAGAAAGTCGTTCGTTTATAAAAATAAGATGTATGACATATATATTACCAGTATTGCATATATCTTGCATAAAATACTTATATTTTTTTTATAATGCAATATATATTTTTACCTTCTTTAAGGGCCGACTAGTGGCACTGGATATGACCGAAGTGGACTGGACTGCAGTCCTCCGTCCTTAATAAGGACAAACACAGCACGCCTATAAAGGACATGAACGAACGAAAAATATATATATATTATCCAAAAGGTGGTGTGAGAGTCTGTAGCTTGTTGTTTAAAAAAATGGCACATGCTGAGAAGGATTTTTACTGGGGCATCTGCGTGAGTAAAATAAATAGATATTCATTGATGCTAGTCGGCAGTATTTTGTGTATCTTAAAAAAAAGAAACCGAAAATCAACATGGTATATCTGATAGTTTGAAGAATGTTTTGGAGGAGGGAAGCTTAGCTGTCATGACGTTTCATTATATCAGCTGCAAGCAGCTGTGAAGAGGGGGAGAAGGAAACAAACAAGGTCATTGTCAATAATTACTCCGATGTCGATCTACTCTGAGTCCAACAAGGACTTACAATTATAACTCTTCGACAAATCCTTAATGTTAGTCTCCGTCTTTTATGAGGACACATAAATGTCCAATCTGTTTTTCATATAATTGTTAGAGGTTACATGTTTGTTTTAAAAAAAAAAACTTATTTTAAAATTAAAAAAGGAATAAAAACAGTTTGTTGTGTTTCTCTTTTTTTTTGTTTTTTGTTCATTATTTAATAAGTCGTAGTCGTGTTACAATCTCAAACTTAAGGAAGCATTCTCGCCTATATTTGGTGTAAGTTGTTTTAAAAATGTATAATATAATAAATATATATCAATTTAAATTTAATTACAATATTTTAGTGGTACTAATACTATTTTAAATGTAGAAGATTATTCTATTTATAGCAGTAATTCATTTCTTCATCCCCAAATCATATAACAGGCAGCTGATATTGACAAGGTCTTAAATTAGTAGTATCATTTGTATCACATCTACCTTCTCCTCTCCTCAGGAATTAATTTATAATGATAGATGAAGAAAAAACAAACAAAAAAAAACAAGAAATCTAGAAAATCAAACCAATTTGGCATCACTGACTGTATTTTATATTAAATAATACTATCATTAAGGGGGTTGTATTATTTTGACACAAGATGTCGCCACTCTCTGTCAATTTTTTTACAAACTAAACAACGCTCATGCCCCATTAGTAATGTATTTAGTCACATTAAAAGTGTTCATCTGCAGAATGGATAAGAGTATAATTTTTCTACATTCTTACATTTAAAAGCAGTAAAAAGACGCAAAAAGAAGCAGATATATTTACAATAACCAACAAACCACAAGGAATTGCTCTTCCAACTTAATATTTTCTCAATGTTTTTTTTTAATAAAATAAATTTCCATGAATACATGGACGACATGCAGAAATAGCTCTAAAAGATGAATAAATAATTATCCTTGTAAATGTTTCTCAAATATAGTTTATAAAGTAAGAGCCTGATTCTAAAAACTCAAACATAAATTAATTTGATCTTTCAAATTTAATAATTCAATTCGTCTTAAATGATACAAAAATTGAATTTATGACAACAAAATGTGTCAAAGATATAGTTCACCTTTAAACTTTAAAAATACAGCCTTTATTATTAGATATTCTTTTTTTCCTTAGAGGTTGTGTGAGCGTTCAAGAGTTAAGAATGGCTCATGGATATTCCAATTCCTTTCTACAAAAAAAAAAACACTCTTGAATTTTGAAGGAAAATATAGTACAGTTGTTATACCATACATTAACATCATGTTTAGTAAAATAATGCTTAACATCTATATATAGAACTACAGGTGTACCTTACGATATTCTCCGTTTCAAAATCAACCTATCTTATTTTAGTAGTTTATAGCCACAGGTGGGAACAAGTCCAAATAGAGTTGTTTGTATCGAGTCAAGTTTGAGTCTTCAGTAGGGCGGAGTATATTTTTTAAATGTTCGAAATATGATGCCCTTAGGGGCTCAATATGTTACTTTTAGTATAAAGATATCATTGGCTAGTTTGACAAATATTTAGAAGTAATCCCGAACTGTTATCTTACCCCCTTCCACTTGGCACTTTCGTATCCAAAAGTTCGGTGTAACCATCTGCATTGGTCCGCTCCTTCCTTTCCACAAAAATGGGAGGGCGGACTTTGCATGTACTGGCTGCTGGAGTTTTTGTCCTGTAGACATATCTAATTAAAAGTGAGACATTCTCTGGATGTTCAGTTGTGATGAGGCGGCTGTTCGGCTTATTCACAGTGGCATCAACGGTGGAAAAAAAAATCATCCGAAAGGAGTAAAACTTTACCCCAATTTTTGTTGGCCTTGAGAAAATTTAGAATCTTCTTTGTTCTTTCCAACCGTCCCAGCTTTTTCTGTTCAATATGTTCTGAGATAAGATATTTTGTTGTCTCCTCTGTGATTTTGCAACAATATCATTCCGGATTGAAAATAATAAAATGTGCACCACTAGATAAGATCAGCCATTTATAGGCTTAATTCTTCGCTAAGCAAGATGTAATTCCATAAAGATAAAAGCTTATAAAAATTATTGTATGCTGTCAATTTGTCTACTTCATATGCCCCTTATAAGTGTTTGAACTTTGATTTGATGAACTTGAGTTAGCTCTGCTTAAGCTGTGAGAATGAATTCTATTAATATTTGTTATTCGCTAATACAAAGCTAAGTCACTCAGCCTTCAGTAGGGTTATATAAATTAATTTTACCTAAAAATAGAAAGAAAAAAAACTTTGTGAGATATTCCAACATCACTTTATTGTCAATTCATCCACATCACAGAATAGGGGAGGTCGCATGTGACAATGAAACCCTCTTCCAACTTAAAAATATTTTTGAAATTAGAAACAAAAGTTGGGGGAAAAAACACTTTTTTTTAAGTAAGCGTTTATGTCTGTGAGTAGTACACGTATTTCTTTTAAAATTTCAAAACAATGACACTACAACAAAAAAAAAAAAAAAAGTAAAAATGGAGTTTGTAACCAAAAAAGATCCCTTCAAGTTAGGATTCATCTTGAAGGTGAAGGATATACTATGAGACGTATTGAAATAGAAGCCCAATAAACAGAAGTCAATTCATTCCAACTGTTGAATAAATAATTTTTGGGTATTAGATGAACTATTATTATTTAAATAGTCAATTATTGGAATTACCGTCACTTTCCTTGATGCACTTCTTTTAAAAAAAATTATAAATGGCTTTTATAGTGTGGTAATTTATTTATTTATTTCTAATTTTTGTGAATACGCATTATGATATTTAAATAAGTGTTAAAATAGACTTGCACGAACTAATTATAGTTATTTTTTACAGTATTAACCTCCAAGCAGTCCTGGAGCTCTTTTTATTTTGATAAATTTCACAGGAAAACAAGGCATAGAATCTCATAAAACTTGATTTGTAGAGAGGAAATCTGCATAGTAAGAAAATAGGTTGCAATTGTGAATTAATTTATCAAATTAAACTAATTGTAACTAATTTTTGAATTTTTATTGGTTTGATGTATGAAAATCTGTTAATTGATTCAATTTTTAATGTGCAAAAAAAAAAAAAAGATACCTCGTTTTTTTTCAATTTATTTCCATAATTTGATGTTTGTAAAATTATTTGAACGAAAATTACTTCACGAATGATAATACAAGAGAGCTAAAATTGATTCCAATAGATTTGAAGTTTTGCAAGAAGGGTGGGTTTTAATTTACAGCAATTTATTTAAATCAAGTAATTTGAACCGGATTTATTCCGGATATGAAAAGACAACATTATTAATACCTTTGCGGATTTGCCAATAACTTACTACAAATTCAACTAATTCTCCAGAATTATAAAATAAAGTATATTATTAATTTACTTTGGCATCTTTTTGTATAAAATAATAATATATTTAAACCACCAAATAAAAAGTTTTATTAACAATACAAATAAAGAAAATTTGAACCGCATCTTTTGTATAAAATAATAATTTGTTCCTTATAAAAGTTTTATTAACAATACAAATTAATGGGGTATTAAATTACTTCAGTTCGGATTATTCACTTTATAAAACAATGGACCATCTCACATTTATGATTTTTAAAACTGTATATAACAAAACCTTTATTGTGTACTATTACTATGATAAAAAAATCAACTTTTATTCGACTTGTTTGATTGCTTTTTAAAAAGCGGAAGTTATGCAGAAGCACTCTGTAGAATAGTGGGTGTGCTATGAAACTAAAATTCGAACTGATCGCGACATGACTATAGGTATTACTAAGAGTACACTGCAATATTTTTTTGTGGAGTCGGAATTTGAAGGGTTCCTTCTGGTCAAAGCTTCCTGTAAGTAGTAAAACTACTCCAAAAAATGATCAAAATCAGAGGCAAAACTTACTTATAAGTAAGTACTTATAAACTTACTTCATAATTTTTAAAATGAATTCGGAATTACATATATATATATATTCATAATATTAAAATCACACACACACTCCTAGCCTCCTCCTCATGGTCCCCACCTCGAAAATCTCATCTCCTGGACCCAAATTTTCAATCAACACCCTTTTTTTAAGTGCCTGTTACCAAACTGGGCCTGAATATAAAAGAAACGAGACCAAAGACCAATAAAGCTGAACCCAGACCTAAGTCTTTGAAATGAAAGAACTGGGACCGTTAGAACCACTTACACTGAACCGGGCACAATCTATGATCAATTCTTATAAGGATGAAATTATTCTTCAATTATTGATGAGAAGTGTTCACACCTTAATAACAGATCATTCGAATACGAACGTTCAACGTTCAGAACGCTGATTAAGGGACAAGAAGCAGAAACATCGACAACTTTCAACAAAATAAACTGTATATTTTTATGTTAGTGAGGTAACGCCTTGATTGCAGTTGAAATACTATTACGTCATAAAAATGTTGGACCTTCCATGACGTAATATCCATATATAGAACGACATTACCTCAGCAAAATAAAAACTTAGAGTGTATTTTGTTTGTCAGCTGTAGATTTTTCTCCTTCTTTTTCCGTAAATAGTGTTTTGAACGTTGATTGTTTGAATTAGAATGAGCCCTTGTTAAGCTGTGAAAAATTATTAATAATTATTGAATGATAGTTCTATAGTTTGGAAAAATTGTCCAGAATTGGCCAACGACCAATTGATTTTGAGGAGTTTTCTTCCTCTTTCTTTTCGTATGGAAGGATGTGTGATGAAATATAGGCAACAACTGTACAAAATCTATTTCTCATACTTGATGAGTCATTAACATAAGTATTAAATACTTGTCAATAAATGAACACCTCAAGTTCAACGTTCCTTTTTATAAGACAATTCGACTTGAATGAATTGAAAACAAAGAGGACTCCCATTCAACACTAGAATGAACCATTTAATTATATTTAACCTTTCAATTGCAAATATGTATTTTGTATACGTATATACGACGTCAGATGTTTCACACAGAATGGGAGCAATCTTATTTTTCTTTGACATTTATATAATGCAATTATTATGGTTATTATTATGTATTTTTTTATTTATGAAATAGGTCATTCTGACATTGATACACATATTAGGCTTGTCGTCTAAGATGTCGTCATGGAATGATGTAATCCTTGTCCATATATGGATACTCCCTCCCTTCTTATAAATTTTTGTTTAACTGGAGGTTGTGGATAATTTATATGATATCGGCTTAAGTAAATATTTATTTAATATTTTGACAAGGCCAAGGGCCTTGAACTTTTTTTGGTCCCAGGATTCCATGCACCTATTAAAGAAAAGAAAAACATACTATTAATTTTTTGCAACGTGTTAAATTTTAAATATGGTCAGGACTGCTTGCGGAAATTGTTTCTAAGGGCTGGTACTAGAAATTAAAATAATATAACAGGCCGGTATGTTAAATAAAAAGAAACCAAAAACTAACGTGGTCACTCTGACAAATGTAAGAATGTTTGGAAAAAGAGCAGTTTAGCTATCATGAGGTTTTAATAAACTCGCTACAAACAACTATGAGATGAAGAAAATAGACACGAATCCTACTCCGTATCGAGCAATGTTTTAGACAGGAATTACATCGATATCCATCCTCACTTCTACTCTGAGTCTAACAAGTACTTATATATATACATATAACTCCACCACAAATCCTCAGGAGTTACTATTTGTCTTTCACTCACGAGTGATTACTTTTCACTTATTTTTCTCTCTTCAAGAATAATGATGACAAATTTAGGAAATAAAACTTTTTTATTGTAGCAATTACAAAAAGATCATAGTTTTTTATCCTCTGGCAAGAACTACTTCAGATCTTGTAGTTGTAAATATATATATATATAATTTGAAAAGGTGGATGCTGGGTGGTGCCATTGAATCTGGTCATTAAGAATTGTAAAAATGCATAATACATTTTTACAAATACGACACTCTTGTCAAGGATGACAAAAATTGGTACACTCCCCTGCAGTGATTATGTGGTTACTTGCAAAGCTGGTGTACTCGAGTTCAGGCTCAGATAGAGTAATTTTTTCATGGACTCGGACTCGTTCAAGACTTACAACCATAAAGCCTCTGACTAAGAACCCTATGAGCTCGTACTTGGAGCTTAAACGTTACTCAGGTTCGGAACTATATGAACACAAAATTAATACTAATATTTTTATGAGAAATTTACGCTCTGGTGGATTGCAGTACTTTTAAAATTGTACAATGTCCCATTTAGCTTATCAAAGGAAACATTTATGTATGCACAACATGTTCTCTTTTTCCTTATTGCCCGGGCCACCAGGGACTAAATTTCCGTGATTTTTTTAAACTCGATTCGAATCAATATTACACATATATTTTTACTTTATACTTTATCGAGTTTGAACTTGAACTAGGTTCGGAAATGGTGGACTTTAATAGAGTTCTGATTATACGAAGGATAGGTGAAAAGTTCTCGCCCTGACAATGAAAGACTGCTACTTTTAGTAAAAACATTATTTTATTTTTGCATATAACCCCTTGACTTGACCGAAAAATCGGTCCAAGTCGGTATACAAAAAATCACATAAGACCGAACTGGAGAAAAAAAAAAATCGCTTATATACTGAGTATCTATACTACGAAATACTAATTGATTTTGGGATTTATTTTTTTTCTGTTACTTTTCAGATGAATAGTTGTAAGATCAAATGAAGGTAGCAAATTTAGTTCGTATAAATTTATATTTAGGTTTAATTCGACAAGAAAACGTAATACTTTATGAAAATCTATTATACTTGATTAATTTACATAATATGTCTATGTATTTAAAAAACGCAATTGCATCAAATTTCGAGTTATCAGTGAATAATATTTATACCAGAGTCATTCATGTCCAGTCTATTAAATTCAGCCTTATTTTAAACGGATATGTTTGATTAATATAAAAAAAAATTTAGTTTTATGATTTAATATTAAAGTATTTTTCATTGAATTAAATAAATATGGGTTTATTTACTGAGTGACCATCAGAGTATACATACAATGGCGTCATATAAATCTTAGAAAACTTGCTACACAAAATAACAACCTTAGATTGAGTCGATGCGCATGGAGGAAGAAAACATTGTCTACTTCCTTTCGCGCAGGTCTGTGTATTAACTATCGGCCGCATTTTTATCCTATTTTGTGGTTATGTACAAAATTAAGGATCAGTTGAAAGATGTGAGTATAATCAAAAGGAAAGGTGAAATAATAAAAAAAAATAGAAGAGAATTACTAAAATTTTTACTCTAAATTAACCATAGATAGAAGTAAGTATAATTGAGACAAATAATTATTTAAGAGGTTTTGTTGATATATGCATAAATTAATGTTTTTCAAATAGTTATTGTATCTTGTAGTATCATAAATTATTTAATATTACAAAATAAAAAACATAAATTGTCAATATGTTCAAGTAGAGACAAAGAATGTGTTATTTTGAATTTTTTGATTTTTTTTTTTCGAAAAAATTGACTATTGAATATTTCATTTTCGAATTATTTTTACAAAAAATTGAATATTTCATAAACAGCTGTGGTGATTTTCTAAATTATTTTGTCCAAAAATTTAATTTTATGTAAATAACTCTGAATTTTGAAAAAAAATTGAAAATTTTTCAAGAAATTTAATATTCCAAATTTAATCTGTGAAATTTTTTTCCAAAAAATAATTACTTTGTTAGCAGCTGTGTATTTTTGAAATGTTTAAGAATAGCTGTGGTTTTAATTTTTTCGACAAAATTGAATATTTTGTAAACAACTGTGAATATATTTAAAACCCCCACCTTAAATATAATCCAGCGGACGCCCCTGGTAATTGTAATCCATTATCAATTTTTGGAAAAGTTAGTTTAGTGTTTTTTTATGTTGACAAGTCACATCTATTAGTAAGTGTGAATAACCATGATAAACAAATCTGTGCAATATATAAATCTTTTAAAGAAATGATTAAATATGTCAAGATCAATTTGAATTAATTTGATTTTTAATCCTGGTCTGTCATATCCAGGGATATGGTGCAAGAAATATTCGTTATCAAATACTAATGCTAAATTTGGAAAACCCAAAAAAAAGTAATCAATAACTCATCTGGAGGAACTTAAAGACTAAAGTTTTTATATGAATTTCGTCACAAATTTGTAATTTTTACATTATAGGTTTGTGTTAGATCCCACCCTCTATTTTCTGTTTTATTTCTAGAAAATTCAAACCTCATGATTTTACTCACATCCCTAGGTGAATCAATTGATTAAGTTCTATAAAAACAGAGCTTTGATACTCAAATCTAAAACGTATAAAACTGAAATTAGACATCAGTGTGCAATCCAGAAATACTTCACAATACAATATAATTTATATTACAAAATCTTTTTTGGCAAATTTGCATAAAACCTTGGAATTCGAGCATAAAATTTAAATGACTACAAATTTTGTCAACTAAAATTAATTTCAATACTCCAAACTTATAAAATTCCACTAAGTAGATACGACTAAAGTAATTTAATTACTTCAAATACTTTTTATTGTATCAAAAAATATATATTTATAAATATAAAAACAAGAATTTTTGTATGCAAATTTGAAAAAGTTAGAAGCTTTTCATTAGTTACGAAAAAACTTAGGAATAATATTTGAGGTTTTCCTATTTTTTTATATACTCCTCTTCGATATCAAACAATATCCTTGATGGTTTTAACTTAACAAGTGTCCATATGTATACTATATTTTTTTATTTTCTTATACTTAAAGAGTAAAGTGTTGCTCAAATAATGTTTGTAAATCATGTCTTAGGGGTAGTATTGGATCAGCCCTAGGACTATATTCATTATCAGTCTCCCTTCCGCCTTTCAGACATTTTTCTAATTGGTCCGATCTTTTAACTATTCACTGGTGATAAGTATAGTGGTGAAATAAGCGTACCCCCTCTATGTATTTTTTTTTATGTGGTCCTAAGAACCGATAAGTACTACCACAGTCCTAGCTATCTTTTTATTTTCTCCAATCCTAGATAGGAATTATGAAAAAAAAATAGCTAGAACTTAGTTACAGCCACACACCTCCTCCTTTAAACTTTAAGTATTTGGCTTGTTTATGATAAAACTTCAACAGCAGAATGATATAAAAAATAACTTTGTCATTTCAGTTGTTTTAAAAGACCAGTCTTAAGACGGAAAAAAACTAATCAGGACCAGAATGAGAGCACTGCTGTCCTTTCAATTTTTTTAAACCGATTCCACACTAATTAGGGATATCGCTATACGATTTAAAATGTGGAGGTCACAACGTAGATATAATATAAAATAATTTTTAGAATAGCAGATTGTATTACTAGTTGTAATTTCTTCGTGATATAACAGTTAATTCATTTATAATTTTAGCCATTTTCAGTGGTACTTATAAATTTATAGTAACATTACATTTTGACTAATTAATGTTAATTGTATACCTTAAATATATTTTCAAGAGATGGAACTGTGTACCCTTCAATTTTCTAATGTTCCAAAGTATTCACTATGCATACTTAATTAATCATTCGCACAACAATAATAGAAAGTTATTCAGAGTTGAATAAAATGTTTTGCTTGTAACTTGACAAAACCCCAACTTGCACTTAAAATAAAAAAACCACAACTTCTATGTATTATTCAATCAGCTGCTGATGTGTAGTCTCATCCCCCCTAATATTAGTACTCTAACGCAGCATTTCATTTCTAACACAAAAATATACTCTGTATTTTGTTGTCAGCTGTTGATGATACTGTTGATGTCCCCTAAATAGTGTTGTGAACTTTGATTGGTTGAATTAGAATTAACTGTCGTTAAGCTGTGAACATTTATTCATAATTACTTCTTTGTTGGGAAGAATTGGCAAACTACCAATTGATTTTACACCTATTTTCCGTGTTTCCTTTTGTGTGAAATGTTGCGTGGTAAAATATAGGTAACGACGAACTGAACATGAATTTATTGAACTTAAATTATTTCTTGGTAAGCAGTTAATATTTTTACTATTAAATAGTCCAAAAGTAAAAGATTATGACAGGATTGTCTAAGTAGCAGTAAATTTAGGGCCGTTATTCTTTCTTTTTCTAGATGAAAAGTTGAAATATGTAATGAAAAGAAAACTACGAACTGCTGTTGCATTTGGGCCGATAAATACATTTTTGTAGGCTGAAAAAAGCTTCTATGAGGTGTTATATATGTGGTTTAGATTGAGTTTCTTCATATAAATGGCTTAAAATACAATGCATAGTAATTTTTAGGGGTTTTTTCCAACCTTTTCGTCTCCAAAAGGATCAGTTAAATAAGACTTACAATTTACAGATAGTAAACCCCATCTGTAGGACTATTCGTCATTTCAATGCATAGCATTCTTACATGCAAACAACAACTCATTTAAGTTCCACCAATCAACCTTCAGTACACAAATAAGGGGTTACAAAAATAGACAACAATAGATAGACGACCACAACCATACAATATGTTGATAATTTGGGGATACCATTGTAAATAATCAATTAGTTTTTATTATAAATATTGTATTTTGCCTTTTTTTTTTTTTGTTTCTTTAATTGGTCCGATGGAGTTGCACTGATTAAGTATAAGTAAATATTATAATTACTTTATCTGACCTAGAAAATGTATTTCAAGTCCATATACAAAGTGTATGTTTCCTTTTCTAGGAACGACCATGAATCGAACCTATGCAGATTGAGTTCAAGAGAATAATTTTTCCCGAGTGCGTTGTCAATTAACCTATTTCGCTCTATTTTTTGGCTTTTCTAGATATTAAATTGTTTAATTGATATATATGTATATACTTTAAAAAATGCTCTTTTATGAATACATTCCTTTACATATTACAATTTCTTTTTTTATAAGGCTCTTACACTGAAAAGAATCTGCTTTAACTATTAGAAACTTAATGCTAAGGCATATCTTCTGTACAAGTGGCAATTTTTGTCATGTTGTAATTTGAATAAGCAAAGTGTACAAGTTACAAACCATACTATAAGATGACTAAGGGTGTGCCCTTATCAGTCTAGCAGTTCAAGCGGTTTCGGTTCTTGAACTGCTAGAAGTGGATCTAACAAAGTCGAACCAAGACCGCAATATATTGCTCATCGGTCTGGGATCTTGTGCTTTATTTCCAATATAGAAAATATAAATAAAATGCCTTATATATTATAAAAAATAAATTAGTTTTACTCAATAAGACAATTTTTGGAGGTTTTGTTTGTGCAATTACAGCGTTTTCCAACGATTTTTTTTTACATCACCAGAGTGATACACTTTTATCTGAGTTCCCAAATAGCTAAGGGCTCCTTATGGATTTGGAAAAGTGGTTTTAGACACCAGACGGTCTAACTAAAAGAGGCAAAGGAGTGGGTAGATTATGGATCTAGGTCCGCTACTAAGATTGTCGGGTCTCTATAGTATGATAACTTTAATATTTCTTAAGCCAGAGTTTCCTAGACTTTACTATACAAAGGCATTACAAATACAAATACATGTTTAGCCGAGGTCCCTTTAATACGAAAGATGTATACTACGTATGTGTAGACTGAAAGCAATCCTCCATTCCATCTTCCTGCTCCTGCCCCCCAACCTAGCCTCCCTTCACGGCCCTCACTTTGAAGACAATTGTCTTAAGCAACTTTAGCTTTCGGACCCCTGCTGGAACTTGGGACACTATGTACTCTGCGTATAAGGTAGATGTGGCCCTGTTTGTATCAAATATCATTTTCTGGGCTCAAATTTTCTAGCGAACCCCTTGTTTTAAGTGCCTGTTACCAAACTGAGCCTCTGCAAAAAATAACAGAGACTGAAGACCTATAAAGCTGAACCAAGACAGAAACCAAAAACGTTGGAATGAAAGAACCAAGAACAGGACCGATAGAACCGTGTTCAACCTAGAAGATAACTCGTTTTCATGTAGAATTTACAGTTCTTTGGATAAGGATCATACAATAATTAAATATTCCATGGATGATTGAAATATTAGTTGGTTAAATTTTGACTAAAATGAAATTAACAATTAATAGTCGGTAATTAGAACGATTAATGTTGTAATTGAATAATACATTTTAAGACGAAAAAGCTGCATCTTGTACAATTTTATTATACAAGTTGTAATTTGCAAAGACATTGCGACTTGTACATATCATATATACAAAGTGAGGACTCAAAAATTAGAATCCTCTTCGAGGCCGTCTAGGCTCAGTTCTAAATGTATGACGATTTTGTACAAGGGGTCATTCCAAAGAACTGACAAAAAGCTACAATTTGATCTTTGTATTTTTTTCCACGATCAAAAATATTTGATTTACAAGAAAAATGGCGGAGGATGTGTGATCTCCTCCGTGGACAAGTGGATCTCCTACAAGAACATCTTTACAATGGATGCTGTTCTGAACAGGAAAATTATCGCTTCTCGGCTGAATTAAGAGATCAGGTCGAAGGAACCTTCAAGACCAAATATCCAGATCAGTTCATGTTCCTCGGTTGGTTCCTCAGTACAATGTCTTACCAATGATAACTAATCGTGGCGTCCAGTGGCAGCAATATGCCTCCCTACTGCTTCAAGACTGCCCTGAGGACAATGATTACCATGGTGGAAGAGCACGTTCCCCAGGGACAACTATGTGGTTCCTCTGAGTTCATTAAGGTGCAGCAGCTGTACTTTGCCGGTTCGTCCCGACGTGAATTGACAAATTGAATAAAAAGCTTATCCTGAAATTGTTGAAGAATTGAGGCATGGACAACTTGTTTGTTCAAAGTTTGTACTAAAAATGTTCGTCCCCGTATTGACAAATTGAATAAAAAGTTTAGAAATTGTTGAATGACCAACTTTTGTCTCAAAAGTTTGACATAAAAAATAAAAATAAAATATTTGAAATTATTTTGAGTCCTTAGCCCGTAGATATGCTATGTATAGTTTGTGTGAGGAGTCACTAATGTTGAAATTAAATAATGTACTTAAACATGAAGAAATTGCAAATTGTACAATTGGCTTATACAAGTTGTAATTTGTGCAACACATATACATATATATATATCTGCATAATATGAAATATGTTGACTCACCATCAAAATACTTTTGGTAAAATGAATTGAACTTTTCGATGTATTACATCAAGTTGGATATATAAACACGTTCGTTTAATAACAAGTGTGTAAAGAGGGGGCAATTAAAAAACTTGAAATAATATTTGTGTAAACCATAAGTGGTACGAAACTCTTCATTTTAGTCATAATAACTTGGAATTTCTCTTTTAACATTCTCAATATTGGACCGTGACGATGGAAAAAGACACAAGTTAATATTAAAAACATTTTACATACGGGTATAATACGTAAGTTGAAACGTCATGTCTTTGAACTCAAAAGATGAGATGAAAGAAAGAAAAAAATTGATTTATATATTAAATATCTATTATGTCGAAACCATAAAGAAAATCTAACCTAGTAGGTAAAAAGTCAAATAAATGTATATAAATTATTTCGATATTTTTTGTACTTTTTGTGCAATACAAAAAATGTCGTTCATGCCGATGAGGAATAAGCGTTGTCAAGTTCGTCTGCAGGATTATATTGGGGAGAAAGGGCTTGGTTTTTTGGTTTTTTTTTTTTAAATTTGAAAAAAAAATTTGGTAAAAAATTTAAAAATAAATAATTTTAAAAACGAAGTTTTAAGAAAAAAAATTAAAAAGTCTAAAGCTGTTCACTCAAAAATATAAAATATTTTGGAAAAAAAAACCAAAGCTGTTCACAAAAAATGTAATTTTTTGGAAAAAAATTCAAAAAAAATATATTTCAAATATTAAATTTTTAGACCAATATTTCAAAATTAAATAGAAATTATTATTTTATTAGAAAAAAAAATTCAAATATTAATTTTTGAATTTTTTAGTAAAAATTCATTAATTGTCTGGGAGCAAATTAATAAATTTTTTAAGAATAGAAAAATAATAATAACAGCTTGAAAAAAAAAGAAATTATATGACGTAATGAGACGTATAGTATTTAAGCTTTTAAAATTGAAATTGAAAAAAATTCAAAAATCCATGACTACCCTCAAAAAATTCCAAAAATTATAATTCAATATTAAATTATTCACAGAAAATTATATTTTGGTAAAAAAATTCCAAAAGATAAATTTTCTTCATAAGTTCATAACTATTTTTATGTATATAAAATTTTTGGAAAAAATTTCGACAATTGTATTTCAAAAATTAAATTTTTTTGAAAAAAAACTCAAAACTCAGAGGTAATTGCAAAAAAGTAAAATATTTCGTAAAAAAAATCTATAGTTTTTCACAGAAAACTAAATTTTTGGAAAAAAATTGAAAAATTTATAATTTCAAACATTAAGTTTTTGGAGAAAATTTTTAAAATCCAAAGCTATTCATCGAAAATTAAATTTGTTTGAAAAAAATTCAAATATTACATTTTCTAGTCAAAAGCAAAAATTCCTTAATTTGAAGGGAGTTACAGGGCATCCAGCCCAACCCATGCGGACGCCCTTGAATATTAGTTCAGTCCATGCGAGTATATCACTCAATTTTGAATGACAAGAAATTTAGTTAAACCAATATAAATGTTGTATGAACCAACTTCAATATTAAATAAGTATATATCTTAATATGTACATGTGTTGGTTGGTAATGACACCTGTCTAGAATATTAGTAAATATTTATGGAAAGTATAGATATTATAAAGCTTGGTGAAATTTAATGTAAATTTTATTTTATTTTATGACTTTCCTCAGGCTTTATGGAAATGCAGGAAGTAATTATGAACTGCAATATATTTACATATAGATATATGGTATGAGTAGCAAAAATATAGTCGCAACATACGGTAGACGATGAAATTATTTCGCAATTTGTATTTTTGTATGAATAAACTTCCATATTCGATTCAAAGAATGATAAGTTATTTTCTTCTTTCTTACTATATTTATAGGGAGTCCATTTATCTAACAAGACAGAAATATGAAGATTCTTCATTTGTTCATACCTCTCTCCTGCCTCCTTACATCCATTACATTTGACCCAGTACAGGCCTCCATATTCCTCCCAACCCCTGCCTCACTTCCAAAGCCAAATGTACCCATCATTAAACGGCGAAAAGTCAAAAAGAATAAAAAAGGTCGACGTCAAATCGGAAATGAAGCTCTGAATAAGTTATTAAGAGAATTAGAGCTTATACCTGAGCCAAAAGAGCTCATGCAGAGAGAGCCAGAATCCTCATTCATCATCAGACGAACCAAGGAAAAGCGAAAAAAGAAGCACCTACAAACTAAAGAGAACGTTGTTAAAAACGTTTTTCAAATTCAAAGGGATTTATCTTCTCAAATCCAAGAGAAACGAGTCACAATAGCATTCACTACAACTACAACGAAAACCAGTCCAACGACTCTGATGTTCAGTACACCTACAACGAAAACCAGTTCAAAGACTCATAGGATCACTACAACGACACAATCCTCATCGACTAAAACTACCAAGCTATACCTTCCAACAAAGAGGACCACCTACAGATCCATCCATCCCCTTCCCACAAGACTACCGAAATCAATTTCAAATATAAATAAAACCAAACGACTTTATCGCCCAAAGGACTCCTTTGGTCAAGAATCTCGAACCCTCACTAAATATACCCCTGATCATCATATAAAACCCATGGTCTATTTCAAACAAGTTACTCCACTTCAAACAACCCCTTCATCTACAACATCTTCCACTCCTACGTTTCCACACTTCCCAATCAGAAACATGTCCGCCCCTCCAACATTTATGGGTAGAGAGCCCTCTACCGTAGTACAATTTAAAAAATCTGGCACAATCAAAAAGGACGAAAATACATCTACGAGACCATCCTGGAATTATCATAGAGATATTCATGAGCAACAGGAAGAAGAGTTTGAAGAGAATGGGGATGTTCAGCCAAGAAATTTTTGGATTGCACCATTAAAAAAAAAAGGAAAGACAACCAATAAGCCGGAACTATTAAAACCGTCGTTTTTCCAAGAACATAAAACACCTAGATCACATTTTAATTCAGATTCTAAATACTCCTCACTCATAAAGGATACGCCATCGAAAAAGGATTTCATAAAGAAGCCAACTCGATTGCATCTTGCAAAGGCAAAAACTCAAAGTTTTAAAAGGCAAGAAAATACATCAACACCCAAATGGAATATATCAAGAAATCGATTAAATCAAAGAAGGACCCGTAAAACTCTGACAAATAAATCCATAACAACTCGTCAGTCTCGAAGTACGACAAAACCTTACAAGAAATTGAAGATCACAACTCTCCATCCTGAAGAGCTAACATTCCCCTCTTGGACTGTTTCACCTATTACCAAGGAAATGAAAGTCAAAGCCTCAAAGACCATCGAAAACCCTCGCCCAACTTATTACCAACCATGGATTCCACCTTTAAATAAAATTGAAGCCATACCATTGCCAAATGAGGGAGAAGGAAGCACAGAAAATTATTCTCCAGCCTCATGGAATCCATCTCCAGTACGATCCAAGGGATACAATGTTACAAAATCGACCAATATTCAACATGAGAGGACCATTCACAATTGGAGGGGAATTTCAGATAAGGAACCCATCATAAAGTTACAAACAACTACAGAAACAGTCCCAAAGGATACAAAAATAAGATCTTCTACTCCAACAACCAAACAAAGTCAATTCTACGAACCACAAAATAATTACTTTGTTTCTAAAACTCCTGATTCGGACTGGATCCCTTTTTCAAAAGAAAATAGCGATCCACTTATTGACATAAAATCCAATACTCATACACAATCTCGCTTACAATTCCTTCATTCTACAAGTCCAAGGCAAAATGAAAGAGAAGCCAATCAAAGTTCTAAAGATAAATGGGTCCAGCAAGATATAAAATCCATTAGTAGTCCAAGAGATGCTAAAATAAAGGAATCCCCCACGTCGTGGAATCCTCCAAGCTTTCACAATTTAAAATCTGAAATTTACCCTTCCTCTCAAAATGAGAAGGATAATGATCCTGAGCCAAGTCAAAATCAACGACGTAAAAAGTTAGATCCCATCTGGAGTCAATCTCGACAAAGTACACCAGAGCCTTTAATTGCTTTGGATGTGGAAGATTCTTGGAATACGACTCCAAAAACAATTGAAATTCGTCAGATCAATAGTGCTGCCCTGCGTAGTTATCCTCAGACGTATCGAGTTCCATCTCCGAGGAAAAAGCAGCAGCCATTGAGGGATATGTATGATAGAAAAAAATATAATAGTGCCTCCTATCAGAAAGTAAATGATTGGAATGTCCCAGATCAATACCAGAAGCTCTTAGTCTACGATCCATATAGGCATAAAATAAATTCAAATGGAGTGTCGTCGTTGGTGGAAGTAGATGATACTTCAACATTTACCAAGCCTGGGCCACCATATTTGGATGATGAAATCCCACACTATGTGCCTAAATTGGTATCGACAACTCGACCCACAACTACTCCTAGGCCAACTACTTCTACTACAGAGCGACCCATTCCAGATAATCTAGAAATCTTTGAAGTAAATCCACATCCCTTTCCTAATGTATATAGTTGGCCATCTTCAGAGCCGGTCATATCTACTAAAAAATCCCCTTTACCTCCATATTTTGAGGTAGAACATGCGGACAAATACTATTCTACGGATGTATACAGTCCCAATTCCTTTGCTCAATTAGACAATGATGACCGGTCCAATTTTGGGCGAGGCATAAAAGACACTCATCTCGTTGATTATGGGGCGTATAGCGGATCTCATGGCGCCTTTGGATGGTACGCCGACTTTCCAGTAGAACTACATTAGATAACATTGTGCAATTATATATTTTTTATTATTCAAAAACAAATTCCTAGGTTTAACTTACATATACATATATACATTTGTGATTTCATTTTCCGTGTCCATGTTTCAAATTTAATAAATACAATTTTTATTTTTGTATAATTACATAATTTACTCATCAAATGACAAATTCAAACGTTTATGGGATATTCAGGGAATATCTCTGGAGGTATTAACTAGCTATTTTGTTGTGTATGCATAGAACAGTTATTCCCGAACGAGGCACTGCAGTTCAACCTGTAAAACTCCATGAAGTTATCCATGTGTTTCTGAATTTAGAGGACCGTAATTTGTTTTTATGTATATGTTGTAAAGAGCTAGATTTAAACAATCAAGCGTATCAGCGAGCAAGGAGCAATATAGTATATTCTGATCTCTGTCAGAAGATATGTCTTCTCTGAAAGTTATTTTCTTGGTCGCATATTTAAGCTTATCTCATAAGGACAAAATCTGGAATTTCTTCATTTTTCAAAATGCTCGGGTAATCTATAAAATTTCCAATAGAGTGGTTATTTGTCAATTTGACTTTAGTTACATTGTCAGGTAAAATGATAATGAGTAATTTGAATACTAAACAATTCATTACAAGCAATTTGAGCATTAAGGATTTGATTAAGATACAATTTCAATGCAAGCAATTTGATAATCAAGTGCAGGGATGTCCAACCTGTGGATCGCTGGCAACATTGTAGCACAATTTTCATGGAGAAAAATTTCAAAAATTATAGTTATTTACAAAAAATTTAATTTTTGAAAAAAATATTTCTAAACTACAAAGCTGTTTCCAAAAATGTTTGAAAAATTAAACTTTCTGTAGAAATTTTCAAAATGGAAATTCAAATTTTACATTTTACGATAAAAAATTTCAAAAAAACCTGTGAATCGCTGGCAACATTGTGGCACACTAAATACTTAGGTGTGGCCCACTACTCATTCTCACTTGAAGTAGTATTTTTTAGCAAAATTATAACAATATCATCAAAACACGTAGAACTCTCATAAGAAACATTGAAAAATATTTGACGGTATCTCGTATTTTCTGAGACTCTAACAGGGTTGCCAGTTAAACTTTTTAAAGCAGTTTGGCCTTGAAAAATTAAATTTGGCCTTTATTTATATTTCCTCTATAATTGAAACAAATTTGTATTTAATAGTTTTGTTTTATATAGCAATTTTCAAGAAATTTAACATAATAGGTTCTGCCGTCCATTGAAGTGGCAATGCAGCCCATAATATTAAAAGGCCAGATATCTTTGATCTAGTACATTTTCATTGAAATTTATTTTGTATTCAGACAATCAAACTATAGCATGACAAGAAATTTTTTCCCAAGTGACTCAAATTTATTTTGCAAAATATATTTGGCCAACAGGTCTTGCATGTGGATCAAAACCTCTCGCCCCCACTATTCAAAGTATCAAGGACACTATGGAATATATTATAATAATCCATAGCCCTCGAATTACGCTAGTTAAACGTTTGTTCACAAGGGAGATGAAAATCCATCGCAGCCATTATCCTGAGTATCAAGGACCCCTTCTAATATCCTATAATACACCCCGATATCCATGCGTTGTGCAAGTGAACCTTTGGTCCAAAAGGTGGATCCTTACCCACCTTCACCGCTTCGCTGAGCATCAAAGTACCCTTTTACTATCTTATATCATATTTAATATGTGTTATTGTTTTTTTTAAATTTTATATTAGAAAATTTAACTTTTGAATTTTTTTTCCAAAAAATTTTATATAAGAAAATTATATTTTTTATGAGCAGCTGTAGATTTTGGATATTTTTCTCACAAAAATTTAATTATTTTGTGAACAACTGTGAATTTTTGAATTTTTTTTCAAAAAAATTTTAAATTGTTGTGAATTGCTGTCTATTTTTGAAATTGTTTATCAAAAAATTTACCATTTGAATTTTCATTTTTAAAATTTCTACAAAAAGTATAATTTTTCAAAAAATTTGTAAACAGGTTTGTAGTTTTGAAATATTTTTTTTCAAAAATTTAATTTTTGTAAATAACTATAATTTTTGAAATTTCATTCCATAAAATTTAATATTTTTCAATAGTTCTGGATTTTTGCAAAAAAATTAAATTTTTTTTTTCAAGAAAAATCCAAAAACCAAGATCCCCCTCCCCCAAAAAAAAAAAAAAAATTATATAAATATATAATCACATCAGAATCGGGATATTTCTTTAATTGTCCCATTATATTTTTACTTAGTTGTGTAATTTATTATATTGTATCATATACAAGAACAATTAAAAAAAGGGGAAACACTCAATGACGTGGGGGGGAAGGATAGATTTTACCTTTTTTATGCCATATAAGTGAGATCTGACGGAACAACGATCCTCTGTCTTAAATAAGAACCGATACAACACCTTCTGCAATGATATAAAGGTTAGAAACAGAGTGTAACAAGAAATTATAGAAATAACTACTTAAAATTTACTTTTAAAAAGAAATTTATGTGCAATTTAAACAGAAGGATATGTAGTAAATCGATTTAAAAAAATTACTACAGTGAGAATCTTTTATAGAGAAGTAAAAATAAGAATATTTTACACAATTGCTTTAACCTGTAAAAAAGAAAATCAGTTCCAATAATAAAATACATTGATGGTATTACACAATCAATAAATAGAGAATCGTCACCTCTCAAGCAAATAAAAGGTCATTGTGCAAATTATTATTCCATATATATTTTTTTTTTAATATTCACGTGTTTCTTTTTGTTTCAATATTGTATTCGTACATACCAAGAGATATAAATTTGCTTTTTTTAAATGCATTAATGTATAACTGTCATAGATTTTGAAATAAAGTTATTATTGTACAAACTGAAACAATGTACCTAAACTAATTTTTAATGAATACTGTTATTTTTGTCGACTCATGAGTCTTGAATGAAAACTTTCTATGTATGACTTGTTTCACATAAATATCATTGGAATTATTAACTGGGCTTAACTTTATTTGTGTATACTAAAGCTTTAAAAGAAGTAGATAAACGAGGACCTACGTGATCAATAGCTGAAAAATGCCTTGGTGAACAGAAACTCTTTTTTTTTTTCACTAGAGGTACTATTTAGTTATTATTTGGAGATATCATTAGGAGTTATGATGTTATATAATATATTTTACTTTTTAAAAGATGATCATTTAAGGTCCAGAAGACGAACTTAGCTTAGCTAGAGAAGATTTTTATAATATGGAGCTTTGTTAACCCACTAATTTATTTATTCGAGTTCAAAGATGATGATGTTTATTCTACGTTATTTTTTCATATATCATGTATTTATAATTAAACTATGGATTCCAAGTCAAGTCTTGAGTCCAAGTTCCCATCTCTGACAATAATGAACCATTGTATCTTAAATTATACATTTATTATAATAATAACAATCAATACATCATAAATGTAGAATTGAAAACTTCTCTTCTCTTTGGCGGGAAATTCAAAAAAGGAAAAGTTCAAAGAATAGTATAAATTCTTATTTCCACAAAGCAATTTTAGAGTTTAATCATCCTCTTTAGATTGTTTCAAATAATATAAGACATCCCAGTCTACGTCAGTAAGAAAAGTAGCAGAATGACATCATAAGAAAAGCTACATCTAGCGAAAACGCTGCACCATTGTATCTCTTGAGGCTAACGACCGCGTTTTCATACTTAGTTCAAAGCTTTAGTGTATACTAGTGGCAGTACTCTAAATTATCCAGAGTAACTAGTCGTCCCTGAAAAAACAAAATGCTCAATACTTATATATATCTCAATTAATATGTGTTCTTTCATTTAAAAAATGAATGAATAAGTAGCGATGAAAATTGGGTGTGTTATTGGTATTTAAAAAAAAGCAAATCAAAAAGGAATATGGAATCCCTGACAATTTGAAAAATGTTTTAGAAGAGATCAACTACAATCAGCTGTGACAAGGGATGAGGGAGAGAAGGAAATTAACAAGGACATTTGCTAAAATTACTTCAATGTTGATCCCCAATTTGACTCAGAGTCCTACAAGGACTTACAATTATATATCTGCCACAAATCCTCATGGTTACTCTCCGTCTTTTATAATCCCAAACGAAGATTCAATCAGATTTTGAATATAATTGAAACTATTTAGGAAAAGACGGTCACTACTCAGGAATTAAATAATAATAACACCTGCTAAGGAAAAGTAAATTTATTCTTCAAATTACCAATTCAAAAAAAATACGGGCAGCTAATAAATTCACACGATTTACATAACTAATAATAAGAGTCCGAGAGAGACAAAAAGGTCATATGTTGGGATGAATGAAGAGTGCTTTAATCTCTAAAGCACTCACTAATAAAAAAAAGCAAAAGTCATATTAAAAAGGCAATTCTCAACGTAATTGAAACGCAATTTAATTGAAATCTTAGCATAAACTTAAAATGTATATGAGTTATGATTTACATCCGAGAGCTATAAAAATTTTCTCCTAGTATACATGCACACGCCTGTAATATTTCATAAATACGAATTTAATATTATTTATTATACATAAAATATTTGTATCATTTGCATTAGAAAGTACTATATGGAGTGCATACTGTATAAATGTATAATGCTATATGCACACGCCTGCAATATTTCATTAATACGACTACATTGTTATTTCTTATATAAAAATATTGATATGATATACATCATGGAGCACTATATATAGACCATTCGGTTACTTGTTTTCACATATTCATACATTCAAATAGATAAAAAGAAGAAAAACAATAATAATATCATAATGCTAGTCCAGTGGTGCCCCCAAAAAAATGAGTTCAACCCTTAAAATATGTACCTAGACAATATACCCCCTACACATCTCATTGAGATATAAAATTTGGAGTACATTTTATGGAAATAAATGACTGAAAGGCCATACAAACCCTGTAAAGTTCAACTCTGAGGCAATTAATATTAGATTTTGACTTCATTGATCAAAAATAAAGATAATAATTCTACATACTCGTATATTAAAAAATATATATATAAACAACGAAGAAATATTTGAATATATTGTAAATATAAAATCAACGATAAATGTACTACTTGGAATTATTTCTACACTATCGATTCTATTTTTAAAGTAAGTAAAGTCAAAATTGAGACTCACAAATAAATAACATTACAGGCTGTAATCAAAATCTGAATCTGACGGATGTGTACTGTGCATTGAGCAAAGCAGGTACAATCTATCTTTAATTTTGAGCACAACCACTTTAAGATCATCTCCCAATTTAAGCTGTGATCTGTATTTATTTTTGATATAAGCTAATATAGAAAGTGTCTTCTCACATAAATAAGTTGAGCCAAATGGTATAGGTAAGTAAATCAAAAGCTACTTTAACCAGCGGTAGATACTCATTCCTTACAGAAATCCAAAATTCGTCAAAAGTTTTAGAATCAAAATCTGTTTTGTAGGATTTGGTCACATGAAAACTTGATAAAGGCATCTTCCATGTCAGACGTAAAAATATAAACATTCACCATTATTTAAATTTTAATACACCTCAAAGCAATACAAATTTAAATTATATTCTTTTTTTTTTTTTAACCATCTTTCGACCGACAGCCCCCCCCTCCCCCACCACTGGTGAACCACTCCTCCAATCAACAAATTTTTGTGCTTGGAATTAGATGGTGGGTTCTCCTGAATGTTTTTCATTTTACCTTGAGTGTTCAAAATTTCCGTTTTTGTTGGTAACAGCGAGTAACATATTATATACTTACAAAAAGCTTATATAGCTTAATAAATACACAAAATATTTTTTTAAGCAACAAATCTTATATAACTTTTATTTTTATTATCATTTTTTTTTCAGATGGTCTGTTTATTTTATGAAGTTGTTTGTCTTTACTTAACGTCAAACTATGATTTTTGTCGTTCTGAACAAAAATGGGGAATGTGTTATATTTTTTGTACTTACAAGGTCTTTTTCCATTTTCAGAAAAAGTTAAAGAAATAATTAAAAAATTTCCTAAACTTGGAAACATGCACCATGCAGGAGTTGATGACAAACTCCTCTGACAAGTTGCCCATCCACCTATTATGGAGGACTTTAGTGAGTCCATATTTGGTTGTGAAGTCCTGTTGGTTTCCTTCTCCAAAGTACCCTATATAGAAAAGTCCAATGGGTTCAAATCTGGTGAGGAAGGGGCCATATCTCTTTGAACTAGAATCGAGCCATCTTATCTGCGCAGAACTTTTGGCGCTTGGCGGGCATGCGAGAGGTGGTGCCGTCGTGAGTCCACACGTAGTTATCCTCCGAGTAGTTGGTCTTCAGCTATGGTAAGATTGTGGACCTTATAGTAGGCCTTCTTGTTGATTATCTGTCCAGCCTTGAAATAGGCCGGAGGCATCTTTGTTCCATCAGAAGCCAGAACGCGGAAAACCATTGTTTGGGCTGGATATTTGGTATGTTAAACCCCTTGGACCTCATTCTTTGCTTCTGCAAGCCAGCAGTTGTTTTGGTTGTTGTGGAATTGATGAGCTGTGAAAATTTTCCTATCCGGTAATATTTTCACAATTGACTCATTTGCCTTGATTCATATGAGGATTTTCTTGTACCTCTCGAGCCTCCTGGTTTTATTACCCTTTGTTAGAAGGTGGCGTAGGGTAGTTGTAAAATAAACTAATTCAAGGGTTATTTATAGCTCTTCTGATGGTCCTTGGAGCCACAAAGAAGTCGTTGGCGAGGCGATTCATCGTCTTAGTATCATCTTCCTTTATATTCTTCTACAAGCTTAAGAAGAACTTCGTATCCCTCTTTAATTATCCCTTCCACTTTCTGACATCCTAGTGAGGTTTCCTCTGTTTTTCATCTTGGTCAACTTAAAAACTAGCTCTTAGAATACCTAACCATATCCGTAATCTATATCACATCAACTGCAGCATCTAGGAGATCTGAGATACGCTGCTTTTTTGCTTGTTGCTCGCTCATGATGATGAAATGACTAAATGATTAGAATTGTATATTTATGAAAAAAAGATGGCAGAAACACAACTTTAAAAAATAATCACAAAACCTGTTCATAGTAATGAGAAAATAAACATTAATTAACAATCGACGTTTTGCTGCCCTAACCTGTAAATATACCAAATATATAATAAAATGGAAAATTTCTTTTGAGAAATCAAAACATAAAAATATTATTTCCATAAAATATTTAATATATCAAATATTAATGTTAAATTAGTGGAACTTTTTGAAGTCAATACAAAGTATAATAAAAATTGACTTCAATCACATTCTAAACAATCATTTTTTTACATATAATTAATAAATAAAGTTTAACAGATCCTCGTAGTAATTATGTATAAAATAATTATGCAATTTAATTTATATTTTAATTAGATATGCATATTTTAATGTTGAATTTCCATGATAAAGTGTCGACAAGGTGGATAAAAAATGATTTGAATGTAAAAATCAGTATCAAAAATTCAAATATATCATCTGTGTCCTTTAATAATATCCACACTCTTGAACATAGGAGGCTTAGACTTTGCAAAGGTGCCTCTTTTAATCCCGGTCAGGCTAAAACGGGAGTGCAGATTTTTGAAAGGTCCATATAACTTATATATGAGGCTAAATATATACCCAAACACACAAAAATTGATTTTGATGCTCAAGGAGACTACATAGAGACTTATATATCAAAAAATTACTGGCGTCCTAAAAAAAACAACTATACGAATCTCTACGTTTTCTAAATTTATTCAAAATCAAAGTTATGGGGAAAAACAGAAAACGGTAAAAATTGCAGTTTTGTTTTATTCAAGTGCAAAAAGATGAACTTCCAACGAGGTATTGGATTTGTAAATGGAATAAAGTTTGTAGAAATTTGTTTGAAAATTCGTTTGCATATAAATTTGACAAATACAAATTGATGTTTAACGGAAATATCAGTCTTTTTCTGAATAATTTTTTGTTTTTTTTTCTCTCTTTTTCATGTTAGAACTTTTTATTAAATAATTTTTGCAATATTTGCAAAAATAAACCAGTTATTAAAGATCATTTTTTCGATGACATTAATCTCCATATTTTTGTTGTTTTTGCAAGTACAAAATAAATATTGGTAGGATTTTGTTCCTCTTTACAATTCCAATAAATGCAAAATTAGTGCAATATGTTTTTTGCAATTTTCTTCATCTAAACAAATTTTTTCATGTATATATTTAATTGCTATTTATTATATAAAGTGTTAAATGGGATGATGTAATTACTCTAATTCATCTTGAAATGAATTAAAATTTACAAAACTAATTTTATAATCAATAATTTATGTTGACTTTAGAAGAGTAAAAGTAATTTGTTGAAGGAACAATATTTTTTTTAAACAATATAGTCAGTTTTTCAGTGTTTTTACTGATCTTTTTAAGTATAGATTATCTTCCCATTAGTTGATAAACTTTAACAAAATTAAAAATCAACATATTTAGAATAAATTTAAGACATTGTAAAGTTCAGTACAAAGACGTCAGTTGCAAAAAGTGTTGCAATTGTCCTTGTATGACATATTCTTCTTTATGAATATAGCCTTCAACAAAATTTTAAACTCAGGGACGTCCGCAAAGGGTGGGTTGGAGTAGCTGTATCCCTCCAAATATAAAAAAATATGTAATTGTGAAAAATAAAATTTCCCGTCAATAGCAATGAATTTTTGTAATTTTTTGTAAAGAACTTGGCTTTTTTGAATCTTTTTGAATAGCAATGGATTTTCGAAATTGATTTCCAAAAATTTAATCTTTTTCGAATTTTCATGAAGTATGCAATTTATTTTTATTTTTGCAGAATTCACGTTATTAATTCAATATAATTGAATACTTATGGAGTTTGTATACTTAGTTATAGAGCATTTTAACTCACGTCAATGATTGTATCATTATTGAAGGAGACGCAATTTGTAGGGCTCAAAGTTAATATTCTTATTGTATAAAGTGTGTTTAAGAATAAAAAAAGACTTTACAATTGAATACTACTTAATACCAATGATAAACTCTTATATTATAATTAGATCAAAGTAATATGTACAAATAATCTCTAAAAAATGGCTAGATTTGTACAATTTCTTTGATCCATTAAGTACAAGAAAAGTTAGATAAATAGAGAAAAATATATTATTCTTTCCAATGGCATAGTTAATTTTTATCTACAATATGGAAAGAAGAATGTATATCAATGGAAAAGTATATTTTTAATACATTTTATTATGAGATATATAATATAACTAGCCAATAGAGACATATAATTTGTCCTCTGTAATTCATATATTAATGAAGAATAAAGAATCGAAATCGTCCATAAAGATGGTATCGGAATCGGCTTAAATTTTAGTATCAGTACATCCCTAGTAACAATATATTGAAAAGTATAGCCATTTATTCCTAAAAAATTTCATTTTTTTAAACTGTTGCAACGCTCCTTAATCTAATATTTGACAGGGTTCAAATACAATTGATGGATAAACTACTGATTACTATAATATCTAAATAGATTAAAAAACTATCCGATATATGTCCCATCCAGTCCTTGAATATATTCCAAGTTTGATATGTGTATCATCCTCAATTTTTGTCAAGGCATAAGATGCAATGATATAATATTATAGTTTCGTGAGGGTTTTTGACCTCGAGCAAGAAGGAATAAATGCATAAATTACCCATTGATATCTATAATTATATATTTGAGTGAAGGATATGAATTAGCCTTTTGGGAAATGCCCCAAAAGAGGAGGAAATATCTTACTTATAATTTAAATTGTATTTATCTACAAATGCCCATTAAATGGATTTTTCAACTGTGTTTATTATCTATATCTATCATTTATAAATAAATTATTTTTCCTGCAGCCATTTTTTTCGTTCATAATTTATTTGTTACATATGTTTTTATGTACATACATACAAATAGGAAAATGTATTCTTAATAAGTCTCAAGGTTTTCTTATTTTAAAAAAAATATAATAAAAAAATACACCTTTATCATTGGTGTATCTATGACAAATTGTTTCCAGGGATCCCTTTTTTATTATCGGGTAAATTTTGGGAAATTATTTTTTCGTGGTAAATTAGAAATGAATTACTTTCAGGGATGAAAATATTCTCTAAATTGAGGAAAGTGTAATCTTTTTAAATGTATATCCTACATAGTAATAAAATAATTTATGTGTGTGTCTGATGTCCGTCCCTTTAGAAAAGCAATGATAAAAACACATTTATTTCAATAACCGATACATACTTTAGACATAAAATAAAAGTTGTTCAAAATTCTGAGTTACGTACCTAGGATTATGTTCCATTCTGATCAGTTTTTTTTTGTTTTTTCGCAAAAAGTTGATTTTTTTCATACAACAAGATCGATTCCCCATGTCTCAAAGTGTTGTTTTTTTAAAGATATGGGTTGTGGATTCAAAAATGCACCAAAAAAGTATAATAATCAAAAAAACCAATTATTTAGCTAGCGGAAAAAGGGCGAAAGCATATTAAATATGAATTAAAAAAGGGAAGAAAAGGTTTAGCGAGTTAGCTTTAGTATGTATCTTCATTATGGTTGATGAAGGAACATCTTATATAATAATTATGTTTATTCCAAAAATCACCATAACTTCTGGTGGTGATGAGTTTCTATCTTCGCTGTCAGAAAAACAAGTCCCAATTAAGTTAGGAATGGCAATGTCAATAAATAAATAACCATGTCAAAAATTTGAAAAAATGGCTTTCTATTTACAAAAATCAATATTTTCACATGGTCAATTAATTATATGTTGCATTTTCAAGAGTGTTAAAAGGGGGTGCAGGTTTGATTATTGATTTATTAGTATTAAATGGACAGAATACAACCAAAAATGTTGTATACAAGAAGGTGGTACAATAAAAATGTACCTATTATTTATTTTAACTTTTCATTGGCTAACTTTAAGATCGTCCTAGTATTGGAAAATATTAATCATCTTATAATTATTCCTCCAATTTTGAAAATTATAACATATCAGCAACCAAGGAACACTATAGTTTTAAATGTACCTTATTTTTTATAATATTCTCTCACACGGCGTTACCTCAGAAACACTAAAATATACAGTATATTTGCTTGTCAGTAGTCGATGTCTTTCCTTGTTGTCCCCTGATCAGTGTTCTGAATGTTGATTGGTTTAACTAGAACTAACTCTTGTCCAGCTATTAAGCCTTTTCAATAATTATTGAATAAATTAGTCCATAGTTGGTAAGATCTGGCTAATGAACAACGGTTTTTTTTGGTTGTTTTTTTTTTATGAAAGTTTCCGTGACACAATAAATGTAACGACATGCTTAAAGTTTGTTTAGAATAGGTTCATCTGGTATTTGTATATAACTTGCATTTAACACAAAAAAAGTGTTGATTATTTAAGCCTTTTAAGGGCTTATTCTAAACCTAAATAGAATGTGTGATTTACCTATTATTATCTATATTTTTATTTTACAATACTTGATAGCAAAAATATTATGCTCTAATTTTATATTATTGACGTATATATGTGGCGATAACATAAAAACAAGCTAGGATATTTTTTTATGAAACAGAGAAAACGCATTATAAGTTTTTTTACTTCAATGAAAAACCGAAGAGGATTTTTTTAAAGAGTCAAATACAATATTATACCACTGCAAACTGTCCAATAAGTTATTAATATGATTGATACTTGTATCCATCTTTACATGAACATATTATATACAAGTTCAGTCAATTTGATTGTGCGTAGTTTTAACTTTAAATAAAATTTTGATATCATCAATATAATCCATTTCAGTTGGTGAGGCTCGTTCTTAAACAGCTAGTCCCTTTCTTTTTTTCGTTATTCTCGCAAAGTGAACAATTATAAATTATTCTTTAAAAATAATTTTCAAGTATCTTAGTCTTAGTATCTTTTATGATCCGTGTTACCAAATAATCGATTTTTATCAGTTAACCTTAAAAACATCGGATCCTCAGGACTTTATCACTTTTTTGAATTAATATGAATTATAGTACTCATATCAATGGATACTTTTATAAGGCCTTTGCAATAATGACAAAAGTATTCTAGCTTGCTTTTATCTTATCGCCACAATTATGTAAAAATGAATACTCCGGAACAATATCTTGGAATAATACCCCGTGTAATAAAAATGTGATCTATGTGCAGAGGTACATGAAGTATTACGAGGAAGCAGGAGTTTTTCTAATTAGCAATTTGAACAAGTTTTATATTTTCTTACACTGTTGTCATTATTATTTAATTATTGAAAACAGAAGACCTAAGTATTAAGGAATAACTAGTGATCGTGCAAGACGGAGAGTAATAATGAGGAATGCTTGGGAGTTATTGAAAGTGTAAGTCCTTTTTGGAAATGGAGTAGAATTGAGGATATATATCAGAGTAATTCCAAACTAAGTGTCCTTTCATTTTAATGAGTGGGATTTGTGTTTAATTCCTTCCGCTCATGGCTGATTGCAGCTGATTTAATAAAATGTAATTACAGTTAAGCTGCTCTCCTTGTAAACATTCTTTAACCTATCAGGATAACCATGTTGCTTTTCAGTTTCTTATATTTTTACGTAGCGACAGGTCATCCCAGCCTATGTATAAGATAAATAGACAGTTGACATTTTTGTAAGGAAAAAACTACCCTTAAAACTAGAAAAGGAAACACGGTTGTTGCGGGATTCTTGTCTATCTTTGGTGTAAATTGTTTAACAATGGAAAATGAAATAAATATATTTTATATGAAATATAAGTTCTTTTTTTTTCATAACACAAATTTCACTATACTTATAAGATATGAGTCACGTTTTGTTTTGTTTTTTTGTTTTTGTTTTTTAAATAGGGCATTACTCAATTCCACGATATTAGAAAAAAAAACTTGTTGCTAAGATCGTAATAATTTCCTGGAATTATCTTGGGATACCAAGTTTGTCATTTATAGACCTTATAAATAGGTTTACTTCTTATAGAGTATCTTGAATAGTCAGAATAAGAATTTGAATCCACCCTTCAATTTAATAGGGTGAAGTTCAAATAATATTTTTCTTATATTGGGATTAACACCAGTAATTTTTTGAATGAAACTTTTCAATTTAGTGTATGTATAGATTTAAATAAGAGAAAAAATATTTTCTCACAAAAATAGATGTGCTTTGTCCCAGAAAAAGGTTGTGTTCATATGATCAAACTAAGCAGATTTGAATACATTTCGAGAATATTTTATATTATCTATAATTTATCAATACAAAATAACATACAACAGTACAAATATTTTGCATATTTATGTACCCCAATAGAAGAGTATTCAAAATGGATTTTTTGAGTGACAGTTATATATAAAAATATATCTTTAAAAGTTTCAAGGTTGTTTTATTAAAAAAAAATTTAAGTGCGTATTTCCTTATAGTGTAATATATATCCCAACATTGATCTAAGAAAAAGTAAAAAAGCCAAAGATTAAGAGCCCAATGAAAACTTTGGACTCAAATGCGGTTGAACGTCGCTCTTATTTGAAACATTTTTTTTTTTTGTAGGGTTTATTCTCTGCTCATAGTCTTAATTATACACATAGTAGTATAAAAAGAGGACTCAAAGGAGTAAGCTCTTTCAAAATGCGTCGATCAGATTATACATACAAGGAAATCAAGAGTCAAATCCATAAGAGAGCAAAAAATAGCAAACGAAAGGTTTCAAACTCCAAGGAGCAAGTTGAGAGGTAGGATTGTCGTAGTATCTCATTCCGAGCTTCTGTGTTTATGTACATATTATTGTAAGTATAATGATGACTTGACAAAAAAAAAATGCGTAAAATATAGTTAGTATTGTGTCAGTCCTCATTTAGGACTCAAAACTAGGTGTGTACAGTCCTGTTCAGTTCCGTCTCCGTCCGGTAGAGTTCAGTCATGCATATTAATCCTAAAACATATAAGTTCGGACCTTTATGACGTCATTCAAACCTACAGTTCCAGTAATAACAGTCCAAATTATCGACAGTTTTAAGGACAGGTCCCAAGGAATGATAGGAGAAGCCCTAAGACACTACTGGACCGTATAAATAAGGACTGACCCACAACACCAGTTGTATTTAAACTCTGATAAATTTGTTAAAAAAGGAAATTATGGTGTCAAATTTCTAAATATTTTGTTTAAATTGAATGACTTTGTGTCATTTCAAATTATTTTGTACAAAAAACAGTGTTTGTTGTTCAACTTTCAATGAATTGCTCAAAAAAAACAGTTTAATCGAGTATTGAACAGTTTATATTTCAATTTTTGTCCCAAAGATTGTTTTTTGTCATTTAGTTATTTTTTGTTATTGAGGACTGAAGAATACAGTTCCATCCCACTCCGGTCCAGTTATGTTCTGCATATCAGTTCTAAATCTTTTAAAAATAGGTCCTTCATGACGTCACTCAACTTTATTTCTTTGGTTTTAATCAGTTCTGGTACTGACTGTCCAAAGGACTGGTCACAAAGATTGATAGGATAGATTGGACTGGACCGAATAAATTAGGCCTGACCCAACACTAGTTCTTAGTTAATCAAAAAAGATAGAACATGATATCCCCTATTTAGTTGTTATTTTAAGTTGTCGGAGTCCTTCAGGACTAAAGGAAAATGGGGATTTCATTAATAGTCAAGCTTTTAGTGAAATGGACAAGTACTTTTCAATTTTATTCTTGCTGATTTCAATTGTTTATTGGAAGATTCAACCATTTGTGTACTTATTTGAAGAGTGTTTTCACTGACAACATAAATTGCATCATAATTGTAGGAAACTCCTTTTGGAGGATTGAAGTTGATATTTTTACAGCATAAAATACACCTTTTTTTGATTATGCATTGAATAATACTTGATGCCAATAATATAGACTGATATTTCAATATAATTAAAGTAATATGTACTGAAAGTCCCTAAAAATGGCAAGATTTGTATAATATTATTTTGTTTTTTTAGTAGGATTATCAGAAAAAAATATTATTACTATTGTAATAGTTAATTTTATCTGTAACAAAGTAGTAAGATTCAACCATTTGTGTACTTATAACGATGTAAAAACATATTAGCAATACATTTTAGAGTCAGATATATAGTATAACTGGGCAAAAGAGGGATAAAATTCTTATAAACAGTAAAGTTTAAGTCTTTCCCTCTGTTGGTCACGTTTTGACATCCTATAGTTCACTATTTTCATTGTTATAAAACTTGGCTGTTTATGCCCCGAAAATCGTCGACATGAATACTACAGAAGTCATGTGAAAACACTCTAAAGAGTAGTATTCTGGTAGATGTTCTATTGGGCAACTTTTTCCCCCAAAAAGATACAGAAAAGAGGCCCAAAATCATATAGTAGTTAGCCAATTATTCCCAACTATCAAATCATTATTTAATAAAAAATGTTGGGAATTGTTCAAATATTAAAATAAGCTAATTATAATTCAGCCAATCAACGTTCAGAACTCTGATTGGAGAAAAGAAATATCTAAAATATGGAAATAAGATTGTATAACGATATAATCAGATATTTGTAATACATTTTAGGGTCCGATACATAATAAAACTAGGCAATAGAGAGATAAAATAATTCTTGATAGTAAGGTTTAAGTCCTTGTATCTGTTGTTCCTGTTTTAATATCCGAATGTTCACTATTATCTTTTATATTCATGAAAACGAGGTTTTTATTAATATAAAAATTGGTTGTTTAGCTTCCCAAAATGATGGACATCATCAATGCAGAGGTCAAGTGAAAACGCTCTGTTCTAATTATTTTCTTATCTATTTTTATTAATTATTACTACCTCCATTTTATGATGTGTACCTTTATAGACAACACGATCTCCCCCGTTGCTTTTAAGCTCAATATTGGAGTTATTCTCTAAACACATAAATAATGTATGTTTTGGTCTATTTATATTATATCTAATATATTAGAGCAATCTAATATCGTTACACATGGACCATTATATATCTGGTAAAAATATGTCTCTCTTGGAAGCATGTCTTATTACCAGTGTTGTAAATCCAGTGATTTTTTTAGCGGGCCTGTTTTTTTGTGTTTTTTTTTTGGAATTGTTAATCTGAAGAATGAATTTTCTTTTCCTTCGCAATTGTCATTATTATTTCATTCCTGACTATTGAACTTTCTTTCCTAAATATATTCAAACCCGGATTGAAATTTCTTTAGTACTCATAAAAGAGTGTAACCATTAGGATTTGTTGCGGAGGTATAATTGTAAGTCCTTGTTGGACTCAGAGTAGAATTGAGGATCGATATTGTAGTAATTATCATCTAATGAAACGTCATGAGGATTTTTATTTCTCTTCAAAATTCAAATTGTCAGGGTTAACATTTTGATTTTCGGTTTCTTTTTTTAATATGTCCATTGTACAGAGGATTTTCATCGCTACTTATTACAAATAAGTAACTCACTCAGAAAATATGAAGTTCATAACATTTGTAATGTAGATAAACTATAGCGCCCCTTACTCACTAATACGTTTGAATTTTCAAAATAGGTAGAAAACTATATTATAAAAGCAAGGTCTGTATGTATGTACTGAATGAATTTTTAGAATGAAAAACAGGATTTTTTGAGCTAAAAATAAAACAATGAGTGGAATCGACGTAGCTCATAGACAACATGCTTGAGAGAAATTATTCTCTTGAACTCGATGTGCGTAAGTTAGTGCCCTGGTCATTCATAGAGAAAGAAATATACTATATGTATATGGACGTGACACAATATTTCTAGGTTAGAATGAGTAAATATAATACTATAATGTTTACCTAAACGTAATCAGTGCAACTCCATCTAATCAATAAAAGCAACATTTCAAAAATGTAGTCATATGAATGAAATCAGTTTGTAAAACCTATTATCCACATGTGAACAATCACCTTTTAATTTAAAATAAGTAGCAAATTAGTGGGAAAATAAGTCAAGCTACTTTTTTTGCTTAACAATAGAGTTCATGACTAATTTATCAAAGTCTGGAAAACATCATTTATTCTGTGGAGGCAAGGCAAAAAACTGAAAGACATGTGGATAATAAGTTTTGCAAAGAGAAGGTAGAAATCTCGTAGGCATTATGCATGTAATATCCAGTTTGTGTAGCTATGGCTCAGTCAGGTAGTATTCTAAAGACCAATGTACTCCCTGGATCATCAGTCCAAATGTCATTTTTTTCCCCTCGAGCGTTTATTATTATAACTTAATTCTTGAGGAGATAACATCTATGTATTGAGTAACTACATGTGTGATTGCTCAGGAGTAACACTGAGGATTTTTTGTGTAGTTATATTGTATACTTTTGAGCAAAGTTTGTCTGTACGATGATGCCTAATAACTCCAAGTACTACCGCTAGTAATTAATAAGGGAACAAATTTCTTGCAGGTTAACAGGATATTGAGGGTTGAGGACTAAATTGGCGTAACTGAAAAATTACAAATATACGTGTTATAGCCTATATGTCATCCTGGAAGTCTGATATTTTATATTAATACTTAAAAATAGAGAAAATCAGACTGTTGAAATGTACTTGTGAGATTCATTTTATTTGAAGAATTGGAAAAGAGAATTATTCATAATGAAAAAATGGAGTTTCCAAGCTTATTTCTGTCAAGTAAATATTTGAGTTGCAACAATTTGCCTCTCACCCCACGATATATTAGTTTTTAATGTAATGGTTAAGAAGTTTTTGATAATTTTCAAATTCTTCTAGGTGGTGTGGGAAAGAGAGGCCTTCCACCCAATTTAGGCATTTTTTGGTCTTTTATATGTAAAAATAATGTTGTTGTTTTTTAAATTATTCCCAACTATTTGAGTTAAATTGAAAACAGATGTTCTGTCCAATTCAGTACCGGTCTACTCCAGTTCAGTGCTACATATCAGTCCTAAAACTGATAATGTTCCTTCCTTGATGACATCACTCATTTTTCTTAAATATCCGTTCTAGTACTGACAGTCTGAAGGACCAACCGTCTTAAGTACTGGCCCTAAGGCTAGCCTGGACTGTATTAAATAAGGACTGAATAATGATATTATTACTATTCAGAAGTTCTGTAAATTCTTTATTCATAATACTTCAACTCATTTTTTTGGTTGCAAGTTGTACAATATGCTGCTTATACAAGTTACAACTTGTACAAAATTCCAATTTAAACACCTATACATACGTATATAGCCGTCATCTGTCGTGGAAAATATATTATATATACTTGTAATTTATACATCCGAAAAAAATTAAGGTCAAAAAGTAATTTCTTTTCCCATTTATGGTCCTAAAGAAATGATAATATGAAACCGTGATGATGATGGTGGACTTTTGAAGGGGGGGGTCCACATTATTTAGGATTTGTCAATAAAATACATAAATGACGAAATTCTATGTATTTATTCTCAGGTTCTACGCCTATTAACGCCTTACATTGTATTGTATTTAAAGAAAATTTCCTTCCCTTGTCATCCTCATCATGTCTTTCGTTAATCATTTTTTTATTTTTAGATTTCAACATTTATCTATATCAATTAGACATACTTTATATATATAATTGTAGTATTAAACATAATTTCCATTGATAATAAGAAACAATTTGATCAAATCATAATTAATCAATTTGTTAAACAGATTAAATATATATATTACATTAGTCTTTTCAAGTTGAATGTATATGGATAGCGTTATAAATTGTAATTGCATTTAAATATAATAAAAAAAACTATCTTTGTAACCGTGACAGTTTGAATAATGTTGTGGAGGTGAGCTCCTTAGCTTATCAGGACATTTTATTAGATCAAATACCAATAGCTATGATATGAACGAAATAAACATAGGCCCAATCAGTAGAACATAGGAAGGAATTGTTCCGTTTTCGATCCAAGGGGGAGAGGGGCTTGGTCATTTTGAAAATCAAAGATTCACAAAAAAATTTAAAAATTAAATTTCCAAAATTATATTTATTTTGGAAAAAATAAATTTTTGGCGAAAAAAATCCAAAATCCACAGATATTTACAAAAAAAAAATGGAAAAATTTCAAATATTAAACTTTTGGAATTTTTTTTCAAAATCCATAGCTATTCAAAAAAAAATTCCAAATCAAATGTTGTTCACAAAAAATTAATTTTTTGGAAATTCTTTGAAAAGAAAGTATAATGTTACATTTAATGCTAAAAAATTTCAAAAATACATAGGTATTCACAGAAAATTAAATTTTTTGGAAAATAAATTTAAATATATTAATTTTTTACTTTGCTGTATAATTTGTCACAAAAATTCCTTAATTTTTTGGGAGGAGGGGTATCGCCCCTCTAACCCACCCCCTACGCACGGTCCTGCTTATAACTTACCAACAAATCATCATTGTGTTACTCTTTGCCATTCATGTCTCACGGCCTGTGACTACGGGCTAGTGTGCAAAAATTGTAGCAGCTTTGCAATATCAAAATTAAAATTTTAAAACTATATCTTTTTTCAAATTCATTTTGTCAAATTGTTCAAAAAAGTACTTTTCAAGATTGTATTTTTAAAAACAAAGGTTATTCGGTTAAATTCTGTATTTTCCAATTAACTTTAGCTATGAAATTTTTCCAAAAAAAATTTTTGTCAGATTTGTTTTTCCTAAACAAAAAATGATTAGTCAAATTTGTTACATATAAAAAAAATAGTCTGTCAAAATTGTCAAAGATTTGTCTAAAACATAAATATTTAGCAGTTATCACCTTAATTATTACAGAATAAATAAAAGAGGTTTCGAAAACAATAAAATTATCCAGGTTGTCAATAACAACAAAACTTGTACGTTAAAAAATACTTCGGATTTACAACCCAATTTATGGTGTTACTATGTAAGTTATCATAATCAATGCTAGTTGTGATTGAATCCTTGGCTAAACTACTCACATAATATATATACAATGTGAAGCTAACATATTGTATATATTGCTTTACGCAATAAATCATTTATTTTTTTAAACATTTTCTTTCGTAAAATAAAATAAGGAAACAAACTACTGCATTAAAGTTAAATTTATTTGACAAGCACAGAAGTTAAAAATAATTTTAGAATGTATGTAGTAATAATTAGTAATGGGAGTATTATTAAAACGGTTTAATATATATGATATTTTTCTAAAGAAAAAAAAAGTAAAAATTGAGTTTGACATGCTCTCAGCATTCAAATATGTATTTCTGATTGTTTGCTTTGGATTAATACTGTATTAAGCATTTCGCAGTTAATTTTTTATTTCATTTATTAGCATTGTCAAGGTACCCATATTTTCGGCACTAAAATTGGTATCGGTATAGGCGTAAGAGATGATAATATTTTTATTTTTATTTAATTTTGCCTCCCAATATTAATAATAATGATTTCAATACGCATTGGGAGTAATGTCATTAAAGTAAATTATTCAGCGGAGTAAAAATTGTTATATTTGATTTTTTTTTTTTCAAAAAAATTAATTTTTTCTCAATAGCAAGATATTTTTATAGAAAAACTTAATTTTCTGTGAATAGCTAAAGATTTTTAAAATTTTTTTTTTTGAAGAACTATGATTTTTTTGTGAATAGCTGTGGATTTTTGAATTTTTATTCGAAAAAAATTCATATTTGAAATTTAATTTTTGAATTTTTTTGTGAATAGTTATAGATTTTTGATTGATTTTTTTTTTTTCGTTTCAAAAAGGGTAGCTATCTCCATCTCTTAGCAAATTAACAAAGGTATATAGTATTATTTCCAAGGTTTTTGTTTAAATTAGTTGTTTAAAAAAATTGCGCATGCTGAGAAGAATTTTCAAAGTGCCTTCTACACCAACCTATGATCTAATAGATAATTTATAAATAAAAATAATAAAAAGATAATATCCCAACAAGTTCTTGGCACTACCCTCCGTTTTTCTTGAGCACACTCACTTGTAGCTACTCACTATATACTTATACACCCTCCCCTCAGAATAAAAAAATAATAATAACAGATTGAAAAAAAAATAATATCATTTGATTTGTACTTTAAGTTATTGCTAAACCTCATTTAAAATCACATTCATTTTTTTAAATTCTATATAAAGCAATTCCCACATTTTATTTTTTAATATGAGTTGAAAAAAACGCCTACGTGATTTAATTTATTTTATACAGTGCCCCCTCTTTATTAAACTTTCTTTTTATATAAATCAGGGAGCACTATATATAGTTCACCTGGTGATGAGTTTTCAAGGGTAATAGAAATACAAGGCTACACAATCATGTAATCGGGCTTTCTAGAACTTTCAATTTGATGTATCGTACCGACTGCTGGGCAAGATAGGCAGATTTTGACAAAACACGCAACGAAACATACACTATGATGTCAATATTAAAAAGTGTGGTGGAAGACAAACATTAGATGTACACGTGTTAGGGTATAACTTTTTATTTCTATTAACCTTGATGAGTTTTAATAAATTCGTTATTTTTTTTTACTCGCAAGATTACTCTTAAGTTCAATCAATATTACTTTTTAAATACTTTTTCACGACAATTAGTAAGATTTTTTTGTAAAAGAACAGATGTTTCACTCAATTCTGTTAAATTGTATCAACTCACTGAATACACAAATTTTATATCATGGTCACGTAATGAAATGCCCTTATTTTCTTAATGGAACATCCTTTTAGATAGAAGTGACCCTATGTAAAATTAATAAAGAAGATTTGATTGAAAAAAATGTCACCATTTAATAAATTAATTATTTATCTACATAATTTTCTGTCCATATAATTTTTTTATCGTAATCAAGTTGCAATGGATAGTTTATTTTAATTTTCTAGAAAAATCAATAATATATTTCTTAATGATATACTAGTTTAGTGTTTAGTTTATATGGATATCCATATCGATACTAAAACTTTAAATATTTTTACATCCCAAGTGTGAACTTGTTGCAGGAACGTAGAAAAATGTATATATACTCGGTCAGACTTCTTCGATAAAGGCTAACAATCCTCATTCTTCTGAAATGTTTGAACAAAAAAAAAATTATATTTCTTTTTATTCAGCTACCTTACTGAAAATATAGAAACAATGAAGTCACGAATAATTTAACTCCATGGTTTTTTTCACATAGCTATGTGGATTCCTCACGAGGAATATCCGGAGTTCCGAACTATGACTTAAAAAGCATGATTCAAAAATGTGGTATATATGGTCAAGGCCCAGGAGTATTCTCTCAAGGTCCATTAGATTCCCACGTTTACGTCAAGCAATCAAGGCATTTAATGAAAAAAGGATGTTTTTCCTCTGCTCTTCATTACTTAAACATGGCTCTTCGATGTGATCCAACGTCCCCCGTAAGATTAATATTTGTAATATATTTATTATGTATCTCATATATCGTTTACTTAGGTCATTCAAACAGCAAGAGCCAAGTGTCATTTACAAATGGGGAATTGGGAATTGGCACAAATTGATGCAGATGCAGTTTTGTCTGAGAATGGAAATTATTTAAAAGCAATTTTTGCAAAGGCTGAGTCGCTTTATAATACTTGCAAGTTTGAGCACGCTCTTGTTTTATATCACCGGGGATTGGTGAGTTAATTTCTGGATATCTCTCAGTTTTGCATGCATCAAAAAAAGAGTTCATGAAAATCTGAAACGTCTTTTGAACATGATCTTTCTTCAAATATCTACATAAATGACGTGTGTTTCTCAAACCTTTTTTTATAGTCAGAAAAACCAAAATCCCTCAAAAGTTATATGATAGTTATTAGTTAGCCAATTAAAAAAAAATTCCCAACTGTTGGATAATTCATTATTTAATAGTAGAAATATTCACAAATTAACAAAAAATAATTTGAGGTTCATTAAATCAACGTTCAGAACACTAATAAGGGAGATGCGAGTACTAATCAACAGCTGGCAAGAAATACACATGAAACATTTTCAATTTACTATTGTGATGCAGCTAATTTCTATATCAACAGATCCGTTTAAAGTTTAGCAAGTAGACATATAAAATAACCAAGCATATTGCTAAATATTTTTTTATACCTTAATACAATTTGTGTGTCTATAAGAATTAATGCAATGGATTCTTAGAAAACTTGAGAGCTTGGAATTCCTTTTACGCTATTTATGTGCGTAAGCAATACATTTTAACTAAATATATTCATATACATAATATTTGTCTAAAATGGCTTGTATAAAATTATTAAGTTTGTCATGGGGATAAAAACTTTAAGTAGGATACATCATGAATCATAATAAAAATTCATATGGTTGTACTTACATACATGTTTTAAGGATTTTTGACTTTCAAGACTTCCAATGGTCAATTGCTTGCATAGAATTACATATGTATTCTTACCCATATCCATCAGATCTTTTTCAAGAGTTATGAATAAATAACATTGTTAGAATATTTATTTTTGTAAGTTACATATTATACAATTAACATTCAAAGGTTTTGGTATTTGTAAATGAAAGTCTGTGGCTATTTTTGTCATTCCTTAGTGTAAAAAGTGAAATCCTACTTATAGTATAATATTTGAACTTATCCCCTACGTTTTTTTAATTATTACTTTAATAAACCACAAATAATGTCTTCTTGTTTCAACCTAATTATAAGTATAACGTCATACAGAAGCTCGATCAACTTCTTTATACTTTTTTAAAGTCGCACAATTTCACCTTGTATTTTATAAATATGGATTACCAGTGTTGTCTATCAGTTTCAAATATCTAGACCGGTATAAAACCGTTATAACTTAAACTAATTGGTTCCAACTTTGGTCTAACCCGCTGTTGCAGTAAAATTGCCAACGTTATTTTTTTTTTTTTCGAAACGTTTTATTATTCTAATGGATATTTCTGTCTACAACTTTAATTTCGGTACATGGTTTGAATTTTGTCCTACACCAAGATAACCCTACAGATTGAGCAATAAAAAATAATTTAATAGTAGTGTTGTGTCGGCCCTTTTTACGGCCAAGGACTGCAGTCCAATTCTACTTTTGTGTCCTTAAAGAAAGTTAATGAGATTCCTCGTGACGTCGCAGAGGATTTTTTTGACCGCAACGAAGTTGAACGGAGGTTATGTTTTTGTTACTGTTTGTTTGACTGTCTATTGGTCACCAGGATTACGGCAATAGTTACAAACATGGTATGGAGATTATATCCGTTCAATGTAAGAGCACATTCAATTTTGAGAGGTCAAGGTCAAAGGTCAGGGTAGTACAAAATGTAAAAGATGCCAAATCTACCATAACTTTGAAAAAAATTGAGATCCATAACTCAATATGATTTTAGGTGTGCTCGAGAATTCCATGGTCGATATCAGAATTGGATAGATCATAGGGCATAGTAATATCACAGGGAACAAGTTTGCTGATGGCTAAGGAGGGTCCAGAAGGGAGTACGCCAGTCTCTATCCCCAATTCTGTGAGTCAAGCTCTCAGAAAAGACACGTTGAATGAGTGGCGAACTATCCGACAACAGTTGGATAGCTACCACCAATCTAAGAAGTTTATCGTCGAGCCATACACGAAACAAAAGTTTACAAATACAAGAGATATCAAATCTCAAGTATATTGGCTATGGTTAGTGGTCACATACAACTTAATAGACATCTTTTTAAAGTGGGTAAAACGCTGAGCCTGATCTGTCGACTCTATGAAAAAGATGAGGAAATACCATTTTATCCTATATGTGACTATGGCCGTACAATGCTGGAAATGACTGAACTTGCTATGGAGTCTTTCGAAGAGAAAAGATCAATAGAGGAGAAACTTTTGAGGATTTTTTATATGGTGTGTAATTATTATTTATTTTATAGTAATAAAGTTAGAAAATTATAGGTGAATCTCTACTGGCTGATACTGGATTGAGTTCTAGTGTGGAGGAGTGTATCTAAGAGCTGAACAAACATGACTTTAGGTAGTAGTTTTGCACTCTAACACATTCTAGGTCTTTTTTTTTTAATTATTCCGTCATGGAATTGAATAAATCATAAAAACAAGTAAATTATTTTACATTACCTAAATGAAAACATGAATATTTTTTTCAATGCTCTTAATAAATATCTTATGTATTGTATTTGAATTTCTAAACCATCGACATTTTTAGTGAAAGTTCAAAGGCAAGGGCGTCCACAGAGTGTAGGCTGGAGGGGCTATAGCCCCCAAAAGTAAAAAAAAAAAAATAAGGAATTTTTACTTTTTACTAGAATATTTCATATTTAATTTTTAGATTCAGACAGTTGAAATATTTTAAAAAATTTATCTAAAAATTCAATATTTGATATGTAATTTAATTTTTCAGAAAACAAAACCCACAAAATTAAATTTTCTCTGTATAGTTTTGGATCTATTACACTTCTCTCCACAAATATAATATTACAATTCTTTTTTTGAGAAAAAAATTATATTAATTTATCAATTTTTTTCAAACTGGATCGAATAAATGAGGACCTACCTACCACCTAAAACACTACTTAAAACCAAACCAAGGGAAATTTGGTCTCGGACCGAGTATAAAAAATAAAAATGCACATACATACTTTGAAGGAAAGGGAATTCTTGTTCATAGTGGCATAAAACAAACAAACTAATTTACCTTTTTGCGGCTAACAACTTTTAATATTTGGTAGTTGTGGGAAATACATGATAATAGGTATTTTCATGCTCAAAAAGTAAGAAAAAACACCTATTAATGGAAACCAATATATGTATATATATGCATAATCAGGATCATTGTGGTTTTGTAGTATGTTTACTCAAAAAACCAGAAAATGACATTGTTATTTCTTAATTGCTTTGATATTATACATAGTGCTTTCAAGTATCCCAGTATGTAATTCATATACTTATACCCAGGGGCGTCCACAGGGGGGCTTGGAGGGCGTGTAGCCCCTCTAAATTAAAGAATATTTCCTTTTTAATAGAAAATTTAATTCAATTTTTCAAAAAAAAAATCGATAAAATTTAATTTTCCAATTGTTTTTCCAAATCATTTTATTTTAGAAAATGGCCGTGAATTTTTTACCAATAATTTAATATATGATTTTTTTTTCTGAAATTTTTTGTAAACAGTTGTATATTATTAATTTTTTTGAGAATATATATGGGATTTTTAAAATTTCTTTCCAAAAAATTTTATATTTTATATTTGTTTCAAAAAAATTAATTTTTTTTATGAATGGCTGTGAATTTTTGAAATTTTTTCCAAGAAATGCAATTTTTGAATTTTCATTTTTTTTAATTAAATATTAGAAAATCAATTTTACAAATTTTTTTCGAAAAAATATTAATTTTTGAATTTTAAAAAAAATCTGAAAAACCTTTTTTTATTCTTTTGTGATTTTATTACAATTTGGCCTGCAAACTTTTTGTTTTTTCTACAAATGGCAAATTTGACCAATCATTATTCTTTTAGAGAGACAAAAACTTATTTTAAGTCACACATTAAGGGCTGATTTAGCTCTAAATGACTTATCTTGTTACAGTTATATATGTTATGCCTAAATTTAGCACCTAAAATACCAAAATTTATGGTGATGAGTAAATTTACCTTTGGTTTTTAGTAATATTTTATTGGAAATGCATAGAATCATTGTTGTATTTATGTATAAAAGTATACTCGTCTCCTCCAATTTAACACAGTAGTCACCAGAATATTTAAATATGACGAAAGTAGACACTCAGCTAGTTACACAGATCAAAAGGTTCTTTATTTATGTTATAAGGGATCAAAACTAATGATTGGGGTTTTTCAATAGGAAATCTCAGTAGACTTTTATTAGACCAGAACAAATATATTTTGATGTATCCTTATAGATCTATACTAATAAAGAAAAGTATGTCCGTAGGAATGTATGTTTAAAATCCGTCACTGGATACACTGTATATAGTGCTCCCTGTCGTATATCATAAACATATTTTGATCTAAGAAATAAGAATGTAGTCATATTAATGAAATATTGCAGGCGTATACATATGGCATCGAACGTGTAGATGGGATGCACTGTAAATAGTGCTTCCTGATATATATTTTTGATAAAAGAAATAATAATGTCATCGCATGAATGTAATATCGCAGGCGTGTGCGTGAAACAAGAGCACTGTTTCTGTTTGTTGTGGGTCTCTTATGTATATTATAATTCAAAAAGGAACCTCTGTAAACAAAGAAATAAGGTTAGCGATTATAAAAGGGAAAATGGTTGATGTGTGAGTTAACATCTCCCTCTAGAAGAAGAATTATCACTTATTTTGCTGTAAATTGATATAAAATGCATTATAAATAAATATAATTATAATATTTTCCATGCACTAATGATATATTAAATGTAGAACAGGCAGCTGATATTAACAAAGGTATTAATTCAGTAATACCATATGTCTCGATCCCACTTCTCCTTGCGCTCTTACGCAAATTGCATCTCTAATCATAAATCCTGTGTTTTCTTCAATAATTGTTAAGGTCTGAGTTATATCTAAACGTTGGTACGCATGTAAAATTATTTTTTATTGTTAGTGAGCACTCTATAGACTAAAGTACTTTTTATTGATCTAAAGCATTATTTTTTTTTTCAATCTCTTATTATTATTCTTTCAGTCTTAAGGACAGGATACGTCATATGAATTCGTATAAGTATTGAGTAGTTACTCATAAAAAAGGGAGAGTAACTCTAAGGATTTTTTGTGGGAGTTATCTTCTATATTATTAAAGCAAAATTTGTCTTCAGGCCTAGGCTTAATTAATACAGAGAATGCCCGATACTACCACTAGTTGATTATACAGGGTGTCCACGATAAATTGGAACTACTTTAAACTTCATCCAGATCCATAATGTGGATAAATGGGGTTAAATCATACTAATATAAAAGGTTGCGTGAACAATACACTATAACTTCCACCACAATTGTTTTGACAACAAACAATAGTCATCATGGAACAAGCAAGGAGAGACGCCATCCTCGAATTGGCTCGCACGGGACACAAGCCCTCTGCTATCTACAAGCTTCTTAACTACCCCAACACCACGGTTTACCGGGTCTTCAATGCCTGGGAGGTTGAGGGGAAGGTCTGCCGTAAGGCCCACAACATGAGAAGTGACCGAATCCGTACTCCCCGCTTCCTTGAAGGCCTCCAGAAGTCCATCAAGGCTTGCCGGGGACTTCCTTGTCCAGGTTGGCCAAGAACCGTGGAGTGAGCAAGCAGCTGGTCTCCAAGGTTGTGAATAAGAACCTCGGATACAGGTCATACTGAATGGCCAAACAACACATCCTCACGGCATCCATGAAGGTCACCAGGCCCACCAACAGTAAGCGTCTCCTCAATGACCTGAAGAGCCATGGAGGAAGAATCATCTTCTTCTCCGACGAGAAGAACTGGACTGTCGACAGAAGCTACAACGTCCAGAATGACAGGTGGCTAAGCAGAGAGAAGAGGTCCCTGCAGTCTTCACCACAAAGTTCCCGGCCTCCGTGATGACCCTGGGTGTCATCTGCAGCACTGGTGAGGTGATGCCTCCTTTCTTCTTCAATCCCAAGGAAAGGGTTAACGAGTTAAGGTACTGCGAAGTCATGGAGGAGTTCGTCATCCCCTGGATGAAGGATACGGCCGCTGAGAGGGAGTTCATATTCCAACAAGACTCAGCGCCCGCACACATCGCCATGAAGACCACTAACCTCTTCAACTTCCACGACATCACTTTCTGGGATTGCAACAGCTGCCCCTCCAACTCACCCGACCTCAATCTGTGTGATTACTTCTGGTAGGGGAAATTGGAGATGGAGGTGTGCAAGGTCAGCCACAAGAGCATTGCGGCCCTAAAGGGTTCCATTACGAGGGAGTGGAATGCTGTTGATTCCGCGGAAGTCATCAGGGCATGCAAATCCTTTAGGGGCAGCATGGTGAAGATGGTGGCTGCTGAGGGAGGACATGTTGAATAACTTTATTGTTTAATATCAGGTCTAACTTTTTCATATTAACAAATACACTCCAAATTCCATTTTTATCAAGCAGGTTGAATTTTAAGATAGTTCCGATTTATCGTGGACACCCGTATTTATGCAAAATTGTATTGCGCTCAAAAGATAACAAATATTTATTTGATAATACTTTGATGAGAAATAACCAGTATAATAGTGAATAGTATATTTCAGGGCTATAAAAATTATATTAAGTATGATATCATGGTTGATTTTAATTACATTTGATGTAGGTACATGCTGTTCGAAATAAGAATGATATTATTAACCTCTAGATTCATCATGGTCTGATTTATATAATCCTTGACCGTAGATTAAATGAAATTACCATGTAATACGTAATTATAACTTTACAAAGTTATAGAAAATTGCAATAATTTGATAAAATATTTGCTCGGAAAAAGATCATTAGAATTATGTGTTCCAACTTTTAATATTTTGAGAGGTGAGAAGTACGCGAATAATGTGCGAAACCATTGGATAAAATTTAAGCTGTAATGACTCAGGAAACCCCCATGAACATATTTAAAACTGTATAAATGACCCTATTATAAAACAAGAGTGAGCAATCTTTTCAGTAGATGTCCATGAACTTTGTTACTATATATTTGTTTGTAAATAAAGCTTCAGAGAGTGCAGCCCTCTTGTGGCAAAGTAACACAACTCCCTGTATGACAATATTATTTAATATCATATATATGTAGTTGTATATTACTCTCATAGAGAGCGCTGTGAAAATTCTTCGGAGCATGTGCCATTTTTATAGGAACAAGCCATAGACTGTTACGCCACCTTGAGGATAATATATATCTTTTTAATTTGTTGTTGCCCTATTTTTAAAGGGATGTATTTAAAAAAGCAAATTTTTTAATGGTGTTTTTATTAAAATATTTGATATGTAAAATGCCTAAATAGAACACTTTTTAGAACCTCTTTGATGCACCTTGACCTTGAGAAATTGACGTCTATAGCCATCTCCATAATGGAGAGATCCGAGTATCCGGCATCAAATTACATGGACGTCCACTCATGGGGGTTTTTCTGAAGTCCAACATGAAGGAGCTCCTTCACACGGTTGCTTTTAACCATATTTGGCTGCAATGACTGTTTTTGGGGATATTCTAGCGGCGAGCAAAGTTGCAATCCTTCGCCTATGTTGTTCTTGCGGTATGACAATACACACTAGTATTTTTAATCTAACGTAAACAAAAAGAAGAATCTCCAGGCCAATGTTATTAGAACAAATTTGTCAATTTTCAGTTTTCACTGAAAATTTACTAGCATAACCGATGACGTCATTGGGAGGCCAAATACAGGAATATAACTATTGAGAATAAGTGAAAACCCAGATTATATATTATATCATTCTTATGAACTTTTTAATTAATAAAATGGAGTAGTATAATTAAAACTAACAGATATTCAATTCTTAAATTTAAATAATATAATTAAATTTTGAATCCAAGAATCAGGAAGACATTATATTATTTTTTGAGATGCGAAAAAGTAACTTTATTCCTAAATATAATCCATATTTATTTCGAATTAATAAACCATTGCATATTCCCATTTTTTTTTTTCACATTTTTCATTAGGATTATTCTTCATTGTACATGTTCAAACTTTTAATAAGTATATTTAGTTGTAAGAGAGACGTATCATTTAACATTAATTAATCTATTGTTAAGAATGGGTCAAAACAAAAGTATACTTCCTTGATAATGTTGTACCTCAACACATAAAACTCTTTTAGAAAAAATATTCAATATATAAAGTATGACTCATTATTGGCTCCTATAGTTTAAAAAAATATATATAAATATGCAAGTTATCAGCTCTAAATCAAAAAGCTCATTTTCCTTCCATGTGGGTTTAGATCATTGTTAGGATCCTATTAACATCTTAAAAGAAATATATAAGATAATTGATAAATCAACAAAGTTTGGAATTAATGAAAAAAAATCTGGTAATTCATAAAAAGATAAAAGAAAATGGAAGGTCAAATTAAACGAAGCAAAATCAGGAGTGTTAATGTACTTTTGAATACAAAGATCATATTGAATCAGAAAAACAAATTATATTGCATCAGAACTGATGTAAGAAGTATGTAACTTCAAAATATAAAAATTATATGGCACAAAAATTGCAATCTGTATTTGAATAACGATTATCTCTATGGAAATTTAAATGACCTATCAATTTATCGCTTAGGAAAAGTTTCATCCAGTATTTTTTATCAATTAATACAGAAAAAAATTATATATTTATATTTTTAAAGAATTATTATATTACCTATGAATAAAATAGCAAAAGATAACAATGTACAACAATAAATTAAGGATTTAATTATGAAAAGGAAGTGATTTAAACATTGATAATATATTGGAATTATATTAAGAGATTGGATATGATTAAATCAGGGGCGTCCGCAGGGGGTGGGCTAGAGGGGATACAGACCCTCCCCCAAATATAAAATTCCAAAATAATTGATATCTTAATTTTTTTCTAAAAAAAATAGCAATGTATTTCTGAATTTTTTCCACAAAAAAATTAGCCTTTTGTGAACAATTGTGGACTTTTGAACTTCTTTTCTAAAAAAATTCATTTTTTAATTTAATTTTTGAAATTTTTTGAAATTTTTTTTCCAAATACTACTGTAAAAATTATGAATAACAGTGGATTTCTGATTTTTTTTCCAAAAAATTAACTTTTTGTGAACAACTGTAACTTTTGAATTTCTTTTCAAAAAAATTTCATATTTAAATTTTATTTTTGAAATTTTTGAAATTTTTTTCCAAATATTACTAGAAATTATGTATAACAATGGATTTCTGAATTTATTCTCCAAAAAAATTAACTTTTTGTGACCAACTGTGTACCATTCAACTTTTTTTCCAAAAAAATTAACTTTTTGTGAACAACTGTAACATTTGAATTTCTTTTCCAAAAAATTTTATTTTTGAAAATTTTTTGGAACTTTTTTCCAAATACTACTGTAGAAATTATGAATAGCAATGGATTTCTGAAATATTTTTTCCAAAAAAAAAACCTTTTGTGAACAACTGTGACCTTTTCAACTTATTTTCCAAAAAAATAACTTTTTGTGAACAACTGTGGACTTTTGAACTTCTTTTCCAAAAAAAATTTCATATTTCAAACTTTATTTTTGAAATTTTTTCCCAAACACTACTAAAAATATAACATTTTTCAAATAAAAAATGTAATATTTCAAATTTAATCATTAATCTATTTTTTTTGTGAGTAGCTGTGGAAAAGAATTTAATTTTAGGTATTTTTTTTTTCCAAAAAAATTAACACCCCCTCCCCCAAATATAAACCTGCAGACGTTAAATTGTGAAATGTTCAACAACCGCTTCTTTGATAATTATTAAACTACATTTTTTACTTTTTTTGTATTACATTTACCCAAGTAAGGTTCCCAATGACGTACCTAGAAATAGAAAAAAACAGTGCAACAAAATATATCTAGTATGTCGTCCCTGCCATTTTTTTGTACCCTAACCTTGTTTTAATAACATTGTTTCGGGCTGACGGTAGAAGAGAAAAACATTGAAACAGTTTTACGCTGAGTTATTAAGTATTAAAAATTGCCTATAAACTTTTGAACGTCCTGGTATAGTCGTTCTTATTATTATAATATAGTATAAATGGCAATGAGAATACGTATTAAAGGGTATTTTAGGATATTTCTTAAATGTATGTTGACAAATAATGTATATACAGAGTCAATATTTAAACAATATTATATATACATATAAATAAAACAATGTTTTCGTACGAGCTTCTACCTATAAAGTGAAAAATAGAAAAATAATCAAAATGTCTGTATATATACATACTAGGGTGTTTCATAAAGACAAACCATAAGAGATTTATAACCATTCCTAGCTCCTATTAACCAAAAAAAAAAAAAAAAACAGGCCTCTTCTAAAGCTACCCTCTTCCAGATCAAAATATTTTTTCCTTTATATTTAATTTCTAATTACAAATCTTAATATAATATATTAAGTTTCAAAAATGTTAAAAACCACCATTACAAATACTTACTTCATGTCTTCCTATCTATTAGGCCCAGTGGTGGCTTTGGCTAAGACAATTTTATAAATAGGATGTATGAGTTCATATTATTAGATTATTTCATTTCCCAGAAAAATTGACTTTGAGCGAAATCCTGGGAAAACAATTTTTAAATTGCGGGATCCCGTTAGTACATAAATGTTAAATACTGTCAGATTTAAGTATTTCCCTTTATATTTTAGGAAGAAATCATTAGTGATGAAAATTTGACGCTATTTTTTAGCTGCCTCATTCTTTACTGAATTGGTAATCTGAAAATTGAATTTTCTTTTCCTAATCTGTTGTCATTATAACTTAATTCCTGAAGAGTTAATTTCCTTTCTTACATTACTCAATTATATTCAAAACCTGATTGAACAGTCGTGTGTCCTTATAAAAGACGGAAATTAACCCTAAGGATTTGTCGGGGCTTATAATTGTAAGTCCTTGTTGGACTCAGAGTAGAATTGGTGGTCGACATCAGAGTAATTCTAGCAAATGCCCTTGTAGCTTTTCGTCTCCCCTCCTCTGTTATGTATTTCATACTTCCTTTCTTGTTCTTAACTTCTTGTATATTCGTCTATGTATTATAAGTACTGTGTTTTACGTATTATAAATAGTCTCGTATTGTGTAAATAAATTAGAGTATAGTTAGAATACACATTATCTTAAAATAAGTGTAGTCTTATTCCTCCACGCCATTTCTTCCTCTCATCTCTCCCGGTCATCCTGGATCTCTCCTATTATAAATAAGTTTGTGTTTCTCCCTCGTCAAGACACAACATCCTCCCTTGGCACAGCTGATTATAGATGATCTAATGAAACATCATGAGAACAAAGTTGCTCTTCTCCAAAAAATTATTCAAATTGGCAGGGTTACCATGTTGATTTTCGGTTTCTTTTTTTAACATGCCCAAAATGCACATAATTTTCATCACGAGAAAATATTCATTTTAAGCTTTTTCTTTTGTTCTTCATTTTACTCATTCTCATATATCTCAAATATTGCGAGGGTTGTTATTTTTTAAAGAGATCGGATCTCGTTGTTTTGAATTCCTTAACCCGATTCCCAACAAAAAATAATTAAAGAGAAAGTGATGAAAAAGCTAATGCTTGCTTGATTATATATAATTGGATTAAGCCTTTAATTGTAAAATTATTTATGGGGGATTTCCCTGGAAAATAAATATTTATGGGGAAATTTCTTTAGATGTAAAACTAACATAATAAATTCCCAAGACAGAAACCCTTTTAGGTATACAAGTATTCTAGAATACTTTGCTACAAAACTTTTTATCCAAAGCTAATTTGCTGAAAAAATATTTATATTTGAGGATGATTCATGCTGCAATACTAAGTAATAAGGATTTCCATTCATGTCATTAAGTGCTTATTATTTCATAATTAATTAAGTCCTTTTATTGTGAGAATGTTCCTAGAGTTGTTAGAAAAGTCATGTCAATTCCCCAATAAATGACTGGGTTACCACACTGATACAAAAATATATAGTGTATTTTATCAGGGGTGTCTGCAGTGGGTAGGCTGAAGGTGATTACAGCCCTCCTCTAAAAAAAAATAATAAAAAAGGAATTTTTGCTTTTACTATAATTTTTGTTCGTCATTCGGGCAAATTATGCAGCCGAGCAAAAAAATTAATATTTGATTTTGTTTCAGAATAGCTATAGATTTTTGAAAAAAAAATTTCAAAATATTTAATTTTCTGTGAGTAGTCATGGATTTTTGAAATTTTTTTTCAAAAAAATTAATATTTGATATTTATTTCTTAAAGTATTTAATTTTCTTTAAGTAGCCATTAATTTTTTAATTTTTTTTTAAAATTTTTTTTCAAAAAAATTTATATTTAAAATTTGATTTTTAAAATATGTCCTAAAAAATTTTCCTATGAATATTTGAAATAGTTTTTTCGAAAATTTTTAATTTTTTGTGATTTTTGATTTTTGAAATTTTTTTCCAAAAATTTGATATTTAAAATTTCATTATTGAAATGCATTTCCTAAAAGTTTAATTTTCTTTGAGTAGCTATGAATATTTGAAATAGTTTCCCAAAAAAAAAAAAATATTTTCTTTGAATAGCAATTAATTTTTGACGACATTTTTATATATATAAATTTTATTTTTTGTCAATAACTATGGATTTTTTAAAGAAAAAAAATCAAAAATATTCATTTAGTCAAGCTCCATCCCCCCCACTCCCCCATCCAAAATATAATCCTGCGAACGCCCCTGCATATTGTCCGTTAATGACGTTTGGATTTCCTGAGTGAATATTTTTGTATTGCATTTCTCAGGGACTTGTGCTCCTTTTGTTATGTAATTTTCTCGTCTAATGACAGGCCACCTTAAGAATTATAGAAGCATAAAAGATAATTAATTAATAAACACTTTATCAATGCAAATTTTGGCAAATAATTAGCATTATATAATAAAATTTGCGCAGCAGGAATGGAAATCCTAATTATATGAATTATCGTCAAATATAATCATTATTTTTTAGGAAAACTATCAATTCGGCAATGTGTCCGTTCGGCCAAGTAGTTTGGGCAGAGTATAGAAGATATGTAATTTATAAGGACCTCTATATATATTACCACTCAAGCTGAAATTTGTGAATACTGCTTTTACGAGCCAATGACGCAGTTTAAAGAATGAGGATAGCACTCCCTTAGTTCTTGATATTTCGTCCCTCTGTATCGAAACACCCTAATATATATACATAAACATATATTTTGGTAAAATAAGAAAAATATAAAAAGTGAAATGTAAACTTTCCCTGTTTTGGTACACTTAATATGTTGGTAGATTTACATACTTATATTATTTAACGAGATTTAATATGAAATATGACTTATGGTTAGCTTTTGAGATATTGTATATTTGTTGCTACTAATACTTAGTGGTGCCCCCCTTGTCTAATGTATTCTAAATAGTATTATACATGTTTAAGAACAATTAGAAGCATTGCTATGTTTATACAATCATATGTAGAAACATGTTGGGTGTGACAAAAAGCTTTTATCGTTGACAAAACTATAAATCAATTACCGCATCATGGCAACTTGACATGTTACATATAGTGCAGCAAATTCAAAACCATCTCAAACAAAAATGGATTAGTCTTCAAGACAGAGAAACTTAACGTTGAATTAAAATGATTTATTATGAAATATTATTTAAGAGTAGGGCTTAGGTTTTCTCTCTCGGAATCCTGTTCTCCCGGAATTTCTGGAGGTTTTGCAACCTGCAGGAAATTTAAATATTACATAATATAAGTTTAATTTAATTATACGAGAAGAGTTTGAAAAGTCCGGAAGATGGCACTACTGGTACTTATCGAGGTTATATTTAGTTAGTAGCATCTCTTGGAAGAACATACAACAACTTTCAGCCAGATCAGTTTATTTCTTTCGGTTTGGCATTCGTTTTAATCGAGGAATTATATTATAGTGGCTGTCTTTTGGATTCGCAAGGAATAATTCTCAGCAACTATCTGAAAAAGGATAACACCATTACAGATGCATATTATTCACCGTTATCGGAGCATTTGAAAACCAAACTGCAAGAAAAACACCACGATTGGCCCACAAAAAAGTCATTTTCCATCACGTAAATGAATTAGCTCACACTTCAGCAGTTGTGGTCGCAAAATTAAAGGAAATAGGACTCCAACTCGAGATGCCCACAGTAATAGCAATCTCATGTACCTTCACTCATTGGTCATCCATCACCATATCCTGGATTTTATCAATGATTTCTGGAAAAGTAACCTAGAAACCTACAGAACGTTCACCGTCGTTCGTACCCTTATGGCCACACCGAAAAACAATTATAAACTGTTCTAATCGAAGGTGCAGAGTCCTCATAATGTTTATCTAGCTTCTTTTTAGTATATTGAGGCGTTTTACCTTTCATAAAGTAATGTATAATAAATACACAAAACTCTTCTTCGTCTATTTTTAAATAATAACTCCCCTTGCTCGATTCAAACGAATGCCAAAAAGAAAGTAGTTGACCGATTTGCGTTAAAGTTGGTATGTGTTCTCCCAAGAGATGCTACTGACTAAATATTACCTCGATATGTGCCAGTAGCGCCATCTTGCGGTATTTGTACGGACTTTTCCATCAACCCACGTATATAATCTAACAAAAATTCAACCCTTGTTATTTTGATTTTTGTTTTTTTTGGTTGTTCCGATTGGTTTACGGAATGTTAAAAAGCTGGACTCAATGTGCAACCTGCGCACTATCAGGGATAATGATAAAAATGAAGAACATTAAAGTTGAAAATCTGTATTAATAAAGCAAAGTATGTCGGTCTGTATTTATTTATATATGTATATATATACTGGAAGTAATTCATTTTTGAGTGTAGATACTTGATATAGAAAATAGCAATACAATCAAGCGTGCGAGTCCTATTAAATAAATATTTGTATAGAACTGTATAAAAACTGTGTGTAAAAATAATGTATATGACTTGAGATGAGATTTAACACGAAGCTAAAGTAGTACATGCCCCTCACATCATATTAAATGTTTGTTTTTTCATTCTGTTATAAATATTTATTATTATTAAGGAGAGAACATCTAAGTATCGAGGGCGTCCATAGAAGATTTTTTTCTAAAAATAGAAAAGAAAGGCACATCATGCAGCAGATCAAAAATTATCATTTTTAATAATATTTCAAAAAAATTATTAAAACTAAAATGTAATTTTGTGGCATTTCTTTATAAAAATTGAAAATTGACGTTTAATGAAAATATGAGAAAAAAAAGAAAAAATATTCAAAAAATGACAGATACTTCAGTTAAACACCAATTTTTGTGTGTCAAACTTATTTGCAAAATAATTTCCATACATATTTCTACAACTTTATTTTATTTATGAATCTAATATTTTATTGAAAGTTCTTTTTTTTGCACTTGAAAAAAAAATTAAATTACAATTTCCATAGACTTCCTTTTTTTTACCTATAATTTTTTTGGTTTTGAATAAATTTAGAAAAAGGTTTTTATTCTTATTCTTGATTTTTGAGACGTCAGTCGCTTTTTAATTTATAACGCAACCCCCAATCTAGTCTTTTTGACCTCCTAAAAACGGTTTTGGCGTTTTGGATATACCATAAGCCTCCTTTATATGACCCCCAAAAAATCGTTACCCCGTGTTAGCCTGAACAGGTTTCAATGAGGCATCCCATGCAAAAATTTTGCCTCCTCAGTTCAACGGTGTGGACACGCATAAAGGGCACACAACCAATCCCTATTATACATATGTACAGATAAATAATCCTGCGGACGCCTTTGAGTAACTAGGAGTGAATATGCACATGATTCATGAAAACGAAGAGTAACTCTGAGGAATTCTTGGTGGAGTTATCATTTATATTATAAATGCAAGGTTTGTATAATCGTTGACAAAACTCGGAACAGTGTATAAGATAAGACTTAAGGTTAAAATTTAATATTTCTTCTTTAAATATTAAAAGAGATATTTAAATTACACAGTATTTATAATTCACCTACAGGATCTCGCTCAGTGACAATTTCCCGGGAGATGAGATATACTAACATCCCATAGAAGTGGGGACTTGGAATCGAAAAATTTGACTCAACAATTACTTGATTCTATCACGGTCTTACCCCACCAAAACACAAATATATCTTTAGTTTGGCCGTCAGTTTTTAATGTTTCTGTTTCTTTTCTCCTAATCTGTGTTCTGACCAGTGATTGGTTGAATTAGATCCTCTTAGGATGTGAACTCTTCTAAAGAAATATTCAATACAACTTTCAGCCATTTTTCTTTTACTTATTGGAGGAAAGGTTGCGTGATACAACAAATGTAACACCGTGCTATATTTAAGAAAAGGAGAAACTATAGTTTGTTATTTTAATTTCATGCATCCAAATATTTCATTGACTTATATCGGTCAATTAAGGCATTTGCATTCAAATTTCAGGGATGAATTGAAATACCCCAAGAATGTTAACTATAGTTTAAAATCTTCAATTGATTTATCAAATTTAATTTGGCTTCAATACGGCTTCTTTTCCAATAGAACAAATCCTTTCATAATTCTAAAGATTCTGACAATGAATATTGTCTACTTTAAATTCGTGCAATTTTTGACCCTTCCTAAATAATCACTTATTGGTAGAAACCATAAAAAACTAATAGAGTGCACAAGTAGTGTAGACGAAAATGTTAAAAATTGCACTTTCACGTCAGTTGACCCTGGTACCACAACAACAAAACATTTTATATTAATAGGTAGAAAACAATAAAAAACTTATCAAATCAAAAGAAGCTCCAAACTTTTTTAATTAAATATTAGGAGCTAATAATACTATTACTATATTAATAATAATATTAATTATTATTATTTTATATCCTATTCTTATAAGACAATTTACAGCTATTTTTATTAAATACTAGTGGTAGTAATCGGTATTACCCCGAATAAGAAAGACAAATTTTGCTTCAATGATATAGGAGAAACTTCTTAAGAAAGCCTCAGTATTACACTCTATTTTTAATGAGCATAATAAGACGTAACTGCCCAATACTTATATCAATTCATATGACGGGTTCCGTCATCACGAATGGAAGAATAATAATTAAAGTTTGAGAAAATAAAATGAATATGTTGAGATGACTGATGAGTACTTTAGTTTTAAGAGCACTCACTAATAAAAACAAGGAAAATTCATTTGAACATGCCCGCGTTCATATGTAGTTCCGTGCGCAGAAAACTGCCCTGGGGAAAATTGTCCGTGGAAGATTGCCTAGGAGGAAAATGGACTGCATTTTGTTCAAATTTCATTATGAATCATGAAATAAAACAAAATTTTTATAAAAATTTAATATAATATAATTAATTAATATAGTTTAAATATAATTTTTTATAATTTTATACATTTGCTTGATATTATTTATGACAAATATTTAGACATATTTGTGTTTTTATCCCTCAAGGGAGTACCCTTAAGTGAGTAATATTATTGCAATATGGGATGAAGGGGGAATAAATAGCTAAGGCCTATTTAAATATGTTTGAATACTCTCTGCCTTCGGATTACTCAGTGTCCCGTGGGACATAGTTTTGGTTTAAATTATTTTTTGTTATTAGAGTTATTAGGTTCTTTGGATGAATTGGCTATGATTTTTAGTAATCCCACACTACCCCCAAGATCCAGACTAACCCGAGAGCTGTGAACTAGTTTGTGTTGTTAGAAGTTCCTTGAATGTATTGGATCAATTGGCCGTGGTTTTTAACAATCCCACACTACTCCCGCTCCTATCTGAGGGTGGATCGTATTCAACCATATTTTAAGAGGTCCTAAGCAATTAATAGCCTCCCCCCCCCCTTCGTTACTAATCCTCTCGATCCATTTCTGAGAAGATTGGATAGAATATAAAAATTTGTAAAGGAAAATGTATTGTAATAATATTACTCACACTTGAAGGTACTCCCTTATTAATCATGAAGTTTGACCAAAATACGGGCTATTTTCATAAATGGTAATTTTTCTCCATGTCAATTTTCTCCAGGGCAATCTTCCTCGGACAATTATCCCCAGGGCAGCTTTCCTACTTAAATTTAATTCATATCTCTTAATATACACTATAAATACATATGAATTATGATATACATACAAGACCAATGACAAAAAAAAACGAGGTGACTTGTTTTCATACATTTATACAGACAAACAAACTTTCCTTAACGAATAGTATAGATATGAAATACGTGCAACAACAGTCCCCTTGATCCGTCTACGTAGAAGTTTTCTATTGCAGAAATAAACGATGATTAGTTAAAGAATACAAATGTAATCCAGACTCGATTTGGAAAAATAATTTATAACTTGCTTTAGTATTGACGTGATATTTATATAATTAATAGGTTATATTTATTTATTTTTTGTTACAGAAGTTGGCAATTGACAAAAATACATTTCATTTAGGAATACGCAAATGTTGTGAAACCATTTTGAATTGTTTAGCAAAGGACAACTCCGTCTTTTGCAATGAGGATGTCACTGAAATATTCTTAAATGATATAATAGAATCATCTGGGTATTTATTTATATATTATACATACATGTAAAAAAGGTATTGTACAACATAATTTGTTGCTTACAGAGTGGCCTACTCGGATGAAGATGAGGATGACTACTTACATACGGGAGAGTCTGATGAATCCTTAATTATCACCTCAACAACCAATGATTCAATAAAAGAAGAACAAAAGACGGAGAATAAGGCGGGAAAATCCTTTTCAAATGATAAGAAATATTTACTCTCTCTGGCCATGAGATTAGAAAATATGGACACTTCAAGGGATATGTTTGTTGAAAAAAAACTTTTGGAAGAGACAGAGAAGGCTCTCCTATTTTTAAAGGATAGGGAATCCTTTTGGAAGCAGTTGAATGTTGGGAATTGATTTTGTTACGTTATGTTTATTTTTAATAAATATATATTAACCCTTCCTTTGCTTGTATACCTCAATATTTATAATAAGTACAGGGTGTCACAGGATAAGTTCCTTTGTAGGTATAACTCATGACAATCAGTCTGTAGAAGTTGTGGGAGGGTTTCATATTAGAATACATTCAGTCGTTTTCATGCGCTGGTGTAGTAAGGAACCTGCGTTTGCCATCGAGAATAAATATTCCCAAAAAATGATCTGACAGAAAATTAAAAAAATAAAACTAATTGAAATTTAGCACCTGAGTTTTTATTAGTGCGATTTATGAAAATCAGTAAATTGCTTCAACATCTACGTATACAAACAAACGATATTTTCACTTCAATTTTATAACTTGAAATTTGTAAAATATTTTGAACAAGAATAACTTCAGGGATAATCATACAACAGAGCTGAAATTGATGGCATCAGATTTGGTGTCATGTAAAAAAATTATAAATAGGTGCAATTTGTTCTCATCAAGTAATTGGAAGTGGATTAATTTCGGAAAAGCTAACATTTTTAAGACCTTTTCAAAATCCCCAAAAACGAAACATCCACAACTATAAAATATGGCATGTTGCCAATTAAATTATGCATCTTTTTGTAAAAAAATAACTAACCTTCTAAAACATATAAATTTTAGTTATTTAAAGAGAAATTAAAAAATCAAAAACTGCTTGAAGGTGGTTGTGGATGCCCTGGTAACTATTGTTATGGTCCCTCAGTGCTAGCTGACAGTGACCCCAGGTATTTTCAGGTCTTCCCTTCGACATGCACCCAAAAGGGGAAGTTGAAGGGGTTGCATCGGGATGTAAGGGAGCCAAAAGTGTCAAAAAAGAGTTTTGCAACGAAGAAAATGGGTTTCTTTCATTACTGGTATCAAAAGTGGTCTGTCCATCCTCACAAGGTTCTTTCCACCCACTTTTTTGATAGTTCTCTGGACAGTCTGATTTGAAACCCTGAGATATCTTGCATGGGCCCTCACTGACTTGAGGTAAATGGCCCAGGCTGTTTTTTTACTCCGTATAATCCAGTTTGGGCTTTTTGACAGAGCCCTTCTTCCTCTCCAACGTTTCAGACTTACTGACATGGTAGACGGTAGTCTTGGAATAACCTAAATGCTTAAAGTGCGCGTATGGAAATTCGTCAATCCCGTTCAAGTGTCATTTTCTCAACTTGTATGTAAGCTAGAGAGTATGTAAGCTGTTTTTGCTTTAAGATAAGCCAAATATGAATAAATTTCAATCAATCAATCTTCATTAATTATTGAATTAGTATGGGTTCAGATTTCAATGGACTACACGGCATTCATTTTTATTAAGCATTTTTAGAACAATTTACACCAAAGATAGGTAATAATGCTCACTTCAGAGGTTGAAGTTAACAGCTCGACGAACTATTAAATAATAGACAAAAAAAATAAAGAGCACACGCAACAACCGTTTTTCCATTTTTTCATCACTTTTAACATAGTTTTTTTCTTTACATGACCCCTTTTTTATTTATTTGATATGATTTTCCAAACTCTCTAAAAAAACTTGAAATATGTCATAATGAAACAAAAAAAACTCTTTTGATTTATATGTAGAACTTGTGTTATTGCCTTTTGGAAAAAGAAGACCTATGTTATCCCACCCTGTATATAACAACTACAAATAATTATGCAATGTATAATGTTCAGTAATGGAAACACCTTTTAAGAACTTTTTTGCCCTCCCCCTCCTTTATGCTGTAATGCAATATGCCAATTAAGGTCTAGAAATGTTTTACCCTGAAAAGAAAGGTTGGGGAGTGGAATTACACATAATTAGAAGTTTGTCATTAGGACATTAACCATTGGATAACATGTAACTTTGTTCCCCTATTGAAAGAGTTGTATCGTGCTAGTGTTTACTTTCAATATTTACCATTAAATCTGATTGTTCCAACATTAATGAATATATGGTATCATGACAAAAAAACAGCGGACAATATTGCTGCAAGAAAAAAAAAACTCCATACTGAACATGAACCATGATTAATTAAATAGAACCTAGACCAATTAATCTAATTATATTTGATTTAAATATATTGACCTGCATTAAGACAAAACCATCTCCCGGGCCCAAAAAAATCCACTTTCTTTTACATTTTGGCCTCCTCCATCATTGTCCAATTTTCAAATAAAACTGTTATCATAGGCTTAGAAAGTATCTGGATGAAATTCCAGCCTATATTTTAACATAAAAGGTCTGTGTTGTGAGATTTGTTATACTTTTTGGAGCGTAACAATTTTGATCGCAAGCACTGTATTTACTCTAGCTCAGCGTTTCTCAAAGTGGGTGCTGGGGCACATTGAAGTTCCTCATGGCTCAATAATGTGTGCCACCAAAAATATGTGTTTTGATATCTAATTTAATATAAATTAGAGATTTTATAAATAAACTAGCAAAGCTTTACACGCCGTTAACTTGGGGCATGGAGGGAGGGGGAAATCACATTGACAATGGGCAATACGATTTCTTCTTAAAGTTTAAACCCTTTCCTTCCTTGGTGAGCATTATAATATGTGTATTATTATTTTATTTCTTTTAAATGTTATGAACTTCAAATAACATACCAACATATATGCATGAAAAAAAGTTCTATATGAGAAGTCCACTTTTTATTTTTGTCAAAAATTGACTAATCGAAATATGCAAAAAAAATGTACAAAACTTTTTTGCGCTAACTCTACAAAAAAATAAATAATAAAGTGCATTCATTGGAATTAAAAAGAGATACACAATCCTAACAATTTTTTTTTTTCTTATTTACAAAAACAAAAAAGTTATGGATAATAATGCCTTCAAAAAAATAAAACTCGATAATTGGTTCATTTTTGCAAATATTTAAACGTGCAAAAATATTCCAGAAATTGAAAATACAGTAACGTGGAACTAGGTTTTTAATAGAATGTCCAAAATGTATCGTTTTATGGCGTATCTTTTTAAAAATTGATAATTGACGTTTGATAAAAAAAGAGAAAAATGTTGGAAAATACTATGAAAATTACAATTATTTCCGTTAAACCTCAGATTTTATTTGGCAAATATAAAAGCAAACTAATCTCCCGATAAATTTCTACAAAGTTTATTTCATTACGAATCCAATATTGTATTGAAAGTTCATTTTTATGCACCTGAAATTGTAATTTTCGAATTCTTTTTTTACCCATTATGTTTTTGATTTTGAATAAATGTAGCAAACGTATATTTTTGTTTAGTTGAGTTTTTTTTTTTTTTTTTTCGAGATACCAGTAGTCATTTTTTCTTATCATTCAACACCCTATCTAATCTCCTTTAGTTCAAAAAACAATTTTTTGCGTTTTGGGTAGGTAAAGAATAAGCAACTCTTATATAATACTCCCTCCCCCCCACACCACGATAAATGCCAACCTCATCTTTAAACTTCATTCCAGATCCAATAATGTTTATTCCCTAGGTACAACGGTGTGGGCACCCATAAAGGATACAGGTTAAATCATACTACTTTCGGGGTTAAATCATACTAAATAAAAGGTTGCGTAAACAATACCCACTATAAGCTCTGACTCCAGGGCACCAATTGTTTTGACATTTAACAAACAATAGTCATTATGAAACAAGCAAGAAAGGAGACACGCCATCCTCGAAATTGGCTACAAGGGTGGGACATGATTCACTGTGAAATGGAGTCTCAGCCTTCTCCCCAAGACCACGTCAACGGGTCTAAAGGTCCCAAGGGAGGTTGAGGGGAAGGTCTAATGCAAGGCCCACAACAACTGACAGTTAGTACAAATTTGGCCATCAGTACTAGGTATACAGCATGGTCTCTCGCTTAGTGGGAAAAACATACGGCATGAAATGTCACTCCAAAATTGTTTTTATCAAACTTAAACTTAATAGTTATTTTTATCGTGGTTACCTGTTTGCACTGTTCATTACTGTCTCGTCTAAATAAAGAGGGCATTTGAATTTAGGCCATGCCATTGTCATTTTTATCTATATTTTAAATTGGGTGCCTTGAGATTTTATGCACTTTTAAAAAAAGCACTGACTGAACAAAGTTTGCGCTGGCTTATATGTTAGAGTTATTTTATTAAAAGTCCACAAACAAGTCCAGTATCTAAAATTTTTGTTCCATTTTTCGGTTAATTCCAGAATTTTTGTCGTGCTTTTTATATTCATTTATAATTAGAAGTTCATGTTAAGATACAGTTAGTCAAGAAGTAAATAATTATTTAATGACTAGTAAAAAATCAAAAATTATACCTATTCATATATTTTTCAGTAATATTTTGTACCATTCCAAACTTTTTAATACCAGAAAAGTAGTTGCCTTCTCCAAAAGAAGTGTAGAAACTCCGAAGAAAAATTTAAGGGGGAAGGTGTGTTATGGTGTACACCATAATCATCCCTCCAAGTTTCTAAGTAAAAAAAAATTATTCGAATATATTATTTTTTTAAATATAATCATATTGCTACAATTTGATCAATGTCTTAACAAAATCCTTATAACGTTAACTCAGCTATTTAAATCCACAATGAATAATTTTTTTTAGCAAGCCTGCCGTGGAAAGCTTTTAATTTTTAGTCTGTTTTGTTTTTAAAAATGATTGAATCACTATATCAAAAGAGTGACAATCTGTGGAATTGGCTATTTTCAGTTAGTTCAGTTTTTGACCACCAGGAGTTTTACCTGAATGTACATTAATATAGCAAAGCTTGTCTTTCCGTCTGAATGATTATTTTGTCTAATTATATGACAATTGGCAGTCACCGGGTGCACGTTGGGCTAAATGATGTATGTGATAAAAATATTTAGATTTAAGAATTAAGAATGTAGTCTTGTTATTGAAATATTGCAGGCGTGTGCATATAGCAGCAAGCATGTATATGGTGTGCACTCTATACAGTGATGCTAAATGAAACATATATATATTTTATTTTTATAAGAAATAATAATTTAGTTGTATTCTAGGTTAATAGAAATATCAGGCTATAATACACGTGTACAACTGATGTTTGACTTCCACCAAATTTTTAATATTGACGTCATAGTAAATGAGGGGTTGCGTGTTTTGTTAAATCTATTTTTATTACTCAGCAGTCGGTACATTAAATTGAAAATTCTAGCAATAGTGACGTCATAGACTATGAATGGTTGTGTGTTTTGTCAAAATCAGCCTGTCTATTCCAGCAGTCGGTACGATACATCAGATTGATAATTCTAGCATCCGAATTACACGATGGTCTAGCCTTGTATTTATATTAACCTTGGTTGTATTAAAAACATTGTAGGCGTATGCGTATTTTTTTCCGTATGTTTTTGTTACTGGTGTCTTATGTATATCATAGTTCATGTGCATTTTCAATATATGCTCAGATTTGAATTAAATATAAGATATGGTAAAATTAATTTTCTTTGTTTTATTAGTGAGTGCTACAAAGACTAAAATACTCATTAGTCTCCCAACATATTCATTTTATTTTCTCACATTCTAATTATTATTCTCTGATTCTTGAGGGCAGAACACATATGAATTGATATACGTATTGAGTAGTTACGTGTGCTCATGAAAAACGGAGAGTAACACTGAGGATTTCGTGGGGAGGCATCTTCCTATATTATTCAAGCAAAATTTGTCTTTTAGACGACGCTTAATTACTCTGGTCAATGCCGGGTAAAAATAAAACTCGAAAAAAATTATTCCATCTATATTAATTTACAATACATGTCACAAAGTATTGGCTTTTACATATGAATGTACCTTGAGATCAATTAATATAAACTTTTACTTTTTTAACATGTTAATCTTACATCAACCAATGATGAAGAAATGATGGAATTTTTTCCTTGGAAAATAATAATTTATAATAAAAAAAACATTTTTTCCCTTAATTGAAGATGGTTTATAATAATAAGTTATAAATCAAACCTTTCTCTAAAATAAATCATTGCCTTAGGATCTACCTTAAAGATATAATCAGTGTTCATTCCAACATTGACCTTAGAAAGAAGATGTTAGACTTATAATTGGAAGGGGCGGTACCTATTAATAAAAGTGATAACTTTGTTTTAACATTAGAATATGGACAAACTAAGGTTATTCATTTTACAAAAAAAGTACAAACGAAGAATAATTTATTTGTATTGAATCTGTAATATTTAGTTTACATTCAATAACTACCTCATTCGAGCAATTTAGTCAACTTAGTGTTTTTATATGATAGAATATGGTATATAAGTCATTAATAGGCAACGTATAAAATGTTACTCTGGTATGATAACTTATCAGTAAAGAAAGGATCTGTGAAAAGAAAAACTAGGTTTAGCGATTAGAAAAAGAAAAACAGTGGGTACGTTTTGCTCTTACTCCTTCTTTGTCCATTCTTTAAAAGGTGGTTGTGGTGTTAGCCTCTCCGTCTGAAGTAAGCATTCTCGCTTATCTTTGGTAGAAATTGATTTAAAAATGAATATTAAAATAAATGTAATTATGATAATTTCCCTGTTCTGATGGTATTTTAAAAATATTAGTAAAAGTGCAAGATGAGCACATTTTGCGCAAATATAGAATCACTGTCTCCTTCTAAAGTAAGCATTATTGCCTTTCCTTGATGTAAATGGTTTTAAAAATGCATAATAAAATAAATATTTATGATTTTGAATATAATGGTGAGATTTTCTTTGCACTAAACCCATTTTAAATGTAAAAGGTTATCCTTTTTATAGTAGTAATTAACTTACTCCCAGTAAAAACATACAATAGGCAGCTAATCGTAACTAGGGTTTTAATTCAGTAATACCATATGTCTTGCTCTCAACTTCTCCTTGCAAACAAATCTCATCAGACTTATCAGTCACTAAGGATATTATTTTTGTAAAATAAAAAAGCATATGATGTTACAGAATTAAGACCCTTGTTACCATCATCAGCTGCCTCTTGTATAATTTAAGGGGAGAAAATTAATTACTACTATAAAGAGGGGAACCTTCTACATTTAAAATTAAATTAGTGCAAAGAAAATATTGTAATTATATTCAAACTCATATATATTTATTTCATTATACATTTTTAAAACAATTAACCTCAAGGAAAGGCAATCATGCTTACTTCAGAAAGAGACAGGGATTCTTTACTTACACAAAAGGGCCCAAATCTTGCACTTTTACAAATGCATTTGCGTTTAAAATTATGCCCTTACCCCTTGCGCTTTTTAGATTCCAAATTAAACTTTAGAAGTTTCTCCAAGCTCACCATTCCAAATAACTACAATTTTGTCATCATATTCCTGCTAAAAAAGCAAACTATTTTGATCTACATGCTTTAAGTGACGTCATAATGGTTTAAATATAAAGCTACTTGATGCAATAAGATAATTAAAGCAGAGTATACAGAACTGAGTCTTGAATATCGGATTCTGGATTGAGATGCACAATCTCGAAAAATGATTTGGGTCATTTTTCTCATAGATGTGTGTCATAAAATGTTTTAAAGATACATATGTCATCAAAATTTCAACATTTTTTACTCTTAGATTGAGATGGTGTCTTTCTGATTGCTTTTATAGTGAGAAATATACAAATGACATATGTAACTCAAAATTTCTTTCTTTTGTAAGCTACAGAATAATTATTTGAAGAATATTTTTCCCCGAAATCTACAGGATTTAGCTTTATTTTTCTTTAAAAAAAAGGTTATAAAAACAATTTTTCTCAATCCTAATCGATCAAAACTCCAAATATTGGAGTATGGAAAATAATTAACAATGCTTTATTTCTCCAGAATCTATATTTAATTACAATAGTTCCATTTACGAGTACGTACATGTAATAAAAGTAAAATGAATATTAAACCTATTGGAGGACTCTTTGCCCATTTTTTCTTGCACCTTTCGTTTCAAGCATTTGGAATCACTGGAGGGAGAAGTTAACACCACTAAAACGGATTAAGTAATGAAGATAAAAGAAGAATGAACACACGCAACAACCGTTTTTCCTTTTCTAATTTCTAAGCTATGTTTTTTAATTACAAAAATGGCATCCCTACCTAACACAAATACATCTTTCGATACGTTTTAAAAACGCTCAATAGCGTCCAAATGATTGGCACCTTTCAATATACATAATCCGTCGAAATAAATACTTCAAATGTAATTGTTCCTATACTTTGATAGGTTTAGTTAACTATATATAAGATATAAAATACTTTGGAAGATAAATTATAAACAGAAGAATTAAAGATTTAGCTACAAAATTAGTAATTCACTCTTTTTATAGCTACAAGACCAAAAATTGAAAAACAAAGAGCAGGATCATAGCGCCTTTTACGAATTATAAATTCACAATTAAATTTCTGTCCATATATAATTGCCTAAAACCGTTTTTCCCGACAAATATGTACATTTACCGAACAAATAATCATTATATTGTATGATGATTCATGCTGCCTTACTATGTAATTATGAATGTAATTCGAGTTACGAATGATAAACGATAAAATGTTTAACTATTTTCCACGAACTGCAATGATTAATCGTTGATTAATTGATAATTTTGACTTATTTCATTATGAAGATGTTTAACATGTTTTTGACTCGAAACGCTATTAGAACCGTTATAACAAGGATCATCACAATTAATCACGGCAATACTCCTCTAACACAAAAATGAACAGTGTATTTTGTTGTCAGCTGTCGATGTTTGGAGTTCTTGGTTGATTAATTTACGTTGTTTTTTTTTTCAGGGACTTGTGCTCCTTGTGGAGTATAAGTTTATCGTCTAAAGAAAAACCCATCTTGAGAATTTTAGAGTCAGAGACTATAATTAATTACGCAGTGTTCCAGAAAACGAAAAAAAAACCCTCAATGGCGTTTTAAAATCTGAACACTTTGAATTTTAAACTTCAATAAGATAGAATTTATTAATTAACAACACAATTTCAACAAAATTAATACTATATAAATGGCTCCCAGTGCTGGCCCAGTGACTTTAAGAGCCTCGGTGTTTGGATGACAGGCACTGCAGGTCTTACCCTCAACATGCACCCGAAAGCTGTAGTAAAGGGGATTGGTATCAGGGCTGTAGGGAGGGCAAATGTGTCAAAAAAGAGTTCAAAAGAACTCAAAATATTCTTGCAACAGAGGACAGGGTTTTTTTTATTTCATCGATGGTGTCAAAAGTAGCTCTCTCTATCCCTTCTTTTGATAGCACTCTGTACAATCTGGTGTGAAACCCCCGAGATCTCTTGCATGGCCCACATGGGCTTCAAGGGACTGGCATAGGCTGTTTTCTTTAACTCCTCCCGGTCCAGTTTGGGCTTTTTGACAGAGCTCTTATCCTCTTCAACGTTTTGGACTTGTTGACAGCGTAGACGGTGTTCCTGGAGACACCCAACTGCTTGGAGTGCGCAAATGGAAATTCATCGATCACGTTCAAATGTCATTTTCTCGACTTGTACGTAAGCAAGAGAGCTGGGGTTTATTATATCCAATTTGTTTATGCTTTAATATATAGAATTATGAATTAATTTCAATCACTCAACCTTCATTAACTATTGAATTAGTCAGTTTTTAGATTTCAATGGACCACCCCATTATGAAAACTTAATCATGGAAATAATTATATCAATATGGCAACATGAGTCATCATGAAATATATTTATTATTTTTTCGGCAATGTTTACTTTCGGCAAAATGCAAGTGGTTTTCAGCAAAAATGTATTTTGAATAAGTTTTCTTGGGGACCTTGTATTCAAGGAATACTCTATCATCGGCAGAGTTGTATAAGATTTGTCCTAGAAAGCGAAACTAGCTAATTGTAGTTGGCAATCTGAATAGGCATTTTTATATTCCAAAGCTGCAATCATTATTATTTCATTCTTGAGAAGGGATCATCCCATTATAAAGTAATCACGAGTGTTTGTGTCATTAAAGATGGAGAGGACAATGAGGGTTTCCTCAGGAGTTATATTTGTAAGTCCTTCGTGTACTTGTAGTTGAATTGTGATTCGACATTTGAGTAATTCCAGACAATAAACTCCTATAAACGGAGTGGGATTTATGTTTATTTCCTTCCTCTCACGACTTAAATAATACAACGTCATGGCAGCTTGGCTTCCCTACTCCAAAACGATCTTCAAATTGTCAGGATTACGACTTTATTTATTGGTTTTTTTAGCATACCGGCAGGACATATTTTATACATCAATCCTTTTTTACTTTCCTTTTTTAAGAGCAACTCCGTGCATTTTTTTTTTCCTTTTTTTTTTTATAGTAGTAAAATAGTAATGAAAAGAAACAGGGGTTGGAATAAATATATAAAATGCCCATTTCCTTATCGTTTAAAGATCAATAAGTGTTAGTACTCTTTAATATTTGTTAACAATATTGATTACTAGCGGTAATACCAGACATTGTCCGGAGTTATTAGGCCTTGACAAACATACATATTTTGCATTAATATTATAAAATATAAGACCCCAACCAATCATTGGTGTTACCCTCCGTTTTTCGTGAGCATACTCACACGTAGCTACTCACTCAGCAATTAAACATTCTCTACTCAAGAATTATTATATAAAAACTAATAACAGATTGAGAAACAATTATAATATGATTTGATGAGCCAGGGAATATTTTGCTCGTTGCTAAACCTCATTTAAACTCACATACTTTATATATATATATAAAGTACTTCTTTCTTTTATAAGTCGAACTGAACGCCTGCAAGATTTCCTTCATTTTAAATACCCTATGTGTTTTGTGGTCATCTGTCGCTTCCTCCTCTGACTTTAATACGTAATGGCTATTTCATAATTTATTCCTTGTGATAAATAAACGAAGTAATAAGTTATTCTATACTGATGCTCCGCTTCCAAAAGGAGAGAAATACAATTTCTGTTGATCCCTTGTAGTCGTTGTATATTTATATGTATATATATATATTCGCCATTTGATTATTTTTATGAATAAATTTTGGCTATCATATAGAAATACAAATGTATACCGACGCTTTTAATAAAATATTGCGATCCAATATTATATACAGTATCGAATAAAATACTTTGAAGGATTTTAATATTGATAGCACTAATAATAGTCTTAGCAATTTGTGTGAATGACTTATTTGACTAACTACGAGAAGATTTTTACCCTTTTCCTGTTTCTTTTGGAAGAAAGGTTACGCCGTGGTAAATTATACTCCTTTTGTTTCTTCATACAGTATTGGTATATGATATACATAAGAAAAATATATGTATATATAGTGGACCCTATATACACGCTCGATGCTACAAACTAAACGACAACGATGAAAGCTTAGTCGATACAGATAAACTATGCTCTATTAATATAGATAAGTAAGAATAATTAATAACAATGAAGTTACAATAATTTATAATCACAACCATAGATAAAGTACAGAGTGCTCAAGCTGTATGAATCCATGCGTAAAATATGTACTCTCAAGTCATCTGTCACTAGCAAAGTATTAAATATCACAAAAACTAAAATTTTATAATATTAGATAGAAAGCAATGGAGCATGGCCATTGTTTACTTATTCGTAAATTGTTTGTGTTCATACCCGAGGATAGTGGGACCAACTTGCGTTTATTATTATTTATAGTCCAAGAGCCTACCACGGAAGATTTCACTCCATAGGGTAAAAAAGGTTTAACCCCCTGAATTTACTTAAGTCAGCAAGAGCATTGAATTTTTGTTTAGCAGTCTGATCCCCCTGTTGGGTCTGGCCTCTAGACTGCCCTGAAAATAGCATCAGGACGATTTATTTTAACCATAAGACTAACAAAAAAGTTCGATGGGAAACTTGTGGTCAGACCCCCAAAAAAGTATCCCGAAAAAACGTATAATTAACATTTTTCACCCCATAAGGTACATGGACAAAACTTATATCATAAAAAACTAGAGGTGATAAAAAATTCCCATCGGAAAAGTGAGGTCTGATCCCCCTTAACCCCCAAAGTATCTCCAAAAAATATTGAATTTATGGTTTATTTCACCCGATAAAGTACATGGACAAAACTTGCATCAGTGTATAGTACTATATCAGTGCATCATAAAAACCAATACTTACAACTAATTTCTGTCCGGGAAAATGAAGTCAGACCTACGTAGAGCTCAAATGCATGCAGCACTTGCCGATACATTCCGCAAATAACTGCCCACCTATCATGCCTTCAGGGGTTGTTACTATACATTGTCATTCAATGGAAAGGGGGGGAAATTATCACTAAAACCCCTCCAGAAAACAAAGAAGCATCGTTCTGTGGTTCCATTTGTTTTTGGGCATGTACAATACAAAGAAGGCTGAGGAACGAATCAAATGTGTGCAGAAGTTGGATGGCAGTTCTGTACCACTATATTCAAGATGACAACTCCAAAAGATACGTCGTTAGTTACAAGACGGTGGCTTACTGCAACTAGGTCTACATAAGCAGAATTATCTCCCCATAATGAGTATGGATGGAAGGATGTAAATGGTTGCAACCAATTGGTGTTGTTTGAGGCGATTCTTCCCTAAAAATATTAGATGTTGTTCGGACAAAGGCAGATCTCTTCTAGGAAGATAGTGCAGAAGGTAAGTTACGAATGACATGCTTGTCAAACCAAATTTTGTGGGTACAAAATTTTCAAGAAAAAACTTAAAGTGTTATAAACTGAAAAAGTGTACAAATTCCCTCCAATAAATGATTAAAATTAAAAAGATGTTCATATATTGGATAAAGGGGTGAATTCCGTTTAAAAACTGAAAATTATCGTACTTGAATTTTGTCCAACTAAATTCCCTACTAATGCCACATACTCGTACATCAAAATTGTATTTTCTCAGTTTTTTAAAACTGGTAAATGGATAACATTGTCAGAAAATGATCTTGATGAAATTATACTTATTCTATTTAACAGGAGCTGATTTATTTAATACGTTAAATAAGTGTAATAATGTCTCAAAGATCACTATAAATTGAGATTATCTATGGTTGCTACCATTCCTGGCAACGGAGACAGTTACAACAGTTGGAGACCTGTATTCAAATATAAATTTTGGAAAAACTACTGACTGATAAGAATTTCTAAAGGCTTTCAAAGAATAGCTGACATAAGTTGGTATGTTCTGTTTCATTTGAGCGTACCTCAGTCAAACCAGCTCTGGCTAAATGAGCAAAGAAACAAAATGTCTTGAAGACATATAACTTCTGCAAGAAACACTTTGCTGACTTCTGGGACAAACCTTCTGACCTTCTTCCAATCCTAATCTCAATCCCCTCGACTTCAGTGTGTCTTAGAGGAGCAAAGTTGTGAAGACATAATACAGAAATGTGCAGGAGCTCAAGGCCAGTATCAAGAAGTAATGGGGCAACATGTCCGCCGATTATATTGTGGCAACCTGCACCAAGTTCAAACCTCGTGTGGAGGCCGTGATATATGCTGCAGGTGGCAATATTAATCATTCTTGCCAAGATTAATTGCTTAAAGTTTTTCTATTACATTTTTCATTAGTTTTTCTAATAACGAGTTATTAAGGCCTTGGTTTTGCCTCTTGCTCGTGCAAAATTTCCCTGTCACACTCTGGAAGGGTGTAAAAACATCCTTTTAATTTACATTTTACCTGTAACTCTATGATATAACTACTATAACTCACAGGTAAGCAGCCTCTCTATATACTACTACTACAAACGAATAAGATATGCTATTTATACAAAGGGTATCTGCAAATTTAGTAGTTGCCTTGGAGCTTAGCAAATCAGTTCATGACCTTTGTTATTCAATATTATATTATTAGTAGTATTCATAAATGGAATAGGAATTAAATATCTCCTCCGAATCTATTTGTGAACTAGTTTTATTGACCTGCTCAAGTGTGTTGCTCCAATTATTCAACGCTATTTAGTATTAATTTTGTATATGTACTTTAATGAATCGTTTCACTAGGATTCCTGTAGGATTTGAAACATGTATTTCAAGCTTTTAAAAGTATAAATCTTTCCTTCTTAAAAAACAAAAAAACATTCTATATATCTAAGATAAAATACATATGCAGAAGCTGTCCAGACCTCTAAACAATTATATTTATAACTCTTTAAAAATGAACATTTAATTTACTTTTATAGGGAAAGCTATAAAACACATTTCACAGTCATTTCATTTCAAACTAGAATAGACACCCGGTAGAGTGCAAAATCTACGCATAAAATCAAATTGAGTTATATTTCTCAATTTGTACTAAAATTATAGTCGAATAAGGATTTTTAAAGTTTTCTGCTATCTTGGACTTTGACCTATTAAAATTAAACGGCCTTTTATTGTAGCCACATACAACCTTTGCACCAAATTTTATCAAATACAAACTGTAACTTTTGCCGAAATCCTGGTGACTAACAAATCTACTAAGAAACAAGCTAAAAAATAACCTCTGTTGTACTTTGTTGGAGGAGGTAATAACACTATTTATATAAAATAATTATATCTAAATACATCTATTCCGCAACGAAGTGGAGATAGGTGGTGGGGAGGGGGTGTCAGATAGGGGGAAGGATTGACATGTCCTTGGAGGATGAAATACTACGAAGCATGGAATATTCAATCATTTTATTTTTTACTCTTATTTTGTTATTTTTACCCAAACTTTTTATTTTGTGAATTGAGTACAAATCTTTTTTTTCTTTTTTTTCCGGAAAGAAATGCTTTGCATCAAAAAAACTAGCTTTGGCCAAAAGTAATATATATTTAACTATTTAAAAAAACGGCAAAACTATTGATGTAGATTTGTGTATGCCTGAAAACCAGAAAGATCTCCAGAATAGAACTACGGATAAAGGAACTCAATGAGGTTTATTCATGGACATGTTTAAACCTGTTCCTATGTTACTTCGCTGTTTCAACATGTTTTATCAGTGGTTTATTATAATTATCGGCTCTTATGTTCTTAAATTTGCCTCAACTAGTCTCAACTTTGATCTTACTATTTTATAGAAGTCCTAACATATATTGTGTGCCATGATCCTAATAGATTCTTGGGGATGTCGCCCAATATTATCAATATTTCAAATTATGTCTGGAGTGTCCTGTATTATAGTCGGATTTTTGTCTGTCTATACAGACTCCTTTCGTTCCTCAGTTAATATATTTTTCTTACTTCTTGTGAAATTTGGTTCGTCTACATCTTTCCAATAATCTACATGTACTCAGCGGAGCTTTTACCCAACACATATTCGTAATAGAGCCGATTGCTCGATTGGAATATATACTTTTACCATAGGGCTACTCAAAAATGTATGGATTCTTCTTCCCATGGTTCTTGTGGGTAACATTGCTTCAGTGGCTGGAGTTCTGGCATTTGGACTCCAGAGACAATTGTTTCATTCCTTCCTGAAACCAAAGAAGACACTATTAATATTGAAAAGGTAAATGTCGAGGGTTTTTTGAGTGCTCCACACCCTGATGGAATAAACGAAAAGTACATAAGGATTTTAGTAGAACTTTCCATGTGACTACATTAGCTATTATTTTACTTAAAGAAAAGTTATTCTCCGTTTAGCAATGACAATAAATATGTGATGGAAATTGTGTGTATTTTAGGCATATTAAAAAAACTACAAATATAATTTTTTTTTTTTAATTCAAAAATCTACAGTTATTCTCGAAAAGTCAAAGTATTGGAAAAAAAATCAAATATTAATTTTGTGAAAAAACGATTCAAAAATCCATAAGTATTGACAAAAAATTAAATTTTTCATAAAAGAATTTCAAAAATTAAATTTCATATAATAAAATATCAAAAATTAAATTTCACATAATAAAATATCAAAAATTAAATTTCAAATAATTAAATTTCAAGTAATAAAATTTTTCGAACAAAAAATTTAAATATAAACGTATTAAACCATTCATCTCAAGAAGTTTCTTAGGAAACACGGCCAAAGTTATAAAAGTTATCCCTGCAATGAAGCGTCCAAAATTTTAAAGACGGTTCCACTTATTCTTTAAGACTAGAGGGAATCTGCAAAGGCTCAAAAGAAATTATCAAGTAATATGAACAATTTTTAGAATGGGAGATCCTGGTAAAGGAATGTACATATACATCCAATAGAAGTCAGAGCCCATATAAACATTCATCCCTTGTCAGCACTACCAGATGATCTATTAAAATCTAAACACTTAAAATTTTAAACATAAACAAGTTATAATTTATTAATTAACAATAGAATTCAACAAAATAATACTATAAATAGATGTATCTTAATCCTTAATGTAGCTGTTCTTTGCAGCATGATGCCTTTCAGGTGGCGGCGGTAGGCCTGGCACCCACTGAAGAAGAAGTCCTATGTCATTTCAGTGCTGGCTGACGGTGTCTTTGAGGGCCTCATTGTTTGAATGACAGACACTGCAGGCCTTTCCCTGGACATAAACCCAAAAGGTGAAGTCGAAGAACTGCCATTAGAGCTGTAGGGTGGCCTAAAGTGACAAAAAAGGATGAAAAGGACTCAAAAGAATAATTCCAAAGAGTTTTGCAACGGAAGAGATTGGTTTCTGTCATTGCTGGTGTCAAAAGAGGCCTCTCCACCCTTACAAGGCACTTTCCCTACACTTTTTGATAGCTTTCCAGAGAGTCTGGTGTGAAATCCCGAGATCTTTTGCATGGGCCCTCTGTGACTTGAGCGGATTGGCCTGAACTTTTTTTTTTCACTCCTCGGGGTCCAGTTTCGTCTCTTCGATAGATACATTCTTCCTCTTCAACGCTTCGGACTTGTTGACGGCGTAGGCAGTGTTCCTGGAGACACCCAACCGCTTGTAGTGCGTGAGCGCAAATTTGTCGATCACGTTAAAGTGTTATTTTCTGGATTTGTACGTAAGCAAGAGAGCTCAGACTTGTAACTAATTATTTATGCTTTAATATATTGAATTATGAATTAATTTCAATCACTCAACCTTCATTCATTAATGAATCAGTAGGTGTTTAGATTTCAATTAACCACCCTATAATTTCCGTAGATACTTTAACTTATCCGCCCCTACTCCCTTTTGGATGTTTTTATAAATATTTTATGCTTTGCAATGTTTTTTTAATTTCCATAGGACAAATTGTCTTTTAATAAGGGTTCTAGGTATTTCTGAAGTGCCTTAACTTATTTTCACTTGATTATCTATAATGAAATAATAGTTTTTGTACGAGTATATTAAAAAACACATTATATTATTGACACTTAATGTGAGTAACAATTAATATTAAAAATATTATATATAAAAACAAGGACCAGGAACTAAATGGGTCTAAAAAAACTCTGAGGAAAGAGGCAACAAAAAAGCAGAATAGTAACGAAACAAAATAACAGGAACCGTACTAATTTTGACTCATTCATACAACCATGATCTAAAAAAGTACAAGGAATGGGGATTTTTTAGAGCACGAGGAAAATAAAACTGTAATATTTCTCTACAAAAATCATATCCGTAACAATGAAACGAGACTAAAGATAAACATAGAGTACTAAAAAGTTTATAATCTGTTAGAATACAACGTACTAATTTTTCACCAATAAATATACTTGTCCCCTTTACCCATAGAATCTCTTTAGATGGGTGCAATAGAAAAACATATTGTTAAGAAGGTAGCTTTAAAACTTAATAAACCTGTAATTTATTTTTCTTTATGTTTACGCTAAATTCAGTACATTTTAATTTATTATAATGTCGCAAGAATAACAAATGCGAAAGAATGCAACTCTGCTTGCCTCCGGATTGTCATCATAAGTAATTTTGCGGCAAATTATGGCTCAAAGGTAACTCTATATCTTGTCAAGGAGCCTCTGGATAAGCTTGAGGACCTTGGAGAATCCCCCAGGAGTGGTTCCCAAGTAAGTTGACGATTGATTTCCTTCATATCACGGCTGTTGTCAAATGCATTTAAAGTACAGCCGGATCTCTCCATGACAGAGATGACCATGGACTTCAGTGTCTCAAGGTTCATCGTGTCAAGACGCATTAAAGAGGATGTTAGTGTCTCTCTAAGAGTCTAAAAAGTACTAGTACTAACAGCAGAGATGGTAAAAAAGTGATCCTTTAATTCACTACTTATCTGAATCCATAGTGAATTAAAGTATCTGATGGAGAATAGAGTCCTAGGCCTACAGAAACCGACGCCGAAATGTTGATATATTTAAGGACTTTGTCAATGAGCAGAGAGCTACCCTGTCAGAAGTCAAGATGAAAAGCACTTGCATAAAATTCCACCACCGCTGCATGAGAGCCGTTATTGCTCCCTACCGTGAACATATTCAAGATTAATTATCCTTATTATGCTAATAAAAAATTTTTGTAAAAAAATGTATACAAAATAACACATTACTAGCAAAAGGTTAGCCAGTGTTATTCGGACAAAGGAAGGAGCGGGAAATCACATTGACAATGCTCAATGTTTTCTTCTTTATATTATATGAAATGTATCCATATATTAATTGTGAATGTCTGTGTTTGAGTGTGTACTGTGTATTTGAATCCTTCAATTACAGACAAACTAATAAATAGATATTAATAATTCTTTTATGAAGCTTCTAATGACTCCAGAAATTGTTCTGGTAGTATTTTTGTTGGTCTTCAAGGCCATTGCGGCCTTTAAACAGAATTTTAAGCACTACGCCTGTACAACCTGGATACTGTGGATATTAGAAGGGTTCTTTGATGTTCTGGGAAGCTGCAGTGGAATAATTTAACCTGCCTCAGGTACCAGCATCTCCCTACACGTGGCATGAATGTATTCTCGCAGAGTGCTTCGAAATGCAGTTGCGATGCAGTTTAAACTCCCTTGAGGTCCAGTACTTTACAACTTGAGAGCCAGGGTATATTTGGGCTATCAGAGGGGTTCTTGATGCTCAGGGAGAGGGTGGCAAATAAATTTAACTTACCTCGGTCCCAGCAGTTCATCTGCTCAACCTGTGGATTGGGTGTATTATAGCATATTATAAGGGTACCATGATGCCTCGACAGGCGGTGGCAATAGTGTTTAACCCGTATTTTGGCCCAGTATTTCACATGTAAAACCTAAGATCCGTTGTATATTTTGGGATCTTATGAGGGTTTCTTGATGCTCAGAGAAGGGAAGGTGGAGAAATTTAACTTGCCTCTGTCCCAGCAGTTCACCTGCAAACCCAGTGGGCTGGGGTGTATTATAGAATATTTAAAGGCTTCCTTACAGCCTAGAAACACGGCTGTGGTAGAGTTTAAATTATATTTTGGCCCAATACTTCACCTGTAAAACAAGAGAGCCCGTTTTTTTTTTGGAGGGGAAGGTATATTAGGAAGATTCCTTGATGCTCAGAGAAGTGGCAAGAGGGAAATTTAACTTGACTTGGGCACAGCAGTTTACCTGCACAACCCGTGGTCTGTTGCCTAGAAACACGGCAGCAGTAGAGTTGAAACTGTATTTTGACACAGTACATTACCTGTAAAACCTGATAGCCCGGGTGTATTTTGGGATATTATGAGGTTTCCTTAATGATCAAGGAAGCGGTTGTGAGACTACAAGTCATACCCACAATAACGCAATTACTTCTTCATGAAGGAAAGAGTGACTATATAATGCCTGTATATTAGTATACTCAAACTCATAAAACAACATGAGAATAATTCTTAAAATTTTACCGTCTTTATTTTTTAGTTTTATATTAACTAGAACAGCACTAATTTTAATTTTTTAATGAACAAATGACAGAAGTTATTTTTTTAAAAATTAAGTGAAGGTGATTAAATATTACTTTATCAAAGGCAAAACATGAGACTTGCTTGAAAAACATTATGGGGACTCTGCACTTTCAGTTGGAACAGTTTATGAGAGGTTTTAATATGTTCAGAGCGGTCATATTGACACAAGTAACGCTGAACTATTCCATGTTATTTTGCGACAACAACTGCTGAAGTGTGAGTTGGGAATTATCATGATGGAAAATGACTTTTTTGGGCCAATGGGCATTTTTTTGCAGTACGGCTTTCAAACGGTCCAACAACGATGAATAATATGCACCTGTGATAGTTTTACCCTTTTCCAGATAGTAGATTCAGATTATTCTTTGGGAATCCCAAAGAATAATGATATAATCTTTCCGACCGATTCCTCAATTCAAACGAATACAACACAGAAAGAAATGGACCGATCTGCCTGAAAGTTGGAGAGTGTTCTTCCAATAGATGTTACTAGCTAAACAAAACCTCGATACCCGCCAGTAGTATCATCTCTTGGACTTTGCACATACTTTTCAAACGACCCACGTATATACAGATTATTTAATTCGTTCACTTTTGAACGAGCCAGTATTTGTTGCATTTGCTAATGTTTTGCCAAATCCAGGTTTTAATCAAGCGATTTCAAAGAGATTTTAAACTTTAATAAAGTATCATAATATGTAATTAGCTGCTTTGAGCTTAGTCACACTATTGTTCCTTGTCTTCATTAATGTTAGTTACCTATTTTCTTCACTTATTCGTAATACTTGTTTGCATACAAATAGGTTGTTCCTTTCTTTATTTATATATTTTGCAATGGTCTGAATATGTGTCAACTTGAATTGCTTCGCATGTCAATAAGCCATTAAGGTCTGTTCAATTGAAATAAAAGGAGGCATTTAAGGGTCATTGACATCAGTGCGATGTAACCTTATGTACACTGTATACTCAATAAGAAAACAATAAATAATACAAGGGATATATTGACATAGTTTTATAGGGAGAAAAGAAAGACGTAGATCAAGCATTATATTTCTGTATTAAAGGATATTAAAATTTTGTATAAGAAGGCGGGGTCATGAAAATCTCTGTGGTGATATAAAATACATACACTCAGTGAGTAAAGGAACTATATCTAACAAAATCATAGATTCTACTAAAAATTGAGTATCTTGTAAGGAAATGTCTTTAGAATTAGATGCAAAAAAACTGCATTTAAAAATAGTGAGTATAACTAATTTTACAAAAGATTTTGAAGAGCGTATCTAGGACTTTTTTTTCCCCATAAATCAGGGACTTAAATTTTATTTTTCAGTACATTTATTGAAAGAAATTTTTATTGCTTTCATTATTTAATAGCTATAATCAATTTCCTTTACAACACAAAAAATAATATCTAAATTGTGCTCAGGGTTTTGTTAGAGGAGTGTGCCCAAAGAAATGGGCATTTTTTAGGATTATAATGGTACAAATAGTTGGTAGGGCGCAATAGCGTGTACATTTTGATTAGATTGCATGTAATTATGAATTCTTAGAGACTTTCTAACACTAAAGAAACTACTCTATTCTGCTCGCTCTTCTTCATATGATCAAATCAAAATTATATAGTTAGGTTATTTGTGGGTCTATTTATACTTTAATCCATCAATCCTCCAAACTAGAAACACCAAAATTTCCCATAACCAAGTTTCACCAGTTCAGTCAGCCACTCAGTGCACGAAAGTATTGAATTTGACGATATACATCGTAGAGATACATTTTCTTGTGTTTGATTTGCACAGGAGTTCGTGGTGCAGTTGGTGAGTTATCCTCGGATGAGTCATCCAACAGCCTCATACCTAGTCAAGTGATTTGACTTTGGACGTAGAACTTGACATGTTGGTTCCTGTATTTATAAGGTAATAACTTAATTGGTACCTTTTTCTTGTCAGATCGATCTTTTACTGCTACAATCGCTTGAAAAGCTAGCTTGTCCTCTTTAAGATCAAACAATAATCCCGACTGATTTATCACTCGCTCACTAAGCTCATCAACAGTCAAGGTAAGGCAGCCTCGTGAGTCACATGAATCAAAGAGAAATTCCAGTAGCACGGTGAGTGTGATATGTTCAAAGTTTATAAATCCCATTACATTGTAGGTATAAAATAGTAAGTTATATCACTGAAGATCTTCTCAACTAGTTGAAACTGCCACTGTAAGGTATCTGGGACTATCAAAACTTGTTTTGTATACTTTTTTGGGCTATTTCTACCCTTTATTAGAAATTTCCTAGCCAAGTATTTGAAAAAGATACACTTATCCTTAATATAGACTCGTTTAAATAAATTACCTACTATAATACATCCCCTAATTTGATTCCAAATATATTAAACCATATGAGTATATTTTGTGAATGAAATGTAGGCTGTAGAAATCCAATATCTCTTGCAATCACGTTTAAATAATAACACTCTCATGTGAAACAGTTTGGACAAAAAGCACAAGTAATTACTCAGAATTAATATATGTTTTATTAGTCAGCTCTTTATTCTGTCAACTTTTACCATTGGATATTGATATATGTACCTATGTGCTAAAATATAATTATCTTCAACTATGTCAATAATATAGTCAAAAAGCAATCGGGAATTATGTCATTATCTAACTAATAGTTAATAGCTTTCAAGCAAACCTTGAGCCAAACAAAAAAAGATAACAATACTACATAGTCACGAAAATTAGTAATGTGCATTTGGAAAAAGTAATAAAATGTTCCATTGAAAGATTGCGAGATATAAAAAATAACATATTACGAGAAGAATCAGTTGTTGTTTCTTTTTTTCTGAGGGTTCTAGTTGTCATGAGACGATTCCAAAAAAAAAATCCCGATCCCAATTCCGATTCTATATCCGATATAGAAATTATTTATAAGACGATTGACGATCTTTCGACATTGTTACATATTTATTCTATACTTACTTGACCAAAAAAATCACTCATTAGAGTATAGACTTGCGCACTTGTAGGTCAACCATTGGTTAGATATGGAATTTGTGTAAAAACACGAGGAAAAGGCGGGAGAGACAGATATGGTATTACTGAATTAAGACCTTTATTAATATCAGCTGCGTGTGTGTTATATGATTTTGAGGCAGAAAATGAATTACCACTATAGAAAGGAGTAACTAAGTGCATGGAAAATATTGTAATTATATGTCAATTCAAATATATATTTATTTTAATATGTATTTTTAAAACAATTTACACCAAAAAATTTTATTACAATGGGAGATGTTGACACCACGACGATCCATTAAATAATGAACAAAAAAGAAGAAAGAGGACACGCATCAACCGTTTTTCCTTTTTTAATCGCTATGTTGAGTTTTTTTTCATTTACACACATCCCATATTTGTCAATGTTACAGTATTAAGAGCGAGTCTAACAGGTTATCCGGTACAGTGCAATGATAATCCTCGTTTAGAAAACATGCACTATGTATATTTACACAGCTTATTGTACTAAAATAACAACTCCTGCACCGACTGAATGTGTTTTGAACACGTTTGTTTACGTTCAGTCTATGTTCAATTGGTTTCGTCTCAGTTGTCAAGAATTTTTTTACTATATCTATTAGATTACGATATTTTACAAAATTATAAGACAAAAGTCATAAATTCACAAGGCTTTTCCGGTATCTTGAGGAAAAAATTTCATATATATATTTTTTTTTAACAAATTTGAAAAGTTATAAATAGTTAAACACCATTAAAAAATAACATTACATAAGAATCGGAATAGGAGAATCAGAAATTTCACCTTATTGTCCCGATCCCAGAAGAAGCACACAATTCTTCTATTCAGATTAATCGCCCCATCACTAGTCTAAAGTACTGGTTCGAAGTGAGAAGAAAGGAATTATACATATATTTACATTCTTATAGATTCAAACTTCATTCTTTGTTATTCTATTAACTCTATCAATTCATAGATATCAAGTAATTGGGAAAAGTTGTTTGAATATTGACTTGTCATTAAAGTTTGAATGGAAGGGAAAGATTAAAAGTTTTTACTCAAATCGGACATGAATAATAGTTATTAGAATGTAATTATTAGGTTGAATCACGTAGACCATTAAAATCAACCCTAAATTAAAATTGAAACTATGTCAGGTACTCTTCTACCAGATCCTTGATGTTAGACAACCCATGGAAACTGGTTAAATGCTATCCTAATTATGATGATCTTGTAAAGACTGTATGATCAAACACTCACTTTAAAATATAAATGAATGAACCATGTTCTAGGGACTCGCCACACCTTAGGCATTCTTTGAAGGCAAGCCATGATCCCACTGAAGACTTTGACCTCCAATTCTCTCAAAATCACTTACTCCAATGTCAAACCTAACTTTATTTATTTGTTCCATTGCACAACATTTGGCTTTATGATATTGACGTAATGACGAATAATTCGAATCTCACACATACTTACAGAAAAGGTAGTATTTGACCTCGCCATTTTATTTAATAGCAACCATGGCAGATGTATAATACATAAGTATTCATAACTCCAACTTATGTTTTTATATCAATTAATGGAGTTTCTTGCTTTGAAACAACTGGGCTCTATAATTCTTTTTCTAACACAAATGTTATCCAATAAAGGATAGAGTTGAGTGCAGCATTGTAGCAGGTGTGTAAAAGTGATGTTAAAAATAATGAACTTGACTCATAGCCTAGAAACTCTCAATATTAAACAATGTTACTTGACTACTAACACAAAAATTTACATTGTATTTCGTAATCAGCTGTCAATTTGTATGCCCCTTTTACCTCTATCAGTGGTTTAAACGTTGATTGCTTAAGTTTGAATTATCATTGTGAAAGTACTCCAAACAATGCCTATTAATTATTGTTAAATAGTAATTCCATAATTGGGAATATTAATTGGCTAACTATCAACGATTTTATATCGTTATTTTTTATTTTTTTAGTCCATTTTTTAATCTAGAGTCCATACCTTTTAAAGAAACTTTGAGACACAAGGAATCGATATTGTTTAATAAAAAAATCAACTTATTAGTGATAAACAAACTTGCCCTCCAGAGGCCAGGAATCTGGTCTGATCAGAATGAAACATGGCCGTAAGTACATATCTCAAAATTATAAAAAAATTATATTGAATGCCTAAATTCTGAATTTGTCTCTGTTTGTAAAATAAATACTCTGTTTTTGCGTTTACACGTATATTATATTATAGTAGATATATATTTGTAATTCATTTTAAAAATTGTGGAGAAATAATATGACAATGATCAGGGGAGTCCACAGGGTGTAGGGAGGATGGGCTGTACCCCCCCCCCTAAAAAAAAAAAAAAAGGTTAGACCATCAAGTAATCGGGCTTGCTAGAATTTTCAATCTGATGTATTGTACCGAATGTTGGGCACGATAGGCAGATTTTGACAAAATAGGGAACCACTCATAGTCTATGACGTCACCATTACTAGAATTTTCAATTTGATATATCGTACCGACTGCTGGGCAAGAAAAGAAAGATTTTGACAAAACATGCAACACCACATACACTATGACGTCAATATTAAAAGCGAGGTGGAAGTTAAACATCAGTCATACACGCGTTATGATATAGTCTTGTAATTTTATCATTTTTTTTTTTTTTTCCTGAAAATCTTATTTTCTGATCAAAAAAAAGGAGCAAAAATATTTTTTTGATTTATTTTTTTGATCAGCAGTAGATTTTTGAATTTTTTTTCAAAAAAATTATGTTTTGGCGAATAAGATATTGATTTTGGAAAAAAATTTCAAAAAAACTTAAGACTTTTTTTTTTTTTTTTTGAATTTTTTTTTTTACCAAAAAATGTAATCTTTTGTGAATTATTAGGGATAATTGAAACTTTTTTTTGTAAGTTTTATTTTTGGATTTTTTTCGTAAAAAAGTTCCAATCACCAAACCTCCCCTCCCCCTGGGAAAAAAAAAAAAAAAAAAAAAAAAAAATATATATATATAATCCAGCAGACACCCCTGAGCATAGTGTGGGAGCGATGTTGTGTCGGATCTTATTTATTTGGTTCAGTCCAATCGAGTCTTAGGACCAGTCCTTAGGACTTTCTGTCCTTTGATATTTTTCTCGAAAAAAGTAGATGGTTTATTATGACAAATATGAGTTATAGATAAGAAAATTGCGCATAATGCAATATAATAAGAAGATATTAATAATTAGTTATTAGATTATATGACGTAATTTTTTTTTTTAAAGGAAAAAACCCGTCAATGACGTCACAAGGGATACACTTTACCTTCTTAAAGCACTAACAAGTTACACTGGACAGGACTGTATGGGGACCAAACTGAACTGGGCCTCAGTTCTAAATACGGATCAACACAAAACTATCTGGGAGTACTTAATATATAAATAGTATGATTGATTTATTTGGCTAACATTCTGATTTGGGCATTTTTTCTAATCATTTTTGAATGACATGTAAATACGCTACTAGATAATATTGAATTAACAAACGAAACTTGGAGAGGGACTGCTCCTTCCTTGGAAGGCAGTTTGCTCTTTGTAAGTCAACAGGCATAAATAATTACATAATTCGGAAGGTACAATATACTTCCTATGGATTGATATGCACATTATTTGTTCATAATACTTGTGTTATATCAATAAATACCTCTGTATGTATAAATATAACATTGCATGGATGTACATATGTTTACAAATAGTGTTGTACGGTATACCGGGACTCCAGTGCTACCCGGGTAGTGGGTCATTTCAAACGGTACTATAGTCAAATGCCATGTGGCATGAGCATTGTTTACTAACATCAGTTTGTAAACAAAGCATTAGACAGTGGCACAATCTTAAAGCAAAATAATACAACTTCCCGAATCATAATATTATTGAATATGAAATAAAGGTGTCTTTTACTCACATCAAAGGCACTGTGGAAATTATTCTAAACATATCCCTTTTTTTTAAATAACAAGCTATAAACTGTCACAGCACATTGCAGATAATATATATATATTTTAGCTTGATCATGTCCTATTGGCACAGGTATTTGAAACTATACTACTTCATATTAAAAATATGATCCACCAATGACGTCAGCCCTTAAATGTCTGGTCAACAATTGTTATTTGTTTGAAAAAAGTCCTCAAATTAGTAACTAGCCTCCACCCCAAACGTTTCAATTCCACTTAACAACATTTTTGTCCCAAAATTGTCGCAATATTAATACCTTTATTGGTACCGGAACTGGTTCAAAAACATTGGTATCGTGACAACACTATTCACAAATGAACTTGTCTACCCTCATCTAAAAATACTCTCAGGAAATAGGAAACAAGACAGTTGAAAGAATAATGAAACATGGAACATGTACGTCAATTATATTCACTCATTCATACACCCTCTATCAAAAAAACTAGGCTTTGGTTGAAGTGTTTCTCTACAAAAAAAAATCATATCCCTAACAATGACGGGAGTAGACTAAGGAACTTAGACAATTTTAAACCTATCAGAATTCAAGCTGATAATTTTGTTATCTATTGATATGTTTGTCACCTCTTTCCCAGGAGTATATTTGCCCTCATCCTTCCATTATCAATATACAAACCCGAAACTTTGCAGTAGCATGACTTAATTACGAAAACGGTATTTTTATGGAATCAAGAAAAAATAACTCAAAACCAATTTTTGATATGTTTAAATAGTATATTTAGCTTTATTTTTTATTCAATAGTTCCTCCTTCAAAAGAAACAATAACAACCTCGACCCACTGGCAAACAGATTGGTAGCTCTACACGATGAGACTGTGTTCATAGCGCACCACGCTGTCATAATGGCAGCTCGGAGCGAATCCAAATTTGAATGAAAGGTGCGATAAACATTATTTTCAAAAATGTCCCAAACTGAGGAGTCCAAGGAATTGAGTTCAGGGGTAGAGGGGAGCCACCAGGAGGCAGATTAGAAGTCATGCATATTGTTGTTGCAAAAGTTTTGGTTCTTATTACCTGTAAGGGAGGGGGAGCTTCATAATGGAGTATTTGACGTTGTAAGCAATCTGGATGGTGAAGCCAACGATTTCTGCAGCCTTATTGGCTATGACACTGGTGTGGGGGAGATCGTATACTCGATGTCTTTTTTATTTTGCCCGACATTTTTATACTTAGGGACATGGGGTAAAAACAACACTGGTTTATTTCTGTTTCAGCTCACGTTGGGTTGCATAATAAATCCTTGTAATTAAAAAGAAGGTCCTTGAAATCGTAATTAAATGCTACTGCAAGTTTTAGGTTCCCACTGTCTACATAGGTGCCTACATCAAATAAGTAGTGATTGACTAAAATTGAAAGTGGAAGCTTTTTAATTTTATTTCCTAAAATTTGCATATATTATGGTCATGTAACCAGGTACTCACTGTGAACGGCATACTGATTGAGAGTAAATGTGATGTAATTCAACTTACATATATTATGATGAGGCATCCTACATAGATCGAATTGTATGTATTGATCGATTACAAATGATGTGAGCGAGAGAGTAAAAAAAAAAAAAAACATGTTGACATAGGGCTTAGAAAGAATACATCTGCAGTCAAGTAGGGATCACTTGCTATAATCATAGCTAGTGGAGTCATTATTTTAGAGTGAGGACTAATATTCTTATTATTGTTTTTTATTATTATTATTGAATATTCCTTCTCCACGTATTTAAATATATCAAGATGTTATCATTGACCAAAGACAACCTTCTCCTCCTTATATCCACCTGTACAGCCACACTTCCTCGTCTTCACCTGCTAATATATATAGAATAATTAACATATACAAGTGTTAAAAAGTGCTTTCTAAGTGTTTAACAATATGATTCATATAAAATATAAATAAGGATGAAACATTCGTGAGATTACTCAGAGACACTCTGGAAGAAGGAAGATAAAGACAAATACATAAATATCCGAGACGTCTTGATCATTTCCAGAATCCATTCCTCATACTAAGTAGTAGTGCCGCAGGTAAACGATTTATTGTATTCATTTATGTTGATTACCTGCTCTCTACTCCTTGATACGAAGATGGATCAATCATCCGGATCCCAAATAGGGTTTCCATATATTTTGACAAGATGTAACTAAATGTCAAGTGACATTATGATCTTATTTTGTATTTATCTTAATGAAACATGGAGAATAAATAATAACCTACTCTATGCAATGTCAATATTGATTATTTTGTCCCAATTAAGATTAGGTACAAGATATATACACATAAGTTATGGTTGAATTGGCTAATCACGAAGTATTTATTAAAACTCTTTTATCTTCTAATATCCATTTTTACAATTGTTAGCGATCAAGTGTCTCTTTTTCATAGATGAGTAAATGAAGAGCCCGTTCCACTGCACTTTGATGCAAAAAGAGACGCAGGTGAAAATTTGTCTTCATTTCAAATAATGAGTCACGTATTTATGAAAAAGTATGGATTTTCCTTTGCTAATAAATAGTGTTGATTCGAGCCTTATTTAGGAATGAAGACGTACGTCCAGTTCAGTCTCGGTCCGGTCCATTTCAGTCCTGCATATCAGTCCTAAAACTGATAAAATTTGGTCCTTGATGACGTGACTCAATTTTATTTCTTCTTTTTTAATCAATTTTAGTATGGGAGTCCGAAGGACCGGTACTAAGACTGGATTGGACAAAATAAATAATGACTCACACAACACTAGTGATAAATTGATATTAAATTGAATTAATTTAGTTTTAACTCAATTATAGTTCTTGTTTTGAGAGGAGCATTGCATCACATAATTGAATAATATGATCCATGACTTAATAATATCCACCCTATTACATTGTACAAATATAAAAATAGTTTATTGACTTCCTTTTAGCTTTTAAAATTTGAGATCTATTCAGGTTTTCATTGGATAATGGAGCCTAGTAGCTATTCTTGTATATATCAATCAGTCTCTATTTTTCTACAGCTGGGAAAAATGAGCTAACTGCCAACTTATTTTGGTATCTTTTTCTCTTTATTTTTTAAAAAAAGTTTGGAGATATAATAAAGGTGTTAGACCTTCAAAATTGCATAAGATAGTAACTGGCTTTTATATAAGATTATGACGTCATTGTACAAAAAATTACGGTACGGTTTTTACGTTATCCGGAAAATTATCCCCTGAAGAATCACCCCCCCAAGTGAATTCCCACCTATATTAATAAACCAATTTCAAATAAAAAGATAAAGTAAGTCCATTTTTTGTATATCTATTTTCATAACTTTCAACGATTCCCATAATCATTTAAAATAGTCACAATATCTTGCTTACAATCACGATATCGTCTTCTTTGAACATGCGGAGGAGGATGACCTACAAGCTGTTGAATTATCAGTATGAGATTAATATAGGTTATTAATATACTTGATATTGGAAGGATGTTACCGTCGTTTTTCCTCGAAAGTTGCTTCTCTGGAAATTTCTCAAACTTTTAAAGGATGAAGAAAACTTGATGCACATAGAGATCCCTCAACAACATGCAGGTCCGCCTGTTCAAAAAAGACGATATCGGGATTGTTACCAACATATTGTAACTATTTTAAATGATTATGAGAATCATGGAAATTTTGATTTTTACGAGCTATTGCTCATAAAATTGTATTTTGAATATTTCTTTCTTTTAAAATTGATATGTATAATGTTTTTTCTATTATCTCAAGTTTATATTTGCTGTTAATTTAGAAAATATATAGAAAATACAAAGTTAATAGAAGATAGACATGCAAAAAAATTGACTTACTTTATCTGTTTACCTTCATAATTTGAAATTGGTTTATTAATATAGGTGGGAATTCACCATGGGGGAATTAACCAGAGGGGAGTTCTACATGGGGTAATTTTCCGGTAATCAGTTTTAACGTCCAATTGGACGCTTTTGTGAGATTTCGGCAGGACGGATTATTAAAATTTTAGAACCAATACATCCTTGGTTAATTGGCAATAATTATGAATTGACTAATCTAGATTAACACGGAGCTTATTAGTCCCTACTTATTGAAACAATATAGACCAGACAATGTATGTTAATTTTAGTGTTAATTCTTGTGATATAAACTCAGCCTTGTGCTGGTATTTTTCACGTTCCATTTCAGTCAGAATTATCGTTTAAAATCCTATTGAGTTTTGCCGCAATACCAGCCCCGTGCATCTGCAGACAATTAGTACCGAACGTTAAGCAGCCATATTCTTTAACTATAATAAGTTTTACCTTAGCAAATTCGAACTACCACATCAACGTTCATATAACTGATAATTCTACCTTATCATGTTTCATGTTGGTCCAATGTTATTTGAAATAATTAATACCTATTTTCATTAAGAATGAATAAAAAATAATGACATGGAAGTTTTTCTTGTGTATTTCATTTATCTAAATAGATATGACAATAATGGTACATACTTCTTACCTGAAGGAATCCAATTGGTAAATTGAAATACTTTATTAACTATTAAGTATTTGAAAATGATGCAATTGATGTAGAAATACACTTTATGATTTATGAGTAGATTTTAAATCGCTCATCAGGGGCGTTCGGAGGGGTGGGTTGGAGGGGCTGTAGCTTCCCCCCCCAAAAAAAAACCAGATTTTTTTGCTATTTACTAGAGAATTTAATATCTGAATTTATTATTTTTTTGAAAAAATTAAATATTTGAAATTTAATTTCTTTTTTTTTTTTTTTTTCTGTGAATAGCTATGGATTTTTGAATTTTTTGTGAACAGCTGCGGATTTTCAAAGTTTGTTTTTATTTTCCAAAAAAATTAACATTTTATGAATAGCTGCGGTTTTTTGAAAAAAATTCCGAAAAATTTAATTTTTTTTCAACAGTTGTGGATTTTCGAATTTTTTTCGAAAAAATTTAATTTTTTCAGTTAAGCTATGGATTTTTGAATTTCTTTTTCCAAAAAATTTTATATTTTTTTGGAAAAATATAATTTTTGTGAATGGCTGTGGATTTTTGAAATTTTTTCAAATTATTTTCGTCGAAATTTTTTGAGAATAGCTATGGATTTTTGAAATTCTTTTTTCAAAAAATTTAATATTCTAAATTATTTTCGAAAAAATATAATTTTTTGGTTAATGGCTGTGGATTTTTGAAAGTTTTTTCCAAAAAATTTTACTTTTTATTAATAGCTGTGGTTTTTTGGAAAAAATTCCGAAAAATTTAATTTTTTTTGAAAAGCTGTGGATTATCAAATTTTTTCTCCAAAAAAATTAATTTTTTGAGAATAGCTGTAGATTTTTGATTTTTTTCCAAAAAATAAATATTTTATATTATTTTCGAAAAAATATAATTTTTTGGTTAATGGCTGTGGATTTTTGAAATTTTTTTCCAAAAAATTTTACTTTTTATTAATAGCTGTGGTTTTTGAAAAAATTGGAAAAAATTATTTTTTTTTGAAAAGCTGTGGATTATCAAATTTTTTCTTCAAAAAATTAATATTTTGAGAATAGCTGTTGATTTTTGTATTTTTTCAAATTTTTTTCCTCGAAATTTTAACCATATCCTCCCACCCCAAAAAAAAAAAATTATATATATATGTATAATATAAATCAGGCAGACGATACCATCCTAAAATTAACTGAATAATAATATTGATAATGACAACGATAGCTGAACTTTCCAGACATTGGGTACTATTGAACCTACCATAGATTAAACAATTAATTTACATAATTATACATACATATTGTAGATGAATAGTCGGATGAAGGAAGTGATTAACCATATTGATATTATAACATAATCAAGTAATTATAATTAGAGTATAAGATAGTCTTTTTACCTTTCAATCAAATGCTTTGGAGAATATTCATCCCATTAGTAAGTACTTGGACAACGGGAGTTCTGATATTTAAATTCATTAAATACACCCATTCGTTAGAAAAATATGTTAAATAATCTTCTTATTAAAAAAATTCTGGAGAACTATGAGATCTTCCCGCGGCACTAGTACTTAGAAATGAGGATTTTATTAAATATAAACTTTTCTTGCTTCTGTGTAGGTATGCAGTGAGTATTGTATTTCTTTGAAGGATCCACGAGTGAGTTAAATCTTGTACAAAATCCCTTCTCTTATATGAACTTGGAAGATTTTAATTTGACAATGAACGACTCATGGCTTTGTTTGTATAGAAGCCCACTCTTCTTTGCTTCTTTTCGGACACTGAGAGATTAAACATGGGTTTTCGTCTTCTTTGTGCTCTTATTGAGAAGACGACAGGATGATGATGAAGAAGGCACTTATTTGAGGGAATGCAGTGAGAAGGGGAGAGGGGGAATCACAGGCTCTGTAGCCCAAATTTCCCCTCCCCTTCTTAAAGGAGTGTGTAAGCGGGGGAAGTAAGTGCCTTTGTTGTTGATGCTGCTCTTGGAATACATGGTGCTACTCGTAACTTTGATACTAATAAATCTAAATTATTTTTAAATAAGAAGCATACAACGACGATGAAGAATGAAAAATATGTATATTCTCACGACAATGAAGTGTCTCACTTATGTCGTTTAAGGGCTTATCTTACACTACACAATGAGTCAGACTAACATCATTTATGCTCAATACTTATTTACTATGTTCATGTTTATAGAGCAATAATTATAATTCATTTGTAAATCAGGAATTTAATCGTTTTGAATATACCAATCCTTATGATTTTGTCTTTCAAAAGAAATATCCGTGCTATAATACAAAATACGCAATGATTTGGGATGTGAAAATTATCGAAATCTTACTGAACATACATTTTTAATTGAAGTATATACATATATTGGTAATCTGCAGGATATCAGTACTTTTATTTACTATTCCTCACTATGTTATAAATTCAAACGTATGCAAGGAGCGCTATATAGTTTTTATAGTAATCTCTCTTATCAAATATGTAGTCTATCAAAGTTGCCAAAGTAGTAGGGCTCACTCACCTACTTCAAAGATTTCTCTAAGACATAACAAGGTGCTGAGTCTTTTGTACGATCCAGAATGGGACACCAAATTCATTTCAGACCTCCTGACTTGAAATTTCCATCTTGTTGTGGACAAAAAACATATTCCCGGCGCAACACCGTTCCTCCTCTGTAAAATCAATCTTCTTTATATCTAGAGCAGCCGTCGCCTCGATGCCCAAAACTTCACTAATGTTTGTTGATAGAACAACGTTTCTGCCGGCAAAAATAGATATATCTTCAGACAGCTGCATTATAACAAAATGGCAAAAACAATTTTCACATCCCTAGTAATAATAATTGTTGTTCATAGATGGATTAAAAAGTATGAGCCATAATGTCATAATTATCAAATAATAACTTGGACAACGGGAGCAATTATTTATTGGGCCTCAGAGTCGAAAAAATATATATAAATCCCAATAGATTGTGAATTTGTGATGATACTGCAATCACATTTATTTGGGATACATAACCAAGGGATGGAGCAGCCAAAATAAACAAGTACATTAGTCGTCATAAGATACATAGTGACTAAATCAATAATAGATTTTTTTTTGAAATTTAGATATTTTTTTTATTTTTTTATTTTGTAGATGAGATCAATAATAAAGTCAATAAGTGTCTATAACTTATAAAAAGATATAAATGACTAAAAAGAACGGGAAAAAACATAATTAATAGAAAATATTTTATTAATTATATTTCATATAATATGAACTAAGAAATATTCACAATCCACCATTCAATTTTGATATTTTTCTTTGATAAGTAACTTAAAATCTTTCTTATCAAAGTTTTTTCCCTTATTACTTTGGGGAACATAATCCCTCTTTTCTGTGACAAAATGTATATCAAATACAGCAAACATTTTCTAAGGAATTATGTTTGTTTGTTACGGAAACTATCACCAAATCAGCATTCTTCTTTGGTATCCTATTTAATAAGTCTTTCATCTCCATTTGCTGTGTAATTAAAACTAATTTTTGAAGGATATGGTTTTTCCAAATGTCTTCATAGAAGTTGCTTACAAATCAAACTACTATAACTAACATTTCTGACCATGCAAAGAGACCACTTACCTCTACCAAGGAATTCAGCATGAGCAATTAGTATTTGAAGGATACGTCTCAACTTTTTGTTGGCATTTATCTATTTATTTCCCTTGAAATTTGATGGTAAATTTTGTGAATATAATAATATATTATCTGTTTTTTCATAACCCGGATAACCTGTTTTACATCCCTTAGCAATAAAACGATCTAGAAAATTCCCCCAAAAATAAAGTTTAATAAATTTTAAGAGTGAAATAGCTCTTAAAAATAATATATTCACATGTTGCATTCAGCTTGAATTTATTTAGGATCTACTTACTCCCTTGAATTTCAAGCGAGTAAATATATTAAATTATAAAAATGAAGATATTGAGTATATATATTCTATGTGTAGTGTATTTTGTGTATGTTAAAAAAATAAACCGAAAATCAACATGGTAACCCTGACAATTTGAAGAAAGTTTTGGAGGAGAGAAGCTCAGTTGTCATGACGTTTCATTAGATCAACTACAATCACCTGTGACAAGAAAGTAGGGGGAGAAGGAAATTTAAACAAAGGCATTGCTTCCAAGAATTACTCCGATGGGAATCCCCTATTCAACACTGACTCTAACAAGGACTTAAAATTATAATTCCACTACAAATCCCTAAGATTACTCTCCGTCTTGTACGAACACAGACGAATGTTCAAAAATGACAACAGCTGAGAAAGAGAAAATTCATTCTTCAGATTATCAATTCTATAAAAAGTGGACCAGCTAATAAATATACACGATTTACAATACTAATAATTAGGCCTAATTAATAGCGCGAATATATTCTTTTGTATAATCCGTGTAAATATATCACATCGTTACTTTTATTATGTCTCGCAACCTTTTCTCCAAAAAGAAAAAAGACCCAAAATCAGTTGGTAGTTAGCCCATCCTTTCAAAACATGGAATTGTTGTACAATAAAGGTTGGGAATTTTTCACAGCTTAACAAGAGCTTTATTCAATTCAATTACTGTACTTAAAACAATGATAAGAAGAAAATAAGCAGACAAATTGACAGTTGTAGCCAAAATGAAGTTTTAATTTTTATATTAATGAGGTATCATCGTGATGTAGTGTAATTAATTACCACATGTTAATCAATAAATCGAACTTTTTAATAATGCTTTTGTGAATTAAGCTCCAATAATTGACTCTTAGACTCTAAGTTTTTGAAAATCATTTTACAAGACTCTGTTGTCAATGAACAAATTGGTATTTTGCATTATTTATAGCTTATTTGAATAATATTATATTTACATAGCCTATATCTTACAATCAGTTGAACAAGAAGAGTACTTATAAAGAAATGCCTCATTATTCAAAAAATATATGCTATAGATTTTCCAAAATTAGGAGTAAATGTAACAATAGAAATAGATCTTCAGCTGTTGTTTGTTAAATCAATTTTCCGTATTCCAATCAGACTGTAATGATTAATTAAGCTTTTAGATAACTTACGTAAGTGAAAATGAGTTGAAATGTATTCCTTTTGGCATCATAAGCCACATACAATCAATATTTAGAATAGGAGATTGACCAGAATATGACCCCGATCATACTTTAAAGTTTTAATTGATTTTTATGCGACACAACGGAAAAAATTGAACAATTAACACTAATTTTTAAACCAAATTTAAAACTAAGTGTCTAAAACACGGCTGTTCAATCCATTTTTGTCCAAATTTAGTTAACTAAAGGAATACTTTTTCCCACTAGAGGGCACATAGGGTATCATGAATTAATATATAAGTAACTACGCAACCTCTATTACTAGTGATGTCAATCCTGTGAATTTTTTAGCTGGCTCTGATCTCCTCCAAAAAATTCCTCAGATAGTCAGTGTTATCAATTTGATTTTTGGTTTCTTTTTTTTAGCATGTCCATTATACACACGATTTTCATCAATATATATGGGAGTCTCAAATGGGGGACACGTATCCCTTGGGATACTTTGAGAAACTCCAGGGATTCCTTGAGATCCAAAAAAGTATTCTCGCACATTTCTAGGATCTGACTCTCCTGTCTATAGGGGAAAAAGAGATTTAAAGAAAATAATGAATAAATTAGTAAAACTTAATTAAATAGACAGTTTTGAAAACAGTTTTTTACGTCTATTTTGAACTATAAATGCTTTAAACTGGTTGAAAGGTTAAGCATCTCTGCTCTATAGTGGCTTTGTAATTGAACTCCCAAAGTGAATTCTATAACAAAAACAATATATTTTGGTACTTATAAAAATTAACATCGAGGAGGAAAGAGTTTTTTTGCGTAGTCAACTAAATTTGGACAAGTACTAATATTGTTATTGTAGTTTTCATTTAAAAAAGTGAACGAATGAACCGATGAGCCTAAAGAAATTTATGAATGAGTACCAACGCTGATTTTTTTTTTTTCAGAAAAGAACGGATAAAAACCGACAATTCGATCACAACCTATGCTAAAGGATTTTTAGAAAAATTAGTTTTGGATCAATGACATTTTTTCTGTCTATAAATTCTTTAAATATTTGTACATATAAATTTGGCTTCGAGAATTATACTCAAATATCAGTGGATTTCTATAGAAACACTTTAATTGAAGTATATTCACAATTAATAGATAGAAGAAAACGGAACTTTTATACTTTAAGATAAATTAATAAACCTCTTTATGAATTATGATATAAGTTATACGTATTTATATATTAGGTATGTCATATCATATAAATACCAAATCACGTCGTTAGATTAATTGTATCCTCCGAAAAGAAACAGAAAAAAGGGACAAAATCAATTGGTACTTAGCCAATTCTTTCCAACTATGGAACTATTGTTCAATGATTTTAAACAAGTGTTCAAACCGTAACAATAGCTAATTCTAATTCAACCAATCAACTTTCAGAACACTAATTAGTGAGGGGAAAGCAGAAAGATCGACAGCTGACTACAAAATACATCGTATATTTTGTGTGTTATACTTATGAGTAAAATATTATATACTTATTATTAATATGTAAATAAAGACTGAGGTTTATTTAATATGACTCTCAAATTATGTGGAGATAGTATTAAGTCCAAATAATATGTGGATTCATTACAACATGGTGAATCATTGACTAGAGCTACAGTTCAAGCACGTTATATTTAGCTATTTCATATTTTAATAGTTCGTTTCAATGCCGTGAATCTAGGATAAATCCCCCTAAAACACGATGTTTACTCTAACCCTGACTGAAATATAAATATAAACTAAATTTAAATTGTATTCCACTAAAACTGCAGAATTGTGACCACATCCTAGATTCCTATGTTTGGCAATCGTTGTATTAATAACAAAAATGTTAAATAAATTGTTTTTCAAAAAACAAAAAAATCGAATTTTGGGTTTCTATAAAGAAAAAATGTAAAGAATCAAGCAAATCAACCTCCAAATCAAAAAATCATTGTCACAAATAGTTTAATTGTTTAGCCAAACTAAAAAAAAATTAAGTGTAAATTTTATAACAGTCCCACAGCTAACTCAAATTATAATTACATAGAATAACCATTAAATTAAATGAACTATCTTTGATGATAAGAAAATATTCCATTTGATCTGAACAGCCCTGGTAATTGTAATGGAGTTTGAATTTGTAGTGTATTTCCTTGAATATATGTCTGGTTACGAGCAGGGTTGATTTTAAGGGTGCCTGGAAGGAGTGCCCCAGACATGCTTTTGGTTGGAGGCCCACGCTGGGTGTGATTTTAAATATATACATATACCCGAAAATAATTTTTATACTATTTAAAAAAAAATGAAAGAAAAAAAGGCCCTGCAAATGTATCCTCTCTCCAGGCTCCGCTCACGTTAAAGCAAATCTTAGTTACAGAACTATTTTGTTTATTGATTGAGACATCTTCATTGTACTATGGAATTATAAGTATCACTGTTTAATCATTGTGGTAAAAAGGTCGCAGACACAATGCCATTGAGTGGTGAAATCGTCGTGTACATTATCATTGTGAGACAAAATTGTTGTGGGTAAAATCCATAGAGATAAAATACATAAGTTATTTTATCATGGTGTAGTAACATCAATGTTAGCAATATGATTGTGAGTAACTTCATTACAAGACATTATTATCGTGTACAATTTCGTTGCAATTTATAGATAAAACTAAGTTTGAAAAACATTCAAAAATCTACAGCTCTTCACACAAAATAATATTATAAATATTAGATTATTTGGAAGAAATCCCTAGTTATTCACAGACAATTAAATTTTTCAATGGATATTAGAAGGGGGCAACCGCCCCTCCAGCCCAACCTCTGCAGACGCCCCTTGGGATATACAAGAAGAGATTGATTAGAAAGGGGGGATAGATTCAGACATTTTTAATTGCATTTTTTCAAGAGGGGAATAAAGAAAAAGAAGTTAAGCTGCATGCTCTATTATTTTTTAATGTGTCTAGAATTCCATGACTGTACATATGAATTGATTTGTAATGTAATTAATTGATCTGAAACTCTGTGGAATGATCAAATCCATAAATGAGCGTTATACTATCTACAATGTACGTAATATGTAATAATAATAGAGGCTGCTCTCTGTCATAACAGCTACTATGATGATGAAGGGAATGGGGGGACAATTCCTCGTCTACATAGTACAGTAATTGTGTAAATATTTTAAGGAAGGAACAATTGCATTTAAATAAATGATGTACATACATATACTAAGTGTGAGCCAGCACTTGGATTGTACATAATATACACTCCCATATATGTATGTATATTGTACATGTGTATACCGGGTGGAAACTTGAGACTTAACACTTGTATTATATTGATTTGAGAAGTTCTGTGTAAGGAAATTAGAACAACTTGTATCTCATGCTGCTTTTTAAATTCTTAAATTGCACGAGAAATGTCATTGCAACGAGATTCAAGGCTTACAGCCTCAGCTCTCTTCTTCGTGGAGGTCAAACTCCAACAAAGTTGGCAAGGCTGACGGCAATGGCTCTTAAGACCATCTACTATGTTAAGAAGAGACTAGATCCTAACGAGACCATAGAGAGGAAGGAGAGCTCTGGAAAAAAAACCATCATTTACACGGATGGCCTCTATGACGCTATCTTGTTCCCCGAGGGTTATAGGCTCAAGGCAGCCATGTACATCGACGTTTTCAAGGTCAAATTGCTCCCTTGAGTCCAAGCAAATTTCTCTGACGGCAACGTCGTCTTTAATCAAGATGGGGGTCCCATTCACACTGCGAAAATTATGTAGTTAGACCTTCTTAGCTAACAACATTGCTTTCTGGAAAGAAAAAAAAAGAATGTTGGCAACCCTACTGTCCAGATGTGAATCCCTTCGACTTTTCTTTCTGGCCACGCATTGAGAAAAGGGGCTTTTGTATATGTTACCCGAACGTTGAAGCCATGAAGGCCTCCGTCGAGGAGGAGTGGGCGTCCATGGACCCGAACTTAATTCGCAATACTTGCAACTCTTTTTGTAAGAGGCTTGTCGCCATCTGTGAGGCCAATGGTGGCAGAATATAATAAATTAATTTGACATTGTCTATGTATCAGAAAAAGATTAATTAAGATCTTTGTTTAATATATAATTGAATAATGGGATGGTATTTTCTTTTCTCTTTCCAAGTTTGTAAGTTTCAAGTATCCACCCGGTATCCTCATATGTTATTATATTAAACATGTATCTCTACTTTTCCCTAGATAACTTATCAGAGATTGAATCATCATCCAATGGATAAATATTAAATACATTTACAAAGAAGATACACATCTAATTTATTTGTTATCAACTGAATTGACAGGTTATATATTGCACTTTGCTTTCTCGGTGCATCAACACGTAGGTAGCAATATGGGGGTAGGTTAAAAAGGCTGTAGCCCCCTTCCGAATTAAGTTTTTCTTTTTCTTTTTAGTATAATTTTTTTTTGTCAGGATGAAAAAATTTTACCCGAAAATAAGGCTATAAATTACTACAAATTTTTGGAATTTTTTTCCAAAAAATATAGCTTTTGAAATTTTTTGTGAATAGCTGTGGATTTTTGAAATCCACACTTTATATTATGAGAAAATACGCTGATAATATATGTAGTATCATGACTAATATGAGCCTGCCCCTTCCACAGATGCATGGAGGGGGACGCATTTGGACACAAAATGTTGGTGATAACATTCAAAAAAATAATGTTATTCATAACTTTTGTTTGTCTATTTGAATCGAATGATAAAGTACCTAATTTATTCCAGAACAAATAATTAAAAAACCCAAGAACGATTTTTTTTTTTAGCCGCCTTGGTTTCATTAAAAAAAAAAGGTTATGTTCGTCAGAATTAATCTTTAACAGGTGTTGTGTACGGCAACACACCCACAGTTACGCATGCTTAGAAGACAACCCAACAAATTTGCAAAGATACCAAATAATCAGTAGCTACGTCACAATCTTCTCAGTATGTAGCTAAACCTAAATTTATGATTAATAATTTTTTTGATTTTTTAGTTGATACTTTTTTTATCACAAATATAAAGTTTAATATTATAAACTTAGTGCATTTTAAATTAAACCCTTTTCAATCACTTGTCAATAAACTAGCCTACTCCTAATTTGCCTAAATTAAAGATAGCTTAATGCATGAAACAACTACAAAACAACTTTAAAATTACTTTAACCTCCATATAAATTAGTATCCTGCGTAATATCCAATACTTCAAATGAATACTCATAAGTATTCATTTGAATTGCAGCAATCAAAGACGAATTAACGGGCTAATGCAATCTCCTTTCATGTTACTATCTAAAAAATTATTGAGCAGATTGAATTCGCATAAGTGTTCATCCAAGATGAATTAACGGGCTAATACAATCTTCCCTTCACTTCTTATTTTTAATCGTAGATACAGCTAGAAGAAAACTAAAACTGTTGCTAGGCAGCAAAAACGGAGGAGGAAGATAGATATTAGTGAATGAGACTTGGGTCCAGCACCGATTTTTTTTTTCGGTTTGATTTTAAATGATTTTTTCTAAACAAATTTGGACCGATTTTTCGGTCTCAGACCGTGGACCGATTTTGATTCGGTCTCACTCTATGAACCGATTTTCTCGGTCTCAATTTATGGACCGATTTTTTTCGATCTCAATTTATGGAACCATTTTTTTCGGTCTCCTATATTATGAGACACCATTTTTTCAAGATCCACTGTATAAAAGACGGCGGGATCAAAGTTAAGCTGAGTTATATTTGTTTAAACTTCGTATATCGTCATTGTACTAGAAAAAACATATGATGTCATCTTATAAACAATTTATCCTAATATCGGTCTAGACCGATTTTTTTGTGGCCGAACTACACCGAACTATTCTTTTGGACTGATCTAGACCAAACTTTTCTTTTGGGGCGATCTAGGCCAAATTTTTATATGATACCGGTCCAGATCGAGCTTTTCGTTGGACCGAACTAATTTAAAAAATATAACGGTCTCCTACCAGTCTCGGATTTCCAGACCGAAACTCAACACTAATAGATATATTTCTTTTTATATATATAAGATAAAGACTACATAAAAAATCGTTTGAAAAGGAATTGGACTGGTAGATATGAAGATACTACAGGAGAGCTACCCAGGGAGTGTCGCCCCCACCCCCAAAAAAAAAAAACAATTAAAATAAAATAAAGGAATATTTTCTTTTTAGAATGGGTTAAATTATCTATATAGGAACAATGATTGATTGATAAATCCTGTACGACCTTACGACCTCTGAATACTTTCTTTAACAGGAGCGCCCGCATGTATATATTTATATACTTGTTTTTGGATATTTATTTTTTTGGAAAAAAAAAATTCACAAATTAAATTTCTGTAAAAATTGAAAAATTACATTTTTCGGGAAAAAATTCAAAAATTAAATTTTTCGGAAAAAAATATTAAACTTTTCGGAAAATAAGTTTCAAAAATAAAAATTTCAAGTTTTAAACTTTTTTTTTTTTAATTTCAAATTTTTAACTTTTTTGTTTTTTTAAATTTTAAACTTCTTTTTTTAATTCAAAAGACAAATGAAGAAAATAAACACAAACCCCACTCTGTATCTAGCAATGATATAGCCAGGAATTACTCTGACGTCAATCCTCATTTCTCACTCCGAGTCCAACAAGGACTTACGCTCTGCAACAAATCCTCATTGTTACTTTTCATTTTTCACAAACTAGTGAATATTTTATAAATATAATTTATATGTTCTTTCTTTAAGAATAATGAAAACAGCTTTGGAAAATTAAAAAAAAACATATATTTAGGTAGCAACTACAAAAAGCCAGACCCTTTTCAATTATAATATTATTTTCATTTATAGTATTTACATCCTCCCAGTGGTTGGGTTAGAGTTGAAAAAAATAGGATCTCTGTAGGAAAATTTAGAAAAAAATCAACACTCTTACCCACTCTTATCTGTTTATCTGTACTCGTAGATATATTTGTTTTCATTTCATCGCGTATAATAACTTAAATTCCGTCAAATAGTGTGATAATTTTCAAAAGAATTAAATTCCTGTTCTAAATTATAAGTCAATTAAAATTTCGTATAAAATCTTGGAAAAAAATGAATTTTTTCGTTGTATGTTGTTTATAAGTATTGCAAAGCAATCTATGTGCAATTATTTGTTTTTGTCTCCATCAAAAATATACAAAAAATTACAATTCTAATGTCTCATTTTTACAAACTATACGTAAACATTACATAAATATAAATTTGTATGTTAAAGATTTTGACAAATGGATAATAAAAGAGTAGCCTATGTTTATTTTGATAAAAAAAATGATATCAAAGATTCATTTAAAAAGAAGACTTATTTCCAATTAGAGTAGATACTTGAATATAAAATAGCACTTCATTTTGTACACTACATCGAAATCCCATTATTTCCAGTACTTACCTATGTTTCAGCAAAATATTTGATGTCACTTAATGAAATAGGGCTTGAAAGAGATTTATAGTATACGTTAAAAGCTACACTCTTAATATTCAGCAAAACGTGGACTGTTAATTAATATTTATTTTATCATTACTATAAAAAGGTTTAGTGATTATTATTGTTATTCTGTTTCCGTAGTCCTTCTTAAATAAACAAACTCTACTAATCATTTAGTCATTTTATCATCATGAATGAGCAACCAGTAAAAAAAGCATTGATGTAATGAAGATTACGGAAATTGTTAAGTGTTCTAGGAGACTGGTTTTGAAGTTGGCCAAGTTAAAAAAACGGGGAAGACCTCTACATGATGTCATGAAGTGGAGAGCATAATTTAAGGAGGGATACAAAGTTCCCATTAAGCTTGGAGAAAAATATAAGGAGGATCCCACTAAGTCGTTGAATAGCCTCGCCAACGACTTCTCTATGGCTCCTAGGACCATTAGGAGAGCTATAAGGCACAACTTGCAAGTAATTTCTTTCACAAGTACCCCTACGTCACCTTCTGACAGAGGGCATGAAAGTCAGGAGACTCCAGAGATGCAAGAAAATCCTCACATAGATAAAGGCAAATGGGTCAATTTAGAAAATTTTCTTGGACAAGAAGATTTTCACAGTTGCTCAATTATACAACACCCAGAATGACTGCTGGCTTGCAGAAACAAAAGAAGAGGTACAAGGGGTTAATCACACCAAATACCCGTTCCAAACAATGGTCCTTGGTTCTGTGGCCCCTGATAGAAAGAAAATGCCTCCATTCTTTTTCAAGGCTGGACAGAAAATCGGTCATGAGGCCTACTATAAGGTGCTTAGTTACCCCATCTTCCCTTGGTTGAAGACCAACTACCTGGAGGATAACTAGGTGTGGACTCAGGACAGGGATCCATCTCACACGTCCGCCATGTGCCAAATATTCTCCGGAGATAATATGGCTCGATTCTGGTCTAAGAGATATGGACCCTTCCTCACCAGATTTGAACCCACTGGACTTTTTTATATATAACATTTTGTAGAGGGAACCCGACAGCACCTCACACCCAAATATGGACACTCTGAAGGCTTCCATAGTGACTGCATAGGACATCATTTGTCATCAACTTCTGCATGGCCTTCAGGCAACCTGTAAAGACTGTGGTTTATAATGAAGGTGGTCATATTGAAACCTTGTATCCAGGTCTTGTTAACATTATTTTTTTGCCTATTATTGAAAATATAAAATTATTTGATGTATTTCTAAACCCATCTTTTGAGTCCACGTTTTGCTGCCCACCCTGTATATATATAATCCTGCAAACGTCACTGCATTATCATTTATAAAGTAAGTTTTGTCAGACTATATGTCTGTCTGTTTTTTTGCTTGTCTTGGGGAGAACTCATATTCAACAATGAGCGTGTGTACGCTCAGCACGTCATATTTAAAAAAGAAGGTGAGCTATTAAATTTAGGGTTATTAATCCTAAACATTTTGTAGCGTGCCAGTTTTTTCGGTTGTTAGCAACCTGAACGATATTCTTTTTTTTTATTTTCTCAAGATTATTATTATTTTATTCTTGTGGACAGAACATCTAAGTATTGAGAAACTAAGTGATTGTGCACATGAAAAATGGAAAGTAATCAGAGGGTTTGTAGGAGAGTTATCTTTTATATTATCAACGCAAAGTGGGTCTGTTTGTCGACCTCTAATAACTTCAGACATTTCAGAGTACTTCCGCTAATTATAAATTAAAATTAAATTATGAGTTGTGTAAAAAAAAAATTCTACCAATTTATTTTGGAGGGCTGAAAGATATTTGGGAGCCACACTTTTAATGTGTGGAGAGACATGTCAAAGATAAAGCCCTTCCAGTCTCCTCCTGACAATTTTTCACAAGAAATAAAAGATATAAAAAACTATAAATGCAGTTGGGAACAGTAATTTATTCAAACATAAGTAAGATATGTTTTCAATTACAATTCTCAAGTCAAGACGGTAGGGGAATAGGGGAGGACGTTTTTATCCCTTTGGGATTTGTGGGCTTTTCTCTTGTATGTCCCTCTTCCTTCCAGTCGTTATAAACGTCGTAGACTGTGCTTTTTAGATATCTAAGCATATTCTAAATGTACGCTGGGAAGTGTCCCACACTTGCAAATCCATGAGTGTGTTCCTCCTGGTCTCCTACATCTTAAATACTTGTTTTGAATTAAAAGTTGCCAGATAACTTAAAACTAAGGCTTTATCCTCTTATTTTAAAATTAAAATAACAGTGTTAAAATTTTCTTTATTGTTCAGGATGTAGTTAAAGATAGTCCGGATTTAGCTGAACGACCCTGTATAATAGATAGTCATTGAGATGTGGATAATGTACATTAAATTTCAATTATGATTATTTCCTACAACCTTGCTCCATAAGTAGTGGCGGAGTGGCAGGGAAGTAAGCACCACAAGGTCAATGGCCGTTTCTGCAATGAATATTTTAGAGAACATTAAAAGTTAAAGGCTTGCCAAATTGAAATCAGTCGCCTATGGGCGTCAAAATATTTATCCTAATTGGACTGCTTGATCGAAATATCTTATACTTATTCTCTTTAAAAGATAAAAAATCCAAAATTCCTCCAATAAAGAGCTTCATTTAAATCTAACGTCCCCAGTTTTGGAAAATTAAAATTAAATGTGAAATATAAAAAATATTCCGAAATCGACAGTTATTCACAAAAAATTTCAAAAATCCATAGCTATTCTCAAAAAATTAAATTTTTTTGTAAAAAAAATTCATAAATTAAGTTTCAAATATTTTTACTTTTTGTTATTGTAAATTGTCAAGGGGTCTCGAATCACCTAGCACTATGGGAGGAGTTGGAGTCCATGGATATTTCAATTGGGGGGAAAATGGGATGTTAGTCAGAAAATTTGATGTTTGGATTATTCATAAACAACTCTTTTTGTGTAAAAAAAAAAGTTTAATTTTCTTAACTTTTATAAAAATGGATTTCAGTGTCCATAGATTACAACAACAAGTACAAAAAATCACTCAACCCTTCATTTTTTACTAATAAATAATCGAGGAACACGAAAATACATGTAACCTCTCAACAAGGCATACATTTTTATAAATTATATTATTTGATGGCAAACGTCTCTCCCCTTGCTCAATTGTTGATTGTACAACTAATTTCTTAATTTAATCAATTATGATTGATTTATTTAGTTATGAAACAACCCTTTGATGTATTATGAATGTACTTCCTTATCTATGGGAGGAATATATATTTACACACCATACATCCTCATTATTCCATTACATATAATAAGATGCAGGCTTTAATATTCAGCCGAAAAATGAGCCCCGTTCATACTTTCCCTTAATTTTTATCGTTCTCCAATGACACTATTTAATAGTGATTGGAAGATTGAACGGAATTGGGAATCGGAGAATCCGGATTGACATCGGGAAACTAATGTTTAATTTGCAATTCCAATTCTTATTTATTATAATTTTTCAAAAATCTTATATTACAAATTTAATTTTGAAATCTTTTTCAAAAAACTTTATTTTTTGGAGAACAGCTAGGAATTTTTTGAAATTTTTTTCCAAAAATGTTGATTTTTTGTGCAATACTATGGATTTATAAATTTTTCTGCAAAAATTTATATTGAAATTTTTTTCTAAATAGATGTGGATTTTGTAATTTTATTTCCAAAAAAAAAATTTTTTGGCTGTGGAAATTTTTCTACAAAAAATTTAATTTTTTGTGAATAACTCTGGATTAAAAAAAAATCCAAAACATTTAATTTTTGTGTGAGTAACAGTGGATTTTTTTCTACAAACTTTAATTTTTTGAGAGTAATCATTTAGTTTTTGTGAATAGCTTAGAATTTTTGAAAAAAAAATCATATTAAAGTGTATATTTGAAATTAAATTTTTTTAAATTTTTTTCATTTTTGGATATTTTTTCAATAAAAATTTCAAAAAAAGCAAGGTTTAAATATAATTCTGTAGACGTTCATGATAGCGAATGGTATTTTATAACAATTATTTAAGATAGTACAGAATCGGAATTGGCATCGATAATTTTTTACCAAAATGGCATCGGCATCGGGATTTGTTTTGGAATGGTCCCTTCACTTCTTTTTAGCCCAACAACAAAACAATAGACAATTGGCGAAACGGCAATGAAGTGTTTAATATTTGGACAAATTTAGTTGGGGTTCAAGAATACTTTTTTATTGCTATGCAGCGCTATGGGTATCATGGATTACTCTATAAGTAAAGAAGGTATCTGTGTAAAGAAAAAACTAATTATAGCCATTAACAAAAGGAAAAACAGTTTATGTGTTTGCTCTATCTTCTCTATTGATCATTATTTAATTATCGTGAGGTGATAACATTTCGTTGTAAAGGAAGAATTATCGCTTAGCTTTGGAGTAAATTAATTTTAAAATGTATAATAAAATAAATACTAAATGATATTTTCCCTTGAATAATGATATTTCAAATGTAGAAGAAGTAATTCATTTATCTCCCCCACAATAATGTAACAGGTAGCGGATATTAACAAGTGTCTTAATACAGGGGTAAGATAAGTCTCGCTCTCGCCTTCTCCTTGCGCTCTTTTTTTAATTACAAACTGCTCAACTCTATATACATATAAGTAACTACGTCAGCTCCATGAATTAACCCTCGGTGAATTCTGCGAAGGGAAGGATAAAAATGCAGTAAGTCAAATGATTAAGTGACCTCATTTATGTCATTTTAAAACGGACATATCACGAGGATTTTTTTTTCTTTAATTAATTAAACTTGGTCAAAAAATGATCACATGGCCGTCGTTTGCTTCAAAATGATTGAATAAACGGGGAAAAATTAAAAAATGAGCGCCTGAATGGATTTTTTTTTTTTTAAAGAAATGAACGGATGAAAGGAAACTGTGAACTTGTCCAAGCCTGATAATATAATGTTAGTCTATAATAGTTTCAGTAGTGTTGTGTCGCTCTATATTTAAGGAATAAGGACTGCAGCAGTCCCATCTTGTTCAGTCTTTGTCCGGTCTACCTCAGTCCTGCATATCAGTATTAAAAACTTTTTAAAGTTCAGTCCTTGATAACCACGCCTCGCTTTAAATAAAAAGTTGTTTATTTTCCTTTCAACTATTTCAATTAATTTACAAAAGATGGCTCCTCATGATATAAAGCAGCTGACTCTATGTATCTTGTGAACTCAAAAAGCTATTACATAGTATTTGACTTTTATATTAATTTATATCAATCAAGAGCCTTCATTTAGAATTCGTGTAATTTCATAATCATTCATTGTTATATAATTAATAGTTTATAAGTATTTTCTGAGTTTTGAATTGGCAATAAATATAATACAGAAGGCTCGACACCATATGTTGTTTCAAAAAAATTATTTTCCTTTTTGATATTAAGGTTGAGATTTGATAAAAAAAGCTAGTCGTGGACGTTTCTTCTTTTTTAATCAGTTCTAATAGTGGCAGTCCACTCTTAATAACGGTCCCAAGGACGGTTATTAAGAGTGGACTGGATTAAAGTAGATAATTAAAAACCGACACAACACCAAGTTTCATTATAATTTTTACTACCGAAGCATTATTCGGTTATTATATACTTGATTATAGTTCTTAGTATTTTAAGAATTGTGAAATCCATTCATATATTTTAAGTAGTTGGAATCCAAGATCATCCCATAAAAGAATATGCATAATTTATTTTTTGCAATTTAGATACATGTATAATAATATCAAATCATATTTTACACAAAGATTTACCCACGTTAATATAATACACTCAATATATATAGGACTCAAAAATTAGAAAATGTTAAAACCCGTTTTCACTTCTACATATTTTTACTTTTTGTGCCATTTTGATGGCAAACTTTTGAAGGGAAAGTTGTTAATTCAACAATTTTCTACAGTTTTTATCCAATATCTTCCCCTCCATTCTGAATGGTGGCTTCAATACGGGCACGAACAGAAGCACAGCTGGCCTTTATGAAGTCCGAGGACAAATTGTTCAACTCCTCCGTGATCACAGGCTTCAGGGCACCAACATTCGGGTGATAAGTCGTGTTCACCTTGCCCTCCAAGACGCACTAAATAGCAAAGTCCAGGGAGTTCGTGTCGGGTGAGGACGAAAGCTAGAAGTCTGCCGGTCAGAAGGCAGACATGTTGTTTCCCTACAGAAATGCTGCACCTTCCTGGAGGTCTGTGACAGGGCACCGTCGTGGGTAAACATATAGTTGTCCCTGGGGAACATGCTTTTCATCCATGGCAAGACATGGTACCTTAGGACCTTGTAGTGGACGTCTGTGTTGACTTTCTCGTTGGTCTTGAAGAAGTAGGGAGGCATCTTGCTGCCCTTGGACACAACGACGCCGAGGACCATGACCTGAGCTGGATGTTTGGTCCTGAGGGCTCCCTCGATCAGAGCTCTTGATTCAGCCAAGAAGCGATCATTTCTCCTTTTCAGAACAGTGTCCACTGTGAAGATCTTCTTGTCAGAGATCAGTTTGTGCACAGAGGACATTGAACACACTCTGCTGTTTTGCTTGCTGCTTCGACATTTTTGATTGCACCAAAACAAAACAAACATCAAATTGTAGGTGTTTGTCAGTTCTTTTAAATGGCGGCAAGTACAAAGCTGTCAAACTTTTAAAACTGAGACTAAACGGCCTCGAAGAGTATTCAAATTTTTGAGTTCTCACCCTGTACGTATCTTGTGAACATCCCAATAATAATATATTTCCACCATTCATCAGAAATTTAAAATATATTTTATATAGCTTTTATAAATACACACATTAACTTTGAAATAAATGATCTCAATAAATGTTTAAAAACACACAAAAAAATGCTTGATTGATCAAAGTAGTTTACCATCAATCTAATAAATTCATGTCAAATAGTTATTTGCAAATCAATAAGACCATTGAATTTACCTTTAAACTTTATAATATCATCATCCATCAGAAGGGATGTGCATTTCGTAGAGGAGAATGTGGGAGTTAGACTTATGGTAATAACTGCCTGCTCTATAGGGTCCACGGAAAGTCCTGCTGATATAATTATATGTAAGGTTGCGATATAACATGTTTAAACTCTAGTCGGGTCGAAACTGAATCAAAACAAATAGGTTTGAATACAGTTTCTTTAACCACAATGAAAGACATGAGAGAGACTATAATCAAGGAGTACCTGAAGAACGAATTTTGAACAGCCATCTTGAGGAATCTGAAGAGCCTGGAGGTTAACCCCATGCTCATCAAGAGAAGCATTGAAAAGTACGAGGAGACTCAATCTATCGAGGACAGATCCAGATCAGGCAGACCAAGGTCAAAAAGGACGCCCGGAATCGTCAAGGCAAGGATTGCAAAAAATCCCACGAGTTACCTCAACAAGATGGCCGAGGATTTCAAGATGTGTGCAACAACAATAAAAATTATTGTTTATATACATAAATTCATACCGACAAACATAAATTGCTTTATGTATATGAATACTAAAAGTTTACTAGAACCATCCAACGAGTCGCAGGTAAAGTTTTATGCAAAAAAGAGTATACTATATTCACATTATATATATATATATTTTTAATCACGCATCAACACCAATCCATATAAAAGTATCCGTAAATATAATGTATGGAAAATCGGAAAAACTTCTTCAAAGTAGAAACAATGTAGATTAAAAAATATAGGATTATTTAAAATTGTTCAAAATATATTTGTACCGTACATAGATTACGTTAATCATTATTAGTAATTAATTGGCTTTTCAAAGATTAAAAGACATTGATTTTTGTTAATACTGTAATAATATTTAATCCCTATCATTTTTTTTAAATTTCAGAATCCATGATTTATTACATTACATATATATTATGGAATGAATATATATTTGTTAAGCAATTTAGTATTTTTTTTTTTTTTTTTTGGTGGGCCCCCAAGGTTTTTGGAATTTTTTTTTTTTGAAAATTAATTAAAAAGTTAAATTTTTTTGGAAAAAAATTACAAAAATCCACAGATATTGCCAAAAAATTTCAAAAATCAAATATTACATTTTTGGAGACAAATTTCAAAAATCAATGGCTATTTACAGAAAATTATATTTTTTGGAACAATCAAATATTCAATTTTCAAGTAAAAAGAAGAAGTTCCTTAATTTTAGGGGAATAAAGCCCCTAAAATGCCCCCCTGTGCACCCACATATTAAAATATTATTGTATTATGTTATTCAGATGTTAACACAAAAGCAATCCAGGACAAAAATCAAGAAAACGATTTATATATATATATAATATAGAAAATGGCGAACTAACAAATCTTCTTTGTTACTTTACGCTACTAGAGGATGGGCTGGAGAGGTTGTACCCTTCAATAAAAGAATTTTTGCTTTTTACTAGAAAATGCAAGTTTAAGGATGGGCGAGAGGAAGAAAGTAGTTCAATTGGACTAACGATAAGGAAAAAGAATCATCTACACTTAAGGGGAGAACAGGAAAGATTGAGACTGTCTCTAGGGTCTAAGAGATAAATAATGTCCTTCAGCTGTGGTAAGGCAGCCAGCACTGGAACGCCATAAGAGATAACTACATCAGCAGCGGCTGTCAGCCCTTCCGCCGCCGTCTGGGAGCAATCATTGCCGCTAAAGGCGGCTGCATTAATGATTAAAAAAGCTCAGGCACACATCTATTAACGATATTAATTTTGTTGAAAATTCTATATTGATGAATAAATTATATCTTGTTGAAGCCTAAAAGTCAATTTGTTTAGATTTTAATTGACCAATTTGTAAGTATTCAAAAATTGCATTTTTTATATTCTTTGGATATACGATAAATCCAGATATAGTCAACTTTTCATCTTAAGAATAGCTGTTTCCTTTATCCAGATTTGACTGTATAATCTTCTTACAATGTTTTACCAAAATCATTATCTAAATTTTCCAGTAATCCAACTTATAAACAAACTGAGGCTAAAATATATTACTAGGGATGTAAATTCTGATAGAACATCATGAGAAGGCGGGGGTGATACTTATTGTATTACTGAATTAAGACTCTTGGTAATATCAACTGTTTGTGAAATGGTTTTGGTCAGAGAAAATAAATTAGAGTATTATTAGGACGAGAACAACCTACATTTCAAATATTATTAGTGGAGGGAAACTAATATTATTATACCGTCAAAGCCGGATAAAGGAAGCTGCTATTTTTCAGATGAAAAGTTGACTATATCCAGATGTTTCTTATATCCGAAGTATACGAGGTGTGTTCAAAAAGTAAGATGACTTCAAATTTTGCGGCCAAGGTACATTTGGTATGCTCGATTTTTTTATTTTTGTATCTTAGTACACTCGCCACGAACATAAATTTTATATTTCAGCTATATAATATGTTTAGTTTGTTTGTGAGAGGCATAATGGTAAGAATAATTTTGTTTTTTCAGCGATTTTTTGCTTTTAAAAAACATGGATCTAAGAATTAGCATGAAATTTTGTGCTCCAAAACACTTAAAATGTTGACAATGGCATACGGTGAAACTGTTCTGGTTAAAAAAATGTTTACAAGCGGTACAAACTCTTTCAAGATGGCCGGGAAGATGCCAATAACGTGGCTTACTCTGGACGCCCAAGCACGTTAACAACAGATGAATATATTAAAAGCAGTTAAGAAACCCGTCGAATCACTATCAGAGAAGTTGCTGAGGATGTTGACATATCGGTTGGCTTGTGTCATAAATTTTTTTCGAACGTTTTGGGCATGAAATAAGTGTCAGCGAAGTTTGTTCCAAAACTGTTTATTTTTGACCAAAAGAATCGTCGTATTTTTTGGCAAAAAAAAACACCACAATAATGCCTCGGCCAACCATATTTATTGGATTTGGAAAATGTAACTCTTTCCAATTCTCAGAACTGAAGAGACCTAAGATTTGCAACGATTGAGGAGATAAAGACTTAATCGCTGGAAGAGCTCAAGGCTATACCGAAAAGTGCTTCGAGGATTGTTCAAAGTGTATAGTATCTGAGGGGGATTACTTTGAAGGGGACATCATAAATATTGATGAATAAATAAATATTTTTCCCTAAAAAAATACAAAGTCCCCTTACTTTTTGATTTTTTACACTTTGTATGAAAGAAAACCACAATTTTTGGATGCTTATGTAAATAAATAATTTTGAAACTTCCTATTTTGAGGTAGCCAATGTTTGATTAGATCCTGTTTTTGACTGATCTTCCAGGATTTTTAGCTTATCTTTCAGCAAGTGTTTTCCGGGGGGCGCACGTGATAACTATGTGTATTTATTGAAAAACAATGTGGAATGAATTTAAAAAGAAACATCCTGAAAAAAAAAAAGTTGGCGCCAGTTTAACATTTGTATTTATATAAAAAAATTATCATAGATGTTCATCATTCTCATGAATTCCCATAAAGTTCATTCAAAAATAAAGGAGAAATTTTTTTTGACGGATTTTTTGCTTGAAGAAGAAAAAATTGATATCTGAGAGAACGTTGACTATAGCGTATTTTTATTGTCACCAAACTTCTTGTATCTGGATTCATAAATATTTTTTTTTATCATGCATTTTTAGAACAATTTACACTATAGACGACGATAGGCTTACTTTAGAGGGAGAAGTTAACAACACGACGACCTATTAAATAATGAACAAAAAAGAAGAAAGAGCACACGCAACAATTAATTTTCCTTTTCCAATTTATAAATTTAGTGTTTTCTTAACAAAAATGAAATTTTTTGAACAAAACCTCCATAAAACTTGATTTTCGGAGGTAATAAATAAAAGAACTTGATATTTTATCATATATTGAATATTTTATTTAAGTATTACATTTATTATTGTTTTGATTGAATTAGAATTTGGAGGGTGACATTTAATAAATATGATAAGATAATATTGCTTAATTTCTTATTACTATTGTAAGCTATTTTAACAAATAAAACATCAACAACAAGATACTAATAATAATAATATAAAATTACTACTCATAAATACTTTTTAGAAGAAAATGAAATATCCTTTCGCCTGTGACCAGACACAAAATGATGCCCCCAAATTATAGATAGATGGAGGTGAAGAAGGTAAAATAAACTTTAATTATATAATTAATCAAATGACAAATATAAATTCATATACACATAAGTAGCTTAAAATATAAAGTAGCGTCAGATCTTTTGTTGGAATGTTTATTTTTGAAGAGAGAAAAAAAAACGATAAAATTGATTTTGAAGAAAAAATTAATAAAAAAAAAGTTTTAGGAACGTGAATTTTCACATCATCTTGTTTATGCCTTTCAATGTGACAAAGACCTTTCGTAGAAAAGATTAATAATACATTTACTGAAATATGTATTTTATTTTTGTTTGATCTAATTATATGTATATATATTTTTTTATATGATCCTCATTCGCAGTATTTTTTTAAATATAAATCGAATTAAAAAATCCTATCTGTAGCAGCACACATCGATTATATTGTGGATGCAGTTTTTGATTGTTGTATTTATTTATTTAAAGAGAGATATTTCTGAAATGAGAGAAAAATTAAGAATCAATATAAGGGATATCCTCTTACAATGTATCAATATGTAGTTAACTTACAACAAAATGAGGAGAGTATATAATGCGCATAACATACAACAAGGAAGAAGAGGCGTGTTTCCTAAAAATTTAGATTAATTGCGGATCGAGGTCATCTTTCTAAAAATAAAAATGAGAATAGTAGTATTAGAATATATAATATACATGAGATACACGAAAGAGTTAGTTCGGTATCACCGTCAGTCAATAGCTTCTAAGTTTTATAGCATTACATTAACTTTTGATAAAAGTTCAAGGACCTACTTTGAAAAAAGTATGAGCAACTAAAAAGTCATAGAAACAAGTTTTCTCACATTATTTACCAATTACAAAGTTATTTTTGTTCTTCCTGAACTCTACACAAATCACTCTGTCACACTTGTTTGTCTGCGTGTAATCTGCCTATTACCACTTAGGTAAGATATTTATATTAATGAAGGATGGGGATATGTTTACATCTGTCTACATACATAGGTACATGATAATATTATTAAGTTATTAGGCCATGACAGACTATATCTAGCGTTTTCATGTGACGTCAGCATTGTTGATGACGGCATTGGTGGGGAAGGAAAATCCTGTTTTCAATCTTATTGAGGAAAATAGGCAAATATTGGATGTTCAAACCTTACTTACTATGAAAATGTATCCTGCTATTACCTTATTTTATTATATATCAGACCCTAATATCTACATATTAAAAGTATGTTATTGCATACATGACTGCGGAGTCGGAAAATTTGTACAGACTCCCACTCCGGTTACAATAATTATTATAACTTATGTAAATAAAACTCATTTATAATCCAAGGCTTATATTGATTGTTCATAAGTTGTTGTTTTTTTCTTCATATAAATGGTATTAAGTACCATAGATTTATGAAAATTGAAAGTGAACTCATTTATAAGTTTATTTCACAAATTTTAAACGTGCTCTATAGTAACAAATAAATCACAATTCCCAAACAACTCTAAAGTCTAAATTATTATGTTGGGTAGAGCATAGCCACTAGCCATGCTAGTTGATTACTTAGTCTTGTGAATAGTCAATGTTATCAGAGTAAAGAGTAACGTTGGAGTGAGAGGTCGTTCCTTGGTTACAAGTCCATAAATTATGTTCAGAAACTTGTGAATGTATTAGCAAAAAATAGATTTTGATTCATTTCTTTTGTTATTCACCTTCTTAAATATCTTCAATTCAAAATATTTTCTTTATACCGGGCACAATTATTGACAAAATATAACTACCTATTGCTATAAATGAAATCTATATTTATAGTATCTAGACTCAAATGACTCATTAATACTTATACAGGCTATAAAATATATTATTAAAAAATTGTTTGTTTTTCTGTACTGACTCCATATACCTGATTACATGATTATTCAACCTTATTTCCATATTGTAGACTATAGACTAAGATATTTTTCTCTAACTCTCCTATTTTTCATGTGTCCCTAATCAATAAATAAAAAAAAGGCTAATCTATCCATTTTTAGGGATTTCCAGTACATATTACATTGATTTAATTCAAATATAACTGTGTATCATAATAGTATACATTGCAGGTTTTTAGTCTTTATTATAATTATTATTATTCTTTAAACAATTTAATGAAGTTTCATTTACTGGAAATTAGTTCATTTTATTTAGTAAAAATATCAACTATTAGGCCCCAAAAACGGCGTGACCTTCAAGTATGATGCAATTGATGACGTCAGTGAAAACGTTCTATATCACCAGTCATTTTAGAAATAAACGAATTCGGAATGGCTTGACCATTCCTAAATGGGCTCAGGGTTTTTCCTTATTACTCAAGAAGCATTGAGGGATAATGGCAAATGATTATTATTCTAACAAGAAATAATGTAACATTTTTTTAGGCATGTAATCAAGCGAAGAATTTTGATATTTATAAAAACACAAACTCATGTGCTTCATTGCGCCTTTTAATTTGATTATGAGCACTTGATGTTGTTGAAAATAGATCATCATTATCAAATTACATTTTTTTTAAATGATTGAGCAAAATTGTATAATTTTTAACGATTATATTATATAGTATATTTAATACAAATAAACTTCAACAATTTACAAATACGCTTCAGGAAAAAAAATGTGACACAAAAGTACCATAGAACCATATACACTTATGCATACCGAGTTAATATTAAGTTTATTTATAATTATAACTGGGAAAAATATATGTGTAAGCATAAATCAACAAACCAAAAAAAAAATTGTGGATTTAGTGTTATTTTTTTATCTGAACCGAATCCCGAAAACTAATAAGGAATTAAATGAACATGTTATGTATTTTTTAATTTAAATAAAGTTCAACATTGAATGCATATTTTATACTCTGGGGTAGATTCATAATTTTTTTTTTTACTGCAATAGGAGGGAAATAAATCAAATTCAATATTATTTAGTATTAAATACTTAGTCAAAAATCCCTTATTTTAATATTATTTGCATATTTATAGTCCACGTCAGCTTGAAATGAAAATTAGAAGGAAATATTTAAGGAATTCAATGGAATGAAAATATTCTTACTTAACGGGTCCTGAGCCAAGATTAAGATTTGATGTAAGATTGGCCAGAGAGGCATCCAAATCTCCCGTTATGACTTTAGAAGTAGTAGTAGTAGTCGGACTTGGTCCAGCTTTTATCGGAGCAACTGGAGCAGAAGTTCCTGTACCTTGAGGCTGCAAAATATCTCCAAAAAAACTAGCTCCAACTTCTGAAATATGAAAATAGACGTTTTAGAACGTAGTAAAATAAGCAAAATGAGTATAGGTCTCTCAGATATTACAAACACAAATTAAAAGTATAACTAACTAGGCAAATGAATGGGAAAAAAATCATATTAAAAAAATAAAATAATAAATAACCTGTGTTGCGTTGATTAGAAAAAAACGTAGAGTTGTTTGATCCTAAGCCATTTGAAAAGTTATTTGGAAATGCATGATTGACACCGAATTGAGGTGCAACTGTATTTGCTGAGGGCAAAGGATTATTATGGAAAAAATTACCTAATAACCGTAAAGAAATTAAACAAAATAAAATAAAGAAAACTTAAAAAAAAAAAAATGAAGGAAACAAAATATAAATGGGCAGAAAACAAACCATTAGTATTGTTCATATCATTTCCGAAGGGAGTAGTCGTGAATGGTGAATTATTATAAGTAGATTGAACATTCGTAGCTGGAATTTGTGGAGCACTATTAACAACAGAAGCAAATGGATTTCCTCCACTTAATTGTAGTAAGTCATCAGATGACTTGAGTGAACTTCCATTTGTCGTTGGAGGAGCACTGCATCCAAATAAATCAAGTATATTTGGTGTCTCATTACTACCGTTATTTGTAGCAGTTGTAACTGAATCGTCAGTTACAGCTGCAAATGGATTCGTAGCTCGATGCTGCTTGAACAAATGTTGTATAGAGATAAAGAAAATGTTTTACAAGGAAATATAACAAATATTACTTTATATTTTGCCATTGCTTGTTCTTCCTCGGCAATCAATTGCTCTTGAAGTTTTTCATCAACTTTATTTGATTTATAAGTTGAACTACAAAAAAAAAAACATTTAAAATGAAAAATTTAGAAGGAATACAATCTTAGAATATATATTTTGTCACCTTTCAGTTGGTGTGGTAACTGTTGATCCAGGTTTACGTCCTTCTAAGTTGGCTAAGTGAGATTCGAGAGCTTCTAAGAGACTACTTGGTGCCTAGAATGACAAAAATAAAATAAAACACATAATTAAAAACAAAATAAATGAATAGATAATAATATTAGAGATATTATTGCCATATTAACTGTTTTGGAGTGCAAGTACCTTGGCGAAATCTGATACATCTCCAGTATCAAGGCCTACAACCTACAAAGAGAAAATAAAACATAAAATCTTACCCCAGCTAGATCTGGTATATCATTTTTGTCGATTCCAAATTTCTTTAAATTGCAGCATTAAAATAAAAAGAAAACAAGCATATTTAGATCACATACATATAAAAAACATCTCTTGAGAGAGAATAAACTTTTACTAAAAAATGATTTTTCTAAAGATCTATAAAGAAATGAATACCTCAGCAACTTTAAGAAATTCAGATACTCGATCCATGCGAACTAAAAACTTTTTGTAGATTTCCAAGGCCTCTCGAGCATTTTTCTTATTCATTTCAAAGTATTTCTCTAACAAATTAATAATACCATCATTATAGCAAGCAAAAAGCCGGATCAGATCTCTAAAAAGTAGCATAAAAGCTGAGTTGATTACTCCATTATTCAGATCATTTGTTGAAACTTCAAAATCTGCAAGAGCGTCGATTTGAGTTTGAAGGGAAGGAACGGTTTTAAATAATTTTTCAATGCTCATAGTGCGTAAGGTTCCGCCTTCTTTCCTAAAATAGAAAAAGCATTGCTTGATCCTTTTATTACATTTCAATAGATTTAAATCACTTACCCGCGCTTCACTTTGCAAAAATCAAAGGCCACGTTTCGATAGGAAACAGCTTTTTCATTCAAGTATTTTGCATAGCGTCGAATGAATGGTGACATATCGTAGCCTAAAATGAATGGTTCAATAAAAAATCCACAAATTAATACATTTATAATTTAAAGAAGAAAAAAATCTTACCTCGAACGGTCCCTCCTATGTTGTTAGTATCGCATTAGGAAGCAAATTTAATTACAAAAAATAAAATTAGAAAACAAAAACCAAAAAAAAACAATCAAAATCAAATCACAATAATGTGAGAATTAGTAGCAAATAAAAAAAGTTAGTTCATGAGCAATTCAAATCACACCACTATATACCTAAATTTTTCATATGATCCATATGATTTTTAATACGAGGATCCAAGGAGACTGCTTGTACTAAAGCACTTTGTACACGATCTATCAAAATTTAAATTTTTAAATAAAAATAACTGATTTCACACATTTTTTTAAAATCCTCTTAAGAATTACTGATATTTAGAGGTGGATGGATACCCGCCAATTTTTAGCCTGCTAAACGCTAATCCCCTAATTTTGTAGGTTCCACTAACGTTAATCCACTAACTAAATTATTTAAATTCAAAGGTCTGTCAAATAAATCGCGGACTACTACAGAATTTTTCTTAGTCAGAAGTTCCTAACAAGAGAGGAATTATGAAATTTCAGCTGGAAACAGAGATGTGTCTTGCCCATTAAGGATTAACTCAAAGCGTGACTGAAACTCTAGACTCAAATATCAAATCTTGAAAAACCAGTAGATCTCAAAGCAAGTAAGAAGTAGTAATGGGATTAGTGCTCTTACAATTTGGGCACTCCGCTAATCTCTCAATCTACTAATTTTTTCTTAGTTGAGCAATTAGCGATAAGGTGAAGTTAGTATCAGGTTGGGCACCTCTGCTGATTTTAGAAAAAGGAATCATTTCATGAAAATACAAGTGGGGAAGAATTGAGGGGTATGTTGAGGGAGCTTCGTCCCCATTACCTTGTACTCCACTTTTGTCAAGGAAGCTACTCAGTTGGAAATTGGTGTTGGATGAGGCGAGGTATTGAACAAACCTTTCATTTCCATAACACATCATATGATGGATCGTAACGAGACCCTTGAAAACAACGATCCAGTTCGTGCTCTGAGTACGCTCAATGAGCAGATTGGCCAATTGGGGAATGGATACATTCGGCTCTTCTGTGCAATGAAGCAGATCTGCAAAACAAAAGGAAACCTCGTAAGATAGTCACTCCAACAAAAAGGAATAGGCACTTACAATCCAAATGCTTCTTTTTGGGGCCAATGAGCTCTTCCGTGGTTGCCTTGCAGACAGACTTGGCTAAACCTTGACCAGCGAGAGAATGACGAGCCGCTAAAATCCGGTCATTGAAGGTCTGACCGTTGATGGCCATGATTACTATATTGAATCCTCTCCCAGGAACCTGTCAAGTACTGTCTGTCTCCAGCTACTCCACTCACTAGGTCGACAGTTTCTATCTCTGTTCCTTCATATCTCTGTCTCTCTTTATTTCTATCTCTTTTCCCCTTCTCGGCTCCTCCTCCTTTTTCTCCTCTTCTAGCCTGCTTTACTCACTCACTCACTCCCTTCTTTCTCTCTCTCTCTCTCACTCTTTCTTTCTCTTTCTAGCTTTACTTCTGCTTCCTTCCACTCCAAGTTAGAGAACCACTCAGTAAAATTTAAAGGAACAAGATTTTATGTTTCCCGTGTCTGTTGTCACTACACCACTTACACTACCTACCTAAATAAATATATATGTTGTGTACAAGTTGCAACTTGTATACAACACATCGTACAAGTAGCTAATTCTTCGTCTTAAAATGCGTTATTTAATTGCAACATGGGTCATTCTAATTACCATGGATCATTTCATTGTATCTATTCAGATGATTCAGTTATATAACTCTGGTCATTTGAACTGTTATATGTTCCACAGAATACTTCTATTTGAGTAATTTGTAATAAAGTAGTCAAAAATGACCCATTAGTATATTCATAATCTATGGAATGTTCAATTTCTGCGTTATTCTAATACCAAGTACTGTAAATCTTTCATTTAAAATTATTTATCGCATTTTCGGGCTGTAACTTTTACAATTTGTTTATACAAGTTACAACTTGTACAAAATCGCAACTTGTACACAACATAATATATAATATCGATGCAATGCATTCAAGTTTTCTTTCCTCTTCTTTCCTCGCTTGGTTATTTTGAGCACCCTCGCATTCTGTATCCTGCCATTTTACTATGCAATTTTTATTATTTTAATCATCTTTACTCCACACTTCAAACCGACTCTGGTTCCATAGTCTAATGTGTGTTTTTTAAGGTGATTTAAGCAAAATTGATTATTATGTATTATACATAGTAAATGAAAATACATATTCAGTCGTATTTGGAACTAGGTTTAACTAAAATATTGATAGAGACAAAGCTAGTTAAACAAATTTTTGAGTGTTAACATTATATATATTAAAAAAATTATATATTGGTACATGTCAATATTAAAATACCCAATTAAATATATCATACATATACTATAAGGCTGGCTCTAATGCTTTGTTTCTAAATAAAGGAAAGGTTGGAAATACTTGGGTCATGTGAGGAGTATGTTAAACACTTATTTTGTATAATGAAGCCTTTATGCGTAATATACAAACTTCCTAGCATTATAAGAGACATGTGATTTTTCTTGAGGAATTCCGCATCTATGAATTTTTCATAGTATTCATTCATATTTATTGTAGTTAGTGTGGAGGAGATTTTATATCAGTTATCAGACAGAGGATGCAATTATTAATGATTTTAGAGATAAGTCGATGCTCTATTCATATATTCAGGCTTGAATCGTTCACACTTTATTCCTGCTTCATCCATTCAAGGCTGGGTTTAAAAGGGATGGGCATAGGGGGGCACATTCAAAAATTTACAATGATAAAACTTTTCGAAAGAAATGGATAGTACTCTCCTAAAATAAATAAAGTTCATTCTAAATTTTTTTTAACAAAACGTCTTTCGATGAAATATGCATACCATTCATTAAATGAGAAAGGTATTTCTTTAAAAAATAAATTATATTTAAAGAAGGGCCCCATATATGTATTTTGCCCTTGACCCTACTCACACTAAAAACTAATTCTTCATTTCCCTGGTCATTTTTTTAAAACAGAACAACAATTATTATAGATTCAGAGATGGCCAAAAGATAGAAGAGTGTCAATCAAGACTGAGCCAGGTACATCAGAGCTCCAACATATTTGATTCAAACGATTGATTTATTCACATTGTCAATTGAATTTCAATCATTGATTGATTGACTCCTTCATATATATATTTTTTTTTCTACTTTTAACTTATTTATTGGGCGGTTATGATGATTTTTGTTTGTCCTCATAATGAAATGAATCAATTATTAATCATTCAATTCGTAAAAAAAAAAAATATTTTATCCTTGCAAATTGGAGTTACATGAATAATTACATAGAATTGCGGTATGAAGCATCATAAATATATATAAATATGATTGTTTTCGGCGAAGTGGCTTTCGGTAATAAAGATTTCGGCAAAGTGTCTGTACACAAATACATAATACTCTAAGCACTTCTAGCGGATAAAAAAGTATTCTTGAAGCCAACTAAATTTAGACAAAAAATAATCAAGTAATTTTCGTTCCACCATTTGTTTTGAGCTTTGGTCCTCGATTAAAAATGTGTCTTTGGAGAACAATAAAAAAGGAAGGAAAAAATGAATGCTGTTCTAAGATTTCAGGCATTCAAAAGTGAACGGAAAACATAAACAGCACTCAGTTTTTCCTCAATATCCAAGTTTGTATAAATTATATTTAACAATCTCATTTTAACCATTCATAGACAAACATTGAGGTTTTTATTTCTAAGGACATGATAAAAAATAACCACTATATGTTATGTGGCTGGAAGAGATGTCATGACTCATGAGTCATTTATATTTTTTGCCACAAGTCAATCTAAATTTAAACTAAGGGACATATTATTATGACTAATTGAAGTTACTTATGATATCAATCAATTTCTGTTACAATGTTATCAATATCATTTACATATGTCGTTTACACAACTAGGATTGACTATTGATTTTATTAAAACAAGAATTGAACTTGGATTTTTAACCCTAGCCCATTTCAAAAAGTTATTAATACTGTAAAAAATCATCTCATATCCAATTGTTTATTTTATTTTCATATGTACCCAGAATGTATGGTGTATATGAGGCCAGTTGGTACACTTTCCTCCTTTTTTTTGATATATTAATTGGCTTGTATAGTGATATTGAGGCTTAAGATCTTTTTCTAGAAAGTTAAAAACAATACACCACTTTTGCTACCAATTTCATAACATAGTTAATGGTACCTTAACTGCAATATCAATTTTTATGTTGCCATTTATGGTGCAAGTTGCCCAGTATTTGATAGTCTAATCATTGTCATGACTCCTCAAAGCCTTGAAAGTATCGGCCATGGCGTCAAAACCAAAGCAACAAGATTAAATTTTTATTTTCTGACTAAAAATATATTCTTTCATTTATCTCAGTCTCGATTTTCATCCGGCGGTGTATTGTATCACACAACCTTTCCTCTGAAAATAAACTTGAAAAAAGGCCAAAAATTAGTTGGTAGCTTGTAAATTTTGGTCAATTCTTCCCAACTATGGAATTATTGCTCAATAATTATTGGGAATTGTCCACAGCTTAACAAGAGATAATTTCAATTGAAACAATCAACGTTCAGAACACTTATAAAGAGAAAAGAAGCAGAAAAAATCGACAACTGATAATCAAATACTATGTATATTTTTGTTTTGTAACCCTGTGTCTAATGGTATTTTGTTTTTCTAGTCTCGGGTTAGGGGTCATCAACTTGGACCTACTTTTTTCTATTCACGTTATTTTACGAAAAAATTGAGTTCAGAAACTCATTCATTAATTTAATTCTGCTTAACCTTTAATTCATATTCGTTAATTTCTATCAGTTTATTTTTTTAAGCGAAAATGCAACAACGCGATCAGATTTTGCCTAATTTTAGTTGGCAACGAAAAAAAAGTCCTTTCGACATGTCACTTTTGAGATACTACAGATGACGTTCCTTTGTTATTTTTTCGCTTGATATATGACATTTTTTCTTCCCTTCAGAGAATACATCTGGGTAAGGATAAATTCATGGAGGCTCCATAGTTAGTAATATAATAATTATTGATACTCTCAGTGTCCCTAGTGGACAAAAAGGTATTATTTTAACCAACTAAATTTAGACAAAAATTGTTGATGTTGTCGTCGTTTCGCCCTTAATTTTATTTTTGGTCCTGGGGTAAAATCAGAGTTGTGCAAGTTAATGTAGTTTAACTTAACTTAAATAAGTTAATCAGTTTTTAACTTAAGTACTTGATTATTTAAATAGCATTATTTTAACTATAAATTAACTACTTCATTTTTTACTTATGAACTTTTAACTGAACAAGTTAATTTTTTCCAACTACACTATCTTAACTTTAACTTAACTTGGCCAAGGTAAAGTTTAAGTGAAAATCCGCAGACACGTCGTTAAACGTGTTTTATTCCACATAAGCCTCCTCCGGCAGTTATCATACGAAGCAATTGCTTTTTCGCTTCAAAACAGAAGTTGTTTTGAGTTTGAATTTTCATTTTTTTCTTGATGGATCTATTGGAAATAGAGAATATCCCAGCCAGACGGACGGACAGAATAATCTTTATTATGTAGCCTTGATAAATCTTTCAATTGACTTAAACTCAAATAGTTATTTTTTAACATTCAAAATTAACTTTATCTTCACTAGCTAATTTTTATATAAATCGAAATTAACTTTAACTCAACTAGTTAAAAAGATAAGTTAACTTCCCCATCTCTGGGTAAAATATGTTTTTCGAGAACCATAAATAGGAATGTCGTTCAAAAATTTTCCCTGTTCATTATCCGCTCAATCTCCAATCTTGATCACAACACTTGTCCTTTGTAATGTAATCTTATAGATTCAGTGTTATGCTTGACTTACAAGTCCAAACGGTATTATGTGTTTATTAATACTACAAACAAAAATGAAATACAAATAGATAAACTCTAACCCATATGAAGAAGAAGGTATCAATCAAACCCTTTCCTCTGGTAATGAAAAAAATAGTCTTAGAAATGAAAGCAATTACTACTTTAAGTGGGGATCATCTTCATTGATCTTGTTGAATGTGTATACTTCATACCAAACTTTGATATTCTTAGATAGTAATTTAAGTATTATTTAATTAATGAAGGGTCACAAATAAAGGTATTTTTACTTTATGTAACAAACTAAACCTGGAATAACGTAACACTGAAGAGCATATACTCTGATAGTAATATTTTTGGAATAATTTCTTATCTCATTTTCATAAACAATACTTATCAATATGAGTAATTCCAGATCACGTTTCTCTCCAAAATATTTAAAACAATATGTAAATGGTTTCAATTTATATATGTATTAGTGATGTTACAGATTACGGGTCCGAACTGGTCTGCGAGCTGCTAAACTGAGAAAAGGGGTTTATTTGTGAGCCTTTTTTCAAACAAAATAAATGAATCAGGTCCTGACCCTTGAATTTCAACTGACCAACTAAAAACAATGAAGGATCATCATTCGTCAAATGTGTGATCGTTCTCTTTCCTTCCTTCAGACTTAAAGTAGTGGTAAATAAGTTATACTTTTCCTCTTTTTGGGGCCTTTGGATATTTTTAATAGGTCGTACAGAAAAAGAACACCTTGCACACTAAAAACCAGAGGGAACCATCTCAAACACCCTTTACCGAGTGGCGACCCATAACAAGGGCAAAATATAAAATTTACCTCCTAAAAGTTAAACATGTATTGCCATCCTCTGAGGATGCTACCCTAACTCGCCTATAACAATAGAGGCAATCCTACTTCTACCCATTTCTGCTTGTCCCAGGTATTACACAAGTACTTTTTTTTATACATAACATAGGGTAAGAAAGAATCGGATCTCTTTCCTAATCTAGGAACCGGATCAGAGCCGATGAAAATTTAGGTCATGATCTGTTAAGAACCTGCAACCGTTATAGCAAAGAACTGCATAGAATTACTAATTCGGGACTTATATAAATGTTCACTATAAACGAATCTCTATCTTTAGCGTTTACACCTTAACCGAGTTTTACTACATATCAAATATATATATTTGATATTGAGGGTCAAAGTGTCATGCCCTTTGTAAATTTGTACATGGGCTTGAGACGCCAAACTACTTTGGATACTTAGATTCAGTTGCTCAGTTGTTTCCATATATAACTTGGTTGACCATATGTTGATTCACAGAAACGTAGCTCTGAAGTTTTGGTATTGGAGTGGAATTCAATACAGGTGTACGAGTCTAAAACTGAACACCCTGATATTTTTAAAAAAAGTTAAATAATTCTGCAATTTTTAAAGTGGTCGACGAATTAATTTATTTAACATGAAAGATGAGATTCTTAGACACATGTCTATTCAATATGACTGCCCATGTTCTCCTCTATCAACTCCAGCCTGGACCGGAACTTGCTACATGATTTGGCTATGAATCTCTGGTCGAGGTTGGCTCAGGCATTCTTGATGGCAGACTTCAGCTGGTCCTTGGACTTGTATTGCTCCCGACAGCATCCCCTTTAAACTCCCAAACACTGCGAAGTCAAGCTGCGAACAATCATGCGAGTGAGGCGGCCGAGAATTCCGATCGAAAAAGGCTGGAGTCTCGATCTGAAGGAACTCTTGGGTAAAGTTGCTAGTGTGGCATCTGGCACCATCCTGCTGCCACCACCTTCTGTCCCCGTAAGTAGTCCTGACCCAAAGGAACACTTTGTACTTCAAGTATTGGCAGTACGTCTCGGAGTTAAGCCTCTCGTAGTCCTCCAAGAAGATGAGAGATCACTTTTCTGACCGTCGGACGCAACAACAGCGTGTTGTTTCACTGTTGCTATTTAGATTTTGCTAGAGTTTTGTTTATAACTAGTCAAGACCCTCACCTCGAAGTATACACCGGTTTCAACTCAATAAAATCACGAATATGTGTATGGCATAAAATTTAAAGGAGTGTTCAGTTTTAGACGCGCTCACCTGTATTATTCTGACAATGTCAGCTCCCACTATCTTTGGTGCCTGTTTTAACCGTAAGGGGTGAAATATGGATAACAATACAAAACTGGTGCTCATATGTATCTGGTAATAGTGTTGTGACTAAGAGAATATATAGATGTTGCCTTTATTTACTTTCCGCTTTCGGAAAAGTACATGTAAGAAAGAAAACTGTTGGGATGTGAAAAAAGAGGGAATCTCGATGTATGTAAAAAACGCCTTAGATGATTTCGTAAATAAAGAGAAATCCTCTGGTTGGTCATAATTGTCTTACTTGTATTGTAATAAAATGTGATTTACATTTTTGGAATAATCTATATTAATAAAGCAAAGTTTGACTATCTGTTTATTTGCTTGGTTTTCTGAAAAGAACTCAATTTAATAACAAGCCTATATAACTATTGCTCATTGCGTCATATTAAAAAGGAAAAGAAAGAGGAGCACTGTATATAGTGCTCCCTAATGTATATCATATACAGTATATGTTAAGACTTCCATAAAATATGAGTTGAGGACTTATTATTATTTTTTATTATTTTTCATTCTTAAGGTGAGAACATTTAAGAATTGATAAATTAAGTGATGTGAATGTGCTCATAAAAACGAAGAATAACACTGATAATTTCTTGGGGACTTATCTTATTTATGAATAAAGTTATGTCTGTCTGTTCGTCAACGCTCAATAACTCCAGGTACTATTGCTAGTGTTAAATATTACTAAGGGTGATAATTTTGGTAAGAATAGAAAAGCGTGCGAGGAGAAAAGAAGAATTACTTATGGCATCATTGATTAAATAATATACATCTTCTTCTATCAATCATGAACGTTATCATTCCCGCCTTTATTATTCAATATTAATATAATATGAGATGGTGATAGTCGATAGAGAACTGAATAAAATCCCCAAAATGACGTCGCCTTCTGTCTGGATTTATGAAAATGGAGGCCCAGGAATTTGGAAAATACTTACCGGATGAGAAACAGATGGTTTGTCGGATTTGTCGATATAAATGTGCCTTTAGTCCCCTGTCTAGAATTACACGCCACTCATTATCCTCATCTCATAACAAGAGTATGGATATTCATCTATAAAATCAATTTGACGATAAATACATCAAGTCAGACTTTAACTTTGATCTCACAACGATGCTTATTGCATGTAATATAACCTTATCCATTGCTAATCATCTACGTTCAAAAAATTTATGGAGAAATACAAGGGTAAACATATTGGTTCCCGAGGAACCATCATTAAATTAATGGAGGATGTTGGTACTGATGTCATATATAGAAATACATATAAAAATGTTTTGAGTCATCCATACCAAATGATGATCAAGTTATCAGTAAAAAGTATTTACGAATATCGAAATGGAACTCTGAATTTTGTACTATCTCACAGTAATTATTCAATTTTTTTTTAAATCTAACCATAAAATATGATTCTATTTTAGCTAAACATATCAAGAATTATGATACACAACTCAGTAAAGGGCAAAAACAACTGCTTAAATGGTCACAACAACGGGGGTAGTAGCTTTGGATGGTTTGCAACTAGTTTGTCTGAGACTACTTACTTCGCTTTAAGACTTGGGTATGATAATTAGGTTTTCCAATATTACATAGTCAATAAATATTACTTTTTTATCACTAAAGGCTTAGCTATGGTTGATGGGCTCCAAGAAATGGTGTTCAGAAAACTCATAAAAGGCAAAAACAACTGTTTAAATGGTCACAACAACGAGGGTAGTTACATTGGGTGTTGCATTATAATTAACAATTGTGTATATCCAACATGATAATAGTATGTTGTTATATAAGCATACCTAAATAACGGGGAAAATCTTTTTGATGCTCTTAATAGGAGTAATATCGCCGGACATTACTACATAATTAGCTTTTGCTCTAAATCTTTACGATGAATTTATTTATAAATTTTTTTATTAGTATATTTATTGTCTAATTTTATGATTTTGACATTTACTTTATTATTAATAATTAGTTAGATCTCATCGGTAGAGATATATCTATCCTGTGCACAATTGTATATAGCAACTTCCACTTGAAGAAGAGGGGTGATTATCTTTTTGATTAAACTCCACGTCTCGCTTGTGTATTGCAACCTAAAGTTATGACATATTTAACTGAATTCCGATGTTAAAACAAGAAAAAATTATCTGGATCAATCTATTATTTCAATATTCTGTATTTATAATTTATTATTATTAATAGTTATATGATTTTAATTGTTTAATTTTGTATATTTAACTTAAATGTTTAATGGTTTATTTTTTAGTATGTAGATTATATTTAATTAAAACCTTCTTTTTTAAACTTTGAGCTTCAAATATATTTCAAATACTCTACTTTGTCGTTTCATTAGCTATTATTCTGAGAATAAGGTTAATAATGAATTACAATTTCATGGAGTGTGACGTTTTCAAATCTACTGTAACGGATAAAAAACGTCGAAGTCAATTATACGTAGTATATCTTCATTAAACATTTTGCTAATAAATACATTCGTTATACCCTCAAAAATCATAATAAAGCAGGCAGATGATAATCACATCAGTATTTTAAACAATGATACCATATGTCTTTTTTCCCCCTCCTCCTTGCACGCGTTTTTCTCTACAATATTATCAACTATAAATATTACTAACAATGATGACAGACAATAAATAGTCTCCATTTATTTTCTACTTATTTAAATCTAAAATTGTTATAAAAAAGTTAATACTCAAACTCCAATGAAATGTTATCTCTACTCTCAAACATGAAAATATTTATCGAGTATGAACAGTATTTTTTTAATTTTAATTTTTGTTGTTTATTTATACATGTAGAACTAATTTGTTTGCATGACATGTCATGCGGATCACTGATGACAAACAACATGATAATTATTTAAAAAATCAAATATTTCATAATGATTTCCTTATGAATAGAGACTCTACTAATGATCAAATTATATATGAATTGTGAGTACAATAAAAAAGTGTTGAACTTCATATGTAGGCATGTAAATCGTAAGGATTTCGGGCATGTAAAAAAAAAAAGAATACAGAATCAACATAGTACATAGTACTGACAATTGGAAGAATGTTATGGAGGAGAGCAGCTTAGCTGTCATAGTGTTTCAGTAGATTAGGTCCGAGCAGCTTTGAGATTAAGTAAATACACAAGTCTTACACTGTATCAAAAAAAGATCTTGCAAGGTTAATAGAAATACAAGGTTAGACCATCATGTTATCGTCCTTGCTAGAATTTTCAATCTGATGTATTGTACCGACTGCTCGGTAAGACAGGCAGATTTCGACAAAACACACAATCACTCATAGTCTATGACGTCACTATTGCTAGAATTTTCAATTTAATGCATTGTACCGACTGCAGGGCAAAAAAAACAACAACAGATTTTGACAAAATACGCAACCACTCATCTACTATGACGTCAATATTAAAAGCGTGGTGGAAGTCAAACATCAGTTGTAAACGCGTTATGGTATAACCTTGTATTTCTATTAACCTTGGGACGTAGGCTGAAATTACTACGTTTTCGATCCTTAATTCTTCTCTAAGTCCAACAGGGACTTACACTTAAAACTCCCAACAAATCTTTAGCGTTACTCTCCGTCATTAATGAGCTCATACAATCTTGGTTATACTTTATACTCAGATTTTATCTCCTCAAGAATGTAATAAAAAGAGAACACTTTAAAAAAATAGAAAACACGATTCAGGCTGCCAACAACAGCAACAAAAACTATCACGCTAAAAAAAATGCATAAAATTTACATCCCTAGTCATGGCGTTTGGTTAAATTAGCTGTAAAACGTCATAACTAGGTTAGTCCATGAAAGAAAGGAAATCAACAACATTCCCACTCCATATCAAACAAGATCATAGTCAGGAATCCCTAGTACGTGCTCTCAAGAAATACTTCGAGTAACACTGAGTATTTGTTGCAAAGTTTAAGCTGTGTAAGTCCTTGTTGGACTCCGAATAGAAAAGAGGATCGTCAACAGAGAAATTTCTGCCTATGTCCTTGCTTGATATGGAGTGGGATTTATGTTTATTTCCTTTCTCTCATAATTACTCGCATAATAAAACTACTGACAGCTACTCTCCTGCAAAACATTCTCGAAATTGTAAGAGTTACGATCTCATTTTTCGATTTCTTTTATTTTACATACCAAAAGGTCATATTTTATACAACTCTAATATTTTCTATCAGCATTTATGTTGTCTTTGAAAGTGGTCATATTTTATAGAACTCTAATGTTTTCTATCAGCATTTATGTTGTCTTTGAAAGTGGTCGTATTTTTTACTTGCGGGAGTACCTGGCAATGCTCGGAGTTACATAAGGCTTTTGAACTCTTTTTCTTATCCATTGTTGCCTCTTATTTTGAAAGCATTGGTTTTCAGATGCATTAGACTCTCTTGATCTTTTCAAACACAATTTATCATTCTCATTTTTTAGATGAGAAGGATCTTGCTTCTACTATTAAGTTCGTACGACCTTTTTAGCTCTTGCTGCTTGAAAGTTTCATACCTCTTCTTCTTACTGTTAGCAGAATCTGCCTCAAATTCGTTCATAGTTGGGCATTGAAATCCTTCAAGGATCAGGCAATAATAAAAAATCTTGTTTCAAAAATAGATTTTTTATTGGCTTGACCTTCTATTCGACGTCTCAAAATTTAAGATTGATTGTATGAATTTGAAGTGGAAGGTTCATTTTAACTTTAATTTTGCATAAATACTTCGAGAGATTTAATTTATCATTTTCATTACAAACAGGATGGATGTATATCATACTTTAAATTAGTATAAACCTACCATAGAACAATGTATTTATTTTGAGAGAATCCTATTTGATTTATAATTGAAAGCTTACTATTTAAATTAATAAATACTAATAATAGTTGAAGAACACGTGGAAATTCATACATTTATTTTCCCCACCAGGTGATGCTCACTTGGATTTATATACTCACTTAGATTCAAGATGGTAAACAATTTCCTCTATGATTAACCAACAAACAAATAAGCTAAACCATTCAAGTCATTGTTAGATAAATATCATATTTTAAAACTTTTTTTTAAATTGTTTTGTTTGCAAACCATACCTCATGTAATGTATATGAATTATTTTATAATTAATATAATTAGTAGCAGTAATACCCACCATTGTCTGCAGTAATTAGGCGTTAATGAACAGACACACTTTACTGTATTTATATAAAAAATAACTTCCCAACAAATGCTCAATATTTATATCCGTTTTTCATGAGCACACTCCCACGGAGTTACCTGGATGTTCTCTCCTCAATAATGAAAGAATAATGATAACAGATGGAAAATGTAACACATTGTTCAGGCTACCAACAAAATAAAAAAGTGGGCATACTAAATATGCTTAGGGCTTATACCCCTATATATATCCTCTTTTCTTTCTTAATATCACCCGCTGAGCTACAGCTACAGACGTAATAAAAATCCACTGATACAAAATAGTAAATGATCAGAAAGAATCATTTGCTTAGAAAATCTGGAGCAACAATGATCCCCCCTCCCCACGTCTCTAACTTCTCACGAGAGAGAAAATCTACCTCCCATTCTCTTCAGCCCAATAAAAAAAACTTTTCAAATATTTACTAGAATGTCCCAAAGACGTTTATTTCTTATATCGCCAATGTTCTTTAAATAGAACAATTAAGCAGTAAAATTATCAATCCGAATAAAAAACCATTGAATATTTTTTTAAGTAGAAATACATAGGCCAACCGTTAATAGCTCAAGCTCATTTATGGCAATGTGTCTCACTCTCTTCAGGGCGAATACCTTGTATTGCCCTTCCATCCTTAAATGACATACCATATCCTTTTAACAAAGAATCTGTTATTACATGATCATACTTTCTATGCAATTAGACTAGTTAGATCCTTTCCTGACAACGACGGCTAACGTATTCGTTGCAACTTTGCCTGGTTTTATAATAAAATTGAACTAGATTTTCTATTATTTCTATTTCTCAATCCCTTAAATCATTGGATTTCCATAGAAAACATGAAATCACATTCCATTGCAGTGCTATTACTCTCAAGCTCACTCATAAATCTTTCGATATCCATTAGGGATAATCTCTCTATCAAAAACAGATCTCTCTGGATCTTTGGTTTAGATTTTTGTGTCTGCTAGCCTCGTCAAGACACAAAAGATATGGTCCTTGGAGACGATACATACTCCAAGTAGGTCGAGTCGAGGACTAAGAATTTATTTTAAAAATATCTTGGTCAAAATTTACTTTTTTTTGTCCGCTAGAGGTATTATTATTTGAAGGATTTCGGAGAATCATTTCCTGTTCTCTCGCGAATGAGTGAATTACTGTACTGTTTCTGCTTTTATTTACTTCATAATTCATATAATTTTTGCTTGAACAATTATGAAAAGGGAATTCTGATTTAAAATGATTATTACACACAGAATGGTCAGCGGTTTTCCAATTAGGAAGATATTTAAAATTGGATATCCATTTTTTTCTTCTTCTGACTTCCTTTGGATTTTGGGAATGAGAAATTTAAAAAAGTGAACGTTTTCTTGAAGCTTTTGGAATTTTGACTCAGTTCTATTTTTGCATCCTTGGACACTACAATGACCCATTATTTGGGAGTAATTTGTTTCAAATTTGCTTTATAATAATATGTAAATATAAAATATTTAAGAGAAGAATAAATTATATACGTATTATTACTTATTAATAATACGTGGTACGTGAAATATATAAATGATTGACGTCATAGAAGAGTGACATCTTTCGAAAATATTATGACAAATATTGACCATACTATTTCTTCAGGCTAACGGTACTCGATGCGCTACTTGATGCTTTATACTTCCTCGGGAAAAATGTATTAAGCTTTACTTATAAGATTCCCATACTTATTGCAATTACGAAAACTTATAGGCAATGATGATATTTTGCACATTTAAAAAAAAAGAAACCCAAAATCAAGATAATAACCAATGAGTTCTACTCACGGACCTATATAATAATTATTATATAGGTCGGTGGTTTTACTATAGTAAAACAAATATATGGTGTACACCTAGGGTCAATCACTTAACCTCATGCAGGGGGATGTGTATTTTTTATGGTTAAAAATCAAATGGCAAAATATAATTGACTTTGTACAATATTACTCCATTTTTATTTCAACAGCATCAAAAAATTTATGTCAAGTCACGTGCTACATTTAATATATCTTTTACCAAGACAACATTTTTGAACTGAAATAAAAATGTTTTATTTTAAAAAACTTATTAAGTATTTCCATGCTTTAACATTTTTCTACATGTCAATTACAAAAAAAATACCAGAAGTAAAGTTTAGATCGAACATTTTATCAGTTAAAGTTAAGATTCATCTTTTGGCAAAGGATGTACAATATATTTAACTTAAATCTTTAAAAGATAATTAACGATTAGAGAGAAAGGATCAAAGGGTTGAATGAGGATTAATTGATTAATAATATTAATATTTTATTAGACATTATTGTGTCCATGCCGTTTTCATTTCATCACTAAGTATAATTTATTAATTTTACTTTATATAATAATAACATAATTACTAGTAAAGTTGTAAAAATATATTCTATCTGTGATAAGTGTGAAAATTTATACTGAGATGTATCTAGTTTACTCGTTTCACATTTGGTTATCTTGCTGAGGTTAATAGAAATTATTAACATGGGTGCATACATTATTATTTTCCAATTTCCTTGAATACACTTATAATTTTCTTATGTAATAATCATTTAAAATTTTACAAAGTAAATCCTGGAAAGTATTTTTGTTAGTAGATATCCCTTTATAATTTTGTTAAGCAGTAATTAAATTGCTATTAATTTATATATACAAACACAACAAACAATTTTTAAAACACTTAATAAAATCTTTTTAAGTTATAGTTTGTATAATAATACTAAATAAAATAATTTCATATATTAAATCATAGGCAAAATGGAGTTGCCCCTATAAAAAATACTAAATAAAATAATTGCAGTGTTATTATTTAGTTTTTAAATGTATTCTTGGTTTATCATATATTCAAAAAATATACAAAATACTCTGATGTGTAGATTTCATAATTTAAAATAAAATATTATAAATATTTGTAATGATGAATATCTTAGAATCAGCCTTTCAAAAATAGATAGTAAATATGCTATATGGCAAAATTAATTCATAATATTCATTAAAAAAATGAAAATGGCACGCACACAATACTGTCTACTATAATATTAATATTATTAATAAAGTAATCATTATTCAACCCTTCGATCCTCTCTTTCTTTCTTAATTCTCTACTAAAGATTTACATTATATATATTGTTCATCATTCGCCAAAAAGATGACTCCTAACTTTAACGGATAAAATATTCGATCTAAACTTTACTTTTGGTAATTTTTTTGTAATTGACTTATAGAAAAATGTTACAAGGTAATATCTGTATCACTCTCCGATTGAAAAACTTACTCTACGCAAGTTTTTTTTTAAATTAAAAACATTTTTATTTCAGTTCAAAATTTTTGTCTTGGTGGAAGAGTTTGTAGTACGTGACTTGACATAGATTTTCTGATGCTGTTGAAATAAAAATGGAGAATATTGTACAAACATTTTGCAATATATTTTTTAACCATAAAAAATACCTTAACCTCTACATGATGTTAAGTGATTGATCCTAGGTGCACTCTAGTTATTATTAGAACTCATTGTAGTAACTTAACCAAGGAAGAATTACTCCGATGTTGATCTTCAATTCTACTCCTGAGTTACAATTATAACTCCACAACAAATCCTCAAGGTTACTATCTGTCTTTTATGAGGACATGCAAATGCTCACTCGGATTTCGTACATATGAATGATAGCTTATATCTTTTAGAAAGGAAGTTCACTCCTCAGAAGTTAAATAATAATGAAAACAGCACAGGATAAGAAAATAACTCTTCAGCAGACGATAGGGTAGCGGGAAGTTGCCCCCTTGTCTTATCTTTTTGCATGAAATTCTGCTACATCTCCCCATCTGTTGCTTATAGGTTATACATACTAAGTAAATCAAATATATATATTCTTATAATAAATCTATGGAACATCAGAGTCGCAAAAATAGGATGTTAATCGGCATTTCTTATTGCCTATCACTGAATTTAAAAATATAGAAATAAGGCCATTTAAAAAAATTATTATATCCTAAAAAAAGTTATTAAACTAATTATCAACACAGTGTTGGAAAAAAGGATCCAAAAAGGTCATTAAATTTCTTCAACATTATTTTATTAAAAATTTAACAACATTATTTATTAAAAAGGCCCTTTATTCTTTTTGAAGGAAATTGAAAGAGGCCAACAACATTTTTTAAAAGTCATTTCATATCAGAGTCGGAAAATGTGAAAAAAAATATTAAAAATAAAAATTCTAGTACAGCCCTGGGTCACCCCCCCCACACACACACCGACTATGACCCTCTAACTTTGGAGGTCAATGGGTAAGACACTCTATCACTGCTGAAGCTGGCATACTATTCGCCATTTGCCCATCATCCAAGGTACCATGAGGGTACCTTTGGCTTATCCGAATTTCATGCATGACCATGATCCTATCTTCCCCAATCCCTTATCTCTGCTCCTTTCAAAAGTAGGAGCTTCTTAAACAACCGAACCAGGGTGCCCAATTTTGCAAAAAAAAATCTTCCAGTCAGTTAAGTCCAGCAGGAATTCGTCCCATTCCGAAACCTCTTTTTGAGAAAATTTATCGAAAAAAGAACAAAAAAATGCCACACGTCTTCTACTTTAAACTGCAGAGAACAGAAAAGAGTTAGTTGTATGGCAAATTCCAGCTTTATTTATTGACATAGGTATGAACAAATGAATTACATTTTTGATATTAGAAAAGGATAAACTATTGGTGGTATCGTTCTTTTTTGTTCAATTTTTAATATATTTTTTGAACGCATCAACTTTTGATAGAATATTTTTTTAGATGCATAATTAAATATAAATAAGAGTATATATGTTTTAATAGAGTTTTCAAATATTATCCCTAATGCTACTATAAATGTTGAGGGTTCTTCTCCCTATGGCCCTAATACATTTTCTCCCTCCAAAATTATATATAAAGGCACCTGATGCTAGCATGGGTTTAAACTCAGTACTTCCATATACCTCACTCTGCCACCTACTCGTGCTCTCCAAAGTGCCAACCCCCATAGGTCTAGAGTTAACATGTTAGTTGTGAAAAAACTACCTTTATAAATTTAAAAAAAACAGTTGGGTTGTATGCTCTGTCATCTTGTTCGTTCATTCCTTAACAGGTCGTTGTCGTGTTAGCTTCTCCAATTGAACTATGCACTCACCTATCTATGGTATATATTAATTCAAATACCTTTACGATATTTCCCCTGTACTAATGCCATTTTAAATGTAAAAGGTTCTCCTCTCAATAGAAGTAATTCATTTTCTCACTCCAAAATCATATAGCCTGCAGCTAATATTAACAAAGGTCTTAATTAAGTAGCACCATACGTCTCCCGCCCGCCTTCCCTTAGCACTCTTTTTTTTCCTTACAAAAGTGTCATCTCTACCAATGAGTCAAGATTATTCCATTCAGCATGAAATAAATAACCGGGTTGGGTTTGATATTTTAGTGCTGTCCTTTGAACCAAATTGGATTATTTTTGTTTCCATGGCTTTATCATCTTATAAATAACTACCTATTTAAATAGAGTATATTTCTCAAATATCTTTTTTCATCTTTTTGTTGGGATTCATTTCAGCATAAAATAAACAACAGGCAATTACAAATAATCTACAAATACATAATAAAATGATTCCACAATAGACTATTTCAATATTGAATTTGGACCAAATTATCAAAAAATACTCATATTAGCTTTCATAAAACCAAAGAATAATTTACAGAAACTAAATTTAAAAAAATGCTTGGTTCAACTTGTATAGACTGTTAAAATACCATAAAACAAATTTAAACTGAATGAATAACGAGTAATAAAAAAATCACTAAATATTTTGTCATAAATTGTATAAATAGAATTTCTTGATAAAAGTGAAAAAAATAAAAAACAAATAATGAAAAACCAATTCATGTGAGTAAAAAAACAAATTTCATAAACCAATAAAATCATAAGAACGTATCAAATCCGTAAGTATGGAAGTAGAATGTACATAAAGCAGAATATGCTACCCTTCAGTGGCATCGCTACCCACCAAAAAAAAAAAATAATAATGAAAGCTAGCATCGCCCCTGGTACCCTATTTTAATAATTTTCTCCCATGATTAAAACAATAAGGCTAGACCACCCAGTAAATGGTCTACATCCCTGTCCAGCCCCAGTAGAATCATCATACTGCTCCCATATGTACCCAGTTCGATAATATTCTTTCATCAAGTTTGAGATTAGATTGGAGCGAAGTTTTAAATAAATCCTTTGTGCTTCTTTAGCATATGGACCAGGCACTAGGTAAGCATAGTAATGTAAAGCTCTCACTGACAAATAGTTTATATTTATCCAAATAGGGCCACGCCAATATGGTGGATCGTGCTCGGTATTACGCTTATTATAAAGGGAAGATGACTTGGAAAGAGATCGAAGCCCATAATCAGTATAGTAGACCTTAGGATTATCCAAGTCTGAAAGAATCTTTTCTAACTTTGACGAATCCGGACTGACAATTTTGAGGATGAATGGAAACAGGCCTGTCATAAGTAAAGCATGATAAGCAAATATGTATATGCGTCTTCACTGCAAAAATCACTTACTAACATAACCAACTTGATTCACAAATTGAAACTTCGGTTCTTTTCCAACAACCCTTATTTTTTGAGGAGGTGCTTCATGAAGATGATGGTTGCTATGCTTCCTCGGTGGTCGCTTTAAAGATACCTGCTCAGTATGTAAACCATAATCTAAATAGGCACCAAATTGTTCTGACCAATGAGCTTGATCAAGGAGATCATTATCAAGAAGAGTTTTTGCCGTTGACGTGTAAAGTTCCTTTAAAAATGATAAATTTAGATTTAAAAATATTGCCTAACGGAATTCAAAAATGAATACCAGTTCCTTAGAATCAATCCCAATAATTTCTCCAATATTAGACATTAAAGAAGATGCAAGTGCCATCCAACATCGAAGATCAATGTGTCTTTCTTCATTACTTGGGTGAGATGCACGAGGAAAGTCGTCAAGACCTGATGTTAGAGTTTTAGGGTTCAATTCATAAATTGCAGAAGCGTTTCTACCTCTCCATCTTTTAAAAGTAAATTCATAGAAAAAAATATAATATATGACTATTTAAAGTAGCTAATTAATATTTTATGATTGAGCGTAGTTATACGGCTATACAATTAAGAAAGGAGAGACGGTGTGGTTTGAAAATAAATCTAATTATAATTTATACCTATAAGTTCCTGGTATTTCGCCCATTTGAGTTCTATGAAACCATCCGTACCATTTTTCTAATCTTGGCCACATCTTTTTTAAATAATTCTTGAATTCTTGTGGGATCTCCATTCCTTTATCCTTAATCATGGAATCCAGTGACAAAAGTAAAGTAGGAGGATTTGCATTTCGATTTCTTTGAACGACAAATTCATCTGGAACCTTAGATTTTCACAAGTTTAAACAAAAATAGGATCCATAGGATTTTGGAATTTTTCAATATTTTTACAAACCTTGGCTCTAGCCTCAAGACCCAAAATTTGTTCCCTCGGTATCCATCCTTCATTGTTCAGTAAGTCCATCCAATGACCCAGAATATCCATACTAATTTTAGGATTCCACTTGGATATAAGAAGATTGTGGAAACCTTCATCCCAAAGAAACCCTCTAGGGAAAAAACTCCTGGAGGGAACAGCAGTGAGCAATGGAGCGTCCCAGTAATTGACCGGCCCATTTGATTTTTCGGACCTAAAGCAAAATCTTAGCCTATAGTAAACGAAAATTAATTATAAATTTCTTACTGAACAAGTGAATGTCCGTAGAAATATCCAATACCCCCAATCATGTTACTCATTGCAGCTTGAGCAAATTTTATAGTTTTTTCATCAAAGTCTAAGGAAAAATTGATTAAAATACTTTTCGTTCGTAAAAATATGAGAGTAAGGAAAAATAATACCTTTGGACTTCAGATGAAAAGTATCTTCAAATTTATCTTCAAATTTCCCCCTCCAATGAGCAAGAAGCTGATCATATGCATCCCCTTTTAAGTCTTCTGAAAATTCGATAAATTAAGGCCTTTATAATGAAATTAATTGATTCTCAATACCTTGATTACTAACATTATCCAGAGGAGAAAATACAACTTCCAACTCAAAAGGAAATTTAGCAACAATCTGATATACCGCAAGATCTGGATGTTCAGCAGTAGGTCTCTCTAGTGCAATCATTCCATCCTTTAGCTTTAGAGATCGCATCACTACTTCCGAATATTTATGTGGACCGGGAGTCTCGAGAGCAGCATTGTATATACCAATAATTCCTTTTCCTTTCTCATGAAAAGACATTTTAAAATTTCCTAGATGGGATGTGCTTCCATATATAATATTATGACTTTTGTCATATTTTAATTTTTCAGTCAATGTAGATCCGGATTCAAGACCAGCATAGAAAAATAATGAGGTAATTTGTTTTTGAGGAGATGAATGCTTTGATTCTGCCTTAATTTTGGCTGTCCACCTTTCCCCTTTCTTTACAAAGGATGTCTTTAATATTACTGACTTATCAATTAATTCCTGATAACCAAAATTTTCTCCATCATGCTGAAGCCAGCCAAAAGACTCTAGGTCATCCGATTGCTCACACCAATGTCTCAAAGACTCCTTGGGACTCATCCACATGAGCCCAACTAATAAGTCCTTTGGAGCCCTAGTTCGAAGTCCAAAATATACTCCCGGCCTATAACTACCCCAAAATCGAGATGCATTTTTTTGTAAATTAGGGGATACTTTGGGTGCATCGAATGGGGCATTGACTGGAAGATCCAGAGATCCTAGATGCACTAAATAACCAACAACACAAATAACGAATAGTCCAAAACCTATCCATAATACTTGGCCCACCATACTCTGAAATATGAGAAAGAATGGATTTATTTCGGTCTACTCTATTTGATTCAATGAATATAAAAACAATCTTTAATCAAAATCAAGAAAAGAATCAATCCTAATTTGTTCAATAATTGATAGACATATTGGAGTCGATTAAATGCTTTATATTCAAATTCGTGGGATGAAGTAAAGATGCTAAGAATTTACAATTCAAGAATAGATTTGAGATACTTATATTGACCTCAATATGTCCCCACTTCTCATTTTATATTGTGAAGATAATTTTGGCTACTTTAAGTACAATTTGCGACACACACAAAGGGTTAATAAGAATAATTTGTTGATAGAGATTGACGAATATTCGTAAAAAAAAAAAAAAAAAAATGAAATCCACACTTAATTTTGAGAAAAATCATTTAAGCTCGTTTTAGTGTTAACGGACAAAAAAAGCGGTAAAAAACACAAATGTGATGTTAAACATAAATATCCTACAACATCCTCCGTCTCATCTTCATGGGTCTGGGAAATCCTGGCGTTTTTGGATTCAGGGAAAGATTGGCTTTTTTTGACATGACGATGCCGAACCATGCTGAGTGATCACTAAGGAAAGATCCCTTGTCCTGGAGAGATGAATGGACTTGAAGATCTACAGCTACAAATAGAGGCAAACTGAAGACTAGAAGAGAAGCCTTCAGAATTCCGACTCAGCGCGTAGATGAAAGAATGATTGTCGATGGATGTGAATTGTGATGTTTGTCAAAGTTAGCCGGGCTCTGACGTCACAGCTGTGTTTACAGATGAAAATGACACGTCATGATACGGACAACACATCAATGTTGTTATTATAACAGGGTCAGTCAGCAACGGTTTTCTCTTTTCACTGAAAATTTACAAGCATAACGGATGATGTCATTGGGGCTCCCAAAAATAGGAGTATAATGATATATAGAGAATAATTGAAAAATATAAATAAGATAATCTATGTAAATGCCTGTATTTTTTACTTTTTATATATTACATTTGCACAAACAAATGCGCCCAATGACATCCCAAAAAGGGAATGAGAGATAATTACCACAGAGCATATATGTATATGCTCTGTGACAGTTACTGTGTAAATCTGTTGTGCTTGCCGTACGATTTTCTTCTTGCATAATGCTGTTCTAACAAGAAATAACATTGCGACACACTTCATCAATCTTTTTATCGTTCTTCATTATCATGTCATCTCTATAGATGAAAATAATATAATAATGGAGGGGGGAGCAGATTTTTGAGAATTACTACTTGAATAGGTGTTTTTATTTTCTATAGATCTTATCATTATTTTCTTAATTTTTTTAAGAGAAAATATATAAGTTTAAAGTAATCACTATTGCGTGAAAGAGGAAAGGTAAAACTGAGGCGGATTTGTTGCGGGGTTATAATAGAATAATTATAAGTCCCTCTTAGATTCGGAGTAGAACTGAGGATAGATGTCACTATCATTATATCATTGCTAGATGGGGTTTGTGTTTATTGCCTTCATCTCGAAGCTAATCAAACGTCATGACAGCTAAGCTGCTCTTCTCCCAAATATTCTTTAAAGTGTCATTTGTAAGGATTAGCACGTTCATTTTCGATTTCTTTTATTGTGGCATACTGGGAGATTATATTATTTTCAACTGTTGTTATTTCTCTAGCTAGTTTTCATCTTAAATGACGTGAACGAACGCATGCCGCTGTGCCTTTACTTTACACTTTAGCGTTATGCATTGACTTCTTTCTTTTTTCTAACAGTTACCACAAACAGGATTCTTTGATTCTCTTTCGCGTTTACTCAACTTGAGACTCCATTCAATGAAAAATGTTCCTTTTACCTGATAACTGACAAAAACACTTGATTCATTTAGTTTGAGTTTTCTTTTCAGCGAGAGCATTTAATTCTACACCATGGCCAAAGAAATTGTGATTGTGTCTGCTGTTCGTACTCCAATCGGTATTAATACCAATTAGTAATTACTATATAATAACACCAAATCAAATGGGTCTCTTTTTTGACTTTTGAGAAATGAAAGAGGGGAACCTCTGCAACTCAATTTTTTATCATTGAAAAATTACTAAATGTTGAAAGTGTAGTGCGTTTCAACCTTTTGTTGTATTCAATTCACCCGTATTTTTCATAACAATAAAGCTTCGTACGTTATCCCCCCTAGGCTCATTCATGGGAGGACTGGCTGATATGCCAGCCGAGGCTCTGGGCTCTATTGTTATATCATCGGCTCTTTCTCGGTGTAAAATAGATCCTAAAGATGTATCTGAGGTTATCATGGGACAGGTACCGATGTTCCTTCGAGTGAGTTTCTTTAATGCTTGTGAGATATTTCTAGGTTTTAACAGCAGGACAGGGCCAAAACCCTGCCAGAAAAGCTTCAGTTAATGCTGGAATTCCTCTTACGGTTCCAGCACACGGAGTCAGTCTAGTTTGCGGATCTGGCTTAAAGTAAGAACTGTTGTTTTGTATATTTTATATATATTAAAATTGTGATTATCGAATAGAGCAGTTATATCTGGAGCACAGGCAATTAAATGCGGAGATGCTGAAGTGGTAGTTGCTGGAGGACAAGAATCTATGAGCCAATCGCACCATTCCCTTCGCCTCAGAGGAAATTTTGCTCATGGAAACGCTTCTTTTAAAGATACTATGCTAATAGATGGACTCACTGATATTTTCGAAGGCTATCATATGGGAATTACGGCAGAAAACATTGTCGAAAAGTATGGTTTGAGTCGTGAAGCTCAAGATAAATTTGCATATGAATCACAAATGAAAGCGAAAGCAGCAATGGAAGCTAACATATTCGAATCAGAAATTGTGCCTGTTACTATTCCACCTAAAAGGAAGTCACAAACAGCAACAATATTAGATAAAGATGAGTTTCCCAAACCAGAAACGACACTGGAATCATTAAAAAAATTAAGACCCGTATTCACATCCGGAGGTTCCGTTACTGCTGGAAATGCATCAGGACTTAATGATGGAGCAGCTGCTGTTGTTATCACATCTAAAGATTATGCCTTGCAACACAACATTCCTATTCTTGCATCCATTGTATCCTATGCTAAAGTTGGTGTTGAACCTTCCATTATGGGAACTGGACCTATTCCTGCTGTACGAGCTGCTCTTGAAAAGGCTGGTTGGTCGAAGGATGAAGTTGATCTTTATGAGTTGAATGAAGCATTTGCTTCTCAGTCTTTAGCTTGCCTTCACGATCTGCAGTTGGATCCTACAAAGGTGAACGTTAACGGGGGTGCCATCGCATTGGGACATCCAATTGGTGCTTCAGGTACGTTGATCCTTTACTTATGGTACCTAATCATTTTTTTAACATCTTTTAATCTAATCTCTTCGTCATAGGATGTCGCGTTTTGGTTACACTTGTCCAATCAATGATCCGCCGAGGAGCAAAGAAAGGAGTCGTTTCACTTTGCATTGGAGGAGGAATGGGTATTGCAATATGCTTAAAGGCTTCTTAAGTGGTTTTATTATATATATATACATATATTTTACTGGAAGACATAATTTATAATACTACATAAATTACATAATATTTTTAGAAGAGCAGTATAAAAAAATATAGATGTTAAAAAGTGACAAATTTTTGCTATTTATATTTCAATTTGGATAACGAAAGAGTATACAATTTACGTACATATTTTCAAATCTCGAAAGTGGATATGACTCTTAATAATGCTTATAAATTACACACAAAACTATTTGTAGGAAGGTAGAAGGTATTGAGTAGGATATTATATTTAATACAAGAACACATATTATATAGGAGTACTTCAGGAATGATAATTAATGGAAGGAATTCATGGTTGAGTTTAGTCATCGCTAGGAATCCATTCATTGTCATCATCATCCGATAGTGATAAATCTTCATCAGAGTTCGAATCTGATGGACATTTAAATTGAGCTTTTAACTTTCTCGTCGGCCGCATCTTTCGCGTATGCTGATATTCGATTTTGTGTCGAGAGTTTTTGCGAATACAATCAATTCCAAAATTGCATTCTGGCCGTACATCATTAAAATCGCTATCCCCAGGATGTGCTTCATCAATACGATGTTGTGGGTTTCTACGATAGCAGCTCGTACCATATGCACAAGACGGCCGATTAGAAGATGTTTTAGTTGGTGGAGAATTGACACTAGATGTATCTTCATCATTGTTTTCATCTTCATCACTCGATCCTCGAAAGTCCGCCGGAGTAATTAAAACAGGGAAGGTTGTCATTTTGATTTTATTATTTCCAATTTCGTATTTTTACCACTATTATTATTGTGTATTTTATACCATGCGGCTGACGTCACAGAAAATCTAACATTGCACAATATAGCTGTACAGCTGTTGCAGGGAAGTAACTTTTTAAAGGTTGAGTGAGATACTTTTTGAAGATCAACTAGATTGACTATTATAATTAATATATTAATTAAATACAATATATGATTTATGAATATATTGCTCCAGGATAAAAATGTCCAATCAGTTGCATAGATTTTAAAATATTGAAGTTATCACTTATCTTAAACAATATGTAAAATGAATTATATTTATCTTGTTTTAGGCTAGGAATAATTGTCTAAATCCTTGTAAGTGTGTATCAAAAAGAAAAGGATATATGATCTCTCAAACTTGCCGACATATACTTACCTTTTTGATTTACTCTCACGAGCATTTCAAACATTTTTACATCCCTTATAATTAATAAGAACACTTATACATTTCAAGTTACCAGCATTAACTTTTTTTAAATGTATCCTCGCGAGGATTTTGACAATTTTTAAATCCCTAATTATGGCTTTTATCAATGTAATCATAATTATAGCTTTTAAATTTCAACATAAATTTTAGAGAGTTATTCTTTGACTTCTCTTGAACAATTTTGAAATGTCCTCATAGGACATTTTTATTCCAAAGCAGAAATATGAACTCATATTTTTAAATTATACAAACAAAAAGTTTTAACTCATTAAATTTTAATTTCACATTTTTCTTGCTTATTATTGAATTTAATAAACAAACAAAAAAAGAACAGCCAAAAAACTATTCCAAATGATAAAAATCAAATATAGTACAATATTATTTGTTTATGAGAAAAAATCTAATATTACAAACCAAACAGTGTACGACTCTTATTTGAATTTACAACTATTTAAAAAGTAATCTACACTTACAAATATGTAGCTCCTATTAGGGGTAATAGAAATACAATTAACCTCGGCTCCTATCACCTTGTATTCAAGAACTAAAAACTGTATTCAATTACAAATATATACAATTATATATATTACGAGTATATGCAACGAAAATGATTTTTATAATATTTGCAATAATTTTAATAAAATTGCTTGAAGTAGAAATGTTTAACGAAAGACAATATAGTATCAATTTTATTTATCAATATATAATTTATTCTCTGTTTTTATATAAATATTTTTAACGACAATTACATCTGACTGACTCAATATCATTATGAAGACTATCATACTTTCTGTTTCGATGTGTGTCTAAATTAATAAGAAGATCTCCTGTCTGTGCAGATGCACGAATTCCATCATCAGACCAATCAGAATCGTCATAGGCCTCAAGAGTACAACCTTGTCTCACAACAAAGGACTCAACATCATTTTTATATTTGAGATTAATCAAACTTGACCGTAGGGAGAAAGTTTTTTCTTCTCCGTTATTGAGGACAATAGGGTCCCAGTCATCACTCACGCAATTTTCTTCATCATAAAGTACTGCACAAGCAGTTGCGGATATGGTAGGACATTTTTCTTTGGCTATGTTGGAATTAGGATCAATTGGACGAGGTGCTCCACTTCTAGATGCACCAGAACTAGTAGCCATGCCGTCAGGGCACTCACATTTTACTGCACTAATATCATCAACCAAGGTCTTTCGATTCAATTCTTGATATTTGTGATGTGGTTTGTTGAAATTTCTGGCATCAATAACAACCTTATCTCCTCTGGAGCTCTCCCTACTTCCATCATGGTCATATCCAGTGAAGATACAGCCTTTTCTTACTACAACAGTTTCTGCATCATTACGATATCTAAAAGATAGTTTTTGATAACCAGTAGCTATTGGCTTCTCCCACCCTTCACATCCATCATCATCGAATAAAATGGCACACATACCACGAGGAACGTTCTTTTGAATACATTCATTCCCAATTAAATGTTGGATGATATTAGCATGGGATACTGTTAAAATAACAAGGAGAAGGGACAAAGTCTTTTCAACTTCAATCATCTTGAAAAACTAAGTCCAAGTACTTCTGTAATATTAATTTATATCTATTTTTTTTATAAATAAGAAACATCCTCAAACTAAATGACTGGGAAATAAATATGAACTTTGAGCTTGTTATGGAAAACACGAAAGTTTGTATATGTATGTATTAATAGTCATCTTTTTAAATAAAAAACAAGCCAAATTGAGAAATCCAGTATTCCTCAAGGAAATCGGAATATGTACTCAAGTTTTTCCAGAAATCATTTATTACACTATTGAGAAACATATTTTTTGAGTCAGGAAATTGAGACCATAGCTTCAAAGTTCAACACTCATAATAAAACTGATTTTTATTTTAAAAAAATAGGCCCAAGAGTCACTAAAGATATTTCAAATCGAATAAGTTATCGAGCTCACTGTTTATTTAAACATTATAGAATAAATGAATAGGTAACTATTAATATATTAAATAAGCATGACTGATCTTAACAAGAGTGAGTATTAAAGGTTATAATATGTTTATTAATATTTTAACAAGTTACTTAATTAAGGCGTTGAGGGTTGAAGCAGTTTCTAGAGAGAAAAGATCATCATTTAATAATAGTTAATATAAGACTTTTGAAAATAAAATAATCACGACTGTGTTATCAATTATGAATACATCATTATTGAGCTTTTAAGTGCTCTTCTGAGTCTTCAAGAGCCTTCTTAGCAGCTAAGACATCCCCATTCCCATTATACTCCTCGGAGTTAAATTCATTCAGAATAGCTTTTAACTCAGGAATCGCATTTTCTAGTCTCCGATGGCAATCAGGGATCATCATGAGGCTCTCTTGCATGCACTGTAATGAAAAATAATTGTGTTAAAACAATCTTAATGGATGAATATGTTCATTATATTAATACTTCATTCATTTTCTTAACTTCACATTCGTCCCGCCCATCAGCCTTCATTTTTTCGACTTTAGCCTTTTGCATATCAGCTTCTTTGCGGTAACTCAGCTTCTCTTTACCAAGCCTTTTGACAACTCCTGTTTGAATTTTGAGTTTCTTAATTTTTTGATCCATATTTGATATTCACAACAATGAGGAGGTGTTTCCAAGGTAAGGTCTGATGATGACTAATAGAATCGATATTATTACTGAAAGTTACAACCACAAGTCCTTTTGCCTTTTAGTATTTTTCTCTAGAATTCCCGGCACCCACAAATGCAGTGTTTTTCTCTCCCCTTTGATGGAAATATAGTCAAGGTGACTCCTTGGATATAAATAATAAAGCTGGTATAATATATCAAAAAAAGAAGCGCCACAAAACCTCCTACATTCAAACTACTTCATAGGGGTTAAGTTGAAAGAAATAAAATGACAGAACACTTTTTTGTGGAAACAGTTTATGTGATAAACTTTAGTCAGAATAGTAATATATACATCAAATAATTACTTCTAAGACAATATGGATGGATCTTTGTCGTGGAACATCCAGATATATGGATCTGAGTCCATTCATAGTTCCATTGAATTCATATCTGTTTATGACATTGGGATATCCAAGATGTTCAGGGATATTATCTCTATAGAAAATGTTATTGTACCTTACTCGGTGGATGACATCTCATTTAATAGAAGTATCATTCTTTGTGCAAATGTCCTTTAACATCCAAATTGGTTACTTCATCCTCCATTGGTTCAAATATACATCCGTCGTTCTAGATCTTGTATGGAATAATCGTATACTTCTATAAGAACTGAGGTTATGTTTAATCAAGGTGAATAATATGGGAATGAATTGTACAGTAAGGAACAAAGATACTTATCATCATTCAAAAGTGTATTCTATTTCCCCTCCTAATATTCTTAGAAAACTCTGTCATTGATTTGAGTCCTTAAGTGTCATTGTTTCATTTAACAAACAAACAACTCATGCCAATGACACTGAATCTTTTTATAAGGCTTTATTATTTCTTTAATTCTAGACACTTCATCCTCACTTCTGATTCCATTATTACTTGTGAGTCTCTTCTGTCATTGGATAAAAAGTAGAAGACGATTGTGCACCATGAAAGCCACAAAACAGATTCAACTCTCCTATTACCTACAAATATGCATAAATAGTTCATGGGAATTCTTACGTGAGATATACTCGTATGTTAATACAAAATAATATATCTTATGACTTTAAATAGACTTATATTGGAAAATATGAATTTCGTTTTAGCATATTTCAAAAGTTAGTGATTTTACAAGGCATCGAAGTTTAAAAAAAGTAATTTTAGCGCTTACTTTTCTTTGTGTGTACGTTTTGTTATTCAATATTTTCAGAAATTAAAGGCAATAAGTCTACTTATATTCAAGAAAATTATATCTTCAACAAAAGATTAAAAAAATAATATTTTCACTAATTATAATATTTTAATAGTAATAGCAATAGACTTATTGTACTTCCTGGAAGTTATTGATGTCAAATGTGATAAAAACCATCATTTTGGTGAAATTTTCAAGCGCATTGTAAAACAGTTACTTTCTGAAGTAAATTATAATATTCAAAAGATATAAAAATAACCTCTATTAAAATGAAAACTAAAGATTAAAAAATTTAATGGTGGGATTAAAATGAGGATTTATTTCATTTGGAATATTTATAATATTCTTCAACCAATATAAAAATTTCGTTTATCTAATTCTATTGTACAATATTACTATTAATATTAAATAAATTCATAAATGTACTACAATCTACTCTTATTTACAATGATATATCATATTCATATCTATGAAGTAAAAACATAAGAATACCCCATATCGTATCTCCTCTCGCACGTCTTCTCTACCTACCTTATAGTCTATAATGTGTATAAGTTATAGACTATGGACTATAGTTAAAGTATTCATAGTATAAAGGAATGAAGTAAGAACAAGTAGCGACATCTACATTGTATTTCTCCGCAAAATAATAAATTATCAAAAATTAATACTTTTTAACTATCTATTATATAAAAATGTGAGGTATTCAATATAAAAACATACAGTAAATATAATTAAAGACAGTCTATAATTAAAAAAAACAAAAAAATATGTACTCTAAATATGGATTTAGTAAATATTTAGATTTGGATGAAGTAAAATTACTTTCTTCCTTCTTGTATACCTGTGTTCCCAATCTACAAACATGATACCAAAAAAATTGCGAATATCATAATATACATTATATCAAATACATATAATGCAAATGAAGGATTTTTATGAATAGGTATAGTATTGAACCATTACAAACATAAATAAACTATAGAAATTAAAATAGGGTTGAAATTTAATCACAATGTTGTGATGATTTTGTAGTGGTAATGTTAGAATATTAGATATTGATATCCTACAAGAGTCATGCAAACAATTTCACAATTTGATATAATTCTTATTTATATTAGACTCTGCCTTTTATACAACACAGTTATAAACTCTCGGTCCTTTTCAATGTTTGAACCTGCTCAAACCTAATATGGAGATGGACTTGTGCGAGCAAACGGATGAAGTTATGGTTCTATCTGAAATATTTGGAGATAAGCTTTTCGAATTCGATGAGAAACATTCCAAAGGTCAAATAAGTAACACAATCGAACTAAATGGATCCACAATCAAAATTGGAGTTTTTAAACGCACCATAAATCACAAGTAAATCCACATCTATTTGTACAAAATAATAATAATAATGAACATGTGTACTCTTTATCCATGAAAGGGAAATCCTACTTTCCAAAGATTTGTATCATATTCCTCCCATACTCCTCGAATTTGAATTTCCAGCCAATTATCCTTCGGTGTCTGTTCCTAAATTTAATCTCACATGTTCATGGCTCAACTCAAAAAAAGTAATTAATATACGTATATTAACCAGGACCATAAACATTTTGGACTTTTATTCAAGATACTTCTTCTAGAGGAGCATTTTGAAAGCCTTTGGAACGAGAATAAAGGATCTGTCATACTTTTCAATTGGATCACATTTCTTCAAAATGAAGTTTTAGAGTTTCTAGATTTTGAGAAAGAGATTATAATTGAAGAAAAAGAGTAAATAACTCAAATATGATTTCTTCTTAATTCAATCTATAAAAATGTATTTACACTTCTTTATTTCAGTGTTTCTTCCTTATTCAACACTCCCCTTAAATTCATTCAGGAGCTAGAGAGCTATGACGTTTCCAGGAAGGAAGGGTTTTTCCATGAGTCTTTGTTTACTTGCAACATTTGCTTTCAAGATAAGTTCGGAAAAGAATGTGTTCAATTTAAGGGTACTTTATTCTTAGAGTATATTTTAATGTTGATGAGGTACTTTGATTTCCTTTCTTAATCTCAAGGCTGTGATCATGTCTACTGTAAAATCTGCATGAGATCCTATTTTGAAACCAAAATACAAGAGGGCTCAGAGTCTGGAATTGTTTGCCCTACATATGAATGCTCATTTGAAGCACTTCCTACCCAGATTAAGGAGCTTGTATCTGAGAAACTTTACTCTGATCATGAAAACAGACAAATTGATATGTCCTTACGAGATATGGGCGATGTTATTCGATGCCCTTTGCGTCATTGTCAAGTTCCTACCATAATTGATATAAAGAGTAGCTTTGGAGAATGCCCTGCTTGTGGATTCGTGTTCTGTAGCAAATGTTTGTGTACCTATCACGGTATTAATCCTTGCAAGTAAGTCTTTCTAAAATGTACATTTATTGTTTTTTTATTGAATCATTCTTCAAGGGATCCTCTAGAAAAACTTCGAGAACTCATCGATAAAACAAAAGACGAGGAGAGTAAAAAAAAGTTATTAGAGGATTCTCAAAACGAAACTCTTTGTCTTGATTTAATAGAAAAAATATCTAGACACTGTCCTAAATGTCTTTCATCAATCCAAAAGTCTGCAGGATGTAACTCCATGGTTTGCACTAAGTAAGCCTTTTTATTTATTGATTTATCCTTTAGAAATATTCTAATTTCATGGTAATATGTTTTTAGGTGTTCAACAAGGTTCTGCTACATTTGTGGTATCAAATTACCTATTACAAATCCATTTGAACACTATTCTGATAAAAAAAGTCCGTGTGCCAATCTACTTCATTTTCAATGTTTAAAATCATAAATTTGAAGAAGAAATACTTTCTTACCGCTATATTTTTTATAAATTTTCAGCTTATTCAAGTTTTGACCTCAGATAAAAAAATTTATATCTTATTCATTTGTGAAATGAATGAGAAATGTTGTATTTTTTGGGAAAAATTTGCAAAAAATGTCAAACATGATCAGGAAGAGATAAATTATATTTTGGAGAAAAAGTTAAGGTCTTAAAGTCTAATGTCCAAAAAGGTTCATATTCATATAAAACTATGATTGATAAAGTTTTAAAATACTTAAGAAATATTTAAAGGTAGCTCAACTGCACATAAGGTTGGAAATGTTTATGATTGTGATAAGTAAATGAAACATTTATATATATTTAATATTATATATCATATTCAGAAATACATGCAGACCTTCATAGACGAGGTCCCCATCTTCATCTAGTTCTAAAGGGTTTTTCAATTGGGACGCTCACATTTTACGTTAATAGGTTTCGAAAACGATGTCATATTTTTATTGTTTCTTTGACAGCTGTGCTCAGAAATAATTGTAGTTTCATCATGGAGCAGTACACACTCGAGCAACGCTTACAAGTTATTAAAATTTATTACAAAAGTGGTGAGTCTTTGATCCAAACTTTAAGAGCGTTAACGCCAATTTATGGTCAACGTAATCGACCTGCAAAATCAACAATTCAACGTTTGGTGGAAAAATTTGAGTCCATATACACGCTACATAATGTTCCTGTGCCAGTGAGGCAAAGAAATGCACGAAGTGTAAAAAATATCAATTCAATTCAAGATGACCCAAATTCGTCCCTTACACGCCGTTCTCAATCGTTGGGCATCTCTGTGACATCGTTGTGGCGAATTTTGCGAAAAGATATTGGCCTACACCCATATAAGATCGAGTTCAAAAATGATCCTGATTTTCAACGTAAAATCATCTTCAGCGATGAGGCACATTTTTGGCTCAATGGCTTTGTTAACAAGCAAAATATTTGCGCTATTGGGCCGGAAAAACCCACACGTGATTCATGATGCGCCATTAAATCCCCAAAAATTACTGTTTGGTGTGGATTGTATGCTGGCAGTGTCATTGGGGCGTACTTTTTCGTCAACGATGACAATCGCCACGTTACTGTGAATGGAAATCGTTACCGCGCCATGATAACCGATTTTTTTTGGAACTTCACACACAACAAATGTTACAATCGATTTATTGAAGAGTAAGTTTGGTGAGGGTCTTATCTCCAAAAATGGACCAGTCAATTGGCCGCCTCGCTCGTGCAATTTAACGTCTCTAGACTATTTTCTTTGGGGTCACGTAAAAGCCCTGGTCTACACCAATAATCCGTCGACGTTAGAAGAGCTCAGAACAAATATTCAACGCGAAATTGCTGCAGTTTTAGCCAATTTATGCGGAAAAGTAGTCGAAAATTGGGTTCAACGATTGGACTTCGTAAAACGTGCACGTAGTGGTCATTCAAACGACATTGAATTTCATTTATAAATTAACTTGAATGTATTTCAACGGCAAATAAAGAAATCGTCAATATCTCAAACCGTTTTCGTTTTATTTAAAAAAAAAATGTGAGTGCTGTTAATGACAAACCCTTTATAACTCTAGTACAATCCTCTCCATGACCTATTGATTAAGAAATTAACAGCATATGAATGTCAATTGTTCTTCGCAACGGACAATAGTATTAGTATTTCATGATTCCTTCAAAATGCTCTGAAACCTACGAATTAAAGTTTCAACAGTTGTGATGGGATGTGAAGGGATGAATAATATCTTCTAGAAATATATTACGACTCCCAGCATGATCCTATAAATGATGATGATTGTTCTAACGTGTAGGATTCAATCCAGAGTTGAGCTTGAAACAAGGGAGAATAAGTGATCCTGGAGAAGGGAGTTTGGGGCCTTATTTGTTACGTAGATTTGAATTGTGAAAAGAGGAAGGGAAGAGAAAAAGGAATGATGAAATTGATGAATAGAAGAAGAGGAGGACCAATGACGGGAATACTTGTACTTCCCGAGGTATAAATAACTTCAACATATCAAATATATATTTCTACTCACTATTAAAGATTTCTCATAATGTGTTATGTATTTAATATTTCCTTACATGTTTTTATCTTCTTGTATATTCGTTTATTTATTAAAGTACTATGTTTTACGTATTATAAATAGTCTCGTCTTTTGTAAATAAATTAGAGTATAGTTAGAATACACATGATCTTATAAAAAGTGTTACATTATTCCTCCATGTGAATTCTTCTCCTCATGTCTCTTGGTCATCCTGGATCTCTCCACCTTATAAATAAGCTTGTGTCTCTCCCTCGTCAAGACGCAACATAAAGTAATTTCTAATCCATTAACACCATAAATCATTAGTATCCGTGAACGCATCTATCCCTAATCATCAGTCATCTCCAGTGCCGACTGCCATTGTCAAGTCCTCTCTCTAAAGCCCTACACAAAGACTACTAACCAGTGTGGAAACAGAAACCGTATTACGTCACTAAATATCACTCTTCAAAGTGGGAATGAAATGTACAGGAAGAATTTTACAGGGAATGAATTTACTGAGAATTCAATTACTAGGAATGAAAAGATGGGGGATGAATTTGTTGGGAATGAAATTGTCGGTCACGGTACCATAGAGGATAGACTGGGCGTCATATTTTCGAAAACACGCAACCTCTTCAAAATACTCAATGTTACTATCTCCCATAGTAAAATTGTAATTTGTCCTAGGAGAGAATAGGATTGTAATCTCTAGGACTACGAGGAGAATCAACGATTCTACTGGATTTAAATCTCTACTCTGACATATATATCTATATATTAAATGTGAATGTCTATGTGTGTATGTCCTTCAATTACAGCCGAACCAATGGATGGATTTTGCTAAAAAATTTCATGTAGGTTTTAATGACTCCAGAAACGGTTCTGGTAACATTTTTTTTGGGTCCCTTGGGACATGAAGACCTTTAAATAACATTTTTAGAACTTAGCCAGTACAACCTGAGGACCGGGGTGTATTTTGAATTTTAGAGGGGTTCTTTAATTTTTAGGGAAGTTTCGGCTTGAAAAATTTAACGTTCCTCAGGAACCAGAAGCCCACAACCCGTGGGAGGGGTTGTATTCTACCATATTTGAAGGGGTTCTTGGTGCTTAGAAATGGGGTAGCAGTGCCGTTTAAACTACCTTGAGGCCGGGTACTTCACCTGAATATCTAAGTATTCTCCTACAGGTAACTTGTCTCTTTGAAATAGGTTATGAATTATGATGTAACTTCAGCGACTCAAATAATGTAATTTCAGCAGTTGCAGTTTCTACAAAAGACCGATGAGGACCGGTGCTAGGACTCTCAAATTTTATTAGGACCGGAAAGAGAGGACTGCAGATGTTGTATATATGTATATGTTACCCCTAGCGGAGTACTTTAGTATTAGAGTACCGAAGATAGATTTGTATAATAAGGGAGTGAAGTATAGAGCAGGGACAAGGGAGGAAGTCCCATAATAAAGAACTATAAGAATATATTACATGGTGTCAGAATGGGGATAAAGTATCCTGGATAATGGAGGAGGAAGGAGTGACTTATACCTTGACTCCAAATGGGGCTTTGCACCCAATGATACCGCCTGCAGCTCCTCTGGCAGTGAGAGAGGATACAACTTATAATTGGGAACAGTTCAAAATGAAGTTTGATATCTATATGAACTGTTTTCAAGATATAAGAGATTCTGTTAAGGCATCGATATTTCTTTCAACAGTAGGACAGGAGGTGTTGGAAATATAAAGAGATTTTGAACTATCAGACAGCAAGAGATTTAAGTACGAAGTGGTCAGGGGAAAGTTCGACGAATATTTTAGTTCATAAAAGAATGTGATATTTGACTCCTATATGTTTTGGTCTCTAGGAAAAGGAGAAGCAGAAAGTTAGGAGGATTTATATTCGCGGATTAGGCAAACTTCTGCCAATTGTGAATTTGCATCTCAGCGAGAGAGACATTTGAGATACAAATCCCGAAAAGGTGGGACTAGCAAGAGTTACAGATGGGAATCTAATAGAAATGGAGGGCTGATCGTCGATTGAGTTTGAATGTGGAGAAAGAAAACTAAATGGAAGAGTAATTTTTGGAAATGTAAAGAGAACACTACTGGGATATAGCGAAATTATGGGTTTAAAATTAATTAAAAAACTGTTGATATTTTGGAATTTTCAAGTATTCCGGGGGAATATAAAGTAGAACTATGGAAAGAAGCAATTCCAAGGGCCGAATTGGTAGCAATGAAAGTTCTAATACCTGTGTATGATTTAGTAAAAGAGGAAATAAAAAAATTAGAAAATTACGGTATCATTGAAAAAGTTATTGACCCAACGGTTTGGTGTTCATCTATTGTAGTTGTAAAGAAAGCTATGGGAATACGTTTATGTGCATATTATCAAAACTTGAATAAATATATTCCGATTCATAGGTATTCAATGGGTTCGTTTCACAGCAAAATAGCTGGAATAAAAGGTGGTTATTTTTCAACGTTGGATGCAGTTATGGGATTCCATCATCGTTTACAGGAAGAGAGTAGTTTCCTCGCTACATTTATCACCCCCATAGGGAGGTATAAATTAAATCGTCTCCCGTTCGGGATTTCGAATGGACCAGAGGTTTTCCAGGCGAAGCTGCGCCAGTTATTAGATCTTGTTGAAGGCGTGAACGTACATATCGATGACATTTTGATCCATGGATTGATAAGGAGTCTTACGATAACAGGCTAAAGAAAGTACAAGATATTCTAAAGAGAAGTAGAGTCCAGCTGAATGAGGATAAGTGTATCCGAGGAGTTACTGAAGTAAAATTTTCGGGCTACGTGATATCAGCAGATAGAATCAAGGTTGATCCTGGAAGAATAAGAGCAGTTCAAGAGACAAGAGTACCGACAATAGTGGGAGAGTTGAGATCATATTTGGGAATGGTAAATCAAATTGCAAAGTTTGTTTCTAATATAACGGAATTGACGACACCACTTCGTGCTTCATTAAAAAAAAAAGTTCTTTATGTATGGGACAAGCCGCATGAAGAATGTTTCAAGAATATTCAAAGTGGACTTTCGAAGATAGAATCGTTGGGAGATAAGACAGAAAGGAAGAGCATCGCGTGAATACAGATGCGTCTGCACATGGTTTAGGTGCAGTGCTGTACCAGAAGAAAGGAGAAGGATGGATCCCCATTTCGTATGCAAGTCGGACTCTGACGGAAGCTGAGAAGAGGTATGCTCCTATAGAAAAGTAAGCTCTGGAAGTGGTTTGAGCTTGCAAATATTTTGCCAAATTTATTTGGGGGAAGAAATTTCAAATCAAGAAGGATTATAAGCCATTGGAGTGTCTGTTGGGAAGTAGACCGTTACCTCTTTCCCTCTAAGAATGCAGAGATTTAAGCTACGTATGCAGAGTTACGATATGATATTAGGTACATCCCGGGAGAAACGCAACATTTAGCAGATTTTGTGAGTAGAAGAGGGAAGGATGCCTCTAAGGATAGTCATCCGTTGTCAGACAAATGGACTAGAGCTGATATTAATTATATTACTCTAGGAATAATCGAAGGCATACCAGCATTTGACAAGAGCTTAGTTGAAATAACAAAGTTGCCTATGGAAGATCTGGTGCTGCGGAAAGTTTTAGAATATGTAGAGAAAGGGTGGCCTGAAAATATTAACCAAATTCCATAGGAATTTGACCGTTTTATCAATATCGTGATAACATTTTTTGTTGATGTAATTTAGTTGTTTACGGAGAGAGAATAGTAATACCTTTGGAATTACGTTGTGATATATTACATCAGTTGCATGAAGGATATTTGGGCATAAGTAAAACAAAGTTAAGGGCGAAGGAGTCCGTATTCTGGCCAGGGTTGAATCAACAAACAGAACAGACAATATATTCATGTGGAAAGTGCGTGGAGTTTGAAAGCAAGAGTTACTTTTGATACGTAGTGAGTGGACATGAGGACCATGGAAACTTGTTGCTTGTGATTTATTTATTTTTAAAAGAAAAGACTATCTTATAGTAGTGGACTATTACAATGGATACATCAAAATGGAGTCAAAAGTCCTTATCAATAGTAGGAGTACTGAAGTCAGTATTTGCTAGGCATGGTCTTCCTGAGACGTTGGTTTCAGACAATGGGCCTTCTTTACGAGTCGGGAGTTTTCGAATTTTGCAAAGGAGTGGGTGTTTAATCAGACTTTCTCATGTCCAAAACAGCCACACCAGAATGGTTTAGCTGAAAGAGGCGTGCAAACCGTAAATAACTTTTTGAAAAAAAATCGAGATGTAGAAGACGCGTTACTGACGTACAGGTCGGCTCCATTGCAAAATGGAATATCACCTACTCAGCTCCTCTTTAATAGGGAGGTCAGAACAAAGGTACCAAGGATTATAAGGAAACCGAATGATGAGGAATAGAGAAAAATTGAGGGACAGCAACGAAAGGCTTGTGAAAATTATTATAATGAACATCGTCGAGTGGTTCGAAAAATAAACTTGGAGAGAGGGGACATCATAAAGGTACCAGACCTAAACAGAGAGGGATACATCGAAAAGAGAAATGGGAGAAGGGTGAGTGTAAGAATAGGAAAGCAAGCCTACGTCAGAACTCTGGCAAAAGTACGAAAGGAGGAGTTTTGAAGGACAAAAGGTGGATTATTTATATTTAAAAAAAATAAAAAATTGTTTATATAAAAAAAGGGAATGTTCTATATATATGGTGTCAAGAAAAAATGTCAAGGGAAAAAATGGCAACGTTCTGAGAATCCCCGCCGTAAACAGGACTGATCCCAGTATCTGCCGCTGCTTGGATGGTTGTCGGTTTCATTCTGGGGAACTTGGTATCAATGGCTTTGTAATATCACTTTTTTGTGTAAATTCTCAATTAAATGAGGGGGGTGTACTTCCGACTGAAACCCCTTCCAATATCTGTTTGAGACACACAGAGGATTTTTCCTTGTGGAAGATCTGACTTTTGAGATGTCATCCATCGATGCCACTTCCAATATTGGACATTCGTACGTTGGTTTGTCCTCCTGAGATATAAAGCCACTCGAGTTTTTAGTTTTTGGGACCGTTTCGACTTCAAGCATTCAAGGCAATCCTTATAGTTTTTTTTTGTTCCACCCTCTTGCTCATTTGGTAAAGAGTTTGAATGACTTTCCACAATTGGGACATTACTCTGTCTTGGCTTGCTTCTCTGAGATCTCCATGAATGCCGAAATGGCCGCCGTTGCTGACGTGCTTGAGGAGGTGTTCCTTGCACTTTCCTTGTCCTCAATTATTTGGATTAGCTCATTTGTGTCTTTTTGTCTATGTCAGATATGGCCACAATCTCTTGAAAAACATCTCTGCTAAAGAATTTATTCAATTTTAGGGTACTCTATTTTTGGAGTGAATTGAAATACTGATGAGATATTTTTATGTCTGTTCTTAATGTCAAAAGCTGTGATTATGTCTATTGTAAGACCTGCACGAAATCCTATTTTGAAACCAAAATACACGAAGGCTCACTGTCACCATCCTATGCAGATTTAGGAGCTTGTATCTGAAAAATTCTACTCTGACCATGAAAGTAGACAAATAGATATGTGATTACGAGACATGGGTGATGTTGTTCGATGTTCTATGCGTCATTGTTTAGTTCCTACGATAATTGATATCCCAAGTAACGTGGAGAATGTCCTGCTTGTGGATTTGTGTTATGTAGCAAATATTTTTGTACCTATCGCGGTATAAATCCCTGCAAGTAAGTCTTTCTAAAATGTACATTTTTTGTTTTTTGTCTATTTAATTTTTTCTTCAAGGGATCCTCAAGAAAAACTTGGAGAACTCATCGAAAAAACCAAAGATGGGAAATGTAAACTAGAGTTAATAAAGGATTCTCAAAACGAAAGTCTTTCCCTTGATTTGATTGAGAACGTAAATAAGTATTGTCCCAAATGTTTCTTAATTAAGATAAGTTTAGGAAACAAAGTCTTAGGGATTTGTAATTACATAGTTAAGTGTATCATCATCCAGTTTATCCTGATAATTAGTTTGAACTTGACAAAAAGTTCTCAAGTTTTTGAACTTATGTTTGAATGAGATTTTATGGTCTAATGTCAATTTACATCATAAAAATATAAGAAAATCGTATTTGAGTAGGGAAAATTAATTTACAAAAAATAATGATTTATATTGCAACGTAATCTCCACTCACAAAGGAGCTGGCGGTGTCTCTAAGGGAACTGAGTCTTTTTCGAGTGGTCAGCTACATCAGAGGCAAACTCGTTAACCGAAAGAGCAGAGAGTTACAGATACAGCATGGAAAAAAGGTTGTAGCTCATCTTGAGACATAACTTAAATCGACGTTTCTTGCAATCTTTAAAATTATTCTTTAATTCTCAAATTTTTTTGATGTATCTCATAACAGGTAGACACGGAAAAAGTAATACAAAGTTTTATGAATGAGCGAAAATTAGAGCGATCTTATCGCTCTTATAAAATGGTGAGCGCGCTCCCGCTTAATAATTTTGAGGGTACCTAATTAATGCATTGAAAACGACTAACATTTTCTTAAATATATTGCAAAGCAGAACGTTAGAATCCATGGAGCATACACAAGTCTTTACAAGAAAAAATAAATTTTTCACAAACTATTTGTACACCATTTGAATCTAAAACTCTTTTAAGACCCAGTTCTTCATGCCCATTTTTCAGTAGTTTCATATCACCTAATCTTGGAGATTATGAACCTTTAACAATGTGCTCATCCTAAATTTGAAAAGTAATTTAATTAATTTTATGAATACCTATTTGAATACATCAATAATTTATCACTGGGTTTTACTAATATCTGGAATGAAACAAGGTTAAGTCACTCAACCTCATACATTGGGGGGGGGGGAGTGCATTTTTATTCTTAAAAATCAAATGGAAAAACTTATTTACCCCATACATATATTGTACAACCTTTCCAAAAAGATGATTAATAAATTTAACGGATAAAATGTTCCATCTATATTTAATTTAAGTATTGTTTTAAATAATGGACATGTAGAAGAATGTCCTGTAGCACTCAGATTGAAACATTCAAAGTAAGTTTTTTTTAATCCAAAATATTTTAATTTGAGTTAAAAAAGACATATTAATTGAATAACACAATTTCCCATGTATTTTTTTGATGCTGATGAATTAAAAGAAAGTAATATTATGCAAATTCCATTAGGTTTTGCCATTTGATTTTTTACTAGTGATGGAATGATTAATCGGAATCGGAGAATCGTACGTTTTTTCTGGAATCGGCATCGGGAAAATAATGTTTAATTTTCCATTCCGATTTTAATGTAATATTAACTATTACTTTTCTAAGTTATGAAAAAAATAAATATACATTAAATATATTCTTCAAGATATAAAAAACGACCGGTTGAATTTGTTACTTGAGGTTTATATATATTGTAATAAAATAATTTATGATAGAAAATACTCGAAAACTAAGAAGAAACCAATGGAACACAAAGGAAACGTGAACAAAGTGTTCTAAACACATGCAGTTGGTGCATATATTGTTATTTTAGGGGAATAAGTTTTGTAAAGGGATCTAGGAACGCTCGCCTTTGCAAAATTTGCATTTGGGAAGTTTCCCGTGGGATAACTCGCCCTGGGAAAACTCGCAATATAAAAAGCTCACCGGCCAGAGGAAGGTGATTTATTTAATCAATTGTAATTTTGAGAAATTTATAGCAAAGTGGTATTTTTTTCAATATTATTTAAAATATTAAAGAATCGAAATCGGCATCAGGTTTTTTTTACTCGAATCGCATCGGAATCAGCATAAAAATTCTTTTTGGAATCGTCCCATTACTATTTTTAACCATATAAAAAATAAACTTCCCTAGATGAGGTTGAGTGACTAAGCCTTGTTCCTCTCATTAAACTCACCCAAGTTTAAGATGAAAAACTACATCATCAGAGATGAGTGATGTGAGACAAACTACTTGCACACCATTTGAAGCTATGTATTTTTTCGAAAAATGTTATTCTATAAATAGTTATCTTTAGAAATCTGAAATGATTCAGCATTCCGTTTTATAATTAGCATGTCCCTGACAATGAATCATCATTATTTGAAAATTCCAGAAATGGGCAAGTTAACTTATCTGTTTAAATAGTTAAGTTAAAGTTAATCATTATTTCATTTTTAAATAACTAGTTGAGTTAAAGTTAATGTCAATTTCTATGAAAATTTATTAGTTAAGTTGAAGTTAATTTCGAGTTTAATTTTTTTAATTAATTAAGTTTCATTAACTTTAGAGTACTTTAAGTTAAATTAACCAACCCGACCTGTTAAAATTAATTTCGATATTAAAAGATAACTATTTCAGTTAGTCCATTGAGAGATTTATCAAGGATTTATAATAAAGATTATTCTGTAGGTCTCTATTTTTGGGATTTTCTCTACTTCCAATTGAACGATCAAGGAAAAAATACAGATTCAAACTCCCAGCAACTTCTGTTTCGAAGCAAAAAAGCAATGCAAGATAAATTAACTAATTAAATGGAGGTCAAAAAAAGCTAAAATTTTAGATTTTTGAGTTTTTATGTCATTTTAAACTATTTGTAAAATTATATCGGGTATAATACAAAAACAGGTTCGTGTGGAAATACCCAGTTCCAAAGTTTGTGTCGACACAGTGTTTAACTCAATTATCGGAGAACTAACAGTTATTTCAAGTAAGTTTTTTTTTAGTTTTTCAATTGAGAATAAAAAAATTAATTTAACTTGAATTAAATAACTTAATCAAGATAAGTTTAAGTTAAGATAATACAGCTTAAAAAGTTAACTAACTAAATTAAAAGTTAATTTTAATATAATAACAAAAATTCACTAGTTATCTCAAAGTTAAAATAATGCTGTTTAAACAATTAACTAGTTAAGTTAAAAGTTGCATTAACTTGCCCAACTCTGGTAAATACCCTTCGTCTTCTATCCTTCATTTAAGCTACGACAAAAAGGAAGAAGTTACGTTAAATGTTCCAGTAAATTATAAAGAAGGGCTGAGATAAATCACGCTAGAGGATAACAATATAAAAAGTAAGAGGATTTGAATTTGACAACTTTTTATGGCTGCACTTAAATTCAATATATTGCAAATTCGCTTACAAAAATATAGATTTATCTTCCAACCGTATGCCCACAAAGAAAGGAGCAGGCGGTGTCTCTGGGGGAACCGATATTTGAGTCTTTTTTAAGTGGCCATTTGCATAAGAGGCAAGTTCATCAACCGAAAACAGCAGAGAGTCACAAATACAGCAAGGAAAAAAAAGATTCTACTTCATCTTGAGATATCAGAGTTAGAACAGAAAATATAATAAAAATTTATATAAACAAAGGTGAAAATCCAGTGTGGAATGGGCATTTTAAAAAAAGAAACCGAAAATCAACATGGTAACCTTAACAATTGGACGAATGTTCTGGAGGAGAGAAAGTATAATGTTCATGACGTTTCATTAGATCAAATACAATTAGCTGTGACAAGAGAGGAAGGAGAGAAGGAAATGATCAAAGGCATTATCAAGAATTACTCCGATGTCTATCCCCAATTCTACTTTGAGTCCAACAAGGACTTACAATTATAACTCCGCAACAAATCCTCAGGGTACCGCTCCGTCTTTTATGAGCACACACGAACGTTCAAACAGGTTTTGAATATAACTGTATCTATTTAGGAAAGGATGTTCCCTACTTAGGAGTGTGTTAAAATGTGTTCTTTATACTACCAATTACAAATTAACGGGCCAGCTAAAAGGATTTACATGTATGTATATAAATGAGTGAAAATTAGAGTGATGTTATCGCTTTTCTAAAATGACGAGCGTGCTGTCGCTCCAGAATTTTGAGTGTCGTTCGAAGCGGCGCTCAATTGAGCACCACTTACTAATGCTTTGCTCATAATATATTAACAAATACATTTCTTATGAATATTTTTTATCTAGAATTCCCAACACCCCAAATGTATTGTTTTATCTCTCTCTTTTGATAGAAATATCATAAAGGAATGAAGTAAGAACAAGTGGCGACCTCTACATTGTATTTTTAGGCGAAATAATCATTTCAAATTATCAAAATTAATACTTTTTTAACTATCTATTATATAAAAATGTGGGGTACTAAATAAAAAACCCATAGTAATTATAATAATTGTCAAACAGTGATAAAAAAGAAATCAATAAATATGTAGGTACTCATATTTTCGATTTATTACAGAGAATGAAGTAAAAGTACTTTCTTCCTTCTTGTATACCTGTGTTTCAACATACATGATACTAAATAATTGCGAATCATAGTATGGTAATATAATATCAATTACGTATTATGAAAAATTAAGGATTTTAATGAATAAGGATAATATTGAACCATTACAAAATCAACAAACTCTATAAATAGGGTTGAAATTTAATCAATAATCTTACGATTAATTTGTAGTGGTAATGCTAGAATATCGAAAATTAATTTCTTCCGAAAGATAAGTAAATAATTTCACCATATCTTGTAATTCATATTTTAATTCAGACTCTACCTTTTATAACCAAAGTTATGGCATTTAAGTCATTGTCAATTAATGAACTTGTACAAACCTAAAAGGGAGATGGATTTGCTGGAGCAAACGGATGAAGTTATGGTTCTTTCTGAAATATTTGGAGATGAACTTTTTAAATTCGATGAGAAACATTCCAAAGGTCAAATAAGTAACGCAATCGAACTAAATGGATCAGTAATCAAAGTTGGAGTTTCCAAACGCACCATAAATGACAAGTAAATCTACGTTTAATTAAATTGTTTCTATAAAATAATAATAATTAACATTTGCACTGTTTAGTCATGAAAGGGAAATCCTTTTTTCCAAAGATTTGGATCATATTCCTCCCATATCGCTTGCATTTGAATTTCCAGACAATTATCCTTCGTTGTCTATGCCTAAATTTAGTCTCTCATGTTTATGGCTCAACTCAAAACAAGTAATTATTACAAATACAATATTAACCAGGAGAATAACAAATTGGACTTTTATTCAAGATACTTCTTCTAGAGGAGCATTTGGAAAGCCTTTGGAACGAGAATAAAGGATATGTCATACTTTTCAATTGGATCACATTCCTTCAAAATGAAGTTTTAGAGTTTCTAGATTTTGAGAAAGAGATTATAATTGAAGAAAAAGAGTAAATAACTCAAATAGGATTTCTTCTTAATTCAATTTATAAAAATGCATTTACACTTCTTTATTTCAGTGTTTCTTCCTTATTCAACACTCCCCTTAAATTCATTCAGGAGCTAGAGAGCTATGACGTTTCCAGGAAGGAAGGGATTTTCCATGAGTCTTTGTTTACTTGCAACATTTGCTTTCAAGATAAGTTCGGAAAAGAATGTGTTCAATTTAAGGGTACTTTATTCTTAGAGTATATTTTAATGTTGATGAGGTACTTTTATTTCCTTTCTTAATCTCAAGGCTGTGATCATGTCTACTGTAAAATCTGCATGAGATCCTATTTTGAAACCAAAATAAAAGAGGGCTCAGAGTCCGGAATTGTTTGTCCTACACATGAATGCTCAGTTGAAGCACTTCCTACCCAGATTAAGGAGCTTGTATCTGAGAAACTCTACTCTGACTATGAAAATGGACTCATTGAAATGTCGTTACGAGGCATGAGTGATGTTATTCGATGTCCTATGCGTCATTGTCGAGTTCCTACCATAATTGATATAAAGAGTAACTCTGGAGAATGTCCTTCTTGTAGATTTGTGTTTTGTTCCAATTGTTTGTGTACCTTCCATGGACTCAATCCTTGCAAGTAAGTCATTCTGTTATATTTATTTTAATCAATTAAATTATTCTTCCAAGGGTTCCACGCGAAAAACAACGAGAACTTATGGATAAATACAATAATGCTGATGATGAAGAGCGTAAAAAAATGGAAAAAATATATAGTCAAAAGTTTTTATTAGAATCTCAAAACGAAATTCTCTCTCATGATTTAATTAAGGACATATGTACGAATTGTCCGAATTGTTTTGCAGCAATCCAAAAGACTGAAGGATGTAACATAATGTTTTGCACAAAGTGAGCATTTTTTTTATTTTTTTTAAATTATCCATTAGAAATCATTTAATTTGATACTTGAACGTTATTTAGGTGCTCAACAGATTTCTGCTACATTTGTGGTACAAAATTATTAGGTTCAAATCCATTTGAACATTTTTCTGTTGTGCGTAGTCCGTGTGCCAATTTACTTTTTGATTTAATAAATTATGAAGATGAGCTGGAAGTACCTTCAGAGGATGAATGATTCTTTGAAAAATAAATTGATGTGCACATACTAATAATTCAATGATGATGATGGCTGCAAATAATATATAAATATTTGAGGTTGTGTTACTTTTTATTCTTCCTTCATAAATAATAAATTAATAGCATTTATTTTTTCTTTTGATTGTCGGAGACATAACTGACTAAGTTATTTTTCTTATCGCTCTAAATGATGGAAAAGTTGGAATTGATGGCTGGCATTGACCAAGAAATAATTTTAAAAATCGCGATATATCACTAGGCCCAAAGCACCACTTCGGTCTGGTTCTTGGATGAATTATTTTGCAGTTGAATATGTGTGAGTGGATGAGAGTCTCTCCTCAGAAAGACTTAATAAAAAATTTTATGACAAAAAAGATGATCATTTGGGACCCTAATATGAAGTGGTCCATTAAATTGCCTGATACTCTGGATACTTCCATGGAGCAATATGAATGTATTTCTCAATACCTTAAAATCAAAAAGCAACAATTTCCATTATCCATGTACTAGTATTTCAAATCATCTGAAAAACAATGATTATCTAAATAATATGTGTGATTGATGTATGCACATAAATAATTTAATAGTAAACATATTTTATTTGAACAAATTAAACAGTTGTGACCATGATGTACAAACATGTTTTATGTACTATCATAATTTGATGTTTTTTAAATTTAAAATGTAATAAGATAGATGAAACTATATTTACTGGATGTACGCACCAGTGGTAACTTCGTCAGGTATTTTCAGTTTCGTCTCATCTTTGTCAGTCATTAGTCGTCGTCATCATTTCGTCAGCTTTCGTCTTTGTCATAGTTTTGTTTGGTACATAATATTGTTTTCGTCAGACATTGTCATTGTTTCGTCATAGTTACCTTTCATTTCGTCTTTGTCTCGTCTTTGTCAGAGTTTTGTCTTGGTCAAAGTTTCATCTTCGGTAGAATTTTGTCTTCTTCACAGTTTAGTTTCGTCCTCCTCATGATTTTTGTCAATTTTTCGTCTTTGTCAGAGTTTTCTTTGTATTGGAAACAATTTTTATAGTTTGATTTATATTTTCTTAGTAATTAATAACGTTTGAAAAATAGGGTTTAAAGTACAAAAAAATATGTCAATATGGGCCGGAGTAGGTTCATAACCCACAACCAAATTATTGAAATTGGCAAAGGTAACCCTTATTTGAGACTCTAATTACTTTTTCTGCCCACAAGTTGTGCAATATACCAATGGGGCACTTAGTGGGCTCATAATTCAACGCCCATTCACTATTTTGTTATATGACTTCTAGAGTATAACCAATTTTTTTAATTATATGATCCATTTGACTTCCTACTGGGTTTGCAAAGGCGGTCACAGGTGCGTCCAAAAAGGGTGGGCTAGAGGGTCTGTAGCCCTCTCCAAATTAAGGATGATTATTTGTCTTTTATTATAAATTTGGTTTTGTTATTCTGGCGAATTATATGGCAAAGCAAAAAAATTTATATTGAAAATTTTTCCAAAAAATGTAGTTCTCTCTGTGTAGCTTTGATTTTTTTTTTTTTTTTCAAAAAAAAATTAATTTTTGTAAATTTTTTAAAAACCAAGCCCCTTCAAAATATAATCCCGTGGACGCCCCTGGGTCATCATCAAGAAATGGTGGTGGGGGGGAGGCTCAGACCTAGAAACGAGTAAGAGCCAAATAGCATTTGTTGAAGTTAAAAAGTAAAATATTCAAAATCCGTTAAATAGGTATAAGTATAATTTATTAATTGCACTGTTCAACAGCAAAAATGCCAAAAAAATAGTATATGCTCAATTTAATAGAATTTGACCCCTGATCCCAAATATGGCCTTATTTTTTCCCTCAAAGCATTGTAGCCTTTTGGAAAAGGCCATAATTTTATTTTATTTTTAAGGTTCAAAGCTGTTTTAAGCTTTCGACGTGGAAGATAAGTTATGTATATTTTAAAACCGAATGTTAAAAAATTCTAAAACCATTTTAAAAATGTCTGCATTATACTTATAACTCGAGTTATCTTTGTTTAAAGTGAAAAAGATGTGATTTTTATTCAGAGGCTCATAGCTCCAAGACGAATGGATTCAAAAAGTTTAAAAGTTTCTCATTGGATAGATGAAAGTATGAACTTTAATTGAAAAAAATGACCCTCCCCAAAAACGCTCCATATTGTTGTCAATTTCAGATAAGGCCATGACATTATTCGAAAGATAAACCTCATATTTGAATTGATCTCATAATAAAAGTCCATATTTACTGGCATGCCCCAGCTAGAAGAGATAGAAAAAAAAGAGAGAGAGAAGAAGAAAAGAGATATAAATAAAGATAAGATAGAGTATACAATTTGTTATAAGACTTGTCTCAACCTGTATAAATAAATTATTTCAAGCTCCGTGGACAGAAAATGACTCGTTGCATACTCGTAGTGAGAGAAGAATTCCAAAAGACGTACATTGAAGGGAGTCCTCTGAGCAAATCCTTTTTCTTTTTCTCTCTCTTTGTTTCTATCTCTTCTAGATGGAGACCTATCTCAAATCGACAACGATATAGAGCGTTTTTGGGAGACTCTTTTTTCTCAGAGATTCATGAATGATTAACAATGGACTAAAATTTATCAAATTTTGTTTATTTTCTTTACAAATATAAAAAATACTATTTTGCAATATATAGTTATGGCTCTTAAAGTCAAGTTAGGAAGTCAAATGGATCATTTAAGTAAAAATTTTAGTTAAACTCTAGAGGTCATATCAAAAAACAGTGTATTAACGTTGGGGTATGAGCCCACTACGTGCTCCGCTGGAAAAAGTGAATAGAGTCTCGCATAAGGGGTTCATTCCCCAATTGTAACAATTTGGCGGTGGGTTATGAACCTACCTCGTCCATATTGATATATTGCACAACTTGTGGGCTAATGAAATACATATGTTACGGACAATGCGGAAAATCGGGCATTTTACAAAATGTCTGTTAGAGTGGGCAATGTCCAAAATGTCCAGAGAATCTATAAAATTTCCAAAAGTACGGTCATTTTACGCTAATTAACATTGGTAGGTAGAATGATTGTGGGAATTTGATTACTAAACAATCCGTTGCAACCAATTTGTTCATTTAGGATTTTATAAGGGTACAATTTCATTTCAAGCAATTTAATAATCCAGTACAAGGACGCCCAACCTCTGGATTGAGGACTGCCTAATGTTTTCTTGTAGCCCATTACACATTCTCACTTCAAGTAGTAATTTTTTTAGCAAAATTGTTGCAATATCATCGAAACACGTAGAACGCTCATAGTACGTACAAACATTGAAAAATATTTGACGGTATCTAATACTTTTTGGGATTCTAACAGGCTTGCCAGATTAGCTTTTTTAAGTAGTTTGGCCTTGAATAAATTTGTACTTAATAGTTGTTGTTTTTTTTAGACATTTTTCAAGAAATTTAACTTAATAGGTTCTGAGGCCCATTAAAATATTTTTGGTAGCAATGCAGCCCGTCAAATTAAAATGTTACACATTTCTAATCTAGTGCATTTTCATTGAAATTTATATTGTATTTAGGATTAGTACTCAGGATTACCCAGAGTTATTAAAAAAATATATGCTTGAAATTACACAATAATCTTCTGTAAACGACGCATAAACAATTTCACCATATGTTGTAATTCATATTTTTAATTAGACTATGCCTTTTAAATATCACAGTTATAAAGTTTCAGTTATAGTAAATGTATGAACTTGCAGAAACCTAAAATGGAGATGGATTTGATAGAGCAAAAGGATGAAGTTATGGTTCTCTATGAAATATATGGAAATAAGCTTTTTGAATTCGATGCGAAACATTCCAAAGGTCAAATAAGTAACGTAATCGAACTAAATGGATCAGTAATCAAAATTGGAGTTTCCAAACGCACCATAAATGACAAGTAAATCTACGTTTAATTAAATTGTTTCTATAAAATAATAATAATTAACATTTGCACTGTTTAGTCATGAAAGGGAAATCCTTTTTTCCAAAGATTTGGATCATATTCCTCCCATATCGCTTGCATTTGAATTTCCAGACAATTACCCTTCGGTGTCTATGCCTAAATTTAGTCTCTCATGTTTATGGCTCAACTCAAAACAAGTAATTATTACAAATACAATATTAACCAGGAGAATAACAAATTGGACTTTTATTCAAGATACTTCTTCTAGAGGAGCATTTGGAAAGCCTTTGGAACGAGAATAAAGGATCTGTCATACTTTTCAATTGGAGCACATTCCTTCAAAATGAAGTTTTAGAGTTTCTAGATTTTGAGAAAGAGATTATAATTGAAGAAAAAGAGTAAATAACTCAAATATGATTTCTTCTTAATTCAATTTATAATAATGTATTTACACTTCTTTATTTCAGTGTTTCTTCCTTATTCAACACTCCCCTTAAATTCATTCAGGAGCTAGAGAGCTATGACGTTTCCAGGAAGGAAGGGATTTTCAATGAGTCTTTGTTTACTTGCAACATTTGCTTTCAAGATAAGTTCGGAAAAGAATGTGTTCAATTTAAGGGTACTTTATTCTTAGAGTACATTTTAATGTTGATGAGGTACTTTTATTTCCTTTCTTAATCTCAAGGCTGTGATCATGTCTACTGTAACATCTGCATGAGTTCCTATTTTGAAACCAAAATACAAGAGGGCTCAGAGTCAGGAATTGTTTGCCCTACACATGAATGCTCAGTTGAAGCACTTCCTACCCAGATTAAGGAACTTGTATCTGAGAAACTCTACTCTGACTATGAAAATGGACTCATTGAAATGTCGTTACGAGGCATGATTGATGTTATTCGATGTCCTATGCGTCATTGTCGAGTTCCTACCATAATTGATATAAAGAGTAACTCTGGAGAATGTCCTTCTTGTAGATTTGTGTTTTGTTCCAATTGTTTGTGTACCTTCCATGGACTCAATCCTTGCAAGTAAGTCATTGTCTTATATTTATTTTAATCAATTAAATTATTCTTCCAAGGGTTCCACTCGAAAAACAACGAGAACTTATGGATAAATACAATAATGCTGATGATGAAGAGCGTAAAAAAATGAAAAAAATATATAGTCAAAAGTTTTTATTAGAAACTCAAAACGAAATTCTCTCTCATGATTTAATTAAGGACATATCTACGAATTGCCCAATTTGTTTAGCGGCAATCCCAACAGACTGAAGGATGTAACAAAATGTTTTGCACTTGGTGAGTTTTAATGTTATTTTTTATTTATTCTTAGGAAATTTTTTAATTGGTTGGTAATATGTTTCTTAGGTGCTCAACAAATTTCTGCTACATTTGTGGTGCAAAATTGTCTGCTTCGGATTCATATGCACATTTTTCTAAAATACAAAGTCCATGTGCCAATTTACTTTTTTGATTTTATAAATGATGAATAGGAGCTAGAGGTACCTTCAGAGGATGAATGATTCTTTGAAAAATAAATTGATTCATACTAACCATCAGAGATTAAAACTACTTGAAACACGGATATGATAAAAAAAAATAATAATAACGCGATCACCCTGACAATTTGGGAGGAGAACAGGTTAGCTACCAAAGCGTTTGATTGAAATAGCAGCGAACAGCTATGATATGAAGGAAAAAAACACAGTCTTCACTTCGATAATCAAAAATGGTTATTCCTTCATTCTTAAAGAGGTTACATCTAAGTAAAAGTAACCATGTACCATTTATTTTTATATGTAAAAATCATAGCATTTTTTTATTTTTTTGTCGATTTTATAAACGAAATTTGCAAACAATAGATATGTGTGTGGGAGTCCAACCTGAATCATATTCATTTTAAAAAATAGTATAGAAGAATTAACTTTAAGTCTCCTCTATGTTGAAAAATAACTTAAAGTTATTAGTAAGTTATGATCTAATACAACGTCACGGATTCAAATAATTTGATCTGCTGGTATGTAAAAAACCCGACAATGAGTGGTATAGAAAAAAGTTAAGAGAAAGGTTATACCAAGACACTTTTCTGACTGATGTTTGACTTCCATGTTTACGTCAAAGAGTATATACTATTACTATTAATAAAATAATTTATAGTATTATATGGGGTTAATATACCTTTGTTATTCTCTATTACGTCAAAAATCTGTCTGTCTTGCCCAACAGTCGGAACGGTACATCAAATTGAAAATTCTAACTTTCCCGATTCCATAATGGTCTAACCTAAATTCTTTAAACCAAGTAGCGCATCGAGCACTGTTAGCCTGAGGAAATAGTATAGTCAATATTTGTCATAATATTATCGCAAGATGTCGCTTTTCTATGACGTCAATCATTTATTTATTTTACGTACTACGTATTATTAATAAGTAATAATACGTATATAATTTATTCTTGTCTTAGATATTTTATATTTACATATTATTGTATAGCAAATTTGAAACAAATTACTCCAAAATAATGGGTAATTGTAGTGTCCGAGGATGCAAAAATAGAACTGAGTCAAATTTCCAAAAGTTTCAAGAAAACGTTCACTTTTTTAAATTTCTCATTCCCAAAATCCAAAAGAAGTCAGAAGAAGAAAAAAATGGATATCAAATCTTAAATATCTTCCTAATTGGAGACCTGCTTACCATTTTGTATGTGAAAATCATTTTGAATCATAGTTCCCTTTCCATAATTGTTCAAGCAAAAATTACATGAATAATGAAGTAAATAAAAGCAGAAACAGTACAGTAATTCACTCATTCACTAAAGAACAGGAAATGATTCTCCAAAATGCTTGAAATAATAATAACTCTAGGGGACAAAAAAAAATTTTGACTAAAATATTTTTTTCCGTTAATAATGGCATTAGCCTTCGATGCGCTACTTGGTTTAATGCTTTAGTCTAACCCATAGAGAAAGAAATGCATAAATGCTTTTTATTGGCAGTTTGGCAAGGCAAGGCATTAGTAGATTAAAAATTTTAGTCTGCAAGAATGGACTGCAGCTGTGTTATTTTTAACGACAGCTAAAGGGAAGAAGTTGATTGTTCAACTTTTTAATACGTGTTCAGATTTTAACATACTTCCAACAGGTGGGATTACAGATCTCAATCGACAAACTTCACATTCTGTATTTGTGTATAAATTTTAGTTAAATACTTTTATTAAAATGTTAAAATATTGTGTTGTTAACGTTTGCTCCAATTTGGAGATGGGTTTGTCATCTGGACGTAGTAGTTTGTATAGGTTTTCTAGAGATCCAGATAAAGCTTGGACTGAATTAATTTGAACTTTCCCTTTTTTAATTTAGTTTTATTGAATAATAATAGTAAATGGAGATTCGGTATGTAGAGATAAAAGCTGTTCATCGTAAGGACTTCACGCTGTCCTTTCATCATGCATTAATTCAAAGTTGATAATTCTGTAGAGAAAAACGTGTGCAAGGAGAAGAAAGACTTATGGTATCATTGTTTAAAATACTGATGTGATTATCATCTGCCTGCTTTATTATGATTTTTGAGGGTATAACGAAAGTATTTATTAGCAAAATGTTTAATGAAGATATACTACGTATAATTGACTTAGACGTTTTTTATCCGTTACAGTAGATTTGAAAACGTCACACTCCATGAAATGGTAATTCATTATGAACCATATTCTCTGAATAATAACAAATGAAACGACAAAGTAGAGTATTTCGAAATATATTTGAAGTTCCAGGTTTAAAAAGAAGGCTTTAATTAAATATAATCTACATAATAAAAAATAAACCATTAAACATTTAAGTTAAATATACAAAATTAAACAATTAAAATCATATAACTATTAATAAATTATAAATACAGAATATTGAAATAATAGATTGATCCAAATAATTATTTTCTTGTTCCGACATCGGAATCCAGTTAAATATGTCATAACTTTAGGTTACAAAACATAAGCGAGACGTAGAGTTTAATCAAAAAGATAATCACCCCTCTTCTTCATGTGGAAGTTGCTATATATAATTGTGCACAGTATAGATATATCTCAACCGATGAGATCTAACTAATTATTAATAATAAAGTAAATGCCAAAATCATAAAATTAGACAATAAATATACTAATAAAAAAAATGTTAGAAATAAATCAATTATAAAGATTTAGAGCAAAAGCTAATTATGTAGTAATGTCCGGCGATATTACTCCTTATTAAGAGCATCAAAAAAGATGTTTTCCCCGTTATTTATGCTTATATAACAACATACTATTATCATGAAGGATATACACAAATGCTAATTATAATGCTAAACCTAATGCAACCACCCCCGTTGTTTTGATATTTAAGCAGTTGTTTTTGGCTTTTTGGTGTGGATGACTCAAAACATTTTTATATGTATTTCCATAATTGATATCAGTACCAACATCCTCCATTAATTTAATGATGGTTTCTCGGGAAGAGATAGGTTAACCCGTGTATTTCTCCATAAATTTTTAGAACGTAGATGATTAGCAATAGATAAGGTTATATTACATGCAATAATCATCTTTGTGAGATAAAAGTTAAAGTCTGACTTGATGTATTCATCGTTAACTTGATTTTATAGATGAATACCCATACTCTTGTTATGAAATGAGGATAATGAGTGGCGTGCAATTCTAGACAGGGTACTAAAGGCACATTTATATCGATAAATCCGACAATCTATCTGTTTCTCATCCGTTAAGTATTTTCCAAATTCCTGGGCTTCCATTTTCAGAACTCCAGACAGAAGGCGACGTTATTTTAGGCATTTTATTCAGTTCTCTATCGACTATCAGCATCTAATATTATATTAATATTGAATAATAAAGGCGGGAATGATAACGTTGTTAAAAGAAGAAGATGAATACTATTTAAACAATGATGCCATGCGTATTTATTCCTTCCTCCTCGCACGCTTTTCTATTCTTACCAAAATTATCACCCTTATGCATTATGCACAAATCACTTTGCCGGAGGGTCATTTGAACGCCCAAGAATCCACTGACAATCTTAAGGAAATTAAAAATACATCGTTTTTCCTATCAAATTTAATGTAATCTATCATAAGATTAAGAAATATGGAAGTAAAATAAATCCAATTGATGCAAAAGAAGGTGACTGAAACAAATAATAAATATAAAATCACTAAAAAAGAAACGTCAATCCTAATGGCATGACTATCTGTTTGGGATGATGATGATTTCTTAATTTTTTCTAATTTAAAAAAATTCAAGATTATTATTTTTTAGTGTTCTGGGAATATTTCTCTTTGAATTTTTTTTTTGGAAAACAAATACTTCTATTGCAATAATCTTTTATAGCAAAATAAGCTTGTTGAGCTCCATAACGAATAACGGATCAGACAATGATCCACCTGGCAAAAGACGAATATAGAAATTGTCCGAATAAACTCTTGAAATAATAGTTGATATCTTTAAAATATTTTTATTTTTATTATTAAGATATATAATGTTATAAATATACATAAACATTTAATTATAGTTAATTGCTTGAACATCTTAGTTTGATACTCTTCCCAGCTCAAACTTGTGTTATTCATTAACGTAAATACTAAAGTTGCTGTTAAGATACAGCGAAAGAGGAAAAGATAATGATGTTCTTCTTGACTTAATAGAAATAAATCCTTAGATGACCAACACACTTTTAACAAAACACTCCTTCATTTGAATGTAATATCCTGTGGTGTAGTGGAATCCATCTTTCCTGATTTTAAGTTATTTTAAAGATTCCCAGACAACTCTAAGTTAACATGCCTTCGTATCTTCCTGCGACCTTGTCCAAGGTGAGTTTGATTAATTATACAGTATCATAACAATACACTGAGAGAATTATATCACTTTACAGACTAAGTTAAACATATATCACTAAACCATATAGTCATATCGTCAATTTCAAGCCACAAAAACCAACAAAAATGTCTATGATAGCGCTCTGAGGCCATAATTATCTCCTGATTTACTTAATACCGGACCGTGCAAAATTATTTACCGAGGATGTAAATATAAGAGGTTTTAAGAGGTTTTGTGGCAACCAATCTGATTGTTTCGTATTTTTTACTTTTAAAATAAACAAAAATCCTTCCTATGAGAGCGTAACAACTTCCACACGTGAGACCATGTCCAATCAGGAAACAAAGAAGATCGAAATTGCAGCCCTCCTCCGAGCAGGAGTACCTCATAACAACATTCAGGAACAGGTTCGGGCCTCGTTGAAGACAATTTACAACGTTTCCAAGCGATTGGAGGCTGGGGGTGATCTCAAGTATTCCCCTGGGGCTGGCAGGAAGGCCACTGTCTCAACAAGGCAAGTAAAGGCAGTGTTCAAGAGGACTCCCAACAGGTCCATTGCCGACATGACCAGAAAGATGGGAACGTCGACATCAACTGTTTCAAGGGTATTGAAAAGGGATGGAGGAAAGTCCCTGAGGCGTACTGAACGCCCTCTGCTAACTGAACGTCAGCGAGAAGTCAGACTTGAGCGTGCCAAGAAAATCTTGAATGATATCAAGAGCTCATCTGGACGCATCATCATTTTTTCAGATGAAAACTTTTACAGTCGATCCTGTTTTCAACAGGCAAAATGACCGTGTTGTGAGCTTTGGAGATGTTTGGAGATCCAACGGGGAAGGCCATGAAGCCGGTATGGTTCCCCACTGGCTCAGATTAACAGCAGAGGATTATGGATTCTGGCGTCCAAGGTCCTTCCGTGGATCAAATCCATAGTCGGCAACTCTCCTTGGGGTTTCAACAAGATGGAGGACCCACCCACGCTTCCAAGAAAGCTCAGGAGTGGCTCAAGGACAACATGAACTTTTGACCAAGGACTACTGGCCCCTCAGAGCCCAGATCTGAACTCACTAGACTTCCCTATCGAGGCGCACGTGGAGACCAAGGCCTGCAAAAAACGACACAATAACATAAATGCCTTAAAGGCTGCTGTCAACAAGGCCTGGGCCTCCATGGACGCCGATTACATCCAGAAAGTCTGTGGCAGCTTCAGACGTCGCCTGACCAGTGTCATTGAGTCAAATGGTGGCTACATTGAATAAATTGTTTCACAAGTCATTTAAATGTCATTATTGTCCACGATATGTTCTGAACAAAAATCGGTAAATAATTCTGCACGGCCCGGTATATATATAAATAGTAATATGAAATATGTATTCACATATGAATTGACCTCTTCTAATGCATGTAATTCATCATTCTTTTCATCTCAGTAGCATAGAGATCCTCAGATGTCTATAGCAAATATTTTTTCCAAGTCAAAGTTATTATGCTTCTGAGTCCAGTTCCTCATGCTCCGAGATGAGTCCAATCTGTGACGTCATTTTTTCTTTGAACTGTAAACTGGAATACAATTTTAAATGTAGAAGTTTCTCCCCATTGTAGCAGTCATTCATTTGCTTCCCTAAAATCATATAACAGGCAGCTGATATTAACAAGGATCTTAATATAGATTCACCGTATGTCTCGCTCCCCCTTCTTCCCGCGCTCTTTTTTTTTTTCATTACAAACTACTCAACTTTAGTTATACTTTTATACTAACATAAATGAACGTTATCGATAGATGCAATTCAAGGGGATTCCTAAGCATTGCAGGCCGCAAACAAGTGTTATTTTTGAGGAGGGAACATTGTTAAAAAGTGTCTCAACCCAGCTCCATTATATTTTAGTAATACAAGAAAAATCATGATTTATTAAAAAAAAAAACAAGATTCAAAATTTCCAATTTAACACCATTTCAAAGATAATTTCTTCATTAATGGTAATTGTTAATTTTTTTAAATTGGTCGTCAAGGGACATACAAAATCATACAAATTAAATATAAAAAAAAAAAAAAAAAAAAAAAAAGAGAGAGATGTAGAGAATGTGAGACAATTGAACTAGAGTAAGTGTGCGTCCAACATCAACTTAAAGAATTCCCCAATGTCGATTTAAGATGATGACAAATATAAGTTATTAAAAACTATTGTTTAGAAATCATGTTGATACCTTTATTGTAAATCACAAGCTTTCCTCCAAAAAAAAATTATTCAGTCGGTAACAGTTAGCCCATATAATATTAAAAACCTGTAAGTGAAGACTCAGGCGCACCAGGTAGAAGAATTGAGTTGTAGTAATCTCTCCGTTCTTCTACCCAATTTGTAGCGGGCGCGCAAGGGCCCTTCATTTACAGGTTTCTAGTATATTATGTAAATCTTTTGAATTTTTTAGGTGGTCCATTTTTTTGGAATTGGTAATCTACAGAATTAATTTTCTTTCCCTTAGCCATTGTCATGAATATTTAATTCCTTAGTAGTGAATATCCTTACCTAAATAGATTCAATTATATTCAAAACCGGATTGAAAATTCGTGTGTGCTCATGTGCTCCATAACCCTGTAGATTTGTCGCGAAGTTATAATTGTAAGTCTTTGTTGGCCTAAGGGTAGAATTGGGGATCAACATCGGAGTAATTATAGCAAATTACACTGTTCATTTCCTTCTCCCCCTACTACCTTGTCACATCGGATATCCTCAAAAACATTTTTCAAATTTTCAGGGTTACCATGTTAATTTTTGGTTTCTTTTTTTAAAACATGTTTTCAATACTAGTTATATGGTTAGCCAATAATTCCAGTCTCCATGTAGTTTTTTTGAAGGTGAAGTGGTCAAAAAGTATAATGAAAACAAGTCACATTTTTTGGCTGCTATAATTGTAAATTCTCAAAAAGGGGGAAAGCCATGCCCCCTCCCCCTGTTGTGTGGCTCATATCTTGTCACTATGGAATAATTGATGGGAACAGTTCACAGTTGCTAAACAAGAGCTGATTCTAATTCAAACAATCAACATTCAGAAGACTGATTAGGGGGGATCGGTAGCTTACAGCAAAATAAAGTACATTTTTTTTGTAAGTAAGGTAACGTTGTGAAATAACTACATACTGTTTACTGTACAGAGTTGTACAAAAAAGTTAAATTAAAAGAAACCGAAAAATGAGTTGGCAACACTGCCAGATTGAAGAATATTTTGGTGAAGATCAGCTTAGCCGTCATTATGTTTTATTATAATAGCTGCGAGCAGCCATAAGAAGCTTTAAAAAAAACATTGTAAAATAAAATATAACACTATGAAAACCATTGTATTAAGCAACCTTAGTTTTCGGTGTCCCTGCTGGAACTTCATGCACAACGTACTCCGCGTATAAGGTAGCTGCGGCCCTGTTTGTATCTAATATCATTTCCTGGGCCTAATTTTTCTAGCGACGATATCTGCTTTAACCTCAATAATTTTAAACTTATATTATATATACAGAACCTAAGTGTGGATTATTCAACATGTTAAACATGAATTAGTCCATATTTTGCCTAGTTTAATCTATCAAATCGTTATTATCGCCAATACTAAACTGAATACACGGCACATTGTTATGTATTTAATATTTCCTTTCTTGTTCTTAACTTCTTGTATATTCGTCTATGTATTATAAGTACTGTGTTTTACGTATTATAAATAGTTTCGTCTTTTGTAAATATATTAGAGTATAGTTAGAATACACATGATCTTATAAACAGTGTTACATTATTCCTCCACGTGAATTCTTCTCCTCATTTCTCTCGGTCATCCTGGATCTCTCCACCTTATAAATAAGATTGTGTCTCTCCCTCGTCAAGACACAACACAGATAATTAAGCTGGGATGGTATTTATTTCTTTTTAAATTGATTCTGATAATTTATTGTGGTAGTAAGTTCAAATTTTACTTCCGGATATTTATGCACAGTAAATATTCCAAACTACAGAATTATCTCAAACGGAAATTCCGTTACCCGGAAGAGACTCTCTTGCATTAAATTATTTGACTTCTTTTTTATATCAATTTTAATTCCGTACAACGGAAATTCCTTTATACGTAATCCGAAAGGCTTTTGAGGTACAATAAGTTCAAAAACCCATTCGATATACGGAAATTCACCAGAAGAGTAATCTTAAGTACACATGTATGTATAAAACCGTCATATGAGATGTATAAACAAGACATACTTATGTTTCTAGTTTAGTTAATCCCGATAACGTGATACAGCAACCCATGAGCTTGTTGTTTTGTTTCATACATATTTATATGAATTGTACACATAAAGTTTTCAAGAAATGTCCTTAAAGAATACACGAAAAAGGATTGTTTTGACGGTGGAACAGCGATTGAAGTGCATAAAAATGAATGAAGAGGGTCACAAAGTTTGTACAGCACTCAATACATAGGTAGTTTAATAAAGAATACGAATGTATTTTATACTATCTTATGTTACAAAAATTCAATAGATTCTTGGTGTCGGTAAAACTACGAAATGCTGAAAAATAAAGAGAAAATCCTAAGTGATTATATTTCTGGTACTCTATCTGGTTAGCGTAAACTTCTCGTGGATCGTCGTTTCAAATACTCTACCGTTAATAAAAGAGTAATAGAATGGGTTATGGCTTGTCGTTCAAAAAAATTCCTACTAACTGGACCTCTCATCATGGAAAAGGCAGCTACTTTCGCTTTGTCTATGGGTTTGAATCACTTTGAAGCGTCTCAGGGATGGCTGCAGAAATTTCTCTCAAGGAATCAACTCAGCAGTGCTGTTTTGTGTGTTGAAGGGGCGGAAGTTCAACCAGATACTATTGAAGAATTGAAAAAAATCTGCCTGTTCTCTTGGAAGGCTATCAAGCTAAAGATCTGTTCAATTGTGACGAAACTGGACTTTTTTCCAAACACTTCCAAGCCTGGTCTTATGTCCACAAAAAAAAAGTAGGTCCAAAGAATGGGATAATGGCCAAAGATCGCATCACAGTTATGTTGGCTGCTTTCATGTCAGGTGAGAAGCTGCGACCTATAGTGATGGGAAAAAGTCAAAATTCAAGATGTTTCTAACAACGTTCCAGAAGTCAGATGCAGGTCAAGTATAAAGCCAACAAAAAAGCATGGATGACCACCAAAATATTTCTGCCCTGGTTGAAATCTCTGAACAACAAAATGCTCCTTCAAAATAGAAATATCATGTTATTTATGGACAACTGTGGAGCTCATTCCCCAATAACACTCTCCAATGTGCAAGCAGTGTTCTCAGAAGCATACTTGTGCGTATGGATGATTGCAACACAGCTAGCGAACTAACAAAGAAAATAACTATTCTTGATGTCATCCAATGGCTGGAAAATGCTTGGATGAGGGTGGAAGAGGCCACAATATCTAAATGCTTCGCAAAGGATAGTGAGCTGATACCACTTCGCCAGGTCGTCCCGGACCTTTCATATCAAGACTTTATAAATGTGCATTCAGACTTGGCGGTGACAAAGCAATATACAATAGAAGATATTAATGCAGCAACAGAGTAAGGTCCAAGCGCAGCATCAGAAGAGGAATAGCTTATTAAAGAGGAGCCAGTGAATTTCCCCATCCAGTAAGGAAGTGATGGAGATGGCATCCAAGACATTGCTATATGCCAATGAGTCATGTGATATCCCTGAGGATCAAAGGGCTGACTTCATCAAGGTAGCTAGCAAACTGTATGATACCCAGGCATCCCTCATTATAAACCAAAAGTTTAAATCTAAGCAAACAAGTATAGGCTCTTATTTTTCTACTGGACTTAAAAAATGATTAATAGTTTACCATGGCCAATTTATGGCACCTATATATATATAATCTATAATTTATAAGCACTTATGTATTTCTTTATTAAATAAAAGAAAATGTAAAAAAATCGGTACATTTATTTGCCAAAATATGTTTGGTTTCGCAACCTCGAATTCCCACTCTCTGAAATTCTCTAATCTGGAAAGTTCTTGAGTGCAAATATGATTCCATTATAGAAAATACTTACTGTATTACATTATATTTAGATATGAATGCTATGAATATTTAAAACATGGTTACATTTATCACTCGATGTAGAGTAATTCCCCTAAAAAGTAACAAATAAACTTATTTCTTGTTCAGTTCTATAATTGTTATTTTTATTTGAAAATCCTATCATGTATTGCTCGGAAATAAATGGTATTTTGTCATAAAAAATTAATTGAGCTGGATCGGAAATGGTTTGATTGAAGATTTCTAATAATTGCATCATGTTCGGTAACGTCTTAGTCTTCAAAAAAGCTACTTAATTTAAAACTTCGCTACATGTATTTATTCGCTCTGTAACCACCGATAACTTATTTCATTGATAAAAATCTTGTAGTACTCCATATTTGATATTTCAAGTCTCTTTGAATTATTACACTAAATCCAATAATAGGACAACCTAAAATGAATTAAAACTAGTTATCAATCATTAATTAAATAAAAATATAGTTGTTAAATCAAAATAATAATGAATTATCTTCTGAATTAAAAAGAGAGTTATAATTTCATTACTTTTTTAACCTTTATTTAATTAGACAACAAATAATTTATAAAAATTAGAATGATCTAAACTTCTCTGGTGAAGATGCATTTACAAAAATATAATCAAACCTTATAGCTTAAAATGTCTTAATCAACGGATTAAGGCTTACTAATATAAATATATATGTAATCTAATAACATTAGCATCGAAAATCAATAAAATACAAACGTATAACATTAAGAGCAAATTTGCTTTTAAACTAACAACTTTTTTTTTTTTTTTTTTTGCTCTTTCTAAAAAGTTTGAGTACTTTCTGCAAAGTCCGAAAATGTCTTATCGCCTTAATTATATTAACGTTATTTTCCTCCAGACCTCTCAGGTTTAAACTAATAAATGATCTTGGAATAATTAATTGTAGACACTCCGAAAAAGCGTATCTAATAGTGTTTAATAATTTACCACAATCTTTACATGGAGTGTTGAAAAACAAAATTCCTATGGCTATTTGAAATTGAGCTGTGGATTTTCTTGCAACAGCTATTCGGGAAGTAGAAGAAATTATCCTAGGCATCCAATTACTAGATAGCTTTAATTCCTTTATCCATCCATTACATTTTGACAACGCAGAGTCCTCTTCCGAATTAGAAAAAATCCTTTTTATATGCCAAGGAACGGGCACATTGTGTAGCTGGGCGTGTCTCATAAGATGAAAAGTAAACTTCCCGTTAAAAAAAAAAACCCCAGAGGGAACATCAATATCTTGTATTTTTAGCTAATTTTTTGTGAGTGCCTCACATTCCAAAGACACAAGAGGTACCGCAAATTCTTGAAAAAGGTTTCTTTATTCCATGATTCTTATGAATAATATCCACGGTCGTTCAATAATCGTAAGTGGTCTAATTTTGTGTGTTGTGCAAAATACCTTACTCTGATTTTGTTATGTACAGAAATTGAACTTCATCTTTTGTTCAATCTACTCTTATTTTTGTAGGCACACAATTGAAATCTAATTTTTACGCCGTTTGCGCTTCTTCTCAGCCATTGACATTCTACAGGTCCTTTGTTTAATTTTTAATCCTAAAGATGGTATAGGACTTTTTCTTAAGATACGTCCTTGACAAGTTTACCATTTCCTCATTTAATTTCTGTTTCAAAACCTTTATGTTTAAAATGAAGAGAAAAACAACTTTTTTATAGCTATCAACGGATGTATTATGCTTTATTAGTGTGGCAACTAGGAACAACATAATTTGAAAGTATATTTCACCGTCTAGGAAGAATAATCAATTTAAATTCAAAATAATATTTATTTATAACTAATTGACAATAAAAGAATAATATATTTACATAACTTATTAAACCAAATATAAATACTTCCAAATAGAGAGGTTGTGTGATTTTAAAAGCGAATAATTTATATATCCAGATGTTACCAGAGCAAGAAATACAATACTATGTCGTGGGTGTTGTTTTAAAAAAAAAACCACAATAATAATAATGCATTTTGCTTGACCCTTTGCTGTCAAACCTCCTCTTTCTCCTACTTTGAATACTGCTTGATGCCAATGATAGACACTGATATTTGAATAAATTAAAGTAATTTTCTACTGAATATTACTATGAAATGTCTAAATTTGTATATTCAATTTTTCTAAATTTATTAGCGACAATAAAAATAGGCGAATATATGAAAAATATCTTATTTCCATTATAATAGATAATTTGTATCTTTTATATGGAAATAAGATTGTATAACGATGTAATAACATATTTTTAGTACACTCTAGGGCCAAATACATAATATAATTAGGCAATATAAATATATTTTTTCGATAGAAAGTAAGGTCCTTTTATTTGTTAGTCCCATTTTGACATCCAATTGTTCACTATTTTCCTTAATATGAATGAAAAAAGGGTTTTTATTGTTATAAAACATGGTTGTCTAGGCTCCTAAAATGGCCGACATCCACAATATCACGGAAAAACACTCTATACGATATAATTTTGTTAAGAAGATTAAGTATTATTCATATACATTAAATATTTGTATGAAATATATTAATGTAACTAGTTCCAGAACTTTAGTAACTGATGTAACTAAGCATTTAGTTAAAATAGTGTGAACATATTTTGATTTCCAAAAAAGGAGGCACTTGGCTTAGGGATAAGAAGAGATTTAATATTTTAGAGTCTTGTTTAAAAAAAAGAAGATATTTTTGATCTTGATTTTGAGCACATGAAGTGGAAAAAATATTTGATTGGTGTTCATACAGCCGTTCATTTCTTCGTACTTTTTTATTGTTCTCAAAATAAATTTTTTACCCTAGTATCAAGGGTAAACCAAGGGGTGAAAGAACGACCACATAGTCAATTTTTGTCCAAATTTAATTGGCTACATAAATAATTTTTTGCCCGCTGAGGGTATCAAAATCCCACTAATAAAAACTACGATACCTCCACTAATTCACAAATTGCATCTTTAACAAGAAAAAATGATTATGTGATGCCCTCAATTTTCATTTTATCATTATGACTAATCATGGTACTTTGTTGAGCATAATTTATAATTATTTTTTGTACTAATGACTACATCATTTGCAAAGCATACCAGACCGTGCAAAAATACTGAAATGAAGGAATTAAACAATGATACATAATTTTAATACATTTAATATCCAAAACAATTTTGTAAATATAAATGTTAATAATGATATTCATGATTATTTATCTTGAATATGACCATCGTAGGTAGCAATAGCGGCTTCCAGGTAGCGGCGGAATTTGCTGCAGCTACTTTTGAGGTAGACTTACGACATTAGCCCACTACTCATTAACATAGTCCTTGAAGGCTTCCAAATTTGGCTGTAGTAATTTGCAGGCTTAGGATTCTACTTGGAAATAGATACTATAATCCAGAAGTTCATTTCTGGTGATTGGGGAGGCCAAGAGTTCACCAAAATAACTGAAACTGAACTCAATGTTTACTTTTTCACCATCTCTGCTGTCAAAAGGGGTACTTTTTGGGCTCGTAGAGGGAAAACACCACACTCTTTGATGCGTCTGGATACGGTGGACCTTGAAACATTGACGTCATTGGCCATCTCCGTCATGGAGAGATCTGGATGCTCTTTAAATGCTTTGACTACAGCTTCGGTAGTCAATTTTTTTGGCCGACCACTCCTGGGAGCTTCTCCAAGATCTTCACCCTTATCCAAACACTCCTAGACACGGTAAACAGTTGCCTTTGAGCCATATTTGGCCATAATAACGGGTTTTGGGGATATTCCGGCGGTAAGCAAGGTTGCAATCTTTCGCCTTTTTTGTTCTTGCAACATGATCAAAAGCTCTAAAGAATTTGTTTTAAATTTTAAGTGTGTATCTATAAAGTAGATTTATATTAAAAGGTTAGAAGGGGAAAATAATCAAATTGTTGTTTTATTATTTTCATTACGTTTTAAAAATTGTTTCAAAACTTTTGCACGACCCGGTAAATCGTTCAAAAATTTATAACGAGTGATTCTTCAATATTAATTCAACTTATAATTTAATGAATTATAAACAATTATATTTGGGTTTTCTCGAGAATTTCGCCTATTAGAAAAATCCGGAGTAATCCAAGGATTTTGGGAGAGAAACCCTTGTACGTAAATTTCCATTAAAAGTTACAATTCCAAATTAAAATGCAACAAGTAATAATTAGTTCCAACATCCTTTATAAGATAATTATTAAAATATTTCTAAAACCTCAATTGTTATCCTTGTTGTAGATAATTAATTTTTTCATATTTGAGTAACAGTTATCAAAAAGAAATAAAATAGGGATCAGGATTATTTAAAAAAAAAAAATTAATTTTTGGGACACCCTAATGTGCTTACGCACTTTTTGAGAGGTTGCGATAGAAAATATTCTGTTGAATCATAACAAACAAACGATTTCAATATAAATAAATGAATCCGACATGAAATACATTCACACTAGTACTAAATGATTAAATAGAATTTGCATATACTAATTCTAAACTATACTTAATACTTCATTTTGGTTTTATGTTTTAGTTTTACTATTGAATTTAGTATTTACATAAATATAAGATGTTAACTTGTTAGTTGATGTTAATATTTTTATATTTACATCAAAGTCATTGTGTATGCAAGAACTTACTCAAGGCTAAAATGGAAGTGGATTTGTGCGAGCAAACGGATGAAGTTATGGTTCTATCTGAAATATTTGGAAATAAGCTTTTCGAATTTGATGAGAAACATTCCAAAGGTCAAATAAGTAACACAATCGAACTAAATGGATCCACAATCAAAATTGGAGTTTCCAAACGCAGCATAAATGACAAGTAAGTCCACATTTATTTAAGATGTTTCTATAGAATAATAATAATTGACATTTGCACTGTTTAGTCATGAAAGGGAAATCCTTCTTTCCAAAGATTTGGATCACATTCCTCCCATATCACTTGTATTTGAATTTCCAGCCAATTATCCTTCGGTGTCTATGCCTAAATTTAGTCTCTCATGTTTATGGCTCAACTCAAAACAAGTAATTATTACAAATACAATATTAACCAGGAGAATAACAAATTGGACTTTTATTCAAGATACTTCTTCTAGAGGAGCATTTGGAAAGCCTTTGGAACGAGAATAAAGGATCTGTCATACTTTTCAATTGGATCACATTCCTTCAAAATGAAGTTTTAGAGTTTCTAGATTTTGAGAAAGAGATTATAATTGAAGAAAAAGAGTAAATAACTCAAATATGATTTCTTCTTAATTCAATCTATATAAATGTATTTACACTTCTTTATTTCAGTGTTTCTTCCTTATTCAACACTCCCCTTAAATTCATTCAGGAGCTAGAGAGCTATGACGTTTCCTGGAAGGAAGGGATTTTCCATGAGTCTTTGTTTACTTGCAACATTTGCTTTCAAGATAAGTTCGGAAAAGAATGTGTTCAATTTAAGGGTACTTTATTCTTAGAGTATATTTTAATGTTGATGAGGTACTTTTATTTCCTTTCTTAATCTCAAGGCTGTGATCATGTCTACTGTAAAATCTGCATGAGATCCTATTTTGAAACCAAAATACAAGAGGGCTCAGAGTCCGGAATTGTTTGTCCTACACATGAATGCTCAGTTGAAGCACTTCCTACCCAGATTAAGGAGCTTGTATCTGAGAAACTCTACTCTGACTATGAAAATGGACTCATTGAAATGTCGTTACGAGGCATGAGTGATGTTATTCGATGTCCTATGCGTCATTGTCGAGTTCCTACCATAATTGATATAAAGAGTAACTCTGGAGAATGTCCTTCTTGTAGATTTGTGTTTTGTTCCAATTGTTTGTGTACCTTCCATGGACTCAATCCTTGCAAGTAAGTCATTGTGTTATGTTTATTTTAATCAATTAAATTATTCTTCCAAGGGTTCCACTTGCAAAACAACGAGAACTTATGGATAAATACAATAATGCTGATGATGAAGAGCGTAAAAAAATGGAAAAAATATATAGTCAAAAGTTTTTATTAGAATCTCAAAATGCAATTCTTTGTCATGATTTAATTAAAGACATATCGATGAATTGCCCCAACTGTTTCTCAGCCATCCAAAAGTCTGAAGGGTGTAACAAAATGTTTTGCACTAAGTGAGTATTTATTTTTTAGATGCGACCCTTAGAAATATTTTAATTGGGTGGTAATATGTTTTTTAGGTGTTCAACAAATTTCTGCTACATTTGTGGTACTAAATTATTCGCTTCAAATCCATATGCACATTTCTCTGATGTACGAAGTCCCTGCGCCAATTTACTTTTTGATTTTATTAATAATGAGGCAGATTTTGAAGTACCTTTAGAAGATGAATGGTTTTTTGACGAATAAATTTAAATATTTAATGCGATTCATTCTTTTTTTATTGTGATTATGTTTATTTTTTATCTGTCTCTGTTATATTGTTTGTACTATGTCTATAATTTGAATCTATATTTTGCATAGTATCCAGCTCTAATGCATTTCATTTTCTGTTTGCTCACAATGAACTTGTTTTTCTTATCTAAGAAGTAGTTTAGATTAAATTGGAATATGTATAATAATATAAGAAAACAGAGTCTAGAAGAGGGGGCATGTTTATAAGCTACAATATCGTTCTTTGTCCAGGAAATAAACTATTTATAATTTTTTGTCATGTATTTGTAGGATAGAGAGAAATTTTATGTGCAGCTTATTATTTTGGTACATGGCCGGCAAGGTGATTATTATGTATAGTCACCTTGATGGCCGGAGTCAGGTTGCATATGGGAGAAATATTTTTGAGGTTGCGTGAATTATTATTTTTCTGCTTAACTATTAAAATAAATTGATCACATTTCTGACGGGAGTTTTATGATAGTCGAAGACATGACGGATAAAGTAATTAGTGTTATCGCTCTTAATGATGGAAAAGCTGGAATGGATGGCCTTGATAAAGAAAGAATCAACAAAATAATTGAAGAAACCTCTAAAGGTTGGTTGTCCTCTTTTTTTTTTTTTTTTTTTTTTTTTCGAAATATTTTATTATTTATTCGTTTAATTTAAGGTTCCAAGTACTACGAGTCACAGCTCATTAAACAAAAGCGTATCGATGATAGAATGAAGGATATGAAGGAACGTTTATCACATATTAGTTCCCCAGAGCCAGTAGATACACTTATTTTAGAGCTCGAGAAACAGCGTGATCTCTCGAGGACGATCGTCCATGTGGATATGGATGCTTATTATGCTGCTGTAGAAATGCTAGGACCTCCTCCTATTCCTCCAGATGTACCTATTGCTGTAGGCTCCACTGGAATGCTCAGCACATCAAATTATCCTGCAAGAAAATACGGTGTTCGTGCCGGAATGCCTGGGTTCATCGCTAAAAAACTCTGTCCTCATTTAAGAATAATACCTCCAGATTTCACGAAGTATACTACTATAGCGGAGAAAATTCGTACGGTTTTTGCTCGATATGATTCGAATTTTTCTCCTATGTCTCTTGATGAGGCATATTTAGATATTACGGATTATTTGAAAAATAATGCGACAGGTAATTAAATTGATTTCTCAAAATCAATATTTTTTAGAAACATTTCCATTATATGCAAGTTGTATCTGATTCGATTATTTATAATAGTTTATTGAAAGGTCATCTAATCTAAGAATCTTATTTTCCTTCGTTTCAAAGATCCGGAAAAAGTTGCTGAAACCATACGCCAAGAAATATACGATGCTACTGGATTAACAGCTTCAGCGGGTATAGCCTCTAATGCTCTTTTGGCAAAAGTATGCTCAGATCAAAACAAACCCAATGGTCAATTTTATCTGAAGCCAAATAGAGATGAAATCATGAACTTTGTCGGGAAACTCCCTGTTCGCAAAGTTGGGGGTATAGGAAATGTTACCTCACAATTACTTAAAGCTATCGGAATAAGTACCTGCTCGGACTTATTTAATAAATTAAACGTGCTGAAAGTGTTATTCAGTGATCTAAGTTTTGATAATTTTATCCACGTAGCATTGGGAATGGGACCTAATAGGTTATCTAGTGAAAGGGAAAGAAAATCCATGAGTACTGAAACAACCTTCCGTGACACTTCAAATGAGTCAGAGCTTTTGAATATTTGTAGAGATCTTTCAAATGAGCTTTCTCAGGAATTATTGAATGCTAATTTAAGAGGAAAGTGCATTACTTTAAAAATTAAAACTGACACATTCGTCGTTAAAAGTAAGGCACATAGTATCAAGGGCTATACTAATGAATTTGATCTTATTAGTAATACAGCTGTTCAGTGTCTCAGATGGTTCTTCAAGAATATTGAATCTAAACCATTAACATTGAGACTTATGGGTGTGAGAATGTCTGAATTCGGTTTTGAAAAAAAGTCTCAGGGAACTTTGATGCCGTTTTTAAGTACTTCCATTCAAAAAGAAGAGGATTTTGTAGCATGTCCTAATTGTGAAACAAGCTTATCTCGTCTGTCCATAAATCAACACTTGGATGAATGTCTCCTTTCAGAAACCAAGGAATATCTTCATACGTCGGAAGAATTAAATCGCGTCTCTCCCAAACTCAGTAGTCCAGACGTGAGTTCATCTAAATCGCTCTATAAAGAGACAAAAAAATGTGCATTCTCCTACTTGTCCAGTATGTTTAAAGACTTTTTTTCCAACCTCTGATGGTGATAGCTCACATGTTGACGACTGCCTTTCAAGAAAAGCAATTGCAGAGATATTGAATAAAGAAAAAAGAGTTACTTCTTCTGAACCAAGTATTCATCATTCTTCAAATAAAAAAGTGAAGACAATTGATGATTACTTCAAAACATAGTGCATTTTCTGTGATATTTGAAAAGTTTACATATTATACATTCAGCAAATAAACATATTCTCATAAATATATTAAAAGTATTTTCATAATTTAAAATATCACTTCTTTTTTTATCGTTCTAGTTTTAACTTTTTTCATTCCCAATTTATTCAAACTAGAGGATCAAGCCGAAAACGAATTTTGTATCTTCCAAAATGTCCACATCCATTTCTCGTAGTGATGTTGTTGAGCGTATCACAGTCAAAAAAGAGTTTTCTTTATTACCTAAAGTCATCAATGGGGGTATTGCCGGTATAATTGGAGTGACTTGTGTGTTCCCACTTGACTTGGTAAAAACAAGGCTTCAAAATCAAAAAGCAGGTCCTAATGGTGAAAAAATGTATTCTTCTATGATGGATTGTTTTAAAAAGACGTATCGAAGTGAGGGATTCTTTGGAATGTATCGTGGGTCTGCGGTTAATATATTACTTATAACACCCGAAAAGGCAATTAAATTGGCGGCAAATGATTATTTTCGCCACAAGCTCACTACAAAAGATGGTAAACTACCTCTAACTCGTGAAATGGCTGCTGGTGGAAGTGCTGGACTTTGTCAAATCATTATCACAACTCCAATGGAGCTATTAAAAATTCAACTTCAAGATGCTGGTCGTGTTGCTGCCCAATCTACAGGGAATACTCAGAAAGTATCAGCACTGAGTATTACAAAAGAACTTCTTCGATCCAAAGGGATATCTGGCTTGTATAAGGGAATAAGTGCTACAATGTTGAGAGACGTCAGTTTTTCAGTCTGCTACTTTCCTCTTTTTGCGAACCTAAATTCCCTAGGACCTAAAAGAGCTGGATCAAATGAGAGTGTATTTTGGTGGTCCTTTATATCTGGTTGTGGAGCTGGAAGTATTTCTGCCGCACTTGTTAACCCTGCGGATGTTGTTAAAACTCGTTTACAGTTACTCAACAAGGGGTCTAGTGAGACAAATTATAATGGAATTGTTCACGCTTTTACGACTATCCTTCGGGAGGAAGGACCATCAGCTTTTCTCAAGGGGGCTCTTTGTCGTATGATTGTAATTGCCCCTCTGTTTGGAATTGCTCAAATGGTCTACTACTTTGGGATTGCTGAGTCATTGCTTGCATATAACAAGAAAGCAGAGAAAAAATAATTCATTTTTTCAAAACATGATTTTATCGTAATCATTTGATGATTTTTTTGTTTTATTTTCAGTAGTCTTTGTTCAATTGTATTTTATTTTTTTCGTTGAAGTAGTCAGTCTTCTTAATTTAAAGCTATATGGCATTTACATTATCTTGTATTTTCCTTAATTGAATGTTACTTTGATACGAAAGTATTAATTAGTTATTAAGTTGACCTGCATTTAATGTTTACCCTTTACTTATTAATATAGAATAGTCATCCTACTATCTGTTTTTTATCAAATTTAGAATATATGAATCATTAATATTCTATAAATTACATTAACATAATCTGCGATCCCTTAGATTTCATCATTCTATTTGTCTATTACCTATATTATATTTTGTTTCAAAAGACGTATATTTTGAAATATCAAATTAATAAGTATGTATGTAAATTATGTTTAATAATAAGTTAATCTACTCTGGTCTTTTCAAAGTAAGTGCCTTAAATCGAATTAGACGTAATAAAAGATCCTAAATTAAAAAATTAGCTTTATTTAATCACATTTCTAAAATTCTTATCATAATAGAGATTGAACAAACTAAAAAATGTATTTATCCGCTAAGTAATGTGAACACCAACTTGTTCTTGTTAAAAATAGTCTTTTAGCTATTTAAATGAAGAATAGTTGAGAATAATTAACTAACTACTATTGACCATTGAACCTGTTTTTCATTTTTAGATAACAAAGGTTAATAGAAATACATTAATCTTGTAGATAACATCTAGATATATTATACTGTTATCACTAGTCAGTGCCTCTAAGCAGGGAACACTATATACATGGAGAGTGCACCTCTTTTCAGAAAATAGATTTCTTGAAATAAACAATCATTTTTATTATATCTACGTGGTGTTTGATTGGATTAAAGATTATTCGTAGATACACTTTAGTTTTTAATTTATACATAAATTTTATGAAGTTTTATCCAGGTTTGTTAGAAATGTGACTTTTTTGTAGTAAAAATATAAATTATGATTCCCCAAAATGGGTCTCCTTCAATTATGATGCAATTTATGACGCAAGTGAAAATATGACATAAAAATTGCAACATGAGTCCAATATTTTATATCCCCGGATTTTTTTATTTAATGTCTACAAAACCTCAACATTTTCTTTTCAAAAATAACTTTTCAAGAAATAAATTTTTAATGTTCTTTGGTGGTGCTTCTTTTGTAAATTAAAACTATTAAGTAATATTGCCTAAAATCAGAAATTACAAAAAAAAAAAAAAAATGGATCCCATATTTATACAAAATACTCGTCAGCCTCTCAATTATTTTAAACTATTGCATGAATTACTAATCTAGTAATTCATGATTAGCGTTAGTAGGGCCGTCCACTGGATTATATATATACACAGGATATCTCTGTATACAGACGCTCTGTTGCTCTCAGTATGCGTTTAATGTCAAAATATAAAGAGACCATGGATTTCCTTTATTCCTTCCGAGATATTTTTGAAAACTTTCACATTAATATATATAATGGGTGGAAGAGATAAAAATGTATAATTTGAAGGTGCCTCAAATGTCTTAGTGGCAAGTAATGCGAGCAAAAGGTTAAAAATGAGGCAAATTATTCCTTAATTTGTAAATCCTTTGTTGATTTGTTGTATACTATTTTCTACGAATATTTATAATTTTGTAAATAATTAAGTATTAGATTTAGTTTTACTTTATTTATTTATATAAGCTTAAGATTTTACGTTATTAGTTTGCATTTTTCTCTTTAGACGGCATGCATCCTTTTCTTAGGCACTCATACAAACTTTCAACTAAAAAGGTTGCTGAATAAATATTGGTTTAGTTCCGATTATTTAAATTTTACAGTATTGAAATGACCGTATTAAAAATCAAATAAATACCAGAAAAAGATCTAATTTTACATTTATCTTGTTCGGCATACATTATTATCAGCAATTTATGATAAATAAAATGTTTTTATTGTCCTAAGTATACTAATAAAAAGAAAGGAAAAATAGTAAAAAGAGGACATTGAAAAATAATTTCTCCCATTTTTCGGATTTTAGAACTAAAAAAGTTCCATACAAGGCGGATTTTTCTTGTTCCCAAAAACTGCGATAAGTACATATATATATATTTGAGGAGGGGGCTTAGTTTTTTTTTTTTTTAAATTAAGGTTAAAATTTTTTCCCGCGACAGAATTTGATCAAATGAACTTTTTTTCGAAAATTCTTTAGTAATGGGTTTTCCCCTATTTTCCCATTACTTTTTTGTTACAACGCGATATTTTTCTTTGCTCAATACAAAAATTCCATGATTTGGGGAGGAGCTCCCCAAAGCTCCCTCCTCTGGAGACGCCCCTGGGTAGTAATGGGTATTGCCAGAGTTTTTAAGCGTCAAAGAACAGACATACTTTCATTTAATTAAATAAATGATAACTTCCCAGCAAACCATCAGTGTTACTCTCCATTTTTATTATGGCACTCACGCGTAGTTACTCAATACTTAGATGTTCTCTCCTCATAATAATATTAACGGCTTGAAAGAAAAAAATTAATTAATATGATTTCATATGCCAAGGAGTACTTAAGCTTGTTACTAAACCTCATCTAAAGACACATTCATTCTATTTATTTTTATAAAGTACTTCCTTTTCTTTTTTAATGTGAGTTGACTTAAGTGCTCGCGAGATTTCATTTTAATTTTACATACCATTTTTATACAATTCTATACAAATACTCTTTTTTTTGTAAAAATATGACATGCACGTTCGATTGTATTCTTATTTCATAGAGCAATTTTATCAACACTCAGATATGACTTACTTTCTACATAGATACATACTTGCTATTAATATTAATATCGATTAGCAGTTCTCTAAGAAAGAGAAAACTTTGAGTATTTAAGCCTCATACATTTTATTAGTTTCCCGTTCTAATAGATTAATGCTGAATTATAATAGGATCCTCTGTATTCATAACCAGTCAGAATTGAGTGAGTATCTTTGTGAGGAACTTCACTATCAATGTGGAGACAATAGATCATTTCAATCAAGTAGTTCCCCTCTGTAGAGTAGTTGGATCTCTGACATCAGTTCCGGAAGACATTTTTAAGGGGCGGGGGCAAACTATATAATAGTGACGTCATCAGGGGCATGTAGGTTTTTTTTTGGGGGGATATTGGGAATAGAATGTTTATTTATGATATTTTTTTTCCGTGCCCTCTTAATTTTATTTTTATTTCATGATTTTATGTATATTTGGTATATATTTTGGTGAATAATAAAAAAGAAGAAGAAGCTATTATTAAAAACAATAACAATTTTGTAAAAAAAAAATCATACGATAGGGACATTTTAATTTCTTTTAGAAAAACACAATATTTTTATTAGGATACCGATAAAAATTCAGCAAAAGTGGCAGGAACGGGAGCAATGCAACCAATAGTTCTGGTGCCACTTAATTCTCTGATGTATGTATTTTCTAAAAAAAATCAGCATTAAAGCATCACATTCTACTTAAAATATAACCAAATTTATGAAAAATACAGCAATTAGATTTTGAAAATACAAAATGGTGTCCCAATAAAACAAGGTATGTTGCTGGATCAATCTAAAAAGACTTCAGTCCTAGGACAGGTTCTTATCCTTCTTTTAGAATAACTGCAACAGCTGAAATTATGTAGCCCTTTCAGCTATTCAGCATAACTTCTTTCAAAGAGACAAGCTAAGATACCATAAATTTTAAGTGTATGATATGATACTCAAGTATTATTTGTTCTAACTATACTTCATTATTTTCATCGTTTTTATATTGTTCAATCCTGGCTATAAATGCTCCTAGCTAAAAAAATAGTTAAGATCAGTGGATGGTAAAAAGTTGGGAACGATAAAATGACTGAAATGGGAAGCTTTAAAAAAAGGTTCAAAATATTTTTTCTGAATAATATTTTCTTAAGAAAAAATATATCCTGAATGACCAAAGAATTTAAATATCAAAATTTCTGAGTCGAATATCCATGGAGGTAGGGGGAGCGGTGATTGATTTTAAAATCCATCTTCTAAAAATGAATACACATGATGTATTAGGAATGTGGAGAGCTTGCATAAAAAACAATAAAATCGATATTTCGATTAATTATATGGGTTCTGCATTCACATTTCACACATAAGCTAAGATAACCAAAGAGTTTAACTATAATATAAAATCTTCATACTATTTATAAAACCAAATTAACCTTGAAGTGGTCTTTTAAATAAAATATACCAATTTTTAATTCTGTCATTGTGGTAGAGAATTTTGCTAGATTAAGTGCAATAGTGCAGGATCATTGTTTACTTATATTAGTTTGTAAACAAAGCGACAAATAGTGGCGCCATCTTGTGGAAAATATTACGACTCCTTAGCGTTGGATCGGTTTATCTTTTTATTTTCTTCACTCCTAGCTGGGATTGACGTATATAAGAACTAAAAAAACAAGGAACAATAGCTAGAACGTATAATAATACGTTCTAGTCACACACCTCTTACGTTTAACTTTAGGTATCTTGTCTCTTTGAAACAGATTATGAATTATGATAAAACTTCAGCAACTACGTAATTTAAACTTTTGTAATTTCCATAAGAGATTGATAAGGACCTTTCCTAAGACTGACAAATTATATTAGAACTGGACTGATACGACTACAATTTTTTCTCAGTATATACCTTTTCTTTTTAAACAACTAGTTTAAACAACAAGAAACATATCTTCACACCAACTTGAAAATAATATATTTTTAGTTTGCTCATCCACTATTTGAAGCAACACCAAAAGATTAATAAGTATAATTTGTTTGTAGAAATTAACGATAATTCGTCTAAGAATACAAATTCAATCATGACTCAATCTTGAAATAAATAATTCTAGGTTGCTTTTGTAACAGGGGTTGCACAATAAGGGAAAGACTATAGCCACCCCACTTTTTGAGAGAATTCAGAGTGATCATAAATCGGCCAAAAAAAAAAAGAAAAAAAAACTCTTTAAAAAAATTTCATTGATTGCCCATTCACTTTGAAGGCAAAGCATTACTTATAAAGAATCTCTCATTATATTGATATTAAGCGTTTTATTTCATTTTTTCATTAAAAGTTGCATAGTACCTTTATTAATCTCTAAGGATACTTTTTTTCGGATTTCATAGTATGGTCGCTATGTGAAGCATGATTATTTTTTAAAAATCATTATAAATTACTTTAAGGAATTTTAACAAGAATCTCAAGTAATCTACCAAGAAATTTTGAAACACGTGCTTCGTCATATTTTTTATTTTATTTTTTCCTTTATTTTTTCAATAATGGGAGGAGTAAAAAAATCATTGAAGACATTAAAATACATCTTAGAACATGACTCTGAAAAATATATTTTATATTTTCTAACCCCACGTATTTAATGGGCTATTATGTTCAACACATTTGACCCCTCAGGAAAGTATTTTTTGAATGTGTAATTCTTCAATAGAATATTTCATAGACTAATTAATTATAAGACGTTCACTTTTGACCTCAAATAAGTAAAGTAAAAGTCTATTATCTATTAAAGCAAATGTATTGACTAAATTGGGGTTATTCAGCCTGAGTCATTATGTATTTAGTGGAACATTTAAGGTTTCAGTGATGCTTTTAATTTTGGATTTATTGCATTTTAGCTACTTTCTAAGGACTACATCAACAATAATGGAGATGTAAATTTAAAGTTTTGGACGTGATTAATTTTGGAAAGGACCAATCTACAACCATTGACTGAAGAGGAAGAGGTTGTGTGATTTAAAATGTTTCTAGGAAATGATAATGCCAAGCAATATTTAATTTTGGAAGCACACACTTTTTTATCGTGTTGACAAATTTTATTTTTCATTATATTTTTTCTCCTTCAAAACAAAAATCCTTTTCAAATTACAAGAACTTCTTTATTTTGGAAAGGACAATTGTTGAGATTGTTAACTTTATTGTATCTAGCAACATTTCTACCTAGGAGAAACAGAGTAAACTAGAATTGGCACGTGGTAGAGTTTAAAACCTCCGCTTAAAATCAAATGGATTATGTATCCCAATTTATTCCAAAGTTAAGGTTGATTATGCATTTTTTTCTGTTTTGTGTGACCCCTTTACCTCTCAAAATTTAATAGCCTCTTACTGTAACCATTCATAATCATCGTACCAAGTTTGATCAAAAACTATTCGTAACTTTTGCTTTAATCCTTGTGACTAACAAAGAAACAAACAGAGGCAAGAACTTCGTTGCGGAGGTAAAAAAACCACAAATTAGTTGCTCGATGGCCAATTATTTTCAACTGTAGGACTGTATGCTTTACAAAAATAACCTCTTGGATCTCATATTTTAAACACTAAGAAGAGGTTAAATTTCTTTCGAAAAATTCAAATGACTCCCTGGTATAATTTTCTTTTGATATAAACTTTGCTTTGAGCTTGGAGTTTTACATTTGATAATGTTTCCAGTCATAATTATCGTTTGAAATTGAGTTTTGCCACAATGTATCTGCAGACAAGTTGTGACGGCCGTTAAACAGTCCTTATGGAATCATCATTCAATAATTTGTTCGGAAATTGTTCCCAACTTGACATGACCTAATTCGAATCCAACCAATCAACATTCAAAACACTGATAAGAGGAAATGAAACATAAAAATCCAAAGCTGACCTCAACATAAACAGTAAATTTCTAATAACTGGGATAAAGCCGTGTGTAATATGTTAGCTCTTAGAAATAAATTGGGTTTTTTCCCTTAACGTCGTATCGTTTCAGGGTCCGATAAAGTTCATTTTTATTTATCATATCAATTGCATTACTCATAGCACACATCGATACCTGCGTATTTGGTTGTCGACTCGCTTAAAGGACTCTATGCTAAGAGTGGATACTCAAGGCAAGTAAGGTAGGATTTAGTAGTTCTCAATTCTTATTAGCTTAAAATTACATAGAAGCTGCTAAATGTTCCTGCAGACACACACCAAGTTTGAAAAGGCTGTCTCTCCTCTAGTGAAAAGAGAAGAATAAAGGCAACTACAGGGAGCGGGGATCAGATTGTCGCCTACTTTAAACCTTGATAACTTGAAGACGACATTATCAAATAAAAAACCGGTTACCAAATAGGAAAGCTATTCTCGTCAGCTGACGATACATAGTTCAGTTAGCATCATGCCGTCATCATATGAGGAGATAAAGAGCTACAAGTGGAACGAGGAGCTTTCGAGGTCCGCCGTAGTCATGGCATTGGTTAATAATGGAGGTAAAATCTCCAATTCAACGATTGCTTCAACCTTAGGAGTGAATTTACGGACTGTTCAGCGTATCTGTAAGAAGCTAGAGGACACCTGGGATGTTGATGCCACCATAAAGAGGGAACCTAAGGAGGAGGGCGCCGACAGGAAGGTCAGGGACATCGACTTTGTCGAGAAGGTGAAGAAGATGGATGTTATGGAGAAGGTGGTTCTGCCCTGGATCCAAGGGGTGGCTGGAGACAGGCCCTGGGTGTGGCAACAGGACTCAGCACCCTGCCATGTGTCAAAATCTCCATGCAGTGGTTAACCGAGAACTGTTATGACGTCGTAACCAAGGATTTGTGGCCTTCTAACTCTCCCGACCTAAATCCTATGGACTATTTTGTCTGGGGCTATGTCGAGAAACATACCAACAGACATCCCCATAGCACCAAGGCCAGCCTGATGGACTCCATCAAGGAGGTATTCAGCAACATGGACAATGAGATGATTCAGAGGCCGTATTGAGGCCGTTATTGATGCCAACAGTGATTATATCAAATGAATGGCTACTCTATACCTATATGCTTGTCATAGTTTTGATTTTCAATAAAAAAGTTGAAAAATGTATATTTTGTGTTGTTTTTTGTAGAAAAAGATTTGGGGCGACAATTTGATCCCCGCTCCCTGTATGTCACAAAAATAACAAGATATGATAGGTCGGTGTTAGGAAAATAGTCTTCCGTGTCTTTTGATTCAATTGTTTATTATTCCCTTAACCGCTCTTTCCCTAGAGCCCTTTGGATTCGCTCCTCTCACTTTATACGTCATGGCTATTTCATAATGTACTCTTTTTGATAAATAAACAAAGCAATAGGTTTTGAGTTATAACTTACTATATTTATGCTCCATTTCCAAAAATACTGAAATATAATTTCTCGTTGATCCCTCGTCTTTTACATATTTACCATCTAATTATTTATATGAAGAAATTTTGCCTATCACATAGAAATACAAATGTATGGTTACGCTTTAAATAAAAAATTATTAAGTAATATTATAAAGCATTATAGTATAAAATACTATGTAGTATTTTAATATTATGAAATATACAGGGCCAGTACTTAAAAATTAGATTCCTCTTCAATGCCGTCTACCCTCATTTCTCAAAATTTGACAGTTTTGTACTTGGAGCCTTTTGAAAGAACTGACAAAAACCTACAATTTGATGTTTGTTTTGTCTTTATGCAATCAAAAATGTCTAAGCAGCAAGAAAAACAGAAGAGGTTGTGCAATGTCCTCTGTGCACAAGCTGATCTCTGACAAAAAGATCTTCACAGTGAACGCTGTTCTGAACAGGAGAAATGAACGCTTCTTGGCTTAACCAATAGCTCAGGTCGAAAGAACCTTCAGGACAAAACAGTCAACTCAGGTCATATCCTCGGGATCTTGGCGTCGAAAAGCAGCAAGATGCCTTCCTACTTCTTCAAGGACAAAGAGAAAGTCAACACAGACGTCTACTACAAGGTCCTCAGGTACCAGGTCTTGCCATGGTAGAAGAGTACGTTCCCCAACGACAACAATATGTTTACCCAAGACGGTGATTTGTACACACGTCCAAGAAGGTGCAGCATTTCTGGAGGGAGAACATGGATACCTCCAAGCTTGCAGAATTTTGGCCTTCGTCCTCACCCGACGTGAACCCCTAGATTTTGCTGTTTGGTGTGTCTTGGAGGGTAAGACGAACAATACTTCTCACCCGAATGTCGATGCCTTAAAGACTATGCTCACGGAGGAGTGGAACAAACTTCTTGTCCTCTAACTTCATCAAAGCCAGCTGTGCTTCGGTTCGTCCCCGTATTGAAGCCGTCATTCAGAATGTAAGGGGATATATTGAAAAAAAAGCCTGGAAAATTGTTCAATTACCAACTTTTGATTCAAGAATTTCCCATAAAAAGGGCACAAGATTAGAATATGTAAAAGTGAAAACGGTTTTAAATTTTTTTCTAATTTTTGAGTCCTCACCCTGTATATATAATTCATTTTAACATTTTCTGGATAAATAATATAACTAGTCACAATGATACTCTGGGAGTACTGAAGAGATAATAGTACTTGGTATTTTGACTTATTTGGCTAACTACATTTTTTCTTCCGGAAGAAAGGCTGCGTGATAAAATAGAGGTAACGGACACGAGCAATATATTTTATGTCTGTATAAGTCTGGAAATCCCCATTATGCTACTACGTATCATTATATTATTGCAGTTAACAATAACGGAGAAATGGTTGGGTCGAAGATGCAAATCCTCAGCAAAACCTGAACAAAAGGATGACGACTCATCCCATCAAGCAATTAGTTACGATCATGGAAGAAATCATTGAATATTCATTGCATTTTTTTTATAGTCCTATATTTCATTTTTGCGAAAAAGAGTTTTCATATAATATATATATATTTCGACGAATATATGTATGAGACAAATACGATTACCATATGGAGAATAATAATACGAATTAACACAAGAGTTATGTTAAATCCAGCATGGTTAAAAGGGTTAAAAATGTTGCAGCTATTCGGCAAATAAACTTTTTTGAATAGATTTGTCACCACCAAAAAACAAAAAATGATTCAGGATCAAACCAACCGACAAAAGTGATTCCTTGCAACATATGTAAGTTGTATATAATCCCTTTACTTAGTCACAGTATATACTCGTAACTACTTCATGATAGATTTTCTGATCCATCAAATTTGTTAAATGCATATTGTAAACATGGAAAGAAAAGATCTCTCTCAAATATGAAAAAAACAACCCCTTTGAAGAATCTTTTCAAGCCGTAAGTAGTGGCACGGTCCAGATAACGCTCAAAGAGTTCAAGAAGGATTAAGTATATTATCTTGATGTTCCATTCACTCCTCACTTAGTAAATCCCTATTTATTAATTATAATTCCTTTTATTAATTGTTAATTCCGGGACACATCCTTTTCCTTAATTATTCTTCATCTTGAAATATTAAATTATCTAAGTAATTTAACAATATTAATCTTTATACCCATTAACTTTTGTACTAAATATTGTGCATGATTAATTCTTAACCCTTTCTTACCCGAATTAATTTGTGGGTAAAAAAATAAATAATAATAACAACGAAATCTTAGTAGAATGTGATCATAAAACACATATATGCACATTTCAAAAGTAAATTTTGAGTTTAACAAACAAAACGAGAAGGATTTCATATGGTATCATTATGAAAATGCTATAGCATAATTGAAAAGCAAAATAAAACAATATTTTTTTTAGTTCCAACTATTATCAATCAAATAATACAAATGTGAAACAGTAAATTCCTTCAAAATCCTCTTCTAGAAAGTATTATATTGTTGTACCATGTACATATGGAAAGATTATTTTATTGTTAATTGTTGTGGAATGTCATAAAGCAATTGCACTCTTTATTCAGGCATAGAAAGACACTGCAATTGATAAATTTGGTGTGAGAATAACCTTTATTGCAGCATTTACACCTTTGTTTTGGATCAGAAGGTATAGGCCAATGATGAAGCCTATCATAACGAATGTCATATATTGGTCGTGGAAATCTGTCAATTTTTGCAGTTGCACAATTTTGTACTGATGGTTTCTCTATTGATGGTCTGCCTCTTTTTCTTTTTAGACTTTTTCCGGCTTTGGTTAGGGCCTGTCCAATTTTGACACGAAAATCAATGAGGGGTTTGTCGTTTTTTCGTCTCTTTGATTACAATGAAAAGTCAATACATCCCAAGGATATCTATTAACCTTTAATACAAGCCTGTGTTTTGAGGGCTTAAAAATGAAGAAATTAGCATTTTGATGAATATTTGATTGGTGATATATCGTAAACCAAAGCAATGAGAAATGAGTATAACACACCATTAAAAAGCTATGAGTTAGCTTAACAAAACTTGATCTATAATATTTTTGAATTTAGTTATGAAAAAATAAAAGAGTAAAGCATGACCTTAAATTTTAAGCATATAAATATACCCTTATAATATAAAACTCAAGAGTGGAAACTTCATGGATTTTTTAATAAAAGTGTGATTTGTAAGGATCATAACTTCATTTATATACAAGGGGAGTCTGAAAAGTTTCCAACCTTAACATGAAAACAGCAGCATTCTTAAATAAAAACTAGTCAAATATATCTAGCATCCCTTGACAGTTACTCACCAAAGTTTCAGCCATTTTAGACGCCCGGTTGTTATATAACAGTCGTTTGAGTGAGAAGTTGTGAGTGTTTTTCTTTAATGGCTATGCTAATTTCTTTATTTTTAAGGTTTCCGAGCTCAGAGTTTGGATATATAATTAACGATTCAAGATTTCATTTTCTCCCGCCTGTAGAATATCTACCCTCCCAAATTTCATGTATGTATTACTATCCTTTTAACTGATTATAACCATTTTTATTATTGTTATTTTTTTTGTAAATCGGATTATCTATTTCATGAATCGTTTTTCAATGAAATACACGGACAAACAAATCTGTGTTTCCAAACAGAGTTAACTCCTTAATCCGATCAATAATATGAGTAGAATGAAGCTTATTATGATGGGTCATTGCTCTAATAACTGTTGCTTATGTACACACGTGTTGCTCATCATGACCAGTCCACTTTTTTAATGTACTCCGAAGAAAATCAAATCCTGACTTGTCTATTCAAGAGTAAAAAATGGAACTATCAATTTGTTCTACATATTTCAGATGGGAAGGAGGCTCATACCCCCGTCTTTTAGCCTCCGACCAACTATCCCCCGTCAAAATACTTTTAACCACTCTTTTAACCCCCAACTAAATACCCCCCATCATCAATATCAACGGCATATTTGTAATGGAAAGTTTCAAAATATTGACTTAGATGGATATCATTTTTGATGATGAATTCTACTTGGTAAGCATATATGATTTTTTTACAAATATAATATATGCCACAGTTGTAATTTTTTCTCAACATCACATGGTATTTTAAGCAGCTATTCCGATGAAGTAATAATCAGGACTGACGAGTTATTTACTCACTGAGTCAGTTTGGAACATAGAAAGTATGCATATTTATCTATAATTTGGAGACGCAAATTTTAAAATATACCTGTAGATTTAGAGCCGGGATCTCGAAATATTGTAAATTCAACCTCAAGGAACTATTTAAATCATACTGTAGACATTAAATTAAAAATTTTAGTCCCCAAAATGATAAATCAACTTAAACATTTTTATTAAAAATACATACATCTAATAATCAATTATAATTGATTATTATATGTCTGTGTTACAAACTATAAATTAAGAATAATTATTCTTAATTTATAGTTTGTAATAATATTTTGTGATCTTGGCTCTGAATCCAAACATTTGAATTATGCGATTACAATTCAATTTGACTAATTGTGGAAATATACTGACTATATGAATTAATCACATTAGTATTGAAAGATCAATCGAAGAGTAATATTTCATATTAATTAGTTATTTGAATGAAACATACTACATTATTATCTTGTACAACCACAAACTGAAGTTGATGCTTTACTTTTGAAGGGCGAATTCATCAGCTTAAATAATTAATTCAATAATTTAGTTCAGTAAAAATAATATTTAACCCTGAATAATGAAATTGGACGGAATAAATAAGGACTCACACAACACTTCTCAGGGAATGAAAAATGTGAGGAAGATCTTTCTACAAATCTCACGTATCCAGCACCCCTTCTTCCGGGATTTTATTTTTTTTTTCCCCCAAAATTGAATCCTTATTTTAACAAATAATAATAATAATAACTATATATTTTTTTCTTGAATGGAAGACAAAATAATTGTACTTTCTTTCACCATAATAAGAAGGAAGAAAATATGAACTTGCTAGAGTAATTGTTACCTTCGTAACTAATGCAGTCTTTTCATTGAAATAGTTTTGTTATTCTTTGTTCCTGGATTTGATTTCTATTCTTATAATATATATATATATATACAATGAAAAATGTAAAAAGACTGTTATTATAAATAACGCACATAATAAGTAGTTTTGTTCTTATTTGTGCCTAGAAAATACTTGAATTTGCTCCTTTTCTTGAGGATACACATATTGTGTAATAGGGGTATTAAAAAGAAACCCATTATTTTTCAGAGATTTTTTACATCCACATTTTTGACAATCGTTCTTCTAGAGCGTGATGCATCTTTGACATCACATTACGAAATCGACAAAATCAAACTACCCCGTGATTCGCTGTTACACTATCAGCCCCCCGACTTATCTTATCAAGTAACTAAGTGACGGTCATAGGCGTAGAGTTTTTTATGCATGGTTGGCATGACAGTCTCCCCATACGCTGTTATTGGATGAACCTACCAATCACTTGGATATATAAACTGTTGATGTCGTGGCTGATGCTTTTAATAATTTTGAAAGAGGGTTATTTCTTGTATTACATGAGTTTGGACTTATTAATCAGGTAGCTCAAGAAATATGTGTTTGTGAAAATCAAACAGTGATATATTGAAATATAAAAAAGTATTGTTAAAAACAAAGTTTAAAAAGACCTAAGCAAAGCACTTTTGAACGTGTAAAATGGTAAAATTGAATTGGTTGAAACAAGATCCATTATGGGAACAAATAAATTATTCCTTGAATAATTATTATACAAAAAAAAAACCAAAAAAAAAAACAACAGGGACACAGTTTCAGTTGCTTGGCTTGTTTTTTCGCCTTGTTCGAAGAAAAACTGTAAATTTTGACGGATTTTCTCTTTGCTGTTGTCCATCTTTGACAACAGCTTAAACAAACCTGAGTCAAACAATCACAAAACCCTCATAAAAGTTTTTATACCACCATCTAATGTAAAAAAAAACGCACTGATACAACGCTAGATACACATTAAAAAAAGCCATCTACTTGATTTCTTTTTACTAGACCGATAATATGTATAACTCAACTTCTTTCAAATATTGGTCTCCACTTTGACTATTTCTTATGTTATCTTTATTAATAGGGAAAAGTTCCTCTGTTTGACTGATGACTTATTTTTGACCCTGCACTTAATAATTTAGAACTGTGAGCCTACTTGATCTAAGAGTTAATAATGTAGCGGGAGCGTGTGTAACTAAAGCTCAGCGCGTCATATTAAACAAAAAAGAAAAATATTATGTCTATTAATATAGAAGCAAGGTTTGTCTGTCTTTTTGTATGTTCAACGACGCCTAATAACTCGGAGTAATGACGAGTACTCCTGCTAGTACATAATTAATTTCAAGTAAATGAGTACATATTTTTGTAGCGCACGGCACAAAAATTGAGTCTGCTATTTGATCTTATTTGGGGAAAAATAATGGATTTCTGTTAACTGCATCTTTTTTATATTTCTATATATTGTATGTTCTTTTTATGATTGAAAATAAAAGGCAAGAGCTACATCCTTCTATTTTGAGCGTAACCCCGCTCATTAGTAAAACGCTAATGAAGTCATTAAGGATTTAAAATGTCCAAGAAATATGATTAGGAGGATATTATATACATAACATATTTGTGCTGTTCAAATATATTTTATGATAAATTACATAGTTATATGACGTTGTTTTGTAGATTCATTTTATTTGTAAGATTCATTGATTATAATAAGTTTCAAATATGTTTAACATATCAAATTAGCAAAAATATTTAAATTGAAAGGATTTCAAAAAGTGGAGTATCTTTTATAATGATTGGAACGCAATTAATGATTAATCCATCCCTTTATGTTTCAGAGATTAACTGAAATATGATTTTTTTTTCCAAAAAAAGTGATATTTGAAATTTTTTTCCAAAAGATATAATATCTCAAATTTTATTTTTCATTTTTTTTTTTGTAAATATTAAAAATTTTAAAAAAATTAGAAAAAAAAAATATTTATTTCTTTTCCTAAGGATTAATTTTTCACTGTTTTTGTAAAAATCTATGGATTTTGAGAAAACAAAATAATTTTTCAATTTCTTTTCAAAAAAATTGATTTTTTAAATTTTTCTTCAGAGTTTGATCTGTAATTTTTTTGTAAAAAATGTATTATTTGAAGAAATTTTTTTCTAAAAATTTAATTTTTTGTTTTTGCAGGTGTGAATATTAGAGGGTTTTTTTTCCAAGAAATTAAATTTTTATGTGAATAGCTATGAGTTTCTTAAATTTTATTACAAAAATTTAATTTTTGTAATGTTTCCGAAAAAAAAATTCAAAAACCAAAGTATGTCTATTAAATAATGGAAATCTTCGAGTTGTATCCGCATCTGATCACTTATTCCACGCCCCAAGAACTGAGAATTAGCAAGAAAACCTTTTGGAACAGTCTAAATGGGATAATCCTTACTATTTTAGTTTTACATATTGAGCTAATCGTGAAAGATCCAAAATTAATTCATGTTTTATGCCTTAGAAGATAAAGTTATAATTAAATATTTATTTGTTTTCTTGTTATACTTAAGTTGGGAATCATTATTTGTCTTCCACATCATTTGCACTTTAGTTTAAATTGTGTAAACTTTAAACTATATTTCAAGTTGATCTTCAATATACATATATTCAACTTTTCAATGAATTAATTTCATAGAGGAAGCTTAAATTTTAAAATAATTAAATACGAGATTTTCCGAGAAATATTTTTTACGCTTAACTTCTCATAAGTGTAAACCTTGGTTTATATCAATTCGAAACACCACTAAGGCATTTATACAGTTGAAAGTCTAATTGATAAAACTTATGTAAAAGTGTTTAATGATTTCAAAAATGTTTTTCCATAGTTTCTCATTTTTTTAAAAACTCAAGTTACTGTTTTTTAAATTGTTTTTTATTCATCATTCATAGTATATCAATTATAATAAAATATACTATATTTTATTTTCAAAAATACCTATTCAAAAAACTACTTCGAGTTTTGTTTGATTATGTATTAACGAATTTTCCAAAAAAAAAATTATTTTTTTAGTGGTGAAAAATGTCTCAGAAGGTTTCCGGAATTACTTTAAACCCATATCTCTCAGACACCAGAAGGGTCTGAGAAAAGCTGAGATAAGTTTAGTATATTTTACTTTTATAAGATAAACTCAATCTGCTCATCAAATTCGTGTAGATAAAAACCTCTTCCCCAGTGTGATCTATATGGGGGAATAATTCAAGTTGTATTTTACTTTATTGAATTAATATTATACAGATATAACGTTAAAGTTATTGGGAGTAGGCTCACAACTCAAGTGATGATAGTCACACAATGGCATCAATTTATAAAATATATTACAAAAGCAAAAATGATCAGACATTCAAACATATGTACAGCGTGGTCCAAAATCAAAGTCTCTTTGACGTCATTAAATTAAGAGCATTCTGTATAGAGATTTCAGAAATAATTGTCGAAAGACAATTTTGAGCACTTTTGATACAAAACTTTATGGCCTCACTTTTCACCTGATCTAAGCAAAAGGCAAAAATTTGCTGATAGCAGCTGCAGAGGCAAACATTCTGGTAAATGTTGTTCGTAGTAGCTGCAAGTTAGTAATAAGACGTATCTGCCAAGTTGTTAAAACCAAGGGCAATCATATTCAGTGATATATTGGTAGGAATGAGCATTTTGAAGAGTGCAAGGAGATGGCAGGAGTGAGATATATAGTACTACCGAATGAAGACCTTTATTATCATCAACTGTCTGTTATACAATTTTAAATCAACAGAATGTATTTTATTATATTAAGGAGAACTTTGAACATCTAAAATAAAAGTAAGTGTGGGAAAAATATTATAAAATTACATTAATACATTTAAAGTTTATTTATAAGTCTCTTAAACGTCATTAAATTAAAAGATTTCAGAAATATTACGTTTTCTCGAATCCCCATCTGCTTCCAGCAGGATGGCCCCCAGACAACACTACATTATGGTCAGTCTGAAATGTAGTAATTCGACGTATAAAATAACCAAATATGTTTCTATGATATCTTTATGGCTCTCTCATGTCATTAAGAGGTCATTTGGACCGAAATAAAGCATATTTTTCCTTCTTCCTGTGTCTTTTTCTACATCTCTCTGTCTATATTCTTCCATCTTCATTCTTTGTTTCTATTCAGCCCTGTAACGTGGGTAACCTCTGCTAGTAAATATATTTCACTATGCATTAAAAAAACACCAAAAGTAGGCGGGAATTCATCATTCATTTTTCTTTTCCTAATCTTAAAACTGTTATTTTTCTCTACTTTTTTCCCATTTCTAGATAATGGCCAATTGTTCGACAATCTTAAACCTGTAAAAAAATATTAGTGCATATTCTATAACAAACTATAATCCGAGAGAAGTTTACTTTTTTTTAATAGGGCACTAATTTAAAGCACCCCGTACAACACTGCTTCAATCTAATCCATACTAAAAATGATGATGGTTTGAAATTGAATGAAAAACATTTATATTTAAGAGTCATTCCACAAATCATCGATTTGTAGTTAATCAAGCATACATAGCATCAAAAGCTTAAATTCCCCTCTATGGTGTCTCCCCCATATACGTCAATTTATATCACTAAAGAGTTATTAATAAGCATGCATATTGAAAGACAGGTTCTACCTATGAAAGAGAAATTGATTTTCATTCATGTGTACTATTAACCCCAGATGACTGATATTTGAAAAAAGATATGGATTTATTATTAATATGCTTTGAATCGAGATATTTGAGAGAGATATGAGCCCCTTTTAACCATTGTATATGGTATTAAACGTTTTCAAGTTTCAAATAGATACAATGTTTTTTTAAGTAGCTGCTATTTAATGAAAAATCATTTTTTATTTTTTTTTATTTTAACAATATCTTAATACAAGATGAAGAGAAATTTGTTTGATGTTGCTTCCAGGATGCTGTTTTGACATAAGTCCACTGATCTATTAGTGATTTTAATGAGAGTTGTTGATTTTTTCCACAACACGACATATTTAAGGGGCAGGAGGGGGTATTGATGCAATATTTACAATTTTTAATCATATTTTATGGAACATCCAATAGCATGGGCGTCCGCAGGATTAAATATATTATTATTTTTTTGATTTTTTTTCAAAAATCCTTAGCTATTGATAAAAAAATTCTAAAATTATTATTTGTTAGAAAAAATTACAAAAATCCACAACTATTTCCAAAAAAATAATTATTTTTTTTTTAATTTCAAAAATCTACAGCTGTTCACATAAAATTTGAAAAATTATATTTTTTTCCGTAAAACTTCATAATAAAATTTCAAAAATCTTTTAATATTCACAAAAAATTAAATTTTTTGGAATTAAAATTCAAAAATTCAAATCTGTTAAAAAAAAATTATTATTTTTTTGTAAAAAAATTCAAATATCCATAGCTGTTCACATAAAAGTAATTTAAAAAAAAACATCGAAAAATTAAATTTATTGGTTAACATCATAAAAAGATTTGTATATTTGGGCAAGCTACAGCCCCTCCAGTTTACCTTCTGCAGACTCCCCTGAATAAAGAATTTGTACGTAACGTTAGAATTGTTGATGTATGCTATCTTTTGGGATAAACAGCAAAGTTTTTTCACCTTTTTTCATTAAATGTTATGGAATTTTATGGAAAATGGAGTGTTTGGATGTCAAAATGTTTAATGTTTGTTATCAAAAAAAAAGGAGTCTGATTTCATTCTCAAAGCCATTTGGGATGAAGTTTTTTTGAGATATTTTTAAGGAAATTTGTTCATATCATATAATCATATCAAATATGATCCCCTAAGATGGCCTCACTTTCAATTATGGTGTAATTTGTGAAGTCAGTTAAAATTCATATTTGATGCAATTAATATGATTGCTAAAAAAAAAATTATAATATATGAGAGAGTTTTTTCAAGTAGTGGAGGGGCCCCCTTAGGGTTGTTTGGAAGGACTTTTGCCCCCCTCCCAACCAGATATCCTAATTTCCACAAAAAAATAATTTTTCAATTTTTTATTGGAATATTTTTTTTTTCAAAAAAAAAAATATTTTGGTGAAAATTTACGGATTTTTGATTTTTTTCTCCAACAAATTTAATGTTTGAAATTTGATTTTTAAATGTTTTTCCTGACAAGCTTCATTTTTAAAATTTTTTCCAAAAAAATTCTTTTTTTGTGAATAACTGAAGATTTAAAAAAAAAATCAAAAATTTTAATATTTGAAATTTAGTTTTTGATATTTTTTTCGAAATAATTTAATATTTGAAATTCAATTTTTGATATTTTTTCCAAATAATTTAATTTTTTTAAATATTTTTTTAAAAAAATTTTTTAATTTTTAAAATTTGTTCTTAAAAATTTACATTTTTTGTGAGCAGCTGTTGATTTTTGAAATTTTTTGTGAATAACTATTGTGGTTTTAAATTTTTGTTTAAAAAAATTTAATTGGTTGATTTTCTTTCAAAAATTTCCAAGAAACAAGCCTCTTCCCAAATATATATAATCCTGCGGATATCCCTGTTGTGTATATGGGTTGTAGATTTTGTCATGTAAAAATAGGCCCAATGGACTCAGGCCGAACTAATTGTACAGTAAATTGTCCGGTATTTCAAGGGGTTATAAATATAACATCAACTCTATGCCCGGAATATGGCGTCACTTTATGTTTATGATGCATTCTAGGACGTCAGTGAAAACCTTAGTGTTCTTACTGACGTCATTAATTCTATTATGATTGAAGGCGACGCCATTTTGGGTGCTCATAATTAATATCTCCCTACAAAAAAAGACAAATTTCCAATACCTTAAAGAATAATAAAAGTCTTAACACTTTCATTAAATACTACTTGATGTCAGGGATATTTGAATTAAATCAAAGTAACATAACATGTAACATGTACTGAAAATATCTAAAAATGGTAAGATTTGTACATTTCCTTTTATGGACTACGGACGATAAAAGTAGTATAATTATAGAAAAATATCTTATTCTTTCCATAGTAATAGTTGTATTATTCTACAATATGGAAATAAGATTGTAGATAGTATAACGATGTAAAAACACATTTTTAATAGATTTAGGGTCAGATATACATATAATAAACTAGAATTGGCTTCCGGCAGAGTGCAAACCTACACCTATGGCCATTTTTCCTAAATTGGATTTTTTCAATATGAAGCATCTTTATTACACCTTATATAAAGGCACCCATTTTGAGCTCTGTACCTCAAATTGTTCCATAGTTTTGGTTGATTATGTATTTTTAACCTTTTGTGCTACCTTGATTTTTGACTTTGACCTCTCAAAATTGAATGGCCTCTTACTTTGACCATTGTTTAACCTCTGTTTAGTGTTAGGTTGGTTCAAAATAACCAAAAAAAAAAAAGAATGAAGTCTTATCAGTGCAGTCCTGATAAAATTTTCCAGTTAAAAGACTTGTTCCATATCGGTCTTTTGTAGAAACTACGACAGCTAAAATGACGTAGTTACTACTAACTACGTCAATTGAGTCGCTGATGTTACATCATAATTCATAACCCCTTTCAAAGAGACAAGATACCTGTAGGAGATGTGTGACAATTAACGTATAATTATACATTCTAACTATCATTCATTATTTTCTTAGTTATTATATTCTTCAATACTAGCTAGAGTGAAGAAAATAAAAAGATAGCTAGGGCCATATGACTGAAAGACCGGTGTATCAGTCCTTATGACCGCTGAATGGTAAAAAAGATTGGACTGAAAAAAAAAAAAAGACTGAAATGGACTGGGAAAAAAGACTGATACAATAATCAGTTCTAGGACTGATCCAACACTACCAATTTTCAACTTTTTTGATGGAAATGAGTAGGCATTTGACTTTAGAGGATATATTTTTGATAGACAGTGAAAGTATAAGGCCCTTTATTTGGAGGTTTTCTTTTAACATCCAAATACACAGAAATAGTTGATTATTATTCTTAATATTAATGAAAAAGTAGGGTTGTATTCTTACAAAACTTTTGGTTGTTTAGACCCATACAATGGCCGACATTAACAGTGCTGACGTGATGTCAAACGCCCTATATCTCATTATTTGTTTTCAACAAACAAGAAATGTGTCAATATAAAACAAAATTCATCTCATAAAAGTAACATGGAATTTACTCAATTGCATGTTTCAATACATTGATTTGAAACTATTTTCCTTAAACGATCCTTATAATATATGATTCGGAGAGAAAAGGAACGTTGTTGATGACCAAATTACTTATTAGAAGTAGTTCCTTTTCCATTTTCTCTTCCCGTAATAATAAATACTAATAATTTAAAAAAATAAGTTTCTTTTTCTATCTCTAGGACATTTTTATCTTCTTCGAAATATGACCCATCCAATAACAGTAATTATATGTATTATATACGAAAGAAGAAGTGTGTTGAGGACCATCATTATTTTCTGTATTATAACTACATTATAATTCTCAAATTACCCTTTATAATCTTCTATGTACATTAGACTGTCCCATTTTTGGTTAAATAATTTATTCCCCGTTGTACAAAAACATTTTCTCCTAGAGACATTAAAAAACTGACTTTGGCAAAGTTTGCAGCCTTTTCAGCCATTTTAGTCAGAAGAAAAAAAGATTAATATATGTCAAATAGGCTATTTTTACCCACTTGTACCAACATTCCAAATAGGATCCAATAAGTTAAAAATTGTACTGTACATTAGGTTTAGAAAAAAATTCTGAGCGTTTGTCGCTAGATATCTTAGATGAACAATATCTCATGATTAATACAATGCATCAAAAAAAAAAAAGCACTTCAAGTATGATTAAAAGTTAAGCGTACACCCAATACAGTGTCGAATGCAACAGCAAACCGGTGGTTCGAACGCTTCCGTTCTGGTAATATGGACATTGAAGAGGAGGCACACTCTGGTAGGTCAATTATCGAAAATGTGTGCACTTATTCCATTGCCCAGGAACTGTAGGTTAGCCCATAAACCGTTTGGAACCATTTAAATAAGGTTGATCTTAAGAAGAAGCTCAATGTAAGGGTGCCACACGAATGGACTCAAAACAACGTTTTGGATCAAATTGATGTTTGCGACTCTTTGCCGAAACGTAACGAAATCGACCCATTTTTGAAGCATATGGTGACTGGCAATGAAATTTTTGGGTCAAATACGCGAACAGCAGCTACAAAAATTGTGGTCAAATTACGGTGAAGCGGCTGAAATGATCGCCAAGTCTGTATTAACGGCCAAGAAGGTTTCTGTTTGATGTTGGAAATTTTTAGATGTTTGAAATTTTTTTATTGATTTTTTAAAATTTCATGTCAAAACACATATTATTTAGGGGCACCTCTGACATGGTGAGGGGCAACCACATTGAGAAACGCTGGTCTAATGTATGTACATAGTAGGGCATTTGACATCAACGACTCAGAATTCCATTCAAAAACAACCACCCCAAAAATATATGTCTAACTAAGAAAATGAGGACTTTTCGAAATAATAACAGATCTTACGATTGACTAAACACATTATCACTCCTCAAAAATATGTTGTAGTACAACATAGGTAGCTAGACAATAATCACATATTTGAAAGGATATAAAAATTATTTCTAATCAGTTTGAGAAAATCTATTTTTTACCTATGTTACTACAAAGGGGGAAAAAAATACTAATATTATGACACAGAGCAAAGTCTTTTAACAAAATAATCTTAAATACTAAAATAAAAGCTTTGATAATTTTGATGGATTGCTACAAATATAATAGGTATAATATTTTAGTCCGGTAGATAGAGTCAACAATGGACGAGGCAGTTGGTTTAATTAAATATAAATGTATACGTTAATTAAATATGATTTTTTTTAGTTTATTTCTCAGGATTTCATTAGTAAATCATTTAATATTTGATGATGTGAGACTTGAAAGTATTATGTAATTTGATCAAACGAATTATTTCTATGAACAAAAATAAAATAGTATTAAATATTAATCAAATCTTTACTCATTAGTAACGGTTCTAAATGACCTTTATCTTAAAAAAAAAACACAAAAAAAAAAACGACCAAAAAAATCATTATTATTCCTTGCAAAAAAACAAATACATACGTACGACTCGTACAATCAATTCCTTTGAGAGGAAGCTTGTTATGAGAAAGATACGCTTTCATCCTGACGTGAGGATAGCCGGAAATTGTCTCAACAAACATGATTATTTTAGATGTGAACGTTTGGAATCTATAATAATAGAATTAGGATCTATTTCCCGGGATCCCGTTTTCCTGGGATTTCACACCGACAAATAGTTATCGATGCCTCTCGTATTTAATACTAAAACAATCGTATATTTGTGTTTCATAACACATATAATTATTCTATAAAACAACTTATTTTATACTTTAAAAAACTGTCTTGGGAAAAATTTAATCATATTTTTGTGAATAATTTATTTGTTTGAAGATACAATATCCTCACTAGGGTAATATTTTTAATCCTTGACAAACAATTTAGTAATTAAGTAGAAGATTCAAGATTCACTCAGTTTTAAAATGCAATGGTATTCACCAATGGAAGTTTATTGAAGTAAAGAAGCCACTTATATTTTTTATCTCACATAATCACGTAAGAGTTCCTAATAATTATAACATTAGAATATAATAACAGAATAAACTTGTACGGTAGATAAAAATATAAAGAATAGCGGTTTCAATTATTTATTCAAAAGTAATTAAGGAATCCAGAGTAAGGCTTGAAGTGTCTTGTCCAAGATCAAAAATTAATTGCCTTAACTAAGTTTTATAAATTGAAAGGACATCAGTGTGATAGAGATGAGTGGTTTGTTCGTTTCATTTATCAAGGACACAAAAGGACTAAAATATTTTTCTTGGGGAAGGAGACGAAGAGGATTTGACTTAAGTAGGAATAGACTCAAAGGTTTCAATGAAAGAGCTGTGGATGGAAAATGATAGCTCTCACTATTCCACACGAGGTATTTTATTCTAATATATGAAAAGTTCAATAATACCTAATATTGAAGATTGACTTGATATATGTACAGTTTGTAACGATTTATACTACAGTGCAAATGATGTCAAACTAAACTTTGTTATCAAAATTTCCATCTTTTTTTTGTCTGTATTAGAAATAATTCATTGTTGAATTTTAAATGAATGTATTTTATTATAATTAAAAAAAATGATGTTGATATATGAAAAAGAAAAGTTTTTGTCACGGCTCCGTTCAAATGATGTGGATTGATATAAAATGATACCAAATGAAGCTTCCAAGAGCAATGATAGCTTTCATCATCAAAAAAGGGATAGCAACGCCACTGAAAGACCTATAAGAAACCTAAAAATGAATATTTAATTATAACTTCACCTTCAAACATAGAAAAGACGTAGATTGCTCTCATAAAAATAATCTTTAACAAAAATCACAAGAAGGAAAAATCCCATTTATTTTTTTACTTCGTATACATATTACCCAATATTTCATTGACATTTTTGAGCCAATTATAGCCTTTGTATTCAAATTTATGGGATGAGTTAAGATACCCAAGGGTTATAACTATTGTTTAGAATTTTTATTTGATTTAAGATACTAATATTGGGTACGATATGGCGCTTTTTTCAAATTAAAGCCATCAATTTCTCACTATTTTAAGGTAACAATCAATTTTGGCTACTTTCGGTACAATTTGCAGCGCTTCCAAAGGGCAAATAAGCCGAATACCGGGCATTTTTCCTTTTCTCAAATGAGTCATTTTCTCTTATATGATATCCAATAATATATCAGAATCAAATAGGCTCCAAATATATATTGTATCACATTTTGAAAATGCAAAAACTACAAATTTTAGCATAGATGGGTATTCCTACATTGTTTTAATTAAAAATTTTAACTTAACAACTATTTTTGACAAAAATTTATAATAAAAAACCTTATCACTTATCACAGATATCGTTGAATAGGTTTATTTCCAAAGAAAAACAAACGAAAAATGCACCTAAACACAAATTAAGCACTAAAAACTGCAAGTGTATAAAATATATATTGGGTTAAGTAAAAAATTCGAATCATTTTTCGCTAAATGTCTTATATTAGCTATATTTCACAATTAATACATTGTATCAAAAAAAAAAACTGAAAGTATTCTTAAAAGTTAAGCGTACACTTTAAAAAAGTTGATTTACAGTTTTGTGTTTGGTGAAGCCCGTTGTGTGTTACAGTGTTTCAAAATGGAAGTAAAACAAGAGAAAATTGGATATAGGTATAATTCAGTATCACTATGACTAAGGGGAAAAAACGGAGTAGGTAGCCAAAAAATTGTACTGTTTATGGACCTAATACATTATCGAATGCAACAGCAAACCGTGATTCCAGTCGATTCTCTTTCGGTGAAATCTACGTTGAAAATGTCGATAAAGTAATGGAAATCGTCGAGTTGGACAGGCATGTGATCACTTATTCCATTGCCCAGGAACTGACAATAAGCCATAAAACCGTTCCAATGCATCCAAATCGGATAATTATCAGTTCTATGTTAATTTTATTGTAAAAAAATATAGCGAAAAAACGCTCAGAGCTTTGTACTTTTAGCTATTTTAAGAAGAAAAAAAAAGGATCTATGGCTCAAGTGGGGAAAAAAAGTAAAACTAAATGTCGTCGATAGCCTTCCTTGTATTTAAAATTTTATATAATGGGTTAATTAGATTTATAGTTTATCAAGGAAATTTTTTGATAATTGGTTGAGGAATACAAATCTAATCCCCACTCAACTTTACAAAAAATCATTCTAGCTTGCTTTTGTATTGACCCTCACATATATTAATTTTCAATCTTTCAGAACTAACATAAAATGCATAATTTTTCCTTTAAATATAATATTTATGAATTAATTTTCACAAAATTTTGTACTTACTATCTCTTATTAAATCCTAAAATACAAAATATTATACATTCAGTGTTAATGTTCATCCTTTAAATTGAAATATTGAACATAAATTAAGTATGCATTAAGTGTATACATATTAAAAATGCAATGAAGGGAGGGGAAGCCTTGAAGGGTGACAACGATTTGTAGCAGTTCAATATCTTCTGTTATTACAATTATTAATAGCAATAATAATAATATGTATAGCAATAATGGGAACATTACCTCCATTTAACAAAGGAATATCTCTAAAAATATTAACATCTTTGGAATTCAATTCATCAATGGGCGATTGGAAAATTGAAATGTATGTGTGTGTGTGCGTATGGTTAAACTGTGTCTCTGTGTGTACCTGAAAATGATGCTTCAATTATGGATAGGGATTATGCATTGTAAAACGACTATTTGCAGACGTAGGGGAGACCGGGATTTTTATATTTTGTTCGTGGTCAACGAAACATGGTTTTTGCATTAATAAAAAAGAAAAATCCAGAAGTTTATATTTTTTGAAAAAAATAATCAAAAATACATAGTTATTAACAAAAAATTTCAAAAATTAAATATTTTGTAAATTTTTTATTTTAACAAATTTAATTTCAGATATTCAATTTTTTGAAAAAAAATTCAAAAATCCATAGCTATTTTCAAATTACATTTTAAATATTAAATTTTTTGAAAAAGAAATAGTAAATAAAATTTTTTGGAAAAAATTTCAAAAATGAAATACAACTATTAGATTTTTTTGAAAAAAAATTCAAAAAAACATTAAATTTCTGTTCAAAAACAGTTAACAGAAAAAAGTTTCGAGAAAATTTCAAAAATAATATAAATTTAGATTTTTTTGAAAAAAAAAAATAACTGTTCAAAAATTAAAAATTATATTAAAGAAAAAAAATTAAACTTTTCGAAAAGAAAATTTTTGGAAAAAATAATATACAAATAGTAGATTTTTTTGAAAAAATATCAAAATTTACAACTGTTCACCAAAAAATTAAATTTTGAATGCATATTAAATTTTAGAAAAAAAATTCAAAAATCCATAGTTATTTTCAGAAAATTAAATTTTTGGAAAAAATTTCAAAAATGAAATACAAATATTAGATTTTTTTTGAAAAAAACTCAAAAATTTACAGCTGTTTACAAAAAAATTATTTTAAAAAGGAAAGGAACATTTAAGAGAAAAAATTTGAAATGTTACAATTTTTTTTAAAAAACAAAGTTGTTTAAAAAGCTCAACAAAATTTTAAATACAAATCTTTGGAAAAAATTTTCAATGGATATTTACAGAAAATTAATGAATGTATTCCTTTTTCTTTTCTCTTTTAATGTGAACGTTAACTACAACGCTCGATGTTAAAAATTACTCCTTTTATTATTTTATTTTATTTCATATAAACAATTAAATCACAAAATGGCAACCCTTCGCCTCCAGAAAAACCTCGGTACTAGACCTGAAATCATTGCAGGTCTTCTTCACGTACTCCTCCAATATCTCAGCCCAGTCCTTCTTCATGGTAGACTTTAGGGCATCCAAATTCATATGGCTGGTGGCACAAGCGTATATCTCGATGGTATTTTAGATCCCATATTCAGGAGAGTTGCAGTTTGGAGAGAACTGAGGCCACATTGATCAAGGGTGAGAAATTCGCCAAGTATTTCTTAACATCACTTTTGAGCTTTTTTGCACTTGTGGCTTCCAGGCTTCCTCTCAAGACTCTTGTTATCGTCCTTTAGCTTTTTAATCTTGGTAATGAGAACCATGGACCAGGGGACAATGTGGGACATCTCTTCGTTCCTCATTTCTGCATCAAAAAGCACGGATACAAAATTTCTTCTTACCTCTATCTCAGCTGTCTTTAGTATAATAAATAGAGGTTTTTCACAAGAATGGGTCGTTTTGATTGATCTACTAATTCATATTAAGGGAAAAACCAGGTAAATTATTTAATTGGTCAATGATACCTTCACAAAGTTTAATTCACGATTCGCTGGGGCATTCACTATTATGTTTTTTTTTTTAGAATTTCTAAATCAAATGATATATTTTTTTAATTGCTGCAACTGTTCCTGTATACGGGGACAGTTGCAAAGTTTAACTCTAATTCAATTTGCAGAAAAATTATGGGCTCGTATGATCTTTAAATAAATTCAAATAATAGAAAACATATGTTGTCATCAATTTAGTATGTATTGTCAGTGGCATTTGCAGGGTGTTAGGTGGAGGGACTATAAGCCCCACCCAAATATCCCCCCCCAAAGAAATCTTTCCAAAAATTTTAATTTTTCAAATTTTTTCCAAAAAAATTTAATTTTTCTGTAAATACCTATAGATTTTGAAATTTTTTGTAAGTAACAGTGGATTTTTGAAATTTTTTGTGAGTAGCTGTGGATTTTCAAAAAAAAAATCAAAAAAAAAAATCCTATTGGAAACTTTGTTTTTCTACATAATTTTAATTTTTGTGAATAGCTATTGATTTTTCAATGTTTTTCCAGTCAATTTCCTACTGAAAATTTTATATTTCCAATTTGTTTTTCCAAATAATTTTAATTTTTGAAAATAGCTATAGATTTTTCAATTTTTTTCGATTAAATTAAATATTTTACATTTGTTTGAAAAGCTATAGATTTTTGAAATTTTTTTCAAAAAATTCCCTATTGTAAATTTTATTTTTACAATTTTTTTTCCAAATAATTTTAATTTTTCTGAATAGTTATAGATTTTGGAATTTTTTCCAAGAAATTTGATACTTTACATTTTTGTGAATAGCTATGGATTTTTGAAATTTTTTTACAAAAATTTTTATTAAAAATTTAATGTATGAAATGTTTTGTGAATAGATTATTTTTTTGTAAAATTTCAAAAATGTTCCTGATTGTGCATGATTCCAACGAGCTTTGAGTAATTGAGGCAAATTTGAAAAGTATTTCAATTGTACCGGGTCTCCCCTACGATGTATGTATTCAACCCCTTACTTATCAGTATTATTATTATTGCAATAAGCTCTGTTTAATCGATTTTTTCTTCTTTTTTTCAAATCCTCATATATATTTTTTCCCTCACTAGACTTTCACATCCAAGGGAACGTAAATTACGGAAAGGTTATTGTATTTTGGAAATAGGGTAGGCCACAAATTGAAGAAGTACTCAACTCATTTTGGGGACAAAATGAGTCTCGAGGGATATGAAAAAAGGAATAATGAGGAAATGCAATCCCCTTATTATTATTCCCTAAGAGAATAAATTTTCTCACTTTTGCACGACCTACATCGTTATTATTCCATTACGTTGTACGTATTGTTGTCCTTTTCACGGAAAGAGAGAGAGAACACTTAAAAAAAACTGTAAATAGAATAATAATAGTCTGTACTAAATAATAAACTCATTAGTCAGTCTATGAATACAAAATAAGAGTCATAAATGAGTAATAAGATATTATTATGGAGGAGGATGATGAACAAGAAGAACAAATTTGTGGCGGATGAGGTTATGTAATTTGACGAATTCCTTTCCTATTTGTAAATGGTTCGTGACGACGATTATTACTCTATTATAGTTGATGATATACCTTATTCCAAGGGATTTGTGGCAACCCAATTTCTTATAGATATGCTGTGGTCGTACTGAGTGCCCGTTGGAGGAAGGGATATCGGATGCACTTGCCTTAGGCTCCGTGCTTTAACGTTTAAATATACTCATTGTACAATTAGTAAATTAATTTTTTTAATAAATTTGTTATAAAATAAAATTGTGCTGTCAAAATGTTTAATATTGATAGTTTTTTTAATTCAAAATTATAAATACGGGTGGTCCATTGAAATTTGAACAACTAATAGCTAAATTGTTAATGAAGGTTGAGTGATTGAAATTATTTCATATTTCGAGATATTAAAGCATAAACACTTAGTTACAAAATATAAAAACCTGAGTTCTCTTGCTTACGTACAAGTCGAGAAAATTACACTCTAACGTGATCGACAAATTTTCATTCACGCACTACAAGCAGTTGGGCGTCTCCAGGAACACTTTCTACGCCGTCAAAAAGTCCGAAACGTTGTAGAGAACACACAAATGAACTATTGAAGAATAATTTTTGTCTTGTTTATTTATGAAGACATAAATTTGGGTAAACTATGGTGCCCAATTTGAAAAACATGCAGTACTTTTACAACTAAAAAAAGTTTGAAAACCTTGAATTAGCAAAACTTATTTTTAATCCAATAAATTTGAATACAGGAGTAAAAAAAACATATTTTTTTAAGGTTTGGTGACTTTTTACATATGAAAACATAATTTTTGTCAATTTGGGAATATGAACTGAAAGGATAAAGAGATTTATCTATGGAATGACGTTAGGTACTTTTCCTTAAACTATTTTGCCTTTGAAAGTTTTGTCTCAAAGCCATTTTTGTCTCGAGGATATTTCGCCTTAAAATATTAATAAATAATGATGCCCAAAATTTCAAACATATAAATAAAATCAATATTTTATTATATAGTGAGTTCGAACAAGATACAAAATAGTTAATAAAATTAGTATAAAAAAAAAAAACAGCACAAAGATTCGAACGGAAAAAATGATCATTACTACTTCGTTATTAATTATCATTAGATATTATGGTTTATTCATGTTAGTATATACTCATGGGTTGACGAACAAGTCTAATACGAGGACAAATCATAATTCCATTATTACTCCAACAGAAAACAACCATTTAACGCATTAATAGTAATACACGATACATATTTTGATTAGAAAATTCAAATGGACATCATTTTTAACCAAAATAAACAATAACGACGTATTAATGCCACTTATTTATATTTTAAGGCGAAATATTCTTTAGGAAAAATGGCCTTACGGTGAAATGATTTAAGGTAAAATTTCCTTCAAGGGAAGCGTATCGGGCACCCTATGGATTACATATTGCTATTTCAGGGACGTCTGCAAGGAGTGGGATGGAGGGGCTACACCCTCTCCCTCCTACCCTCAAATAAAAGAATTTTTTCAAAAAAATTCCTAAGACCAAGGCCCTCTCCCCCCCTAATGTAATCCTGCGGACAGCCTTGTATTTAAGGATGTAAAATCGGGTTTGTATACATTCCATCAGAGTCCAACCTAGATCAAATGTGATCCGTCCAAATATATATATATATTTTAACATACTGAGAGGTAATATTTTATACAACTCTAAAAATAGAGATGTTTAATAATGTTCAAACATCGAACCTGTTGACTCTTTAGATCCTTAATCTCTTATGTACATGCATAAATATGTAAATATACAGAATATTATATGTATGTATAATAATCGACACAACTTATCGGATTACATCAAAAATAAAAATTCATTTCATGCATTAATAATAATAATAATAATAACATAGAACCATCCTCGTCCTCGTATTGACAATTCAAAATGCATGTCAAATTCTTTCAAGCATCTGCTCATCATTTAGAAAGAAATAATAACAATAAATGCGTCTAAAATATTGAAATGCTTGCTGTACATATTAATAGATCTATGTATAATGTACATATATTAAGTTTTTTGTTATTGGAAGGCTTGAAGTCCATATAATTCCCCATTATTCACAACATCTCAACAAAGCTATAAACCGAGTGGCGAAACGAGGACCACGTGATTCGTATTTGCCCAAGCATAGTTGGCTAACAGCTTTGTCCGTTTAAGACAAAATTTTGTTGACTCTTGATTAATATGAAACCAATAAAATATAATAAGCAACACTTTTATCCCATGTCAACAACAAAAAAGACAACGCGTGTCCCCAAAAGGCTACAGAGATCGTTGGCATCTCCATTTGGACTACCTACATCATCAAGAAGTCCATTACATCCCCATAAAGCGAAGTAGAACCAACACATCTGTAGCAACAATATGGCTGACTTCTGGCCTTCCATGCGGCCCTCGTCCAGACCTGACCTCATCCCTGTAGACTTAGCTGTTTGGGGCGTCTAGGAGAATAGTGTATGTCACACCTCTCCTATAAATTTGTATTTACTTCGAGCTGTTATCATGACAGCGTGATACACCATGGACACAGCCATTCACGGCCAATCTGTTTGCCGGCGTATAGAGGCTGTTATTCCTTGTGAAGGAGGACATAGCGAATAAAAAAAATATAGTATTTAAACTGATCACAAATTGATTTTTAGGTGAGTTATTTTTTATTCAATAAAAACCACTTTTTTATGAACTAGGAAATCTTGTCAGGCTCATAGGTGCGTTTATACAGTTTTTTAGCGTTGTATCTCTACTGCATATATGTAAACCTAAATGTAAACTCATTAGCAGGGATGAGTAAGCATAAATGAATAAAATATGATAGATAAGGGTGCTTTCCCTGGACAAGTCATCTTTTTAAATGTTCCTCCAGGGACTTTATTCTAAATTCATGGAAGATTGATATATATTATAAAATTTACAAATACATCTTCCAATCAATTTATAAAAAAAAAACCAAGACTCCAAACACTTTTTATAAAAACTAACAATGATTCTGTTACTTGTCCTCATTTTTGGAATCAACATAATCTGATCACACAATGGTAGATACAATAGTCTATAGCCCTTCTACTTCAAAATCAAAACTAATTAGCTAATAACAAGGATCTCAACACAGTTTGATTGTTCAGAATTGGAACATTATCTCTGTTGAGGTTTCAATATTTTTTTTATAAATGATATCGAATCTCCTCTAATGTTTCTGCCTGTGTCTCACTTTATCTTTTAATTTTGATACTACCTATTTCGGATTTAATTATATTATTTCAAATGTGTCACAAAGAGTTGACAACATTAGTTACCCATTGCCATCAGTGGATAAAAATGATTTGTATTCTTACACTTAAAAAATAATTAAGTTTATCATTACATATTTATTACATTAAAGCTCTTTCATAACAATCAAATATATCTTTAATTGCAGATAATTTTCACAATGATTGCAAAATATATTTTTGCATATTATCCTTCCTATGCCATAAATAAATATTTAAAATAAGAACACGAAACATTCTGATCGGATACGTAATAAACTAAATCATCTAATCTTCTAATTAATTCAACACATACTTATATTAAAAAAATATTTTCTAAAAATCCCATTAAAATCTCGTGGGGTCTATACTTTTTATGCAAGCCCGTTGTCTAACCCGTCAAAATGATCCGCTTCCAAAAAGATCCCATAAGGAGGTAAATTATATTATACAAATAAAACCTAACTTTTTATTTAAATACGTATTAATTTATTTTGTACAATTAGGATAAAAAATATCCGATATAAACGTAAGTAACATGGAAAAATATACACTCCTACAAATCATAATATAATTTATTCGATGAAAAGTAAAAAATGACCTTTCACTCTCTGCGTCTCTAAGATTAGACATTGCTTCATCACGAGATCTATCGACGCCTGTCAAGATCAACAACTCAATGGTGTTTGAAGGTCAGTCATATACTGGATTTTCAAATTCTGGGCATATCTGGGAAAATCTTCCAAATTTATCATTTTTAATCTTTGGAGTGATGAACAAAACGTTGAATGGATTACCAAATGGGTCAAAGAATACTTTGTGGGATCAGTGTATTTTGTTTTTTGTTCTGAGTAGCAGTTCATTTCGCTTTTATTTTGTCTCAATGAGGACCATTCTATCTTAACAGTTTTTTGAAAAAAAGTCTAACTTATTTTTCGTATGAAAAGAAATTAAATCCTTGGCTGTATTCATGGACGTAATTTAGCAAGTAACCTTTAAATTAATTTTTTGACATAGGTAATATTCGATATGATAATTATGAATTCAATCTGTCATCTCAACAACTTCTTATTCATGTATTTTCAGATCATCAAAAACATGTCTACATTTTTTTCCTCAAAATTTGTACTTATTTTGAAGTTTTGTGGCTTTAAACTAATCCTTAGATTTGGGGAACGTTTATGTATACTAATATTGTGTTTTATCTATATCTGTAGTTATAAATCTACAGGTTTTTTTTAATTACAGTGCTGTTATACTGGTTCTACGTTTATGGTCTATTTATCAATATTTCATTAGGTTTATGTGCTTCTTGAATTTTGTAGAAAATGAAATATCATTTATAATAACCGGGTCAAAATGAACCGCAAGACAATCCTTGTACAAAAGTCAATTAAACCAAAAATCAAATAATTAAATAATATGATTATGTACGTTTCCTAATGTTGAGGGCTATTTAGGAAAAGTAAAGAAATTTCAAGTTTGCAAAATATTAATAAGATATATTTTTCTTAGATTAAAGTTGCAAACGGATCATTTTGATCCGTTGGGTGACCCACACAGACTTACTATGGAAACTTCTTCAACCCCCCTTACTATGGGCACCTGAAGACTTAATAAATCCGGTTCACCAATAATTACATATTTGTATTTGTTGAGTATATAATTTGCTTTATCTATACAAATAAATAATAAAAAATTTGCAATATGTTGATGTTATAGAGTGAATGTCAAACTATTAATGTTCTTCATTAGTTATAAAAATCTCAATTGAGTTGAAGGTGAACCCTCAAATATTATTTATAATTTATTAATACATAACTGATGACAGGGGACCTTGAGGGGTCATGTTGCCAAAAAAGCAAAACAAATCAATATATATACTCCTGAGCAAAAAAGAAAAGAAAAAGCCAACCGTTTAATGCTTTGATTTTCTTGTTCTCATGACCTTTTTTTCTTAAAGAAGAAAAAAAAAAAACTTATAATTTTTTTAAGAGACACAAAAAACAAAAGTTATGATGGTTATTTTTTTTTTCCTATTCTTTTGTTCTCAAGTGCTATAATCGTTATTTGAGGGAATACATATGTACATTGTGTACTTTCTTCAAATAAGTACGTACGTACGTATGTATGTAGATTGCTGACTGGTGTAAAAAATCTTCCTTCTTTTTTTGTTCTTTTTTTACGAGTAGTGTAAATTATTTGACAATTTTCTTAAATAATAATTAAAGCTTAGTTTGAAAATTAGATTTACAGAATAGCATGAGTGCGTAGATACACAAATAGTGATAGTAATTGGGCTCATTGGCCCCGTACATATTTGAAAGAAAATAGGGCCTTTGCAGATTTTAGATTGTTTGAACAAACTGATATACATTTCAACTTGTCGTTTCCTCATACTAGGATGAATATTAAAAAAATACTTATTTTTAATCCAGAAAAGACATACCATATTCTCAAATGACCTTTTTTAAAAAGAAAAAGGTCATATAAGGGACAGCGTTCTCTAAAAAATGTTAACTTTTTTTTGAAGAAAAACAACAACGATATCTCGAAAATAAAACAGAATTAGGGCCCTGCACACAGAGTCAATTTTAGGAAGGGCATTAGGGTCATTTACTCCGACCCATCACTTGATTATAAAAAAATAGAGTATATCTTTTATAGATAAATAATTCTGTTCTAACAGAAAAGGTCAATAAAATCAGAAATATCTTTTGTAAAAATAGGTCATTTGAATAAAATTGGACCTAATTTTGTTTAACTTTAAGAAAAAACCATTTAAAATAGTCAATGCACTTGCAATAATTTATTTTTTTGAACTCAGTGCGTAGACTTGAATCCCAGTCGCTCCTAGAGGAGAAAATAACCCTTATATAAATGGACTTCCAAGACTATTCTTAAGTCAGATGCAAGGATGTCTTCTATCCTGGGACATGAAAGAAAAAAGTGTGTGCATGTATTTATTTAGCAAACGGCACGTAGTTTTATTTAATACGTGCCGTTTACTAGATAAATACTCGCACTTGAATTTCCTTTCATGTTCTGTAGTTGAAGATGTCTTTGGGTCCGACGTAGTAATTGTTATACTATAATGCGTACTAACACTTAATCAATGCAACCCAATCTCAAATTAAAGGAACATTAACAAAAACTAATGCAACGACGTATTTCAATGGTCAACGTGTTACGAACTCAATGTGTGTAAGTTCTTGCCTCGGTCATTCCTAGAGAAGGAAATATAGTTTATGTATATGGACTTCAAAGACGATCCCTAGGTCAAATGGAGTAAATGTAATACTTAAATATACTTCATGATGACCACCTTGAAAAACAGGCCTTTGGAGCCCTCCATAATCCTTATAAGGAGATCTCAAATGCACTGCCTTTTAGGTTTTTCTTCACTCATGATGACAAAATGTTTATTATAGTTTGTTAATTCACAAATGATGGCAGATCAACAAATGTCAAAAAATAATCACTAAATCTTACAATATCAATGAGAAAATTAACATTGATTAACAGTCTACGCTTTCCTACGCCACCCTTTATAGTAGCGTCGATTTACATATCATGGGTTCTGACCTCTATTAGGTTTCACAATTCGGTCACCGGCATCTCCCATTTTTCTATCATCATCACTGTAGAATCAGTCACCTTTCCCACAAAATTTGAATTAATTTTATGACGCCATTTTATATTTTTCTACACTATACATACATGGGGTTTTATGAGCCAGCCGGGTTTTATTTTATTTGTTTGCATGTGACGTCAGTATTGAAAAGGCCATGGCATACCATCACATCCCTGTCTTTCTCTTACCTTTTGTGTGATTTATGCTTCTAATAAAACCAAGCATTGTTCTTGGGGTTATTTGTAATTCTTTCAAAATATACACATATATTTCTAATGCATAAAAGAAAATAAAAAGAAGGGTTGAAAATATTTTTTTTTTTTTTTTTTTCAGTGTCATCGTATTATTAATTTGGATTATATATGGGTGTTTTATGAATGTGGGAGTAGAAGAAGAGCTGCTTTGACTACCCCCAAGTGACATGACCTCGTTCCTGGTATGTATTTTCTCTTTCTCCCTTTGACTATTTATACCATTGACATTGTTGCACATAGATATTAGACTGTTCCTTTTTTGGGTTAATATTTTTCTTACTCTGCACAAAAATATTTCCTGTATTGGGCAATCAAAAAACAGACTTTAGTAAAGTTTCAGGCCTTTCAATCCATTTATGGCGTGGTACATTTTACTGGCTAAAACTTTTTGTTCAATAACTATCACTTATTCATCTAGAGGGGTTAAATTTTGCAATGTTGCGTTTGTTAAAACAAAGAAATTGCAAATCATTGAGCACATCTTGTGTTGGATAAGTGCTAGGACTGATTTCATAATCAGACTTTACATCCCCCACCCCTATCAATCTTCTGTTTTATCGGTCCCATCTTTTTTTTTACCATTCAACGGTCCTGAAGGACCGATTAGTCCGTCCTTTAGTCCTAACTATCTTTTTATTTTCTTCACTACTAGCTTGATTGAAGAAATTTATAAACGAAGAAATTAATTAAGGATATTTAGATGTATTATAATACGTTCTAACCACATATCTTCATTTTTAAACTTGAGGTGTCTTGTTTCTTTGAAAAAAGGTTATGAATTATGATGAAACTTCAACAACTAAAAGGGTGTAGTTAATAAACCGATTAGGACCAGTCTCAACACTGACACATTTTTTTTCTGGACTGGTAGGACTGCAGTCTTTTTAGTTTTTTCAAACGAACTCAACACTAAGCACATCTAATTTAGACCTTTTAAATTTTTAAAATGAAGGAGGACAAAAATTTTAACTAATAAACTGAATACTAAAAAATGTAAAAAGTACATTTTTTTAATCATATTTGAGATGGTGTAAGATGGTAAAAATGGCCAATTTTTACACAAAATATAAATTTTTTATTGTTGTTGAATGGAATTCTGATTAGTTGATGTCAAATGCCCTACTATGTACTTTTTAGACTGCCCCATTTTTGGCTTGATATACTGCAAATCATTGAACACATTTAAAATACCTTAATTAATTATTAACCACAATTCGCACAATATTTTTGACTGGTCAACAAAATACTAAAAAAATATATAAAAAGTACAATTCTTGTATTATATTTGAGACGTTAGTACAAGAGGCCTAAATATGGCAAATTTTGAAAGAGTGTTTCTCTAATTAAAATGTCTTTAAAGGCCTCAAAACTTTGCCAAAGTGGTTTTTTTTAATGTCCTCAGCGGAAAAGGTTGTTCATCTGGGGGAGTAAAATATTAACCCAAAAACGGGACAGTCTAAACTACATGTGTACGTTTTTTATGGACCTCAGGAATGGGCAAGGTTCTTCCTTCTTCTTCTTGCCTCATTTTCTCCACCCTCTTCCTCTACTTGTTGTGGTCAGTGGAAATTATTCTTTATGATTATATTTCCTTCTCACACCATTCACAAATCCGGGATAAGTTATTACAAGGCTGGAAACTAGTGGTGTAACTACAGGGGAATGTCCACAAAAACAATGACTTTTCCTCCCAAACTAAAAATGAAACATTATTTAAACTTTATGTACCAAAATTGCGGAATTTCATATAAATTCTTGAACTTACCAATCTTGTATTTATCTTACTACTGAGGTATTTAATAATGATATACCTACATGTTAAATAGATTGTTTTTGTTTTTTTAACAGAAGAATAATTTCTAATTTCGGGAGTTTACAAAAAAAGATCCTTATAAAAGATACCTTATCCATAAATAAAAATGTTATTCCATGCTAGTCATTGCTGCACCTGATGGGATAGGATTGCCGCCTTATTGGTTCCCTAAGGGCCTCATTATTGGAACCAAGGAGTAAGTAGAGGTCTTAATAATAGTGATATTGACTTGGGTGAAGTCAAACTATGTTCATGACATCTGTTTGGCAGCAGGACTCGGCACCAGGGCAAAAGAGCCCAGATAATCCAGAGATTGTGTATAAAAAACTAGGCTAAATTTTAGCCTCTGAAAATGTGGCCACCCTCCAGCCCAGACTGTAACCTCTTGGACTATAGGATCGAAAAGAAGGCCTATGCGACATCACACTCAAGTGTTGAAAAATTGAAGGTTTCTGTTAAGAAGGAATTGGCCGATATGTCCATGGAATTCGTCAAAAAAACGTTTAAGGCATTCATACTCCGGATTGCGTCCAAGATTGACACCGATGGATGCCTCTTTGAAAAATAATTATAAATGTATCAATAAATAAATGTTAGAAGTTTCAAAGCAAACTCTGTTCCTTTTGAGAAACATGAATATGTTTATCATGGGTTAAAATTTTCAGGATTTGCTCCCCAGCACTCTATGTAGGTCTGGTTTTGCTCAATCAATCATACGTTAATTTTATTTAAACGGAACGAAAACCCCTTGATCCATTTTTTGTCCAAACCTATTTGTCTACAAACAATTTATTCCCTTGCAATGTTCCACTTTAAGGTGTCACAGACGAGATCAATTTATCTTTTTTCACAGTGATCCTAAAATGAATTACATATTTGTATGTATACTTTATTATAACATTACAATCCTACATACTATTTTATTTGATACTGTATATTCCATTAAAAGCAAAGCTTCACATTTGAATTTCTATATGATAGCCAAAATTTCTTCATAGAAATAATAAAATGGCCAATAAACACGTATAGAACGAGAAGATCTGTTTGAAACGAAGCATAACTATTATGTAGTGATGGGATGATTAATCGGACTACGGAATCGGAGAATTGGGTGTTTTTTTGGAATCGGAATGGGCATCCGGAAAATAATGTTTAATTTGCGATTCCGGATTCCTTTTTATGACTGGTATTTAACTATTTATTACTTTTTTTGGTTATGAATAAAAATATCAACCTCCTCAATTAAGGAATTTTTGCTTTTTACTAGAAAATATAATATTTGCAATTCAATTTAACTTTTCAATTTTTTTTCCAAAAAATTGAATAGTCAATTTTTCAAATTTTTCTGGAAAAATTTTAATATTTGAATTTTTTTATAAATTTAATAATAGAATTTAGTTTTTTGGATTTCTTTTTGCAACAATTGGGATTTTTAAATTTTTTTCCAAAATTTTATATTTTTTGTCAACAGGTGTGAATTTTGGAAATTTTTTTCCATTGAATTTAATATTTGAAATTTATTTTTTCAAATATTTTTCCAAAAAAATTCAATTTTGGATTTCTTATCTAAAAAATCCCCCCCCCGTCTAAAATATAATCCTGTGGACGCCCCTGATAACAAAATGGGATTCTTTAACAATCATTTAAAATATTAAAAAATCGGCATTGGTAATTTTTACTAGAATTGCATAGAGATTTTTTTTTTCTTGAATCTTCCCATCACAAATAATTATTATATAGCTTATTACTTTGTTTATTTGGTCAAAATGAATACATTATGAAATAGCCATGACGTATCAAGTGAGACGAGGAAAAAGACAGCTGACAACGAAATACATGAGGTATTTTTGTGTTAGCAAGGTAAAACACCATGCTATGAAGCAATTTATAATACTCTTAGTGCCCCTTAGCGGAGAATATTCTTGTAGCCAATTAAAATTGGACAAAAATTGGTTAAAAAAGAGTGAATTATTTCAAAGATTTTTTTTCCCGTTAATAATTTAAATATTTATCGTTCAAGTACTCAAAAATTAACGGAAAGCATTAATTGCACTTATCATTCAGTCAATGATGCTACAACAAAAACAACCAACGTCTCAAATGACGACAAAGATATCAAAATTGGGCGGTTTGATTTGACAATCAGGCTTATCATTTTATTTCATAATAAGTAATAATAAATAATATGTCCTTTTGATTATTATTGTTGATATACATTATTTTTATTTCCCACTATTTTTATTCTAAGGATTTGATATTAACAATGACAAGAGTCCTTGGAGCTTTTTGTACAGATATAATATGTAGCTTATAATGTTTTAGAATCAGGTTACAATATTTGAGCTATAATAATTTCTGATCCAATCATATATATAATAATATGGATCGTGTTCAAATATTGTATATGGATTTGTGTATGGGGAGGAGATGGAAAAGGTTGCAACACTTTTTATTTGACAGAATATATCAACAACATATCTACAATTGTTTGAATTTATTTATAGGCTTGACTGTAATACCCAGGTGCATGGGGGAACGGAATTCAAATATTTTTCCCCGTAGTCGTACTTCAGGGGCATCTACCGGGGTGGGGTAGACGGGCTGTAGCACCCCCGCCCCCCACAAATAAGGGATTTTTTTTCTTTTTATTAGAAAATTTAATATTTGAAAATTAATTTAATTTTCCAAATTTATTCCAAAGAAATTAATTTTCTTTGAAGAACGATGGATTTTTAAATTTTTCTGCAAAAAATTTATATTTGAAATATAATTTTTGGAATTTTTTTTTTTAAATTAAATTTTTTAACAAAAAATTTTTTTTTAATGAATAGTTGTAGATTTTTGAAATTTTTTTCGATAAAATTTAATATTTGAATAATTTTTTTCCAAAAAATTTAAAGTTAAAGTCTAAGACCCAGTCCTATTCGTTCTTTAGGACCAAGACAACCTTAATATTACAACAGTATTGTTCCTCAAAAAATTACTTTTATCACCAAGAATAAGTTTTTATCCAATATTTCGAAGAAATATTTGCAACAATTAAGTACTTTCTTTCAAAATAATATGGAATATGATATACAATAGTTATATAAATTTTATGCAGTATCTGTTTAGATGGTATTGAAAAGAGCCTGCTGTAACTGTCTAATGTCTCCTCTACGTGTTAATAAAATTTTTCATAGATTAAAGATAGGGAATAATAGTGCTTATATCAAACCCAAAAAAATCAAATCTGAACTAAGTCTTCCCAGAACTTTTTATTTTTAAATTCGATCTGATATATTAAATGCTAGAGTATTAACTCCAAAAAAAATATTCGTCAAATTTATCACTGATAAAATATTAAAACGGTCAAATGCCCAACAGCATGGTTCGAGGATAGGAAAATGTAAATTCAACCCGACGAGAAAATCGGACCAAGCCTGGGGTGTGAATATAATCTCTATGTTAAGGAGAAGGTTTGAATTTTAATTCTAATACAAATTATTCACTATTTAATTATTTACCAATTTTTAATAATAGAAGTTGGTAAATGTTTCTTAATTTTGTCTCAAAATAAACTGTTGATTAAATAACAGTCACACAATTTAACACAAAGTTACTTTTCGAAAAATGAACGAACAGGATTAAATATTTTAAACGCCCTAATTCTTTAATTTTTTTCATTTACATTTTTGTAATGCCTATTTTATAGTTTTGTGTTTTTATTAGTCTAGAAAAATATCGACAGTCCACATTACCTTTGGCATTACATATTTAAAATTGTATTTATACATTTTCAAAAAGATTACTAAACTTACAGAAAATGTAATAAGATAAAAAGTGAGGTTAAAAATTTTCTTGGATATGAACGGATACAAAACACCAATTATATAGTTGTAAACAGGTATTTAAATTGAATATAATTTGTTTACTTTTGTACTTAATGTCCAAATACAATTTTGAGTACTTGAAAATCATTATTATGTGAAGTTATATAAAACAACATACGATGCTTTAAATGCTTTGTAAGTCAAGTGTTTTTGAAGTAGGACTCTTGGATTATAAATTTGGAATTAAAAAAAAAAAAATATTTAAATTGAATCTTTTAATTCTTCCAAAGTTTGAGCAAAATATTAAACGATCTTTTGATCAATATAATTTTAAAATATTTTAAGATATTTTTTTTATTTTCTAGAAGAGTGTTTTTCTTATACGAGAAAATATGTAGATCTACATGTACCTATTGATGAAGTTCATCCATGTACTAATAGAGGGAGCTCGCAGAGAAGAGTTTTTTCCCCACTTTTCCACTAATAAATGTCCCTATACTATTAAGATCTTATTTAGCATTCAACGGTCATAAGACTAGTCGGTGCTTCAGCCCTACGGTCCTAGGTATATATTTATTTTCTAATCAAAAATCTTCGATTTTGACCGATTATAAAAAAAAAAAAAAATTGTTCTTACAAAATGATTATAACTTTTAAAAAAAAAAAAATCTGATTACGTTTTAACCTGTACTGACGTTATAGGGTTAAACTACTCATACATATTTCATAATTATTAAAAGACTTAATATTTTCTAAGTATAAGGATGGCGTCAAATATTTTTGTTAAAGATGTTCATTGAGTATTAGTGATAGGATTAAAATATGTAACGAGAACAAAAAAATGTTAAATTGCTGACAGATGTTTCTGCTAAGGAACTTTTGCAAATTCACAACTTTTATACGTATGTATTGTGTTGAGTCCATGATTTTTATTAATCCAATTATTGTATTCTACAAAACATGCCATGAAAGTCCATTATATGTTAATAATATATTTGGTGTGTCGTCGAGAGAAATACATTCTTGTACAGAAATTAAGAAAATAAAAAATATACAATTTATTGTTTAAATATAACGATAACATTATTTCATTGACTTATTTCAGTTAATTATAGGCCTCATATTACAATTTCAGGGGAATGAGTTAAAACGGTTCACTGAAAAATGATTGCAGTGAATACAAAATCGTTGTAGTAATACTGTTACGTGGTAAAAATCATGGTGGACATTATCATTTTGAGACAAAATTCGACACTTCGCTAAGTATAAAGGATTCCTTCTAATATCCCAAAATACATCTCTTCCACCGCTTCCCTGAGCATCAAGGGCCCCTTGTAACATCCCAAAATACCCCCTTGCCCACAGTAGTTGTGAATTTTTTAAAACATTCAATAGTTTGATTATGCGAATATAATATAATTGGAATGAAATTCCACACAATAATATTGTCTTGCAAATAAATTACTCACAATCATATTCCTTACAATAATGTTGCTTCACGATGATATTCTCAAAATAATTTTGTCTCACAGTGATAATCAACACAACAATTTCACAACAGCTAAAACACCTCGGAATATTAACTTAAGTCTAAAGTCCTTTTTATACGTATGAGTCTTTGTTTAGTTCCGATATTGTCTTTCGAATATAATCTAATTTATCTTTTTTCTATAACTGATGTATAATTTTAGCAATATTTAAGTCCAATTTGCGGCGACCCGAAGGGTTTATCAAAATAATTCATTAATAGAAATGTAATATCATTAGATTCAAAATGTAAATGTAATCCAGGTTTATTTGAGAGAAAAATCAGTCCGGTTTGTTTTATATGTGACAAACCACATATATAGAGTGTGGACCCAAAACTTGCAGTATCATTTAATTACTATTTACCCCGCTGTTTTTAATAACAAGGTTGATTATGCAAACAAACGACAGTTGAAACAAAAAAAAAGGGCTTATATCCAATGTCTCTTAGTGAAAAATGTCAGAGCAACAACAATAAAGACACCGCGTGTATGATCTCCTCCGCGTTGGTGTCATTGTCGAGAAGACTCCAGAGACCAGACAGCTTACAACATCAGGAACTCCATTACAATCCCATACTGCTAAGAAGAAAAAAAAATCTGGAGCAATAATATGGCTGACTTCTGGCCTGTCTCAATGTGCCAAGCCCACGTTACGCCCTGACCTCAACCCCATAGCCTTTGCAGTTTGAGTGGCCTTGGAGAAGCGTTTCTGCTGCACCTCTAATCAAATTTAGATTCTCACCGAGCTGCCATCATGAATACAACTTCATCGTTGCCAATCTGTTCGCCGGCGCGTGGATGCTGTTATTGCTTGTCAAGGAGGACTTATTGAAAAAACCTTTAGCTAACTATAGTATCCAAACATATTACAAGTTGGTTTTGAGCTGTCTTGTATTGATTTAAAAAAAATAAAAATCAAGATCTTCATAATTAAATCATGCAGGTGAAAGTTTTGGATCCCAACTCTGTATACATGGGTAGACTTTGAAGAAAACATATTGATTATAACCTTAGATTAAAGGTTTTATTTTATTTATTGGGGTGATATTTCGTTATTATTTTTTGGCAAAGGAGAATTTAAATAAAATATATTCATGTTTTTGAATGATATGATAATTATTAACGAGTCCTTGCCAATGGATCTGTGACAATTTGAATACTATCTCATTTTCCGACTCCTGAGTGCATATGAATTGTAAAGAATTGAGACAGTACAGAAAAGAGCATCAAGTGAAGCATGTAAAACAAAATGGATGCAGGTTTTTCAACCATCTGATTGATCATTTGAAAAGGAACAAAAATATTGCAAAGATACATAATGTATATTGATTTATTTTGGTATTTATAAATCTCTAGAAGTACAAATCAATGGTTCCCCTTGAGGACAATTATAATTATCTGTTTCAAAGAGGAACGTCATTGTTCATATTGCTTTCATTCTTTTTTGCAAGAGTTTCATATTACTCCATGATTATAGAGTAAGTAGAACTACGTCCCAGATTTGAAGGAGGAGTACATATTATATGATATTTTTGCCCTTTTCTCCAAATACGTACATATGTACATGATGTCTACAAATATATGTATAGTATCAAATTGCAGTATGATGTTCTCATCAATAAACTTTTATCTCATTTGAATCACTTATTCAACCCCATTATGTAAAGGATCAAACATAAGTGTTTTGTCAGTCTTTATTTAGAACTGAAGACTACAGTCCCCTCAAGTTCTGTCTCGGTCCAATTCGATCCCGTTCAGTCTTGCAAAAAGTCCTACAAATTATAAAGCTCGTTCCTTGACAACGTGACTCAACTTTATTTCTTCTCCTTTTAAGCAGTTCTAGTACTGACAATACAGAGAATCAACATTCTAAAGGACCGGTTCTAAGACTGGAGTGTACCGAATAGTTAAGGAATGACACATCAGTAGTTGTGTAGACTTAAGTTGAACACAGGACCAGCATTAACAATTAAGGAGCCCTATGCAAAACGGATTTCATTGCATCAAAATCTAAGTCAGGCTAGGGAGGAGGATAATAATTGAGGATGAGGGTTCCTTTAGTAGGCTTTAGTATAGATAAAGCTGCAGGTATCATTTCTTTTCGTACTTTTTGAAAATTTGAATTAATTAATTTTTTTAGAAAATAAAATGCAAGGACTTTACTTATTATTATTTTTTTTGTTAGAAAATAAACTTCTTAAATAACCCTTTTTTTAAATATGCTTTTCTTTTTTAAACAGGAGAGGAGCCTAATGAAACTGCAGCCACATAGGATACAGGAGCTTAAAGTTGCCCCTGATTGAACCGTGTTGAGTTGGTAAGGATTGACTCATGACGTTAAATTGAAAAGGAAAACAAAGAGGATAATAAGTAAGAAGCAATACATGATCATAGTCAATTCATTAATGTATATTTAGATTTATAAAAAACATGTCCTAGTTTTAGTTTTTCTAGTTGGTAATCTGAAGAGCATTGTTTTTAACTCTTGAGAAGGGAAATCTAAGTAGCATGTAATAACTAGCGTATGTGCTTATGAATGTCGGAGTAATTTCAGCTTATATGTCCTTGATATATACGGAGTGGGATTTGTGTTTCTTTCCTTCCTCTCACATTTGCTTGCATCTGATCTTATAAAACTTATTGAGAGCAGAAGAAAGGATCATCCCTATAGGAATGTTATTAAAAGTACTAGTGCGTCAGTAGGATTTATTTTAAAATGTGAATGTTATCAATTTACACATATAAAATCGAAATTATAATTTTTTATTTATATTTCTGACATCCCTAAAAATCCGCTAAGCTATTGCAAATATTAGCTAAGCTTTACGGTCATCAGCTATATAATACTTTTTTCAGCTTAATAAGTGAAAATCAGAGCAATTTTCCCGCGGAAAATCAGCTAGCCTGGCAACACTGGTAAGTGGTACAAATCACGCAGTCAGCTGTGGTTTTTATTTCACTTTTTTCAAATTTGAAAGTCGACTCACAACCATTTGAGCCAATTACAAAAATCATCGAAACCGAGTCGATAGTTATTCGAGTAGACGCACCACTCTCAAATTCTCTAGTGATACCCCATTAACGATCATCATCAAAGTTAAATATAATATACTCATTTACAATACACATATGTTGGTACTACTACTACTAGAAAGAAGAAAAAGAGAAGAAGTGGGCTCCAGGTGGAAATACCCTCAATCACAATCTCTAAGTTGGAATCAAACCAAAGGAAAGAAAGAAAGAAAAAAAAACACTGTAAAATATTTTATGAACGCTTAATTGAAATTAGAAAATTTTTCCTGCAAAGGCCTGCAACATCCATGTTGTTCTCCTTGTATCACTCTCTTGTGGGTGTGCTTTACTTCACTAACATCTAAAATTACAATGTATTTTGTAGTCCGCTGTCAATTTTTCCCCCCCCCTTTTATCAGTGTTCTGATTAGTTACATTTGAATAATTCGAATAAACTCTTGTTAAGCAATGATTGAATAATAATTATACATATAGTTGGGAGTAAGGTTGTGCCCTTATCGGTCTCTCAGTTCTGGTTCTGGAACCTCAGAAACCGGAACCGATATATTTTGCTTATCGGTCTCGGTTCTTGTGTTTATTATTTATAACTTTTTAATATTCCATATTCATAGTTTTATGTGAATGAAACAAGTCGTTACTTGTATTGTACCACGCAACCTTTCATTAAAAAAGAACTGGAAGAAATCAGGTCCTCTACAAAGCTTGTTGCGTTATAATATGATAAATATAATATTTCTTAAGCTAGATTTTCCCGGACTTAAATATGCCAAGGCCCACCACACAAATACATTTTTAGATGAGACCCTTTACACAAAACATTTATACTATGTATGTGTAGACTGAAAGCCCTCCTCAAACCTCCATCTTCCAGCAACACCCCCTCCCCCAGGCCTCCCCTCACGACCCACTTTGAATACCACAGTATTAAGCAATCTTAGTTTTCAGGGCCCCTACTGTAACTCGGTGCACAACGTAATCTGCGTATTAGGTAGCTGCGGCCTGTTTCTATCTAATACTATTTTCTGGGTCCTAGTTTTACAGTAACGCCCTTTGTTTTAAGTGCCTGTTACTGAACTCAGCCTGTATAGGGGGAAAAAACGAAACTAAATACCGGTAACCAAGACTGATAAAGCTGAACCGAGACCGAACCCGTTGAAATGAAAGAAACGAGACCTGGGACCGATAGAATCACTCAAATAGATTCGGGCACAACCTTTGTTTGAAATAATAGGGTATGATCAAACTTAAAAATGTATCTTATCTGCAAGGTGGTGTATCAGTATGTAGCCTGGGCTCATATAGGTATATTGCTCGAGGGCTCTGGTGCAGCCTGTGCCCCCTGCTGCACGAATGATATACTTTGAGTTCTTATAAATTATAACTTATAAAAATGACGCTTACTGCAAAATAATTTCCATTATGCACTCTACCGGGTGGTCCATTAAAATCTGAACACTCTGAATTTTAAACTTCAACATGATATAATTTAAAACAATGATACATTCCAGTCGGTGGAAGAAGGCCTTGCACCCGCTGTGGATGTAGCCCTCTGGCATAGCATCCCAGTGCTGAGTGAAAGTGGCTTTGAAGACCTTGGTGTTTGGATGACAGACACTGCAGGCCTTCCCCTCGACATGCACCCAAAACGTGTAGTCGATAGGGATGGCATCAGGACTGTAGGTGTCCGAAAGTGTTTGAGCCAGAAAGGAATGTTGTTTATCAACCATTTTTGTTCTTCCCAGGGAGTCACATAATCGTACCCTGGTTGCCTGTACCTACCAGGAACCACATCAATGGGGCTTCCGTATCCTCAGAGGTCATACATTCGAAGGAAAGGCGGAGATAGGGTACTTTGTGGTACTAAGTATCCTTATTGATTCATCCAATTCTGCCTGTTCCTCACAGGGCCGACAGGGGTCTTTTTGAGGTCATTTTAAAGAGTCTTACAACGGTTTATTTCATTGCAGGTGTTAGCAAGACCCTCAAAACTCTTTTTATCCTCTTTTTTGATAGCTCTCTGGATAGACCAGTGTGAAATCCTGAGATCTCTTGCATGGACTCTCATGGACTCGAGGGTATTAGCCTAGGTAAGTTTCTTTAACTAGTTTGGTCTTTTACAGAGCCAACTTTCTCCTATCTCCAGGCACGAATTTATGTCGGCAACCCTTCAATTTCTAACGAGTTTTTTGTTTTGTAACTAATTGTTTGTCCTTTAATATATCGTAATATGAATTAATTTCACTCACTCTACCTTCATTAATTATTGAATTAGAAAGTGTTCAGATTTCAATGGACCAGTCGGTATGTGATAATGAGAATTATCTTTCATGGAGTTGTATTATTTTGATGCAACACTGCACCACTCTCTAATGCCTAGTTAACATCTAATATAATAAACAATGGACATACCTTATTGGCTAAATACCAAGTGATTTTGGGATTTTTTCTTTTTCTTTATTTCGAGAATGGTTTCCAGTTTCATATACATACTTTATCCATATATATGTTGTATACAAGTTGCGATGTCTGTATAAGTTTTGACTATGTTGCAACCAAAAAATAAAATGAATAATTTTGAGTGTAGGCTTCACAGTACTTAGTAGAGAATAAAGCAAGAATTGAACATTCCCTGGCTACTTTAAAAAAATGTAATTCTTCAAAATAAATTTCCAAAAAATTCCATTTTTTGTTATCAGAAGTGGATTTTTGGAAATTTCTTGTGAATAGCTATGAATTTTTGAAAAAGATATCCCAAAAAATTTAATTCTTTGTGAATAGTTGAGGATATTTAATTTTTTTTTTCCAAAAATTAAATATATGAAATTTCATTTTTGATACTTTTTCCCATAAAATTTAATTTTTACAAAAAATTTCCAAAAAGTTTAATTTTTTGTAAACGGCTGTGAACTTTTGACATTTTTTTTTTTCCAAAAAATTCCAAAAACCCCCACCCTTCAAAATGTAATCCTGCGGACGCCCCTGTTAATTACAATAATCAATGTTGTAACCAAATAATGGATTTTCAGACGAATAAATTTCAACTTTTACAATATGCTTATACAAGTTGCAACTCGTACACAATATATATACATAGAATGTACAAAGCCACTTCCCTTAATGTATATTGTAGACATACATACTAAAAAATAAATCATAAAAAAGCCAAACCTTTTTACAATTCATTCAAAATGTTTTAACAGTGTAATAAACATTACAATATTCATAAGAGAAGTGAAGAGGACTGAGGAGAGGGGATGATGGAATCATTTCTATGGGCAATGTAGCTGTTGCTTCAAAGGAAAGATTCAACAACAACTACTACATATGTACAATAACAATAACAAAACAAAACAAAAACCTCAGGAGCAACATGCATTCATTTTTCTAATCTTGATAACATATTATGTACATATGTATATATAATATACTGAACCTTGGTTGGAAATATGTCACTTATCTTAATCAGAATCGAGTGGTGCATACTTATTATACCAAAGCTTTTGATTGTATACTTTCTAGGTTGTACCTACGTAGTAGATGATTAAATGAAGGATGTTTCTCCTCTGATTGGTTTATGAGTGTCAAATTTTGTATATTAGTCAGGGGCTTCCACAAGGGGTGGGCTGGAGGACCCCTCCAGTCCCAAATTAAGGATGTTTTGATTTTTACTAGAAAACTTAATATTTGAAATTTTTTTACAAAAAAAATTAAGTTTTTTTTTGTTAACAGCTTTGGATTTTTGAAATGTTTTTGCCAAATATTTAATTTATTTCCAAAAGATTTAACCTTTTTCTGAATTGAGGTGGGTTTTTGAAATGTTTTACAAAAAAATTTAATATTTGAAATTTACCATTTGAAAGTTTTTTTTACAACAAATTTAATTTTTGGTTAACAGCTGTAAGTTTTGAAATATTTTGTGAGTAGATTTGGATTTTTGAATTTTTTTTCCCAAAAAATTAAATATTAGAAATTTAATTTTAGGATTAATTTTCAAAAAAAAATTAATATTTTTTGAAGATAGCTATAAATTTTTGAATTTTTTTCTAAAAAATTGAATGTTAGAAATTTATCTTCAGAATTTTTTGAGATTAGGAATTGATTTTTGAAAAAAATTCCAAAAATTTGAATTTTTGAATTTTTTTTTCAAAAAAATCAATTTCCTATCCCCCTCTCACCCCCCAAAGAAAAAACATATATGTATAATATGATCCTGCCCCTAATTAATAAGTATATTAGTAGTTACATGTGTGGCCATTCAACACAAAAGCAAGCTAGAATTTCACAAAATTGAAAATAAATTATATTTTATTCGTTAACAAATTATTCTTTAACCCCCTTTTGGTATGTCACAAATTGTATTTAAATCAAATAAAGGTTATAAACTAAGGTTAAAATTCTTTGGTAACTTATCCCAAAAATTTGAATACAAGGCCAAGGTATTCCACTGGACTAGAAGGGCTTCAGTCCCCTAGTTTTAACTCTAAAAACTCTACAAAATATGTATCTTCTAAGAAATTAAGGTCTTCCTGAAATAAAATCCAGCGGGAATGTACCCTTGCCGTCGAAAATAAATATTGTAAAAAATTGTTTGACAGAATATTTTATAAAGATTAAACTAATTGCAAATTATCTCCTGAGTTTTCATTGGTGCGATTTATAAAAATTAATTAATTGATTCAATTTTTAATATACTAAAAACGAATCGACGTAGCTCATGGACAAGGCGCTCGGGAGGAATTATTCTCTTGAACTCAATGTGCTATCCCAGGCCCTTCCTAGAGAGAGAAATATACTTTATAGTATTACATTTACTCCATCTAACCTAGAAATCTTGAGAGAAATCCATATACATAATGTTTACAAATACTTAATCAGTACAACTCTATCTAACCTATTAAAGGAACATTTAAAAAGAAACAAAAAACAAAAAAACACACTTTATTTAATTTGTTTTTATCATCTAAAATTTGCAAAATTATTTAGTTGTTATTAAGAAATTTTGGATTTCCCACTCTCCATGAACTGCCTACACAACCACGTATCTACTACTCATATTAATATACTTAGAGTGGAAGAACACATCTATCACGGAGGACCAAAAGGATAATTATTATAGATTTCTTGATTGACTAAAGTGATGATTTTTCCTGATGGATACTTTCAGTAAGCATTTGCGAGATGATATATCGAGTAATTCCATTCACATTTGAATCAGCAAACTATTTGTATTTGAATATTGATATTCAAATCCGCAAGATGTCATCTGCAAATCTGCATTATGATGTTCGACACATTGCTAAGGTGGGTATTATCTTTTGTTAAAAAAAAACCCACATAATTTTTCCTAAAAACACGAATTATTTGTATTTTAGAAATCTTCAAAGTTGTATATTTCTAATTATTGAGATTTCAATCACTTATCTTCCCAGTATAATCCAACCTTTCCCTTAAAAAGAGAAAGAGATAGGTCCAACATTGACTAGTGTCTGGCTTCTTCCGTCATTGGTTTTTAGAGGGATATACTTAATGAATAAACAAACGAAAAACAATCTTCAACAAAAAAGAAAGAGGGAAATGTTCTAATTTTTTTTATATTACAAAATAGACCTATTTTAGGTCTATGATAGCCCTTATATTCAAATTTCTGGGATGACTTAAGATACCGAAGAATCTTAAGTATAGTTTATGAGTCGTAATTTGGCCCCAATAGGGTCTTTCTAAAAAAAATATATCAATTTAATATTCTTTCATTGTGTTGATTAATTTTTCCTAGTTTGAGTGTAATTTGGAGCGCCTTTATAGGATTAATCAGGATAATTTGTACATATATATTGACAAATATTCGTCGACGAATACAAATGTAAATCTGATTCAATATAGAGAAAAAAATTTCGAGTTTACTTTTGTGTTAATGCGTGGATATTAAGTAAATGAAGATCAAAACACTAATAAGAGAAGAGAGATCAACAGTTGACATTTTTTTTAAAATTTAAAATATTGTGGATGTTCTATATAGATCATTGTGATTTATTGAGGAAAACCTCAAAAAAAATAGTAAACAACCTGAACAAAGACAAAACAAATATCGACCTTTAAAATGGAGGCTTTCACGATAGGAATATGATCCCCAAACCTTTATCTAGAGGACTCTAAATACACGTAATACAATTACAATAATTTATCTCAATTCATTTAAGAGACATTTTAGAATGAGGTATATCGTTCATGGCTCTACAAATCAGTCTTTCCCCCCTTTTTGTCTTTTGAAACAACAGAAAATGGGTGGAGAAGGGAAAGAACCCAGGAAGAAATACACATTAATTAACTTTAAAAAGAAAACAATGGGTAAAGAGTAGAACTTTTGAGTGGGAGAGTAATGTAAAGAAAGATCAGTTGTAAAAATGTCGTGAATCATGCACATTAGGGGGGTTCGTACTTCAACTTCTTTCGAATTTTGATTATGTGCAGTGAGGGAAAGTTGTAATATGGTATGAAAATGACCTATGCGATAACGATTTATCCTACATGATCATCTTTTGGTGGTGCATCTCAATCCAATTATGAAAAAAGACAAAAACTCTTTACTTAGACAATGTAGAAACTAAGAAGACGTGTTTAGTTATTTTGCATATAACAGTTTCGATACACATGTTTCTAACTTATAAAATGTATTTTAAAAGTTTTTTCTTAAAATTGTCATAGGAATCATTTTTTTGTAAACAGTTGTAAATTTTTTAAATTTTTTCCCGAAAAAATTTTTTTTTAAAAAATAGATTTGGATTTTTGAATTTTTTTTCATAAAATTTAATTCTTTGTTAATAGCTGCGGATTTTTGAATTTTTTATACAAAAATTTAATTTTTGGCAATTTTTTTCCATAAAATTAAATTTTTTGTGAACTGCTGTAGATTTTTTGATTTTTTTCCTACAAAATTTAATTTTTGAAATTTTTTGTGAACAGATTTTGATTTTTGAAATTTTCAAAAAATTAACTTTTTTCTAAACAGCTGTAGATTTTTGAATTTTTTTTTTTTTTAAATTTAACTTTTGGCAATTTTTTTCCGTAAAATTTCATTTTTTTATGGATAGCTATGGATTTTTGAAATTTTTCGGGAAAAAACTATAGATTTTTGGAAATTTTCAAAAAATTAACTTTTTCCTAAACAGCTGTAGATTTTTGAATATTTTTCTAAAAAATTTAATATTGGAGTTTTTTTTTAATTTCATAATAAATTTTTTTGTTAATATTTTAAAAGTTTTTTTCGTAAAATTGTGATATGAAACAATAAAAGAGAAAAAGTTTGGACCATTTGATGATTCGTGTTTAGTGTGTATCATTTCTGTACATTTTCAGAAAGGAAAAATCAAAATCTACTCACGCTATATTCTCTTATTGCTCCATAGTGTAGAAGAATTCTGTCATGATTAATAAATACAAAGTTATGATGAATCCTTGTATTTTAATCTTTATTGACGTAATAAATAATTGTTGTTCCCTTTCACACCTTGAACCAGATGTGCTACCTAAAGATGACATTATAGGGCAAAGAAATTTTGCATAGGTTATTTTCTTTCCATATCACACCTTTTACGAAGTAACCGTAATCGAAATTCGAAAAAAGGTAGAAAAAACGCCCTAATGCACATAGATGCAGATTTGGAGATTATGTAGAGTATTTGAGCCCTTCATACTTTGCATTTCATTTCATTTATGCCAATCTTTACATTAAAAAAAATTAAAAGAATCAATATATTTGATTGACATTCATTTAGTCGTTCAATATTCAGCTTCTTTATTCGAATACATCTTTTACCTCAGGGTCAAAGTTGATACAAAATGGAAAAATGATGATCGCAAGATAAATTTGTTTCCAAATTGAGTTGCCTATAATAATACTTTTTAGATGTTAGGAGTGGATAAGAGTATTACGAATTACGATATTATAACACATCCTTACTTTTATTGTATCTCGCAACTTATCCTCCAAAAATAAACAGGAAAAAAAAATTAGACCAAAAGCAATTTGGTAGTAGTTCACTCATTCTTACCAAATATGGAGTTATTATTCACATAAACTGTTGGGAATTGCTTACAGCTTAACAAAAGCTAATTCCACCAATCCACGTTCAGAAAATTGATTTGGAGAAACGAAATTTTATCTCAATGCAGAATTCCCAAATACGACTATTTACGCTGATTCCCAAATACGACTATTTACGCTGAAAAAAAAAAGGAAATTTTTTTGAATCCGAAAGTTAGTTGACCAAAACAATATTAAATGTAGTGATTATTAATACGTCAATCACTCCATATCTTGTATGGAATTGACCTATACTTCTTTAAACAATGTAGAATTCCATAAAAAAATCAAATGTAAAATACAGTCAGGTTCGAACATAAAAATTTAAAATATTGTTATAATATTATTTCTGAAGAAGTCTCCAATGGAGACGAAATCGATTAAATGTTACTGATCCTCTTAAACATCTATGTTTTATTGTGTTGGTTGAGTCAAGTCCGTTTTATTTATTTGAACATAAAATATCCACAGCGCCCTCTATTTTGCGAACATAATTATTTATTAATACTACAATTTGAATATTTTGGTCAACTAAGAACTTTTTCGCATTATCACTCTTTGTTTTTGATCTCTATGGAATTCCGTTAAGTGAAGAAAATATTGCATACGTCAGAAGTAAACTTAGAAATGTTGAGCGATTTTTTTAAATCTAAACCGAGTAAAAAAAAAAAAAAATAGCACTCAATTTTTGAAAAATGAATACCCAGAGTATCAAATATGTATTTTATAAAAATACAGTTTTATAAGAATAATTAAAGGAATCAAGATTTTAGAAAGATATTCTTCCTTTTAATTTTTGCCTTCGATCAGTTTGGTAGTTTTAAACATACTAAAAGACGTCCACATTAGTAGTTGAATGAAATCGTAAGTTGGCGAGATCTTCAGGAGTCATGGTAAACGGAGGCATCTCTTCTTTCCACCACTGATATTACGTCCAACCTTTTCCATAAATGGAAGATTAGGATTTGGGAGTTTAGTGCAAAAGTATTTCTCATTTGTTGCAAGATTCAATGGGTATTATTCAACAGTCAATTTTGTGACAAATTTATTCTTTCTCTAATTGGCTGTTGTCGGAATCTGGCTCCTTCACATATCCAATCAAGAGTAATCATAACCCTTTATATATAAACATTTTACCTACAAAAAAAGAGCCTAATGATGGAGGGTTTTGACAGGTAGATTTTCCCTTGAAAAATAGGATCAAATAATCATAAAATACTGTTATGTAATCTAATTAAAACCAAAACCCTCTATATTTCATACAAGTGATACAAAAATGAGCAGTTTTTACAAAAAAAGAAGGTCAAATTGAGCAATTTTGAGCGATTGCTTATAAATCCCAAGTCTAGTCATAAGGAAATAGGATAATGTGACGTCATATGTGCTATTTCAAAAGTGGCATATCACAAAAAAATAGGTATTTTGTAGGCAATTCAATTTGTACTAAAATTGTATCACGTGGTCCTCAGTTTGTTTAAAATGAATAAACGAAAGAGCGAACCCGATCAGAAATTTTTCAAAAAAGACGAAAGGAACGGAAGGGGTACATAACATGTGTACTTATGATTTATATTTGTTCATCCTATACATCATAAAAGGTCACCCTAGTCTGACTTTGCCCTTCTATGTATATATATATATACATTCATATATAATTTTATTACTAAAGTCCTTTTTTTTCCTGAGATTTAGAAGTAATAAAAATATTTTTGCATTTTTATTTACTTCAACCATCTGCTTACCATCTCACAATGGATTTATTCCTTGATAATAATGGTTGTATACATTCATGGTTTATTTATTTAAAGATTTTATTAATTTTAATATTTTTTATACATATATACGCATCTGTCTTAAGACTTAGATTTTATGGGTCTATTTTTCAAATTCAAATAGTGTCCTTTATTTTTTAGACTTGTTAGTCTGAAGGGTCTAAGTAGGGAAGAGGATTGTAAAAAGGCAGTGAAATCCCTCTTATTATTTAAAAAAAAATGAGGAATCCATGGTTGTTCTTGTTATGGATGAGTACAAGGCAAAATATCCCCTGTGGTTAACCCTAAAAAAAGAGGTAAAAACAAGAATGAAAAGAAAAGAAACTCTTTAACTTTTTCTCAGAGGAAAAACTTGGGTATTAGTGATAGATACTCTCTTTTTTTTCCACAGATGATCAAATTAAAAAATTCTTCATTATGGGACTTTTTTTTCAGGGATTGTTTTTATATGAGCATCCATATTATGTAGATCTTTGGTCGATATATATATATACATATATATATATAAATAGGTAAATTCCATTGTTCAAATAGTTTTAAGTCTTTATTACAATTATTTCTTGTTTCTTTGTCCCCCCATTTACTTTTTGTTCAAACAAAAATAAGCAATTTTTTTTAAAGAAGTAAAACTCAGGAATGTGTTGCTTAAATTATATTTGAAAACGATTTATTAGAATACTTTCTTTACCATCATAGGTGTATTTGTGTGTGAAACACAATTCATGTAAAAGTCTTCTCTTAATTTAATTTCCGAAATGTGAGGAAATTCTACGTGAATGAATCCGAAAATTAATGTATGTTATTCATATATATATATATATAGCAGGATGGTTTAGAAAAATGTTCTTATAACAAACCACTAACAAATTGTTGTGGTCTTACAGATTTATATTTATAGTAAGTATGTAAGATGTATCTTGTAGTACCAATGTTAATCTATAGGATTTCATTTGAAATTGGAGATGAAGAGGGGGGGGGGGCATTCCAGGCAACTGCCTAAGGATCCTCACTTAAATTAAACTTAAAAAGGATCTCTCACATTGGACCAGTTTGACCATAGTAAGACCAAAGGTAAATATGAATAGGCACAAACTTTTTTGGAGATAGACCCATATGAAAGGAGTAGGGTCGTCAAAAATATTTTGGCAACTTTGATTGACGACATGGTGCTAAAATTAATTACTTGGTAATTTCATAAATTGACTCCCTGCAAAATTTTCATACATAGACATCTTATTCCCATTTCGAAAAGGGATATTTTGTGACGTGTTACGGTTTATGTTTCTCAACTAGTCATTTTTTTTGTGTAGCACTGTAGAGGGAGGGGCCCGAGGAACTTACTTATTGCTTACGTGGATTTGAATTGTGAGAACATTAAAGGAAGAGAAAAAGGGGTTATGATCAATTTCGTGTCGGTCCTTATTTATTTGGTCCATGGTATATTAACCCAATAAGATATATGAGATATTGTTAAGAGCGTTGTGCATACCCTGTAAAAATATTCATGCTTTCGTTATAATGCCAAAACATATTCTATTATTAATAAGCTAATTAATTTATTCTAGTATATAACGGAATAATTAAACAAAGAAAAATCACCATCAATGATGTCATGAGCAAAGATGGGATGTCTGTTAAGAAAAAAACAAGTATAGCGATTAGAAAAGGAAAAACGGTTGAGCGAGTGCTCCTTCTTCTTTTTCATTCATTATTTAATCGGTCGTGCGGGTGTTAACATCTCCCTTTAAAAGAAGAATTATCTCCTATCCTTGTGTGTAAATTGCTTTTCAAATGCATAATAAAATGAATATCTATATTTTTGAAATATAATTATTATATTTTCCTTGCACTAATGCTAATTTAAATGTAGAAGATTCTCTTTTCTATAGCAGTAATTCCTTTTCTCCACCCAAATTCAAATAACAGGTATCTGATAGTAGCAAAGGTCTTAATTCAGCAATACCATATGTCTTGCTCCTGCTTTCTCCTCGCGCTCTTAACCAAATCCAATCTCTAGTCTCGAGAGAAAAATTTTACCTTCTTTAATTACCGACAAGTAAGACTGTACTTGACCGAAGTACTTGGTCCGTAATTAAAACTGGTACAACACTAGTTCTGATTATTGACTGGGATGAAGGAGAAGCAGTAATGATGGACAATAGCCAATAGCAGGAGACAAGTAGTTATATAATTTAATTACATCTCCCAAGGTACCAATAATATCCATTGATTCCATTCCTACTCACCATTAAATATTTATGATGATGTCATTTTTAAAGCATAAATACCATAAATCATACCCGTCTCCCATCCATCACTACTTATCTCCAGTGACGTTTGCCCAGTCCTCCCTGTACAGCATTTAAAAAAAGTAATCGTTTTTTTAAAACATAAATCGTATGACGTCACTTAATAAATAGCTTCAAAATGGGAACGAAATGTCCTTAGAGGGAATGCATTTACTGGGAATGAAAAGACATCACATGAATTTACTCAGAATGTAATTACCCGTCCCAAAACGACAAATATATTGACGGAGATCTCTTTAAAGACTTTAATGGTATTTGCTAATATGTTATCCGTTAAAAATAGTGGATTAATCTTTGATTTATTAATATCTTTGTTAAACAATATTTGTTCATTACGACATGTGCATTAATTAATTATTACCCTTTATCCGATAAAAGTGGACCATCTTTGATTTATTAGTAGTTTTTATTCTTGTTCAATAATTTTCGATTCTTGTTCTCATTTTTGATTTTTTTCTATAAATTTGTTTTTATTTCTGATTATTTTTGTCTATAAAAAGGAATTGATTCTATTTTAATGTCCCTTTATTTTGTTGGATGGAATATCACTTATTAAGGATAAGTAGGCATTATAGTATTACAATTACTCCATCGAACAATTGTCTTTTAAAGTCCATATACATATTATTCATAAAGGAAAGTTTATCTGTATGTATGTCTGAATGTCTGTATGTATTAAAAAAGGACGGTATATTGTAAATCTCCCTGGTATATCATTTACAGGTGTTTACTTCAATTATATTAAAAAAAGAAGTACTTTATAGTCACATTTATAAAAATGAATTTGACTTTAGAGGAGGTTTAGCAACGAGCTACAAAACTCCCTGGCTCATCAAATCCTTGTTTTTTTTTTGTTTTTTTCTCAGGCTGTTATTATTGTTTTTTTTATTCTTCAAGAGAGAACGCCTAAGTATTGAGTTAGTGTGTTGTTGAAAAATAAAACCAAGGATTTCTTACAGAGTTATTTATTTCTCGGGAAGTGACCATGAATTGAACCTACACACATTGTATTTAATAGAATAATTGCTCTCGAGTGCGTTCTCCACTAAGCTACGTTGCTTCATTGATTTTTGTATTTGACAATTTTTGATTCTATTTGGAAAAATAATAATATCTTTGTTATTTAAACTCACTCTGAGATTTGGGAAATATGACTGCGATGTCCCATTTCTAAAATCAGTCATACTTGGCCATGCAATGTACATATTTTTGCTTGTTTATTTAGTTGTGTTTATAAAAGGTTCAAAATCTCATTTATAAAAGAAACAAAAATCAAAAATGCATCTTATAAAAAAAGCAAAATTTAAAAAAATATATATAAAAAATCATTAAAACTGGCCTGATGTCTTATCCCTTCTCATATAGCCAATGAAGGGACACTGATGCCTTCACTAAATGTCGTGAAACAAAACAAAAAAATTAACGACATCCTCCTGACCAGGTCAATAACAAATAATAAGAACTTTCCATCCTTTTTCCTTACCTATAAAATTTACTTTTCCCCCCTTTCCAACCCTTTCTCCCACTACATAAAACTATGCACTACTCAGTCAAAGAGCTTTGATGGCAGATGTATGTGCTTTACGGTCATAAAAAGAAAAAGAAATAAAAAAAATTGGTATTCATTAACTCGAATTTTTTTTTTTTTATTTTTAAAAAAAAAACCAACTTAGTTATTTGTAAGGCATCTGTATAATTCTGATCACAAGTCCTGTATGAGTATGTGACGCTATTTCTCTCTTTTATATATATGTAGTACAACCTTACACCACCCCAAAATAAAGTAGGTACCTTTGCACTCTCAGCTTGGGGTCCGAAAGAGAGAGGAGAAAATGTGGGGATGAAATTGTTATTATTATGTAAACAAAAACTAAATAAGACAACTCCTTTAAATGAATTCAAGATGTTGTATATATGTTAATGATGAAAGCGTCTTTTAGTGTCTGTGAACGCATTTAATCTCTTTTAAAAAGTCATTAATGGTCATAAAAGTATTCAGGCATGAGACTTTTTCTGAATTAATGGTGAAGTTATGTACATACGTAGAGTGTGTTTCGTACCGTTTTTGTTAGTAAGATTTCAATCAACTTCATGAAAAAACAAGATGTGGATCGACCGGTTGGATTTTCATTCTTTTTCATATTTTGATTACGAGTAGTGTGGAAAAGTGATCATTTCGTATGAGAATTTCATTTTCCTACGATGTCATCTTTAGGTAAGACATCTTGTTCAAAGTTTACAAGGAGATAAAAGTTATTTACTTCGCCAATAAAGATAAAAATAGAGCATTACTCCTGATTTTATATCTATTAATGATGATAGACATTATTCTAAACTATAAGAAACATTTATTAATTTTTTTTCTTTCTAAAGTTAGCTTATGGAGGAAAAAAGAGAATAATACAAGAATGTTTGTATTTTTTCCTTTCCTTGGTCATTTTTCTGAAAATGTAAAGAAAAAAAGGATGCGTACCATAGGTGGATCATCAAATTTTCCAAACTTTTTTTTCTTCTTATTTTTATCAATAAGACAATTTTAGAAATAAATTTTTATATTTTATGAAATACAACTAAAAATCTGTTCTTAGTATCTGTGTTCACTAAGTCAAGATTTTTTGTCTTTTTTCATAATTTGATGGAGATGTGCCACCTAAATATGACCTATGTAGAACAATGCAATTTTGCATTTGTAATTTTCATACACCAGTCAACTTTTCCGCTCTTCCCGTAATCGAAATTCGAAAAAAAATCTGAAAATCAAACCGCTCAAATGTAGATGCTATCAGGAGTATTTTTTTATTGTAATTATATCGTAAAATATAAGCAATTATTTCTCAAAATGTCCTCCTTCTGCAGCCACCATGGCCTCTAGTTTTGGCTTGAAGACCTTGCACACGTAGTCAATGGACATATCAGCCCACTTTTTCTAACAGGGGACTTATTTTTTGGATTCTTTTTTTTTTTTTTGAAAAATTAAGGGGCTTCAGGGAATCAACATCGGGGTGAGGTTACTTTGCATCCCTTTTTCTCCATGAAGCCCAATATTCCATAGTCCAGTAGCGAGCAGTCTGGTGATGAGGAGAGCAACAAATTTGTAGTTCAGAAATCGGCAAAGATTTCTTTGCACCAAGCTTCAGTTGTTAGGATCTTATCGCCAGGTGTTGAGTCTTGTTGATAATACATAGTAATCCCATTTAGATCACCGACAACCTCAACAGAGTAATTAACCAGGTACATCATCTCCGTTGCAGAGGTATGTGCACGAAGAAGATTTGCAATCCATTGCATTTTTCTTGACGTATTAGAACCAATAATACAGCAAATGAAAACTGATAAATTTTGAAAACAATTTCTTTCTTATAATCCAGCATCGATGTCAACTAATAACAGCTTGATCGAGGTGCAATTTGCGCGGTATAATTTGTTCAAACACACTGTACATATAATTGAACTGTATAATTTCAAAATATATTGTCAAAAAAGGCAAAGTTTTGTATAATATGTTCAATTTTGTCCATGCCATTCAAAATCTTGTATTAATGCTTTAAATTACCTTAAGGAAAAACCTACAATTTGATGCTAATTTATCACTTTGCCTAGAATATTTTTGCCAAAATACATTTTGCTAAACGGAAACATTGCCGAAAGGACACTTGACCGAATGAACATATTACCGTAAAGAACAGTAAATATATTCGATGATGATTCATGCTGCAATATTTTTTAATTTTGTTATTCCAACTTTCAAGGATAAAACGTTTATTATGATAACCTAAAAATTGCAATAATTAAGTGTTAATTACAAATCATGGTGTTGTTACCTCTCTAATACAAAAATATATACTACTTTTCCTAGGAGCCTGCGCTCCATGTGTAGTATCATCTTCTCATTCAATGATAAATAGATCTTGAGAATTCTATACATAGTCGGAGACGATAGTTAATGAATGAACACGTCTTACTCATCTCAATTCTTGGCCAATAATTAAACATTTTATCTTGATGATTCCTGCTACAGTACTACAAACTATCATTCCAATCCATGTAATTACAATATTATAAAATAAAATGTTCAAATGTTATGTGTCGGCGCACGTAGACATTCGAAGCATGATAAATTTGCAGATATTCATAATATTTGGATGGTCTCTATATTTGAGTTTTCAATGCCCCCTCAAGTAGAGTCATATAATAAATTTGCTTAAAGAACCCTACATGTATCTACAAAGATAGTCCAGCTCAGCCTACATATGTGGGACCCATGTGAATCAACATAATAAAATCATCACTACGTTATTAGTTATTTGTTCATCTGTTTACAACTTTTTGTCTTCCAATTCATGAACTAATAATAGAGTTTGTTATAAGACTACTAATAAGTACATAATTGTTAGTATCTGCATCTTTATTATAATTCCATGGTGTGAGGTCTTTTGAAACAGAGGACAAAATAGGAATTAAATAATAAAGACATTCCTTTCTATAAATGAACTAAAAAACAAGAGAGTCTTCGTATGTTTTCTTTTTTTACTTAAAAACAAATAAACAAATAAATATGTCAAAATGCCTCCTGAAATAATAATAGTCATCCGTAAAGTGTACTTGTTTTTTGTTTTGTTTTATTCTCATGTCTTCGTTGTGCCCTCATGTCACTCAAAACTCTTCAAATAGCCTACATTGTACTTATAAAAAGAAGCTCTTATTTTGATGATTTTTTTTTTCTTCATCTTGACGGACTGTCAAATCTCATATTTATGGATGTATTTGATGGCTATTTGTTCAAACATAATATCGATGTACAGGGTGGGGATTTTAAAATCGAAACAACTTTAGACAGGGGGTACACAGGAGGTGTGGCCTGGAGGGGCTGTAGCACTCCCCAAATTAAAGAATTTGTGCTTTTTCCTGGGAAATTTAATATTTGAATTTTTTTTTTCAAAATTTAATTTTATGTAAAATAAAATTGGATTTTTGAATTATTTTTCCCAAAAATTGAATATTTGAAACTTTCTTCAAAACTATATTTTTTTGTGAATAGCTGTGGATTTTTGAATTTAAAAAAAAAAAAAATTTTTTTTTTTGTCATTAGCTGTGAATTTTTGAAGTTTTTTTTTTAAAAAAATGATATTTGAAATTTAATTTTTCTTGAATAGCTGTGAATATTTGAATTGATTTTTCAAAAAAAATAATTTTTCTCATTTTATAAAAAAAAAGAACCCCAAAAATCCCTCCCCCCATAAAAAAATAAAATATAGATAGATATATACATATAATCCTTCAGACGCCCCTGTTAGACCAAAATGTCTTGACAACTATTTTTATGAAAATTTGCCCTTCAAATTCAACCGACAAAACCGTATAAGAAAAAAAAAAACTAAATCATGGAGATGTCCTCCGAATATAAACTTCATAAAACTATTGTTATGTGTCTCCGTGCCGGGTGAACGTGCAAGGAGATTATTGAGTTTTTTCATAAAAATGCACAAATCAACTGTTTACGATGTTGCCAAGCCTTTTAAGAGTTTGATGTGTCGGCCACACTTGCAAGGAAAATTCATGATCCTTCTGAGAGCAAGAAAATAAACTCCAGACTTCCATATTTGTTTTTGAAGAAAATATGGCAGTCTAGCTTGCCAGACATGAACTCCTTGAACTAAAATGTCTGGGGTGTCATGAAGAGAGAGTCTAATAAACGTACTCATAACACACTTAAAACTTTGCAAGCATTTATTATCGAGGATTTGGTCTGGCTTAGGGCCAGATTGGAGGCTATGGTTGAAACTGGAGGTGGTTGGTTTGAGTGATTAACTTCACATTGGATCCCTTCATTTAATAGGAAAAGATTTGTAAATCTCTGAATTAATTTTTGGAAATAAATCCTCAAATTTTCTGCCTTTAAAATTCCCACCCTGAATATATATATATTAGGGTTGGACTTGGGTCTGGAAATCCTAGACTGGCCTAAAACCGTTGTAATTTTAACTAATGCCGTTCAACTTCAGTCTGGTACAGTGTTGTTATAAAATATAAAAGAATCAGCATTCATGAAAGAGAGGACGGGTTTTGGAGCTTGATCTAATGTACCCAGGTATGGTATATGTAAACATGTAATATCCAAAAAGATCCAAAACCCGATCCGCCTTCGAACTTTTAGGGATCTTTAGAAGTTTATAGTATTACTTAATAAAAATCAGACGGGTCCTGGATCTGGATTCGAAATACTTGGCTACAGTATTGTTACATTTGTATAATCCTAACAGGATTCGATTACTCGAATTTTCACATTTCTTAAAAAAAATTTCAGGGATTTTTCAGATTCTAAAAAACTGATAGAATACCTTAGTTTAAAAAATATATATTATTTATATCGAAAGAAGAATCTAAATTTATTTAGATTAGTACTTTGACCGACATCTACTTAAACAGTTGCATTGCGCAATTATTCCCCAATATTATTATAAAAATTATTCCTATAATTATGTTTTAATAGTAATAACATTGGGTTATTTATTGTTTTAGCATTAAAATGCTAACAAGAAAAAGTGTAGCCTTAATCCGGATCCTATTTTATTTAGGTGTGAACTTTGGTTAAAATGCTCATAAAATTGGATAAAAATATTCATTTAATTTTCGTTCCGGATCTGGATCTGAAAGTTTGGGTACCCAAAATTTATTCGTATATTTACGTCTAAAAATCCGAACCGATCTGATATCCGAGAAAATGTGGATCTGTATATTTGGACCAAAATATCGGTTGAAATTGTCAAAAAAAATAAATAATGTTTTGAACAATTTTTCAACACATATATTTATTTTCAACTTAGTAATGTGTCGACTTGAACAACTATCAACTCGACAAAAACTATAAATCGATTGCAACATTCGAAAAAATGCGAGTCACTTCATATTTCTAGGTCGCCTTGATTTTTATTACTCAACCTTATCAAATGTTTTGAGTTTTTTGCCACTTCTATCCTTAAGTGAGTTTTTAATCAATCACAATCAAAACTATTTATAGGTGAAATTCGACTTTATAGATTTTCTTCAACATTTTCTTGCAATTTGAGGGATTTCAACTTGAAATCGTGTCATAAAAATTTGGTTTCCTTTTTCGCTCAATATTATTTCTTCACTCGTGATGCCATTTGTAAGATTATATGACAAATTGATTCTGCAATTTCTCTCCCGAGCCAGGAAAGAAACTCTACTCATTCTATGCTTATTCTCTAATCTGTAGGAATAAATCTCCAGGAACCTCTTTTTGAATACCTATCCTCAGCCTATTAGTGAAAACATTTTTCGTCAATGATAGACTAAAACGACATGGAAAACGTATAAAAGAGCACTACTTGAGAGTCCCATTCAATTCAGGAACCGCGAAAACTCTTGTTCCACAAAAAGAAGCGTTATTTTGCAATAAATATATTTATATACCTTGTGGATAATTTATTGTCGTTTTCTAATGAAGTCATTTAAATTGATGACAAGGCCATCAACATCACCAAGTATGTAGCCTACCTATAGTACTTTACTCTTCCTTATTATTACTTCCGGCAGTTGCATGAACATGAAGACAATCCTTTAGTGTGTTTTTATGTGTATGCGTAACATCACATTAATTCTTATTACTTAAATGAAGCACTCACTCCATCTCATGGAATTCAATTCAAATTAAAGTCACGTCTATTTAGAACAGTAATAATAAAAAATAATAACAATAAATTATAATAATAAACTAAAACGATGATGCTATGATAAAGTCATCATCTCTGAACGACTCCAGACGGACGCCGTCAGTTAAAATAACTATCCACCTGGAGACTTTAAATGACAATTCGAGTCGATAATAATAAACATTATTCTGCTTTGGAATGTGGGACATCTGAAATGATTAATTAAACGCCTCATCTCTTTTTCTCTCTTCATTAACTCTTAGAATCAGTTATAATTAATGAAGTGATCTCCATTAATTATATTGTATGTAGGTTTAATTTTATTTATGGAATGAATGAATGAATACTCTCTTTAAACTAACAAAATTCCTTCATTTTATGAAAATAAGGGATTGCTAATGAGACGAGTTGCAAAACAGACCTTGTACTAGAAAAATACAATGTGAAAACAAGAGGTAAAATTTTTTTTAAATGATTTATTTTCTTAAAAAAAAGTTCAATCGGCCAAATTAAGCAGCAGAGGGAAAATTATAATTTCAACCCTAGGTTGTATTAATCAAATTAAAAAAATGAAACCCGGCTAGCATCTAAATAACTAACCAATTTATGCAGAATGATTTAAAGATTGAATGTTCTTTATAACCAATATGAGAGATTTAATCTGCTAACAGAACTTTATTTTCCACATATATATGTTTCTAAAGGAGCTATCCTTCCCTATAACATACTTTGTCTTTAAATATGTAATAGTACCTGAATTTCTTAGTCATTAAAATGGTAGCTTAGTTTCATTATTCACGGGGTTTATCTAAACTATTTGGACTTGCTTAATAATAAATTTAAAAAATACCATTTACGGGGGTGGTCTGAAAAGTAACTCGACCTAAGAAAGATATCAGACATTTTCTCTGAATTTTTCAATTTAGACTTCTTGTAGTTCTACACACTTCTCCCAACGATTCTTTCGTCTCGATAAACCTGTCCATATAGTACTCGGCGTTTTCCTCCGTAAAATAATTGTTCACGAGACTTTTTTGTGTTTGCCTCAATTACTCCCAGTTGGATTGACTTAGACGCTCCAAATTTTAACACAGCAAGCCTTTATATTTCTGCTATTGATTGAATTGATTTTAAAGTCCCACTTTCAAAAACAAATATTTAATAACAGTTCCATATTCGATTTTGTACATTGTCACATAAACACTCCCATTAACTCACTAAAACGCCTCCAAAATGGCTGAAACTTTGGTGAGTAACTGTCAACAGATGCTAGGAAGATGTGGTTAACTTTTATTTACGAGTGCTGTTATTTTCACGTTGAGGTCGGTAACTTTTCAGACCAACTTTGTATGAGAATGAATATGACACATGAATTACTTTAAAATAACAAAATTTGCTTAACTATATAAGTATGACTTCTATAAAAACAATTTAATGTGAACTTTAATAATATAACTATATACACATGAACAAATAAAACCTCTCATATCTCCCAAGCCAATAATGGACCGACAACTCTAATCTTTTTTCCTTTTTTTTTCAAGTGAGATATTGACTAAATGTTCTTCTGAAAAAAGTTTTATTTAAATCAGAGCATAAGATGGTTAAGATATTTAAGGTCAGGTCAAAAAAAAAAAAAATACTATTTTAAAGTAGAATATAAAAATTTGTGTCAAGTATTTTTTGCATAATTCAATAGCTATCAAATAATGTATTATATTCATTCATCAGATGATTGGTTTACCACGAACTACACTCCAATCGCAAGGGCCTTCAAGACGATTTTTGATCAAATTCAACATGGAAAAGAGCCTAGAACTTAGAGCTGGATTGAGTATCAGATCTGGCATTTATTTTTTGTGTCTCCAAATAATAGTTTATTTGGCATATCAAATTTTATTCAAATCGGATCAATAAAAATAAAAACAAAGTATTAATGTTCCATAATATAAAAATTTACCCCCTCTCAGAGAAAAAAAAAACGTCTAGCAAAGCCAATGTATGTATGTAGTCGTATTTAAATATTGTATGTATGTAGTGGCAACTGGCCCCCTTGTAAATACCCAAAAGTCCACTAAACAACAACAAAACAAAGGAAGCATGCCAAGAACAATAAAGATTCTCTGATTGTATTGCATTGTATTCTACACATTCAAAGACAAAGGATGAGTGCTATGCCGCCTATGAGGTTAACCCATTGGTGTGTGTGTTGGTGGTTCCTTTATTATTGTTATTATCATTACTTTTTTGGGGTAAAGGGTCGGGTCATCATCCGTCGTGGTTGATTTTTTTTTTTTTTTTTTTACGAGTTTGTAACTAATAATGAGTTTAGAAGTCTATGTACTATTTCTGGCAGCTGAAGAAGAAGGTTGCGAGAAGGAATTGACGTCATGATACATGGACTACAATAAAAAAGGAATAAAAAGAGTATTGAGACAGCTGTTGACTGCAGTCCTCAAATTCATTTCATGTATGATTTTTCATTCGTTGGTTTGTTTGTGCTAATTATTATTTCATTTTTATGGGAGTACGCACGCGGAGGGGTGGAGGGCTGTATCTCTCCCCCCCAAAAAAAAAAAAAAATTATAGAATTTTTGCTTATTTACTAGAAAATTTAATATTCAAAAAATTTTCTACAAATTTTTTTTTTGCAATTTTTTTTGTGAATAGTGCTAGTTTTTCGATTTTTTCCCCAAAAATTTAATATTTGAGATAAAAAGCTTAATTTTTTCTGAACAGCTGTGGCTATTTAAAATTTTCCAAAAAAAATAAATTTTTGAGAATATCAAAAAAAATGTTTGCAATTTTCTTTTGTGAATAGTGCTAGTTTTTCGATTTTTCCCCCAAAAATGTAATATTTGAGATAAAAAGTTTAATTTTTTCTGAACAGCTGGGGTTATTTAAAATTTTCCAAAAAAAATAAATTTTTGAGAATAACTATAGATTTAGCAAATTTTTTTCAAAAAAATATAAATTTCTATGAAATTTTTTTTTTAAATCCAAAAAAAATTGAAAGAATTTCATATTTCAAATAAATTTAAGAAAAATATCGAAATTGTATGGTATATTGTAAATTATAATTTGTATACTGAAGATAAGTCGAATATTATTCAATAAAATGAGTGTTTTATTCACAGTTATTTTCAGCCCTTTATATATTTTTAATTGTAACAAATCATTATCAAACATATTATTATTCATCTAATTTCTATAAATGTTTTCAAAATTTCTACAATTTATTTTGTTCGCGTTCTTACCTTTATTGTATGGCTCAAACTTTCCCATAAAAGAAACCGGGAGAGGCCGCAAATCAGTTTGTAGTTAGCCAAATAAGTCATTCATCAAATGTTATGTGTCTCTTATGTAATCCTAGCCTATCATTGTTACATTACTTCTCCACGATTTTTAAAAGGAATTGTGTATATATGTATACCTATATTTAATAATATTAAAATCCTAAATACTATTTCTTTTAATATTGTATTATAAATTGCTAAGTAATATTATATTAAATTTGTATATGATGGCCAAAATGTGCTCATAAAAGTATTAAGATGGCCAATATAATTATAGGCCGAGGGATCACAAAAAATTGTATTTATGTACTTGAAATAAAACAGAGAGTAAATAGATCATAACTCATAACTTATTACATCGTTTATTTATCAAAAAATGAAATAGCCATGACGTATCAAGTGAGACGAGGAAATTGACAGCTGACAACAAAATCCGCGAGATATTTTGTGTTAGCGATGTAACGCCATGAGCTATGTACGTTATGACGATTAATGTATTAGTTTATTCTTACCGTTAATTTTTTTGTTGATATACCTTGACCCCGTCTTACTTTTACTGTGCCTTGCAACCTTTCATAAAAAAATAAACAAGAAAAAAGGCCACAAATTGGTTAGTAATTCTTTGTTAATTCTTCCCAAATTATAATGATTATTTGATAATAATACATAATAGTTGATTGCAGCTAATTGCAATACAAGCAATGAAGGTTTAGGCCAGTAATAAGTAGACAAATCGACAGCTGACAACAAAATATATACAAAAGTGTACATTTTTGTCTTAGTGAGTTAACGCCGTGAAACTATGTACATACATACTGCACAACACAACAATAATGACTTAATTACAACGTCGTAGGTATATGTAGACCCAAATGCCTAAGTGCTCCCCTTTAGTACAGCACCTGAATATCAATTAATTCATTATTATTCAGTTTAATTAAGACATCCTCTCCTCCTCCTTTCAAGCATGAACCTACTACCTAGGTATGTGAGGGGAGTATAAGCCATTCAATGCCTCCTGATGACTATATTATAAATATTCATATTCAGGGGAAACCATAATTATGAACATCATTTGCCGGCTACCACTGCCACCAAAACCACCTGGGTCAAACTCATTAATACCTCTTTAATATTCAACATTAAAGACTATATTTTCTTCATTAGGGAGTTATTTAAATACGTATTACATATATATGTATAAATATGTATATTAGTAGATACTTTTAAGACTCTAGAACAGTGACTCCCAGCCTTTTTATCTCACTAGAGACCACTATAGCAGTGTTTTAATATTTCTTGGGATTTATATATTTTATTTTAATGGATAAAACAAAAAAACTTCAAATAAATATATTCACATTATATAGTAAACTCCTGAGATATGAGTGTCCTATTGGTGGATTTTTGACACTCACTGTTCTTTCTCGATAGACAGTATACGATTTCTTCATTTGCCTTTAATGCTAAGTAGATGTTACTATCATACTGGAACAAGTTGAAAGTTATATTGTTTTAACATACTACTCCATATTTTTGCTGGAACTAAAGATTGAGTTATCTTTTTTTATTTATCAGAGTTTTTTTGTTAGGTACATTAAGTTTTAAAAATATTATGTTAGTCAGTAAAAAGATTGTTTATATATAAGTTTGTTTATTTGTGTTAGTAACATGGATAAAGAGGTCATAAAATGGGAAATTAATGTTAAACTCAAATGTTTATTTAAAAAATAAATTTCCTTTATTTTATCTATTTAATGATTTGTAGTTTATAATATTAAATGGAATGGAATAAAGACCTTTCTGAAGAGAGAAAACATAACATATTAACCAGTGAGACTTTCTTTCAAGCTTTTAATTTGCATACCTTTGGTAAATTATTAACTCTATGTCAAATATGTTTTTTTTTTTTTTTCAAAAATGCTCCACCAAAATTTCTTGTAAATTATTCATGTAATCTATCACGGAGCCCTTGACGATGCGCCAAGGAGCATTGATAGAATAAGAAGGGACAAGGGGTCCATGGAGCCCCTGCAACATGGAAAAAGTAATTTTCTTCTTCGAAATATTTTTTATAAAAAAGTAAGGTATTTTTCTTAAAAAATCGCCATTTAATAAAATATATTAGAAAAAGGTCGTTGATAAATTATTTAAAATTAATTACACTGTAGTTACAATTACAATAGTAGAAGAAACACAGTATGAACTTATCCGAATTTGATCCTTTGATTTCAAATATGCCCTTATTTTTTCTATACTAGACTCATGTCCTTAAAGCTGGCTATTTTTAAAGTCCAAAGCTTTTTTATGCACTTAGTGTTGAAGATAAGGATGAGTTGTTTGAATATATTTTAAAACCTAATCTAAACAGATTCTGAAACCGTTTTTAAAGTGTTTGTATCTTATTTAAAGCTCGAATTATCATTGTTTAAAGTTGAAAATATATGTTTTTTATTCAGAGGCTCATAGCTTCAAGAAAGTTTAAAAATATCAAATTTGATAGCTGAAAGTTTGAACTTAGGTTTTTAAAAGAGAGCTTGCTCAAAATACACTCTATGTTGTTTTGAATTTGAGATAAAGCCAAGACAATATATAAAGAACAAAACTAAATATTAAATGGATCTTATAAGAAAAGTCCATATTTGTGTGTCATAGCTAGGAACTAGGAAGAGAACAAAAGTGGAATCTATAATTATTATTAAAGATTCTAAATGTCTTTGCAAAAAATCAAATTTAAAAAAAAAAAGTTAAAAATGTCAAATAATATCCTATAGCAAATTGAAAGAAGATTTCACATTAAAAAAAAAATTAAAATATGGTGCTTTGGGGTGTTTTCTATTTATTGTGAATAGCTATGGAAATTTGAAATATTTTTTCAAAAAAGTTTTATTTTAAATTTAATTTCCAAAAAAAAAAAAATTCTAAAATTATCATTTTTTGAGAAAAGAAATGAATTTTTTGAATTTAATTTCAAAAAATTTAATTTTTGTGAATAACTATAGATTTTTGAAAAAAAAATTCGAAAAAAATAATTTTTAAAATTTTTTTCTAATAAATTTTACATTTGAAGTTTAATTCTTTTAGAACAACTCTGAATTTTCAAAAAAAATCCAATAAATTTTACATTTGAAGTTTAATTTTTTTTGAATAATTCTGAATTTTTGAAATTTTTTGATTAAAAAAATGTATTTTTGAAATTTTCCAATTTATTTTTATTTTTTGTTTAACAGTGTATTTTTAAATTTTTTTTCAAAAAATTCTTATTTATTGTGAATAACTATGGAATTTTAAAATATTTTTTCTACAAAAATTTTATTTAAATTTAATTTTCAAAAAAAAAAAAAAAATTTATTTTCATTTTTTGAGCAAAGAAATTACTTTTTTAAATTTAATTTCAAAAAATTTAACTTTTTATGAATATTTGTAGATTTTTGAACAAAAAATTCAATGAAATTTAATATTCGAAATTTTTTTTACATATTTAATATTTCCAATTTGTTTTTTTTCATGAAATTTTCAATTTTTGTTTTTAAATTCCAAAAGCCAAGCCCCCCTTTCCCCATCTAATCCTGCAAACTGCCCTGCCACTCCATTCTGGTTCGGAATCTATTGCTCAAAAAGTTAGAGCTATACATAAACATACATAGTTTTGGGTCTTATTAAAAGGAAATCCAAGGAATTCTCATTTCACTCCATTATCATACCTAGTTACTTCCCTCCCTTTCTTGTTCTTAATCAGTCCCTCAAAAATACCGACGAAAAAAATAACAAAAGCGGTTCCTAGACACACACGAAATGAACTTTTGAAATAATATTATGTATATTATGTACAAAGATAAAGAAGGATCCTTTAATTTTTATTATTTAAAACATTTAGAGGCAATTTTATTTTATTTTTTTTACTTTTGTCTTATCTTTAATGCTCATTGAAGATTTTCTACTTTATTTTATATACAGGGTGGAGATTTTAATTCCAGGAACTTCGAGGATAATTTATATATCAATTTATTTCCCAAAATTAATTCAGCAATTCACAATTATTTTACCCTTAGAGTTGAAGTTAGTATCTCAAACCAACAAAATCCAGCTTCACCTGACCCTGGCTTTGATGAGGGGCTTCTTGTACATGTTAGCCACTGCACCAAAAATGGAACTTACAAAGAGTCAAGTGTGTTATGTGCACGTTTATTGGACTCTCTCCATGGGATTGATATTATCATTTTTTTATTTGTATAAATAAATTTTGGATATCATATAGAAATACAATTGTATAGCTACGCTTAGAATAAAATATTACTAAGTTAAATTATATTACAGTATCGAATAAAAATACTATGTATGATTTTAATATTATAATATATATATATGTGTAATTAATTCATTTTAAAAGTTGTGAAGAAAAAAAAAGACAATGATAGCCTGGGGGTACGTTAGTGTTTAATAGCAGTTACTCTGATTGACTTATTTGACTGACATCCTGATAATTTTGAACCTTTTTACTGTTTCCTTTTTGAAGAAAGGTTACGTGATACAATACCTAATGGTAAACAACCTGCTCAAGGATTTTGTATTTTCTCTGATACAGTTTTGTCAGCTAAAGCTGATGATTACACTTTCATAAATATAGATATCATGGTTAAAAAGATAGTTAGATCCTAACTTTTTCCGAATTTAATATCCGCACCCTGTATACCTATATTTTTTCATTAAGCTATAAAGTTTCGAATAAAAGTAATAGTACTTGACGCACAAGTATCAGACCCAATTCTCATAAAAGCCATTCACGGGGTTATTGAAAATAAAATCATTTACGTGCAAATATAGGGAACTCTTGGGCAGGAAAAACCAGGTGCTCATTTTTTTTTCAAAAATCAAATTACAATTTATTTTTGGATACCTCCTTGTGTTGTGAGTATGGTTTTAACTTTTTTGAACCATTTATTTAAATAAAAAATATATAGATTAAATTTGATATTTGAAGAAGTGTATTAAAGTGAACTTTCTTTAGTCAATTTTAACGTAGGGGGGAGAGGAAGAAATTTGAAAGAGTCCCTTTTTCTAGAACTAACTCCAAAAAGCAACAATCATCAAATGTACATGAAAATTGTATAGTATTGTAAAAAATCAATAATTTTTAAACAACCTTTTATCTTTGAGATATTGGATTAAAAATGATTTTGAGGAGTAAAAAATAGTGAAAGAACGATTTCAAAAAAAATCTCGATGACTATTCAGATGCGATTCTATTAAAAATTCCGGATGCTGATTCCAAAAGCGATTCTTTAATATTTTAAATAATAGTTAAAAAATGCCATGGTCTAATTGTTTGGATTCTTTTGGAAAAAAATACAAAAGCTTAAAATTTTTATTTTTTGAAAAAATTTCAAAAATACAATTTTAGATTAAAAAATTTCAAAAAAATACTGTTATTCACAAAAAATTATCCAAAATTCACAGTGCTTAGCAAAAATAAAAAAATTTTGGAATTATTTTTTAAAAATCCATAGTTATTCTCAAAAAAAAGTAATGTGTATTGGAAATAAAACAGATCAAAAACCCATGGCTGTTCACAAAAAATTAAACTTTTGTAAAAAAATATCAAAAATTTAATTTTCAAATATGAAATTTTTCGAAAAAAAAATCAAATATTGAAATTTTTGGAAGAAAATTTTCAAAAACCTATAGCTATCAAAAAAAAATTTAATTTTTTTGGAAGAAAATTTGAAAAATTATATTTTTTGTGAAAAAAAAAATGAAAATTAATATTAAATTTCAAATATTACGATTTTTGAAAAAAAAAATTCAAATATTAAATTTTTATTTAAAGCAAAAATTCCTTAATTTGGAGGAGTGGACTACACCCCTCCAGCCCAACCCCTCCAAACGCCCCTGAAAAGTGTTGTGACTCTCCCTATATATATTTCCTATATATTAATAATATAATTTAGGTAGATAACAAGTAGTTATAAATTAAATTAGAGAGTTAATACATGAAATGTCTCTTTGTGTATTAAATGACATTGCGCTATTTTTGAAGCCTTTATCACTCTTCAATAATGAAGGTTGAAATATCATATGTACGTACAATTCTTTTGTCTTCTATTTGGAGTGTGCCAACTATTGAAAAGTGTGGGAAGACATCAACAACAATAAAAAAAAAAAAAGAATGCTTCAAAATATAATTGTATTTTTATGTACGAGTTCATATATAATATATGAATTAAATAAACTCGGTTTTTTTAGTCGAGAGAATATTCTAATTGATTCTTTTCCGCAATAACTCACTCTCTTTGACTACAATATGATAAAAATAAACATTTGGAATCACTGACAATACATTTGATGGATCTGTGACAATTGGAGTCCAGATCATATGTAAAGCAAATGAAAAATGTCTGATAAAATGGACGCTAATTTATTAGCGTATTCATCCATTCTCATTTTTTCAAAGAATACTTTTGTTCATGCCCTCCCCCCTCCCCACCTTTGAGAAACATTGATAGTTGGTGCAAGATTTTTTTTTATATTGTCTCAAAAATTTTAAACGTCATCATTTTGGGAAATTTAAAAGTTATTTGTCAAATTTAGCATTTATGAAAAACCAAAAAAAAAAAAAATCATCATATAAATAGCCAAATAAGCTCAACATCCCCACCTCCAAAGAAATATCCTTGTCACGGACCCAAACTCTGCCGACGCCCATGATGACGTGACCATAATATAATTTTTTACAATATTTATAGAAAAGAGGATGAAAGGAGGTAGGCCTCCCTTGTTCCTACATCCTTTTACTGGTGACGATTGGAGTTATGCTTCCACGGATTCATAAAAATTAATAACTATTAACTACACATGTATTTCCAAAATAACTCCCTCTAGTTTTAAAATCCGATATTTTCTCCAATACCGATTGGCAATGCTTGATAGACATTCTTTGATATTTGAGAAGTTGACTGGCATTAAATGTGAAGAAATAAAGATTAAATTATAAAACATTTTCCTTCTTAATTAGTAACAATGAACAGTTTATTAGATGAAACACCTATTCATTTAAAGAATGATTTCATTGTACGACTGAGATCATTCACGGTTCTTGAAAAAAAAAATTGGGATTCGTCCATTTTTTTAGAAATATCTCATGGTATTCAAAGTTATAACTTACGTCAAAGTTAGGGTCATCAACTATCCTCTTGGCAACGGGCAATGTAAATTTATGCTTTCTTATGGCCCGTACCGTTTTCCGTAGATTTTGTGGGGTATGATTTCATAGTTTTACTTTGCCTCTTTCCCCAATACTCCACCAAAAATCAACCTAAATACTCAATGAAAAACGATAGGGAAAAAAGAGAAGTCCATAGGGCAATGAGATATAGTTTTACATTGCCAGTTACTTAGCCAAAAAGCAACCTAATAAATAAAAAACATTGCCCAAAATATATTCTCAAGCAGGAGTCAAAATGTACTAATACCAAATATTAAGAGATTGGACAAAATCTGTCCCCTATAAAATAAATCCACCATATATAATTCCTTATATACTATTATATAACTCATCGGGGTTTTCCGAATTTTAAATTACGTATTAAGTGTTGTCGTCTTTTAATCTTAAATTTTCGAAATATGAACGCCTCCCCTTGACCTCTTTTCTTAAGAAATCAAAATATGATCCCTCCATTTGAATCCGTTGTTGTAACCGAGTCAATGATTATACCAACAACGTTATTATGATGATGGAATAATAAGCGATAACATTCACATATGTACATATCATTTTCCCATTTGTAACGACCATCATCAAAGATAAGCAGTAGTCAGTGAATACAATCGTCATTAAGAAGTAAGGAGTCCCTAATTTGCTGCTATTTAACTGGCTTAACAACCATTGGAGGAGAAGCCCTCTTTTTCTAACTATGAGTACATACAGTATATTAGTTTTGGGGTTCGGTCTGAAAATCAAGGACCGGTTTGAGACCGTTATAACTTTTTTAGACCGAACTAAACATGTAAAATTAAAATATAAAGTATATAATCGATCGTGTTTATAATTCGGTCTAGACTAGATTAATTATTGTTGACTTCATATATGTTTCCAAATTATGGACATTGGCGCAATGACGTCATATGAATGTTAAAGGGGTTCATACAATGTGTACAACTTTTATATTTGGGTAAAGGAGAATATCAGACAACAGAGAAGGAACCCAAAACTTGTAATAGTATGAATAAGTTACGAAAAACGTGATTTTTATAGAATGCAAAAAAGACAATTTAAAACCAATTTGTGATACGTTTAAATACTATATTTGTATTATATCCAATAATAGCCTTGTGACGACGTCAAAGAGATTGGCAGCTCTTATGACGAAAGTTTTTCCATTGGCGTATAACGCTTATTTATGGCAGCTCGGACCAAATCCAAATTTGGATGTGAGGTGCAAGATACATTCTTCTCCAAGATAACCCACACTGCAAAGTCCAGGGTATGGAGGAGAGGCATTTATATGCAGACCAGAAGTAAGCCATATTATTAATAAAATCATAACTAAATGCTACTGCAAGTTTTGGGTCCTTAACCCCCACAAATATCACCAACACAGAAACATGAACATTATTCTGTTGTCAGCTGTGGATTTTCTCCCCTTCTTAATCTATAACCAATATTCTTAACGTTGATTGGTTGAATTATAATTAGTATTTATTCAATAATAAACAATTCCAAGACATTAATTATTAGATAATACAGTTTCATAGTTGAGGAAAGGAATTGGTACTAACTGAGTTTGGGCCTTTTTCTCTATTTCTTTTTGATTGAAAATTTACAACGACGTCCAGAAATATAAAAAAACCAATTAAATTTCGTTCCATGATCCAAAATCGCAGTCTCAACCGAAATATCCCTCCATATTCGTCAAGAAAAAAACCCTTAAGACTGAAACAAAATAAAAAAATCGACTGAGTCTCAACATATCTCTAATATTTTCTAAGTATTACAATCCTCATATGTATATACAGATGCAAGAAAGTAATTGAGGATAATTATCTCTATACTTTCTTCCTCAATCCTATTCATCAATTTAATCATGAGTAAGTAAGTATTCATAAGAATACTTGTGTAAGTACTTTCATAATATGTACTCATTCTCCTTCAAGATTCCATTTCATCGATGCAGATACGAGTAGATTAGAGAGAGAGAGAGTTATGTATTGATGGATGGAGATATAATAATCAATTCTGTGCATTTGTGGGTTCTGTTGAAAAGAGAGGAGACTCTTGGATCCGTCTCTCTCTCTCTCTCTTCAAATACTGGGACGACTACAAATATGCAATTAAGACGATTTGATGAAGACGGAAATGGTATATTATTATAATATTTATTATTATCAATAATATCCAAATGGAATGTATTTTGGATTTTATTTTGTATTTAAAGAAATATAAAAACAATCATCAATCATCAAGCGAGGGGGAAGGAAAAAAAAGTAGGAGGAACACAATTTGGACCTCACAATTCATTATATTATTTCTACTGCTATTATGAGAATAATGAAGACACTGAAAATGACATGTAAACGTGTCAATAAAAACAAATAAACAGACACATTCATAGATGGATGGATGGATGGATCGGGATGGAATAAATGAAGAAAGAGTTGTTGGCTGATCATAACAGGAAGAAGAAGTTCATTACTTTTTTGTCAAAATGACGTATTTACTATTTTCCAACTTCTTCTTAATTATAAGTATATTTATACATCTCGTCCTTACATTTATTGAGACTCGTAAACTTTTCCTCCACAGTAACCAGGGGGGGGGAGGCCTAAAATGAGTTGCTAGTGATTAGGCAATTCATCCTCCCAAACCTGGAATTATTATTGGATAATTGTTGACAACTTAGGAGGAATGAATTTGAATTCAACCAATCAACGTTCAGAATACTCATAAGTGGAAAATAAGAAGAAAGATCGACAGCTGACAACAAATACTGTTTATATTTTTTTGTGTTAGTAAAGTAACACTGTTACACTGTTATATGTATATAAATTTGTGTTGAGACTCGTGTCGAGACATCTCGACTGGTCTACTTCCAGATCCTCTAAGGTACTAATTGTTCAAATACCTTGGGAAAAAAATCAGAGATTCGCTTCATTTAGTAAATTTATTTCCTTTTTTTTTTGTATTCAAAGGTTGCAATAATTGAACTTTGACTTTCCGCTGCCCCTGTCTCCAATTTTGGGATAGACAAAGAAAGCATGACCTGCAGTCAAAAATACAGTGTACCTGCGAATTTTACAATGAGGTCAATCTAAACTGAATTGTCCCGAATTACTAAAAAATACAAGGGTTTGAGAATAGTAGATGATTTTTTGAACCCAACCCTCCACAAATATAAATGTACTTCCTAACAACGGACTTGACGTGTGAACTATTGTCATAAAAACGCAGAATAAAAGACCTTGAATATGACAAATTAAATGTTCTTCGTTTTAACTTTAACGGTTAAAAGCTTTGATTCATTTACTAACATAATAACTTATTATGGAGTAAAAGAATTACTCCATAACAATTCTTTAAAAATCCACACGGGCCACACAAAAAAAAAAAACACCCCATAACACAACACAAATGACATGATGAGCGGATTTCATTGTACGTATTTCCCTATTAATTTTCGTCTTAAGTTGTTGGCCTTTTCGTTGATCCTATTGATGCGGTAAAGAAGTACATAAATTAGTAGTGGTAATAGTTGAAGAGTGAGGGATGTATTAGCATGCATGTGTAAGCTTGCCTCCTGACACACACAATGACGGGCTTCCTTTATATGTATTCAATATTGGGATTTAAGTAGTAGATATATTTATTTATGAAAAAAACAAAAAAACATTCTTTTTCCGGTCCTTCAACAAATATAAAGTTATTTTTTTTTTTGTAAAATGGTAGGGGAGATGGGTTCAATGTTGTTTTTGGCTATATTACTTGGGGCTGATTTGAAGCGTACGACGTAAGGAGGGGGGGAATTGAGAACACAACCTATAAAAAAGTACGTAAATTATAGGTACTGAAATGCAAACAAACGTGGGTGGGACAAAATGCCAAAAAATGGTATACTTACTTTATACAGGGACCCTTAGACTCGCCAAATTGTAACGCAACATATCTACCTTTGTCTACTATTTTTTAAATTGGATTTGCTCCGAGCTACCATCACGACAGAGTGGGGTGCGCCATGAAGTCAAGAAAGGACAACTCAAAACCAATTTGTGATATGTTTAAATTTTATATTGAGCATTATTTACTATTTAATATGTCTGTCTTCACAAGTAATAACAGTCTTGACGCACGAGCTCCCTATCTGCTTGCTGGCGTGTCAAGACTGTATTCAATTTTATATTCGAATTTTTTTTTCAAAAAAATTACTTTTTTGAGAATAACTTTGGATTTTTGACCATAACTGTGCGTTTTTGAAAAGTTTTTTTTACAAAAATTTAATTTTTCCTTAGCAGCTGTGGATTTTGAAAATTATTTCTAAAAAATTTAATTTCTTGAGAAAAATTTCTTCAAAAAAATTTTAATTTTTCAAATTTATTTTAGAAAATTACAAAAACGAAGCCCCTCTCCTACCAAAAATATAATCATGTTTAGGCCTATGTCTTCCCTACATGCATACATACTTTTGGCCAATACATTGAGTAAGTAATTCTCACGACCATTATATCCACATAGAGTGGCTCTTTTCTTTTTTGATAAGTGGGGTTTGAGAGTGCCTATAAGGAGAACATCCAAAAAGAAAAAAAAATGATTGTTTTGACAAGAGTAGTAGTCTTTTTGTATTTTTATCCATCATTATCTTGTAGATAAATTAATCTAAAAATATAAATGTGTATATAAAATATTGTCATTTGACATGTTTTGTTAAAATAAATATAAAAAATAATTATCAATCAATTTCTAATCAAACATGGAGTCCAGACAATAGAAAAAATTTAATCACAAAAAAAACAACCAAAAAAACAATTAATAGATGTTTGTTAATTTCTTAGGACAGTCTCCTTTGCTCACAATAGATCAGTTGGTATTCAATGACTGTTAAGTTATATTTTTTTCTATTTATTTATACACAGTCAAAATTTGCTCTCATGCAAAGTCCACTTTGATTAAAAAAGTGTACATTTACAAAATAAAAATTGTTCTTATCGGTAGAATTTATATTGGTAAATAGTATTCAAAGTTTCTAATAAAGTTAAAAAATTGTATTTAAGAAAAAAATACTCTTAAACGATTTTGATTTTATTTTTAATTTTTTCTGAAAAAGGAAATGATTAGAATTTCCACAATTTCAAGTTTTTGTTGTCTAAAGGTGACATTTTGTTGTTTTTTAAATTATTTTTGTGTAAAAGAAAAATAAATTGGCAATAAACTGGATTTTTCACGAAATATTTGGAGCATTTGGACAAAAATTGTGGGCTCAAAGTTGATATTTTTTTGTCATAAAATGGACAAATTTCCAATAAATCTTGATTAAACTTCATCATATGGCTTTAAGAATAGAAAATACTTAATAATTCCATTGACAAATAGTTATATTTGAATATTATCAAAATAATATGTACTGAAAATTCTTATAAATGGCTACATTATCTTTTTTTTTTGATCGATTATGGACGAGCAAAGTAAGATCATTAGAGGAAAATATCTTATTATTTTCGTTGCAATACTTAATGCCTATCACAAAACGGAAATAAGATTGTATAACAAAATAATAACATTGTTTAATTATATACATCATAAAACTAGCAATTAGAGAGATAAATTTAAACATACAGTAAGATTCAAGTCTATTCATTTTTTGGTCCCATTTCGGCATTCATTTTCGTTAATATCTGTAGGAGTTCGACTTGCTTCGATGATATTAATTATTCATCATAGTACCTTGTATTCCTTTTCTTGTCTTTTCCTTTTTTATTTTCATAAAAAGGAATGATCATTTTGACTGAATTAATTTAAAGATATTTAAATTTTAACATATCTGTAAAAAAAAAAAAAGGTTTATATAATTATAAAATTGACCGTTTATGCTCCTAAAATGGCTAACATAAAAAATGTAACGTCAAGTAAAAACGTTTTATGATCGATGAAAAATAGTGAGCTAGAATTTGTGCCAATGATATGTCAACTTTGGTAAACTGCCCAGAGCTCTAAATGTTTTATATGTTAACCCCAAATATACTAACCTCTCCTATACCTACACTTATGAAGTTATGTGGTCGAAAAGGATAGCATAACTTATGTGTTATATAGCCTACATATAATATCACAAAAGAATATTATGTCCCAACCAAATTACTTTCCTCCAGCAAAATCCATTTTTTAAATAATGAGAGAAGAATTTTGGGAAAGTGAGAAAATTCACAAATCTCCAATATATGTATTGAAAGGTCATCTTATTTTTAGATTCCAATCAACACATATGTAAGGGGGGGGGGAAAAATTGTTATAACAATTATTGTGAATAACAGATTCTTATTATTACATCACCCACCCATTGTCGTGACGGAGCCAAAAGAATAAAGAAAAATATTGAAAAATTGTCAAGTTTCATCACTCATCACACAGAAATCATTCATTTTTTTCCCCCTAGAAAAAAAAATCGTTAATTTCTGTTTTGTTTTGTTTAGTCAACAACAATAAGAAAAAGGTTGAAGAAACGTACATAGTTAATTTGTATTTACTGCGGTGCTGATTGTGACTACATACATATTTATGATATTCATAAACATATACCTAGTGTGGAAAAGTAACTTTATATATTTGTTAGCTTGTTTGTTCATGATAATGGCTGAGGGGAGTGTTGCAACATTCTTTGTTTTTCGCTCAATTACTTTGATCTGATTTGTATCAAAAGTGATTAACCAAGATTATATATTATATATATATATATTTATTATTTTGTGGGTGGGGTGCTTGGTTTTTGAAATTTTTTGAAAAAATAAAATCCAAAAATCAAATTTTTTTGGAAAAAAAATTCAAAAATCCACAGCTTTTCACAAAAAATTAAATTTAGTGTCAAAAATTCCTAGCTATTCTCTAAAAATTAATTTTTTTGGTAAACAAAAGTTATAAAATTCAGTGCATTTCGCAAAAAATGAAATTTTTTGTGAAAAAAATTTTAAATTTAAATTGCAAATATTAAATCTTAAGGACAACAATTTCAAATATTAAATTTTTCTGAGAAAATTTCAAAATCCAGAGCTGATCTGAAAAAACTGAAATTTTTTTGGGGAAAAAAATTCTAAAAATTAAATTTTTATATTAAACTTTTTTAAGAAAAATTTCAAAAATTCATTTGTATTTCCAATAAATATTTTCTTTTTTTTCATATCCAAAGTATATGAAAACCACGATTTTTAGATACTTCGGTAAATAATCAAATACAATGAAATTTTTACTATTAAAATTAATATTTATTGCATTTATTCAGTAATTTTTTTGTGATGTTATTAGTATTGTTGTGTAGGTCCTCATTTATTCAGTTCAGTCCCGTCTTAGGATCGGTCTATCAGATCGGACTGTCATTTCTAAAACTGATTGAGCAAAGAATAAATAAAAAAGAGTCACATCATCAATCACCGAATTTTATAAGTTTTTTTATGACTGAACTGTACCGGACCGAGACTAAACTGGAAGGTACACCACTAGTTATTAGCGTTTTTCGGGGTATCACTCATGAAATATATTCATATTGATTGAAAAGCAATGTAATATGAATTTAAACGAAACAATTTACGATTTGTTACTATAAAAAAAGGAAAAATCGTCTTGGAAATTCTTCATTCTAATTTTTCCAGCAAACTCATGAATTGCTATGAAGTTGATATAAAAAAAAGGAAAAAGTTGACTTTAATCGGGGTTTTTCATTTCATGTTTGCTCTATGTGAAGTATTTTTGGAGTAAAAATTTGTATCTATTGGTTAACTAGAAGCTTTTCTTAGTTCCAAATTTCTTATATCCGGAATTTACATTAAAAGGTGTTTTTTGTACATTCGAAATTTAAGCAATTAACTAATTTTCATACTTTGCACAACTAAAAACGAATGAGGTAAATTACAGTTAGTTTCATTTTATAAAATATTATGTCAAATAATTTATTGTTTATATATATTTTTGACGACAAACAAACGTTCCTCACTAATCCAACGCATGATTGCAGCTAACTCTATTTCTCGTCAATAAAATGATACCCACCCACTGCCAAGGGTGTCCACATGGTTATATTTCATTTGGGGGGTACTTGGTTTGTTGACTTTTTTGAAAAAACATCAAAAAATTAAAATTTGTTTGAAAAGAATTTGAAAAATCCATAGGTATTGACAAAAAAATTGAATGTTTTGGAAAATAATTTCAAAAATCCCCAACTGTTCAAAATAATTTCAAATATTAAATTTTTCCTAAAAAAAATTACAAAAATTCAGTTATTTAAAAAAAAAAAAGTTTTTTAAAGTTCAAGAATCCACAGTTATTCACAAAAGATTACATCTTTTGGTAAAAAAATTCAAAAATCTACTGCTGCACACCTAAAAAATTTTTTTTTTTTAATTTCAAAAATAAATTTCAAATATCTATTTACAGAAAGTTAAATTTTTTTGGATTCTTTTTTTTAATATTTTATTTGGATATTATAATATATATTGTATTATAATAAGTCAATGAAATCCTCCCGTTATTATCCTAAAATGAGTTATAATGACTGAGTGTATTTATCTATTGTTTTTAGGAATAGAGGGGATAATTGCCGGCGAGTTCTTATAATGAGGATTACTACATATGGCTCTTTGAGCAGACTGTTTAGTAAATGTGATGAATTCATTCAACCAATTAGTGTTGATCCATTAGGAAATGATTAATACATATTTGTTTTTCCTCTCCTTCAAAGTTTTTTTTTCTCACGGACACGAATAAATGATCATTAAACCCAGTTTGACAGCACTTATCCAATCAAGTAGTTGGTAAAAATAATAATTATTGTGTTAAAATAAACACCATAATTCACATCTCCTCTTCAAAGGGAATCTCTTATGTTAGAGAATGTATTATTCGGATTCCAACATCATAAAGTAGAATACATTCCTTAAATTAATCTCTTCAAAATTAGAGCATATTTGTATGTAAAGTATATTTACTCACGTCATAAATTGCATCATAATGGAAGGAGACGCAGTCTTGGGCATATATCATTGGGCTTGACTATATGAGTAATAAACAAGACTTTACAATTACATTAAATATGATAAATAATATTTTAATATAATCAAAGTAATATGTACTAAAAATGTACTCTGAAATGGTTAGATTTGTACTCCTTTTCTTAATCCTACAATTTCAGACGAAAAAAGTAGGATAATTATAGAAAAATATCTTTTTCCCCATGGTATTAATTAATTTTTATTTACAACACGAAAAAAGGATTCTACAATTATTTAATAACATCATTTCAATACTTTTTAGGGTTGGATATGTAGTAAAACCAGGCAATAGCTCAGGCATAAATGTTTGACAAGACAGAAGACCTTAAGTTTTTTATTTCCTGGTCCCAGTTTGACATTGAATGGTTCACTATTTTCCTTAATATCAATGAAAAAGGGGATTTCATGCTTATAAAACTTGTGTGTTTAAGCTCCCCAAATGGCCACGATCAAATATGCTGACGTCACGTGAAAACGTTTTATATAGAGTAGAACAGGGATACTACTTAGAGCTATTTTGACATAGATTTGCTAAATTTTAAAACAGTATACCTACATATACAAGGCAGAAGAACGTGTAGAATCCCAAGTTGTTCTTCACGGCCCTCCTGATGGACCTAGCAGTCACGGATAAAGGTTTTTGGTGAGGCGATTCATTGGTTTGGTGGGGTACTCCTTGATATTTTTCTTCAAGCTGGACAAGAACCATCATTCTTTATCTTTGCCACCTTGAAAACCAGGCTCCCGGAGCACTTCACAACGTCAATAATCCTCGCCATTTCAACTTCAGGATCTAGGATATCTGAGATGCACTGCCTTTTGGCTTTTTGCTCACTCATGATGATGAGATAACGAAATGTTTATTATTGTTTGTTTATGCACAAAGAATGGATGAACCAGGATGTCTAAAAATAATCACTCAACTTTTCTATATTAATGAGAAAATTAACATTAATTAACATGATGACGACACTATTACTAAAACATTGATCCTTCAAAAAATCCCTTTTACACCTCAAAATAGTTTTTATCCAATATCCCAAATAATGGTTGATAAAACTTCATATATCATACAGTTATAATGTCAATTTTGGTGTTGTTACGTGTAAAAAAAGGGCCTCTTGCAAGTGTCCGAGTCTCTACATCGAATATTTGACGAATTAAAAACTTTTAAACCATCAAAATCATTGACATATTTATGGGGATGACTATAACAAATGTTAACTTTTCTAACTTTTAAAGTGCAAGAAGGTGCAATATTGAAGGAAAGACACGTGGCACATTCATTTGAAAAACGAAAAATGTTTCCTTAGTAAATGTATTCGTATTATGTATAACTTGTAATAACAATATGGTCCCTCATCAGTCATTCCTCATCTTCCTTTTCTTTTCAAACTCCGTGTTTTTTTTTCTCCTTTCTCTGTTCCCTTCAAATGACGTAATCAATGGAATCCATGAGTACACATCAACCCTTTTCTTCATTTGCTTTGAAAAAGAAAAATTAAACTCATTTATCATAGTAGCATTTGACTCTTTTCCCCTCCTCATTAGAATGAATTTTCTTCCTCCTTCCAAAAATAGAAACTATTTCTTTACCACTAGGTATTCACTGCATACCAAAGGGTCCCAATAATATATGTATGTATACATACTCCAGGTTACTTACCGTATATTTTTTTATTACACAATTAAGCATAATGAACCCACAAACTTTGAAAACTTTTTAATACATAAAAGCAGAGTATTGGGTGGTCAATAGAAACGAACTCATTGGTAGTCATTTGTAATTTTCTCTTTTAGAAAACATGGAGAGGGGAAAAATTAATTTCTAAGAAGTAGTTTTGAGAAGTTAATTCATTAGTTGTTGAAGTGATCCAACTGTTTGATTGATAGATGAATCCACAATACTACAAGGATATATAGTCCAAATGATAGCCATGAAGAACTGAGGAGGCCATCAACGATTTCTCTTACTTGGTCATCAGGGATCACAGCGTTACCACCACTTAAATGAAGATTACTATTGTATTTTATTGTCAGCGCTCGATTGTTCCACTTTTTTCTGGTTCTGAGTGTTTTAAATTTTGATTCGTTGAATTGGAATGAACCATTGTTAATCAGCAATCACTGTACCATGTCTCCTCCTACTCTGTATCATGTATCCTCCTAGTGTATCAAGTATCCTACTTTTAGTTAGTTTCGAAAACACCAATAAATGGCTATTAATTATTGCACTATATATAAATTACTTTGTGATTATTTGTCTTAGGTAACTACCAATGTCATGTTGCCCGGGCGTTGAATTATCTTTTAAATTGTGAAACTTATGCCAATTTAAAAAAATAAGTGATATGGAAAAATAGTGTACAACATCAGAGATTGTGTCATAAATTGAAGTTATGCCTAATTGAGGGCCTAGATTTAATATATTTATTAAGTAAATTTGCAAGATTACTCCTCTATTGAATAAAAATGGAATTAAATCAAATGAAAAAGTACTGTAAACCCTTATGAAGTAGTTAAATCTTGTTATAAATTGTGTTTTGGATCAATTGGGGTAAAAAAAAGTAAGATAATTTGAGAAAATATATCATTATATTCAATGTTATAATAATTTAAAGTCTACACTATGATAATAAGAATGTAAAATGATGGAATTACATATTTTTATATATATATAATTAGGGTATCATATAACTAGGCAATGGAGTCTTGGATATTTCATAGATCATAAAAGTTTAAGCCCTTTTATTTATTTTAAGTCCATTTTGACATCCAACTACAAATCAGTAGTTCATCTTTTTCCTTAATCTTGCTTATGCCTCCAAAATGACCGACATGAACAAATCTGATATTACATTAAAACACTTAAGTAGCTCACTACTAATAGAGCTTTTCCTCCGACTTCATAAATTGTTCCATAATTGAAGGGGAACATAAAATTAATATTTTTAATACTTTAAAATGCACAAATTTTCAATCAATCTGAATATAATGATGTAATAACGTATTGTTAATACATTTTAGGGTCAGATATATATAATAAAACTAGCCATTAGAGAGATAAATTTAAATAAACAGTAAGGTTTTTGTCATTTTATCTGTTGATCCCAGTTTGGTATCCAATATTTCATTTTTTTTTTTAATATTAAGAGTTTTTATTATTACAAATTTGGTTGTTTAGGCCCTCAAAATGGCTAAAATCTACAATGCTGACGTCACAACAAATCACTTTACGAATTTTGGACCTTTTTTATGCTAAGTTGCGAGATATAATAAAGATAACGACTTGCAATACCGTTCATAATTTTGTGGTGGACATATTCACCTATGTATGTATGTCTTACCACCTCCTCCTACTCAAACCCTTTCATACATACGTAATTTAACATTGTCTCCACAATCAACCTAAGTACTTCATTTTCTTACCTCATTCATTCATTAAGAAATGATTCACAAAAAAAAAAAAAAAAATAGCCGAGGCCATAAAAACAAACTAATGCAAATCTGCCAAAATTACTTTTACAATTGAAATAAGCCAAGAAAGTTTTTATGATGAGTAGGGATGTTAGACTCAGTCTCATAATAACTCTTTTGAATTCCCCTTTTTTAAGTGTGTATGATCCAAGTTTCTAACGAATTTTTGTTTCTCTTCTTTTTGAATAAATAAATTTACTCTTTTGACAAAAAAAAATTGAAATCACTACTGTACTAGGTGTACCAAAGAAATCCGGCACTTCAGGTTTCCACATTTTTTCGACATATACGAAGAAGGTATGAAAAGTTGCCGACCTAACAAAGATACAAAACATTTTATCTGAATTTTTATTTTATTTTTCAGCATCTTCTTGTTCAAATAATACTCGGCGTTTTTCTCTGCAAAATAATTCTTCACGAGACATTTTTGTCTTTAGCTCAATTACTACGAGTTCGTTAGAATTAGACGCGTCAAATTTTTAAACAACACATCTATATATCTCTGCTATTGATTGAAAGTATTTAAAAGTTACATTTAAAAAAAATAAATATCGAATGACAGCTCGATACTCGAGCTGTCCATTTTCACAAAAACGCTGATATCAACTCACTCAAACGACAGTTATATAACAATTCCGCGTCCAAAATGGAGTAAAATTTTATGAACAACTTGTCAATAAATGCTAGATAGATGTGACAAGATTTCATTTGCAATTGCTGCCATCTTCACGTTGAGATTGGAAACTTTTCAAACCACCCTCGTATGACGATTAAATTGTGCAATGGTTGTTTTTTTGTTCTAATATAAATATAAGCGTTTCATTTAGATTCCAAAACAACGTCATGTTGTCAACGACAGAATATTTCAAGACTATTCATTTCCTGAGATAGAACGAATGTGCACTATTGTGATGATTTTGTGAACAACGATCTGGATATTAGTAATGATAATGTTTCAAGGATTAACAAGACAAGAGTTGACAAGTTAAGGAAGGGTCTGGTGGAGAGCAAGGATTCAGGGCTACCTCCAGGGGCACTGCTACGACTGGTTGTTCAATGATATTTTCTCTCCTAGCTCTAACAACCTAAATACGATAAATTATTTTGTATGGAGTTACCTTGAGCTAAATGTTAATAGAGGTCCTTCCACCACTAATAAGTGAATTATGGACTCCATCGTCACGGAATAAATAATTAAGAATGGGCTCTAGTATTAAGGGACTTTACCTCGATTCAGGAACCGAATCGAGGCCTTTATTGAGATTAGGGGAGGCTCCATTGAGTGAGATATATTCTCAATCATGTATCTGCTTATCAGCCTTTGTTTTTGAATACATCTTTAAAAATGACCATTCCATGATAATTAAAAGTAGATGCACCAAAAGCGTCGGATTTTGTTGTTATACCCCTGTGTATCAGGGGTGGGCTGTGGGCTGGAGGAGTAGCCCCAAAAAAAAAAAAAAAAAAAAAAAAAAAATAATAACAAATAAATTTTTGCTTTTTACTAGATTTTTTTTCGTCATTCGAGCAAATTATCAAATTATGCAGAAGAGCAAAAAATTTAATATTTGAAATTTTTTGTGAACAGCCATAGTTTTTAGAAATTTTTTCCAAAAAAAATAATTTTTTGTGAATGATTATGGATTTTTGAAATTATTTTCAAAAAAATTTCATGTATTAATTTTTTCCCAAAAATTTATTTTTTTGTAATAGCAATGGATTTTTAAAAAAATTCCCCATAAAAATTAATATTTTAATTTTGTACATTTTTTTCAAGAAATTTAATTTTTGGTGAATAACTATGAATTTTTTTTCAAAAAATTTAATATTTGAAATAAAAAAAAAAAAATCTGTGAATAGCTTTGAATTTTAATTTTTATGTGAATAGTTATGGATTTTTTTTTAAATTCCAAAAACCAAGCGTCCCTTCCAACTTATAATCCTACAGACGCCCCTGTATACATACATATATGTATACAATATATTAGTTATGAAATAGAATTCATCCACATCCGCCCATTAGAGGAAGGTCAATCTAGGGCATAGGAAATTATAGTGATAGTATTTATCTATTTATGTATATTTTTCCATCATATATCTTACATATTTCGTGTAATCTGTATACATATAACATGACGTCTCAAAATGCGTTTAAATGAATATGTAATCATCAACCGACAATTAATTTACGATGTACTCAATTTGTCTGATTTGTGTTATTCCATGCGGAAGATTTTCAATTCAATCTGTTGTTGTGTTGTTTTTCTTCTTCTTCTTCTTCTTTTTTAAATGGTTGATCGAAATAATTGAGTGGTTGTTGCGTTTTTCATTATTCTATGCTTCTCTCTCTTCCCACGGGCAAAATACAACGCACAATTAAGGGCGATGCTTCCCTCACTGTGAAGAGCAGGTCTCTGAAATGTTTGTTATTTAATCCATTCTTTTTTTATCATGTTAAATTATTATTAATTTGAAAGTACATACCAATATAGACTTGATATCCAGCTGCTAGTTAGTCGTTCACATGAGTGGATTTTACATATACTTACGTATTGCTTAGAAAAAGCATACATGCATTTATGTTATGTAGAACTTGTATAAGGGGATTGTGCTACATGCAATTTATACGTCTTAAAATGCCTTGTTTAATCCTTGTAACTAGTGATGAAAATCGTGTGTAGAATGGACATGTTAAAAAAAGAAACCGAAAGTCAACATGGTAACCCTGTCAATTTGAAGAATGTTTTGTAGGTGATCAACAAAAATCAGCTGTGACAAGGAAGGATAGGGAGAAGGAAATAAAAAAGGACATTAGCAAGAATTACGTCCTTCTACTCTGAGTACAACAAGGACTTACAATTATAACTCAGCAACAAATCATCAACTTTTATCAGCATACCCGAATGTTCAACCAGGTTCCATTTAGGAAAGGAAGTTCCCTGCTCAGGAATGAAATAATAATGACAACTGCTGAGGCAAAGAAAATGTATTCTTTCGATTTCCAATTACAAAAAACAAAAACGGACCACCTAAAAAATTCACAACAAGGACATCACTAATTATAACACGAGTTATTTTAATCATCAAATATGTTAAAATTACACATTTATGATGTATTTGGAAATAATATAACACTAGGCATTTGAACTTTAAATATCTACTTACTATTACTCATTTTCAGAAGTGGGACAAAGGGCTTATACTGCAAGTCCAATTGTGTCTCAAGTCCTTGATTATTTTCGTCGAATCCAATTTATGTCCTTAAATATTTCTATCGAGTGCAGTTACAAGTTCTCATTTTTCCGATTAGTTCCTTGTAAGTCCATAATTAAAATATAGATAAAGAAGGGACCTGTGTATAGAAAAAGCTAAGTAAATCTATTAGAAAGGAAAAATACACAAATCCCATCTTTAAATGTAAGAACCATAGTGTTAAAGCTTTTTTTGAGCATATATACAATAGCTATCGAGTCCATTATCTGTACCATAAATACTCTAAATTATTTATGAAATCAATATATCCCCTATGTTGCCTACAACTTGTACAATTATCCAGAAAAAGTTAGAATTTCTTTGATTTTTAAATGATAGATATTATCTTATATCCAATATTAGAAAAAATAACACAAAAGAGATTGTCTATTTACTCGACCAATGTCGATTAACTTACAATAAAATAAAAATAGGTTTATGACAAAATTTAAGCCATATAAAATATATTTACCATTATATAAAATAAAACCCTAGAAGGAAATGACAACTGTGTAGACGAGACACAAATGAAAGTATTATATTTTGTTTGCAAGTTTCGATTTTGTACAAGTTGTACTTCTAAGTTCTTCATTTAAAACTGTGGATCTCATTTGTAGATTTCAACTTGTACAATCTGTTTATACTTGTCACAACTTGTACAAAATTACAACTTGTACTCAAAATTTTGCAAAAACATAAAAAAAGAATGAGTTTAATAACTTTTTGTGTGTAACAAGTATTGAATTAGTCCTTCATCATTCGGTTCAGTCGAATCAAGTCTGAGTATCGGTCCTTCGGACTGTCTGTACTACAACTGATTAAAAAGAGAAAATTATAGTTGAGTAACGTCATCAAGGACCGAACTTTATTAGTTTTAGAACTGAACTGGACGGGACTCCAGTCTTCAGGCCTCAACCAGGACTGACACTACACTAGGGTTAATTATTCATGGAGATTTTGATTCTGTAAATTCTATTTGTTTAAACTCAATATTTTTCCATAATTCAGAAGCGACCATACACTATGAATCAATTAAGAGCAAAATCATCCTATGTAACTTTATCAACCCTATCTACAATGTAGTGTTGCATTCATATTTATTTAATGTAAAACTGTTCAAAATTCCCTTAAAAAATCAATTTCTGTACTATATCTAGTATACCCTGTCACAGTTTTTTATACATACATAACAAAATTGGCTTTATTAATAAGATGTATATGCACTTCAAATACAACTCTTAGATTACATGGAGTAATTGTAAAGCTTCAATATTTACTTATATTTAATTAGTGCAACTCAATTTATAGAAATATTTAAAAAAACATACAATCTAGTGACTAATTGTTAATGGTGATGGAAACATTTGAATTTCCTATCTTCAATATTGGCGAAGATATTGTTAAGCAAAAACGGAAAGTTAAACATCTCAGTTCAAGCTTTTCTACATATAGCATGTTTTTGCACATGGTCAACGATATATAAATAGCACATATGTAGTTAGTTTTAAGAGCTAAGTAGGATAAACAAATGAGATAAGAGTCACATTATGGATGGAACATATTGGACATTCAAAAAAACAACAACAGCACTTAAATCCATCATAATTTACATACATAAAATACACATGTGCAATTTTTGAGATTTTTTTTTTTTTCGAAAGCCAAAAAGTAAACATTCCTTTGATTCACTTCCCAGAGTCAGTATGTCAATATTTTGTAACATTTTTTCGGTGGGTCTTCTTCTACTTGAGTGATAAGAGGGTTGGTTGATTAGTGTTTTCCTTGAGCAAATATGTTTAACAATAACAATATGAAGAAAAATGTATTTCACGCTTGAAATCCGAAATTGTTTCATCATCAATCCCAGAGATAGTATGTTCTTCCTTCATTCCTTTGTCTATTCCACATCTCATTCCCCTGATCGAACTAGGCCATGGATTATTTAATCTACATTTTTTATTATTAATTATAATTCTGGGCTATTATTTTACTTTCTTTGAATCTTTGAACCGAAAGGGAATAACCGCAACATTTTTCACATTGATCAAATACTTATTTTTTGTGGTTACGTCTTAATTAAGGATTTATTCGTGTAAAGAAAGTAGAGCAGTTTTTAAGAAAGGGAAACTGAGTACCAATATATATATAGATATTTATGTATTAATGGTTTTTCTTCCCTATGTATAACTAGCGGGATCACCCCACGAGAAGAAGAAATGAAGTGAATAATAGAAAAAGGAGTTTGAGTTGCTGGACGACGACCTCCAACAAAGAATTATTCTTTCTTTTGACATGTATTAAATGGAAGAATCCCCTCCTATTGTTATCGCATAGGGCATAAGCCCATAGGTCCTTCTTCTTCTCTAAATATTGTAGTATAAAAGTGTTACAACTTGTATAAGCAGATTGTACAAGTTACAATTTCCACCTCTCATAATTGACTATTAATTCATCTACTACTTAAAGATAGTATCGTGGCATTTTGATCCATTAGAATTATGTACATAGATAGTATTAGTATTGGGTTTCCGTCTGAAAATCTCAGACTGGTCTGATTTTTAGTCAACCAAACTAATTGGTCTTACAAAAAAATAGGTTTAGATAGATGTCACTTAAAATTCGGTCTAGACAAATTCATTGTATTATTTGTTGATGACGTCATGTGAGTTTTAAAATTGTGATCATCGGCTCAAGTACGTTTTTATGAAGTTAAATGTTTTGCATCAATCATATTTGTACAACACATAAATCAGGATGCGGGAGAAAATCGGTCAATAGATTGAGAACGAAAAAATTGGTTCAATTCCCGTAAGAAAAATGACTCAGGAATTAACTCTGAAAAAAAAAGTTGGGGTTGGAGCAATATACAAAAATTAAATAAGGATATTTTGTTTTTATCCCACGTCTTGATGTGGAAAAACTCCAGAGCACTAACAAAAAAGTCAACGGTTATGTCAGTGCCAAGAAAGCTGTAGAGACCGTTGGCTGAGATGTAAATGTTTCCGGCTGGAACTTGAAAGTGAGGACATGTTGAGGGAAAGAAGAAACTGGAGCTCTTGACATTGGGGAGAGGTTATATTGAGGATTTTGGATGTGATCCCTAGTCCTTTGAATTAAATAAATGAGATACAGAACAATATTGAATAAAAAATATAGTTAATTAAGTATTTAAACATATCACTTAATGGTTTTGAGTTGCCTTTTATGAAACAATAAAAATCTTTTTTTTTTTAAATATTAGATTCATGCTCCTGAAAGTTGTGAATCCCCACACTGTTTCAAGTTACAACTTGAACAAAATACCCACATGTACACTGCATAAATATGTAAATGATAGTCTAATTTGTTTCATATATTTACAAACAACTCCGCTTAAGTTATTTGTTCTCAACGATGTCTAATGGCCGAGTCTGTTCCTTCTGTTCATGTTTTTGGTCTTCTCATACAAATAATAATAAAAAAGATAAGTTATTTTTATGTCTGTAACGTCTTTAATGATAATAACCCAAGGGAAGTCATTAAAACGGAGGAAAAATAATAATAATTAGGGTTTTTATTAATTTTTGCTAAATATTTTTGTTGAAATGGCCTCAAATATAAATCTTAATGATTTCTGGAATAACTTTTGATGTTGATTTTTAAAAATACCAAAAAGAAAAGAACGTAGGTAATTAAGATTTGCAATCCATTTAGATATTAATAATAATTTCATCTCTATTATAGACGTAAAAAACGGATATCATTTAGCTAATGTTGTCTGTTTATACCTATATATTGGACCCACGATTAATTGCAATCAACCCGTAAATAACTACGTACATATTTATTAGTGTTCGGTCCAGCACCGATTTTTTTTTATTCGGTTCGGTCTTAAGTAATTTTTTATGGACCAATTTGGACTGATTTTTCGGTCTAGGCCGTGGATCGATTTTTTCGGTCTCACTTTGTAGACCGATTTTGATTCGGTCTCAATTTATGGACCGATTTTTATTGGTCTCATATATTATGAGAGATCATTTTTTTTCTCTTGATCAACTGTCATTCATTTGTTTCAATATAATCTCAAAAGTACACGAAAAGTTCTAGAACAAATACTGTATACATATACGAGACGGCAGGATCGAAATGAATGCAAGCAATCTATGTTTAAACTTCGTCTAACGTCATTGTACTTGAAAAAAACATATGATGTCATGTTATAAACAATTTATCTGTAAAATCCGTCTAGACCATTTTTTTGGGGACCGAACTAAACCGAATTTTTCCTTTGGACCGATCTAGACCGAATTTGTATATGAAACCGATACAGACCGAGCTTTTTTGTTGAACTAAACTAATTCGGTCCAACACGGTCTCAGACCGGTCCAGGATTTCCAAACCGAAACCCAACAGATATATTTATGGCTTATCAACTCAACAAAAGATTTGTAAAATAATACGATATTTTTTTTCTTTATTCATAGTAACTTAAGACGCCCGTAATTGTTATTGTTTGATACTACAAATGTTTGTGCGTACTCTTTTGTTTCTCAAGTCACAAGGAGAATGCCGCTATTTGATTTTATAAAAAGTGTATCTTGAACCACTGCTACTAATGTTACAAAATATAGCAACCTATTTTCTAAACAGAATAAAGGGGTGTCTGCAGGGGGTGGCTTGAGTGGCAGTAGCCCCCTCTGCCCAAATAAGGAATTTTTGATTTTTACTAAAAATTTTATTGGTCAGGGTAAAAAAAAAAATTATCGAAGTCAGTTGAAAAATTTTTTATTTTAAAGATTTATCTTTTTTAAAAAAAGGTAGTTGAAATTATTTTCAAAACTAGTCAAGTTTAAGTGAATAGCAATAGATTTTTGAAATTTTCTGTCGAAAAATTAAATTTTTGTCAATAGCTGTGGATTTTTGATTTTTTTTAAATTTAATATTTGAAATATAACTTTTGAAATTTTTTTTGAACAACTGTATTTATGAAATTCTTTTTGAATAACTGTATCTTTGAAGAAAATTTGAATAACTGTATTTTTGAAAAAAAAAAATTGAATAACTGTATTTTTGAAATTTTTTTCAAAAAAATTTTATCATTGAAATCTAATTTTTAATTTCTTTTTCTTTCAAAATTAAATTTTTCAATCTAATTCTTTTTTTTTCTTTAAAAATCTTTTTTCCAAAAAATTTAAGTTTTTGTAAATACCTATGGATTTTGGAAATTCTATTAAAAAAATTAAACTTTATGTAAACGACTGTGGGTTTTTAATTTTTTTTTTTCAAAAAATTTATTTTATTGTGAATAGCGAGGGACTTTTGAAATTTTTTAAATATTTTCGATTTTTGTATTTTTTTAAATTACAAAAATCATTAATGTAATGTGGAAATTGTTTAAGCATTAATGTTGTTTTGGTATGTAAAAAAACTGAAACTGAATAGGGTAACGCCGAGAATTTGAAGAATGTTTGTGAGTAAATCAGATTAACTGTCATGACGTTTTAATAAATAAGCTGCTAGCAGCTATGAGATGAAGAAAATAAACACAAGCCCCACTCCGTATCAAGCAAGGTCATTGGCAGGAGTGACTCTGTTTTCAATCCACAATTCTGATCCTAGTTCAACAGGGACTTACATTTATAACTCTCTGCCAAATCTCCAGTCTTAATCTCTGTCATGCATATGTAAACTCGTGGATAAATTTTATAGTTAGATGTTCTCTCCTCAAGAATCAAACCATAATGATAACGGCTTTATCAAGGGATTTTCGTCGTTATGACAAAGAAAAATTATGGAAAAAATTCAATTTCAAATGACGATTGGATAAAAAAAATCTGTTAAAAGCTTTAACATTTTTGGCGCTAATTTTAAATTTAAAAAAAATTAATGCCTTCGGATTCCCCATGCCATCCATTTGTAAGTGAAACTAATGTTGTACAGCTCTTCAGTATCCGATGTCTAATGTTTTGCAATATTTTAACCGATCAATACCGTTTTTCTTTGTTTTTTAAGAGGTTTTAAGAACCTCACACCCACATTTTCAAATATGTGCAAGTTCTTGAGACGATTTTAGGTTGGACCCCTATTCACTACGCAAAAATAAGGGCTTATTTAAAAATCATTTTTTTCATAGAAGACAAATTGTGATTCGTAAATATACAAGCAAACTAGAATGGTTTTTCTCAAAATTGAGTCTGGATTATATACATTTGTATTCTTCAACAAATTATCATCCATTTCCATCAACAAAGGCGCCGCACATTGTATTAACTAAGCAAAAATTTACTGTCAAAATGAAAGTATTATAAATGACTCGTTTTTATTTTATGGGGCAAATTCATTGCAATTAAATGAAGGCCTTAAACCACTGTTAACATTCTTGGATATCTCAACTTATCCCAGGAATTTGAATACAATGTCTATAATTGACTCAAATATATATGTCTATAAAAATGATGAATTGTATTTATCTTTATATTATATAAAACAAAATTATTCAAAATTTTGCCTTCTTTTGATTTTTCATCAAGATATTTTTTTGTGTTAACTCACTGGAATTTTCCTATCCTGGATAACTTTTAATAAATAAAATCCACTGATCTTCAAATTATTTTTCTTTTCTTAACTCTGAAGCCTGGGGAGATGATTATTATATATATGGCCATTTCAAGTGAAATCAATCAACAAAGGGACATTTTCAAAGCATCATCTTCGATTTTTTTTCAAATTTGGGACATATTTTAATATCTATTAAAAACTAACAAATCCAATATTTCAGCCTTTTTTGACCTCCGGTTCAGGATTTAGAGGCCTCTAATGTATCGGTCACTACTTAAATACTGCAGAGGAAAATGTGTCCATAGGAAGGTTTGCTTCAACTATCACTCTGTACAATGTACATTAGGGCAGTTTGTTTTTCAACTTTCATTGGAATTTTGATCACGACTACTTCATAAAAGTTGGGTTTGGAAATAACCTAGCTAAAATTTCATTTTTCTTCGATCTCATATTTAGGGAGGACATCTAGTTCAAATTTTGAAAGGAGACTAAAGTTATTTATTTCGTGAATAAAAATCAAACTGTACCATTAATCATTATTTAGCATCAATGTATTATGATAGACATTATTCTAACACATACAAAACATTAATAATTATTTTTTTCTAAAACTACCATATGGAGTAAAAATATAGAACAGTATTAAAAAAAATGATCGTTCCTCTCTGAAATTTTTCTCGTTTTTTCCTCAATAAGACAACTTTAGAAAAAAACACTTTATAAATACTTTTTATTTCTTAGAAAAATATCTATCAAAAACTATTTTATGTAAAATAACTAAAAATGTATTTTTAGTAACCATATTTACAATGTAAAGAGTTCTTGTCTATTTTCATAATTTGATCTACATGTGCGACCCAAAAATGACCTCGCAGGACAAGGCAATTTTGCGTAGGTGATTTTCATACCATATGACAGCTTTTGCGCATTACACCTAAACGAAATGAGAAAAAAGTTGAAAATCAAACTGCTCTGATGTACATGTTAGTTCTTAACTAAAAACTCTAAATGTATTTATGTATTGCATTTTTTTTTTTTGTCTTATACTAAATGCTTAGCAAATTTTAAACGTTTGTATCTTCTGAAGCAGTATTAGAGTCTAAAAATAAAAGAAAGTATGTTTGGACATTACGAAAATATTTAAACAATATATGTAGCTATATTCCGATACATTTATTTCATTTTTTAAACTCGTGGAACCACTTATAATTATTCTAAGATAATTCATTCAAAATGTTGAACCGTATTTGCGGAAAACGGGAGAAAATATAGGTATATATATATATTTTTAATTGTATGTAGAGCAGAATAGAATAAACATATGCAATTTAACTATACATACATATTAATAGCTTTTATGTAAAAAAGTTTATTGGACACGTATACTAATTTAAAGAGCAGCCTGATCTCTCCATGTCGGAGATGGTGAAAGGCACCAATGTCTCATGGTCCACCATGTCAAAGTGCTTCAAAGAAGGTGGTCATGTCTCTCTATCAGCGCTAAAAGTACCCCTCCTGGAAAACAGAAATTGTCTAGAAATGTTTGGGATACAATTGTAAATTCTGGGACAATAACTCTTGGGCTCCAGAATCATTAGATCTGAATCTCCTGAATTATAGTATCTGATGACATGTAGAGTCTTAGGCCTGCAGAATCTAACATCCAAATGTTGAGACCTTAAAGTCAATGATTAGTTGACTGTCATGTCAGATCCCTACATCAAAAACACGTTCAGCAAATTCTACGGCATATGGAAGCCGTTATTACTACTTACGGTGGCCATATTCAAGATAAATTATCCTTATTATAAATTATATTAATCTAACTGTTTAACTGTATACTTTTTTATAAATTCATAAATTGACTGGTTTTCGTTAAGACCAAAAGTTGAAAATGAACAAACTATTCTAAGTAGTATAATTCGACTAAATAATGAATACGCAAAAAAAAACATAATCTTTGAAACATCTTTTTTTTGTAATTTTATCAATTTTTGTATAAAAATATTATCAACCTTTCCCCTCTAAAAACCCAGACTTGATCAATCGTGAGCAACCCGTGTGTCTCCTTTTTGAAAATCAAAATATAATAATTGGCAGTGTTGTGGCTGCCCTTGTTTAGGACTGCGGTCCAGCCTAGTCCGGCAACTTCCAATGCAGTCCAATTCCATTTGTAGGTCCTTAAAGAAGGTAAAAATCCCTTGTAACGTCATTGAGGGTTTTTTTTCCTTTTTAATTATTCCGTTATATAACAGAATAAACTATATAATTAATAAAAAATATTACATGTTCGTATTTTACAACATTTTAATGAAAAAATGAATATTTTTGGCAATATATGACCAATGCTCTTTATATATAAATCTGTATTTATCTGTATATATCATATATCTTTTTTTGCTGAATATATCATCGTCATTTATGGGAAAATCCAAGTACCAACAGTTAAGGACCAAGATTCCTAAGTTACGACAGGACTGGTCCTAAGGATCGACTAGACCGAATGCAAAATGACCGACACAACAATAATAATTGTTCATCCTAATTATAAACAATTAATTAATAAATATTAACAGCCCCACCCCTCTAAAAGCGACACTGATCAATAGTGTCCGGTCCGGGTGTCTCCTTTTTGACAATCAAACTATGGTCATTGGTCATCCTCATTTGAGACAATCAATAAATGACAGGCTACTCCCCTCTACTTTGAAGATTTCAAAATGTACAATGTTTTGAAATCCACTCCCACATTATGACAGGGTATTATTGACCCATAGCCTTTTAAATGAATTATCAAGGGTACTCAAGTAGCCCTTTGTCCATCCCTCACACAAAGCCATATTAAAGAGACAACAAGCAATTTATGGTTATTCAAAGGTACAGGGAAGAAGAAGGGAAATAACCTATAAATCCATTCGTACCTCAAAACAAACTCACTTTGACAGACAGAGTATTTATGCATAGATTAACAGAATGAGAAGGTTTTTTTTTTTTTTTTTGACATTGAAAAAAATGGCATTCATCATTATGTGGGTTAAAAAAATATATTTTTTTTTTGACTAACTTGACTTTAAGGAATGTTTGAAGGAAGGAAGAGGAAAAAAAAAAGAATCTTTTAAAAATATTCAAACGGCTTTTCCACTGCACATTGCTTTCACGCTCGATTGACTATATTTTGATCACAATATTTTCATTTTCCCCCCTCCCTACTTTACTTTACTTTTTTGCAGGTATGTATCGATAACACACACACACACAAAAAAAAAACAGGGGACAGAAGAGAAACTAATCTCTTGTTCCCATTGTCATGATTACATAGGATGGTGATTATAATAGTGTCTTGGAAACGAATTCACGAACAAAATAAACAGGGAGTAAGTACATAAATCACTCCCGGGGAGAAGTAGGAAGCCACAATAAACAAGGAGTAGTAAGTAAATCCTCTAACAACCGACGCCCCCCTCCCATTATTCTTGACAATAAATGAAGTTTCTAATTAACCTCGTACCTTTTATCAAATGACACAAAGGTAACAAACAAAGTACATACATAAGTACTTATTTGTATTACAATAATCGCTTCTGAACGGCTCTTTGATTCCACGATCCCTAGAGGCTAAAAGGAGGTGGGCTTTAGATGGGGATTTCGTCCCTGGCCCTGCATTGGTTGGATATAGTTTTGTACAAATTGTACTTTTAATTTATTTTATTAGTTACTTAGCCCAGAGGCGTCCGCAGGATTAAAGGGGCTTTGTTTTAAAGTTAAAAAAATCATCCCTTTGCAGAAATGTCCTTTTTTTACGAAAAATAAATCCTTTTAAATTTTATTTATAAAAAAAACAATGATTTTTTCCTTGCTCCAAGACAAATATATATATATATATATTTGGGGGGCAGCCCTTCCACCCCTCCTCTGCAGACGCCCCTGTAGCCTCTTGTATGAGTAGGTCAAAGCTTGTAAATGATGACTTTATGAGAACTCGTGCATTCAAACATTTGTTCGACATCTTAAAAACTTAAAGTCAAACCATAGGTAATTGAATAATATATTTTTTTGAAGAGGATATTTGAACGAATATCTTCTTTTTTTTTTAAAAAAAGACAGTTTTGAATTTTTTTTTAAACAAAATTATGACATAAATTTCTTTTTTATATTGACAACTATTTAAATTTTTCTTTAAAGGGGGGGAGTAGGAAGTAATGGGCCCTATGGCCACTTTTTGCACACTGTATTGGTATATTCATACATTAAGAAAAATACATGTTATATATAAAAACATTTTAAGAATGTTCTTCTCCAAATAAAGTGATCAAAGATTTTCCGTTTCCACAAAAATGTTTTGTTTTTTAAATAAGAAATACCTTTTGCAATAAAAAAAGTCACCCACCTAAATATTACTTAAAGTCTTGTACTTGACGTAAAAAATAAGGACTCTGTGCAAAACTATTTTACTCGAAATTTCTCTTGTTAAAAAGATAATTAATTTAATTCGTATTTAAAAAAAGAAACAAAAGGTTCCCGTATGTATCCCGTACTCTGTCATGGTTCAACCAGCCCTGCCTAAAAAGTATCATAAAAGAAACGGATGAGAGTTGTTCAATATGAATGTATCCAAAAATGAACTTTAGACTTCCTTCTTACAAATGTTTGACCTAGAAAACTCATCAAAAAATATCTAACTTTGTAAGAAATAGTTTAGATATTTAAATATAATCTACACGTATCCCTAACAATGTACACCATATTTGATGCAATACAGAAAAGAAAATCATATGTTACTTAAAATAGTAAATAAATCTTTATATATAGCCTATATTTTCTTTTTCGCTTTAAAAAAAAAATGCTCGGAATGATTTGACATGAATAAAAAACGAGAAGGGAGAATAATGACCTTGCAGTTTCTACACAAAAAAGAAAAGAAATTAACGCCCATTATTTTTGTTCTTTCCTTGAGTTACAGTAATGATTCCTAATAAATTAATTGTCACTCGCTTTGAACTGTTTTTGTTTAGTATTCCCTCGAATGTTTGATTAGCAAAGTGGAAAAAATGGCTGTTTTTTTTTTCTTCATCTCCTCTTCCGTGACTTTTCACACTCTTTGTACGTAGACATAGTTGATCCGAGAGAGTGTTTTTATTTCCTACATATTATGTAGGTATCATAAAATAAATCGCATGGATTAAGTGGTAGTTAAAATCAGGAAATATTTGACACCTAAGGCTTAAAAATCCTGGAATCCATCGATACATGGGGATCCCCTTCGAAGAAATCTTTGCATTTTATTGATTTTATTGAGAAATTCCAACTTTCTTATTCATTCTATGATCAGTATGACGTAAATCAAACGCAGATAAATGAAAATCTATGCATATTCAAAGAAATTCAACTACAAAATGCGTGAGGAGCTGAATAAGTAATCAGCCACCAAATATGTATATCACAATTAGTGTTGGATCGGGCCCAGGACTGATTTCCTCATTTTTATTCTGTTTTCCCTCCCCTCTCCATATTTCAGTTATTTTTTTTATCTGTCAGATGTTTTTACCATTCATGAGTCTTAAGGACCAAGGTTGTATCCTTAGCAGTATTGCAGTTCAAGCAGTTCCGGGGCTTGAACCGCTTAAACCGGAACTAGCCAATTCGGACCGAGACCACAATAAATTACTTATCGTTCTCAGTTCTTTGGCTTTTGTTTCTATATAGATTATATGTATAAAGAAAAGAAATTAGTTATTATAAAAAATAAATTAGCCTTAATCAATAAGTCAATTTTCTGAGTTTTTTATTTTGTACAATTATATGTACAAAGCCGTTTTCGAATGATTTTTACTTGCCAGGTTGATACAGTTCTTCTGAGTTTCAAATAGCTTAGGGCTTCTAATGGATCTGAAAAGTGGTTTTACGCACCACATGGTGTAAATACAAGAGGGAAGGGGTGGGGTAGACTATGGATCCAGGTCCACTACTAAGCTTGTAGGGCCCCTATTATATTTCTTAAGTCAGGGTTTCCCAAACTTCAATATGTCCAGCTACCCCTATACTAATACATTTTAAACTGAGGCCCCGTTTATACGAGTTTTCAGAGCCCTGGTGGAACTTGGGGGTACTAAACACTCTGTGTATATGGTAGGTGCCGCCCTGTTTGTATGGAATATCATTTCCTGGGCCCAAATTTTCTAGTGACGCCCCTTGTTTTAAATTCCTGTTACCAAATTGTTCATGTACTAAAAAGAAGCGAGACCGAAGATCGGAACCGAGACTGATAAAACTGGACCGAGACCTTTCAAATAATAGAACCGAGACCGATAGAACCGCTGAACCTGAACTGGGAACAACAGATTAGTCGTTTCTTCAGTCTTAGTTATTTTTATAGCTATTCATCACTTATAGCTAAAATTAAACAATATACAAAAGAAGAAAACGTATAATGGATGATTATTATACGTTCAAGCCGCACACCTTCTATGACGTAGTTAGTAAACTGCGTCATTTTGAGCTGTTGTAGTTAACATAAAAGACGGATAAGGACTGGTCTCAGGACTGACAAATTTTATTAGGACAGGGCTATTAGGAGTTGAGTCCTTTTTTTTAACGATCCAACTCTAATTACACGTTGTTGTGAAGTATGATTAATTTTATGACGTCACCAGTGTGATTATAGTATGTTATAAATCAAAATTGATTCCCTCTGTATGCACTTATAGAATTCCAAACAGAATCTTTATACCAAGGGTTCTGCTTTCAGGCGTATTTTTTCCGGGAGCGGAAAATAACTTATTTTTCCCCACATATTTAAAAATACGTTATCCGGAATCCTATTTAATGATAAACTTCCTAGAATTGAGAAACTATAATTGCAACCCTCATTTATTCAGTTATTTATGTGATTAATAACAACCTGCTTGACGATTAATATGGATTACCTTCCACACTTTTCAATAAGCTGAAAAATTAGAAATTGATGAAATAACTAACAACTCTTGATTGTTACAATGATGATTAATCATCAGAACGGGCGTCTGCAGGGGGGGGTGAAGGCTGAAACCCCCCCCCCTCAAAAAAAAAAAAAAAAAAAAATCCCCACCAAAATTCAATTTTTTCGAACAGCTGCGCATTTTTTATTTTTTTCCAAAAATTTAACATTTGAAAATTTTTTCCCAAAAAATGTAATTTTTTTTGGACTGCTGGGGTTTTTTTAAATTTTTTCTAAAAATATAATATTTAAAACTTAACTTTTAAATTTTTCCCCAGAAAATTTCAGTTTTTCTAAAAATTTCTGGATTTTTGAATTTTATTTCCAAAAGATTCAATATTTGAAATTTAATTTTGAAATTTTTTTCAAAGAGTTTAATGTTTAGTCAACTGCTTTGGATTTTTGAATTTTTTGTTCAAAAAAGTTTAATATTTCAAATTTAGTTTTTGAATTTTTGTTCAAAAAAGTTTAATATTTCAAATTTAGTTTTTGAATTTAATTTTTTGTAAAGAGCAGTGGACTTTTGAAGTTTTTTTCAATAAAAATTCATTTTAAATAAACAGTTGTTTTTTTTTTTGACGTTTTTGTTACAAAAAGTTTAATATTTGAATTTTTTTTCCAAACAGCTTTAGTTTTTTTTTTAAATCCCTAAAATTTTACTAAAAAACTAAGCATAATACTGCGGACGCCCTTGATCAGGGTTATCAGTGTGCAATCAATCTCTTCTATCCTTTTGAACAACTTATAGTGATAATATTAATATTAATTAATCAATACAATGTATGTATTGGTTGAAGCATTTATTGACCTATCAATCCATTCCTAGCACAAGGATCCTTTCAACAACGATCAATTAATCATATAGTCCAACAACTTCCGCATGCAAATGAATCAATATTTCTAAAGATGGACTATACATAGAAAATGATTTAGTACTTTTTGATATCTTAGACAAAGAGTCATAAATGAGAGACAAATTGTCTAAGAATACATCAAATTATAATACATATGTAAAATAAAATTTCAAAGAGGTCCCTCTCCGGAAATCCTTTTTAAATAAAAGAACAAACCCTCATATGATATCCGCTTTGTCACTTCAACAATTAAAAAAGGTGACATTTTTGACAAATTCAAAGGCCTCATTTAAATAATGATTTATGGGAGTGGTTTTATTGGAGGACTACAAGAATCACGGAAGAAAACACTTCATGTCATGATAATTATTTTATATATATATTCTATCATGTCCAATGTTGTGATAACGGATTTTTCGCGTGTTTCTTTGTAAAGGGTAAAATGTAATAATTTTGGACCCTCTTCAATAGTAATATGTACGCAGTTTAAAAGTATTTTTCCTCACACTGACCAGGCTGGAGACGTGGACTCATGGACGGTATTATTATTTTATGTACATAGGTGGTTCTTTAGAGGTCAATAAGGGCACACTTTGTCGTTCATACTTTTATATATCGCTTATTCGTTGAATTTCACACAGAGCAGCTCTGCCTTAAATTTTATTACTGTTGTTATTATTATTATTCGGACGTGTGAATCGAATCGAAGAAAGATTTAAGATGTGCTATGTTATGGAGTTATAATTTGTTAAGTAACAATAATATCCCCAGAAGGGAGAGAACGAGTATTTTGATTGAAATTTGATGGGAATTGACCTCCTCCATGATGTTATTGAATTCACTCGACTCACTGTCCACACGTCATAAATATACATATAATTTACTATCCATTGATGTCATCGGTTTCTTTAAATCTTGCCATGACAAATATATTGGTTCAAGTACAAAAATAATATCAGTATTTTGATCATTGTCCTTAAAAGCAATGTTGTAACCGAAAGCCTGTTCTTGTCTATGGGATTGCGGATTCAAACTTGGCCTCAATAGAGCCCTATGAAAGCTGGTTGTCCTAGTTTTTTTAGTAATAGGGACAAGGGCTTCTAGGAGAAGGGTTTTATGAAGTTGGATTCTCTTTGACAAATAGCTATAAAACATAACAGGGCATATTTGGCATAAATTGAATGATTGTAACACTTGTTAGAAAGAGTTTAAATAAAGCAAAATAAGAACCCCCCTATTATATAAATAATAAAAAACGGAACAGTTTCAATATTTATCAGGAGCAATTAGTGTTGAATCGGTCCTCGGACTGATTTACTAATCCAGCCGTTTTTTGACGGTCCCATCTTTTTTACTAAGGACCAATACATTGATCTTTTAGTCCTTCTTATTTTCTTCATTCCTAGCTGGGATTGAAGAATATTAGAACTAAGAAAATAACAGATGATTGCTAAAGCGTATAATAATATATTTTAGTCACACACTTCCTTCGCATAACTTCAGGTATCTTGTCTCACTGATAGAGGTTATGAATTATGATAAAACTTCCGCAGCTCAAATGACGTAGTTAGTAGTTATAACGTCTTTTTAGCTCTCTTAGTTTCCATAAAAGGCTTATAAGGAACAGTCCTAGGACTGACAAATTTTATTAGGACCTCAGAGCAATTCACATACTCTTACAGAGACGAAGTAGGATTCTTGTTTGGAGTAATAGAAGGCAGCCTAATTTGTCAAATGTTTCTCTCCTCCCTTCAAAAAATGAATCAAACCTAACCCTTTCAACATAATTGATTATTTCATGAATGAAATAATCTAATTTACAACCTAGGGTTAAAAGATTTTCAACAAAATATATACTAATAACTTTCGGCCTTCTATTTATTTTTAAATATAGATCATAGATAAGGAATACATTTACATATATACATACATAATATTGAAACATATTTCAAAAACGATTGACCGATTGGCATTAAACCAACTTGATTAGTCGATTTGAATACTGCCAAGTCATATTTACAATAATATTATATATGTATACTTTTCATATACATTATATCTTATAATTTTTGAATCAGTCAATGAAGGTCAAAACATTGCTATGACGGATGTTAAAAAATATTTATATTTAATAACTAATATCGATTACAATATTATGAACAAATCATTCAATATAATCCTCATTAGCATCTATGACCAGGCTAAAAGGAATATGAAGTTCTTGTCGACTTTTTAAATGTACTCGGAACTAATGAAGTCTTAGCCTTTGTTAATGTAATTATTTAAATTTTCAAGCTCCAATGAGACTTTTGAAGGCATTGTTAGTCTACGTATATCTAGACAAAAAATCGAGTTGATTTAGATTTTGACACTTTGTAGCCATAATTCCTTTATTTTGACGCTAGGCACAGGCTTTTCCTTACGGGTGTGATGACACTCTTTGACTAAAATTTTGCTGTCAAATTTGAAATAATTTATGTAAAAGACATAAAGACATTTTGTCCAAAAATGGAAATATATTCTCAAAATTATGATTTTTTACTTTGTGTCATTTTAAAAAGCGCTTATTATTGTCAAAAAAAAAAGTTATTCAAAATTTGTTTTAACATTCTTTCAAAAATTGTCAAATATATATAAGTAAATCAACACTAATATATGTGTCTTATGTATTAGGTCCTGTTCAGTTTTCTAACCGGTTCTTTTGGTCCTTGGAACCGGTCATACGAACTATAAGTCCTTCCCTTCTAAGGACTCTCAGCTGATCTTAAAACTAGTCCTTGGACGATATTTAAGGTCGTAGCAGACCTCCAGGCGCTTGAATACATTGTACATTGTTCTTAAGGAGACACTAGTCCTGGGATGATGTTTAAGGTCGTACCAGACCTCTAGGCGCTTAAATACAGTATAGATTGAGCTCTGCACATTATTCTCCCTTCTAGACAACTCATTTTTTGTATTGCTCTCCCCTTTCTTTATAAAATGAACCTAGCGTGAGAATGTTGATACTTTATTATGCCAAATAAGATATCTTTTAAGAGTATTGCACATATCTTGCCGAAAAAAATCATGTTATGACTGCAATATAGAACGAGCATAATATATTTTACATAGTTATATAATTATTTTTTAAAGGAAAAGAAATTATCAATGACGTCATGATTTTACCATTTCTTAAGGACTGACAAGTGGGACTGGACTGGACCGAGGTCCTAAATAAGGATCGACACAATCCTAGTCACATCCTGGCTTTGTATTCTGAGCTTATCTTGAGTTGATCTTAAAACTAGGTAGTCCTGTGATGATGTTGAAGGTTGTATCAGACCTCCAGGCGCTTGAGTATAGTGTAGTTGTCTTCGAGTAGACTCCCGTCTGCATAGTATTCTCCTTTCTAGACAATTTGTTATCGTAGTACTCTGTTATATCTTTATAAAAGGAAACAATAATATTGTATACAGTAGAGTGAGCCGAAAATCGATTGATTGGGTGTATTGGGGAATTTTTAATACTATGAAAAGTTATTCCATTTTACATTTCAGAGCAATTGTATTTTGAAGGTTCCTCATTTGAGTTTCTAATATTAATTATACATCCTTTGTATATTTTTTTCCACCCATTATTATTAAGAATTGTCAGAAGTTGCATTCCTGACCATGAGTTTGACTAATTATAATTAATTTATAATAATCAAAAGGTTTCAAGTTTCGCTCTTATTTAAAAAAAGGATTTAGAGTTCCCACAACTCAAATTCTCCATCTTCAGTTCAATATTTTATCATTTTCATCATTATTCTTGAAAAGAAAAACAATGATACTTCAATTTTGACTTATTTGTTAAGGAAAGTGATTTTTTTAAGCGACGGGTGAGTCAGATTGGACATGATCACAAAAGAAAACAATTAAATGAAAAAAAATAATAATAATAATTAGTAAAGACACGTAACAAGGACGATTTTTTATTTATTCGATCTTATTTGATGACTTCGAGACCAATTTGGACCAATATTTCGGTAGAGACTGTGATTTCAATTGAAAATTGAATTTCAATTATTACATTCTTTGGGAAAAAAAAAAAATCAAAAATCTATAGCTATTCATAGAAAATTAAATTTTTATGGGTGAAAAAATTTCAAATTTTTTTTTTTTTTTCAAAAATCCACAGCTATAATAAAATAAATTGATTTGCTCTGCTGCATAATTTACCTGAATGAGGAAAAAAATCTAGTAAAAATAAAATATTTCTTAGTTTAAGGGGGCACTACCTCCCTGCGTACATATCTGTGACCATAAACAGAAATGTAATCCTTTTCAAATGGTGGACCAATTTTTTTATGTCAATATGTAGACTTATTCTTTCCGGTCTCAATCTACAGCACATTTCTCCCCGCTATCCTGATTTATGAATGATACAAATATGATTTATGCAACACACGTTACTTAATGTGACGTTGTTGTTCGATTTTCACAATTTCGAAACGCACATGACATCATCAACAATTCATATTTGGAATCAGTCTAGACCGAATTGTAAATGAGACTAATCCAAGCCCGATTACATGATGGTATAACCTTGTATTTCTATTAACCTTGGGAACCTCTGAGCCCCACTCCCTCGAGCTCATATTTTGTTATTTTATACCAATACACAACTTTTCTCGATACCCCGTGTTCAAAATTCGAATAAGCTGATTAAACCCCCTTAAATCTATTAGTTTGTCAAAAAACACTTTATAATTTAATGACAAATAATCATGAGATAATTAATATTGTGCATAATATGTATTTCTTCAAAGATAATCTATAAAAATATTTAAATTGCAGATATAAGGAGGTAAGGCTTTACCTAAATTAATTCTAAATATTTCTGTATACCTAACAATCCCATATCTAAGTCGGTATAATTAGCCTATCTATGTATAAATAGTTACTCCTATGGATGTTAACAAACTTTAACACTCTCATATGTGAGCAAAATGAACGTTTAAAAATCAATTAGTGTCAGAATTCTCACGAAACTACAGCAACAATCAATCTACTTTGTGATAAATGAACCCACATCTCAAGAGTGTTGTTTTCACCGAAAAAAACAACAGAATTAGAATACATTTGTTGGATCTTTGTAAAGGAAGTATCATTTTTTCTGGACGAAAAAATCAGGTGCATTTCCTAGGTATCAACATTGGACAAATACAGTCAAATCCTAATTAAAGAAACTGTTTTTTTCGAGACGAAAATTTGATCTCATACGGATTTTTTTCTTATTTAAAGTTAATAATATAGCTGAAATTTTTGTATATAACTGAATAAAATATATTTTATTTATTTACATTTGTAATATAATATTTATTTAATATATTCCGTAATTATTTTGTGATTTTTTTTACCGTTAAATGATGACACCAGTGGTTTGAGCCCTCCTAAAAGTTCCTGAAGTTACAATTTTTTTATCATATCTAATAAATATTAATATCTGTTTTTTGGTGTTATCACGCATGGAATCCAAAATAGTCGAACAAATCAGTATGAAATTGAACAAGTAGACGTATGAAATAACAAAGCATATTACTATGATAATTTTTTGACCGAAATAGAACCTTTTTTCCATTCTCTCTTTCTATATCTCTCTCCTTCCTTTTGTTTCTTATTTTCTGCCTTCATTCTATGTTTATATTCCAATCTATTCATCCCTGCAACACGGGGCACCCTTTACAAGTATATATATATATACTTGTAAAGGGTGCCGTTGTAAATGATTATATATATATATAATCAATTTATATAAGTAATTATAAAAACGAGTTGATAATTTTTGGGTCTAAGCCTCCCCCACCCCAAAAAAAAAAAAAGTTTAAAGTCAACAATGCCATAGATAATGTTTTTGATGATATTGTGAAGTCCGTTAAATTCAATAAATCGTCTTAATGAGTCATTCATATTCAGTTTTTCTGTCAGAATTTGCTCATTCTACATTTTTCACCCTATTAGAAGGCCTTCCTTTTCCGACTAACATTCCCAGAAGGGATGAATTTGAATAATTACATAATTACATTCATTCCCATCAAGACTAAAATTAGGAAAGAAGTTGATACTAAATTTTTACGAGACAATAGGTGTAAAAAAATTATTTTAAAGGATTTATTTTCTATAAAATAGGTCATTCGGTCAAATGATGTATCAGAGGAAAAAGTTTAATTTTTGTTCGTGGTGTCGGTCTATATTTAGGACAGGAAGCTGCAGTGCCGTCCAATCCAGTCTTGTTCCGATCCAGTTCAGACCAACAACTATAAAGTTAGGTCCTTGATGACGTCCCCTAACTTTATTTCATCTTTTATAGTTCTAATATTTCGAGTCCGAACGAATGGTCTGATAAGAACAGTACAGAGACTGGACTGGATCGAATAAATAAGGATTGACACAACACTAGTTATAATGAGTCAGTCCTGAATTAGGACTGAATACTACAGTCCCGTACGATTAAGTCTCGTTCCAGTCTAGTTCGGTCCTCCATATCAGTCACGAAACTTGTAAAGTTCCGTATTTGACGACGTCACTCAACGATATTTCTATTTTTCAATAAGTTATATTACTGACTGTGTGAAGGACGTGTCTCAACACTAGTTGATGTTTGATACCCAAAAAAGGAGAAAACCTGATTCTTATCCGATTGTTTTATTTCATATTTGTTTAAAGCTTTAAAGTTTATGTAATAAAAGATTTCTATTAAAGAGAATATTTCTTTCTGGATTTGACTGTTTAATGCAATTTCTAAAGTATGGAATCTGATACTACAAAATGAAAGTAATTGAATGAGATTCTGTGCTTATAATTAATATTTGTTTAATAAATTGGCTAACTTTTAGCCAATAAAATAAAATGAGAACTCTTAATAAACTTTAATACAAAGGGAATTACAGAGATTAAATTGAATTAATGTGGTTGATCTTGATTCCATCTCATAAAAAAATCATAAAAATATTTGTGGTCTTTCATTTTTTATAACATATTTTGATAATCTTTTAAACAAAGTAAAAAAAAAAAAATCAATTTCTGAAATTACAACTCTATTTCCAAGGATTTATCATCAGATAAGATGTTGAGCTCTGTGTAAAGTCTAAATATGTAAACATTTATTACTATAAATTATAATAAAAAACAGACTCAAATTTATACATTCCAATCGGTTTTTAGACCATAAAACCATCATCATTTGTGTTTTACTAGACAAAGTATTTAAAAAATGAAGTTTGGCTTCATTTTTAGTTTATAGACATAATTAGCTGTTGTCATATACTACCTAAGGTAGAAGATGACTGGCACCAAGAGTCACGCAGTTTATCCAATTGATGATATTCAATAATCAAGAGTCTGTGGCACTCATTTGCTAATGAGAAGAATCTAAAGGAGAGTGAAAATATATTTAATACTTTATGGAAGCAATTAAATAAGTGAAAACATAGAACTATTTTATGATACAACTGTCACGTTGTAACCTTTATTTTACAATGCAACCTTTTCTTCGACAAGAAACAAAGAAAAAAGGCCCAAAATCAGTTGGTACTTGGTAGTTAGCCAATTCTTGCAAACTATGGAACTATTGTTCAATGATTCTTAGGAAATGTTCGCGGCTTAACAATAGGTCATTCTAATTCAACCAATCAATGTTCAGAACACTGATTAGGAGAAAATAAACAGAAAAGTCAACAGCTGACAACAAAAAACTATGGTTTTTTTTAACTTTAACTATATCTCCACTTGTTGACAAATTATTTTTTTATATTCTTGAATGATTAAAGCCTGTAATGTTCTTATACACAATATGTACAAAGTAAATTTTTTGAATTACTTCAAATGTTCCCCTAAACAGGACTGTTGCTTGGATTTTGAAATCGTCGATTAGTCTAAATTATCAGTCTGTTATTTTTTATCACATAAAAACAATTTGTAAAGTACATTACATATTTTTTTATTCAGTTGGGCATACTTGGAGTTAAAAGCAATCTTAAAAATTATTGAGGTCCTGACGTCCTTGAACTCATTCCTGACTACAGCTCTATTCCAAAAGGCACACTTTTTATCAAAAATTAGATTTTCTAAAGCTTACATTATGTACTATACAGGGGTGTCCGCAGGGTGGGGCTGGAGGGGAGGTAGCCTTCCCCTAATCTAATAGGAAAACAAGAGGGAATTTTTTTTTTGAAGGATTGTTTTTCTAAAAGAAAGAAAACGGTCATTTGATCACATTCAGCAATGGAGGATTTTTTTTTTTTTTCAAAAAAAAACTTAGTACATCTTTCATCTTATTAAAATAAATTTGATATGAAGTGACCATAACAATATGATTTGCAAAAAAGAGGACTTGCATCCATTTTAGGAAGGGAGGAAATAAAATATTTCTAAAATTTAATTATAAATTATTAATAAATTTATCTCAGTTTTTTAAATTATAAAAAACATTCTGATATTGGTCTTTTTTTAATTTGATTTTTCTTTACAATAATAACACAATAATTGCATTAGGGTGTATTTTAAGACTACTTTAATAAAAATTACCCAAATAATAGTATTCTTTGGCACATGTTGAAATTCAAATGCCCAGAGTAGCATAACTTATATATACATAATAACCATTTCATTTGTTTATATTACAATAAAAGTTAGTATCAATTAATAGTTGGTAATTAAGAGGACCAATGTTGTAAGACGTGGAAATTGTACAACTTCCTTATACAAGTTAAAACTTGTACACACCCTATGTATGTCCATTGATTTTGATAACTTGAAATGCCTAAATCTCATAACAATAATATGTACTATTTACATTTTTACTTCATGTTAAAACTCTATTGATGATTATGCCTGGGGTGATCAATCGTACTTGTTTCATAGAACATATCCTTTTTTACATCCTCTCCGGGGCGTCCACTGAATTTTTTTCTTAAATTAATTATATATCCCGTTTTATAATGTATAAATGGCGCATGTTTTTAAAATCTACTTTTATTGAAAATAAGTTTAAAAAAATATATATTTATTAAAAAAACCCAATGCCATAACCAAGCGGCTTATGAGAAGGTCTGGACCCCGAATAATTTTAAAGCATTATTGAGGGACTGAAACAATAAACAAGAATAAATAGGATTTTATTCCTAAATGGATTAACTTCAAAATATAAACCCCTTCTCCTAAGCCGAGTAACCTCTAGGAAATCCAAATATGGTCACTAGGGTGTACCAAAATGACGAAAAGTGGGAATTTGGTATCGCCGGATATTTTTTATTTTATTCTTTTAAACAAGAAAATCAAACGTTCAAAAAAATGTTTAACAGTGTTGAGTGAAAACATGGATTCAATCGTGATTCTCAAACGTATGATATTTATGTATGTATACATATATTATTTTCTTATATTCGAAACAATGGATATCCCTATTCCAATCACTTCAACATTAAGTTGCGAATTGATTTCGTGAATGGAGTTAAAGTCTCTTAGTCGAATCTTTTGAGAAGAGCTACAATATTTGTTTAATAATAATATGTATTTATATAAAACAGAAAATCATTAGCATTTGTCTACTTTTCTTTTCTTATATGTATACAAATAGAATGGATATCCATAAATCCCCATCAAAGACGCCCAAAATAACGAACCCTGGGTTCATTCTATTTAGGTACTGTGCGTGCTGCCTTCTGTTTTCAATTACAAACAATTGCATCATTTAAAGACAAATTGTTTGTAATTTATCAGAGCAAATTTACGTTCTATCAATTCAATAATAATAACACCCAATTTCGGGGCTCATTGTTTCAAGTAAAATAATGCAAGAGGAGAATGAAATAAATTAATGAGAGATATGGGAAAGAGTCCTTCTTCCATCTGTTGTAGGCTCTGGCGCTGTGGGGGTGTTACATCACAACCAAACAAACATTCGACTGAAAGGAAGAAAGAAATTAAATACGATCAGCTAGGGAACCATAGGTTGAATGTACAAACACATGCAGATGAACCCCCACCAACTCCAACTTGCCACATATATTATGTTGCGCATGTACATATATTATTATTTATTTACTTGGGAAGGAGTTGATCGAGGAGCAGATGGATGGGCTTTTTCAAGTACTTGTTGCCTAAATGCTTTGTTGTTCATTGTTGTTATGTTTAAAGGAATAAATAATAATAGCAACTACCGAGAAGTAAATTCATAATTGTATATAATATTGTATTTGATCGCGACAAGAGTCTGAACATAATTTAATCATTGTAACAATGTTTTAAACATAAGAAATGGGAATAATCATATATAAATATAGAAAATATATAAATATTTAATAAATAATAATAGGAGTATAAATAGATTTTTTGGGTTATATAAATATACGGTAAACAAGAAGAGATAATTATCTATAATTAAAAATATATGTCATTAATAATTATATTATGGTAAGTAGTACAGAAGAAAGAAGAAGTCAAAGCTGAGGAAGGAGGATGAACAATGGCTTAGGATGATTTGATTTGAGACACTAGAAATTGAACATTCTTTGATGACTTTTTGATAAGCTCAAGCGTTTGATTATAGGATACATTCTCCAAAGATCGCCCATTGACTGCAATGATGCGATCCCCAGATTTCAAACGACCTTCTACAACCATAACTCCGCTGGGATCAAAGTCACCAATATAAATACCAGATGGTGTACCCGTAATTTTGACTCCTAACCGGCCTCTTGAATCCTTACTCAATACAACGGCCACAATTTCTCTTTCTGGCTGAGATGACTCATCTGACTCCATTTTGTCGAATCTCTCAATAAGAGAATCGCTTAGGCTTTCATTTTGCTGTGGAAGGAGATTATTTTCCTCATTACCCACTTTAGTTAGAACTGGTTTGGGTTTGGGAGGGAATGAAACATTTTGATAGGTTGTTAAGACCCGTTGAGGGAGAGACTTGACTTCCATTGTATCAAAGTCCAAGTCCAAATTTCTTTTCTTTGGTGCAGGGGGGAGTGTGCTCAAGTCGGTTGTGAAACGAATCCTTTCACGATGAAGAGCAGACATGGAAATTCGAGTTCCCATTCTCATGCCAGTACTTGTAACTTGAGATCCACATTGGCTCAATCTACCCATTGCAATACGTCTAGTTGGATTAGCGGATTCAGACCTTCGACGTTTTTGATGGTCGGCAATAGTAGAAATGCGCCGTCTAGAAGTTACTCCTCTGTGGAGGGGTGTTTCAATAAAGTCCCTGATGGGTTTTTCTTGAAGAGGCATTCTTTGGGCTCTATTGTTTGAAGAGCTTTCATCATCATCTGGCTCCAGATATACTTTGTATCTATCATTAAAATAAAAAGAAATTTTAAAAAAATCCAATAAAGACGGCAATGTTGATTAAATTTAATTTAAGGAGTTATTTTTTTACCTGTAGTTTTTATCTGGAGTGCAGTTTTCTTTATTGGATGTGTCCAAAATACCATTAATTCCAAGATCATTGGCCATGGAGGAATAATGTGTAAGTCTCTTGACGGTAGTTGAGGCCAAAGTGGTGGAGCGTTTCAATTGTTGATGATTATTTGAAGTTTGTTGCGTGGAGTTTGGCTTCTCTACCTCAGTGGTAGTTGCAGGCTTTGTGTATAACTTTCTTTGACTCAATTGACGTTTACTCAGAATTCTATTTTTTAGGCTCCTAATGCCTGACATACTTGGTTCTTTATAGTTGATAACAGCAGTTACATCAGCTTCAGATGTTTTATTAGAGGATGAGTAGCGCATTTGATTGTGACGTTGATGGTGAGCAGCAGAGAGATCAAACATAACTTTTGCTTGAATATCAATTGGCAAATAAAACTTGTATTTGGTGTTTTCAGTTGGACGCTCTGACTTAACAACTAAGTGGAAATGACTCTTATCAAATTGAATTCTGACAATTTGATTCCAAAGATAAGATGCAAAAACTGTGTGAGCACTGGCAGTGAATGACTTATCAAAAAGGAAAATACCCTGATTATGAATACCAACAAGACGCTTTCCATCGCGAATCTTCTTGTTTTCATAGACGGTAAAGAAATGGAAACCATAATGGCTCAATTTCTGAATTTCTTTACAAAATTTGACTTCAGCTTTACTTTGACTCTGTCCAAAATAGGCTTTGTGGAGCTGTGAAAGTGCTGCATAAGCTTCCTTCCTTCCGAATTCCTTTATGATTTCTCTAGGTAGATAATGATCCAATACAAAGTATTCTCCACCATCATGAATATCATCATTATAATCTCCAAATTCTACTTGAAGAGCCATTGCAGCAAGACCAAGGGCTTGATTGACACTTAGACGGAATTGAGATTGGACAAAGTCTCTCCTGCATTGCAAATAAAATTGATGCTTATTGTTGGGATCTTTGAAAGAGGTATCAATATCTTCCGGAAAGAATTTAAATCGTAGATAAAGAGCAAAAGAGTCACTAGAGGATTGACATCGAGCATCGTTGAATGAGGTTGAGTCCTTCCATCCAGAAGGAGCTACTTTTGATAGTTTTGTATCTGTTGATAGAGGAAGATATTCTTCCAAGCCATTCATTGTTGAAAGAGTAAATAATGATGATTCTTTGATATCTAAGGCCTGAAGTGATCTTTCCAACACTTCACCTGCTGTAGCACTAGAAGGAGTGACATGAACGACGATTCTTTGACCAGAAATCATGACAACAGTGACTCTTTTTGATATACTATCTCTTCGTGAATGAACAGTCATGTCCAAAGTAATAGGAGATTTCTCACTCATAACGAAAAACTCAGGACCAACACATCTTTTGGTTGCAGGTACTGGAGACATTGATATTTTAGTTAAGGGCTCTACTACTCTATATAGACGAGAAGGATTACGTTTGAAGGTTTTGGGTGTTTTTGCTCTTGTATTTTTAGCTGGAACTTCTGGGACAACTTCAGTATGAATTCTCTTAGGAGGAAGTGCTGGAGGAGGTGTAGAGGCTTCAGATGAAGTACTTGTATCAAGTCTCGAAAATTCTATTTCATTATTTTCTACTATTGGAGATGAAGGTAGAGGCCTTGATCTATATTGATTTAAAGTACTGGTAGAACTAGATCCTAGGGAGCATTTGCATAATTGGGCTATAAATTTTGCTTCAGGTGACAGTATGGATCCGACTAGACGTTTGAGTTCATTGGATGCAAGGCTGTGAACTTCGTTAGCTGTTTTTCCTCCGTTCATCATTTGATTCAGGCAGTTCTCCATTTTATTAGAAAGAATCGCATTTTTAGAGGCTGACTGTATGGTTTTTGCGAGTGAGTAAATGGCAATTCTTTCGAATTCTGAGGAAGGAATTTCTTTTTTGTCTGTGAGAATTTGAGGGCATAGATATTCATCTCCAATAGTAAAGGACTCGTCACTTACTTTGATGCTTCCATTGGATTTAAGCATCATGTTTTCTGGAGAATAAATAGTGGGTTTTTTGTGATAATCAAATTTTTCATTGCTGCATCCAAGAGAAGAAGCTGCAGCAGAGATAATTGCCCAACATTCAACTTCATTTAAGGGGCCATGTCTGAGTGAAATGGCTTTTCTGAGAGAGACTTGTGAAGAGGTGACTGTTGTGGTCCACTTTTTCATTTTGATTGTGAAAAGATAATTCTCTTTGAATGAAAATGATTTCAGGTCCTATGTTATTGTGGCATTTAGACTGAAAAAAATAAAGTATATATATGTATTTAACTATCATTTGAAAAATAAACATGATTAAACAAATTTGTACATCCAACAATAACAACAGATGAGGAATGAATCAACAAATTTAATAGTTCTTAAATCGATTTTTCTTCTGCAATAACTATAAATAGTGTAGCAGAGTAGAAAACTAAACCACAATAAGGTAAGCACGTCATGAGAAAAAACAATGAAATTAGGGAACTTCCGATCATTCCCTTTTCCAATCGTTTCCTGCCCTATGGAGACTAGACCAGATTTCCTTTATAACTATGCACAATGACCTGATTGGTCAGAAATACACAGCTCATTTCAAACATAAATGAGCAAAAGTACAAAAAACGGAAAGCAACGTTTGGTTATAGAGAATAATTGTTGCACAGGAAATAAATTTGGGTCCCTCAATGGGCAAGACTATAGATAAGTATCAAAGCACTTATTATTACTATTAAATATCCTTTTTAATTGAAAAAAATAGGTACACATAATACTTAAAAAAGAGCAGATGCTCAATATTAATATATATATGATTAATGTTAAGTAATTCTTACCTTCAATTATCGATATAAATTATAATTCGTGTATAGCGTGAAGCACTTGATATTTATATCTATGTAATAATGATAATCTTCTGAAGAAATGAATTGTTATTTTTTTAAAAACTCTTTAATTTTAGTGAATAAATATAATGAAGGAAACTCTGTGACCTATCAAGTCTCAAATTGAACTGATGAAGAATGGTTTTCGAGGAAAGAAGGTAGTGTGTGAAGAGGGTGATGATTTCACCCGCCCGCCCGTCTGACGCTCACTCGCAACATTCGAAAACGGAAGGATATAAAAAGAAAAAGCCATAAAACGGCTCTCCGAAAGGAATACCGATGAATTAAATAGGTACAAAGAATAAAAAAAAAAAAGAAGTGAAAAGCATAGGTATATCAAGATAATCATAATAAATAGATTATTTTAAACCGCATGGTACTATTTTTTTTTTTGTTGGTTGGTATTTATAGCCATTAATGACGGTAAATAACATTTATAAAAAACTATAACTTATATTTTCTTTAAATATATATATATATTATGATATTGTAGGAATTTCAACTCTAGAAGATCATTATAACGACATGAATATCCATTGTACAAAGGTTTAATTTGTAAGATCAAAAACCCATCCAACCAACCTAAAAAATCTCTCCCATATTACTAGTCACATTTTATAGTACATAATACAGGGGTGTCCCTAGGGAGTGGTCTGGAGGGGCTGTACCCCTCCCCCTAAATTAAGGAATGTTTACTTTTTACTAGAATTTTTTGAAATTAAATTTTTCTTTTAAAAAAAAATTAAAAAAACAGCCCCTTTTTTTTTTCCCAAAAAAAAAAATATATATATATATTATCAAACTGACGCCCTGTAATATATATATATATTTTACAATGATATCAATTCTATTAAATTGAAATAGGAAGTTTTCTGACGTCATACATAACAACATAATTTAAGAAAACACCATCTTGGGTGCTGAATTTAATATTTTTACTTTATAAAATGGACAAATTTCCTATAAATCTTGATTAAATTTCCTCAAATAGCTTTAAGAATAAATAAATAAAAAACTCCTGCATTGACTTGATGTCAATGATAAACCGTGATATTTGAATTAAATCAATTAATATTTACTGAAAAATCCCTTCATCATGTCTAAATGTATATATAAATATATCTATTTTGATTGAATAGGGACAAGAAAAGTAAAATAATTAGGGTAAAATACCTTTTCATTTCCATTGCTATATTTAATTTGTACCTACCATAAGGAAATAAAATTATATAGTTATGTAATAACATCTTCAATGTAAGTGTGCCCCATATATGAGACGTAACGAATTTTGGGAAATTATTTATCAAGAAGTCCTTGATTTTTTTCTTTAAAAATATCAGAATAGAAATGATGAAATCATAATGAAAAAGCCTGCTTATATTCAGTCCTATTGAATAATTTTTTCCACATAACATAGTTGATCAATTATGAAGTTTTAAAATTTATTTATTTTCATTTTTTTCACCTACAAATTCAAATTTATGCAGGGTCAGATATATAATGAAACAAGGGAATTGAGAAGTTTAATTTGTTAGTCCCATTTTGACATCCAAAAGCTCACTATTTCCCTTAATATGAATGAAAAGAGGGGTTATATGGTAATAAAACTTGGTTGGTTAGGCCACCAAAATGGCCGATATAAGAAAACACACTATTATCAAAAATTGCATCATAATTAAAGGTTTGCAACTCATAGGTAATGACTATATAAAATGACCATCTCGACGCACCGTTTTTTAAAGTTAACGGTTATTAAAAAAAAAGAACATTTTAACTGCTGTACGATAACTGTAAATTATGAATAAGTGGAGGGGGCATGGCCCCCTCCTCTCCATTCAGCCGGCCCTTAGCGACAATTTTTTTACAAAAATTACATTATATTAAATATTCAAGTAAGGATAATCAGTTTTGCATCAATTAGGGATTACAAAATAGGAAAATTGGAGAAAAATATATAATCCTCACAAATGTAACAGCTTATTTATGGTACCCAAAAGTTTTGTTCGGAATACCGGTACTAAAGTGATACCGGAGTACTGATGTATTTAAAACAGTACTAAAACTAAATTGGTACAGGAGCCCGTACATGCAATGGGAATATGTTATTAAATAAAATAATCATTGATTGAGTAGCTCTCCAAATTTTAGAGCCCCCCCCCCCAAACTTCAAATAAATAGAAAAGTCCTTTATAATTAAACAAAGAATGGAAATGGGCATCTCTCTCTCTCCATATATATATGTAGAAACCTTAAATTTCTGATCTACCTTCTACTCCTAACAAAAATCCTACTGCCGCCCTTAGTGCATGTGAATTACTAGTGATGTAAATCCCCTTGAATTTTTTAGCTAGTCCGTCTACATATGCTCCATTTCCAAAAGAACAAGAATACAATTTCTTGTTGATCCCTCGTCCTGAATATAATGGCCATTTTATTTTATTATTTTTATGAATAAATGCTGGCTATTTCTCGATAGAAATAATATAATAACTACTCTTCTAATAAAATATTACTAAGCAATATTATGATACAGAATCAAATAAAATACTTAGTTGATTTTTATAATATGTCATTCATTTTTAAAAATGGCGAATAAATAATATGACAGTGATAGTCCGGGAGTATAAGGGATAAATGGCAGTTGGTACAATTGACTTATTTGGCTAACTACTAGATGATTTCGGGTATGTTTCTCTTTCTTTTAGGAGAAAAGGTTGCGTGATACAATAAAGGTAACGACGTGACCCATTACAGACAGGATTTTCATCACTTTGAATTACCTTAAACGTTTTTATTTTATATTTTAGTCAAAGTATCAAAGAGTACCAAATTATTATATAAGAATGTATAATGATGTAATAATCTATTTTTATTACATCGAGATTTGATATATAATAAAGTTAGACCCGATATATTTTTGATACACAGTAAAGAGTTAACCCCCGTATTTATCACTCCTATTTTGACATTCAAACATGGCAGTAGCACACCATTTTCCTTAATCTTATGGGTTTAAATAAGTGGTTTTTTTCTGTAAAAAAATTGAAAATGGCAAACAGCAACAGTGTTAACGTCATATGAAAATATTGTATAAGGATATAATATAGAGTTTCAATAATACTAATAAAATCCCTTCGAGAAGCAAGCCCTCTAAAATATTCAAGGTTGTAATTCAATCACAATATATTATATACTAAGTATAATACACAAACTTGTCATGGACCTCAATGTCATATCAAATGATTATTTTTTGGTCCTCCTCATATATATTATATAAAAAATCTCGAAATAATTGGCGTAAAAACTGTAATAAGACACACAAAACATCTATTGTTAAAAATGATATCAAAGAGAAAAAAAAAAGAGTCTTGTGTTAACACAACAACAAAAACATTGTATTAAAAATTCACCTCAAAAAGGACATCCTCATAAATTAATCTCATTGTCAAAACCAATTTTGGGATCTCATTCCAAGGGAAGTTATTAATATGCCACAGATTTTATTGAGATATTTTTACTGCACTCTGAACCTACTCCTTTCCCCCTCTCAAATGACTCTACCTCAATATAGTTCCGGATCCATAAAAATTAATGAGCATCTTTCAAAGAGGAAATTCATTCTTAATCATTCTTAAAATAGTTATTATAATATGTACCTATACATTACATAATCATTATTCAAGAATGCAATAAGTGAATACCTTCTGAAGGTCAACTCACAAGATCTTGTCTAGATACACACTTAATTATTGTTTCAGTTGGGAGGGAAAATAACTATTTAAAAAAAGTGATTTATTTGAAAGATGAATTTTTGGCGCCCTTGTTGGACGGAGTGCTTATCAGTTTTGAAGCATCTATTTTTGCGCACTGTGCACGAAACAAGACGACAATCATGGTTGTCTTTATTGTTTTTAACTCTCAGTTAGAGAAAAGGAATTGAGGAATTTCAAACCCCTTCCTTATTATTGTATAACTTGACTCACTTGGAGAAGAAGAAAAGAAGGTGATCTTTTTAAGTCAGAAGTGAAATATGAAAAGGAGGATATAAGTACAAATTATGTGGATACTCATTATCAAGCTACTTAAGGAATTCAATAACAATAGTACATTGTGTACATTTGTTCATAGGAATTGTGAAAAAAGGTCACACAATTTGTGGGAGTAGAAAAGATAATATCTATGTACTCTCCTCTCGTTGTAGTAATACTCAAATATCTTGTTTGTTTTATACTAAAAAAGATAAATAGGTCATAAATACCCTCTTGAACCCCGGATTTCATTTTGTCGTGTAGTTATTCACCAGAGAATGATGAAAAATAAGTTCCTTAGTAGCAAGAATTACAACATGACGGTTTTTTCAACCCAGTACACACACACACACCTTAATAACATATCCGGCACGAACCTAGGATGAGAAGAGAAAAAAAAATCAAAGATGATTAGAGCAACAACGCCTTAAAAGTCATTCTGGAAATGAATCATTTTGTGTTTTAGACAGGATTAATTAATATGACAAGTAAAAGAAAAAAAAATATAAAGTTATCCTGCCGGATGTTCCAAAAGAAGAAAAAATTCATAATGACTGCTTTTCCTACATAGAAATCATTATCATCATTATTATATTATGTACAACTTTTCTTGTCCCCACCCCCAGAGAGAACATACGTAAGATCTCGTAAATAATTCACTTCTTCTCAACGCTAGACGATCATCTTCATCATAATTTTCCAAGAAAGAAATATGCCTAATAAAATATGTCAACCTCTCCCACTCAATCATAAATTTTGGGAGAGGGAAAGAGAGCTTTTATGCATATATACATACATACATTCTTTGAAGCAGCGTCTGTTTTCATAATCATACTAACATCCATACACACTCAAGGGATGACAGTACATATATATATATAACATATACATGATCATTAAACCCTCTCAAACTAAAATAATTTGCATAATTGTTGGAATTGTTTTGTAGCACGTCAATTACTCAAGACATATCATTAATTTTAAAACTACATATGGTTACATACGTACTTATATACAGATATAGACGTTCATACATTTACACTTATGGTTGTTAGATGAAGTCGAGAAAGCGTTGTTGTGTACATAGAGTCCACACATTTTTCCCACAATGAAATAATTAAAAAGTAAAAAAAAATCAAAAATATGAATGCCTTCAAGCAGGAATCCCTAAGAAGGGATTGATGAACTTCACATGTGTAATCATCCTGCTCTTCCAACCATGATTGGATATGGTAGGAATTTCTTATACATTTATATCTTAAAAGACATGGAATTTCTTCCTTCTTTTTTGAGGCTGAAGAAGATGTATGAGCTTATTATTAATAGTTCTCTTAATATGTTATATATATATAGGTCAATTGCGAAAAAGAAAGATGGTAGATAATGCATCAGAGACTCGAGCGGTGATTTCTTGGAAAGTGATGAAGATCATTATACATAATAATATATAATATTTCGAAAAAGGGAAGATAAAAAAGAATTAATCATGGAGCTCATAAATTACATTTTTCTTTCCAAAAGGTATTCTTCAGGAGGGATCCATTTGGAGCAGGAACTCCGAGTGGATCTAATGCATGCATTTCATGGTTCGTATCAACAGACACCTCGTCTCCTTTGAATAAGTATTTTCTTGTATTTCAGAAATCCTCTTGAGAGATTGCTGCTCTGTCTAGTGACTTCTCAAGAGAGACAATCTGGAATCCCTAAAAAGAGGTAAAAATCAATCAATCAATAAAATAATTATATTCTATTGATAAATAAAGTGATAAGATCCTCTCAAAAAGAAGAAGGATCCGCTGCGTCTACCGTCAAAGAGTTTCTTATCGTTTTGTTAAAATTATCCTGGGAAAATCCAAGTGAAAACCAGACTGAATGACTCTTTGACTTACCTTGTCACCGCAAACCAAACTTTTCTTTGTTTTCTGATTCCGTAGGAATAAATGATACAGAGGGGCTCGACGCTCTGTGTCACTAGTTTTGAAGGCATCATATAAGAGTTTTACTCTTCTTCTTTTCCCTATGTTCTTTACCGGTCAAAACAAAAATAGGCAGGTTTGGGAGCTAAAAAAAAGAAGGAATACAAACATGATTAATTCTACGCGCATCATGACGATGATGATCTGTTTAGGCAGATGTACTTTTATCATGGTCATGGAAAATCGGCTTTGAATGACATTACTATTAATAGTATTATTATCCCTAGACGACGTGATTTCTTTTACGACTCAATTTGTCTGATTTAATTCAAAATCAAAATAAAGAAAAGATTTTATTTTTATGGTTTTAAATCCTTTTAGCATTATTCAACAAAAAAGAAAAAGAAAAGTGATTTCGTTCCGGAAACAAAAGGGAAGAAGATATTTAATGTGATTTTTCGGAACGAGATATTCGTCTTGGCTTTGTTTTATACATAGACTTAAAAAAAGTAATAAAAAGTCCTCATGTACAAACTCCATAATATCATTATTTGGTATTTTCTTTTATTGGATAGATATGTACGCACTACAACAGGGTTTAACGATCATGAGAAATCCCTTCTACATAATATTTAAGTCCCTGCAACAACTCTAGGTGGCGTTTATTGGTATCTGATTAATGATGCTCCGGCCGTATATAACATATATTTTCCTTTTTTTATAAATATATTAATGATGTTTAGTTCTACAAGTCGGATGATGTTTTATCGTTTTTTTATGTCTAAATTCTATTTATAAAATGCCAATAACATTTTTTGTACAAAAAAAAAAACATCATTATTTTTGTTACTTAACAACATGGTATTTTGTTGTGTATCTTCTAGGTACTGTAAATATTTGCTCTTGATCCTACTCTTCTTTGACGTCATCATTCCAGCTGCTAAAAATAAAATAAAAGAACGATTTTGTCATAGAGAGGAGCTATGGATTTTGTACTCTATAAATATGTAGTAGGGTTGTGAGGGCTCGAACCAAATATCGAATTTGAAAAAAATAAAAATAACGTCGACATCATATTTATTTTGAGTAGACTTTTTTTAAATCATTTTAAATCTCAGGAACGGTCTTTTGGATTGTAAGTAATAGAACCGATTAAAAAAAGAAGAAATAAAATTGAGAGACGTTATCAAGGAACGAACTTTATAATTTATAGAACGGAAATGCAGGACTGGACCGAACCATGACTGAACAGGACGGGACTGCAGTCTTCAGTCCTAAATAAAGACCAACACAACACTAAACGTGGTAAATCTATTATGAGATGCTCGTAAAAATTGTTGCTCAATATGGTTCCCTTAGATGTCATGACAAATATTATTATTAGGACGATTCTGCGACTTATCCACCAGCTAATACATTAATTCCATCGATTTATCCTTACTCTCCCTCAAAAGCCGACTTTAGCGTGAGCGGACCCTGGAGCAAAGATAAGTATGCGGGTTCCTTTTCATTTAAAAAAAATACATTTTTAGAAAATATTTGCTTCTTCTCCTATTAACCTTTTTTTTAATAAAAAAGATCTATCCTTTTTTTTATAGGGGTTTTAATAGATTATGGATAAATATTTCACTGAATACCGTTTTTTATTACTTTCTTTATATTTTTTTTTTCAAATAAAATATCACTATATTTTCATTGTAATAATACCTATTCGTTGAATATCTAATGTACAAGTTGCAACTTGTATAAGTAAACTGTACAAGTTACAACCAAAAAATGAGATTAATAATTTTAAATGACGGATTTAAAGTGCTTGAGATGAGATTACGCAAAAATTGAATACTCCTACGAGCAGGGGTCGGGTAACTTTTTCTAGCTATATCCCAAAAGAAATTGTAGTAAAATTAATCTAATTACAAACTAGTGGCATGATGTTTATCTGTTTATTTTATTTAAAGCTAGTAACACTTAATATTCGTCTCCCCCACTAAAAAAAATCCACTTTCATACTCCAAAAAATTTATAAATTACCCCATTAATTCGCTCCTGTTTCCCGACACTGCCTTAGATGGTCGATATATTAATACTCTAGTTTTTGGTTATTTTAATACAAATGTCTAAAGTAAAAGTGTTCTGTAGAACATTATAAAGCTCAAATGCCCACTGTTGTAGTACTCATAAATACATAATAACCATGGAATTTAAATAAATCAAAATGAAATAATATTAACAATTAATAGTTGGTAATTAGAAGGACCAATATTCTTATTAAGTAATGCATTTGACGACAAAAAAATTGCAACGCATATTTAACATGTATATGAAGCAATGCAGAGCTGCAATTCTGGAGCTATCCGCGTGCAGAATATCACTGGACATCTCAAGGGGAATCTTTAGGGAGTCTGATACACAAAGAAGGACGAACTGAAGCCCATCGTCATCACTACTTGAGCCAACCTAGAGCCGGGCTTTGTAAAGTTCCGAATCAGGATGGAACTAGTCATTAAGGCAGCTTTATTGATTGAGAATGTAAGTAAAGTGTCCTTTGACTGTACTTATGAATTGAACTTTCCAAATTTGACGAGATTTTTTTTGAAGTATAACAATTTTTGTAATTTTAAAAGAGTATTGCATTTTGTGCCTTTTATGAACTACAAATAAATACAATTGTTTTAAGTAATAATGGATACTCTCATCATACTAAATATACATACTTCTAAAAGATCCTAAAGTCATAAGGAAATGAATAAAATGTGTATTTATTATACCAAGTAAGACAAAGGCTAATCCTCCTTCTGACACCTGAAATAAAACGTATTATAGGACTACAATATACCCTCCTACGTGACTTTGACGGAATTATATTTTTTTATTAGGGCTTGAGTAGTATCGTATTTATAGCCTTTACTTTCACATCTGCTGAAATTGGGCTCCACTGTTATGTGCATTGCATGCTGCTAATACTACCAAGTAAAGTATGTAATACTATGACTCTTTTCCGGAAAATTATTACCACAATTTTCCGATTACAAATAAACAAAAACCTTTATTAATTCTTATAAAAATTATAGCATCAGTCCTTTCCAAGGGGGCAAAGCAGTAGATTTATAGGGGTAAAGGTTAAACACATTTATAGGGATATCGTTTATGATCCCTCTGAATATTAAATGACTATTGTAAGTGGAGTTGGAAGCTCTGTTTATAGTCCAAATGTTGTCGTACACATCAATAGGGGGATCCGCATTGGTTTCTTTAAATACACGTTCCATTACATCTTTGTCCATGATTATTCTATTAATCATGATCCAACCAGAATCCTATTTTCTCGACTCTTGTGACATCTACTGTTGAATGTATAACTATGAAGAAAATAAAACTTTTTTTTTTTTGTTGTATATATGTAGGTAAAAATCTGATTATTTGGGATGAGGGTAATTGGGGATGTGTGCAATATCCGTTCGATTCCTACATAAATCCCTTTTCAAAATGATTAAAAAAAAGAAGATTTTTTATACTGAGAAAGAGTCATCTTTTAATTCTTTTAAAAAACCCACATAATATTCCTTATGTGATGTTTTAAGACAAGACATACTATCCCTAACACAACAAATGATTTAAGGTAAATGATTGCTTGCTTTAAACATCACTTGCAGGTGATATTCCTCTCGTTTTTTATTTTAAGATCAAAGAGATCTTTTTTCTCTGTATTTTTATTTTAGTAGAGAACCCCTACCATGATGATTGAGATAAAAAATTATGCTATTTGTTTTAAATAATTGAAGCAGAACTAAATATCCTTTAAGTTCAAAACTTTACTACAAATTTCTAACTCATCAAGAGAAATGATAAATCATCAAAACATCTACCATGGGTTCTCTCTTTGGATTTTTAAGGGGTTTATACCAACGAAAAATTTACAAAAAATGTATATTTTATCTCCGGTAAAATCGCATTTTATTATTTCATACTATAAAGCTTTTTTTATGCAATTCATTCAAGAAAAATTTGAATAGAGAATATTGTAGATTCACTCAAGCTGAAGTTTTTTAGTAATTTATGCTGGAGTCTAAATGATGTGCATCCTTAAAAAATGATGCCTAAAGAACCCCTCATTTATAAAAAGCTAACGAATAAATATTTAATTATAACTTCACCTTCTAACATTGGAAACTTTAATTAATTTTTGATCCTTTACGAATGTAAATACGGCTAAGACGGGATTAAAATTTATTTTTTCTTATTCAAATATAAAATAAATTAATTCTATTTCATAGTATTTATTGTTTAGTATCTCATCCCAGAATTTACTGGGTTCCATAAATTGAAAAATTGTTTTTTTCGGGATAGAAAATAAACCCTATTGAAGGAGGCCATGGACCTCCATAGAAATGCCATTGAGGAAAAATTGGATATATGTCAGGAAATTTGATGTAATCTAATAACAAAATTGTTTTATTTTCTGCAAAAAACAGTAATTCTTGAGGATATTTTGAATAATTAATAACAAAAAAATAAATGATGAGGTCATAAGATCATATAAAAATATCCCTTTTTATTTAAAAAAAGAGTGATCAAAAGTAATTTTATAAAAAAATAAAGATTATAAATGTTTTATCAGAGACATAAGCAGGATTATTATTTTAAAGTTATAATTTTTGGCTCGACCCCCCACAAAACGATAACTTTGAGTCGATAACTTGAAAAAATCCTTCTTTTTTTAGGAAGTTGGAGCTTCAGCCCTCCAGCTTCAAAAACGTCCAAAAATTTCAACAAAGTATTCGAATATATATTAATCATAATCTATTTTTTATACAAAAAATTTAAAGTTGTAATTTTTGGGGCAGCCCAGAATTTTGACCCAATTACCTTTTTTTGTAGAAAAAAAAAATTTGACTTTTTTTAAATGTCCGTTTACAAATTCTATTTCTTACAGCAAAGTGATAATTTTTGGATCGTTAACAACAAAAATTTCAACAAATGGAACAATGTAGATCAATGGACAACGTGCTAAGGATAAATTATTCTCTAGAACTCAATATGCATAGGTTTGATGGTCCTAGAGAAAGAAATATACTTTATGTTTATGGACTTTAAAAACATTTGCTTAGTTAGATGGAGAAATTGTAATACTATGATATTGACTTATACTTAATTACTGCAACTCCATTTGACGAATTAAACGGAAATATTAAATGTCAATAATAAAAAAATCCTGTAAAGCGATAATTTTCTGTTGATAACAGCAAACATTCCTTGGTTTGTGGGAGGTTGGGCTTGGGATTAAGGTAAATTTTATAATTTATTTAAGTTTAAGGCCTCTTCCCCCAAAGGAAAATTCATAGAACCACCCCGGGTACTAGTTCACATTTATCCCCACAACACCCAGGGACGTCCACAGGGTTATATTTTGAGGGAGGTTAGTTTTTGGATTAAAAAAACATACAAAATTTTTTTTTTGGAAAAAAAGCCTCAAAATCGACAGCTGTTCACAAAATTTATAGCTATTCTCAAAAAATTAATTTAAAAAAAAATTCTAAACTGTAAAGCTGTTCAACAAAAATTAAATTTCTTGGTAAAAAATTCGAAAAATGTACATGAATTTTTTAGAAAATTTTCAAAAATTCAATTTGATATATAACATTTTTGGAGAAAAAATTTCAAATATTAAATTTTTGAAAAAAAAAACTGAGAAATTAAATTAAATTTCGCATATTAAATTTTCTAGTGAAAAGGAGAAATACCTTAATTTTTTTTTGGGGGGGTACAGAACCCCTTCAGCTCACCCCCTGCAGACGCCCCAGACAAATTAATAGTAGAAAATGTTTTTGAGGGCGCCCCAAACTAGAGATCATCCTAGTGACGCCCCTGATGTATGTACACATAAGTATTGAATGGTGATAATGCCCCACAAATGAGTACTTAGACTATATGTGTGTATATAAATCCCCAATTTGTGAACGTGTTTTTTTGTTTTTTTTGCTTGCTCCATTTGCATGAATAAATAACGAATTTTTTTATGTTCTTTTAATAATAATCCACTAATAGTTCCTGTGAGTTGTGATCGCCTCAAAAGTAACGTCTTACACGTGTCCTCCTCAAGGAAGAAGAATAAAAAGTAAAGACGAACCTAAAAGATAATATACATGAATAAACGTACTAAATACAAGAGAACATGTGCTCAATATCATCATCAGCGACCCGTATTGTATGGAAAAGGGTTATTTATCTATGTACTGTCTACCTATTTTTAAAAGCAGGCTTACCTCAAAATTGAAAGGAATGTTCTTCAATTTTGAGCTATCCTCATCAAAAATTTGATATATATATATATATATGTAATGTTTATTCAATCGTTATTAATGATTTAATCCTCAAGAAGAATACATATTTCACACCCAATATTAGAAATTTTTCTTTTCATTTTCACACGATTTAAATACTACTGACCCCTTGGGCTGACAAGAAATAATTAGGAATTATATATTATGAATGTAGTATATTGATTGTTGGTGTTTATAGGTGGGAAAAAATTATTCATATGGAAATATTTTTATATTTACTGCTCCTCATAGAGATTTCTTTTTTTTTTTTTTGCATACGTGTGTATTTTTTAATTTCCTTCATTACATATTTTATTTCCAATGTGTATAACGGAAATTGTATCGGATATCCAGCAGTCATATACGTATTTCATTCTTTTATTGCATTTCTTGGTGCTCGTACTTTTATCTTAAACTATTTTGCCTCAGGACATTCCCCCTTAACCCGTTTGTCCTTTGGCCTTAAAGCCATTTTCCCTCAAGGATATTTCGCCTTAAAATTTAAATAAATCCTGTTTATACGTCGTTATTGTTTTTTTTTGGTTTACAATGTTGGACCCATTGAAATTTTTCATCAAAATATGTAATTTTTATTTATATGGTTGAAAAAATGATGGAATTATGGTCTTGCCACGCGGTATGCCTGTTTGTCAATCCATGAGTCTTTTCCAATATGATTAATCCATCATGTCTAATGATAATTGATTAACAGAGAAGTTTTTGGCGTGTTTATTTATTTTTCTTATTATACTAATTTTGCATCTGGTTCGAACTCCTTACATAGTGAGATTTCGATAGTATGCATGGTTTCAAATTTTGGGTACAATTCCATCATTTTTACAAAGAAAACAATCATTATTAGCCTTAATTTCCACCAAAATAAACAATAAGGATGCATAAGCCTCGTTTATTTACTTATATATTAAGGCAAAATATCCTCGAGACAAAATGGCGTTATGACGAAATGATTTAAGGTAAAATATCCTCGGACTAAATAGTTTAAGGCAAAAGTACCCTGCGCCGCATTTCTTATATTGTATCTCTAATATAACTATTTGTCTCTTTTTATTTATTTAGCTATTATTAATAGTCAACGACAGTTTTTCTAGTCTCTATTAGATACTGTACCAAAAGAACAAATTCATTCCAACTTCTCTTCGTAATTACGAACGAATAATGATATTTGGCTATAAATATGTATGTACTGTGTACTTATATTAGACTGCTCCTTTTTCGGGTTAATACTTTTTTCTTGCTGGGAACAATTTTAAAAACTGACATTCTTTTCGATGGTTCATATACAGAACATTAAACAATGCTGCAGCTTTTGTGAACATGTATGTAAAAACACTGGAGGAGACATACTGAGTTATATTGAATGTTAATCATTTTAGTTTGATCTAGATTGGCCACCATCAAATAAATTTTGAGATTTTGTACATAAGATTTGTGGCGTGTATTAAATTTCCAATTCCATTATTAAAAAACTGACTTATGCAAAGTTTGAAGCATGGATTTTAGGGTCAAAATGTGCTATTTTTATGTGTCTTTTGAACGTTGTTTTTAATAATTGAAGAGGGTCTAAGATGTACTTTCTTTGTTTCATCAAACTTTTGACTCATAGTATTATATTTTGGACCCAACATCACAGTGATCTAAAAATAACCAATTTCGACCCAAAAATATAGTTTATCCCTCTAAATTAAAATGATATTTACCAGTATTGTTGCTAGCACATTATTTTTGGGAGAAGCTTTTTTTAGAAGCTTGAAACTTTGCCAAAGTCAGTATTTTGATTGTCCCCAGCAGAAAAAATCTTGGGTGCAGGCAAAAAACTGTTTACCTAAAAACGGGACAGTCTAATATAAGTACAATCTATGTATATTTATCCTACATATCAAACAGCTGTTATGAGTTCTTCTTCTTGAACTGTTTTTCCCTCCTATACCAAAAATTCATTACTTCTTCAAGACGTTTAATTGTCAATACCGCGTGTGCTTGGTTACTTCGTTATTTTATGATTATATACCTTGAAGGTGTTGTTGAGCTTTATTTAATTAGACCTACTATTTATTGTTGCTTTTTTTCTTACCAGAGGGCAACCGCAACATCATGTCAACGTTACTACATAATAAAATGAAGAGAAAAAAAAGGGGGAATCTCCCGTCAGTTTAAGAATAAGAAAAAGAAGAAGATGCTGCTGTTCCTAGGACAATAATGATGATTTATGCTTTGCACACCTGTGAATCTTGGGAGAAGGATTTTTTTTTTATGAAGATGTTGTCAAAGTAAGGGACTTTATTGTAAGGAAATGACTTTGAAGAGAAAGAGGAAGACTATGAACTAATACTTGGACGCCTTCGTTTGAAGATGTCCAATTTTAAAAAAAAGAAAGAAAATAAATTATACGAATGTATGAATACTTTTTCAAAAAGGATGTAGATGTGAATAGCCAGGATACTAAATGAAATTGACCATTCAATAAAATATAAAGATCTTATTGACCCAGCATATGAATTTTTGAGTTTCTAGGGAGGGGGGAGGGGGCAAATTATATAATGGTGACGTCATCCGGGGTGTCCACATATATTGTTTTTAGATACGGGAGGGGGCTGTGACAATGATAGTTCCTTGGAAGAGGGGGTGCAAGGCTTTTTTGCTACTTCGAAAGAATCTTTTCCATTTTTTATAAAAAAGCCAAATTTGACAAATAACTTTTGAAATTTTTCCCAAAATTATGACAGTAAAAATTTGTTGTGATAACTATAAAAGTTCCTCTAAAGTAGGGGTAACGGCTCATTGACCCTTATGGTTCCAACACCACTGCATTTGGGATTGTTTTTTTAAAGTCTGCAGGATTTTTTGGTGGGAACTGTGACTAGGACAGTATTTTGGAGAAGGGGATACTAGGCTTTTTTGACAATTTTGATGGAGTCTTTTTTTTTAATAATACCAAATTTGACAAATAACTTTTAGAATTTTTACATTCAAGTATTACATTTAAAATTTTTTAGGCAATACAAAAAAGTCCTTGTGATAGTTGTAAAAACTCTTCAAAGTGATGGGCCAATGGCCCCTATGGTTCCAACACCACTCCATTCAAGATGTTACTGTATGTTGAGTCTGTTAAATACATTGGAGGGATGCTTATTATATCTTGTAGGATACTGCTTAATTTTTCTTTGGGCACTGTGTATGGGTATAGGAACATAAAAGTACAATTTCATTGATATATAGAATATTTACATTGAGCACGAAAGCAAAAAGTGATTACAAATGATAAAAACCAAATTTTTGGTTTTTATAATGGACCTAACAATTTTTTGGACTAAAATATCTATTTTAGATTAATATTCAGTGATTGAAAAATATGACTACCATTTTTTCGAACAATGGAGAACAATTTAAAAAAATATTTACTTCATTGACCTTTCCTACATTGCGCAAGGTAGTCACATATATTAACCGAACATACTTTATTACTTCATATAAGTATTATTTTAGGAGCAGCTTTAAATTTGTTTCTATTACATCAGTCCATATAAGTGTTTGATCGGTCTAAAAAAACTAAAAAGACTGCCGTCCTATAAGTCAGGTCCTAATAAATTTGTAAGTTGTCGGACCAGTCCTTACCGGTCTTTCATGGTAACTACAAAGGCTGAAATGACGTAGTTACTAACTATTTCCATTCTGTTGTTCAACATAGCCTCTTTCAATAAACAAGATACCTGAAGTTTAATGTAGGAAATGTGTAGCTAGAACTTATTATTATCCGTTCTAGCTATCAATATTTACTTTCTACGTTTTTATAATATTCATGTATAGCTACAAATGAAGAATAGCTATAAAGAAGCCATATATGTAGGACCGACGTATCGGTCCTTAAGACCGGTTGAAAGGTAAAAAAGATTGACCCGATAAAAAAAAAGAAGACTGAAAGGTGGAACAAAAAACACTGATTAGTCAAATATTCCTAGGATCGATCCAACACTAGTCCATATCCATTCGACAATTCACAGTCTCAAATACCTATAAACTGCAGACCACTTAATGAACTTGACCATATGTATGTATATATATATATATATTCTAATTGAATATTGTACTAATGCAATGTTTTGACGATGTTCCAATGGGTCTCCAGTGTATTATAAATTACATTTAAGTAAGGTCTTACAGTGAGAGATACAAAAATATATTTGTCTAATAATGTAAAATAGCCTTTCTTTTTCTGGATGTAGACGTTCGTTTTAATGTCTTACAGTTGCTTCGCTGCTACACACTAATGAGTAAACCTACTCATAATTGAAAAGGAAGAAGAAGAAAATAATGGGCCAAGGCGAAGAAGGGTGTCACTTTAAATTATAATAATTATCAGGAGTTGTTAACTAATTAACAAAAAGTAAGTTTGTAAGGTAAAAAAAAAAAAAAAAGACTTTTTGCATCTGGAACGATGGTATGTAGTACATATATATATATATGTATGTCTCAAGTCTCTACCGAGATTTCTCTCATTCCCTAACTCTGTCCTTTGTGGCTGGCTCGTTGAGGGATATAATTTTATTACAACCCATAAATCGCGCAAATAAAGAACTCATAAAATCCCTTGTTATTATGATTTCATGGGGAAATACTATTATTATTATTCAGAGACAGGCATATGAGTAAAAAGAGTCAACTTCCTATTTGATCACAAGAGACATAAAGACTCTGTTTTTTAAAATAATAATAATAGTATTAAATGCAAATCAAGAGGTTCCTAGATTATAATATTATATATATGTATGTATAATTTATATCGTGTATATATATATGTATGTATTTAAAGCAATAAAAAACCTTCCTGGATTTGGTTGCTCCTTTGACTACGAAGGGTGGGTAAGTAATCCTCATAAATTTAAATTTATTTATAAACCCATGAACAAATTGCAAAATATCACAGTACTACTACTTTGGGCTACACCTATAAATTGTATATACAATGTACACCTTGAGCTGAGTTAGGTTTTATATAATTTATTAAAACTCGAGAATCTACATAGGTACTTTCCTGGTAAATTATCTTTGATCCCGTTAGTAAATACTGTTAAATTGATGTATTTATTTTTATGCTTTAATTAGAAATAATATATATTTTAAGAGTGTTCTACCCATAAATATAACCTCAATTCTTCCTGTTCTTTATTTTTATCATGATCTTACTTTTTCCTAAATTGCAACACTTTATAAAATGGCGCACCTCTGTCCTATTTGCTATATTTCAATGCTTAATCCTAATAACTTATTGCATACAATTGTACCATGTGACCCTGAGAGCTTCCACCAGATCTTGATCAAGGCCGAATATTAAGGGCAGCATCGGAGGTAAAAGGGTGACCGTCAATTGCATTGCCAGACTACCAGTCACCGCTTGGTGAAGTAAGACATAAAGCTTAATCCCTACAAGAGAACAGCTCGTCGTCAGGGTTTGAAGCATTTGGATTGAGTAAAGTGTCTGACCCGGAGCAAAATATTCCTCTACAAGATGAAGAAAAAGTATCTTGGCCCCCCCATGGACTTTGATATTTTTGGGCAACTCAAAGGGAAGCTTTTGGGATCCCGATACACAAAAAAGGAACAACTGAAGGACACCATCATCACGGCTTGAACCTAACTAGAGCTGGTCTTTGTAAGGTTCCGCATCAGGATGGAACTGGTCATTAGGGCAAAATGCGGATATATTGATTGAGAATGTAAATAAAGTGGTCCTTGATTGTGTTTTAATTTTTAAAAAGTGTTGCACTTTTTACGGAGGAGCCTGTAGTGCATATGTAGATGTTTTTTTAGAGCTCTCAGGTCTGCCTTGTGGAATTCCGTAACCCCAACAGACCCGTAACAAAAAATAAGTAAATTAAGTGACAAAGAAGCTAATTTTTGGTGGATTATATATAATCCAAGTATAAAACTTCATCTAGATGCGAGATTATATATAAATGGATTGAATGTACCAAGTAGAGGTAGGAAAAAATCCTTATACTGCAAGTCCCTGTAGAGTCACACGTATTTGCTCATAAGTTCAATTCCTTGAATATTTTCATCAACCTCATTTCAAGTCCTAAGAAATCAAAGATACTTAAAAGAGTATTTTATATCCAGTGAAAAAATGGAAATGACTTTCGAGTTCAAGTTGGAGGGTCGAGTCCTAGCTTTTGAGTCCACGTCAAGTTACGATTCCAAGACCGTACACTCTGGTTGATTTAATTTACCATAGGTAAGTACGTAATAATGATACATTGATGTCATGTGCAGATATATTTTTTTTCCCTAAACCTTTTTCTAACTGAGGGAGGGGTTGAAATAATGACAATGAACGTGAATTAGTACCTTGTTCAAACAATATATGTAATGCTTTAATAACATCAAAAACTGTACATAATGCTAAATAAACGGGAGACCTGAGCTTATTTTTTTATGCAGCTAGATGGTATTATCTGAGGGCCTGTTTTTTAGTCATTTGGCTAGCTGGGTTCAATTTTGGTGCACAAGTAGGGAAAATATGGGCATTTAAAAATAAAAGACCGTTAGGCTTAGACTCCATCTAAAGTTTGTTGAAGACGAATAAAATATTAAGGATGAATGCAAATAATAAAAGAGTGCTAAGAATATGGTGCAGGTTCCCCCTAAAATCCAATTAAAAGTTAACAACTAAAAAATAATTAACAACTACCTCGCGCAATTAATTATCTTTTCTAACTTATATTTATACTTAATATTTAATTCTTCTCCTACCATTTTTTTTATCACAGACTTAAATAATAAATAAAATATCAATATCTAATTAATTATTGTGTGGCCTGGTGCTGATTGAAACACGGACCAGGGGTTGGGGACCATTGTTATAGAGCATTTGTTGTGAGGCCAGTCATATTTGATGAGGCATTAAGGAAAATAACATTTTTTACTAGGATTATAGAAAATTTTACTACTACGTATTTGGCTTTGATAATGGGGTTGACATATAAAAGTACTTATACCTTTACTGTCTATCAGAAATGTAATTATCTAACGTCTAGCTTTATTACATTTCGACCTTAATATGCATTAAAAACATATTATTACATCGTTATGCATTTTTATTTATATAAGTAGTCTAGCCAATAAATTAGCTGTTACATTTGCAAGGATAAGATATTTTTATACTTCTTTTCTTGTTCCTAATCGAAATTGAAAGATTCTACAAATCTATCCAATTCATATGTATTTACTTAATCGGTATCTATTATAGGGTAACCAACTTTAAACTTTTCGTCGGACATGTTGGCTTTATGTATCCTGCTATCGAATATCTTTTATAAATCCTTAACATGTTTAGGTTTGTTATAGATTAAGTTCAAGTAGATTTTCATCGACCAAATATAAATATAACAAGGGCGTCCGCAGGGTGTGGGCTGAAGGGCCGAATTTCTTGTGACCATCTGTGGGGTTTTGAAATTTTTGTCCTTAAAATTAATTTTAGCATTTTTTTCAAAAAAATGCTATATCAATTTTTTTTTTCCAAATAATTAATTTTTTTGGTGAACAGCTGTGGATTTTCGAATTTAATTTGAAAAGAAATTAAATTATTTTTGGAAATTTTTAGATTTTTGAATTTTTTTCGAAAAAATTTGATTTTTTGTTAATATCTGTGTATTTTTGAATTTTTTCCAAAAAAATTTGATTTTTTCATAATAACTATGGATTTTTGAAAAAATAAGTTATAAAAAATTTAATATTTTAAATTCTTTTCCAAAAAAATTCCATTTTTTGTTAATATCTGTGTATTTTTGAATTTTTTCCGGGAAAAATTTGATTTTTTCATAATAACTATGGATTTTTGAAAAAAAAGTTATAAAAAATTTAATATTTTAAATTTTTTTCCAACAAAACTAATTTTTGAAATTTTTGGGGACCATCTGTGGCATTTTAAAATTTTTTCCAAAAAATTAATTTAGTCTTTAGTCTTATTTTCACTTTTAAATACATTAAATGAACTTTTTCAAAATTTTTTTTTTGGAAACTTGTCATTATTATTTCATCAACTCTATGCCTATAATATGGGATCGTTTCGGTTTATGATGCAGTCTGTGACCTCATGTAAAAAATTCTATATAAAGACTATTAAACGTCCTGCAGATGTACGGTGCTTTTATCAGAGCAAAACTCAATAGGATTTTGAACAATAATTATGACTGGAAACATTATGAAAATTGAAAACTCGAAGGTCAAAGCAAAATTTTTATCACCAAAAAAAAAAAGAAAAAAAAATAGCAAGGAGTAATTGGAGTTTTTCGACAGAAATTCGACTTGCCCTGAGTGATTACAATTTGAAATCTTGTGAGGTTTTGATTGAATAAACTAGTGTGTATTGTTTTACATCAATGCAAACAGTCCTTATTAGCATTTTCACTGACGTCATAAATTGCATCATAATTGAAAGAAACGCCATTTTGGGAGCTCAAAGGGTGTATATTTATCTTGATCAAAGTCCATCAAATAGTTTGAATATTAATTGATGCCAATCATAGTAAATGATAAACAGTTATATTAGAATTAAATCAAAGTAATACGTACTAAAAACCCATAAAAATGGTTAGATTTGTACAATTATTTTTTTGATGGATTTGCTTGAGAAAAACAGGATAATTAAAGAAAAGTATTTTTAATTTATTTTTTACAATATGGAAATAAGGCTGTATAGCGATGGAATAAAATACTTTAAATATATAACAAAATTAGGCATTAAAGGAATACATTTTTGATAGAGGATAAGGTTCAATTTATTTTATTGGTTGATCCCATTTTGACATCCAATAGCTCAATATTTCCTCATTACTAATTAAAAAAGGGTTCTTATATTCTTATAAACATGGTCATTTAGGCCAATCAACAATGTTGATGCAACATGAAAAACTTATATAAAGTATCATAGCTCTCATCATCGTAAGAAATTCTCAGCGGGACGTCTTCAAAGGGATTGAAAAAATGGGAAAGTGCAGGACTTTAATTTGAAGAAAATTAATATATTATTATAGGAATGTACCCTCTAATGAAACATGATTTCCTTCTATCTACAATTAAACTCCCATTCTTCCATCATGCTGTGGTCATTCATCAACTCAATAAGGACCTATAAATGGCTATAATGAAATATATATTGCTCTATTTTTAAGTTGTAATTTATGTGTTGAAACAAAAAAAAAAAAAAAAGAGAGAGGGAAAAATCCTGAAATCAGATTGATTTTCTTTCTAGCAATTTCTTTTTATTTTATGACCTAGCATTATTACCTCTACATTAGACGAGTTCTCATTGTATTTTTTCTCTTGAAATGTTGGGCGGAATTATTATGTAGTCCAAAAAGGTTATTTTTGATCAGTAAATGAAAAAATATAAGGTTTGAATCATATTGATCAATGTTTGGAGTTTGACTTTGTAAGTTAAACTATTTCAAGGAGAAAAAATAAATAAATAGAATTTGTACCTAAAAAATAATTGTCGTAAGTGACAAATATAGTACCCCAATATTTTATACGTCATTTTTGTACAAAAAATAATTATTTTTCGGGTAAATTATAATCAGACTTTTGAAAGATTGTTAAGTTATCTAAAATGGTTATTTATAATAAAAAGCTTTGTTTTGAGACTATTTTGTAAATAATAATTCAATTTTTGTCATAAAATTATGAAATTTACAAATTCAAAGGATGTGCAAAACTTTTATACTTTTCATTTTTACCAAGATATTGTATGTCTTCCCCCAAACGTTTGAAAAAACAAACATTTTAAAAACTTGTTTTCTCTTCTTAAATATATGGGTCTTCATTAAATTTTCACGAGGAAACAGGTTTGACTCAAATTTGGTTACTTATGCATAAGTCAATATAATATTGGATCAGTAAATGAATTCAACTTTGAGTTTGGAGGTCGTCTTAAAGGTGAAGAAATTAGGATTTGGATAAATTTTTGATTATATGATTTTTGAGTATAATTAAAGAAGGGATCTTTGTAAAGAAAAAAATAAGTATAGATATTAGACAAGGAAAAGCGGCTGATGCGTGTGCTCTTTCTTCTCTTCTGTCCATTATTTAATTAGTCGCGGGTGTGTTAACATTTCCCTCTAGAAGACAAATTCTCGCCAATTGTTGGTGTAAATTGATTTAAAAATGCATAATAAAATAAATATATAATTATAATATTTTCTCATGTACTAACTTTATTTTAAATGTAAAAGGTTATCCTTTTTATAGGAGTAATTCATTTTCCTCTCTCAAAATCATATAATAGGTAGCTGATATTAACACAGGTATCCATTCGGTAAAAACATATTTACTGCTCTCGCCTTCATTTTACACTCTTACACAAATCTCATTTACCTTCAAAAACTGAGGAAATATTTTTTTTTATTATTATTGTTATGAAATAAAAAAGAGTTAACCATGACTTTAGATATTATAAGATGTGTGGTTTTTGATATTTGTTAAAAAAATTTAAGCAACTATAGACAGAATACTTTTAAATCTTTCAAAAACTATGTTGACTACTGATACAGTAATGGTGAAATGTATGAAAATTATAACTTTATTGTTTAGTAAAAAAACAAAACAATATGGTTTCGTCTAATATACCCTTGTATAGTAAAATAGTATATATGAACAATATCCGTTTCCTCGTAGAAAGACCCATATATTGAAAACATTTTGTGTGAAGCAAAAAAAAAAAAAAACTCGTTGACTTGTTTCTATAATAATATGTTAATAAACCAAGTTTTGTTTTGTTATATTGTAACTCTAATTCCCAACCCTTCACGCAAGGATAAAAAGGATTTATGAATAAAAACAGACACATATCATATATACACACACACACATCGTATATTGTACATGCAAAACAAACAAATAAAACATTGCAAAATAAAGCATAAATAATAATAAATCCGTGAAATCCCTCCCCCTCCCTCCATGAGTTTTTGTTAGCTTTCTTTTTTATGATTATATTTTTGCAAACAAAGGGGATGCGACTCCTCTGTATATACATACAGATACGCTTTTGCAGCTGTTGCGGACAACGTGCAAAAAAAGTAATGAGGGAATTTGAGATATTTTTTTTTTTAGCAATGCCGGATTTTCTCTCATCTTTGCAAGGATTTCATTGTAAACAATGGCTTTACTCTACATACATAAATATACATTAGGGAGGTTTGTTAGTCAACTTTGAATAAGGAAATTTTCATAGATATATGCTGTCATCCTTAGGTGGGTAATTTCGATCAAAGTTAGGAAAAAAGGACCAATTCTTTATTTAGTTAATAAAGATACGAAAAAGCATGTAGAGTTAAGTTGGTCTAAAAAATTACTAAAGAAACTGCTGTTCTATCAGTCTAGTCTTGATTAATTTTTGTCAGTCCTAAGATAAGGTCCTTATCTGTCTTTTGTGGTAACTACTACAGCTCTGGTCATGTCATTGGGGACATTTGTTTAGACAAATCATGGAGATCTAGACACATGGAATACTTGCACTTGCGCTCAACCTGTTTTTCTTTATTTCCCCTCTTGAAGGAATGGAGTAAAAATGACGTGGACTCTTTTTTTCTTTTATTTTTCCAACACATCCTATTTTTACTTTCTTCTCATGTAGCATACAAATTATTATCTTTATTTATATCCTTTTGTGGGGAGTCCCAATGACGTCATTCATTATGCTAGTACATTTTCAGGCAGAATTGAAAATTGTTAGTGACTAAACTTCTTATAATAACATTAGTAGGGACTAACTACGTCATCTCAGCTGTTGAAGTTTAATTCTGAACCCCTTTTAAAGAGACAAGGTACTTTAAGTTTAAAATATGGGTAATACGTTCAAGCTATCATTCATTATTCTCTAGGAGTGAAGAAAATAAAACGATAGCAAGGAATTAGGGCCTATTTAATCATCCTCAGGACTGTTGAAAGAAGATCAGATCGAATAGAAAAAAGACTAAAAGAGGGGGGGGAAAATGACTGATTAAAAATGCTGTCCTAGGACCGATACAAACTATAACTCCGTGATTTTTTACAATATCATTTTGATAAACATTTTTTCATGATGTATAAAAAATATTATTAGAGATTTTTTTCTAAAGTCACTCTCTATGAAAAAAAAGGAAAAAATAACATGAGAAAAATTTCGGTAAGATCAAAATATTATTAATAATGTTTTTATGCAAAATTTAAAAGACATTTATTTTAAAATTTATTTACTAAATACATAATAATTCTTTTATTTCAAACTTTGTCTAACATATACAAAGACGGACGGCATCGTAGAACAAATACAATTTTACATAGGTGGTATTTTCTAAGGAAATCACAATTTTTGTACATTAACCATAATCGAAATTCAGAAAAAGTTATCTAACACCCCGTCCTAATATCCTTCGTTATTATGAGAGATTTTTGGTCAAGTCATGCATGCTTAATCAGATTAATCCTTTAGTTTTCTACTGTTGTTATTTTAATATAAATCATTCATAAGAGATTAAAGCTCTTGTTAAATGTGTAATAATAATTAAATTTGCATTTAATTCCCTTTGGGAACGACGACTTGTTGATATGATTATTTAATGAGGAGATTTTGTTTAGTAGGAGGCAAAAAGGAAAATGAAAAAAGTGTTGTGAAAAGATCGTTACTTAGTTCTCTCGTTTTTTTTTTTTGTTTTAATGAGTTGGATAATGTGATTATTTATGACGTGAGCATGTATTGAATGAGTTGATTATATGTATGACTATACAATACAGAGCAGCCAAAGGTTTGAATTCACTTTCCATCGCCATAGTTTCTCTATTGAAAAAAAAAAAAAGTCACTGTAATTATCCTATTATTAGAATATATATATAAGTATTGTTTTAAATACTTGAACAGGCTATACATACATAAGTAATTGGTCATTGAAAACACGTTTCTGTAGAAAACTGTTGAATGTTTTGTCCTTTCTCTTAGCTTTGCAACTTTGACGTTTACTCACAATGACATTTTGTTTATACCTATAACAGTTAACTAAAAACGTTTAATCTATCTATCATTGATGCCCTAACTACAAGCGCACTAAGGGCCCCTACCTAGTGTTGTCTCAGGAGTTAATTATTCACTCCAAGCAATCCTTAGTACCGGTCTTATCGGTCCAGGGGATCAATCCTTAGAACCGGCAGTTCTTGAAAATTTTCCTCAAAATGTTGATCTGTTTATTAAGCCAAATAAATATACATTCGATATATATGAAGATCATTGCACATATGTTGCAAAAAATATTCATATTTTCAATATAATACAACCATTGTATATTTTTACTCGCTTATATAGTTTATTCTATTATATAACTGAATAACTCCCTGAATGACGTCCCAAGGGATCGATTTTACTTTCTTTAAAGAGAGACATGTAGAACTGGACTGAATGGGACCGGACTGAACGGAGGTTTTTTATCCTAAATATGGAGCAATACAATACTAACCGTAATATAAATTTGAGTATTATTCCAATTGTATTCAACTAAAATTGTGTTATTGTGACTAGATCTTAGATTATTGTGCTGAACTCTCCTTTATTTTAAAATGTGTCCCCCAAATCTATGATTACTCAGGGGAGTAATTAAGTTGAATAAATTGCACTTTCTAATAGAAAAATTCAAATGTTGGACGTTTGATTAAAAAAGGGAATTAATTAGTTCATGCCCAGAACCACATCAAATACTTTACCCTTTGGAATGTCTGTTGGAAAAACTCTGGATGAGAGACAATGTTCTTTCTTTAAAATTGAAAAAGGTATCCCGGAACATTTTTTTATCAAAATGTAAGTTTACGGAAAGGATAAGAAGTCGATTGTCAGAGACATTGTATGACAAAAACAGAGTATCATTAGGGGTGTAATCTATATTGGCACACCATCAAGAAATTTTCAAAATTTACTGCTTTAAAAATAGAATGCTTTATAAATTTAGAAGTACGATGACTCCTTTGCCAGGAGATATTATAGATTTTGTATAAAGACTTAAAGCGGCTATTAAATTTACGATTCCTTGACTTCAAAAAAAAAAAAAAAGTATTAAGAATAAATAAATATATAATAAAATTTATAATTTAAAAAATTTCCAAAACAGTTTTAAAAATGTCTGCACTAAATTTATATTTTTCTGAAGGCCACGAGGCTCTGAGACAAAAAAGAAGGCCATATTTGGAATTAGGGAATTAAACTGAACTAAGTTGAATATATGGTATTCATGTGCATAAAAAAAGGTTTATTTTGTTGAATAGTGTAATCTTTTAAATATTAAGTTTTATTAAAACCATCAGAAAATATGAGTAATAGTCTCGAATTCGGTTTATAGCAAAACACTTCAATTTGAAATAACCTTATTTAAGGTGTTTTTACCCCCCATTTTTACTGTCATAAATATGTTATTTGTTGAAAAGAACCGTAGGTTCAGAAGATATAACTATTTAAAATTTGAACTGTTCTACATTTGTTTTCTAAAATTATAACAATATCAGAGTCATTTCATATCCAAGGAATAAATCATCTGATTGCAAAAAAAAATTTAATAAGCGGGGATCAGATTGTCGCCTACTTTAAACCTTGATAACTTGAAGACGACATTATCAAATAAAAAACCGGTTACCAAATAGGAAAGCTATTCTCGTCAGCTGACGATACGTAGTTCAGTTAGCATCATGCCGTCATCATATGAGGAGATAAAGAGCTACAAGTGGAACGAGGAGCTTGCGAGGTCCGCCGTAGTCATGGTATTGGTTAATAATGGAGGTGAAATCTCCAATTCAACGATTGCTTCAACCTTAGGAGTGAATTTACGGACTGTTCAGCTTATCTGTAAGAAGCTAGAGGACACCTGGCATGTTGATGCCACCATAAAGAGGGCACCCAAGGAGGAGGGCGCCGACAGGAAGGTCAGGGACACCGACTTTGTCGACAAGGTGAAGAAGATGGTTGAGGATGACCCTACCAGGTCCATGAAGGCCATGGTGAGGGATCTGGGCTGCCATGAGAAAACAATAAGGACTCAGCACCCTGCCATGTGTCCAAAATCTCCATGCAGTGGTTAACCGAGAACTGTTATGACGTCGTAACCAAGGATTTGTGGCCTCCTAACTCTCTCGACCTTAATCCTTTGGACTATTTTGTCTGGGGCTATGTCGAGAGACATACCAACAGCCATCCCCATAGCACCAAGGCCAGCTTGATGGACTCCATCAAGGAGGTATTCGGCAACATGGACAATGAGATGGTCAGAAGAGCATGCGGCCGGTTCAGAGGCCATATTGAGGCCGTTATTGATGCCAATGGTGATTATATCGAATGAATGGCTACTCTATACCTATATACTCGTCATAGTTTTGATTTTCAATAAAAAAGTTAAAAAATGTATATTTTGTGTTGTTTTTTGTAGAAAAATATTTTGGCGACAATTTGATCCCCGCTCCATGCATATACATTTGAAGATTACAGGTAAAATTATATATGTATACTAAGTTAATTCCACCTTGCTCTGAGTTGTTAAAGTGAAGCCTATTGAGCGATTGGATGTGAAATGACTCTAAACTATATATATGATCAATATAGTTAATTGAATTATTATAAATGAGTTTGGTACAAAAAGAAATTTCTCTTCGCATGTCTAACGGTGAACTGTTCATTACATGTACGTGTATCTATAACAGTTAACTAGAAACGCTTTTTCTTTTAATTAATCTTCAAATGCAATAAGTTATACAACCCAAGATATGAGTTAATTTTACTTAGACTTCTACAGAACATGATCTACTTGATACCATCAGTTTTAATCGTTTTGTGAAAGTTGGCCATAGTCTCTTCTATCTGATACAATGTGTACAACTTGAGTTAGACTATGAATAAAGAAAATAAACTTCTACATGTGGAAAAGGTTAATGAGTTAACAATAACTTTTAAGTTTTAAAGGTCAAAAATTAGATAAAATAAGGAGTAGTGTTGTTCTGAATTCCGGGAATATAATGGTTCCCGGGTACTGAGACATTTAAAACGGTACTATACTAAACTAGAATACACTAATCAAATCAGTACAGGCACCTTCATAAAAGTATTGTCCCACCAATGACATAACCAGAGCCTTTTTAAGGGAAGAAGATTGGGGGACAGTGCCCCAGGCCCCGTTCTTGATTGGGACCTTGTGTTGGGTTGAATTTGAAATATACACACCCTAAAGAACTTTTTACAAAAACGCCATAAAAAAAAGGTCATTTGAAGAAATTAAAAATTTATTATTAAAAAAATCATTCAATAAACAGGGCCCCGCACATTTATCTTTGTCCCAGGCTCTGCTCACAATAAACCAATTTAATTTGTATATTTTGGGTGGACAAAGTAACGAAATATCGAGAGCTATTTTGACAGTTGAACGAGTACAAAAATATCGGTATTATGACGACACTTGTAAAAAGTAATATTTTTATACTGATCAAACTTATAAAGAATTTATATGAAAGATATGTCAAACTTTGCAATCAGATCTACATCAATCAATATATATATATATTATCTATGTATAAATATAAATCTATTTGTCTCTTTGAACAATAGCTTAGTTTGTCATTAATCAATTATTATTATTATATTTCTTAATCTTGTGATAATCTTGAAGAATGTGGCTAATATTTTTATTGATATTTCGAAACGGTTTTCCTTTGTGAGAAGGGTTTTACAAAAAGGAAAGAACAAAAAACCATGAGGAGTCAAATCCATTGATTTGATATCGAAACCGCTGATCCTTAGAGATATTATCCACTGATATTGATTCCTCATATAGTAATAATAATAATAATTTATGTTGTGTGACAATTTTCTGTTTTGCACATGTAACTTTCTGTGGGATCTTGATCAATAAAAGATCTATTTTACTAGGTATTTTTATTATTGATTCAATATTTTGATATATATGGAGGGATATCACTTGTATCTACCCATGAAAATATGTTGGTTCAACCATTTCTTTGCATTGCTAACATATTTTATTCATCCAAAAAAGAGTTAATTGTCTTTACTTTTGTCTAATTTTGCAAAGCCAATAATAACTATATCATTTTCTTGGTGCATTTGTAGAGATATTATCACACAAGGCTTGCGTAAGGATACTTTAATTGCTTGTATTTAAACGTTCCCTGATGGTAAAAACATGATAATTGTGGAGGACTTATCATGGTAAACTCACAAAAGGATCTTGCATGGTATTTTACCCATACTTGTTACTAAAAGGGATCTATAACCATCGACGAGTCATCCCTCGTATATAATATTATAACATTAGTGTCCACTCGATTTTTATATTAAATATAATAATGCTAGTTTGATCCTAGAGACATAAAAAAATCAACATTTAATTAAAAATACTTTTAGATATCTTATAGGTTTGAAAGGGTTAAAATGAACTCGAACGCCTTCAATGTATGTAGAAGCGATTTCAATAGAAGAGAAGAAATAATTTTCTCTCCCAGATGCAATTAGGATCCGATTCCAATATGCATGAAAAAAATCACAGAAAAGGAGATTGATATTTTTGGAATTAAATTTCCTTCCTTCTGGTCTCAAAATGTTTCCTTACAAACTTCTTTTTTGTGGAAACAATCATTTGTATTCATATGATCAAGACCTGTTACCATGACGTCTGATTGACATGTTCAGATAATGTTATTATATATCTGTGGCACCGCTGGAACCATAACAGACACGGGACCATTGCCCCACCCCAATTTTGCAGAATTTTTAAGACATAACAATAAAAAAATGAAGAAACTGTTATTCCTTCAAATTCCGTAAAATTTTAAATCTAAAATTGAAATAAATAAAGTTTTTTGTTTCTTCTAAAGTTAGTTTTCAAAAAATTTCTAATTAAAAAAAAAACGTTCTGTCAAATTTAGCATTTATAACAATAAAATAAAATCATTCTGTCAATGTTGTCAAAAAAAGTCCCCCAATACTCTCCTGATCACGTCACCACTATATAATTTGCCCCCCACTCCAACTTGCAAATACATTCTGAAGCGTGCTGTAGTTCAGTCATCAAGGGCGTCCGTAGGATTAGATATATACCTTTTTTGAGGGGGTTGGGGGCTTAGTTTTTTGAAAAAAATGTTCCCCAATTTTGCAAAAGAATTTTTCATTCTGACAAAATAAATTTCTAGTAAAAAACAAAACAGCTACAGCCACACATCCACCCCTGCGGACGTCGTAATGGGGGTAGGTACTTGGAGATCTTGATATTTTTTCAAGTGGTACTTACTAGACTGTCCCGTTTTTGTGTTAATATTCCCCCTGCAAAAGACATTATAAGACATTTTCTACCATGAAAGATCATAACCCAACATTAACAAAGTTTGAGGCCTCTAAGAACATTTTTATGCCTCTTTTAACGTTCAAAATAGGGTGTTATGAGTCAAAAACTGTAGTGTTATATTTTTGTATTTTGTTCATCAGTAATAAAATATTGTGTATCTTGCTTTTAATCATTTCAGATGTGCTCAAGGATTTGCGGTTTTCTCGCTTTATCAAACATTACAAAGAAAAATATAGCCCTGGTTAAATTAGTAGTTGTTAAAGAATTGGGAGGAACGTTAATATCTTTGATAAAACAGGGGAACCGCAAATCATTGAGCACAGCTTAAACCTCTTTGATGATTAAAACAAGGTACACTTTATTGTTTTACTTACAAAGTAAATACTAAAAGTACAGTACTTGACTATTAGTATCATATTATGAAAGGGCCAAGATTAGTGATGGGACGATTTCGAAAAAATCCCGATTCCAATGCAATTCTTGTAAACATTCCAATGGTGGTTACCATTTTTAAATAATACTTAAGAAATACCACTTTGTTATCAGAATAGAAAAAATAAACATAAGATATTAAATTTTTTGAAAAAAAATTAAAAATATAAAATTTGATACTAAATTTTTTCAAAAAATCCACAATTATTTATAAAATTTTATTTTTTTGCTACAAAATTTTAAAAATGCATAGCTATTATCAAAAAATTTAAAAATCTATATCTATCACACAAATAAAATTTTTCAGCAAAAATTTCAAAAAAACAAAGTTGTTCTGAAAAAAAATTACAAAAATTAAATTTGTAATATAAAAATGTTAAAAAAAAATTGAAATATTAAATTTATTCGATAATTTTTTTTGTTAATATATAGTTATTCACAGGAAATTAAATTTTTCGTGGAAAAAATGAAAAATTAATTTCTCTTTGCAAAAAAATTGGGAAAAAATTATCTTTGCAAAAAATGGAAATTATATTTTTTTTGCAAAAAAATTAGAAAATTAAATTAAATTTCAAATATTACATTTTCTAGAAAAAGAAAAATTCCTTTATTAGGGGGGCATTTTTTTTATAGCTTAGACAAGTAATAAATATTTAAATACCATTAATAAATAAGAATCAGAATCACAAATGAAACATTATTTTCCGGATGCCCATTCCGATTCCAGAAAAAACACCCAATTCTCAAATTCCCTTTTCTGATTAATCGTCCCATCACTGGTCAAGTGACTTCAAAATGGCCGATTTTGAGGGAAAATCTCATCATTTCACATTATTATGGCCAGGGTGCATCAAATTTTGTCCGCTTTTTTAATATCCCCCGTGGAAAAAAGACTTTATAGTGGGGGTAATCCAGTAATGGGATAGTTTAGTGCATACTGTACTCATACAAATTGTACAGAATGTAAATATATTTGTTAAGCTTATTTCATTTGACTCTGCTCACTAATTTGATACTTTTCGTCCGTTTGAAGACTTTAACTCTTCCGCTCTTTATCTATATACATAAATGACGATACTTGCTCTGAGAGTCATTAAAAGTCACTTAAAATAAAATGGACAAATACTTCTTCAGAAACCAACAACAAAAAGGGGTTTTTTCCCTTACCTTAAAAGAGGTAAAGTTGATACAATATTACAGTGTTGTTGAGTATACTGGTGCTCTAGTGATTTTGAGTTACTGGTGCATTCAAAATGATAGGTTACAAAATAGTTTTGAAAACTGTATTTGCAGTGACATAACGTCTTACGAAATTGGTCCACTGATGACGTGCCTCTCCGAATAGCTAAATTGTCCTTTATAAACAAAAATAAGAATGGAAAACTAGCCCCTTTTTACCACTTTAAACAAAAATTTGGGAGAAAGTGTACGTGAATTTCAAAATTAAAATCTTAGCAAAAAAAAGTTAAAAATCAATAGCTTTTCCAAAAAAATTGATTGAAAAAATTTCCGATTATATTTTTGGAAAAAAACCAAGTTATACGGAGTGTTTTGTTAGCCTCTGTTTATTTGCCTGCCAGTTATTTTATTTCTCTGTCGGTCACCCGGATTACAAGAAAAATTACGGATCGAACTTGACCTAACTTTATACAAATAATATCTATGGTTGCACTAAGAGACCATTAAATTTAGAGAGGTAAAGGTATCACAAAACGTTAAAAATGCATAATCGACAATAACTTTGTAGCATATTGAAGTACAAAATTCAAATTGGCCTCATAATGTAGTTTCATTATAAATTCTTCATATAGCAAAAAAACAAAACAAGGTCAAGATTGAAGGTCAAAGTCACCCATAAGGTCAAAAATATATAATCAATCCACCATTTATATTGATCAAATTTAGAACAAAAGCCGAAATCATCCTTTCAACAAGAAAATAGCATTGATTCAGCATAGTTAATATAATCTCTAGAGCAAATTGTTATTACTCTAAGTATGTTTGGAATTAAATTCATATTATTTATAAATAAAGATGGATTGTTATGCATTTTGTGACACACGATACCAGGGGCGTCCGCAGGGGGTTGGCTGGAAGGGTTGTAGCCTGCCCCCAATGACGATTTTTTCCGTTTTACTAACAAATTGAAGATTGAAATTTTTTTAGAAAAACTTCATATTTGATATTTAATTTAGTTTCTAAATTTTTTTTGGCAAAATGATTTTTTTTTTTAAATAAATTTTTAAAATATTTTTCGATAAAATTTAATTTTTGGGTATGGCTATAGATTTTTGAAATTTTTCTCCGAAAAATTTGATTTTAGAGTTTTTTTATTTTTTAAACTTGATATTTGAATCTTTTTTATTTAAATTGGATATTTGAAATTTTTAGCCATGGATTTTTGAATTTTTTTCCAAAAAAATAATTTATAGATAAAAAATCCCCCTCCCCCTAAAAAAATATAATCATGCGGACACCCTTGAATACATATTTAACACATATCAAAGTATGAATGCAATATATTTTATATTTCATTAAATGAACATGTTCACCATTCCCCATATTTGACTTCAACGGTGAGAAGAAATGATATTTCATTAAAGAAAAATGACCATAGCAAAAATTATCGAAATACCTAATCAATTTCTGTACTAAAACATTTAAAGGAAATATTCGTGTCGTTGTGTTGCACCAAAATGTTATTTAATTAGATTTTACCTACATATGAAAAATAGATTCATAGAAGGATTTATATTCATTCATTAAATATTTTCACACAGAGATTTGAAGGATTTTAACAAGAAAGAAAAAAAAAACACACACAAAAATAGAGGATGAAATAAAAACCACGCCGAAAACCCATAACAACAGCCCTACAAATACATTGTATTATCTGCAAGAAATGAGTTATGTAGAGTTTGATAAATGAATATTTCTACTAGTGAATGAAGGAATCCACAAGGCTTGCAAAAGCAATCCTTTCCCTGTAAAAACAGATCGTTAATCACGACGACTCAAACTTTAATACACGTTATATGTACATATTATTTGAATATATTCAAACATTTAAAAAAAAACTAGTGTTGGATTCGAGTAATAAATATTGAGCTCGAGTTTTTGAGCATTGAGTCGAGTCAAGTTCAAATAAATGTATTTTTATCGATATTCAATTAGACGACTTCAATCATAAGACAATTAATTAAATATATAATGTAGGTTTTAAATGTCAGGTAAATTATAGGCTCATTACAGATTCACTTCCTACAATTAAATGGGCTGAAAAGTAACGGTACAAGTATTTGCAGACTGTGTGCCAAGAGAGAGGAGGACGATATTCATTTATTCCGGAAGTGTCATTATTCACAAAGTTGAAGGTCTAATTTTTTTGCTCGTCATTATTTATTTGGTCCACTCCAGTCTTAGGACCGGTCCTTATTACTGTCAGTTCTTTGGACCGGTCCTTAACTGTAGCTCATTTGAATTTTTCTTAAAAAATATCAATGTTTTATTTAACCAAATAAGATATAGATGTCTGTTTTAAGAGGTAATTATGTTATTGTAAATTTGAGGATAATAAACCGACCAAGTTCCGAGCTAAGAAAAATATTAATATTGAAGGTAATTTTAGAAAATATCTATTTGCATATTAATAATTTATTACAAAAATTGTATCTACAATTAACAAGACATTAAAGATTTTATTGATTTGAATCTCCCGCCAAAACTATGACAAAGAAATAAACATGTAGACACCCCTTGAAATGAGATTATTCTATTTTGAGTATATAGTCGAGTTTTTCATACAATATTTCGTGTGAGATTGAGTCATTTTCAAAAAATTATGGGCTTTAGTAACTCTGAGTTTTTCCGTCGAGTTTGAGTGATACTCGAATCCAACACTAATATAAAAGTACGATTTGAATATATCCAAACATTAAAAAGAAAACCAACTTGAATACATGATTATATATGTATTTATTTTAAATAAGTATAATGAATCCAAGTCACGTTTTAAAATGTTCACCCCCTCCTTTCTCTGTTGTTGTTGTTGTTGAATAATTACAGTCACAAAACATGGGGCGCAACAGCAGCACCTGTGAGTAAAGTATTATTATTATTATCAAACATAACAATGTTTATAAATATTATTCTAATAGTAATCCGGCTACTTAATTCATCCCCTTATTAAGCTTAAAATGAGGGTTATGTCTCACGGGGTGAAAGCATTATTACTTATTTTCTCTTCCAATGATATAAAATTGTCATGTACAACTAATGTATTAGAGATTCTCAAAGAGATCTATCTGACTGTCTCCTACCCTAGATTCACATCAATTTCATAATTAATGTTGAAATGGAATTAATGGGAAAGTTATCACATTCCTGCTCTAGAATTCATAAAAATGTTTAGGGGCGTCCACAGGATTATACTTTTTTTTTTGCTTGGCTTTTTGAATTTTTAAGAAAAAAATAGCAAATTATTTTGAATTTTTTTTTGAAAAATTACATTTTTTGAAAAACAATTCAAAAAGCTACAGCTGTTTACAAAAAAAATTAAAAAAGCTACAGCTGTTTATAAAAAAATTTCAAAAAGCTACAGCTGTTTACAAAAAAATTTCAAAAATTCTTAGCTATTCAGAGAAAATTAAATATCTCTGGAAAAAAGTTCAGATATGAAATTTAAAATATGAAATTGCTTCAATAAAAAATTAAAAAATCCTCAGCTAATGCCAAAACATTAAATTTTTGGGATGAAATTTTCAAAAATTCAATTTTTTTGCAGAAAAAAATGGAAATATTTAATTTTATAAAAAAAATCTATTAAAAAGTAAACATTCCTGAATTTGGGTTGGCTACAGCCCTTTCAGCCAAGCCCCTGCGGACTCCTCTGATGTTGCATAGTTAAACGTGAGATAACGTTTACACACAGAAGGCCACAGTTTCCGATCAAAAAGACACTAATAAGGGAAGGTAATGTCTGAAGGTTTCACTTTGATTCCTCTAAATTTTTAAAGCCAATCTATGACTCCTGTTTGTTGTTTATAATTTAATCACAGTTAAATTATGTTATGTCGTCACACATCTTTGAAAAAGGCTTAAGCGTCAACACTGGGGTATATTTAGAGGTAGATATTGGGCCATATAATATTCCTCGGAGATGAATCTGATATGGATTTTTTGTGTTGAGTCAAAGGTCAACAGAGGTCTTCATACCAAGAACAAGTCCTTGATTGACTCCATCCTCCTGGAGTGCAAGAATTTAGATGGGTGGGGGTAGTTTTGAGGGCCAGTATGCTGCTCAAGACCCGAATTAAGCCTGTTATTGAGGCTAACGGAGACTATATTTACGCATATATAAATTCAATTATTGTATATTCTGCTCAGATTGAATGATATCTTAAAAAATGACAATATTATTTTAATTTAAAGCAAATAAATCAAAAGCGTCGGATTTCGTTGTTATATCCTTAATATATGATTTTTTTAAGGGTGGTGGGGGGTGCGGGAGGTGACTTATTATTATCTGACATATTGATGTTTTAAAATATTATTTTGATTCTTCCTCAGTAAATATGTAGACTCAGAGACCAAGCCCTGTTAGTCGATCATTTAATCACAATTAAATAATATGGAGTTTATTATTTTGGGTATGGTCTTGGGCAATTATCGTCCATACCCACCCACCCTAATGATAAACGGACCATTGGCTTAATAGTAAATAATATACTTAAAGGGATAGAAAATCATATACTTAAAGGGATAGAAAATCATATACTTAACGTCATGAAAAATATGATCCTTAAAAATTATATAGCTAAATAATATTCTCTTCAAAATTTATTTTTGTTATAACAAATTGAAAAGTCGGAGTCGATCACTTTTCATCGATACCGAATACTACAGCTGAATAAATGTAACGACACTCCAGCCCAAATAATAAAGTTATGTAATTTTATTTAACAGAATACAGTGTCATTCTGTAGTTCAGCTGCGTTTGCTCATAATTATATGTTTACTCCAAGGTTTTATTCTTTAAATAAAAAATTTGATACTTTTCGAAAAAATTTGACAGAAACCATAGTTTTTAATTAAATGTTTTGCTTTTTTTAATAAATAGTTTTAAAATTTTTTCCCAGATTCAATTACCATTTTAAGATATTTATTACTCAAATATATTTCGAATTTTGACAAAAAATCTTTAAGATCAATAATTTAAGTGTTTTTATATATTAAAATCCGCAAATTGTTCAAAAAAAAAATGATAAATTTTGCAACAAATTTTTGTTTTTATGACTAGGATCATACTTCTCCCAGAAGTAACGGGCCTGGACCTTTCAAATGTGTCACTACATAAGTGTACTGAAGCGAGGTATGTTATATTTAATGTGGTTTGCCACTTCTATCCTGATGTACACGTAATTTATTTCTAATACTTTTATATTATAATCTTCAAACCTCAACAAACCTCACTGTCAAAATCAAGAAGTTATGTGATTTAAAAAGAAATCTTACTTGGGAGAGAGAATATGCCTTGATAGTCTTTTTTTTTTTGCTTTCAAAATTGAATTAATCAAGGTATTTTTATTCATACAAACAAGACAAATTTTAAATCCAAATACATCTTTGATTTTGTATCTGGAATTTTTTTTTGAAATATATTTCTTTTACACGTAATAAAAACATTGTTGTAAGCTATAGATTCCCTTTGTTTCACTGGATACGTCATGGATATTTCATAATTCATTCTTTTAGATAATTAAAGGAAGTAATAATTTACACGTTTATTTATGCTCCAATTCCAAAAATACATGAATACAATAATCACTTGTTGATCCCTCGTAGCATAATATATATTGGCCTTCTTAAAGAGGGTTCAATAAGGTGCCTACAGACAATTTAGCAAGCATATCTTCTTCCTTTTTATTATTTCCTTCTGTAGCAATTTTTTAATTTTCCAAAAAAATTATGGAGTGAAGTGCAATAATAAAATGGGATAAATTGTGCGTGCTAAATGAGTGCGTAAGCACTTAAGTGAACCAACCTTGATTATTTCTATGAAGAAATGTCGTCTATAATATACCTAGAAATACAAATTTACTCTTTTAATAAAATATTCCTATGCAATATTATAATTAGAGATGTAAATCTGCGTCTTCTATTTTGGAATTGGTAATCTGAAGGATGAATTTTCTTTATTTTCATAATTATTTAATTCCTGAGTAGCAAACTTCCTTACTTAAATCGATTCAATTATACTCAAAACATGATTGCACACTCGTGTATGATCATAAAAGACGGAGTGTAAACATCAGTATTTGTTGGGGAGTTATATGTAATTGTAAGTCCTATTTGAACTCAAAGTGGAATTGGGGATCAACATTGGAGTAATTCTTGCCAATGTCCTTGTTTTTTTCTTTTTCCTTTTGTCACAGCTAATTGTAGCTCTGAATATCCTCCAAAACATTCTTTAAATTGTCCGTCTGTCCATGTGGATTTTTGTTTTTGTAAACGTGCCCATTAAACACACGATTCATCACTAATTATAGCAGAGATATATTACAAATAAAATACTATGTAGGATTTTATGAAATACATTTATGTAATTTATTTTACAGTGACTATAATAGTCTGGGAGTATTTATGAGATCAATAGCAGTTGGTATGATTGACTTATTTGGCTAACTAACTGATGATTTTAGGGCTTTCTTCAGTTTCTTTGAGGAGGAAAGGTGGCGTGATGTAAATCAAGTAACAACGTGGAAAATACATATAGACGTGGTGGACCCACCTTTACACACAATCTGTGAAGGGGCATGACCCTGTCCCCACTGACAACTGCGTCTTTGATATACATGTATACCTAAAGGACACTGTATCTTAGATTGTAGAATTTTTTTTTTTTTACTTTTCTCATGGAAACACCCATATCCTGCGTCCAATTAAGGATGAAAATGACGTCTGCATGCATACCGCTAGCTCTCATTTATTTCCTATTTGAAAGTCCATAGACTCATGACACTAAAAGAAGATGTCTCAGTGGGTTCAAAAGAGGAAAAAAGAGAGAGAGAGAGAAATGAATAGAAATCTTTTCTTCTTAATTTCTATGAAATTAAATTTAACCCAGTCACAGCATGACCATTTCATTTCACACAATAATTCATTATATATTAATAATCCTTTAGAGCCAAGGATCCATCAAAATGATGATATTGATGAATTCACTTATATAATAACTAACAAGGAGTCCATGAAAGAATAAGTGTATCCTCTTTCAGGAGTGTCCACAGGGGGAAGGTTTGTGCCCCCCGAATTAAGAAACTATTGATTATTTTTCAAAAGATTTAATTAAATTTTTCTAATTTTTTCACAAAAAATTTGACCGTCTGTAGAAAGTTATAGATTTTTGAAATTGTCTTCAAAAAATTTAATATTTGAAATTTAATTTTAGAATTTTTTTTTCAAAAATTTAGTTTTTTGTGAATAGCTGTGAATTTTTGAAAAGTTTTACATTTGAAATTTAATTTTAGTATTTTTCTTTCTAAAAAATTTAATTTTAGTATTTTTTTTTGAAAAATTTAATTTTTTGTACATGATTCTAGATTTTGAATTTTTTTTGTCAATAGGAAGAGATTTTTGAAATTTTCATCCAAAAATTTTATATTTGAAATTTTGTTTTAGTATTTTACATCCAAAAAAATAAATTTTTTGTGAATAGCTGTGGATTTTTGAATTATTTCTCCGAAAAATTTTAAGTTTAAATTTAATTTTAGTAATTTTTTTTTGAAAAATTTTAATTTTTTGTGAATAGCTTTTAATTTTTGAAATTTTTTTCCAAAAAATTTAATTATTCAATTTTTTTCCAAAAAATTGAAACTTTTGGATTTTTTTCAAGAAAATTCCCAAAAAAAATAAATATATATTATGCTGAGACCTCTTTTTCTTTTAATGCCATTACTAGAAGAGCCCATTGATGGAATCTCTGTTAAACTCATAATAAGCAGCTGTTGCCTCTTCTTTCTTTCTTTATTTCCCCAGCGTTGTATCATGACTCAGCCGGGCTACATATACATAAATACATCTCAACTTAAAAGTTGACAGAAGGAGTCGAAGGGATTTCGAATAAGTGTAGCGAAAGTAATTTGAAGAATTTGAGGGAAACAAAAAACCTGGAGCAAGAATAATAAACCTAACAATATGATTATTCATAATTCCTCATTGTTTGACTTATTTACTTATTCATTCATCATCCCTGTTCCTCCAGACGGATGATTATGCATAAAAGTTCAAACGTTTGGTTGAGTATGTAAATAAATATATGTATATGTAAATATATTGAGTTTCTTAATGAACTCTCTCTCCCCAACTCTTTGACGCAATATTCATATCCAATCCATCCATCAATAATGGGTGTGTTCGCTGAATCACTAGAGGCGCAACAGTTATATAATAGGGGAGACCGGTGCAGTTTCAACAAGGAAGAAGTTTGCAAGCGTTCCTTTTTCTTTCGACCATCAACAAGCCAGCTATATATTTACATGATAGTTCAGGGGTTTTGGTTGGTAGGGGGGGTGTTATTTTTTTATATCTTAAAAGTTCACAGCCTCAATTTGACAGAATCACTTTTTTTAAGAAAATAAATACTTTAAATAAAAATTACCCCTATTTTTTGGAGGGGTGGGGGGACAACGGACCCTCCAGCCCCCCTTATATGAACGTCTCTAGAGTTGTACAATAATATGCAAATTATTGTAGGAAAAAATCAACAATTTTTGTCTGCTTTTCTGCAAAACATTTAATATTTTCTATTTTTAAAGGGGGAAATGGTATAATGATCCCCAAAAAAAGGTTAACTGATTTTAGCCGTATTATTAAAATACTCGATAGTAGAAGACCTAAGTTTGATTTAAATGTATGGAAGAGAGTGTAATACTTTGAGGTATCTATGGAAAACAAAACCTTTAATGCATTTATGGAAATTTGGTTTGTGAAAGTCCGAGTGATTACAAATTTTCAAAAAATATATGGTATTCAATGGGTTAAGGAACTTTTATTTTTTTTTTTATTTTTTTTAGTGGTAAAACAGTTAGGTTTTTTTTTTTTTCCTATAACTGATATAATTTGAATCATTGTTTATTTTCCTATCAGTTGATGTAATATTATAAAGTTAAAACACACTCTTCAGCGTACATTTGAGATGCTGTAACTAATTTTATGTTGGTCCTTATCTATTCGGTCCATTCCAGTTTTTGGATTGGTCCTATTGGTCCTTAAAACCGGTCCTTAAGACTGTCATTACTGGGGCTGCCCCTTAACTGTTGTTCCTTGGAATTTTTCTTCAAAATATCTATGGTTTATTATGCCAAATAAGATGTATGATACATGTATTACGAGCATTGCACATAATTTGCAAAAAATATTCATGTTTTCATATAATGGAATATAATGAAAACATGAATATTTTTAATTAGTTATTTAATTCATTCTATTAACATATATAATGGAGCAATTGTAAGAAGGTAAGACACCCTCAATGACGTCACGATGAATCGATTTTATCTTCTTTTAAGACCGATAAGTGGGACCAGATTAAACTGGACCGCGGTCCTCCGTTATATAAGGATACAAGAGTAGTAACCCTTAGTACAGAAAGGAACAGTTGCAACAAGGGCTGTCATTTTCGTTGCATTAATTATTCTTCTTAAACAGAAACAGTGCTCTTGTTATACGCGCCCGCCCGCAATATTTCATTAATACCAAGGTTATGCCATAACGCTTATACGACTGATGTTTGACTTCCTCCACGCTTTAATATTGACGTCATAGTAGATGAGTAGTTGCATGTTTGTCAATAACTGTTTTTCTTGGAAGCTGTCGGTAGGATACATTAAATTGAAAATTCTGGTTATAGTGACGTCATAGACTATGAGTGGTTGCGTGTTTTGTTAAAATTTCCCTGTGTTGCCCAGCAGTTGGTACAATACATCAGATTGAAAATTGTAGCAAGCCCCATTACATGATGGTCTGACCTTGTATTTGTGGGAGTAAATTTATCCGATCTATGACATATGTAAATCTGATCATATCTTAATCTACATTGAGTTACAATGAAATTTTGTGAATGAAAAACAGGGAAAGTCTAGTTATTTATTCATAATAAAATATTACTTAGCTTATTTTTTTTCTCAATTTCCAACTCAAATTTGATATTTTTGTACTGTTACAACTCCCCAAGGCCACAGATACGTTTGCAACATCTGACAAGTCTCATTCAAGTACAATTTGTAGAACAAATGCTGATCTTTAAATAAGTTCAAAAATAAGCAGACATGTGTGAAGAAGTTGAGTAACAATTTAACGAGTCTACGCCAAACCATTTTGGAGTAATATAACCTCAAACAAATAGTGTTGCAACTGTCCTCTGTCTACCCTATGATAAAATATATCAAAATGATTTCCTTAGAGATTAACGCCATATTGTCATCTATGCATGTATTTGATCCACTCTGACATAAAAAGGATTAAATGAGGGCTAACCATCAGTTACTAATAATAATAATGACTTGTAAAAATTATGGATGGATTTTTTTTTCATTTATCTAGAGACTACCATCCTCGATGATAGATATTATGTACTTCATTAACAAGGCTTTATGGATTCCACTCCAATAGCTCCTTAATAGAATGACTAATATATATATTATTTTATTTATATACTTCTCAGATATTATAAAACTCTTAATTGATGTCTGCAAAGTGATAAACTCTGGAAGTTATTGTGCACTATTCTGTTTTGTTGTAAAAAATATTGTATTCATAGGATATTTTTATGGGTTCGTTCCGGAATCCCCATATTCATTCTTGCCTATAAAAAAATGAGTTATATAATTTCTTCAATGAGTCTTCATTTATACTCGTATATCCGTCATCAATTATAAAATGTTATTTATTTATCTTAATTAGGTATTAGGAAGTGAGCTCAAAAAAAAAAAAAAAAGAGTTTCCGATTCAACTTTGTAGTGATTGTTTATGGGTGATATATCTTTTTTAGAAACTTTTAATGATCCTTTTAAAAGAGATGTACCAATTCTCTATTTGGATATACGCGAGGGTGTATTGAAATGTATAAACGAAACATAGCGTTGCAAGATCTTTTCTTTTTGGCTCAATTACTCAGAGCAGGAACGCTTTCCTCAAAATAATAATTAATATGATGATTCATGCTGTATGTAATACTATGTAATTATGATTTCTATACCTGTAAATTCAATTATAATGGATTAAATGTTTAATTATTTGCACCAAATTGCATGATTAAGGGTTTTTATTTTTTAATTATCATCTCTGCCTCTGTAATTGTTCATATGGTTTTGTCCTTGGATGAATAACTTACACTACGCAAGGAGTATAAATCCCTGCAAAAAGTAGACCGAAAAGTATCCAAATATGGACAATGGACAACAAAATACACTATATATATAATTTGTTAGCGAGGTAAAACTCTGATTTATTGTGCGTGATCATACCTTTTGTTACTTCCGTTCTAATAGCGGGTCTAACCAACTGTTGAAGCATCTTCATAATAAAATGACTCAATTCATTATTAGTTAATTAATACTTAATGATTGCAATTCGTGACGATTAATTAAACATTTTATATTTACATGTTGGAGTATCATGAACGGATATTCTAATTTCATAGTATTGCAGCATAAATCATCATTAAATATATATATATATTGGCAAAGTATCTATTTGCTAAGTGTTCATCCGGCAATGTGTCCGTTTAATAAATTGCATTAGCGAAAGTGGATTTTGTTATATGTCCGTGCACGAGTTTAAATCTAGTTGAAGATTATACCAATTAGTGGGTTTCCTCATAAATTCACTCCTAAAATCCTCTTCAGGGCCCGGCTCTGACTAAAAATATTCTTGCATTAAAGGGGAAATATATTAAAGAATAAAAAATTGAGGAAAATTATGTTCCTTGTTGCAACTGGCCCCTTTGTAATGAGCCTATCTAAATGTAAAGCCTTAAAAAAATAGGATGAATCAATAGTTCAAATGATATGAGCTACAATAATGACAATAAAAAAACGTAGTACGTTATTAGAATAACATTACTGGTCCAAAAACATTTTCAACATTTCGTAGAAAAGTTAATAATTTTATTCCACAATAATCTACATACATTATATTTAGGGATGAAAATCGGACGGATTTTTTTGGCTCGCCCGTTTTTTGGAGTTGTGTAACTGAAGAGTGAGTGAATTTGCTTTTTCTAACCTGTCGTAACTATTATTTACCTTCCAAGTAGTGAACTTCCTTTCCTATTACATTCAATTATATACAAAACCTGATTGAACAAATGGGTGTCCTCATGAAAGACAGACAGAGAGTAACCTTGAGGATTTGTTGCAGAGTTATAAGTCAAAGTACTTGTTGTACTCCGAATCGAATCAGAATTAATCTTGCCTATGTCCTTGTTTATTTTTTTACCCTCCTCGTAACAGCTGCTTGTAGCGGATATAATGAAACGTCATGACAGCTAAGCAGCGTCTCTTTTCCAAAATATTCGTCAAATTGTAAAGGAGTCTAGGGTTGTTTTTCTTTTTTTTTTAACAGGCCCAAAATACTCCTGATTAGCATCACTAATTATATTATATGTCTTTCCTATATCACATTGTAACAGGTCAAATATGCAATGAAGGTTCATTTGAGTTCAGATAATAATAAATAAAAAAATAGAAGTATGAAATAAACACATCTAATTTAAACAATCAAAATTGGACTCAATTTGTCCAATATATGATTGCCAAGGTTGACTCCCGGCGCATCTGTTGATGAGTATGATTAGAATAAAAATATAATACCCTATTTTAATAATAATTATAATTTATTTAGCTGTGACTCAATGATGGTATTTATTTAGCGTCAAATGACAGGGGGAAGTCAACTCCTGTCTCCTGATAAGTACATACATATTATATTGAAACGATGTTTTTACTAATAAATTATCAATTCCTCAAAAGCGTTCGCCTGCGTATTATTTCCAAGGTTCACCGACAATGTCTAACAAGCAGATGTCTTAATTCCGCCCACGAGCTGATATATGTATGTATGAACTGCATTGACAATACCATGAGGAGGAGATCAAGGGTGCAACAATTCATAATTATTATCTACACATAGAGTGATAACCCTTTATAATGCGTATTATGGACATATGTATTTAAAAAATTGGGAAAATTGCCTCCATTGTATGAATAATATATATTCAGTTGCATGGGTCTTTATATCGTTTTAACCATTCATAGTTTTATATGTATATAAGAATAGCACAGAGTGATCTTGTGGACATTGTTGAAGGGGACTATCAAGATTTCCCCCTTTATTTTTTTAATGAGATGCAGAATTACACTACTTTAATCAAAGGGCGTCGTCAGGGAAGAGAACGAGGGACATATCCACACCAGATTTATTGTAGCCTAAATAAATGATAATCCCGAATTTTACATCATTTATTGAATACCCTTTTCCAATTAAAAAATCCGACCTGCGTCCATGATAGGATTTTTTTTTCGGTCCTCATTTAGGAATGAAGACTACAGTCCCGTCCAGTTAAGTCCTGCGTATGAGTTCTAAAGCATGTGTGCGGTGATAACATAAAAGCAAGCTGGGATTTTTCTTATGAAATAGAGAAAGATGCATTAGAAGTTTTTTACTTTTTTTAAAGAGTTAAATACAATATTAAACCACTGAAAAGCTGTCTAACATGTTATTAATATGATAGATATTAATTTCAATTTTTACATGAACATATTTTATACAAGTTCAGTTAATTTGATTGTGCGGTATTTGAACTTTAAATCAAATTTTGATATCATCAATATAATCAATTTGAGGTGATGAGGTTTGTTCTTAACCAACAGCTAATCCCTCGCAACGTGAATACTTATACACTTTTCTTTAAAAATAATTTTCACGTCATGACGTCTCAGTATCTTTTATGATCAGTCTTACCAAATGACCGATTCTTATCAGGTTCAGTTAACCTTAAAAACTGCAGCTCCTTAGAACTTTATCACTTTATTTTATAATTTAATATAAATTATAGTACTCATCTCAACGCATATGTTTATCATACTGTCGCAATATTGAGACAATTTATCCCAGCTTGCTTTTATGTTATCGCCAGACATCTTTGTTTTTTTTTAATGCCAAATTTGACAAATAATTTTTTCTAGAAGAGACAAAAAACTTTTTCTTAATTTTTAGACTTTTAATTTTTACAGAAGTGACAATTTGAACGAATAACAGGCTTATAAAAAGATAACTTTATAAACTTTTCTCAAAAATTCTAAGATTTTTTTTTCTTTAAAGAGGAAATTTTTATTGTGATGACTACAAACATCCTGCAAAAGTGAAGGGGGCAATTGCCCCTTGACCTCTATGGTTCTGGTACCACTGACCTAGCTGAATTATAGATATGAACATAAAATAAATTATATTCTATTAGAACCACGGCATTCTGTCCACAGTAATTTTATTATGCATAAATACATACTATCCATCGAAAAAAAAAACAACTCCTCATATCTCCCAAGGCCATATAATATATAAACTCTAATCTTTGTTTCTAAAGTGAGATATTCATTTGATCTTGTTTTGATATTTTTTTAAATCAAAAAGAAAGGAAATAATGGTTGAGATATTTAAAATAAAATAATATGGTCAAGGTCAACCATGATTTTTTTTTTTTTTTTTTTGCATTTTGTTACAATACTCAAAAGCTATTAAGTGATGTATTACATGAATCCATCATGAAAAGTAGCTCAAAACTCATAGCTGGATTGAGTGAAATATGCGTAATTTTATTTTTGAATTTCTCAATAATAGATTATTTGACTTTAATATTTATTCAAAAAACAAAACCTGAACGACAGATATAATAATTGAGAATATATCTCACTCAATTTAGCCTCTGTTATTTTGAATATGGAGCTCCGTTCGGGGCCTAAACCGGTACACAGGGCCTAGAAGCCTGATCCCCGTCTAAATTTTTGTTCTCCAGGAAGATGGCATCGAGGAGGGACTTATTGTTGATGTGAGGACACCAGTTGATCTTTGACTAAAGGTAGCTCCGGACAAAATAATTTATCGGATTCAGGTCGGGGAGCTAAGAGGTTAAATATCTTTGGACACTTAGTCGTAGAAATGCTTCTGGAGCTAATCCTGATCCCGTTTTGGAGATGAAACACGTGGTAGAGTTATGTTGCCGGATCTATGGGACATCTTTGATACATCAGGATTGACTATATACATATAGTTAATGATCAAATTAATCACAGCAGCCACATACGTTCGGCCTCTAAAAAGGAAATCTTCGGTTATTTGCTCCAGTGCGGTGTATATTCACAAAAATATAATACAAAAATGGGCAATTGCTTCATCATATATGCTGGAAATATCCGGAAATATCTATTGACAGATTTCCTTGTTACATCATGGATATATATATAAATAACGTTTTTATAAGGGTAATCCTATATACATTGTTGAAAAAAGGGCTATAAAGATTTTTTTTTTAGTTCGTGGAATACAGAATTACATTCTCCTTTAAGATATTTTTATAAACTTCATTTAATTAATGTCTCAAACTATACCAGATAGAGCTGTTGTCCCTCAAGGATACAACCATATGCGATTTAGTTTGTATGAGTAATAAAAAAAACCATACATATTTTAAATACTATGTACATATGTCACAATCACAAAAATTCTAAATCTGATTTCCTCTCTCTTGGAATGTATATATCACAAACATAGTTAATCCTTTTTCCATGGTTAACTTATTCAGTGTTTATGACATGGATTTTTAATCCTCATTGTTAGTCAGATGCATTGCATACCACCCCCAAACCTTTCAAAAAAGAAAATCAGGCATTTTTTTGGACATTTAAAAGAATTAAAATATATATATCATTGTTTCTTTAAAACATATTTCAGCTGCAGTAAGGAATGCAAGTTTTCCCCTTCTCTTAGACGTTTTGTGTCATCAGGTATTCATATAAGAAGAGTACATTCATATTATATTGTTTTAAATTCTTTTTCTTTTTCGTTAAAGAAATATTATATTCCTTAAATATTTAAGGAAATGGTATTTTTGTCTTCTTTTTCTATATAATTCTTGATGAACTCTTTATTTTTATATATATATACATGTATGTAAGACGAAATCCAACTGTCGGGTATGAAAAGAGGTTGATAGGAGGACCTCTTTCTTGAGCCACCTGCTGTTTCATGTATATATAAGTTGACTTAAAAAAACATTCTTATGAAGGAATTAGGAGTAAGGAATATCTTATAATATAATATAATAATCTTGGTTGTATAAAAAATATCAATATATTTATGTAACTTCTTGATCGAATATGATTAAAGATACATTCCATTGACGAGATAGTCTCCATCTGCATCTGTCATCACATTGCGTTTTACTCCAAAAAAGTTCCTTCTTGCACGAATCTTACAAGCCAGTACGATAACCAACACTAGGCTCAATGACATCCCTGAAATGAAGATAATATTAATGACATGTTAAGTCTGTACGTAGTACATAGGGTAATTGAGGGGCGGAAATGTGCTGACGTTTCAATACATTGTTCATTTGGTGAGTTCTACGTCTTTTAACTTTTCTACTAATACTAAGTAGAACTAGTGATGGATCGGTCCTAGGACGGATTTCCTAATTAGTAGACTTAGGAAATTTGTAAGATATTCGTGAATCACTCACTTTGACCTATTTTGTGAGATAATTGCTCATTTTTTTAAAGACTACTAAGCAATAAATAGAGTAAATTTAGCTTTTGATGATATTTTTTAAAGGTAAATCCCCCTTCAAAAAACCTTCCCTCATTAGGCTCTCTTTTTGGAGGTAAAACGGTGTATATAATGCAATCAGGCTTAAGATTAGTGCTGTGTCAGTCCTGATTTATTCGTTCCGATCCAATCTTAGGACCGATTCAATCAGTCACGGATACCGTTCCTTAGGACTGTCATTACTAGAACAGATTATAAAAATTAGAAATTTAGTTGAGTCAATCAAGGACAGAGCTTTTTAATTTTTAGTATTGTAATGCAGGACTGGCTTGGACTGACACAACACAAGTAATGATTACATGATCAAATATGTAACAACCAGCTAGAGGAAGGGGAAATTTAGGCCAAAATTTACTGTTAGAATAACCTTGAATCTTGTAATAAAGAGGAAACAATTAGACGCCAAATTGCGAAAACTTGATTTGTCTATATAATATACAAGAATATACCAATAAGTTATGATAAATTATACAAAATACTAATTACTTTAAATTACTATTACAAAAATGCTTTTTTTTTAATACAAGTAGCTCAATTTTGATATTTAGGGTGCTCATTTTCCAAAATTTTAGTGCTCTTTTTTGTGTGCTTATTTAGGTCAAAAAACCAAGCTCAAAAATACTAGATCTACTAATTAGCCTTACAGTATTTTTTTATGGGTACGATCTTTTCTACAATTCAAGGGCTCTAAAAACCAATTTGTCAGTCCTCCAGTTATATGCCATTGCTATCGTTTTATTGAAGAATAATGAAGGAAATAATTTTATGATACCTATAACTTAAAATAGTCAAGCATTATACGTTTTAGCAACACACCTCTAACTTTAAACTTTTGGTATCTTTTCTCTTTGAAAGATGTTATGAATGATAAAACTTCACAACGTAGTTAGTAACTACGTTATTTCAGCTGTTGATGTTAACATAAAAGACCGATAAGGAGCTGTCCTAGTGGTTTTACCCCAAGTGGACATATTACAAAGATTTATGTGCTGGATCTTTTATTTAAAATTGGAATTCAATTTCAAATTTTGTTTGTTGCTTAGAAATTAGACTTCGAATCTTGATTTTTGTAAGGAAAAAATTTGGCTATTTTTTTTGTTTTTTTTGAAAATTTTGAATTGCTTTTTTGGTTTTATTTATATTTTTGTTTAATAAATTTTTGATTATTTTCATAACGATGTTTTTTTATAAAATAAATTTTGTATTTTTTTTTTAAATCACATTTTTTTAAATAAAAATTTATTCATAATACAATCAAGCACGGGGTCTTTAATCAGATTTAATTTCATCTGCATTAATCCCATTTTGTTTTATTTCTTTTTCTCCCGTCTTCATCAAACTTAGTCTCGTCTGTATTTTCTCAAGAAAATAAAATATATCTTTTAGTCGAAGCGAAACATAAAAAAAATGTTTCTATTCGTATCTTAAAATTTATACAAAACACATTCGTTGACAGATACATTTTTCTAGTCCATAGAATTCTAGAGATCTGGAATAATCAGACATAACTTTTATTCCCCCATGAGGGAAATATCAAAGGAGTGATTGGTTTAAAAAAGGAAAAAAAAAGAGTCAACATAATTATACTCATTTTTTTAAAGAGTGGAAATGTAGAAAACAACCTAATTTGCAAGCATGATTATTCCAATTGTCTTGAATTCTATGGTCTCTTCATATCTTACAAAAATATATCCATGGAACCGGGAGTGTCCTTTACATCGGACCCTCAGAATAGGGGGTAGAGAGCAAAGAAAGTGCTATTGGTACTAATAATAACACCTTCTTTAAAGGTTGATTTATCAAGTTAAATATACACTAAATATATTTATTAGTTTTGTGACTAGGTCCAGCACCAAATTTTTTCCCGGTTCGGTCTTAAGTGATTTTTTCTGGACCGATTTCTACCTATTTTTCGATCCAAACCGCGGTCTCAAACCGTGGACTGATTTTTTTCGGTTTCAATTTATGGACCAATTTTGATTCGGTCCCACTTCATGGACCAATTTTTTTAGGTCTCATATATTATGAAAAGTCATACATATAAGAGACGGTGGGATCAAAATTAATCTGAGCTATCTCTGTTTAAACTTCACATAACGTCATTGTACCTGAAAATACATATGATGTCATGCCATAAACAATTCATCAGTAAAATCGGTCTATACCGAATTTTTATATGAGACCGGTTCAGACCGAGCTATTCTGTTGGATCAAACTAATTCGTCAAATAGTGTGCTTTTTCTCTTTTTAATTATTCCTTTAATTCATATAATAAATTATATAATTAAGCAAAAATATATGTTATGTTGGTATTATATTGTATCATAATGAAAAATATAATATTTTTTGCAATATATGTGCAATAATCTTAATAGATGTTTCATATATCTTATTGGCTCAATATTTTTTATGAAAAAATCCAAGGAACGACAGTCCTAACGATCAGTCTCAAGGACGAACGGTCTTAAGTGTTGAAGGCCCAATCCTAATACTGGAATGGACCGAATAATAAGGACGTACACAACACTTCTTCCGACCCTCTTATTTCAATAATATGCATGTACTTGCCTATAATTAATGTAAAAATGGCTGCAGAAGGTGTTTCCATAACCAAGTCCACATCTTTTAAATCCTTGATGAGAGAATTTTTAATTTGCTCAATTTTATCCAAGGAGTCGTTTGTCGCAAGGTTACCGGCCAGATCCGTTGGTGTTTTCTTTTTTGACACGGACTGTAACATGAAAAACAATTATAATAATTAATAACAGAGCAACACTTTTGCGTGGGAGAGACATCAACGTATTTTAACTCTAACGGTAAGTAAAGCGGAAAAAAAAATGAGGCAGAAGTAAAATGATTATAAACTTTTACATATATTATTGAGCATAAATAATGTGGGTTCGTTCATGGTTGTAGTACATATATGTATGCTATAATTATAGACCACTTCATTCGTTTTTTATATATGGCGAATTTCTTTCTTTAAAGAAAGAAAAAGGGTCAAGGAATTAGCAACATCTGCCATTCCACAGCGATTTTTTTTTGCATGCAGTGATTACAATTTTCATTTTTTTTTTGTGGGAATTGTCAGTTCATCATCATATATAATAAGCCTCCCCTATGAATTTAACATACACGGCTTAAAATATACATTTTCCCCTCTCTTTAAAACAATCTTTGTTTTGTTTTGTTTTGTTTTTGGGGGTCATCATAAAGCTGGAACCATGGGATTTACATACTACATGTGTTTTTGATTTTTTGTTTACGTTCCCACCTCTTATGGATAATTTTGCAAAAATTGCTCATTTTAATAACAATAATAATAATATAGTCACAATATGATAATAATGGATACCAACGGACCCTGAGAGTATCCGGTATGGTTACACATCCTAAAAGATGGACATATTGATAATAATACGAATAATTCTTTTTGATTTTCTCTCACTTTTAAAATAAGGATTTGCATATCTTTAAGATCTAAAAGTGTTGGATTTCATGGGAAAAATCACGGGATATTCACATCAAGCGTATATATATATGTGAGTATACGTTCTCCTACTAGTATTGTGTTAGTCCATATTTATTCGGTCCGGTCCAGTCTTAGGACAGATTCTTTGGACTGTCAGCATGGCTTTACCTCGCTAACACAAAAATACCCTGTTCATTTTGCTGCCAGCACCCGAATCCCTAATGGTTAATTGAATAAGTTATTCTATACGTTTTCATAAGAACAGGAATACAATTTATTGTTGATCCCTCGTCAAATATATATATCAACTGTCCATTTTATTATTTCTATTAGGAAATTTTGGTTATCATATAGAAATAATACAAATGTATTGCTATCTTTTATAAAATATGCAGTATCAAATACTATGTATTGTTTTAATGATCTTATTAAGCATATTTAATTTGTAATTCATTTTAAAAACTGGATAAAAATGATGTCTGGTTTGTAATTCATTTTAAAAACTGGATAAAAATATGACAATGAAGTCTGGGAGTACTTAAAAGATAAAGCTGCTGTGGTACTTATATGGCTAACTAACATATGATTCCTGGCTTTTCTTTTTTTCGAGGAAAGGTTGCGTACTACAATAAAGGTAACATCGTGTCAGTACTAGAACTGATTCAACAAAGTAGAAATAAGGCAGAGTGACATCATCAAGGACCAAACTTTAAAAGTTGTAGGAACAATATGCAGGACTGAACTGTATCTGACCGATACTGCACAGGTCGGCTCTGCAGTTGTCAGTCCCAACTAAGGATCGACACAACACTACCTACTACGTTTTCATTCTTATTTCGTTGATTTAAGTTTGAGGACTGATATGCAGGACTGAACTGGACCGGACCGAGCCGCAACTGAACGGGATTGTAGTATTCATTCTATATAATGCCGACACAACACTATTTCCTACGTTTTCATTCTTCCTTCTCTGATCTCCACATCACTAATACCCCCCAATAATAGTAATAATAATTATTGGGGATTTCAAGCTGTGGAGAGGTATCAATAAATACCTATAGCTAATAATTATACTAGTGACAATCAGAATTATAATTGGAATTATTGCACACCACAACGTTCTCTGTCTGCATTTGTTTCTCATAAAACATACATTTGTCGTCTGCTCTTTGGATTTAATCTGCATCATTAGTAGGTATACACTACTACAGATAATTTATACGTGTGTACATCAATATTTAAATAGCTGATTAAAATAATACAATAAGAAAAACCAACATTGGATACACGACTTGGCGTCGACGGGGTAGTCTCTCCCCCGCATAATATGCTGAAAAAAGGAATATAATAAATGATGATTTATATCCATCAATGATCGAATTTAATGATATTCTGCATCAATTCCTTCATTAGTCTTTGTGTTTGTCACACTTTTGTCTCAATTCCTTTATATTCATCATTTAATTGTTCACGTTGAACAATACCAAAGCTATAGAACAAAGTGACGAAACGGGTCTGTTAATTAGATAAAGGATATATCTTTGTCTAGGTGAAACTTTGCCTCTATTGCAAAGAGTCGATTTTAAGATATCAAAGGTGATGACGTTGCTTAATATGTTATGTTTTTCACGTGATACAATGCTGGTAATTGGGGACCCTGTGTATGGTAATTTTATTTTTATTAATAAATATTAATAATTGGCCCTTTTTAAAAAAAATTCGAACGGGCCCAGCATTTTATTTTATAAAAAAACAAGATTATTAAATTTCTTTTAAAAAAAAACATACACGAAATTAAATTTGAATTTTTAAAAAGAGAATATCAGAAAATGTTTGCCGCGCAAATATATTTGCTTCAGTCCTTTCTTACCATAAACTGCTCTTGTCGTGATAACTGCCAAGAAAATTATAATAATAATAATAATCTTGACAATGTAAATTCAATAAATGTATTAATTTGGGCACATTGGTAGTTTTGATGTATTTCGCAACCTTTCTTCCAAAAAGAAATATTAACAAAAAGGCGCAAACTCAGATAGTATTTTGCCAATTTTCTTAATTATGAAACTATTATTTTTATGTTAGTGAGCTAACGCTAATGTTAGTATTGCACATTCTATGGACAATAAGTGTTTGGGTAGCCACAATAATTTATACAAATATTGATCACAAATTTCATAGCTTTAATAATGATTTATATAATATATTTATCAATGATCGAATTCAATCCCATTCCCCTTCCATTACTCACATATGTGTGTCCCAATATTGTTTCATTTGTCAATACTCATAATTTATTCACGTTGAACAATACAAGTTTGAGTTTCATAAAAAGTAATCAAGCATTTGCAGTGATGCGTAAAACATGTCCTGCGAGTATGCAAAAATAAAAGAAACCGGTATATGAACGTGGTAATCCAAACAATTTTAAGAATGTTTCGGATGAGAGCAGCTTAGCTGTCATGACGTTTCATAAAATCAGCAACAAGTAGGGGTGAGGGGGGATGTGAATAAACAAAAAATTTCTACTCCGTATATGGGTAACACACTCCGCTGACGATCAGGTGGCTTAGTTTTTGGAATTTTTTGGAAAAGAGATCCAAAGAAAAAAAATTTCAAATGCTAAATTAAAAAAAATATATATATATATCAAAAATCAACATTTACTCACAAATAATTAAAATTTTCCCCAAAAAAAATTCAGAAAAATTAATTTTTTGAGAAAATATATCAAATGTGAAATGTTTTCACAAAAAAATAATAATATCAAAAATTCACATCTATTCACAAACAAAATTAATTTTTTCTCAATAAAACATTTAAGAAATCCATAGTAATTTTCAAAAAAAAAAAAATTTTGGGAAAAAAAATTTCAGAAATTCATAGCCATTCTTAAATAATTTAATTTCTTGGAAATCATTTTTTAATTTTCTTGAAAACATTTAAAAAAAACTTAGTTATAAACATAAAACTTTTTTTTTTTGGAAAAAAATTTGTAAAATTAAATTTTTGGAATTGTTCTTTGGAAAATTTAATTTAATTTCTAATATTTAATTTTTCTACTAAAAAACAAAATATCCTTAATTTGGGGCGCAGAAGCCCCTTCAGACGCGGCTGCCAGAAAGACATAACCTCATTGTTACTCTCGGTCTTTCATAAGCACATGTACTTGTGATTACTTCATGCAAAGATGTTCCCTTGTTAAGAATTAATTAATAATGATAGCGGTTTTAGAAATTGTACACTAGAAAAAGCCGTTATCCCATTTTCAGACATATTTTACACCGACAGCGGACATGTGACCGATTTTTTTCTGAAGGACAATGTGCCAAATGTACATTTTGCCATTTCTGTTGTGTTTATATAATGTTTATTTATGAATATATTTAGTATTTATCATCTATCATTTTGAATTGAATCATAATATACAATCGACAATCGTATATATCAAAATATTATATATCAATTTTCGGCCAAATAAATAATTGTTCGGCAAAAATGTTTATCACTTTTCATCTCTCACATCATCTTTCATTTTTTTTATAAACCAAGAAAGAAGATATCCTCCACATACCGCCAGATGTTTGCTTAATTAAAAATAGTGAGTTATGAATTTTTATCTCAAGAATGAAAGAGCCTTTATATTTTCGTAATTTGTAATCATAATTTCCTTTAATAAAATGAAATCATGTATATGAAAAAAAATGAATTAAACATGTCATTACCGATATCTGAATAAAAAAGCTGTATTTATACATACAGCTTTTTATAAAAAAGGTTTTGTGACTCATAAGAGATAAAGTTCCGTAAAACTTTGTTATATGCAATCACGCAACATCTCAATTATTCCGAGAAATAAATTTATTTAAAATAAATGAAGAAAAAAGACATGTTTCGGATATGTTCCAAGGATTATATTCCCCTACAGCACCTTGATAACCTTTTTTTTATGGCTGACATTTAACTTCACATAAGTAATAATGAATAAAAAATATTGCCAAATTCTATTTTGACTTTTATCGACCATATACTTGCATCTAATAGCTAATAGAGAATAAAAAAATATATATTGTACATGCATGGGAGGGTTTGAATGAAGGACTTTTGGTCCTCCTCGTCTTCATCTGTAAAGGTAATTAATGTAACATCTTTTCAAACTGCAGTTTCCAAAACACAAAGCATATTAATGTGTTGACACCGTGACGATACTTCCTCTTGTGATCTTTAAGTCTAGATATATGTACAGTATATGCTAATACAGATACATCCAAGGGCACCTTTCAATATTATTTAGTCTTTAAAAATAATTATTAAGACATACACATATGATGTACAGGGAGCCCCCGGATAACCTGATTTCAATCCTTGCGGATTTGAATTATTCCAACTCCCCTCATGGAGCGGAGTATTCTTCTCATGACGTAAGGAGACATCTACAATGAAACAACGATGTCAGTTATGGGTTTGGGGGTTTGTAAACTTTAAATCTCGTAGACCTTAAAAGTATCCTGTATAAGTTGGACCATATGTCATACTTTCTATCCTCAAATTGGAGACAGCGACGGAGGATAGTTGAAATTCAACTCGTGACAACCTTTTAACACTAAGGAAATAAATTTGGTACGTCAAGCGTAGGGACGCGAAGTGAATGGAGGAATATAGTAGGCATTTGCACACTAGGACTCCCGTGCAATGTATTCCTGAAGTTAATTCTACTGTCATGATCATGGTAGATAAAAGAAAGAGTCTAAATGCCTTACATAATTAGATATGATCTCCTCCGGCCTCCTCTCTCAGTCAACGGATGGACTCCGGAAGAACTTAACCCCCCCTCCTCCGAATACTCCATAAGAGCCAAATTCACAACTTCTTCTACACAATGAATACCTTCCATCTACTTTCGTGACCCTTCGAAGTGCGAATTACCCGAATAACTCGGAAATTCGAGATCCTTCCTTTCACTTCGCGTCTTCTCATCCTCAGCCAAATATATTCTTCCCTTCATTTCGCGTCCCTACGCTTGACGTACCAAATTAATTTCCTTATTATTAAAAGGTTGCAAAGGTTGAATTTCAACTATCCTCTGTCGCTGTCTCCAATTTGTGGATACAAAGAGAAAGTATGACGTATTGGCCAACTAATACAGGATACCCCTTTTTCGTTTAACGAAAAAGATCATTTTATGAGATTCTTACAAAAAAAAAACCAAAAGGTCATAGAAAAAGTTCGGTTTAAAAAAAAATCTTTTCTCCAAAGAAGTATTATATCTAATTTTTTGTCTTCTAAAATAAGGTCAAAAAAGGCTCTGGATTAATAAAAACAAGGGGTTCTAGAGAGAAGTTTTCCAAAAACCTTATTGAACATTCCTGTGTGCTCATAAAAGATGGAGGATTGACATCCGAGTAATTATTGCCAATGTCCTTGTTTATTTCAGTATCCTTCACATCCCTCGTCACGGATGATTGCAGCTGATGTAAATAAATGTTATGACAGCTAAACTTATCTCCTCCAAAAAATTATTCAAATTGTTAGGATTTCAAAACGCTCAAAATGTTTTCATCGATTTTCATCAATACATATAAGACCACATGAGGGGTAAAAATTATGTGACGAAAGTATCATGTGCTATATGAATAAAAGAGATATAAATAATTATTTCAGGATATGTATGAAAATATTTTTATTGATGAATTTGTCCTCTAAAATATATTATAACTCCTATATATTACATGTATTTATAAAATACATTTTTTTTTTTAAATTTTGATGAAAAATCAAGGGTCAAGGTCAAGGGTGGACGTACCAATTTTTTTTCCTTATTTTAGCGGTTCCAGTACTAAAATTGTCTGTGTACAAGGGAAATTTCATATAACACAGAACTTTATGTCCCCAAAAACTATATTATGTGGGAGTCCACTTTATGGTTATAAAATAAAAACATGCCATTTTCCTTAAGAGGTTGCGTTTCTCTTTTAAAATATTCCGACATTTTGATTATCCCCAAATGGAATAACTTCCTCCTGTTGATGATAAGATATTATTATTAGTATTTATTTCCATTTTACTTTACTACTCATAAGATCAAAATAGTCTTTGAAATATCAAATAAGTAACTACCAACTTATGTTGTTTTCCATCATCTTCTGCCTGTTACATCTAATTATATGTGCAGTACACTATTATTAACATATTAAAATGGCAATCATTCCATTTGAAGGTCGACGTTAATATGGATGATAATTTTTATCTCATCCTTTTGTTAGAATTATCTCTACAAGTTGATTATTATAGAGAATTTTTGCATCTAAAGTCGTGCTCTTATTAACCTTAGGGGGATTTATGTACATGTACCTATATAGAATTATAAATAAATTATAAATAGGAGCGTTACAGAAGAAATGAATGGATCTACATAGACAATGACACATCCTGGATTATGATAAGTATCTGTACATACGTACATGGGATTTTTGGCCAGGATGAAGGAGTTCTGATAATCGGAGATATAATTATTTACTATTTCGAAGCAAGTTCGGAATTTAGTGTCTCTTTTTAGGAAGAGGTAGATCTTGGGCCTGATTGGAAGTTTGGCATGTTTAAAACAAAGTTTCTGAATCTCATTTACATGATTCAAAATTTACTTTTTACCTTTAAAAAAACCTAAGAATAATAAATCAATGTGACATGATCGTTGTTTACTTATAATGGTTTTTAAACAAAGCAACAGAAAGTGGCGCCTCCTTCTGGCAAAATAACTTGAACAATTGATAATATTATTTAATATAAGATATAGGTGTGTGTATGTTACCAACAGATAGAGCGCTGTGATTTTTCTCAGCATATTGTTTTTATTTTAAACAACAAGTTAAAGACTTTCACCATCTTATGAATAGTATATATTCTTCAGTTTGCTCATGCCCTAATGAATAAAAAAATAGATTTTGATTTGAGGACCAAAAGATTCTGTACAATATTTTTTGAGTAACCACAGTGAAATTCCCCATGCCAAATGTTATTTTTCCGATACAACAGATTGCTTTACTTTACCTCATAGAGCCTATGAGAAATAAGGAGACGAGCTGGAAAAGTAATAAAGAAACAAAAAACACACACCCTTGTTCAAAAAATGACAGGGGAGAGGACTTTTGTTGAGCGTAAGAAGAATAAAAATGTTAGAGTTCTCTACAAAAATCCCATCCCTAAAATTAAGGGGAGTCAAAAAAAATGAATATAGCACACTTAGACTATTCTGAACTAATCAATAAACGAAGGTAGTGATTTTCATCTCCATTGATTTGTTTGTTACGTTTTTCCTTAGAGGTCCCTTAATTTTATTCTATTCTGAAATATTATCATATAAAAGATTTTTAAATCACTTTGAAAAAAGTTAAACTCAGGGATGTTGTCTTATTAAGATTTAAATTATTTCAAATCTGAATTTACAGTTTAATGATACGTAACGACATTATCCTATTATTATGTCAAGAGTCGATATTACGACTATTTGTTTCCCTTGTGTATTGGTAGTGCTTTAAAAAATTGATTAATTAAACTCAAATTAGCTGTTATTAAAATGTCAACAGTACCTTAGCTTTAAATAAAGAAATTATCCATAGATAAGAAAAAGAATGCTATAAATACCGGGTGTTACAAACCTGTTATACAACGTGAAATCCTGTTTAAAAGGTTAAGTGAGAGTCCAATTAATTTTTTTTTTAAATATATATACTATATGACAAATATTTTTTATCATATGTTAAGGAATGCCAATCAGAGAGACGAAATACCAGCAGTTCTCGACTTTGCTTGACGCAGACTTCAGCATCTCTATAATTGAAAATCATTTAAATGTGACCAGTAGGACCATTTATAGTGTAACAAATTTTATAGTTGACAGAGAAGATCTCCACTAAAATTACAGATTTAGCAGGAGGTCAAAAATCAACATTGGAAGACTAACAAAGAGCTATTAGAATGAACAGCCGTTGTCAATTCAGATTCATGCAACAAGGTTAGGTGTAGTATCTTTCATAGTCTTGAAATTGGTTAAAAAGAGGATGGGAAGCTCTTATGAGGCCGGAGAAGACACTAACCATGAAAGAAACCCATTTCCAACGTTGTTAGAACTACTAAATAACTCAAGTCATCGTCTGGACGACAAATTTTTTTCTCTGTGTAAAAAACCTTGACAGTCTGGCCAATGAGATACAGAAGAAATAGTAAGAACTTTACTATAATTGGGATATAAATGAGTTTTTTCGGACGCTCACGGGCATAAAAAATAATGCCATGCCTCTAATATAGATCCATAAGTTTAAAAGCCTTAATAATGAGGATTATTTGGAGAAAAAAAAAGAAGATAAATATTGCAACAATGGGTTAAACTGATCTTCCCACATAAAAACTACTTCCAGCAACTGGACAAATCCTGCCAAAACGTCAATTCTGTCTAGTAATCACTAGATGTGGATATAAAACAATCTTGCTTCTCAACAGTTCAGACCAGAGCTCGCTGGATTATACTTTTTGGTTACAAATCCCGTCCAAAGCCTGTAGACAAGAATGAACCCTGTCAGAAGAATATCAATGCAATGAAGCAGGCATTTAATCGTCAATGGAGGCCCAGGGAATAGCGAGTACATCATTTGTGTGTGCAGTACCTTGAGACGCCAATTAAGGACGGTATTAAGTCCAAAGGAAGATACCTTCAATATAAAAGTTTGTATACTATGTTGAATTTTTCATTAAAATTAAAAAAATCAATATTGTTTAGAAATTGAAAATTTATTAGTACTCGTAGTTATAAGATTAAGTTTACCTATTTTCACAACATGCGTTACTTGCCAATTTTAGGCCTTTTACTCTTTAGAAGGAAAGTTTGAGTGCCACAATGAAGATAAAATTCAATGTAACTTAAATCTGACCCAAGAGTATGTGTTTCCAACTCTATTCGGAGAGCATTGCAGGGGCGTCCTTAGGGTTATATATTGTAAGGGGTTAATTTTTGGAATTTTTTTCAAAAAACATTCAAAAATTAATATTTTTTTGGAAAATTTGAATAATTATACTTTTATCCAACTTTTTTTGAAAAAGTATATTTTTTGGAAAAAAATTCAAAAATTAAATTGTAAATATTAATAGAAAATTTACTTTTTTGAAAAAAAAAAAAAATTTATTAAAATTTTTGGAGGAAAATTTCAAAATCCATAGATATTCACAAAATATTACAAATATTCTATTTTTTCAAACCAAAATTTCAAAAATCAGCAGTTGTTTATAGAAAATTTAAATATTACCAAAAATATATATTTATCAACAAAAAGTTTACTTTTTGTAAAAAATTTTAAAAATTAAATTAAAAAATAATTCACAAAAATTACAAATAATAAATTTTTTTTCTAAAATATTTAAAAATCAATAACTTTCCTTAAAAAATTAAATTTCTTGGGACAAATATTTTAAAAATACACTGCTATTAACAAAAAATTTATTATTTCGTAGAACAATTTTAATAAATTAAATTTCAGTTTCAAGATTACAAATATTAAACTCTCAAGTAAAAAGCAAAAAATCCTTAATTGTTGGGGGATACATCCCTTCCAGCCCAACCCTCGAAGACGTTCCTGCATTAAGTCTCAAGTTATCTCTTAATGGCCCATGTTTCTAGGAGTACTTGCTATTTCAATAATTGTTATATTTTTGTGTTGTTTGAGGGTGGAATTTAAAAAATGGGGGAGGAGAGAGGGAATGGATAATGGTGATAAGAATTAAATATGGAGTACTACTTTACAAGGACAAAGTAAATACAAAATATATATGTAGGTTCTACTACAATATGTAATCTGTATGTAAACGTAAAAATAATAACAATCAGACTTGCTCCATTTTAAGTACACACAAATGGATAATGAATGAAGGATCCTCTAAACTCGTCCCACACGAATATTAGACAGAACCATTGAATAAAGACATATGTACTTATATGTATGTAGGGGAGACCAGGAACATTTGCCAAGGAGGTTTAGTTTAGAGACGTAATAACCAGAGGGTCCACAGGATTATATTTTGAGAGGAGCTTGTTGTTTTGGATTTTTTGGAAAAAAAAAATTATATAGCTGTTCATAAGTACTGAAATTTTTTGGAAAATAATTTCTAAAATTAAATTTTTCTGAAAAAAAAATTGAAAATTAAATTTTTTGGGAAAAAATTTTAAATGTTAAATTTTTTGTAAAAATAATAAACATCGAGAATTATTATCAAAAAATTAAATTTCTTGGAAAAGTTTTGAAATATAAATAGCTGTTCACAAAAAATTGAATTTTTTGGAAAAAAAAATTTCTAAAATACATTTTCAAAAATCCATAGCTATTCACAAAATATTAAATTTTAAATATTTGTTGAGAAAAAGCTTAAATTTTTTTGGAAAAAAGCTTCTAATATTAAATTTGTTGAAAAAAAATTTGAAATACTAGATTTTTTGGAGAAAAATTTCAAAAATCCATTTTTTTCATAGACAATTAAATGTTTTGGAAAAAAAACCTCAAATAGTATATATATTTTTTTAATATATCCTCCTTCTCAAGCAGTAACACCCTCAATACTTTGGGGAACAGATTGGCAGGTCTTGACAATAAAGACATGTCCAATGTGTACCACGCTGTCATGACAGCAGCTCAGAACGAATCCAAATTTGGATGAGAGGAGCGGCAGAGATTTTTCTCCAAGCCGCCCCAAACCACCTTAGTCCAGGGGCTTGAGGTCAGGCCAAGAGCTGACCATAAGTCAGCAAATTTGTGTTGCGTAAGTTTTGGTTCTTATTGTCTGTATGGAACTTTAATTGACTTTTTCATGTAGTAGGTAGTCCGGATGGAGATGTTAACCGTCTTTGCAGCCTTTTCGGCATTGCGCTGACATTTTTACACTTAAAGACATGATACAAGAGCAAAAGTGGTGTGTTTTTGTTTCATCTGTCGTTTGGTCTTGGTAATAAAACCTCATAATTAAAAATAACGTTGGTAAAATCTTAATTAAATGCTACTGCAAGTTTTGGATCCCCCTCTGCCAACCCCTTGCAGACACACCACCGGCATTATCAGGCACCTGACTACAGGGATACATCATCCCTTATAGTCATGCCAAATCCCCATTGACTATAATCTTTTTGTCAAATTTGTTGGTAAGACGATATTTTTTGTCCTTAATGTAGGTATTTTGTCAAAAAAATCTATCTCAATTTTAATTTAACATTATGTAGTGTTTCTACTACGACTGGTTACAAATATATTGTAGTTCCAAATTTTCTCTTATTTATATCAAAAATCCATCTTTTCCAATAGTTTGTCTAAAGTTGGCAAAAATTATGGATTTTTAGCGACAATAATCTTCATTATATTATAATATATAACCGTGTTGTAAATATTGTGGATGAAGCTATTTAGATATTTGACAAAATAGATACGTCTCCCCTACCTACTTGTACACATCAAAATAAAGTCAATATTGGATTATTGTCGATGGTACATGGATGTACTTTAAGTTGAATTCTAGCACCTCCTTATTTATAGGTAAATATGTATTTTAAAATAATTTAAATAGGTACATCGGAGTCTCAAATCTATGCCTTCCCTATCTACCGTAGGGTGGGTCGTTGTTAGGGGGTTTGATCAAATTTTGAAAACAAGATAGCGGAAAAAGTTGTGTTTTATTATTATTATTGTAGGGATTATTAATCGAAAACGTGAATCGGAGAATCAGGTGTTATTTCCAGAATCGGCATGGAGAAAAAAAGGTGTAATTTACAATTCTTCTCTTCCGATTCTTATGAAGTTGTATTTATGTATTACTGGTATATAATTATGTATTATTTTTCTAAATTTTGAAGGGGAAAAAAATAAGAAATATTTTCATCAACATACAGGAAACGACCATGTAAATTTATGACTTTAGTCTTATAATTTATAAAATATCGTAATCAAGTAATTTATGATCGAAAACTCTGAAGAAACAAACTGAATACAAATTTGTTCTAAGCAAATGTGGTAAGTGTATTTATTGTTATTTTAGTACATAAGTTTTGGTAATGTAATGCATTTTGTCTCGTATCTGGGACCGTACTGAACGTTTCTAAACGTGAATGATCCTTTACTGAACCGACTTAGCCGTTAGACTCGCTAGTAGTCTTGTAACAATAGCCGACTTACATGTGTACTTATTATGATCTAACCAGTTACTATTTCAGTCGAGTAAAAATGTGTTAACATGTAAAATAGTCTCAAGACGGTTAGAAGTGTTATAAATATGTCGGAATTAGATGTATAAACGGGAATTTGTATAAGAATCAGCAAATGAATCGGCTTTGCGAGATTTTTTTTGAATCGTTCCATTACAAATTTTTGTACAAATAATCTATATACGTTCAATTGTCCTGGAAATTTGATTGGATTAGTCATTCAGAGTTTTAAAAATGTACAAATACCCTCCATCATCGATTAATAAACTCGGATTTTCGATCCACTCTAATGTACACCTGTAATTACTAGTGTTGATTTTCAATCCAAGGCCGTTTTTTTTCGGTTTGATCATAAGTGAATTTTTCTATACCGATTTTGACCGATATTTCTGTCCAAACCTTGATCTCAGACCGTACCCCAAATTTCATTTTTTACAGAACGTGGATCAATTTTATGGGTCTCAATACATTGCCCGATTTTCTCCCTACTTCTGACTTATGTAATGTTGATATATTTGTAAAAAATAAAAAAATATAAACTAACTTTTAAAAAAAATAGAGTTGTTGCATGGGCTCTTTTACTTTCTTATTCATTATTTAATTAGTCCATTTTCTTTTCTAGAAGAAGAATTCTCGCCTATCTTTGGTGTAAATTGATTTAAAAATGCTTAATAAAATAAATTTATATGAATTTAAATTTTTCTTGCACTAATGCTATTTTAAATGTAAAAATCAAATCAAAAATCTTCCCCCAAAATCATAAAACAGGCAGCGGATATTAACAAGGGCTTTAATTTAGTAATACCATATTTCTCGCCCCGTCTCTTCCACATACTTTGTTTTTCGTCACAAAAAGGTCAACTCTACAGATGAATAGTACAAATATCATTTGTGCAACACATTTCACCTCATATGACGTTATTGAAGGCTGATGTTGAAAATTTGTGAAACACATAAAACCAAATCAATTTTTTTTAAATGAGACCGATTATCTATTGGGTTCGAGTCACAGCACTACCTCACTAACATAAAAATACTGTGTGTACTTGTTGTCAGCTGTCAAGTCAAAATAGATTCAGAGAAATAATATGACAATAACAGTCTCGGAGTACTTAAGAGGTAAATAGCAGTTTGCTATGATTGACTAGTTTGGCAATGTACCAGATGATTTAAGGCTGTTTTTCTATTTATTTTCAGAGAAAAGGTTACCGATACAATAGAGGTAACGATTTGCTTACATTTGAAATATGTATGTCGAACAAATAGACAGTTCCCTATTTTACTCTAGAAAAAACAAGTGCGGATTTGATTTTCTTAGGAATAAATTAGTAAAAAATGGATTGGTCATGATAAACAACACATGTGTCCATAAGCAACAGTTATCATAATAAGTTCCACTCTACGTAAATTATTGATGGGATTAAGGAGTTAACTCTATTTGGTAAAATCTATTTGTTTGTGAGTGCATTTCGTTGAAAATTTGTGTAGAAATTTTAAGACAATGATAGTTTGAGAGTACTTAGAAGATAAATAACAATTGGTATGACTGACTTATGCAGCAAATTTTCTTCTAGACCGATCCAGACTGTATTAGTTTGGGTCCACTAAAAAATATTACTGTATTAGACCGGTATAAGATTTTCAAACCAAAATCCTACACTAGTAATCACGTATATTTAAAACATATCTATGTAAATAAATAGAGTTTTTATTCAAATGGAGGATTTTTTTATTTTTTTCAAAAGAAGGATATTAATTGTATATACATACATATATAGAATGGTTTAATTGTTAATGCACTGTACGTAGATACAAAGTAAGGAAATTTATTGTTAATGACACAGGGAGGGTGGAGAGATAGAGGAGTAAGTAAGTACGTGGCTCGGATAAGGATCTTTTAATAATAATAAATTTTTTACGCTAAAGTGATTTGATATGAATATTATATCTATACATCTAAAAAATGTACATACAAAGAGATCCATGTAAATTGTACAAGGATTAAAGATCCGCTCATCATACCTTTTACAACCACATAAATATTATTTTGAATATCAGGAGACTAAATATTATTACTGAACACAGGGTGTGCATGCTTTCTATAAAGCCAATTTGGCATTCTCTCTTGGGCAAAGATGGACACTTTGGTAGCTGATATTTTATTATTAGATAGCTTGTTCAAACCTGCACCAGTTTGAAAAAATGAAATCAAATGACAAATACGTTATCCTAAATATTTGGACAAGGGAAAGGAACCCTCACACGACAGGAGCAACAAAACAGCAATTTCTCGAACTATGGGACTCCGTGAGACGTTTGTTCTCAATGTTAGGAGGGAATTTAAGGCCCCTAAAGGTGATTTTGTGGTATCAGCAATGCCACGTCATGGTGTTTGGGGTGGTTAGCTCCAAAGCCCAGGCTATGCCTCCCCTGTCGTTTTTCAAGGCCGCAGGGTCCATATCGATGCCTGCCCAGACGTGCTAAAGACCAAGGTGAAATCCTGTATTGACATGCTTCTCAATGGGAGGCCTTATATGGGACAATACGACTCGGCTCAATACCACACACCGCGAAAAAAGTCTTAAACGGCTTGAAGACAATTTTGAAGATTTCTTCCTGCCGGAGTTTGGCCGTCAAACTCTTTCAATCTGAATTCGATGGATTTTTTTGTGTGTGGAACGCGATAGAACAACAAACCACCAAACCCCCTGCAACAACAAAGATAAACTTATCAGTTGGATCAAGAAGGGATTCCAGGATTTGTCAAGGGACCAAATGGCGAAGCCCTACTCGCGCTTTCGGTCTCGTATAGAGACTATTTTTGAGGCTGGAGGTTCTTTTATTAAATAAAATAAATCAAAAACCACCAATCTTTCATTATCAGGTTTTCTTTTTTAATCTGATAACAGGTTGGAGAAACAATTGCATTTAAAAAAATCCTTTTCACGGAACAGATAGCTTGCGCACCCTGTATATCCTGGATATTACTTATGTTATGTTCATTCCATAAGGATTATAATTGTGCACAAAGGGAGATGGAATCAACGTCAAAATAATATATCTATTGATTTATTATGATTGGGTTGAAATTATGCGTGCAATAAAGGAGAAGAAGGACTTCAAAAGGAAACTGACATATAGATATAAGGGTTTCTCATTTCCAGGGAAATTGACTAACGGAGGAATCCCTGGAAAATATCGATATAAATAATAAATATTATCAATTTTAAGTATTAATTTTTATATTTTAAGAATCAAGGCGTCTATAGAACTATATTGGGGGGGATTTTTAAATTTTTTTTATTTAAAAAATCCAAAGCTATTTATAAAAAAATTAATTTTTAGATTTTTTTTTTTTATTATAATTTTTTTAAATTTTTTTTTAAAAATTCACTTTTTTATGGAAAAAAAAATTGAAAATTTCATTTTGACTATTAATTTTTTTCTTCAAAAATCTAGCTATTCACAAAAAATTAGAAAAATTATACGTTTTTTGGCAAAAAGAGACAACAAGTTGTTTGAGGAGACAATTTTGAGTGTTGAGACTCGGTTCAAAACTGGGTTTTATTTTATCAATTTGATCTTATATGATTTTATCTAGACTGTTTTCACCGTTTACGAAAAGTTAACAATTTTTTCCCCGTTTTTTCTCCATCAAACTATTTCTTTTCTGCCTTTTAAACCCATCAAATCGGTCCATACCGGATTTCTAATTAGACCAATCATAATCTAATTTTTCAACGTCACCTATTTAGACCCCAATCTAATTCAGTGACCAGATATAAATTATAACGGTCCCATACTGTTCTAGGACTTTCTGACAGAAATGCAACACTTGTACTTTTTTAACAAACTAACAAACCCTTCCTTGTTGTAAAAGAGATCAGCGAACATGAGCCTAGTAAAAAAAGTTCATAGCTTAATGAATTAATTAAATGGACAAAACAATATCCCAGAGGGAAAAGGGAGAAAAAAAATAACTACCATTTGGGTGCTATATAGATTTTTGGCCTTGGAGGTAGATGTGGATCCGTGTATCTAATGTATTTATCCTCGTGAGCTATGTTTTTCCTTATTGCTTTAATAGAATCATTGAATATTAATTAATAAGTGACTTATATTTATGCAATAGTCAATGTGATACCCAAAAACCCTAAAATATCATTCAGAACACTATTAATATTACCCCAAGGGTAGAAAACAAAGTGGCACCCCTGCTTGTTAGCTTACAGAGATTTGCTTGGCTACGTGAAAACTTATCCACCTGCAAGATGACACTTTTGAGCAGAAGGCAATTTCTTCTCCTCTTTCAGAATTCACATTGTTATTACACAAAAAAAAGTGTGAAATAATTGAAATGATTTAGTTAGTTATGAAGTAATATTTATGGCACCCTCAATGCCCCTAGTGGAGGAAATCGTTGTCGTGTAGCCAATTATATTTGAGCTAATATTGGTCACGTGGTCTTTGTTTCTCCACTTTGTATATAGGGACTGGGAAAAGTCTGTAATTATTCACTCGAATTCAAAGTGCGAAGGTTCGTGCCCCGGTCGTTCCTAGGGAAGGAAATATACTCATTGTATATGGACTTCAAAGACAGATCCTAGGTCAAATGGAGTAAATGTAATAGTGTGATGTTATACTTCCTTATTCCAACTCTATCTAATCAATTAGAGGAACAAAAATAGTATAAAAAAAGAGAGAGAGAGAGCACCCTAGCGTCTTACAGTCTGTATTGATTAATGTCCGGTACATCTTGTCATCTGATGCAAGGTGCATTAAAACATTATGAAATGTCAAAAATCCAAGCTCAATGAAAAGTTTATATCACTAGAAAATGATGATTGAAATGAATTTTTCAACATGAATTTAAGATTGTGTTGGGTTTTGAATGGATAGAGAGCTTCCTAGTGACCTTTTTTGTACTTCAAACATTTCTTAAAGCTGTCTGTTGTTCCAGGGGTCGATAGAGGAACAAAAGTTGATACAAAATACATAAGGACTCTAGATGTTTTGGATATACTCGTTCCATTCTCATGTACGTATTTGTACCTACAATTACAACAGGTACTTTATTGTATCTCACAACCTTACTTACAAAAAGACATGGCTCAAATTCAGCTGCAGGGGAGTCTGCAGAGGGTGGGCCGGAGGGAATGGGGCCCACCCAAAATTAAGGTATGTTTGCTTTTTACTAGAATTTTTTTTGTCATTTGGGCAAATAATACAGGACAGTAAAATATTTTGATTTTTGATTTTTTTTCTCCAAAATATGTAATATTTGTGAATAGCTACGGATTTTTGAAATTTGCCAAAAAAAAAAATGTAATTTTTCTGAATAGCTGTGAATTTTTGTAATTTTTTTCCCTAAAATAATTTCCCTTAAAATGTAATATTTAAAATTTTTTACCTATAATTTAATATTCAAAAATTTTTTTCGAAAAAAATTTAATTTTTGTGAATAGCAATGGGTTTATGAAAATATATTTAATATTAGAAATTTAAGTTTTTATTTTTTTGGAAAAAAAAAATCGAAACCCAACCCCCTCCCCAAATATAGTCACGCGGAAGCCCCGGACCTCTTAGCCAATTCTTTACAGCTATGGAATTATCATTCAATAACTTTTAAAAACAAGAGCTAATCCTATTTCAACCAATTATGTTCCAAACACTGTTAATGGGCAAAGAAGCAGAAAACACCGACAGCTCACAAAGAAATACAATAATCATTTTTGTTATAGTAATGTAACGTCGTGACAAATATACAGAAGAGGAAGAGAAAGGGCTCTTCAAGGAGCTGGAAGGATTACTTTGATTTAAGTTAATTGTAATTTGATGATCATTCCATCATTATGTACTTAAGTACTGCCTACATATTATGTAGTATATATTTACACGTGTACTTGATGATGCAAAAGGAAAAACAAAAAACATGGTATGTTGAATATTCGTTAAAAAAAACTAACTTCCTTTTTATTGTTGATAAAGTTAATTAGAGGAAATAATGATTAATATTGTTATATTACAATTGTGACCCGTCAACACAAGAACAAGCTAGAATGATTTTCCCCTAATTTGAGTCTGGATTACATCAAATATATCTTTTAGTTGCACATTTTGTTAGCCCCCATTTTGGGGGGAGGGGAGGTATCTTTAGCCCCATTAAAAGTGTCTGAAGCCCTCTTCAAAAACTGTTTCAGCATATCTTATATATATTTATAAGTATGGTTTGGTGTTAACACATATGGAATCCAAAATGGTCAAATAGATCATTCTGGAATTGAGCAAGTGGATGTATAGAATAACCAAGCGTGTTCCTATGATGTTTTTTTTTTTTTTTTTTTGGGGGGCTTCCGATGTAATTAAGAGGCTGTTTATGACTAAAATAATAAAACCTTATTTCCCCTTCTCTTTTTTCTCCTTTTCTCTTTTCTTCTACCTTCAATCTTTGTTTCTATTTCCCTCCATTCAGCTTTGCCCGGCAGGAACTTCTGCTAGAATGTATAAAATTAGACCTATTTCTATAAATAATTATATAACCATGTTGATAATTTTTGGGGAAAAGTACCCCCTCCCTAAAATGATGAAAGCTAGCAACATCCCTGGTACACTGAATAAGTTTGCCTTTTATATATCCCATATTGTAGACAATACCACTGGAAAGTTGAAATTCCATAAGGGTAACCTTTAAATGAGAAGGAATTAACTTTGATGAGGGAAGCAAATATATGAATCTAATTTCATCTTTAAGCGATTTCATCAATGTCCAAAAATAAAAATGCCGAAGTAGACAGAAGGCGTTGGATTTGTATACCTTAACACTACAAGGACCATTTAAAGGTTTGACCTTTTTAAAATACAAAAAATATATGAAAGGAAATATGTTCACCATTTATAAAAAGTGCCACTGTAAACATTAAGGGTATTTAAAAACAAATAGTAAATCAAATGCCCACAGTATTTTTGAACACCCCATTCCCTCCCCCATCTTTAAAAAAGGTAAATATAATGTACACACTTTATTGCAGCTTGTGTGCACAATTTCTAAACCCCTCTTAACCCTTTGTACATAATATATTTATATATGAATTTTTTTTATTTTCTTAATTTTTGCTCAAGACTGTTTTTATGTTAATTCACAACCCTTTCAGATACTTTTCTGTTTTGTTTCAGTTTTGAAAAGGAAATAAAGTTTCAATTTAAATGTTGATGTTTAATTTAAAAAAAAAAAAAAAAAAAGAGTTCATTCTGCTACAGCCTTGAACTTAATTTTCTCTTGCATTATCCATTTAAATATTCATGGAGAGCAAATCAGGTAGTGATGAGGAAGAAACGAAATGAAAAAAATAAAATAGAATAAAGATGTATTCCTAATTGACTATGACTATATATATATATATTAAAAAAAAGAGTTAAGAACTCAAGGCCCTGACCCCAATTTCTCTATTAGTCATCTCTACATATAAACCATTGATGATATTTTTTTCTCATCTTTACCCTATACAAAAATACATATAATACGTATTATACTAACGTTTCTCTCTCGATATCCGAGGATCCCTTAATTTCTCATGGTTTTACATCAACGGGAAATTTAACGTATTTAATTATGTCCATATATATGTTTTATTTAAACAAATGTATAATCCATCAAAAATACGTTGTTCATCACTAATTATGTAATAGCTTTTTTGTGGCGGATCGGATTGAGTTACAGATCTCTAAAAAACTGGACCCAGGGTCTCTCAAAAACAACCCGTGTACAATATTGCTAATGGTAATAGTGAAAAACATGATAATGGTGAAATTACCAAATTTAGGTCAAAGGAAGGAAGTTATGTAGTGAAACAGGATGGGGGGACCACTGTTCACACGTCCCAAACCACGAAAAGTGGCTGGATACAAATGTTCCTTTTTGGTCCAAAATAATGTGCCCCTCCACAATAGCCTTTAATCACCTGAACTATGGTTTTGTGCCACACAAACAGTCCATGATCTGTTGGTGACGTCATTGGAATATAAATATAAACGCTATTAAGGAAGCCGTTGACTGTCATTGGCGGAGCATGAGCAAAGAATCCATTGTAAGTACTTGAAATGCCCTTAGAGCACGATCAGAGGCCGTTCTTGTGGTCGAAGGTGAATATATTTAATAAATATTTTTTAAATCATTATGAAACATCATTTTCTGTGTTGAATATATCAAAATTGACCAATAATGAACAAAGAAGTGGTTATCAAAACTTTGAGCGTCTGTAACAGCTGCGCAGTTAAGATGTTGTTTGTTGCATTGGCGGATTGCCAGAAGTGTTTGCTGTCAGTTTACAAAAATGAGATTGATTAACGAAGTATTAACTCAACAATCGTGAAAAGGTGGAGTATCCTTGTTGCTATCCGCGCTGGACGAGACAATATTGAGATTGTAAACTCCTTAAGCCTGGAAATGTCCATTGTTTGGAGAGTCAGAAAATCACTGGAACAGTCTTGTACTGATGATAAGACCTGGTTGTCATAATTTTTTTCTCACTTTGTTGGACCAAGTGTTTGGACTCCAAGTTGACCGGACTTGGACCCTATAGACTTCTTTGTGTAGGGCACAGTTGAACGACACACCAACAGATCCTCATACAACACAAAATATGAGCTGATTGAATATCTGTCAATGGAGACTGCCATCAAGACCTACTCTTGTTTCCGAATACGAGTCGATGTCGTTATTAACGCCAAAGGAGATTATTCTGAAATATACTGATTTTTTTAAAATTTAGCTTACACTATGGTATTGGTTTTATTAAGATAGGATGATTAGTGTTGTAAAAAATCCATTTTTTTTTTTTTTAAATAAATCGTTTTGGTTTTTAAATAGATGTCGCACCCTGTATGCCTAGGAAACACTTAATTAAAGTATAAAAAGATATACTTCAAGTTCACTCTGTATTTATTATTTACCATCGGGTTCCCCATATTTCCCAGTATCTTCTATTTCAAAAATGTGTTTTCCATGACACTGATTAAAGTCCCTTTCCAGGAAAATGAGAGCCCCTACAATACACGTATATATTTTAGAAAATAATAAATAAAAAATTTGACAAATCGGGTCAAAGGTCAAAATGGATCATTTCCCCCTTCTTTCTTCTTGATAACGTATAATATGATACGTATGTTGCTTATATTATAAGTTACATTGAATGACACAAATTACAATATACGAGGGAAGTTTTGGAATGGATCATTTTGAAGAAAATATATATATATATATATTTGGTAAATTCAACACAAAAACAATCCTAAACAAAACTCAAGAAAAATAGAACTGTAGTCCGTCAACACTCAAACAAACAGAAAGGATTTCTCTGAAAATTGAGCTTGGATTATATCCGTATTCTTTGGCCCATTACCTCCGCCAACGAATTTAAACGGAGGTTATTTAAAAGCCTCCGTTTGTAAGCGGGATTATATAAAAAGTTACTGCCCCACTTCGCTAAAACTTTTTAGAAGGATTTTTATATGTTAACAGTAAGAAGGTATTAAATTTTTAGAGGTCAAGGTCACACAAAAGGTCAAAAACACATAACAAATGATTTTAGGGGAGCTTTGCGCTCTAATTATTCTCTATTCCTATATTAATAAAGCAAAGTGTGTCTCTCTGTTTCCCGATATCTCATGCTTGAGTGTTATGACTGTTGATGCATAAAATGTGCTTGCAAATTATTAGCAAAATTGCATTTTTAACTTTTGCAATGTCATTGTAGTAATTTCTATATTCATCTACGCTATTTATAGCGGGTGCACTTGATTTTTTATTGTTGCCAACCTGAACAGATTTTTGTATTTTTTTAAGCTGTCTAGAGGAGAGAACATCTAAGCATACAGTGTGTGCTTATGAAAAAAAGATAGTAAAAATAAGGATTTCTTGGGGAGTGATCTTCTATATTAATCAAACAAAGTTTGCCTGTTCATCAGCGACTAATAACTCTGAGCAAATGGCGTGTACTACCCTGTTAAAAATATTATGCTATATTTTATGACTAAAATGCCCTATTGAGGTCAAATATAGTATCATAAATCAAAAGTATGTTTTAAAATTAACATTCTTCTTGAGTATCACAACTTATCCCAGAAATTTGGCTATAAAACCCATAACTGATCACATATTAGGCTATATAAATTTATGAATAAAAAAACATATGAGGAATTTCTCCTATGTGTGTTGTTTATTCAAGATTATTTTTGTGTTAACGCACCACAGGCGTTAAATATATATTTTATCATGATTTATATATATAATTTGTAGAAAAAAATTGACGATGAGTATAATTTGTGTAAGAATACAAATATGGGCGTTCGCTTTTTCGTCATGATACATACGGAAAACGTCAACACAAATGCAAGGTAGAATAATTTTTCTCAAAATTGAATCTTGATATAACTATTTGACGAACTAAGAGTGTTAATTTCTATTAAAAAATTGTTCTGATTAATAACTTGCAATAATAGTTAGAAAAGAAAGAGTTAGACATTGTTAGATTTTATTCAAAAGGCCACATCGGAGTTTAGTTAAGCTCCTTAAATTAAACAAAGATTATAAACTATAGTTAACATTCTTGGGTATCTTAACTCATCCCACTAATTTAAATAGTGAGTCTATAATTGACTACAATATATCTATGACCAGGGGCATCCACAGGGAGTGGGCTGAATCCCTCTCCCCCCCCCACCCACCAAATTAAAGAATTCTATTTTTTTACTAGAAAATGTGATATTTGAAATTTTGTTTAAAGAAATTGAATTTTTAAATTTTTTTTAAAATTTTCTGTACATTTTTTAAAAAAATTCCAAAAATTTAAAATTTATTTTCGAAAATAAAACTTTTTTAGTAAATGGCTGTGGTTTTTTTAATCTTTTGATTTATTTGAAGTTAAATATTTCAAGTTTTTTGTACAAAATATTTAATTTTTGATCTACAAAATTCCAAAAACAAAGCCCTCACCCTACAAAAAATATATATATATATAATCCTACGTACGCCCCTGACTACATATTGGCTGTACTTTAAGTATTTGAAGTAAATATTTTAATTGGGATTTTCTAATTTTTGTTTGATTTTGGTTCAAGTTTGTCATTGTCTTAAAAACTCACTCCAAATATGTATAACCAGAACTCTATTTTGTAAATAATTGTTCCAGCTTGTTTTTATGTTGACGGATCACATGTATTATAATGTATATCAATGCACTGAACAGGTACCTACATACAAACATATTATAAGTATTTTCTCTTCCGTTCGCATTAAATAGAGCGAACAGGAATACATAATAATAATAATAATATCATAACGGTTCATTTCGTATTGAATATTATAATAAAAACCTTTGTAACTTCATGAGAGATATCACCGCCACCTTTGAAACTGTGTGTGTATGTGTCAATCCTGTGGTGTGATATGATATTAGCGTGGAGAGAGAGAACGCAAATACATAACATACACAACAGAACCTGACTCCAAATATTTGGTTTACCCACCACAAAAATACTTTTTAAATTAGAGATAAATTTGTCAGGTTGAACTTGTAGATATTTATTATTATATTTTTAACATGTTTATCTATGTACAAATATGGTGGTTGTAACAAGAGGTACACATGTGACATGAGTCTCCTATACATACATATACGAAAATAGTACCACCCAACTTTTGTTTAATAGAGTAAAAATTAGTGTTCGATTTGGAAATCCCAGCCCGGTCGTTCAAAGAATATTATTCGGTCCTTGAAGCACGTTTGGCATAGGCTATTGCTGTTTGGTATATCGATACATAAGTGGAACTAGGGTACTCCTGGTGTGTTAAAAAGATTAATGCCATTACGTCATAGAAATGTTGGTCGACAAATAATGTTATAAAAAAATAATCCTTTACAAAGATTGTGGTAAACTTTTATGGGAATCTGCATGTCTTTGTGGATTATCTCAGAGTGGGTATTTTAAAATGCTTGATAAAGTTGACTTTAAAAGGATTAAAACATACTAAATTAGGTTTATATCCATCTATTCCAGTTCGGTCCACTTGTCGGTCCTTAATGAAGGGAAAATTTATCCTTCTTGAGATCATTGTGAGTTTTCTTTCCTTTTTAAAAATTTTCCGTGATGTAATAGAATAAATCATGTAATTAATTATAAATAATCAATGGTAGTATTATATTGAATTATTATGGAAAAATGGATATTTTTTTGCAAGATATGTGCAATGATCTTAATTTATATCTTATTTGGCTTCATAAACCATCGTCATTTTTTTGGAAAAATCCCAAGGACAGACACAAATGCTAATATTGACAAAGGCATGGTTTTGTTCGAGATTTTTAAAATGAACAGACGATTCTCATAAGGAAATAAGGCTTTAGATTTTGCTCTACTCAACGCTAAAGCCTTAAAAGAAAGCAAAATAACAAAAAATATGCAAAATTATTAAGTTAAGTAAAAAGTTATGATCTTTTTTTTTTCTGGATGTCTTTAGCCAGCTATATCTTAAAATGAATGCATTGCATCAAAAAAGGCTCAAAGTATGCTTAAAGGATAAGCAAACACTTAAAAAAGTTGATTTACAGTTTTGTATTTGCTGAGGGCAGTTGTGTGTTGCAACGTTCCAAAATGTAAGTAAAAAAAGGGAAAATTCGAGCCATTCTTCAGTATCACTACAATGAAGGTGACAGTCGAAGCAAGCACCCAAATAAATTGTGCTGTTTATGGACCCAATATAGTATCAAAAGTAAAAGCAAAGGATTGGTTCCAACGATTACATTCTGGTAATATGGACGTCGAAAATGGCTATAAAATAATGGAAATCGTGGAGTTGGACCTGCATGTGAGCACTTTTTCCGTTGCCAAAAACTGAAGATTACCAAGAAAACTGTTTGGAACTATTTAAATCGAATAATCCTTAACTAGGTTAATTTTATTCTTTAAAAAAAGCAAAAAACGATTCGAATTTTCTACTTCACCTACTATCTATATATATTTACGTAACTGCTTCGGACTTTAGGTGCAAGATAAAAAGAAAACAAAAAAACATTAAAGTCAATTAATATAATTGCACAAATTTAGCTTATATTTAAATGGAGTTGTAGCGCCTTAAATGAAATATTTTCTTAAGTTTATACTATATAATTAAGTGGAGTTTTTACAACCAGTCCTTATTTATAATGATAGGTCCCTATCCCAAACAATCATCCTGTAGACGCCCCTGAAAATGTATAGCGAATTGTCCTTCAAGATATTTTCAAGAGAAAAAGTATCGAAATACGGACATCAATTTTGTTAACGAAAACAGACCGAAAATAATGGTATCGTGACAACACTATCTATGGATCGGTTCCTAAGAAAAATTTAATTTTTCAATCGTCTCATTGATAATTTGACACAGATGGAATTTATAGATGAATAGTAGATGACGTCAAATATATCGTATTACTCGATTAATGTACTTGTAAAGAGTAAATAATAGATACAGATGGGATTTTTGTAAGAGCCCGAGGGGAAGTAGGAGTGAGACTTATGATATTACTAAATTAAAAACCCTTGGAACTACCTGCTTCCTGTTACATGATTTGGCTGAAGAAAATAAATTACTACTATAAAGAAAAGTACTTTCCACATTTAAACTAGCATAATTGCCGGAAAAGTATTGTAATAATATTTAGATTCATACATATATATATGTATATTAATATACATTTTTAAAACAATTTACACCAAATATCGGCGAGAAGGCTTACTTCAGAGAGAAATGTTAACACCACCACGACCTATTAGTTAATGAAAAAAAAAAGAAAAAAAAATCCACGGGCCAACCGTTTTTCCTTTTCTTATCACTAAACTTAGTTATTTCTTTACACAGATCCCTATATCGAATTTATAGATTTTCAAGGTGTTCTAGATATTTTTCTATTAAACAGTTATTATTCATAAACATCAACGACAGTTCATAAAGGAGATGAAAATTAGAAAAAGTCGTTGGCCAATTTGAAAACGATCAAATTATAGTGAACTAACGGTCAGAGACCGTTAGTTGACCGAAATATCGATCATAATGGAGTCTAGAATATATCACTTAAGATCGAACTAAAAATTTCGATCTTGAACTACTGTACCTCAACACTAATAGGGATATACATGTATGCGATATGGACATAGGTACTATCTATGAGTATTTTAAAATCATCCTTGTTTCTTCCTTCCTGTGTAGAGATATATGTATACTAAGACTTTATTTCATGAAGTCTTTTCATTTTGGAAACAAAAAAGAATAAAGATATCTTTGGTCTAATGAACCAAAAAAATATACTATTAAATTGATTATAATAGTCATAATCTCAATATGGGGATGATAAAAAGCTAAATTAATGGACTGAATATGTATATATACACGTACAATACATGCAGATGAGTTAAGTATGTATCAAAGTGCGGATGAGATTCCATTTTTGTGATGTGTTTTTTTTTATTTAGTAAATGGGTTATGACTCACTCCTCTTGGCAAAAGTTTGTGGTTGTTTTTAGAATGTTCCACTTTTCATATTTTGTTATTGTGGAATTTCCTTTACTATAATTACCAGAGCATACTGTTTTTATGTATCTAGATATATCTGTTGGTTGATATTAGGACTTCTCATTTCCCAGTACAGTTTCTTCCATAGAGATCCCGGGAAATATTTTTTTAAAGTTAAGGGATAGAGCGAAATATAGCTAATTGTGCGTAGGTTTTTTTATTGCCTCAGGATCCCTTTTTAAAAAACTCCGTTACCCAATCCAACCCACAATGCAAAACTGAAATAGTAAGTGATAAAAGAGATTATCCACGGTCTAAAACTCAGTATACATGTAATGTATAATTAAATGCAGGATTTACCGTGGGTGTACAACCCCGAAAATCACAAGAAAATGAGATATCGGGAGAGAAAGCTATTAAATACTTGGTAAAAAAGGTTGTATCTACCCCTTAAAGCTCACGTAATGGCCCAAGTTTGGTATGAGCTGATCTAGAACATTCAGAGCTTCTAATCAGTAATTATGGCGGCGACTAAGTTCCCTGTTGCTGGGATGATCCTGGAGGTGAGAAAAAGAGGCAAAGTCATGCCCTCCCCAACACCTTTGAGTCTGTAAACCCTGATGTCTAACATCGACGTCATGAAGAATGTGATGTAGTCCTTGTTATATCAGGAAGTTGGAAGAGAGGCAAATGTCTTCCAGCAAGATGGTGTCCACACTCACACTTCGAAGAAGTTCAAGCAGTTACTCCTCTAATACTGGGACAGGGGATGTCTACCCACCAATGTTAATCTCCTGGACTTTTGTTTTATGGAATGTGGCAGAAAGGAACGAATAGGTTCCCTTGTAGCAGCAAGAAGGAGTCTGTCATTGTCTCCATAATAGACGTGTTTACCAAGATCCCAAAGAAGGACGTTTTAACACGATTGTGCCTGTGCGGTGTCCCATCTAGAGAAAAACCCAGCTGCTCAAAGCGATTTTATTCGTTAAATCTAAACAATACATACTAATGAATATCCTCAATGAATTTCATGCGACTATCACTATTTTTACCGGAGATACATAGAGTTTGTAAAATTTTAAGAACCGACGTCAATAACGATTGCACCCTTTTTGTGCTATTTGTCGATTTTGTACAGGTTGTCCTTTCTATGCCTTTTAATGTTTATTTTAAATTAAAACATCCGTCATTCTAATTACCAACTATGAATTGATGCTGTCATTTAATGGTTATCTATTAAAATTATGCATTTATTATGTATTTACGGATAATTTAAGTTTAATGTGCCACAGAATATGCACATACTAATTAGTAATTTTTGTTCAAAAAAGGGGAAAAAATGCACTGATTATATTTATGTCCAAAGAATATTCAATTATTGCAAAATTACACTACAAGTCTACTCTTAATTCGTCATCTCAACTTGTACAATAAATTATTTATACAAGCATATAGTACAAGTTGCAACCTAAAAAAATGAGATAAATGAAGAATTTAGAGTACTAGTGGTGAGGATAACGAAATAATTAAATATTCCATGGATCGTATATGTATTAATTATGTAATTTATGACTTTTTTTTTTTTAAAGAAAATTACTAATTGTATAAACGTATTTTCTACATGATAATAATATATAGATCAACAAAATTCTTATTAAATAAAGCATTCATTATATTACGTACAAATTGTACTTTGTATCATATTTTTTTTTTTTTTTGAGAAATCCATAACTGCTAACAAAAAATTAAATTTCCTGGAAAAAATTTCAAATATCCACAGCTGTTTATACAAAATTATATTTTTGATAAAAAATTTAATAATTAAATTTGGAATATTGAGTTTTTAGGAAAAAAAAATTCAAAAATACATAGTTATTTTTAAAAATTAAATCTTTGTAATAAAATTTCAAAAATCTGCAACTGCTCATAAAGAATTAAAATTTTAGGATTTTTTTTTAATAATCCACAGATGTTCAAAAAAAAATCTCAAAAATTTAGCTATTCACAGCAAAATAATTTTTTTGGAAATAAATTTGAAAAACTAAATGTTTTTGAATAAAAAGTTGAAAAATTAAATTAAATTTCAAATATTAATTTTATAAAAAGAAACAATTCAAATATTAAATTTTTAAAAAAGAAAAAATTCAAATAATACATTTTCTAGTAAAAAGTGAAAATTCCTTTATTTTTTGGGGTTGGCTACAGTCCCTTCAGCCCCCGCTGTTAATACAAGCTACAACTTGTACAGAAATTGCAATTGATATGACTACTTAGGGATCTATAATTTCAATCTTCTCTAAGTGAGTAGCAATTTACGCATCATCCATTCAACAGAATATTAAATACACTATGTATGTATATACCATATATGATAAGTTAGCAACTATAAGAGACTCAAACTACTCCACGCATAAATACACTCAGACAAGGATGCCGACGTCAAATTGAAAGTTATTTATATAATTTTCATTCAAGAACATCCACAAGGTCAACAACGTAAATATAATAAGCAATGGTGTATACCTAATGAAAAGACGTATCGGAATATGCTAATTAAGGGACGCATTAGTTGTTACGTATTGTATTTAGTTAGGAGGGAGGAAGAGGGGGGTAAGTTGATACGATATTAATAAGCTTGTATGTAAAAGGGATATTGAGACGTAAATTATTGTTTTCCGATGTTTAGTATTTCATTTAGATCATGGGGTACTTGAAATTTTGAAAGAAAATTTAACAAGTGGAACATAGATCAGGGGAGCCCGCAAGCGTTGTAGACCCCCAAATTAAGGAATTTTTTTTTTTTGACAAGAAAATTTAATATTTAATTTAATTTTCTGTGAATAGCTTTGGATTTTTAAACTTTTCATCAAAAAATGTAATATTTGAAATTTTTTTGCAAAACTTTTTGGAGAAAAATTTAATTTTTTTGTGAACAATTGTGGATTTTAAATTTTTTTTTGGCAAAAAAATTCCTTTCTTTAAAATAAATATAGATATTTGAAATTTCCAAAAAATTGAACTCTTTGTGAATAGCCGTGGACTTCTGATTTTTTTCCAAAAAAATTAAATTTTTGTAAATCCCCTGTGGTTTTTTGACCCCGAAAAATTTTATATTTTGAATTTTTTTCAATAAACTTATTTTTTGATTTCTTTAAAAAAAAAATACAAAAACCAAGAAGCTGAAGCTAAAAACGCATTGTAGGGGGTAATTGGATTAAATAAATATTTTGTAAGTGGTACATCACTAAAAAAAGGTAGATAATCTCTGTTTTAGAGATCAACTGACTTTCAATATTTTCTAAAATTTAGATTTTTACGTCTACTTATGCATAATAACCTGGGACAAAATTCAATTAGTGTTGATTTTATATCATAAATGCCTTAAACTCATTCTTTCTCTTTTATTAAGATAGTTCTTTATTAATAAAAACGATGAGCAAAATTAGTTTTCACGAGATTCACTTTATGATATGTAGAAGTGATATTGAAACCTGATTTCTTTTTATAAAGCTCAAAACTACAATATGCATCTTTTGAGACCGATTGCTTTTTTGGGTGTAATTAATGTTTTTACAAGTCATTGTCTAGGCGCCAAGTTGAGACAACTCTGGAGGTCATTGAGACAATAACAACTATTGAGTACTGCTAACATAAAATAATAATATTTATCACTCCAGTTCAAGAATATATGTATATGTTCTTAATCAAAAATATTTAATACCAGAAGAAGGTGCACGCGTTGCAGGTCTGAATAGAAGGGAATAAAAACAAGGAATGAAGGTAGAAGGAAGGAGACAGAGAGAGAGGGATATAGAAAGAGATAGAGAGAGAGAGAAAGAGAAATATATAAAAAAAGAGAAGGGAAAATAGGCTTTATTTCGGTCGAAAACAACTTCTGAAATAACCTTTTAGGCCCAAAAAATACCATAGGACTATGCTTGGTTATTTTTTACGCCTACTTGTTGAATGTCTGACTGATGTGTTTGACATTTTGTATTTCCAAGATAAGACCCAAAACAGACTATTAAATATATATAAAATTTGATTGGTTGATAAGTTAATAATATACAACCAACCAGTTACAGTTGTAATAGCGTAAGTCAAAAAAATAAAAATGATGTCTTGGCTACCCAAATCATCGATGCAGTCCCCCTAGGCAGCAATGGTGACTTCCAGGTGGACTCAGACATGGCATCCCAGTGCTGGTTGACGGTGTCCTTGAAGTTGTTGATATTTGGGAGACGGACGGTGTAGGCCTTGGACTCAACATACACCCACCCAAAAAGTGAGGTCCAATGGATTGGCATAAGGTCAGTAGGGCCACATTTTATTTGCTGGAAAGGCAAGTTGTACTTTAAACACTTTTGGGTCTTTTTGGACGTGTGTGCAGGTGCATCACCCTTCTATAACACCACGATCATGTCTGGGTTCTTAGCAACCTCTGTTGGTTTCTTGCCAGCGTCCAAAAGTGAACTGATCACGCTCAGATGTCATTTTCTCGGCTTCTAAGACCCTTAGGAAGATCTAATTCTTTTTGTTTGTTTCATTTTTGTTTACTTTTAATAGATTGACCGGAATAATTTTACCGCATTCACAAAAACTTTGATTATGCAGCAAAAATGAAGTGTAAAGATTTTTTCCTGCACCCGGTATTTGACGACAAACACAAATATCTCCCTTAGTACTTAATTTATTGACTACATTTAACTCTTAAATTAATCAAAAATAATTAATTATATCTTCATAAAATAGAAAGGGTTCTAGAATTTAAATTAATTCTTGTGTTATCGATGAAAATTGATGAACTTGACAAAAATTACTCCGAGGTTGTAAATTAGGAAAAGGAGAATCATGTTATTATCACTCTTAAAGAGCTCTAGCTGATTTTGCACTAATATTTGGTTACTTCTTGAAAGTACTGGTCCAAAACTCACAGAAGAATGATAGAAAATTCAAGGATATATTTACGTAAATGTAAGATAATTAGATTCAGAATACTATTATAATATTTGCTTAATTTTGGTGATAAATTCTTCCAGTTTGTTTTTACGATGACGCTTTTAAGAAATATAATATAAAAGTTAATCTTTATGGATTCTTATATGTATATATAATATTATCCAATAAGACGTAATATGTATATTTGCTGTTACTCATGAAGGTAAAATATTTATTAGCTTTGATTCATGCATTTCTATTTATACAAAGCAAATCTCATCCATATTTTTGAAGAGGCTAATACCGAACATATACATAAAATATGTATACGTTCTTACACGAGATATACAAGTTTACTATTCTTAGGACAATGATAATACATAAGTAGAAGAAGAGTTACTTCAAAATATGTTAATTGACTCAAAACACCCCACCAACACAAAAAGATTGACCAAATACCATATCTAAAATTATAATATGTCTGTATTTTTTTTGTTAAAAAGGGATTGTATGTCTAACAATTGAACGATAACACATTAGATTCGCATAAATCTACCCCCCACACACGCAGACTGGGTGTTACTGAATCATAAAAATCAAACTACACACAGTTATAATACTTTTAAACGGGTTGACCCATAATAATTGCCAATATCCAAGGCATTAGTGAGCAGAGCTCAAAAGGTGTGAAATTATTAATTAATTTATCTTTCGCTCATTAACATTTTAAGGGAAAATGAGGATTCCGAGTGAGCAGGAGCGCGCAAATTGATTCTAAAAACAAGCAGAATATCTCATTCAATGTGTTAACCCTTGTTTTGGCAGCCTATTTGAAAGTAAGGGGGGGGGAGGATTATATAATATAGTTGTCATAGTCACGTAACCTTACAATTTGATTATAGAAATATTACATTTGGTCTAAAAAAGTGAGACGAAACGGTCCCTTGACCTAGTGGCGCTGAAACCATAGGCCCAAGGGTCTATTGGTCCCCATTCTTGTAGTGTTTTTATTGTTATGATAATACAACAATTTCCTCTAAAACTAAAAAATTTAAATGTCTATATTTTCTAGAAAAAAAAAAAACATTTTTCCAAAAAATGATATTTGTTTAAAATTAATTTCTTCGGAAAAATTTGAACTCAAAAATAAAAATAAAAGTTTTTTGCCATGTCTAAAGAGAATACCGGGCCGTACAAAGTTATTTACCGATGATGTAAATATACTTTTTAAGAGGTTTTGTGGCAACCAATCTGATTGTTTCGTATTTTTACTGTTAAAATAAACAAAAATCCTTTCTGTGAGAGCGTAACAACTTCCACACGTGAGACCATGTCCAATCAGGAAACAAAGAGGATCGAAATTGCAGCCCTCCTCCGAGTGGGAGTGCCTCATAACAACATTAAGGAACAGGTTGGGACCTCGTTGAAGACAATTTACAACGTTTACAAGCCCTTGGAGGCTGGGGGTAATCTCAAGCATTCCCCTGGGGCTGGCAGGAAGCCCACTGTCTCAACAAGGCAAGTAAAGGCAGTGTTCAAGAGGACTCCCAACAGGTCCATTGCCGACATGGCCAGAAAGATGGGAATGCCGAGATCAACTGTTTCAAGGGCATTGAAAAGGGCTGGAGGAAAGTCCCTGAGGCGTACTGAACGCTCTCTGCTAACTGAACGTCAGCGAGAAGTCAGAGTTGAGCGTGCCAAGAAAATCTTGAATGATTTCAAGAGCTCATCTGGACGCATCATCATTTTTTCAGATGAGAAAACTTTGACGGTCGATCCTGTTTTCAACAGGCAAAATGACCGTGTTGTGAGCTTTGGAGATGTGCAAGATAAGCACCGCTATGTGGCAACAACAAAGCACCCTGCTTCGGTGATGATGTTGGGTCTCGTGGCCTCCAACGGGAAGGCCATGAAGCCGGTATGGTTCCCCACTGGCTACAGATTAACAGTGGTGGATTATGTGAAGATTCTAGCGTCCAAGGTCCTTCGTGGATCAAATCCATAGTCGGCAACTCTCCTTGGGTTTTTCAACAAGATGGAGCACCCGCCCACGCTTCCAAGAAAGCTCAGGAGTGGCTCAAGGACAACATGAACTTTTGGCCTAAGGACTACTGGCCCCCTCAGAGCCCAGATCTGAACCCACTAGACTTCTCTATCTAGGCGCACGTGGAGACCAAGGCCTGCAAAAAACGACACAAGAACATAAATGCCTTAAAGGCTGCTGTCAACAAGGCCTGGGCCTCCATGGACGCCGATTACATCCAGCAAGTCTGTGGCAGCTTCAGGTGTCGCCTGACCAGTGTCATTGAGTCAAATGGTGGCTACATTGATTAAATTTGATCACAAACTATTTTATTATTCTAAAAATGTATGAATAAATTGTTTCTCAAGTCATTCGAAATGTAATTATTGTCCGCGATATGCTCTGAACAAAAATCGGTAAATAATTCTGCACGGCCCGGTATGTCTCAAATTTGGCATTAATAAAAATAAAAGCCCAACTCTCCCACCCCCACCCCAAAAAAAAAAAAGAAAATCCTGTGGATATAACCTGATGACATCACTATTATAAAATTTGCCCACTCTTACACTTGAAAATATAATCCGCGCCCCTGTGTTGTCCCCAATAGTTCTGGCACCACTTCCTGGGCTGCTATGGTTCCGGCGGCACTTCCTTGCTCTAAATAACTTGGCAAAGACAATTCTTCACTGACTTGCAGCTAGTATGTACATTTTACATAATGTCTTTTGGAATATTTTGCCTGCACAGCCGCCTTTAGGTAGTCCTTGCTTAGTATGCAAACTGCACTGGCTTCACCTTTGACCATATTTTATCTTACAAAGTCAAGAATGGAGAGGGATTGCCCAAAGGGCTCAAAAGGTGCCTTTGCACCATTCTTGAACTCAGCAGTGTCAGAACGTATTTGCAAGTGGTGGGCCAAATTTACTAATGGTGAAGTCCATGGGCCATGACAAGAATTATATATATTTAGAAAGAGGTTAGGGAGGGTGTATTTTTGGACTTTTTAGACAATGTAATATAAAAGCTTCTTAAATTTTTATAGTTAACATATTTTGGACGATAATTTATTTGAGAATATATATATATATATATATTTTTTGATATTAAGACAAGAGAATAATTTTATAACACGATAAAGTGGGGAACTAACAGCCCCTTAGTCCTTTAATTCCAGCACCACTGATCCCACTTCATTTGCAGTTTGCTTCATCCTGCATTCACAATATTTCTAACTTGGTTAACAAAATCTCTACATACAATACGTGACAACACTCTTGATTAAATGATGACATTCAAGTGAATGGGCCATTAATTCAGGACCACCCAGTATATATCATAATACATATAGACTCCACAAAGCATATGCACTGCTCAAGTCCAACAATATGTATGTACCTATATAAATAGATAAAGACAAGACAATGATGATGAGTGAATCTCAAGTAACTAATGACTAACAAACTAAGGAAGAGGGAGGGGGGGAAGAAGGAATTAATTGATCCATAAACAATTAACTACTATTGTTTTTTATTATAATATGTACAATAAACTATCCATCAAAATATTTATTTAAAAAACAACAATAATAATAACGAAAAAAACTTGTGAACAGGGAAAAAAACAAAGCGTTATTCAAAGCTACATAGATATATAATATATGTTATAAATAACTGTGCTTTGATTTCTTTCCCATCACGTTGGTAAGACGATGTGAAAGTTGATAATACTACAAATATATATATATATATATATTATATGCAATGAATAACAACGGTCCCGTAGTTGTATGATATTATTAAACTCACCACCCTGTTCCATCATAGGTAAGTATACACATATGAGGATATTATTCAAAATGTAGGAAAATATATCTAATTATAATGTATGTAAAAATATATATGTAAATTCATGGCATATGTACTCTACGTGTACTTGAAATAGCTAGGCTATATTTATGTTTACTTAAGTGTATCTTATATTATAAGATTTGGTTTTGATTCTTTTTTTGTGGAAGCAAATGAGAGACTCGGTGTTACTTCGCTAACAGAACAATATCCTTTGTATTTTGTTGTCAGCTGTCGATTCCCTCCTCCGACTTGATCCGTCATGGCTATTTCATAGTTTATTCTTCTCATAAATACACTAAGTAATAAGTTATTTTATTATAAAATGTTTGATCCTGGATAACGTCAATCAAGTTTATTTATTTTTTATTTTTTTAAATAAATTGTAATACTGACTAGCCGAATGACCGATAGTCTTAAAGAACTGTCCCAAGGAGTAATAGGACCGGTTTGAAGACTAGACTAGCCCGAATAAATAAGGGCTGACTCAATACTAAATTTGTCTCAGGCCCAGCATATTCTAAAACCGGCTCTGATTCTGCATAACGGGGTCTTGAGGAATTTGTATATTAATGGGCATACAAAAATCTGTCTTGGCTAAATATTTTTTAATCTTCAATTTTTCAAACATTTTTTAAACATTTAATTTGTCTTGTATAAAAAAAGGAGACTCGTTCAAAATACTCTAAAAAGTTTCAAAAAGTTTTTGTCTTAAATTTTGCCTGTGAAAGAAAAACAAACACAAAATCATCTTTCCTCTCAAAAGAAATATCTTAGTCGCACTCCCTTCCAAAAAAAATCATGCAAACACCCTTGATCACGTCATAAATTGCACCGCCTAGGCCTTCGTGAGGTCAATAAGGACATTAAAAAGTGTATTTCCTAAAAAAAAAAAAAAAGTAATAGAACAAGGTTAATAAAAATACAAGGTTATGCCAAACGCTTTTCCGACTGATGTTTGACTTCCACTATACTTTTTAATAGTGACGTCAAAGAATATATACTGTTACTGTTAACCATATAATTTCTCGTACTATCTTCTGTTAAAATACCACTTTTATACTCTTGGACGTTAAAATCTGTCTGTCTTGCACAGCAGTAGGTACGGTACATCAAATTTAAAATTCTAGCAAGTCCGATTAATTATGTTTTTCTATTAACCTTGGTAATATACAAATTTAAAAAAAAAAATCCTATAACCAAATATTAAGCTATAAGTGGTTCCTCCACCCTGTCACTCCCAAATCACTAATCTATTGCGATATCAGAGCTAGTCGCCACAGGGAATAAGTTGGTATTCTTCTGTTTCAAGCAAGTTTCTACGTCCTGTTATTTAGCTAATCCTACACTGTTCCTTCTATAAGACTGAAGACGGTGACCCAGTCCAGTTTATTCGGTCCTGAAGGAAGATTAAATTGATTCCACTGAGTTGATTGAGGGTTTGTTTCTTTTTTAATTATACTCTTATATTAATTAAATAAGGGACTGAGGACCAGAGTCTAGTTTAATACACATGTCAGTCCTTAAAGAAGATCAAATTAATCATTTATGACGAAAATTGAAAAAAAAACAAAAAAAACACTTTTATACTTATTCAATTAAATTAATTAGAACAATTAATATAATTAAATAAAATAAAATTTGTTCGTATTGTATTCCAATATAATTAAAAAAGGAATATTTTTTTGAAGATTCAGCATTTTTGTTGAATAAACACCGATTAATGCTACATTAGCTACGGTTTTTTGAGGGTAGCGAGTACATATGTATACCAAATCCTGAGCTGTGTCTCATTTTGTGGATTTACAATTTTGGAGTAATTTTTGTCATGTTGATTAATTTTCTACCTACAGTAATTAATAATATTTCATTATAACCTAAAATACTCCTTAAATAGAGTTAATCAGTTAAATATTCAGTGGGATATTGGTTTTTGAGTCGAGAAGTAGCCTGTGGGTAAGTTCTCACTCACTCTAGTTGGGCAACCGGAAAAGAAAGAACGAAAATCGAAAAATACTTAGCCAAAAAAATTTTATAATGTAATTTCAAATTCCCATAATCTTAAATACCAATTTGTGGTATCACTCTATGGTTAAAGTTAAATTATATAAATCTATATAGTATACAATAAATTATTTTTATTAGTTTATTACATTATTAATTTAAGTTATATATTTTTGATTAAATTAAATTTTGTTTCCACAGCCGGGTATTCCATTGAAATCTGATCACTGACTAATTCAATAATTAATTAAGTTAAGCAATTGAAATTAATTCATATTTTGATATATTAAAATATAAACAATTAGTTACAAAAAAAAGAACAAAAAAAACTTGTGCTCTCTAGCTTACGTACAAGTCGAGAAAATGACTCTTAAACATGATTGACGAATTTCCACCATTCAACCACTCCAAGCAGTTGGGCGTCTACGGGACCACCGTCTCCGCTATTAGCAAGTCTAAAACATTGGAGAGGAAGAAGGGATCTGTCATAAAGGATAAACTGGACCCGGAGCCCTAAAGTCCACAAGGACCCATGCAAGAGATCTTGGGGTTTCACACTCGACTGTAGAGGGAACTATTAAAAAGGTAGGTGGAAATAAAGGACTCTAGGAAAAGAGTGGACACTTAAGTCGAGAAAAGTAGGATTTTGTAGTCCTCAACTCTGATTGGTTTAAAATTAGAAGCTGCTACATGTTCCTCCAGACATGCAGTCAGTTTGAACAGGCCGTCTCCCCCCTAGTGAAAAGAGAAGAGAATTTTTGGTGAACTGCGTAACAAAAATAACAATATATTATAGGTCGGTGTTAGGAGCATAGTCTTCCTTCCCTTTTGATTGAATTGTTTATTTTCCCCTTAAACACTCTTTCCATAGAGTCCTTTTCGTGGAAAGAGCGGGTAGAGATGACACTTTTGACACCAGCAATGAAAGAAGTCCATTTTCTTCGTTGGAAGACTCTTTCTATGAGTTTTGATTTAATATTTGAGTACTTTTAGATTATTTTCTGACACTTCCCCCCCTCCTCCATGGTCCTGATGCCTACCCCCTCGACTACTACATATTTTGGGTGCGTGTTGAGAGAAAGGCCTGCAGTGTCCGTCATTCAAAGACCAAGGCCCTCAAAGCTAATGTCAGCCAACAATGGGACGCCATGGCAGAGAACTACATTAACAACGGATGCCAGACCTTCCACTGCCGCCTGGAAGCCATTATTGGAACTAAGGGTGGAAATAATAATGATTGGGATTAACACGATTATTTATGGATAATTATTACTGTGTAAACTATTTCCTAATCTAAGCCATGGGACTCTAGATACCTGGATTAAAACGACATTTTCCTTGTCCCAGATGAGTCTCTTTTTCTTATATTATATACAATAACAAATCAATCACTGAAGTGTGTCAGGGGGTGCTGAAGGAAATACAATGACCTCGAATGACTTCAATGCATCTAGAATTCCATGACAAGCTCACTGGTTCACGTGGACGAAGTAGCTATTGCTCAAAATTGCTACCATTAAAGTTGATATTATTGCTAAAGTACCATAAAATAATTAATGAAATCGGTACCAAAAGTTACATATTATTTTGAACTTATCAACAAGAAAACCTCAAATCTCAATGTCTCCCCCACTAGGTATGGAATTTTGGGCCAAATATTCCGGCTTCTCTTATCTACATAATGTTTTTGAGTCCATATTATGAACTGAAGACTGCAGTCCCGTACATTTCAATCTTTCTTATCAGTCCTAAAACTTAAAAGGTTCGGTCCTCATAACGTGAATCAACTTAATTTCTTCTTTCTTTTAAAAATCAGTTCTAATCGTGACAGTCCGAAGGACTGACAGTCTTAAAGATCGGTCCCAAGGAGTGATATGGTCAGTCCTAAGACTGGAAAAAAATATTAATCCAGACGCAACACTGTCTCTAGATACTTTGTTATGTACTGTTTTGTATGTAATGTCTTTGGCCAAGTCCAATCTATGAACGGTCCCAAGGTTGGGTCCTTATTTATAACTGAATAGATTAATGAATAAGTACAGAAGAGATCTGTCTAAATAAAAAACTCAGTATAACGATTAGACAAGGAAAAAACGTTGGATGAGTTTGCTCTTTTTTCCCTTTTTTCGTTATTTAATTAAAAGAAGAATTCTTGCCTATTTTTGGTGTAAATTTATGAAAAAAATGAATAATAAAATAATTATATATGAATTTAAATTTATATGCTATTAACAAGGGTCTTTGTTTATTAGTACTAAATGTCTCACTTCCCCCTTCTCCACGTGATCTTACACAAATTCCATCTCTATTTATAAGGAATACATAAATATACCAATGACGTCACATTACATATTTTGATAACAAAAGTGAAAAGGAACATCTATTAATAATATATATTAAGGCAAAATATCCATGAGACGAAATAGTTTAAAGTGAAATGATCTAGCGCCCACTCCCAGTCCTCGTTCCTAAATAAGGATTGACACAACATTAATATTATGTAGTTCAAGAATAAACTTCTTTGATTTTGTCACACCCTCCCAAAGATGGGCGTGAAGACATTGGTACAGCATAAAAAAGATATCAAATAATGCAACATTTGATATCGAGTTAACCCCTTCTTGTATGGTTTATAAAATACGTGTACGACTTGCGTTATTTATGTATATATTCATTGAGTTGAACTCATTTGCATGTGGAGTTTAATTTAATTCAAATTAAGTCTCTACAAAGATAATATGTTCCTTCTTCTTTCCTCCTTGGGATTCGATATTTTGTATATTTTAAGAAGTAAAGTAATCAATTATGGGTGAGATGATCACAAAGTAAATTATGTAGCAAATGTTGAAGTAATATAATTAATGATTTACTTTTGTGAAGTCTATTAACGAAAAATAATAATAATTAATGAAGTTTGGAAATAGGAGCAGTCATTAATAGCAGGTTTAATGGGAAATGTTTCATAGTGTTGTCACGAACCCATTATTTTCGTACAGGGTTCCAGTCCGAGCCGGTGTAAGGAAGCATCTGCACCATGACCCGCTAGATAAATATATACATGAATTGGACATTTATATATAAATAGAAAAAAATTTGACCCTTTAAAAAAAAAAAGTCCTTTTGAATGAAAAATTATTTTCTAGAAAAACATCAACGATTGAAGTATTGATATAAATTATTGAAAAAGGCCAATTAAGTATTGATCTTTTCTATAAAATGTTGATTTAAAAATATAGTACAACATTTTTTTTTTTTTTCTACCAAAAAACGTCGTGTAAAGAAAGAAAATGGCCTTGCACATAGTGTTGTGCTGAACTTTATTCAGGACGGAATAACACATTTTCGTCCAGTTTAGTCGAGTTGCGCTCCAGTCCATTTCAGACCTGAATATCAGTCCTACATACTTTAAAATTCGATCTTTGATGACGTCTGTCAAATGTATTTCTTTATATATATATATATCGTTTCTAGCACTCACAGTCCGAACGACTGAATGGGCTGGTTATAAGGCTGGAACGGATAGGATCGAATAAATAAGGACTTACACAATATACCTTGCATATTTATCTTTGCCTTAGGCCCAGCATATTCTAAAACCGGCTCTGGCTCCAGTACTAAAATAGATGTTGTCATTTTGGTACTTTTCGATACATTTCGTAAAAAATATACAACAATTATATCATTAAGGGCAATTGACGTGGATTTATGGGGTTATCCGCAGAACTTTTGTTTGGAGTAGGGAATAGCTCAGAAATTTGAGTACTTTTTTATTAAAGAAAAATTATACAGAGTGGGACTCAAAATATGCAGTAATTTAATTCTTGGTGTTGTAGATAGTCTGGATGGAGATGCCAACGGTCTCATCAACTTTATCGGCAATGCCACTGGAATGGAGAAGATGGGGTAAACGTTGACTTTTTTGTTGTTATTTTTACACTTAGAGACATGGGAATAAAACAAAACTTGTTCATTCTTGTTTCAGCTGTCGTTTGATTGCATAATGAACCCTTGTAATCAAAAATAGAGGAATAAAATTGTAATTAAAAGCTACTGTAAGTTGCAGGTACCCACATTGTATTCTTGTTTTTTTTATGAGGGATATTTTTTGTACCTGTGTGATACATTTGGTAGGTTACGTCATCGACGGACTAAATTGACATTGGTAAACTGCATGTACTGATCTCCTATTAATTTATTATAATACCACCTTTTTAAATGCGTCATACTCAAGTACGAGTAACTATAGTACCAGTATACCAAACAACACAAGCGCCTACGTATCATGACTAGGCTATGTAGTAGGTTTGTATGTGGTGTAAAGTGTCAAAACTGATTGAAGGGGAGAAAATAATGATGACTGACGATCGCGAGAGTATCAATATATGTATTACATAACAACAACCAATCAATGAAAAATGATAAATGAAGTTGAAATAAAAGTTTGTTTATCCAAGTGATTCCAAGTGTAAAATTGAAACAAATATTATAAAAAAAAAAAAAAAAAAAAAAAAAAAAAAGCAATATCACATCCATAACTAAAATACACTTCATTTATCATCACTTTTCGTTGTGATTTTTGTTTTTTGTTATTTTATACAAAAAAGAAAATCCTAGGAATGAATCCGTCAAAGCAAGCGGTTCTCAAACTTTTCACATTCTCTACTATTTGAGAAAATATCCAGATCTCCAAGTACCACCATTGTGACCTAACTGAGTTTATACTAGGAAATCCTGAACCTATTATTGACGTTCCTACACATGTTTATACAAAAATATACAGGGTTGATCTTAACTAGTAGTATACATTTTACTTTTTTCAATCCGGAATGACATTACTGCAAAATCATGGAGGGGAACAGCAAGACATAAAATCTCTGAACAGAGTAAGCGGAGACAGTTTGAAAGAACATAGAAGATTCTAAATTTTCTCAAGACACACAAAAATTCGGGCAAAGCTTTTCTTTTATCTGAGGAAAAAAAAAATATCCGTTGATGCCACTCTGAATAAGCATAACAACCGCATCACCACAACCTCAGACAATGTCTCAACTTCAGTGAGACATGTCCTCAAAACAAAAGATCCAGCCTTTGGCGTTGTTACTAGCATAAGTAAAGTCTGATCTCCCATTTTGTGGAGAGGAAAGAGCGGTTTAATGCAGATACTAACATGGGATTTCTGGACCCGAAAGTGCTATCTTGGTCCAGATAAAATTTCGGGGAGAACTTTGTTTCCAATCAAGAGGATTTTACGTGTTATTGCACCACTAAGACCCAGGCTGTCCTGAGAGATAACTTTCCAGACTTTTGGAAACTCCATATGTAGCCGACCTCCTCTCCAGACGAGAACCCCTTCAACAACTCTTTTATGCACGTCTAGAAGAGAGGGTGTATGCTGCTCCTCAGAGGAGTGTCCAGTCTCTAGAAGCTTCCATCAGGAAGGAGTGGACCAAGCTTGTGTCTGACTACATAGTCTAGGTCTACAAGGGATTTAGTCCTCGTAAATAAATGTCCTCACAAAACCTCTCGTTTAAATTTTACTCTTTAAAAATTGAAAAAGTGTTTACCACTAGAATACATCAACCTTGTATCTGTTTTTTTTTAAAATCTGGATGTGGCAGAATAGATGTTGTTCCAGGAATGCTACGGAGGAGCATTCCTCAAAAAATTCTCGGGCCCACTGTTTGAGAACCACTGTTCTAGAGGGACATTCAGTGGAACTAATCCCTCTTACGACGTTACCTCACTAACATCAAATCCTAAACTGAATTTTGTCATCAGCGGACGATGTTTCTGATTCTATTTTACTCATGTGTTCTGAAAATTGATTTGCTAAATTCGAATTCCCTCTTGGTAAGCTGACGTGAGTAATTGCAAACAATTAGTGTACAAACAATAATTCAATACTTGGGAAGAATTCGAAATTGCTACCAAAGGGGGTTGCAACTTTGGTTCAGTGACCCCCTAGAGTATCAGAGTTGGAAAAATATAGGATGTCACCAGGAATGTTTGGAAAAAATTTCAAAAAAATACAAAAACCAAGCCAAATATAATCTTGCGGACGCCCCTACGGTTAAAAAACACTGCTCAAAACAAGAAGGACTCTTTTCTTTTCAAAAACAATGTCCATTTTATAATTAATATAGGTCAATGGATAAAACCTTAAAAATTCATTATATTTATCAAATTGAATTTTAATTAAATAATATACAAACCAAGGTATATATATTTTTATTTTTTTGCTTTAATAAAAATAATTGTATTCCCAATTCCTGCAGGATACCAACTCATATTTCATGAAATTCCACCTCATATGGATATTTTGACACACTTAACAAACGTTGATTGATTCTAAATCAACAAAAAATCATCATTATTTTTTTAATGAATTTGATTGATGAATGATTCTCTAGATTTGTAATAACAATTCAAATCATGATTGAACATTAGACTGCTCCATTTCTGTATTAATATAAACTTTTTCTCTTGAAAAGAATCAAAAAATTGACTTTGACAAAGTTTAATGCTTCTAAAGTCTTTTTTTTGACGCGGTACGAGTCATTATAATTACATAAAAATGTGATTTTTTTGTGTAGAAACTGAGCCTTTTAAGCCTTTTGGACCGTTGCAAATCTGATACTATACAAAGTGGGGAAAAAATTAAGTCCAACAAGGATTTTTAACTCTAAACTAAACCCTCATTGTTATTCTTTGTCATTCATGAGCACATGCACTTGGATCATTATATATTTAAAAGTCCTTACTTTAGGAATTAAATAATAATATAACACCTTTGTAATATTAGGTAGGGGGAAAAGTAATCGCGTATTTCCCGCCTTTAAAATAAAATAGATATATCTTGTTCATTATTGGTCATATAGGATCGGAGGATAAATTGTTGTAGAGATCTGAGAGTATACTACCAACGCTTTTTGTGCAGTATTGAGCTTGGATGATTCAGTCGTGAATTATCGTGCGTTAAGTATGGAGGTCTCAATGGAAGAAATTCGCCATATTTTACATTTTTACTACCTGTAAGGGGAAAACGCGTCAAAAGCAACCAAGAAAATTTACTATGTATACGGGATCGATACTCTTTCGGTTTGTGTTCCACAACAGTGCTTCCAGTGTTGTTACTTTTCTCCCAATTCTGCCCTCTACTGTGAACAGCTTGACCGTTTGAAGCTAGGGATCAAACAGAAGCGGTCAGCATTGGTGAATAGGAGACAGCAAGAGATTATCAAGACAACGCTAGGACACACACACATCTTTGATCCACTAGTTATTGGACTATACTTTGATGTTCCCTTCTCAAGAATCAAATAACCATGATAGCAGCTTTGGAGTATTAAAAAAAGCCTGTAGATATTGCCAACAAAAAACGCTGCTGCCACTTTGTATGACGTACTATATGCACCTCCAACAATAAGACTAATTTATGTTGAAAAAAGAAAACTCTCCCTTTCAAGATATTATTGATCATCTTTGGACAAAGGAAATTTATATAATGCATTTTGTGATGGTTTATTGGTAGTATGTTCAATTAACCTACAATTGAACAATGTGTCAAGGAAATACATAGATACAATAAAAAATAATGATCTCTGCAATTTTAAAATAAAGCTGATATATATATTATGCACCTATGTAAGTACATTGCAAAGATTTGTCTTTTTTTGCATGCAAAATACATTCAAGTGAGTTTGCATGTAATAATTACTATTTTTGTAGCAAGTATGTAAGGTTACGTCAGGATTCCTTTACCCATATTTTTTTGTAAAAAAGTATGTATACATACATAAATAGTTCCTTAATGAGGACTCTAATTGCAGTCAATAATCATAATTATAATACCTACATTTCAAACTCACTTACTTAGATACAAAGATATTTACTTACTTCATAGTATGGACCTGCAGTTTACATACATACGTTAGGGGGGTCTGTGTTTCAACTATTTTCGAATTTCGATAACCGTTTGTACGGTGAAGTATTCAATTTTGGTTAGAAAATTCCTACTTCTGAAAAATGGCATTGCTCTACAAGGCACCGGAATGTATTTGCAGGTGGGGGAGGAAATTATAGAATGGTGACGTCATTAGGGGTGTCTACATATTTTTTGACTGAATGTTTTTTTTTATAATTGCCAAAAATCGTTTTTTAGCAGAGAGAATACACTTTTTTTTTCATTTTTAGAGTTAATTTTTTTGGAAATAGACTTAAGGTCAAAAATTATCCGACTGTTTAGAATTTTTTTTTTAATTATGACAATTATTATTTATAAGACAAGACAAATATTATTTTATATGTGATAACTATAAAAGTTCCCAAAAAAGAAAGGGGGGGGCGAAGGTAAAATTTATGAAGCAAAGATAGTGACTCACCCTGTATTTCGTCCAAAAATAAACAGAATAAAAGGGCCAATTCTGTACCAATTATATTCAATTATGGAATGATTATTCGATAGTAGTGGAGAATTGTTCAGGGCTTCGAAAGAGGGGATTCAAATTCAAACAATCAAAAGTCATAACACTGATATGAGATAAAAAAGCAAAAAAATATCAACAGCTGTCAACAAAATACACTGTAAATTTTTGTGTTAGTAGATAAGACTATGAATAACCCAGGAAATTTGGAAGATTCCATTAAAATCATGGGGGTTCACAGGATTACATTTTAGAGAGGGCTTGGTTTTTTAGATTTTTTTCCCCCAGCTATTTATTTCCAGTTACTATTTTTTGGGAAAAATTTAAAACATCCATAGCTATACTCAAAAATTATTATTATTTTTTTTTTTTGTTTCGGAAAAAAATTTCAAATATTAAATTTTTTGGGGAAAATTTTCAAAAATTAATAGCTATTCACAGGAAATTAAATGTTTATCAAACAAATTTGAAAAATTTTATTTTTTTTGAAAAAAAATTACAAATATTAAATTTTCTAGTAAAAAGCAAATATTCTATAATTCAGGCCACCCCCTGCAGATTTCCCTAAAATACACCTCGTTTTTAGACATTTTGAGGAAGGAGAAGTCAAAGTATACCATTCTGACAATACTTAGGTTATTATTTCTATTTGCTTTAAGGGATGACCTTAAAAAATTACCTTAATAACATTTTTAATTGGTTCTCAAAATTTTCTATCAAAATATTCTGTGTTTTTTCCCGCAAAATATGCATCGATCTGCAGAAAAGTTGTCTATTGGTGAGAAAATACAACTTATTCATAATTTAATTATTCTACAAGGTCATCTTTAAGTCACACGTCTAGAATAAAGTTTATAAAGACTAGTGATACTACTATTCCAACAAAAAAAAAAAATCCTAAAGCTGTTTGCGATGTAATTCTAGTATAATTTCCGATGCCAATTCATTAATATTTTAAATAATAATTAATGATAAATATCATTTTGCTATAAATTTCTAAGAATTGCAATTCATAATATAAATTGTCTTTCTTTCGTCCACTGCTTTATATACATTTATTAGCTGGTTTTTGGAATTTTTTGAAAAATGTTTGTTCTCAAAAGACATTTTTTGGAAAAAATTTCTAAAATTAAATTTTTAATACAAAAATGATATTTAGATTAAAATAAAAAAAAACAATCTTAAAAATTCCCAGCTATTCTAAAAATTTTTACATTTTTGAAAAAATTGATGTTTAAATTTGATACAGTTAAAAAACAAATCACCCTAACACACATATGTATATTAGTAGAACATATTGTGTGATAGTAAAAGGTGTAATTAAATCAAATGAAGCCTAATTAAATAGATTTTAGCCCTTATTATTGTTTTGTCTTCTGAAAGAAGAATTACCAGGAGTCGTTGTCGTGGGGTACTGTTCTTGAGAGAATTATGTTTATCGTTGATAATATTTAACATGATAATAAAGTAACTAAGTTTTGAAAAGTTATTTTTTGAAACAATTACAATAATTGTTTACAACTAACCTACGACTAAAGAAGAACAGAACAGTTCCAACATGCAGGCTCGTGCACTACAATTGGAATAAATTTTGACCTCATCCAGATCATGTATGAGTGAATCCTGGGTGAGTTTTGTCTGCTTATGAAAGAGGTAAGGTGATGTTCTGTTTCTTTTCATTTTTAGTCAGTTGTCGAGACGGAGAAACACAATCACTCAAAAAGTAGTGTTTTGCTAATTTGAAAATTTCCAAATTATTTGAACGCAAATAACTCCAGAACTATTTGTGCTAGAGTACTATAATTGGTGCCATTTGATTTTCTGCCATTCAGGAATTCCAAATTAGTGCAGTTGGTTTAGATCAAGTAATAAAACCAGGCCTAGGACCGTTTATGGGAAATTTTTTAATGAAGTAAAATGGTTACAACCGTTTCTACTTCATAAATTCAGAGGTGTTCAAATATTGACGTTTAAGGGTTGAATAAAGATTAAAATGTGTACTGCACTGTCTAATACAGATATAAAATTCTAAATTTTGTCCTTAAGCGTCTATTCATTGAAAAAGAGGTACACATAGAAAATGGAAAGCTAAGTCAGATAAGGCAAACTTTTTTTAAATTCAAAACCGTGTATATTCAAAAGATCTACTAATGCTAAGACCATGGTTTGACTATAATCAAATATTACATACTCTTGGGTCCTTTATGTAAGATTAATATTTTTCTTTATAAAGTAAAATGGTTACTCTACTGAAGAGTTGAGGTCCATGGGAGTCATATTTAAAATTAATATGCGATTACCACCTATTTTATCAGTTAAAACCTACAAAATCGTCACAATATATTTGTTCAGGATCTGTATGAGTTAAAAGTGTATTACAATTGTAGGGCACAACTCTGTATTAAAGTATTGCAGAAGAAAACACCATACGAGAAAAATTGCACATTTTGTTACTAAAGACCCTTTGTACTGAGGCTTACAATATCTTAAATGTATCCTCAATGTGATATTTTTGAACTTTGATGATACTTTATCAACTATATGCAAAAGGATTAATAATTCAAATGATATTAGATACAGCTAAAATAATGGAAATTCAACTGCAATATTACAAAAATAATTATTTCGAGATAGAATTACTGTATACCTTAAAATAAAAAATCAGTTTTTATCCCATTCTTATTTCAAATTGAAATAGATTTTTTTTTGTAGAATAATAATCAGTAATACCATTATTCTGAAATTGTGTTAGTTTATTTTTTTATGGCCCAAAAGGCACTGTTGCAACTGTACCCAGTAAAATGTATAACAAGTGTGCTGAAAAGTAATTGGTATCACACATAGAGGGCATTTCTTTTTTTTTTTGTTTAAATTTTTATTTTGTGTTAGTACCAGCCTTCAAAAGACAGCTGTCAAAATTTTATGACAATTTGTTCCCTATTTTGTGAGTTATTGTGCTATGTGTAACGCTCCTTTGTTAATTCCAAAACAATATATCAAAAAAATTTAGTTTTTTAATTTTTTTTCTGCTTCTTGAAAAAATGCTGTTCAAGCTAAACAATGGTTCAAAAATTGTTGTGCGGATTCAAGAGCGTGCACATCGTGTTTTCTTGGTGGATGTAGCTCCACCCCAAATAAGGAATGTTTGCATTTAAGATAATTTTTTTGCGGTCAGGATGAAAAATTTTTACAACAAAATAGGCGTTAAAATATTTTTTTGAAAGATTTGTTTTGTTAAAAAAGAATGATATTCAAGAAATTATGAAGTAGAGCAAAAAATTTTTGAAAAAGTTGAATTTTATGTGAATTACTATGGATTTTGAAATTTTTTTCCAAAAAAATTCAAAAAAAGTTATTAGTTGTTGGTTTTGAGAAAAAAGTTCAAAAAAAAAAATAATTAAATATTTTGAGATTTTTTTTCCAAAAAATTAAATTTTGAAATTTCTTTCCCAAAAATTTAATTTTCTCTCAATAACTATAGATTTTTGAAAATATTTTTTTTTTTTTTTTAATTCCAAAAACTTCAATATAGGAAATTTAATTTTAAAAATTTTTCACCCTGCCGACACCCCTCTCTATTAAGTGAAAAACAAAAATATATAAAAAAACACAAATGTTTTCATTGTTAAGCCCTGGACTTTTCTGCCCGTATACTAGTAAATACAACAAGCTTACATATTATGATATCACTCTTACCGTTCTATCAATATTGGAAAAAGTACCATTATTATTCGATCGATTTGGATCCAAGGTCTTTTTATTGGATTTGGTTATTTCATCTTTCGTAGGTAAAGAAGATAAGGAGGGTGGCAAAACTGAAAAAAAAAAATTAGTAATAATAAGAACATGTTGATATTCAATGTCTACTAGGAACAGAACCCCGTGGACAATACCCCCCTTCCTCTCTATGATAAATAACACACTCATAGACTACTTTAATATTTCGCCACTCTTTTACCATAATGACTCAATCATTTTTAACTTCTTGTAGGAATATAAACAAAACCGGGGTTCGGTTAAATTTGATGTTCTTTTTGAATTTTTTCATTAAAATAGATTTCAAAATAAGTCATAAAATTAGTATAATAAGAAAAGGAAAAAACAACAAGCCAACGATTCCAGAAGAAAAATTGCTAATCACTTCTCCATTAGTAATTATCATTAGACATGATGGATTATTCATACTATAAAAGACTCATGGATTGACGTACAAGCATAATATGAGGCAAGAACCATCATTATTCCAACATCAGATAAACATTGAATGCATTTTATAGTAATAAATATTACATATTTTGATTTCAACCAAAAATAAACAATAACGAATGATAAACTTCATTTATTTATATACATATTGAGGCGAAACATTGTTGAGGCAAAATGACTGCAAGGCGAAATGTCCCGAGGCAAAATTAACGGTCACTTATTTATCAAATTGTACTAATATGGTTATTTTTAATAAATAATATTCAAATGATTTCCTTTAAAATCTAATCTAAATTTTTATATAGTATACCCACAAACCTCAGAATGTTTCCCTCGATACTGTCTGAAGTGGGTTTTTTTTCTGGACCAAGGCTCTCCCAGAAGTTGATTTTCAATGCAATAGTTTTTTTTTTTTTTTTTTTTTTTGTGGGACAAATCTAGCCCAATTTTTTCTATTATGGCACTGGTCCAGTCCGAACATGGACAGAATTAGTTTGATCTTATAATAATGATAACGGTCTCAGATCGGTCATAGAACTCTAGATACCTGGAATAAAGAAGGCATTTCTCCTTTCCCAAATGAGCCATCCTTTCTTTTAGTATATACAATCATATATCAGAGTCAAATAGGTATGTGGAACATTTTGAATATGCCAAACCACAAACTCTTAGAAAAGATTGGTCTTCTCCACATTGTTTTAATTACAAATTTTAATGTTAATAAAATATCTAAGGATCTATGAGGCAATGAATACACAAACGGACGTCGATAGACATCCATGTATCAAGAGATCGGCCAATGTTCTCAATACCAAAGCCCAACACACATAGTATCTAAGCTTTTTATCCCTTACATTATATGTACATACCTTGTGGTGGCTTGTCAGGAGGTGGATTCGGAAGAGCATTCATGGGTTTTCCATAGTAACTGTATCCAAAGGGTTGACTGTCAAATAAAAATGAGACAATGAACATTGTGATCAATATACATGCATAATTAGAACAACAGCATCTATATACTTAACAAAATGTAACTCCTACAAAGTCTTTTGATGGTAACAAAGGTGGTTCAGAACCATATATACATACGATTAGATTAATATAATAATTTATATTACATGGCTTTTCAGAGAATTAAAACAATTACCATGGTTGTTGCAAGATAGACAATAACGAGCTCAACGCTAAAAATGTAATGTTTTGAAGAAAAACAACTACTCTCGTGTGAGTCAGAATATGTAAATACGAGTATGGACTGTATTATAAAGTTAGTATACAAAAATACCCATGATAATCTCTCTAGGTAGGAAACATACGTATCATTCAGCGAAACATAGGTATGTATAACGTTGGACGTACATATTAGGGTTTCTCAATTCCCAGTAAAATTGTCTTTGTGATGGATCTCGGGAAACTACTTCTCAAATTATGGGATCCGTGTAAATATACGTTATGGCGATATAATACATTTTAAGCTGTTGCTATACATAATATGTATATTATCAATTATCATATTTTTTCCTATCCTCATTAATACTAATAGTGAAAGGCAATGGCTATTTTAGAAAACAAACCTATTTATATAAATAATTAGCAGAGGGTGCCCAGGATGGTGCTAGGTCATTTCATTCCCAGTAAATTCATTGCATATTTAGTGACGGGATACGGTTTCAATCCAGAGATGAACTTAAAGTAAGTGATCTTGGAGAAGGGTGTGAGGGAGGCGAGCAAACTTGCTCTTTATTTACGTAGATCTGAACTGTGAGAAGATAAATATGGATGATGAAATTGATGAAAGGGAGAAGTAGTAATGACGTCATTTACTTTTACTTTCCTGGGTATGAACAATATCCACGGATCGTGATTCCATTCCTACTCACTATTAAAAACTTATAATGACGTCATTCAAAATCGATAAACTCCATAAATCCTGCATATCAGTGCCCATCCATCACAAATCATCAGTTATATACAGTGCCGAAAGCTCAGGCCTCCCTACATACATCATTAAATATTAAAGTGGGAAAAAATTACCAGTCACGACCCGGGATGCATAGCTGAATAGAGGGGAGTAGAAACAAAGAAAGGGATATAATCTTAAACAAAAAAGAAGGATATGGAAAGAGACATAGAGAAGGATGTGGAATGAGGGAGAAAGAGACATAAAGAAGGACGTAGAAAGAGACAGTAATAGGGATGTAGAAAGAGACAGAGGGAGAAAAGAAGAGGGGAAAGACAGAGAGAAGGAGAGAGATATATAGAGAGAGAGAGAGAAAGGAGATAAAGTTTTAAAACCTCTTGTTTTCGGTGAAAAACAGCCTAATAATCATCTCGTAGACCCAAAAATATCATAGGAACATGATTTCTTATTTTATACGCCTACTTGCTAAATTTCATAATGATCTCTTTGACTGTTTTAGATTCCACGATGGAAACGAGGAAAGATATCAAGACTTGTAAACATATATAAAAGATTATATTACGGTTTTGATAATAAAAGGAGGATGCTAGCATCGCCCCTGGAACCAGGGTTTTTTTAGAGCCCAAGGATATAGCTTTTTTGAATTACGTAACCTAATCCGACACATACAAAAATAATTAAATTGTAAGTGAGGAAGAAGCAAATTTTTTGGTGAATTGTATATAATTAAGTGAAACAACTAACATTATGAAGTAATTCAATTTGGGATTTACTGGGAATTTATCGTAGATGTAAACCCTGATATATCCGGGGAAAATGGAATCCCGGTATCCCGAGAGAGAAATCCTAATACATATAGATCGCAAAGTAAACACACAGAGTAAAAAAATATTTTTGAACCAATTATAAATTTGTTTTTTTGTTTTTTCTTGGCAAAATTCCTTTAGTCTTATTGTTATTATCATCAAAATAGTTGCATATTTTTCCTTTATATACATTTAGGTAGGTATATAAGTATAGTATGCACAAAAAAAAAAAAAATATATATATATAAAAAACACTGTTGTTGCTACTGACATTTTCAAGAAAATGACAACAACAATATTATGTAGAAATGATTTACGTCACTCTCATCATCCAGTAAAGCATTCGTTAATTGTTGTTGTCACACAATTATTATTATGTCGTCCTTTTAATTCCGTCTAGTCCAGTCTTAAAACCGGTACTATTGGTCCTCAGGACCGATCCTTGGACCGCTCTTTAACTGTCTGCTATTGGAATTTTCTTCAAAATGTCGATTTGCCAATTTTAATGGTATATTATTATACAACAAATTAATTAAAATCAGGAAATCACCCTCAATGATGTAAAATTGAGGTAACGATTTTACTTTCAGATTCATATATGATAAAATTAAAGTCTACTTATTTTCAACGAATATTATATACAATGTCACAATATGTTTTACCATTTGTTTGTTTTTTTAAGTTTGATTACTTTATATTAATTTAAAGTGCTTTGAATCTCCTTTCCAATCTTCTTTGTGTCCGTATTCATTATTTCTTGTCTTTATTTCGTAGAGGAAAGAAATTCTTTACTTTATTCAGACGAACAATTAAAAAGAAATGTTTCCTTTCGTCTTTATATCGTACTGTTCATGCGAAAAACATTAGTTGACAATTAAATTTCGTCTATTCATAGCAGACGAGAAAAACACTGATACTCTCACGTGATTATTGATACATCCGTTATATTTTTTTTTGTCTGTTTTTTTAAATCTCAAAAGTTTGTAGTAAATTCACGAAATAGGAATGCGTAAAGGTATTATCGATCCCTGGCATGCAGAAAAAAGCCAACCATGTATTGTCAGGGTGTCGGTATTTTTTTGTGGGGGCTCTCATTTTTATTTTTTTGAAATATTCCCCATACACACATACTAACCGATAATTTTTTGTTGATAAAAACTAAGATTTATTCATCTGGGAGGGGGATACAGCACCTCCAGACCATGACTGTGGACATCCTTGATTGATAACGTCTTCAAATTCCTCAATGTGACCAAGAGCAATGTCAACTAGGCCATACAGAAATTCAAGAAGATTAACAACATTGAACACATTATTGAATTCCATTTAATTGTCTGCATGGGACAACAATGACAAAGAAAACCATCCTTAGGAGTGAGTTGGAGATTTGAGAGTCTCACAGGTGCTGTGGGCGTCTTTAATGAGTAAAGTTCCTCATTTAAATTAATGATACGTCACTCTTTCGTTTGTCATTTAATAATTTGTAAATTGTCACACCACTATAAAATTAGTTATTCATAATTAAGAGTACCATGAATAATCTAGTTGTCCCACTAAACTAGTGTTGGGACTCGGTCCGAGTTCAATTTGTTTGTTTAATTCCGTCTTAAGTTGTTGTTTTTTTTGGGCGATCTATGCTGGACCTAAGATTTTCAGAGCGAAATCGAACCCTTTTGTAAACCTCTAAAATGGCATCATCCTATTTTCAACTCAATTTTTAGGGGCGTCCACGAAGGGGTGGGCTGGAGGTATTGTAGCCACCACCCAAAATTTGATTTTTTTCTTTTTACTAGAAAATTTAATATAACTTATAAAAAAAATCCAAAACAAAATAAATTTTCTATGAATACCTATAAATTTTTTTCTCCAAAAAATTTAATATTTGAAATAATAACTTATATTCATAATTTTTTGTTAGCAGCTGTGAATTTTTGAATTTATTTTTGAAAAAATTAAATATTGGAAATTTAATTTGTGAAATTATTTAGTAAAAAATTTAATTTTTCTAATTTTTTTCCAAAAAATTTTAATTTTTTGATTTAAAAAAAAAATCATATTATAATACAACGGACGCCCCTAATTTTAAGTTTACTCAACTGCCTTGCACAACATAAGTTGTATGTATATTATGTGCACCTATGTACATAGAACAATTAAGTCTTATTTAAGAGTCTTTGTATGTATGTATATAATCCAGAACAACAATATTTATTTATAAGCATAGAAGCATAAGTAAACAGTTATTTCGTCGTGACATTTATAGCCAAGATGGAATCATTCTTAAATTACATAATTCAAAAACAAGAAGAATTAATTATAATTGAAGGTTATAATCATAAATAAACATATATATCAATTTAGATTTGACATTTGCAATCAATTTTTTTCTATATATTATGTACCCATATCTGTGGATGTAATTTTTGTAAAGAAAAATTCTAAATTAGAAAATGAAAAACGGTTATTGGATGTGCTTTTTCTTTTCATTACTTTGTGGGCAGAGGTGTATAAAATATGTCATTGAAAGCGGTAGCGGCTTTTTGGCAATCTGAACTGTCTTTTCATTTTCTGAAGTTCTTATCATTGTTATTTAATTCTTGAAGACAGAACATCTAATTATACAGATGTGCTCATGAAAGTCAATATAACAATGATTTGTTTCCTCGGGAATGATAAGTGTAACCCCTTGTTGGCTCAGAATTGAATTGAAAATCCACAGTGGAGTAATTATGTCATATATCATTGATAGGTATTTATTCCCTTCATCTCATAGCTGATTTTAGATAATCTAAACTTCCCAAATAGCTCTAAAGATACGTTCTTTGCATATAACAGGGAGCTGATATTATCAAGTGTCTTAATTCCGTAATATCTTAAGTCTTGCCCCACCTTTTCCTTGCGATCACGAGGAGAGACATATGGTGTACCTGAATTAATATGTTAGTTAACATCAGCTCCATGTTATATGATTTTAGGTGGATAAAATTAATTTCGTCTATAAAGAGGAGAACCTTCTACATTTAAATTAGCATAAGTGCTGGGAAAATATGTTAATTATATTTAAATTCATATATAATTATTTTATTATGCAATTGTAAATCAATTTATAACAAAGATAGGCGAGAATACATACTTCAGAGGGAAAAATTAACAACCTGACGACTTATTAGGGGAAAAGAGTAAAGAAAAAAATAAACATAGTGATCAGAAAGGGGAAAAAGGGTTTATGCGTGTGCTCGTTTTTTTTTCTTCTCTTCATTATTTAATAATCGTATGTGTGTTAACATCACCCTCTAAAAGCAGAGTTTTAGCCTACCTTTGGTGTTAATTGATTTAAAAAATGCATAATAAAATAGATACGTCTTAATTAAAATATAATTATAATATTTATTCTACACTTTTGCTATTTTAAATGTAGAAAGTTTCCTCATGATAGAAGTAATTCATTTTCTCTCTCTTAAATCATGTAATTGATATGATTCATATCTTATTATTATCTTATCCTTGTCTTGCTTTTATAATTCAGGTATACCATATGCCTCGCTTCCGTCTTCTCCTCACATTTAACAAAAAACATATCTCTACAGGTTAGTTATTATAATCAATAAATAAGAAGGAGGTGCACACAGCCAATCCGTGTTACCTTTTATAATTTCGTAACTAAGTGTTTTCATAACAAAAATGACATCCTTAACTATATCAGTTCATATAGCTGTAGTACATATGTGAAAATAAGGTACTGAAGGAGAAGATGTAAGCCTTTTTCGGAGAGACCCCACCTCCTACGTGAAGGAATGGGTCTTACCTTTAATAAAGTATATACATAGAACCATAATCAAAGTGTATAATTCCTCTATTAATTATAATAGGCTAATTCATATAAATAAAGTAATTTATTACTTTAGTCTCCTATTATATAGCTATATACAAAAAGGAATTAACATAAGGATACATCCATGTAATTAACATTCTTGAGGGCAAAAGTAGCTAAAAGCTAATTCATTAATTACATATTATCTATCTACCTATGTACTGGGCGAGTAGGTGGGTGAGTACTGACTGCTGCCTATTAGAGATGTCAAGATACCTATATTCTTGTATTGGTTAGGCTTCTATCAGTCCTTCATATTGGACTTCTGCCCGCTCCCATCAGATCCCAATAATCGGTCCTTTAAAAAGTTCCTAAAATTAAAGCATTCTCTACAAGATACTTTTTTTAACCAATACAGGGGCATCCACAGGGTTGGGCTGCAGGGGTTGTACCTCCCCTCCAAAAATTAAGAAATTTTCCCCTTTTACAAGAAAATTTTATATATAAATTAAATTTAATATTTCCAATATCAAAAAAAATAATAATAAGTTTTCCAATTTTTTTAATTAAAATTAAAAAAATTTCTAATTTTCTTATATAAAATTGAAATTTTTCAAATATTTTTCAAAAAATTTAATATTTCAAATTTCTTTAAATAATATTTAAATTTCTCAAATTTCTTTAAATAAAATTTAAATTTTTCAAATTAAAAAAAAAATTACTTACAAAATTTAAAAAAAACTAATTTTCTGTAAATCAATATACATTTTTAAAAAAATTTTCCAAAAAATCTAATGTTTGAATTTTTTTTCAATCAATTATATATTTAAAATTTAATTTTTTTGCAAAAAATTTAATTATTTATATTTAATTTTTGAAATTTTTTATGAAGAGCTATGAATTATATATATTTTTTTTCCGAAAAATTTAATATTTTTTTGAAGAAATTATATATTTGAAATTTAATTTTTGAATTTTTTTTGAATTTAATATATGGCATATAATTTTTGAAATTTTTTTCCAAAAATTTAATTGTTGGATTTTGTTTCATAAAAATTCCAAAAACCAAGGTAGTATTATATTGAAGTACAGAGTGGGGATTCGAAACTTGCAGTGAATCTTTATTTTAGCCAAATTGCAAAGTCTAATGGGATTGAGTTCATTGCTGGAGGAAGGCCACATAGTGGCAGACCATACGTCATCCGTATTGTTGCAGTAAAAGGTTTGGTTCTTCCAGGCAGTATTGGCTCGGCACTGACACCCTTGCATAGGAGATCCTGAACGCGTTACTCATTTTGTTGTTTCTCCGACATTTTTACATTTAGTGACATTGGATAAAAACAAAACTTGCTCATATTTGTTTCAGCTGTCGTTCGGTAGCGTAATGAAACATCGTAGTTAAAAAAGAACGGAATAAAATCGTTATTAAACGCTACTGCAACTTTTGTGTCTACTTCAGTTCAACAATTGAATTACATAGTTTAATAAATTTTAATACAGGATAATAGTCAGAGGCGTCCGCAGGGGGGTGGGGAGCAGGGAGTATGAAGGGCTGAAGCCTCCTCCCCAAATCGAAAAATTTAAAAAAAGTCATTAAAATGGGAAAAAATTAGCCCCCTGAAATCAATTGAAGGATTTGTTTTCTAAAAAAAATGTTTTTAGAAAAAAAAATTATGTCTTCTTTTATAAAAAAAGGTGATTGAATTTAATGGATAAGATATCTTATTTTATGATTGTAGATGATTAGTTGATACAATAGTTAGAAATTTGCAATTTGTCAACCGTTTTAAAATTCTTAATTTCCCAAAATAAATTACTCATTTGGAACAAACCACAACGATTGAAATTCTTGCATGACACTAAATCTGAATACTTTATTTAATCCCTTTAGCCTTTTTATTTGTGGAGTTATTTGCATTCATTTTTTTTTTTTTTGCAAACTATAAATTAAGACAATTGTTTTTTGTTTATTAAAATCTGAAGCAATTAACTGATTTTCATAAATCCCACCAATAATAAATTGTTGCTAAATTGCTATTAGTTTAATTTTATAAGATATTATGTAAATCCCAAGGTTAATAGACCATATATAAGGTATACCATAGCACGTGTACGACTAATGTTTGACTTCCACCACGCGTTTTAATAGTGACGTCATATAGTATGATTGGTTGCGTGTTTTGTCTAAATCTGCCTGTTTTGCCCAGGAGTCTGTACGATACATTAGATTGAAAATTATAGTAATGCCCATTACATAATGGTCTTACCATGTATTTCTACTAACCTTGGTAAATCCTTTTTTTAGGCATGATAGCGACCAGTTGTATTTCCAAGAAAACTTTAGAATCTCACATCTACAATGAAACTACGCCCACACCCCTACCTCTTCTACAGTTTGATTGACAGACATTATCAAAAAAAAAAGGAAGTTATGTTACTGCACTCTGTAGATTCCTTATTGGATTATTTCATTTCAATTGTGACAGGTATACAGAATAACCTTATAACTGCACAAACATATTATTAGTTATGATTATTTTTTAAATAATAAGCTTACTAATTTTTAATTATAGATTATTTTAATTTGTGCAAATTGACCGTGTTCCTTACTTGAGTATGGGTTGATATGCATAAGGAGCATTATTGGCTACTTGAATCCCTGCATTTTTATGATGAAATAAACTTGGCTCCATCCTATAATTATTTTGAGTTCTTTCAGGGCTAACTGGGAACAATGTCTTGAGTGTGGATGGAAGTGGAGTAGTTCGAATCGTCGCCGGTGTAGCTATAATAAGGTTAAAGGAAAGAATGTAATTATATTAGTCCATTTTATACAATATACAGTCAAATTTTATATATAGGAACTAAATATGTATGTATATTTAAAGTTTTTATCTTTTTAAAAAGTAAGGGATAACGCCCTATATATGTTTATAGGTTAGGGTGGGTCAAACGCCTCATGTTTTTTACATTTCGATGGATTTTTTTACCTCTTCTCTCAAATGTGGCACAGGATGATAGAAACATGTATGCAAAAAAAACAAAAAAAAACAACTAAATGTTGGTCCGGTGTGGTCACCGAGCGCTCATACCCTCGAGCCGTTATTATTTACCCATTTTAACACAGAAAGTATTGAAGTCCAGGGCGGGATCCTGAGGGAATTAGGGAACACATTTAATAACTATTAATTATTAGTCGAAATTCAAAGAACATCTTTAGTTAATATATCCACCCTCAAAATTGATCGTGAGCACCAGGCGGTGGTGGAAGCTGCTGCAGACCTTTTGCATGTACTCGGCGTTGATGGACGCCCCAAACTTGTTGAAAGAGGTATCCAGAGCGCGGGTGGCATCTCCTTCAGGTCTTGGTGTGTCTAGGGTGTTGAGGTCTGAGCTCTGCAGTGGCCAGAATTCCTTTGGCCAGAAGTGCAAGTTGGCTTGGAGCCACTCTTCAGTTTTCTTTGCGGTGTGGGAAGGTACTCCATCTTGTTGGAATTCCAAGGGAAAATTGTCACCAATGGATTTGATTTATGGGAAAAATTTGGTGTCTAGAATGTTGACGTACTCATTAGCCTTCAATCTGTATCCTAGAGGGAACCCACGGGATTTATGGCCTTCCCATTGGATGCAACCAGCCCTAACATAATCACTGAAATTTGGTGGCGGGGACATATTGGCGCTCCTCCGCCATATCCCCAAATGGCACTACTCGATAATTCTGCCTGTTGAAGAAAGGGTTAACAGTAAGGTTTTCTCATCAGAAAAGATCGCAATGAGTCCACATGTTCCCTTGAGGTGATTCAGGATATTTTTTGCACACTCCATACGAACCTTTTCTCTATTGCTCTGTAAAAAGAGGCCACAGAACACGCCACAAAACTTTTCTCATGCCTTTTTTATAACCCTGGACATTGCTGATGGGGACTTCTTCATCTTCTTGGTCATGTCAGCAATTGAGAAATTCGGTTTCTTCTTGCATGCTGACTTCAGACATTTGACGGACAATGAGGGTTTCCTTCCTTTTCCTGGAGAGAGTCTTAGGTCCTCCCCGACCTTTAACCAATTTGAGACATTGTAAATCGTCTGCTTCGAGGCCAAAGTCTGCACACAGATGGCCTTCTTGGACAATCCCAAACGGAAGAGTGCTTGGATCTCAAACTTCTTCTCTTAAGGTGTGTTCATGGTGGCGACTATGAGAATGTTTTCTTTTGAATCAACAGCTGATTATGCGTTCTAGAACATTTTATTGTAAAAAATGACTCTTAATCTCTCAAAATTTGCATAATAGAGAAGAGTAAATAATAACTGTGGCGTGGTATTTAGCTCGCCCGTTTTTTTGGAATTGGTAATCTAAAGAATAATTTTTTAGCTGTTGCCATTATAATTTAACTCCTGCTTAATGAACCTCCTTTTTTACTACATTGAATTATATTTAAAACCTGATTGATCATTCGTGTGTGATCATAAAAGAGAGTTGCATTGAGGATTTGCTGCGGAGTTATAATTGTAGGTCCTTAATGGACTCAGAGTTGAATTGAGGATGGACATCAGAGTAATTCTTGCCAATGTCCTTGTTAATTTCCTTCTTCCCCTCCTTCCTCGTCACAGCTGATTATAACTGACCAAATGAAGCGTATTGACAGATAAGCTGATTTTTTCCCAAACATTCTTTAAATTATAAGGGTTACCATGTTGATTTTTTTTTTTTTTTTAATATGCCCAAAATACACACGATTTTCATTTCTATGTATATAGGTATGCATCTATTTGGACATATAACATAAAAAAGCTCGTCAATGGATATTTGAGTTTTATGAATTAAACAAAAAAATAGCCTATTGTACCTAAGTATTAACTCGTATCTTGTCCAAACCTGGGAATCTTTAATATATATAAATAAGCGTCAGTGCCACTAAAAATATATTGGTTCTAACCAGTGGTGTGTTGATCCTTATTTAGAAAGGAAGACTGAAGTCCCGTCCAGTTCAGTATCGGTCTGGCTTAATTTTCTCCTACATATCAGTCCGAAAACTTATAAAGTTCGGTCCTTGATAATGTTAATCAACTTTATTTATTCTTTTTTTGAATCGGTTCTAGTACTGACAACATGAAGGATCGGTCCCAAGGAATGATAGGACTGGACCTAAAACCGGACTGAATTTAATCGAATAAATAAGGGTTGACGCATCCCTAATTATAACCCGACTATAGTATTAAATAAATTGATACGTTAATGTCTTAAACTGTTGAATTACGCTTATGACCACGATTCAAATAAGTTATACTACGTTTTAAGTTACTCTGTAGAACATAAACTAGAAAAAGCAAAACAAATTAAATCAAGGTTTTTAATGATTCTATTAAAAATATGATTTTTTGACTAACAAGTTTGTTTGCAAGCAAAAAGTGTTATGGAAAATAACGAGTATAGGTCGTAAATCCTCGATTTTTATTTTGAACTCTATTGACTTTTTACATACATATTTCTATCATTAAATGTCCCATTTGAGAGGATAAGTAAGCAAATTAAGTACAATTAAAAGAAACATAAGAGCGTTTGATGCACCCTAATATATGTAACATACTTAATTTTGTATACAATATACATAGAATCTCTTCGTAATTTAAACTCGTAAATAATTATTATATATGTATATTTGCATATTATTAGTATTAAATAAAGATACACCCTTTAATAGAATATTTTCACATCAGACCAAAAAATGGGATTTATGCACCACACATAATTTTTATGTTATTAAGAGTTCCTGATTATTATTGTGACTAGCTATTATTACACAATTACAGACTTACATTGAACTCTTACCTATACATAATGTTATAGGTAGAGAAAAGTACTTTAATGAGTCGTCATCTTTGTCACATGTCGTTACTTTACAAAACGTTAATGAGAAACACTTCCTTCTCTTTCATAAATAAGTAAGTATCTTAAGACTTTTATTTAAGAGGAAGTTCAAGTAGTATAAGAAGACATAGGTATGGAATAATTAATATGTAAGAGACGGCAATTGCCTTGTTAAAAGGGGGGGGGGTGAGATATCAATGGAGTTTGAAAAAAATCAGAATAGGTTCTACATTCCAAAAAGAAGGACATTTTGATTGGTGATAGTTCTTAATAATGTTTGTATATGGAGATATATATTATACATGGAGGTCGTACATTTATGACCTCCAGTTGACGGGGAAGGGGGAAGAAGGAGGGGTATTGGATATTTCAGAGTCCATTACATTGATCACTGTTTCACTGATCAACAAAACCTTTTCAATATGAAGTACATCAATGCTCTCCAAGATAACCAATATACTTTATGTACTAATGCTATTCAACTTCAATTCCCCGGTGCATGAAATCTATGAGAACCAAAGAATGAAGGATTCAACAGTTATGTGTTTGGTTTTTTTACATTATAAGCAATTTTACTCTTGCTCTACCAAACGGATTCCACTTCGAATAAGAAATAAGAAACATGAATAAGAAAGCATAGTATAAATTTAAAGAAACAAGAAGGTCACAAAAAAACTCAAGGGGAGGGAAACTGATTGAAAGGCTCTCCAAAAGAGTACTAGAACATTATTCAATCATTGAAGGCCAAGGCTGCAAGAAGAAAATCCATTCAATTAAATTGGTGCACTATTAATTATAAAAATATCAAACATTAACGGGAGGGGGGTGCCCTAAAAATTTAGATGTCCAATAGGAGTGGGACTCAACCTTTTGACCAACACAGACAAGGGTCTTGGGTCAAAAATAGTACTTTTTCCCCGACATCATAAATGTATGAGCCCATAGTGTTGTGTCAGACTTTATTTACTAGGTCAAGTCCAGTCTTAGGACCGATCATATTAGTCCCTGGGACAGGTCCTTAAGACAGTCGGTCTTTCAGACTATCAGTGCTATAACTGATTAAAACAAGAAGAAATAAGTTTGAGTGACCCATCAAAGACTGAACTTTATAAGTTTTAGGACTAAACTGGACTAGACTGAGGGTGAACTCAACGGGACTGGAGTCTTGGTCCTAAATAAGGAGTTACAAGAATTTGATTAGGACTTTCCGGGTTTCTTTTAAAACAAATCTTCTTTATGATTAATTTTTTGGAACAGACTAAATTTGAAATACAAAATTGGGAACATTTTGACATACTAATTTTTTTTGACAAAGCTAAATTTTTGTATAACAATAATAAGTACTCCATTTGGGTGACAGGGGGAGGGCTATAGCCCCTCCAGCACGCCTCTCCCCTATAGAAATGTTACTCTTTAAAAAAAAAAAGGAAGACATAGAATGGTTTTTTGAAAAAATGAAATTGACCCTTTTTCAAAAAAGGGTCATTTTAGTAATATAAATAAATATTAATTTATAAAAAAGTGTCATTTAATTAAATAGAGATACAGTTTATTAAAAGGCCAAGAAAAGAAAAATTGGACATTATAAAATATAACATTCTTGTAAAAAAAAAAAACGTCACATAAAACAAAATATTAAAGAAGGTTTTTTAGGGGGAGGGGAAGATTCAAAGACCCACACTTTATTTTGTAAAAAAAAAAACGTCATCAGCTGAGAAATTTCATAATAAAATCAATAACCCCCGAAAGGTAAATACTAATTGACCCTGATTGGAAGACTTAACCATTGTCCTCCTTTGTAATAGACAATAATATGTTGCAGTAATTTTGTGAGAGGCAAATTTAGTTATAAATGTATAACTTAACAAAAAAGTAAATCGGACTCTGTTAAGCCATCAGCAGCATGCATAAGGCTGGGGAGAGGGCCTATGGAAAAGATAAACATGGAGTGCCCTTGTCTTCTATTCTTAAATTTGCATTTAATTTTGAATTTAGTTTATATTTTGAATATTGCTTGTATTAGGAAATTTAATATCAATGAAAATATTTTCGAATCTTGATTAGTGATAAATTGAGTTTGCTAATTACTTATAGCAAGAAAATAGGTTAATTCAACTGATTAAAGAGATTGAATAAAGAGAAAACGTGATTGAAATCCTTCAAAATTGAATAATTAAGGTTTAATTGTTCTATTCATACATTTTGATTACAAAAGTATTTATACTCTAGTTCAAATATCATCTTTATAGTTAATATTATTTTCTTCCCTTATTAAAGTGCAACTGTCGTTTATCACTTATTGCATGGCTTCTAATATTGTTTTTACTTGAGCTGACATTTAATTTTGAAAGAGAAAATGCCATGATAATCCTAACAATTTAAAGAATATATATATGATTTTAATGATGTTCCCTTTCTTCATTTTTTTCTCCCTGCTCTTAATTTCTGCCTTAAGGAATATGTCTTACACATTATCACTCACTTGAGGGGCATTCCTGAGGATCTTCATCACTCGCATCCCTACACTGAGGAATACCATTGCAAACGTCATAAATCGCCACACATTCCCCTGAATGACATTGAAATTGATATCGACCACACTCTGAAAGATAATTACATTATGTTATTATTATACATATTATGCTGACTTAATTTAAGACCATAATACATAATCGACACCATTTATCCAATAAGGACATTTTAAAAGTCAAATATAACATTCATTTTATAAAAATATCTACCAATAATATTGTATGTAAAAAAAAGTCTTTTAAAAAAAATCAAAATTTCAATTTGTTCAAGGTTCCTACTCACTCTAAAACTTGTTAACTAGTTAGTTGAGATATAATTATCATGGCTCTTTCACGTCTGGTACGACTTCTCTGTTGATGCACGGTGCTAGTATCGAGGGGCGGGGGAAACTTCGGTAGGGTTTTAAACAATGTGGAAAGTCCAAGTTAAAAGCAAAGTTTATATTACAAGAAAATGACTTGAATTTTTCCTACATAAATTCTACTTCTCCTTAATGTTTAAAATTTGATACCAGGTTTTGAACGGATAGCTAGCACCCAAGCAGCAAAACTTGTACATTAAATAGTACATATAGAGACTCTTTGACGTCCTGCAGGACTTCTTTGAAGATGTACCACACTAAATTGTGAAAACCTCAATGTGAAAAAAATTTGATATAAAGCTGATATCCAAAAAAATGATGCCACAGAGTGGTTTGAATTTAATGACAGAAATTTGAATTATTTTTAGTGTTTAAAATTAGGGATCATTTTATGATTTGACTGTATACAAAGTGCCCTAGTGGCTATACTTGTACATTAAAAAGTCCCTTTTAAATATAGGATAGAATCACAATATCTCAAATCCAGGTCGGTTCATATCTGTAGACCTAAATACTCAAGTAAATTTCGGGTAGCCAAACTTTTGGATACATATCCGAAACCAAAATTCAAAAGATACTTGTCTTGAATTTTATGAGCAATTTACTCGAAGTTGGGACCTAAACAAAATAGGATCCGCATTAAGCATATATTTTTACGGATTTTGTATCGCGATTCAAACACTAATCAAAATAATTAGAGTGTACGTTCGATATAGATAATATACTTAGTAGGATGAAGTATTCTGTAATACTTTGTTAGATCCGGAAAATATTTGACATCTTTTTCATGACCCTTAAAGCTCGTTTTTGTCTGGGATCTTTTCTGATAGTACAAGTTTACTTATACCGTACTAGGGTACTTCCTATCCGGGTTCAAGATCTGTCCTATTCCTAGTCTCTAAATAATAATACGAGGATGGTTGGTCTGAAGAGTTTCCGGCATCAACGTGTAGATGGCAGCACTTTAAAATATAATTAGTCACATCTATCTAGCATCTGTTGTCAGTTACTCTCCAAAGTTTCAACCATTTTTGGACCCACAATTCTTATATAACAATCGTTTTAGTGAGTTGATGTTAGTATTTTTGTAAGAAAAAAAAAGTGAATTTTTTATTTTATTTTTCAACATAGTCTACACACTTCCAACAGGGATGATTCCATCTTTGTAGCCTGTTCAAATAGTACTCGACGTTTTTCTCTGCAAAATAATTGTTCAATAAACACCTTTTGTTTTTTGGCTCAATTACACAAAACAAGCCTGTATAATGTATTATATATCTGCTATTGTTTTAAGCTATTTAATGGTTACACATTGAAAAACAATTATTTAATGACAGCTTGATACTCAATTTTGTCCATTTTCACGTTGAGGTCGGAGACTTTCCAAAACATCCGCATACATGCTAGTGTTGCAGTTCGGTCTGGAAATCCTAGACCGGTCTGAGACCATTACATTTTTTTTTTAGACCGAACTAAATCGGTTCAACAAAAAGCTCAGTCTAGACCGGTCTCATAGAAAAATTTGGTCTAGATTGGTCCAAAGGAAGAGTTCGGTCTAGATCGGTCCAAAAGAAACATTCGGTTTAGATTGGTACAAATGAAAAATTCCGCCAAGTTTGGTCCTCAAAAAAACTAGACCGATTCTATAGATAAATTGTTTATAACATGACTTTATATGTATTTTCATGTGCAATGACGTCATACGAAGTTTAAACAGAGATAGCTCTGATGAATTTTAATACCGTCATCTCTCGTGGAAAACAGAATTCGAGCATCTCTTCAGATGCGTGATCAAGTTAGAATTATCTTTCGTCGATTCCTTTCATCTTCATTTGGTTCTAACTCTTGTAGAACATGGAAGTCCACTTAATTAAATAATTACAAAAACCAAGGGGGGGGTAATTCTTAATTCTCATTCTTATACAACTTATTATGTATCACACAACTGATTTGCTCGTATAATCGAAATGAATAAATTTATTTTATATGTATACAGTATTTGTTCTAGAGAATATCTTGTACTTTTGAGATATTTCAGAAAAAATCAATGACAGTTGATCTAGAACAAAAAAAGAAATTTGGTCTCTCATAATATATATGACCGAAAAAACTGTCCATAAAATAAGACTGAAAAATCGGCCTCGAAAAAATCACATAAGACCGAACCGAATAAAAATTCGATCCTGGACCGAGTACATTTTTCAAATACATACATTGATTGAATCATTTCACTAGTCCCTAATTTTTACAGATCTGTACATCTTGGAGGCTGTGTAAATTAAATAATTTGTATTCAAAAGTGATGTGTATTTGTTTATGAAATGAGAGGGTTCAAATAAACCTACCACACCCATGATTGGTATAAAGGCGATAACAACTCCAATGCAATTTCCCGTTTATTGTGTACATATACGTAAATCTACTTTGTAATGTACAATGTAGCGAGAGGGGATGGATGGATTGATGATGGAATAATATGCCACTACACATATGGAAAACCTCCATTTCTTATTTTTTTTTTTTTTTTTCTTAGTAGGGTTTCCTCCGGAAACGATTAGGGTTATTATAATTCAAGAAGAAATACAACTTCTTACAAATAAGGCAATGAGAAGAGAGGGCTAAGAATTCAAATCATATTGTAAGTACATATAGAAATGACGTACATAATATGTTAATATCAATATGTACGTAGATTATAAACTATTTTACATAAATTATGATAATATTTGTGACCTGTCAACACAAAAAAAACAACCCTGAATTATCTTTCTTAAAATGTAGTTTAAATTACAGGGGTTGGCAAAAGTAAAAAAGAAAAGTTTAAATAGTGGCATTTTAAGACAAAATTTGTAACATATGCAATTTAAATTGATAAATTAGCTGTTGTATCATTCAATATGATCACCCACCGGCATTGATCACCAACTGTAAGCGGGGCATAAAGGCTGAACAGGGCCCTTATTACATATTTCTTATAGAAGCTTCAGGGATCTCAAGGAGCTATGGAGATGTTAGTTTACCTTCCTTCTCATCTCTGATCACAACTATAAATCACACGGGTTAAGGAGAGGATTATTGGAAGGCTACGATTCAAGTTTGATAAAAACGCATTTATAAAAGGTATAAATTGTTAAAAACTTACAATCTACTGACTAAATGATCCTAATCATGTTAGCAAAGTTAAAATCTTTTCAGCTTTAATATTGTCGAAAAATTAGTTATCCAAAAATTTAAAGTTTTATATCTAAGTTCAAGCTTTTGTCCAGATAACATGTTTTTGTGCTGTATCATCGATTTGTAGGGTCCTTTGGCTAGCTTATTCTGATAGATCCTTTGGATACGCTGCAAATTGCAATTAAATTAGCGTAAATTCATAGTCACAATCTAAGAAATTGATTGTTTTTATGGATGAAATGGCCCCCATAATATTGGGTTCAAATCATGAAGTTTTAAAAATATGGTTAATATTCTTCTTGGGTATTTCAACTTGTCTCAGAAATTTGAATACAGAGCCTATTAATGACCGAAAAATGTCTATGAATTATAGGGTTATAAATTGTTTAAATGTTGCAAAAAAAAAAAAAAAAAAAAAAAAATTGGACCCTTCTTCTTTTCTTAACTATTATTCAAGATTGTTTAGTAGTGATTTACCACATATCTAGCATCTACAGATCTATGTACTGTTGCGTCTTAAATACATAACATGTACTAACCATGGGTGCAGTTGGTATGGGGCATATTTATTTAACACAAAGTATCCTCCCGTGCAGATCTATTACATTTGTGAAACTGTATACATATATATAAAAGATTTTATCCCTACTCATTTTATAAATAGAAAATTTCCTACTATGCGATAATTTTTTTATGGTAACAAAAAAAAATTCTCCATTGGGGAGGGCTCAAGCCCCAGCCCACACTCAACAGACCAGATGATCATGCCTCTCCTCACTTGAAAAGTCGTATCAGTGTCTCTGGAAGTAACTAAAGCTATAATCCAAATGACTAAACGCGTTTATTAGCTTTAGGACATTGCCTTGGCAATGTGACAACCCTCCCCCCCCTCCCACTCCAAGATGTCCCTTTTGATATTCTCTTGATGACATCAGTGAATAACATTTCTTTTAAGATATGCAATTTTTTCTTTCCTTTGTAGAATTCATGTTCTTAACTCAATTCAAATGGCGAATACCACCCTCAACAGCCATAGCAAACAAAAAAGTTATCACATGGCCAACTATATATAAACAAATATTGCTTATGTTGGTTTTTGTTTGACCATTTGATTGATATACAGAGTGGGTACCCAAAACTTGCAGTGACAAAATACGTGATTTCTATGGAATCCAGAAAAACAACTCAAAATTAATTTGTGATATGCTTAAATCCTATATCTAGTTATTGTTTTTTATTCAGTATATCCTCCTTCGCAAGCAAATATAGCCTTAAAACGCCGGCAAATAGATTGGCAACTCTTGACGATGATATGATGGCTGATCGAATCCAAATTTGGATTAGAGGTGAGGCAAAAATTATTCTCCAAGACACTTCAAACTGAAAAGTCCATGGGGTTGAGTTCAAGGCTGGGGGAGGGTTACATGGAGGCAGGCCAGAAGTCAGGTCTAATTGTTACTACGGAAGGTTTGGTTCTTCTTGTCTGTATTTGACTTCTTGGTGTTGTTGTAGGCAGTATGGATGGAGATGCCAACGGTCTCTGCAATCTTCTTGGCACTGATGACGGGGAGGAAGAGATCGGTAACTTTTGACTTTTTTGATGTAGCTAAGACATTTTTACACATAGAGACATGGGGGTGAAAACAAAACTTTAATATTTTTATTTAAGCTGCAATTTGGTGCCGTAATGAAGCCTCGGAAATAACAATAATGGGGATAAAAATTTAATTGAAAGCTATCCCAAGATTTGGGTTCCCCCTCTGTAAAGCTCACAAAAATAAAAATTTAAGGAGGATTTCTGATTGAAAATAGTAACAAATAGTCCCTGGTCTGTAGATGAGTATCACCAATCCAGGATGAGAAAGAAAGAAAGTAATAATAATAATACGTCATATATAGACGACTGACTATCTTTTCCTTTTCATCATTCATGGCTGACCCTTGACTCCTAGCTGCTGTGACAATTTGCTTTTATACTCATCATAACATGTACATGACATGATGAAGTGTGATGAGACTGTCACACACACACACACACCCCTCAAACTTAAAATGAGAAAAGGTCAATTTCATCATCAAGGACAAAGCCATGTTCTTCATTATTATTAAATGAATTTTTTCGTTCAAGGACAGAAAGATGTTCATAATAATAAAAATGATGAAATGATGGTTATTATTATATGTAGAAGAGGGGGGAGGGGGTGAAGAGCAGCAGCAAGAACCATTCTTTGGAGCTAACCTTATTTTTTCCATCATCATCTTAATATGTAATAACAAAGATTCTTCCTGCGTCGTTGGAAGTTTGTGGAGTGGTAATATTATATACTATAGTAAATAATGGTGGTTGTGACTTGAGGAGAATGTGGAAAAAAATACTGCATAACAACGAACCCTCGGAGCGCGGATTTCAAAAAGAATTAAAAAAAAAAAAATTAAAGTAACCCGTCGAGATTTTTCATTACATTCCTTACCGTGTTGATGATAGACGTTAGTTTACGTGTGTATCAGTGAACGATCCGTGCCCATTTGTTCTCTTACAAAGGTGTATTATTATTCATTACTATTTTAATCCAAGGCAGTGCTCAATTATTTAGGAAATGTGTCATTGATTTCCCCTCAACTCCACATAGTATAATTAAATAACCCAGTGAGTGGTGTGAATAGTCTCTACATATAGTTTGTAAGGGATTTGACTGACTGACAGACGAATCATCGATATATACAAACCTCTCCATGGCATCATCCAAACTACGAAGAACACCGCTCTTCGGCTACGATGGAAATTTGGGCATCCCCATCATTCCTTCAGGGGGTGGCGGTGTATCCGTAGGGAAGGCACCCTCTAGCGTCTACAATGATTATCAGGTAGGTGGTGGTGTATAATCTAGGGATAATTAAAAATGGGTTGACTCCATCTTTCCAAGAGTAGTAGTAATTAAAAAAAAGTAGTAACTACGTGAGATTTGACATCTGTTCATCTCCCCCTCAAAAGAGAAGAACCCCATCATTACTCTAATTATTTCTTAAGCGCATCCGAGTTAGAAGAATGAGTTGATGTACTCGTTCTGTACCTATAATCAGGTCGTTCTTGTTGGTGTAATAATTAAAATACATACGACTACAAGAGTTCGTGACATCCATTATATCTACATATTATAATCTTGTGAGAAAAGAAGGTGGTTTGTAGAAGAAGATGAAAAAAAGTAGACCCATTCTATTGAAGTAGATACATATTTCTTCTCACATCTAGCGTTGAATTACGTGAATTTTTCTTTCTTATTTTTGTACCATAATAAGAGCAATGATTTTATTCTTTGCAACTCCCACACAATGAGGCACTTGGTACACGTCTAAGTAATTCATCTATATTATTTGTTATCATTGTTGAATGAATGACCCAGCCCGTTATGATAAACTAAGAGTCTTTTTTGGGGTTTTTTAGTAGTTATTCCATAGGTATGGAGGAGTATAATGTTGTTTTTGGGGGGTAGACAAATTTTGCTCAGATATTTATGACCAGCAATTTTGTCTACATTTTTATGGAAAAGGGTATTATTCCTTGATAACCTTTTCTTGGAAAATACATTCCTACATGCATTTTTTTACCGTGATCTATTTATTGGCTTTTTATAATTATCATTTTTTTCCTACATTTTTTTTTAGAAAAGACATTCCTCGATGACCTTTCTTTATAGAAAAACATTGTTTAATGACCTTTTTTAGAAAACACATTTCTTGAATATATTTTTTTTAGAAAAGAAATTGTATCAGTACCTTTTTTAGAAAAAAAACATTACTTGATGCCTTTTTAGGGGAAAAAAATACATTTATTGATGATCCTTTTTCTTGATCTTTTTTTAAGAAAATACTACGTCTTTTTATTGGGTTTTTATAACTATCATTTTTTTTTACAGTGTTTTAGAAAAGACATTTATTGATTACCTTTTTTTTTTTTTAAATCCCAGCCTTCACATAGGTTTTTTAATTAATTATTTGTTTTTTTATTAAATAAAGGTTTTCTTTTTGAAAAGAATCCTTATTTATATTTTTAAATGGCCTTTTCTTGAACAATGGAAAATAAATGAATCCTTTTTCTATTTATGGTCTTTTAATTTAAAAAAAATTGAAATTCAATTTTCAAATTCTATCCAGCGTGGGCCCCCTTTCAAGAAAGTCTCAGCTACTTGTTCAAACTGTTTATTAATATTGATAGATGCCAGAGAATTATGCAAGAAATTTCTGTCAGGTCTCCTACGCCTATGACTGTTGCCACTATAACTATATATATGTACTCTACACATGACTATTTCAAATATTTTAGAAATCCTTTTGCTATTAGCACATACCTATGTAAGTACATTATTGCTCTTATCATGACTTGTCATTGTCACATACATAAATATATACATTGGATTAGAAAATATTTAGTGTAGCGGAACATTGGATCCCCCTTCCTCCGTCGAAGGTTTCGTGATCAGTTTTGCAGAGTCACTTACATTATACGTATAATTATTCGGCATTTTGTGCATAGTCATCCTTAATTTCTAAGTTAGATAATATCCATGATGCCGTAGGTCCATATTTTCTACAGACACACTCCTTAAAATGTTTTCAAGGGTAGTCGTAGACAAGGGTGGATTTGTATATTTTTGAGGGTATATTGGGTATAAACGAGGTATTGTACTTTCCACACGGGTAGAATCAACTATTTATTTGTTGAACTACAAAATCCTGCACTTTTGATCTATCTACTTTAAATTAACATAAAATGGTCATTTTTTAAATGACCGATCCCTCTCATCTTTGAGACCTCAGCATTGTTAATATCCAATTTCAAATTCTACCACACGGCCTAATACAGGTTTTAAACTCGAACATTTCTTCATTAAGCCTTTATTCCTTGGAAAATTGTAACAGATGGATAAATGAAAAGCAAGGCCAGATAATGCAAACCTTTTCGTTTCAAAACTGTGTATATTCAAAAGATTTAATAATGCTAAAGTCATAATTTGTCTCTAAAAATCAATATTACCACCTCTGAAACCCCTTATGGAAGATTAACAATTTTCTTAATGAAGTAAAATGGTCACTCCGTAGGAGAATTGAGGCCAGTGGAGGTCATATTGAAGATAAATAGACTTCTTGCGATTTTCACCTATGCTATTAAATACAACCAAACAATTCTTCACAATGCTTTTAAATCAGGATCTGGATGAGCTCAAAGTTTGTTCCAATTATATTGCACGGCCCTGTATGATAAATATCCGAGCAAAAACGTGTACTTGCCAATAATTAAAGAACAAAAAACGAATACTCTGGTTATTTTTTAATTGTTCCGGTCACAAGCCCACAGGTTCGAGTATAGCCCGGACACATCCCAAATAGTAGTCTATTCATGTTTCACTTTTTCAAAGAATCCTCTGTTGTTGTTTTTTTAATTATAATAATTCATAACTTTTATTATTAATTTAATAGATACATAGATTCTTATTTATTATCTATTGTAATTTCTTCAAGGGCATGGATTGGCATATTTTTAATTTAATTAACACTCAACATATGAATGAAAAGAAGACTTTGTTTTTTTACTTATTGTAATATCTCATTCAACGAACTGACGTTAATTTCCTTGTTATTAGAAGTAAAAAACATCATAATTAGTTGCTATTTTTTAGTTTGCAAATAGAATAATACATATATGTAATGTATTTCCGGCAGATTTTTCTCTCCCTGCTCATACTATTATTAAAAGGGCTTCAAGTCAAAATCATCAATGTGATTAATTATTATTCAAAGGAGTTATGTAATTTCAAGATAGGAAAATGCTATTTTTTTAGGAGTCATCTTTCCGGAAAAATATATATATTTAATATAAATCTTTTTGTTTTTATTTTAAAAGGAAGTTAATATCTTATAGATATACTACTCCCTATTCAAAGGTACCAGATTACACACAACAGTTATACATACATAATATATTAGATATAAAATTAAGATATCAACTTCCTCTAACAAGGAAATATTTTCTATTCATCCGAAAACAACAAAATCCGTTTCTTTGTGTTTCTTTACTGCATGTCTGATGAAACAGAAAATAGGAAAGTGGTGCATTAACACAAAAACAATTTTAATCAAAAATATTCAAAAGAAAAAAAAAAAAATATTTACAGCACAAGACATATTTTGATTCATTATAAGCTGTATAATCAAATTTCAGGGATGAGCTACAATAACCAAACATGTGAACTATAGTTGGAAACCTTCAATTGAATAATGAGACTTAATTTGTCTTTGATATGGTACTTTGCATAAAGTCATTCAAATATTAAATATCTTTCATTGTGACGTTCAGAATAATTATTTGTTGATAGAAATAAACGACGATATTTGTAGATAGTGTTGTATCGGTCCTTACCTATTCAGTCTAGTTCATGCCAGTCATAGGAACGATCCCATTGGTATTTGGGACAGGTCCTAAGACTGTAAGACTGTCGGTATCAGGGCTACAAGTGAACTTTTCAACAAAACCCCATACCTTCCTTTTAAAAGCCCAGGATTTAAAAAAAAACAACCAAGGCTGGTAGAATATTAAAAGAATGATGTATTTTCTTATCTTTATTCAAGAATTTTCTGTATATACATACTTGCAAATGGTTGGCTGCAGATAAACTGCAAAACCTATTTCTATGGTTATGCAAACCATGTAGTCTACACTGTTCTAACTGAAATTTAGAATTACACGTACAGACGAAATGGTTCTATATTAGCTAATTATACACGAAAAACCCAAGATTATATATACATTTTCTAAATTAAAACCCAAGAACCCAGAATGATATGTAAAACCAAAGGTATGGGGAGACCCCCAAGCACTGGCATCCCTGGTCAGTACTAGAACTGATTATTAAAAATTAAGTGGTGTCATCAAGTACAGAACTTTATCAGTTTGGCGGGATATACTGGAGCAAACTGAATCGAATCAAGACTGAGTTGGAAGGGACCGCAGTCGTCAATCCTAAATAAGGAGGAATACAATACAAGTTGAAGAATACAAATATTGTTGACCATACTGGATTTGTAGAAAATCATTTTGGGTTGCTTTTGTGTTGAGGGCCCACATATGTATGCAAATGAAAATAGGAGGGAAGTGTGTCTGGTATCCTTGAATATACACATATTATTATTTATATACGTAAACTTAATTAAGGAGTACTTATATGTACTCTTTCCATCTTATTTTAGATATGTATCATTTTTTTTCTATATATATATATATATCTACTAAATTATGTACACGGAATCAGTGAGCCCTTCAAGGGCACTATGTGGGTACCTCTTTGTTAATGTTTTACAAACAAAACCTTAATTTCAATTGAACAAATATTATGAAAAGATGAGGAGTGCCAATAAATAATAAAGGCACAGACCAATGTATGTAATGTATAGTGACTTTAATATTTGTATGATTTGCTCAATGAACCATGATGTTTGTTGTAGGGTTTGGATGGTTGTTTTTATATATTATTCGAAAACATATTATGATAAAATATTATCTGTATACTATCTCACAACCTTTCCTCCTTCAAGGAAAAGGCTCCACACTAATGTTTTGTCAAATTTAACTATTCAGTTCATAGGGTTGTTCCTAGGGTCCAATCCTCAACTATCGGTCCTTGGAATTTTTACAAAAACTCAGGATGATTAATTAGCACAAAAAATATATATATTAAGAGAAGTCCACATATCTTGCAAAAATAATCCTAGTTACATCATAATTTGCAAAATAATACGAACATATTATATTTTTACTTAGTTATATAATTTATTCTATAATATAACAAAATAATTAAAAAAGAAAAAATACTCTCAATGACAATACGAGAGATCGATTTTATCTTCTTTAAGGATCCCGATTAAGGACCGACACAACACTAGTCTACACGGGGTTATCTCGCTAACATAAAAATATACGGTGTATTTTATTCTCAGCTATCGATGTTTCCACTTTTATTATCCTAATCTGTGTTCTGAACATTGATTGGTTGAATTATAATTAGCTCATTTTAAGTTGTGAACGATTCTTAAAAATTTTTATTGAATAATAATTACTTAGTTGGGAAGAATTGGCTAACTACCAACTGATTTTGGGCCTTTTTTCTGTTTCTTTGTGGAGGAAAAATTGCGTGATATTATAAAGACCTGAAGATATGTCCAAAGTAATATTCTCAATATACTTTGGTTAATGATTGTGGGGGACTTTTATTTATAGAGAGGGGATGACGAGGCAAAATTAGGGGATCTACGTCATCAACGTTCCAATTCATTTTATGACATAGTGGCGTTACATATACCGGCTTAATACCCATTTAGTACAGTACAGTTTTAATTTATCTGGTACCTCTGTAGTATCGGTATACCGAAGAACACTAGTCAAAGGCCATAATATACTATTTTAAACTTAATTTACAAGACTAGCTTTTTTGAAATAAATACAGATTCCTTCTATAGGCTGTGTCCATGATCAGAGTCCTGTATGATATAAAACAGCTGACTCTACATATGATAAAATCAAAAAGTGTACTATAAATGATATTGATTTATATAAATATGTAACCTTCATTTAGTATACGTGTCATTTCATACTCAGTCACTGATTCTTATATTGATAAAACTATGAATTCAATCTATATAATAATTAACAACTAATATATAAAATACTGTTAAAAGTTGCCAACCAAAAAATACACAAGCTTATTTACCCTATGTTTTTTCAAAAAATTTCCTTTCTGAGAGTGGAGGTTGAAAGTGAATAAAAAACCTCAATGAGTTTATAAAAGTGAATTGACAGATAATTTAGAGATAATTAGAGTTTAATCAATCAACATTGAGAACACTAATAAGGGAAAAGAGTTGTAAAAATATCCGTAGCTGACCAGATAATTTCATTTTAGCTGTATATAAAAATATATCACGTCGTGATATCTCAACGGAACCTCCAACAATTTAAAAATGTTCCGTGGATTTTGTTCTAAAGTGAGCCATTAACTAGAAATGTGATATAAGATACCATAGGGGATTAGTTTTCAAGATTTTTATAGTGTGTACCACCTGATACAATCTGAAGATCCCCAAGAAACACCATTATAAACAAACTGATGAAAAATATTGATGGATTAAGCTCTTGATGACGTTCCTCTACTTACCATCAATGGTATGTGAACTGCAGTTAGCCTTATGGTGCCTACACTACTTTAAGGTGATAAATGTCTTCTTTTCACTGGAAATTTCCTATTTTTAAATCCTATCCGAGTGGTTTGAGGACTTTCTACGGGTTAAAAATCGACAAAAATGAAAATATGATTGGAAAATTAAATTTTTTGATTATTCAGAACTGTAGAATAATCTAAAAATATCTTCCTTTTTAAATCATCAGTTTCTTAAAACTATAATCAAAATTTGTTATTGTTTTTTTCTTAAATTAATTAAAAAGAATATTAATAGCCTCTCCCTCAAGGCATTATCACACTGACATATCAATTTTCACCGTATTTTGTTATCAACTGTCGATTTTTTTGTTCCCCCACACCCTTATCAATGTTATCAACGTTGATTGGTTGAATTCAAATTAGCTATTTGAAGCAATGAAAAATTTCCAAGTATTATTACCTTTTGCCAACAAAGTTCAGTGAAGGTGATGTAATCGGCCCTGTTAATTTGTTTGTCTGTTTGGAAGCAGATTTATGAGAACAGTTACGGATTGATCTTAGTAAAACTTAGTATGAAGATTATATGTATGTGTTAAATGAAGAGGTTATTAAATTTCGAGAAGTCAAGGTCGCAAAAAAACATTAAATACGCATAATGGACCATAACTTTGGAACAAATTGAGATACATCACTCATAATGAAAACGACTTTCTAGATCAGGTGGAGATTTTGCACTAGCGAGGCACATTCTAGCTGGATTATAATTCCATAGTTAGGGAAAAGCGGCTATTACAATCTGATTTTTATCCTTCCTTCTGTTTCTTTTTGTAAGAAAGATTGCACAAGATACATTAAAAGTAACGAAGTTTTCTAAACCCTACACTAATTAGGTACATTTTAGGAAATCAAAATATGTTAATTTACATACAATCAGCACAATACAGTAATGAATAGTACTAGGATTTGCCTGGAAATCCTGGATTAATCTGAGACTGTTATAATTAGTCATGGACCACTTATAGGAATCGTGAGTAGAAGGATCGGGTACTTTTTCTGGAATCGGCATAGGGAAAATAAGGTGTACTTTCCAATTCTCTCTTTACATTATTTTTTTAAGAAAATGAAATTTTGGGTTTAGTAATTGAACTTTGGTCCATGGTTTCAATTTCTAGACGGAAAAAACAAGGGGGAAATTCAGTGTTGGACCGAGTCTCAACTATAATCACTAATAACTAGTATTGTGTCAGTCCGTATTAATTTGGTCCATTCCAGTCTTAGGACCGGTCCTAACAGTCTTTGACCGGTCATATCAGTCTTTGAGACCGGTCCTATCAGTCTTTGGGACCCTTCCTTAATAAGACTGTAGGGGTTCGGACTGTCAGTACTAGAGCTGATTAAAAAAGAAGAAATATAGTTGAGTGACGTATTAAGGACCGAACTTTTTAGGACTAGTATGTAGGACTGAACAGGATCCAGGACCGAGACAGAAATGTACTCTTCAGTCCTGAATAAGGTCTGGCACAACACTTCTAATAAGTATAGGACTTTAAGCAAAGAGTGAACACTCAAGGCAAAGAAGGTAGGGTTTAGTAGTTCTCAATTCTGAGTGGCTTAAAATTAAAAGCTGCTACATGTTCCTCCAGCTAGGCACGCAGCATATGGATGTGGGGGGTGAAGGAGTGAGTACCCCTCCCCCTAGTGAAAAGAGAGGAATAAGGGAGACTACGTTAGGAACATATTCCTCCCTCTGTTTTAGATTGAATTGTTTATTTTTGCCTGACCACTCTTTCCCTAGAGTTCTTTACTAATAAGTATGCCTGTCACTGAGCTGAGATTAGTTATGACGAACGCTTCTTAAAAGTAAAGAAGGAAATACATTATGACAAAATATAGACTTAATTATTTCTAAAAAAAGATGTTGCTAAAACTCATGAGAAATATTTATTTATTATATTTAAGATATAACGAGTAACAAATGAAAATGTTGCATGCATTATTTCTTATATCTGTCCAACTGTTACGTGCTGTTGTCGACCGAGAAGGAATGAGTCAAGGACTAATTCTAATTTTAAATTATCACGAATCTAGTAAGAGTAGTAGTAATAGAAGCAGGTTAGTTCCTTTTAATGAATATAACCGATATCTATAAGTATATGGATACAGACAAAAATATAAAATATGCTTCATGTAAATGAAATAGTAAATTGTGCGTAAAATTAGGAACAAATATGTAAAATAAATACATCATTTGAGCATGCGTTCGATTCATATAAATGACAGTCAAACATATTACAATTTTTCTGACATTAGAGATAGGACGCAGAGTCAACGGTTTGTATTTCAACTTTTTTTGAATTTCGATTGCGGCTGGTTTGGAAAAGTCGGAATTTGGTTAGGAAATAACACATGCAAAATTTTATTTTCACACAATGTTCTCTTTAGGTAGAACATCTAGTTCAAAGTTTGAAAAGAAACAAAAGTTATTTACTTCATCAATAAAGATTAAAATACAACGTTAATCCTTATTTTACATTTATTATTCATGATAGACATTATTCTAACCTATAAACAATATTTATAAAGTTGTTTTTTTAAAGCAAAAACAGAGAATAACACAATAAAAATGAGATATTTACATTATCAAAATGGACAAAAATGATGCATACTATACGCGGATCATCAAATTTTCCTAACTTTTGTCTGGTTTTAGGGTCAAAAAGACAATTTTATATAAAAATAAATAAGTAAAAAAACCCTTCTATAGCCTAGAAATATGTCTATTAAAACTACTTGAAGGAAAATGACTAAAAATGTATTCTAAATATGTATATAAATTAGAGTTTTTTTATTTTGATCGAGGTGAGGATTTTGTATTGGACATTTTAATACCATATGATAACTTTTCCGCACTACTCGAAATTCGTAAAAAGTTGAAAATCAAACCGCTCTAACGTAGACTCTCTTCTCATCCTTATTTTCAGCTGAAAAAACGAATAATAATAATAATATATGGATGATTAAAGTGTAATGTCTATTGTTTCTTTGATAGTGTATCCGTTTACAAGGTCTGTACCCTCATAATATTTAAGTTGGAAGTTATTTATACATAATAAGGTGGTCCCTACATATATAACGTACAGTTTGCTCCCCTCTTCGACTGGAATATCACCTACTGCTATGCTAGTTCGATAGTCTATAGCTACCTAATAGGGGAGAATATGCTATTTAATCACTTTGTAAAGTCTATTATAAAATAACTATGATATGTAACGTCGTCAGTGTGTTATAAAATAAACAAAGTTTTTTTGTTTTTTTTCCCCACATATATCCATAATATACGTATTTCTAATAAACTATACAATATAAAAAACTGCTTATAAATGAAATTCAATCTGAGTGCATTCACTGCGAAAATAACACAACAAATGAAGAAGAGGATGTCTCACTCCTTTGGTATTTCATTTCTTTCAGGCTATTTCCGTCAATGTACCTATACATACATTTTTCACCTAGGCTATACCTACATAATATATTAGAAGATACAAAATCCTCAAATACATATTGAATCACATGCCATCTCACCTTCCTTCACCGCCTCCCCTTCCTCGTCTTGCAGAATGGAGTACTGATCCCTTGTAGGATTCAAACTCTGCAAATGAGTTCGATGATAATCCCTTGACTCCATATCCAAATCGGATCTCTCTACTCGAAGGAGTCCACTCGTAAACATGTTATGACTATCAAAATAACATTTGAAATCTTCTCGAGACCCACAGTCGAATAAGTAACAGAAATTGGTCTGGAAATAATTATGCGTAATATAGCTTGGTAATTAATGAGTTAATATTCTATTTTCCAATTACGTTTTGATCCCAAACAGCTGTATTGCAACCCAGGGTCTCACAACAATTCTTGAAGCATGATTTGTAGCTATAAGCCGCAGTTTCATTTATAAAAAAGGCTCCATTATCTTGCGACTCTTTGGCTAAGATGACAGTTTGTGAGCTGGTTTCGAATTTGTTGATGCAGTGATTTTGATCAAAGCGGTCCAGTAGTAAATCCTCTCCTCTACCAAGACCGCTATTGATGATCCTCCTTTTGGATACTTTCTTGGATTGGTTGTCAAGGGATAAGTAATGTGCCTTCTCCTTCATACATTCAGCATATAGGCACAGGTTTAAAAATACATATAGGATTTGCATGTCTATCTGGATTTGTTAATGTTTCTTCATATGGAATAGAAAGCTGACTAAATAGAGAACCAGTAAGGATAGTACATGACTATGAGTTATTTCTCTCCAGCTTGGAGGGAAAAGAGAGAGGGGAAAGGCTCTTCTGGTAGTAGTAGGTAAAACCTACACACATACATATTTTGTAAGGGAGAGATCAGAGAGAGAGAGAGCACCTCAGGGTCTGGGCTCAACAAGTCATTGCATATTATTTGTCTACATATTCATTAGGGATTATTTTCCATCAAGAGACGCATTGCAAAATCAATTGGACATATTTTTAACGTGTTTGACGTCCATAACCGTTAGTGTATCTCGTAACCTTTCCCCTTAGGAAACCAAAAAAGAAAAACAGAAAAAAGTGGGACAAAATCAATCGGTATTAGTTAGCCAATCATTCCCAACTATGCAAGTATCGTTGCATAACTCTTGTGAATCCCTCACAGCTTAGCAAGAACTAATTCGAATTCAACCAATCAACGTTCAGAACACTAATAAGGGGGAAAAAGTAGAAAAAACTTACAGCAAAATACAGTATAAATTTGTATGTATACTCGTATATATAGAATCCAATCCGTGTATCAGCATCTCCTCGGTTTCAGCAAAAAAAAACACCATTTTTTGATGACTTAAGTACATGTGTGACCTGCACAATGGCAATTTTGCTATTAATTTCATAGCATTTTTATTTCCTAAAGTAATTTATTTTTTTATGGGTCTTTATTTAATATTATAAGAAATACTACCATTCAAAATTGGGAAACTACATTTAATAAAAAATATCAATAAACTTCATATAGGTTATTCGTTTTCTTAATTTCATCAACGATCTTGGAATTGTTGCCCCCATGTATATCTTCTTCCAACCATATAATATAATAGACAAATAAGATGGTGAAAAATTGACCCATGGAAATTTCAAAAAATTGTATCTTTTGATCCGTGAATTTTTAATAAATGACGTCCAAAAATTGGACTTATCCTGATTTTTTTTAGCATTACGTTGTATTTATGCAAAGTTGTATATGGATTAATATATTTGTGGCTGAGGAACAAAAAGTTTATTTTACAAAATGACCCATAAACGTTTTCAATTATAATGAAATTACTTTTTAATTATTTTTTTATAGCTTAACGTTTTTAACTGTAGTTTTCAACAGCCTCTGCATTTTATATAAAAATTGTCACAGAAATGTCGGACCCTTCCACCCTCAATCATGCGTTCAACGATAGTTTCCAAATAAGGTCATTGCATCCAAATCAAGGTTACCTTGTGTTTGTTTTTCAATTTTCAATTTGATGTATCGTACCGACTGCTGGGCAAGACAGGCAGATTTTGACAAAATACGTAATCAATCATATTCTACGACGTCACTATTGTTAGAATTTTCGGTTTAATGTATCGTACTGACTCCTGGGCAAGAAAAACAGATTTTGACAACATACGCAACCACTATGACGTCAATATTAAAAAGCATGGTGTAAGTCAAACATCAGTCGTACACGCGTTATGGTATAACTTTGTATTTCTATTAACCTAGCAAGTTACCATTTATATTATTACAGCAATATTTGTCCCTTCGTCGACGGCTATAAATTTCATGCCGATATCTACCCCTAGTATATATAATTATAAACATGGAATTACGTGGAGGGGAACTCTAATGTTTTTTAAAGAGGAGTAACTTGAAGAAAAATTCAAAAGCATAGGATCTTTCAGCTTGGTTGAGTTTACATTACAAAAATTGAAAAATAAAATAAAATATGTAACAATTTATATATATACATAAATAGAAAGAGAGAGAGAGAGAAGAAAATCTTTCCCTTTCTATCTTCCTTCCTTTTTTCTTTCTTCTTCCCTAATAATAAATACTCTCTCCCTCCCTCAGTTTTGAAGGCGAGCGGAATCCATGCGAGCTTCGTGGTTCATCCCCTTTTTTTTTTCATATAATAAAATTAGTTTTCATTTGTACTAGAGTGCGGACGGGTCCTCAAATTTTTTACTGTTAATCTACATACTAATACTTCATAAATCCAATTATTTTAAGCCAAACTGTGATCTTTTTAAAGAAGTGTTGAAGCACTGATCGATTACCTTACTATCCAAGCCTTAGGTGAGTTGGTTTTCCACATATGAGATGGATGTGGATTGATATTTTAACAATAATAATTATATCAATTACTATTGAGATCTCTGGATCCCTATTATTCAGTTTAGATTTGAATAAACCTGATTAGTTAATTATTAGAATGATTATGAATCAATTAAAGGAGAGGTGACTTCATGTTCGCAATGGAGGCGTTTAAGTGGAGTGTGACTTGACACTGACCCCATACCAGGAGCTAAGGGGGCTTGCTTTGTTTGTGGTACTAGGGAATTTGAATGAAGATGATCGTTATGTTATCATATTCATATAATAATATATGCAGCCTTAATAAGAAACGAAATAGTTTTTTATTAAATTCTTCATATATATATGGGTTGTACAAGTTGCAACTTGTACAAACAGATTGTACAACTTACAATTTATTTGTCTGATAATGATTTATTCTAAATATAACATCAACGATTTTAATTACCATTGATATTATCGTTTCATTTTGATATATTAAAATGGATTTACAAATAAATTTATATTGGACATTTGAACTAAATAATGTGCCATCTACTTTCATTTTCATCAAACAATAGTCATAAATTAAACCCCATTGATATATGGACCATCAATTGAATATTTCAGTTTCCTACTTCACAAATACTCTAAATTCTTCATCTATTTTTATGTCTCAACTTGTACAAAATTCCAACTTGTACACAACATATACATATAAGTAATGATCACAAGAGAGTATCAAATGTTACTTCCCATGGTTACCATATGAAGCTAACCACACATTCATGATAGGGAGAAATGAAATGAAATCTAGGGATGCTCGACTATTCTATGTATTTTCTATTCAATTGAAACTTGATTCATAAACAGTGTGTAATTTAATAATCAACTTTTAAACAATAGTCAGACCTGATGTATAATTAAAAACGATAATTATTATTAAGCCTCTATACATACAACATTGAGGGTATATAGTATTCAAAAAGCCTCCCTGCTTTGAAATCTTGATTTCAAGTATATACATTCCTACTAGTGATGGGTTTCGGTCTGGAAAGACCGGTTTAACTAATCATGTCCAATTTGAAATTTGCTCTACCTACGCACACATTTTCATCTGTTGTATTTAAGTGGGATCGAATGCATCTCCAAATTTATTGTATATGTTTATGGTATTTTACAAGTTAATATCAATAAAAATTTGAGTGAAATTGAAAATGGACATGTTTCATTTTTTTAGGGACAAATATTGACCTTGTCATCTTATGGCTAAAAACTCAGTTTGTTGGCTTATACAATAAAAAAATACAACAATGATCAATTAAATGGTTTTGAAAGTAGATCGATATTTTCAAAAGAATTCCAAATACAGCCATTTAAAAATAGGGTAGTTGTCGTCGAAGCCTAAACTTTAGAAGCCTCTAAATTCTGAACCGGAGAACAAAAAAAGCTGAAATTTTGGATTTTAGAGTTTTGACAAATATTTAAATAAATGTCAAATTTGAAAAAAATCGAAGATTGTACTTTAAAAAATGCCTTTTTTTTATTGATTTCACTTGAAATGACCTTTGTGCGGTTTTTTTAGACAATGAAATATTGGTCCACGGTCTGATTTTGCTATATGATTTGAATTTCGGTCTGGACGTAAATATCCGTACAAAAAAATCATTCCGGACCAAACCGAATATAGATTTGACCTCGGAATGAGTCACAACGTGTACAACGTTCATACAAATCTGAACGGATATTTCGCTCTAGACCGCGGACCAAAATTTCAACCCGTTTTCTGAGAAAAAAAGGCATACCTTATTTTTTTAAAAAGATCGAATTTTACTACGAGATTGATCCGGACCGAATTAGTTAATTTGGTCTAACAAAAGTTACAACTCTTTGGACTAAAATATCGAAATAATAAGCATTAAAGATCGGACCGAGTCTCACCACTAATACGTACATGATATTCTACCATATATCAAAAAATAATTATTCATTTTCACTTTTTATCTTCTTCATTAAACTTCTTTTTTCTCCTATACTTATACTTATAATAGGCATGGTTAATTTTCATATAAATCTCGCAGAGTTATCAAAGAAGATTCAACCGTAGAAGTATGAAAGAGAAGTTATTCTCTACTTCCTTTGATTTATTGGCCATTATTTAATTATTTCCCCATTCTCAGGCAATATCAATCCTTCTCAAGACATGTGAGATTCTATTTATGTATTGTAGTAGTATGAATTAGTCATAGATTTGAGTGTGTACATATTTAAAAAATGGTGACCATTTTTTTATTTTATTATTATTTGTGTGTAGAACGAATTTTACTACAAGATCGGTCCGGACTAAATTAGTTAATTTGATCTTACAAAAATGATAACACTATCAAATGTATTTACGAGGTATGTAATTAACGGTCACGAAAAAACATAAGGGTCTTTGAGGGTCTAGTATTTCCAGACCGAAACCCAACACTACTTAGTAACTACGTTTATCCCTACAGAGATTATTCTTAAAAGTGGTCTTCTTTGTTCAAAATATTGGGGTTTTTTCGTCAAAGATATGTATGTGAGATTACATACATATGTATATACAATATACGCGTTTGCTTGTATATTTTTTCACTTTGTACATACATACTGAGTGATAATGTAATTCAAATAAATGTTTAATGCTCATTCACCACTCTGAATCATTTCAATATTCATTGTATGTACGTTGTTATATTAGTTGTAAGTGTGTAATGGCTCTATTGTTCTCCTGATGTACAGTGTGGTTTCTCTTTAATTGAGCCCTTACAACTAATCCAACCATACAGCCCAACAACCACTATGTAAACCCCCCAATATAAATAATACTTTGTACCTTTAAACATTCAGCGTCCATCTTTCTTTGTTCAACCATGTTGTTGAAGTAGATTGATATAATACTAACGAAGGGGAGGAGACGTTAATGGGCCTGTCAATGAGAGATAATTTTTACATTACTTATATATATATATATATATAGGGAGATAGTCAAAAGAACTACTACATCTAAGAATAAGAAAAAAAACCTTTTTGAGATAGAAGAGATTAAAATTTGAAGGGGGAAAAATATATAAATATCATGACAAATGTACTTCTTATTTTTTATCGTCATTCCTTGTTGATGATGGGTCTTTGACCTTGCTTTTATTTTGCATGCTTCCCTCTTATATGTATATATCTTTTGTTTTGCAACGTTTTTATTTACTCTTATACAAATAGAGGAAATTGCCATTTTATCTTTGCTATTGTTCTTTTTTTTCAAACCTTTTTTTATTGATCATATTTTTTTTTTTAAACTCTGAAGTGAAGAGAATTACAGGTAGGTAAATTATACATAAATATGACCTCCCCGTTTTCGGCTTAGTACTTGCTGTTGGAACAATCAAACAACTGACTTTGGTTAAAAGTTTGATGCCTCTTACGCAAGGATTTATCCCAAGATCTTGGTATATTGACGTTACGTTGGGGAGGATTTTTATATAAATGTTTTAAAATCTTGGGATTTTATACATGCAACAATAATTAATTACTTTTGTTTGATTATACTAATTATATCTTCAAACTTTATTTATCTAAGGCAGGGATTGTCAATATCCATGATAAAGAGGGCCAATTTTAATCACTATCATTGGATCACTTCAAATAACTTGATGTGAAACGGTACAAATGATTCTCAATAAGAACAAATCTATATGTATGTTTATTGCACCTACATAGAAGTATTTTTTTTTCATATAAATGCATTTTCACATGTCCTTAATAAGCAACAATGACAAAACATTTGCTTTAAAAAAATTGCAAAAATGAATATTCATTCCTTCGTATAAAACAGTTTCTTTAAAAAAAAAACTTAGTCCAAATTGCTCACACTCAATAATGGCAACATTAATTAAACCTAATCAGAGACCTGTGGTTTGGCCTGCTGGCTCACAATGGATTAGATGTCAATTTTTGTGGTCCCAATGAGCATTAAAGGAAAGAGAGTATCATCGGTGTTTCTCTCGTTGGATTTTAAATACATCATGTGCGGGCCACACTGAGTATTTTCAATTGCCGTATGCGCCCCTGGGCTGCCAATTACCTATCCCTGATCTAAGGGGTAAAGAGTTTATTACTTGTTCAGTCGTTTTCAACTCGTTCTCGTTTCGTCTGATTTTGACTGTAGCTGAACCATATATTAGAAATAACAATGGGATATGTTCCAACTGAGAGCTTCCTTTAGCCTGAATAACGAAACTTGAATTGGGGAATGTTAGTCAAAGATAGGTTTAAAACGCATGAAAAATGATTTGATACACATATCAGCAGATAATATTGAAGGTGACTATAACTGATTCAATCTGATTGTCAAATTGTATCCATATTCTGTAAAATATTATTATTTTCTTGGGAAATCAAGATATACTATAAGATTCTGAGTTACATTCCTCATATTACCTAATTGTTTGTTTGGTTCAGAGTATTTTACTTTAGGAAAATGTGTCATTTCTAAGCATCTTGTACTTTTTCTAAATAAGATGCTATGATTCAAAAATTATGGTTTGTATATTCTTTACTATTCAGTTTATGTGAGGAATATATTTTTTAGGAATTAAATTTGCCTGTATTATTCTCAAAAAAGGTCTAAGATGTCTGAAACTGACTCATAGTATCATTTTTGGGGGTATTGGCACAATAGACCTAAAAATGAATAATGAAAGGACAACAACCTACGGAAAAAAATATTCTCTTGAACTCAATGAGTGTAGGTTCGCTTCTCGATCGCTCCTAGAGAAGGAAATGTTTACTTATACTTAATCAGTGCAACTCTATCTGACCAATTAAAGGAACATTAAAAGGAAAGGGCATTTCTGATCCTAAATCCCTTTTTTTTTTTAAATATAAATGACCGCCAAAAATGTCTTTAAAGACATCAAAATTTGTCAAAGTATATTTTTTGATTCCCCTCATCAGCAGAAAAGGTCATCTTGAGGGAAAGGAGGGAGATATTAACTTGAGGCAGCCTAATTTTTATAGTACATAGAAACTGCAAATAGAAGTAGAAATTTTATCATGATCAAACTGGTTGTTGCCTTTATCACTCTTAGCGTAGGTTTTTATTTGACTCGTTCCATAAAAAGGTGTGTTTCTTCTCTCTCTCTACCATCTATTATTTATGATCACTTATGAATGATAAGGAAGGAAATGATTTAATTAAGATATAGGTAATTTGATATTTAAATTATGATATTTCACTTTTTTTTTTTTTTGTTCATAATGGATACACACTGTCTTCTTCTTCAGAATGACCTAGGCCTATATAAAACTGCTACGCCACTTCTTATTCATTGAATACGATACAAATGTATAATTTTCCGACCCTCTTCCCCTATACGGACTGTTAGATGTAAAAGAATAGCAGCTAGGCCGCCCTCTATCCATTCAAAACCCAACAAGATTTTAATTTTTAACACTAAAAAAATAGAAGTAGGAATTTCTGCCGAGAAATCCTATTGAGTTTTGCCGTGATACTAGCGCCGTGCATCTCAAAACAAGTCGTTCCGGACGTTAAACAGTCCCTGGTGTGAGGATTGTTAATGTCGGCCATCTCGGATGAAGCCTAAATAACCATGTTTTATAATAATAATAAATTGATTAATGTTTTAATAAATCTTATAAGCCCGTAAGAGATTCGTTACACGATTGCTTCAATTCAATTTTACTACTTATAAAGTCCTTAGTAGGTAAAAAAAATAAAATAAACAAAAGATTGTACAGTCCATCTATAGAGCTTTTTATGCAGTTTAAACAATTTTATTTATAAAACCCTATTTTTAGTTGAAATTAAGGAAACGGCTGAACTTTTGCTGTGTTAATGGATATCCAAATGGGATTGACAGATAAAAGGACTTAACCTTCACCATCTATTAAAAATATATCTTTCAAACGTCTAACTTATTATATATCAGACTGTAATATGTAATTACATTCTTATTAACATAGTGTACTCGTAGACAATCAATATCAAAAAGAGAATTAACTGTACAAATCTGGTTATTTTATATGGTTTTTTTAGTACTTTATATTATTTGATGTAGTTCAAAGATCACCTTTTTTCTTTGACATCAAGTTGGATTCAATTAAAGTGTATATTTCTGATATAATGTGATATAAAGTTTTTTCAAGATTTATTGAAAATATGTCTCATTTATTTATTACATCAATCAACTCAAGGCCCCCAACTTGGGGTCTCCTTCAATTATGATGTAATTTGTGAAGTTAATAGAAAAACTTTATAGGGACCAGAAAAGAAGGATAATTAAAGAAAAAATATCTTAGTCTTTCAAATAAAAAAGATAAATTATTGTTGAAAATATATCATTATAAATTTAATGGATAAAATTACAAACGGCAGTAGTTCTCTATTTTTCTCAATCTTAATTAAAAATTGGGTTTTTATTCTTATAAAGTTTGATTGTTTAAGCATCAATAATAAGGACGTCATATGTAAAACGGTCCTTATCATGGCGGACGCAGTAAATACATAAATTTGCTCTCTCAACATAAGAACAATCATGAAGAAAAGGAGAAAAACCCAAAGTATTTTTTACTTCATATATTACTCAACATTTCATTGACGTATTTAAATCATTTGTAGGCTTAGTATTCAAATTTGTTGGATGAGTAAATATAGCTCCGAGTTGTAACTATAGTTTAGAACCTTTATTTGATTTAAGTCCCTCAAGGTTAATAAAAATACATGGTTATACCCTATGATGAAAATCCAGGGTAGAATGGGAATGTTGAAATAAAATAAATAAACATGGTAACCCTGACAAATTGATGAATGTGTTTAGAGGAGAGAAATAATAATACGCATGACGTTTCATTAGATCAGTTGTGACAAGAGAGGAAGGAGGAAAGGATATAAACAAGGAAATTTGCTAGAATTTATCCGATGTCGATCTCCAATTCTACTCTTAGTTCAACAAGGAAAGGAAAGGATGTTCAATACTCAAGAATTAAATAATAATAATAACTGCACAGGAAAAGAAATTCCTTCTTTATTCTACCGATTAGGCCAGCTAAAAAACACACCGGATTTACATAATTGGTTATGGCATAACGCGTGTACGACTCATGTTTGACTTCCACCACGCTTTTTAATAGTGACGTCAAAGAGTATATAATTTTACTATTAATAATTTAATTTCTATTATATATGTTGATATACCGTTGTATATGACGTCAAAACCTGTCTGTCTTGCCCAGCAGTCGATAGGGTTAATCAAATAGAAAATTCTGGTAATCCCAATTACATTATAACATTGTATTTCTATTAACCTTGATTAGCCTCGATATGGCCCCTTTCAAATAAAATCTGTTATTTATCATAATTTTATTGTGACGATCAATTTTGGTTACTTTATGTGCAATTCGCGGCACATCCAAAGAATTGTTATTTTTTGATATAAATTGACGAATATTCGATCAAGAACATAAATTTAATCCACACTCAAATTTTGAGAAAAATAATCCCAGTCTTTTTTTATGTTGACGGGCCACATACTGAGAGTGTAGTTGAAATCTGAACACTTGTAAAAGAGAGGTATAAGAAAAACACATTGGAGGAATTGATAATGTGTTCCATCATCTGAGAAACTCATTGTTTTGACACCCCTCTCCAAAAAATGGACTCCATCAATCAAAAAATGACCTCACAAAGCAACAAAAGAATCGAGATTACTGCTCTATTTTACCCGGGAAACACTCACAGAGATCCTAAATTTGGCTTAGGCAAGCTGACAGACTATTTACAATGTCAAAAAGGCCATTTAATGACGGTATGGACATCGAGAAGAGCTTCAACAAGATGGTGCACTGGCACACAGAGTTGGAGACCAAGATTCAATTCTGACCGAACACAATGTGCCCACCATACGCTACCAATGCCAACCCACTCGACTTTTCCTTCTGTCAGCATTTCGAGGCCATGGGTAAGTCAGACAAAGGCACTGAATCTTGAAGCACCAAAGGCTTCTGTTGATGAGTATTGGAACTCCATGCATATGAGTATATGTGCTCCAATTACAGTATTGGCAACTTTCATAGCTTGTAGCGGTGCATCAAGGCCATTATAGAAGTCGATGGAGGCTACATTCAAGATTAGAAATGACAATGCATATAAAAAAAGTACACAAAGTTTAGTTTAAATAGTTTAGAAGCATCCCTAATTTCCGAAAGTAGATTCAAAATATTTAGTTTTCAATTATGCTCCTGCTATACATATAATGTTGGGTGAGTTAGTGACTATTTCATTTATTTATATATCTTCAGATTTATGGCCTTTTTTGTCTTTTCTTCCAAAATTGACGAATATAATAATATATATTCTGCGAGTATAGGCAAATACTGTTTAATATTCAATTATTTGACTTTTATCTTTTATTCTACATATGCAATACATTCTTTATCCATATTTGGTAACGTCTGAATGTTTTATTTTTGTCGTCTTTATTATTTTTGCAGAATGAAAAGATAAATATTTCGTAGCATTCGTATAGTGACGTCAAAACTCAATTATATACTGTTTTGTTCTTTGTTATGTGATATGTATGTATGCATTTGCCATGCGCCAGACTCCTATGCTGACAAAGAATGAAAATATTATGTGAGTCATTTGGAACTGCATTTCCCCTATTAGAAGAACTTCTAACATAAATACCCTACTCTGACAAATTTATTACACTTATTTGTACGTGGAGGGAAAGTCAATTCTTGACAGTGAACATACATGAGAAGGGAATAAGGGAGATTGTGGGGTTTGTTCCCCCATTATGTATATAATGTATACACCCTCCACCCTTAGGAACACACCTTCAAATTATTGATTAGCATGATTATTTTTTTCAAGACAACTTTGATCTTTCCCTCTCATCGGCTCCATCCATCATTTTTTTTAATGGAAATCCCTCTTACTCTGTCTCTTAGAACAAGACTCTGAATATCCTCTGATAGAGGGTCTCATCAGGGGCTCATATAATAGTAGTTAAAGGGAGTTTTCGGTGATGAATACAGCGTGCGACCGTTGTTTAACAACGAAATTTGAGCTCATGCGTAGTTATGAACAACAAAGTATTTATTCCACAATTGTGGAAAAGGTAGAGTGCCCTTTTTGCAATCTGCACTGGACGAGACAAGATTGAAATTGCAAACTTCTTACACCTGGACAAGTCCATTGTCTGGATAGTAAGGAAGGAAATGGAAGTGTCTGGAGGTGATTATGAATCAACAGTAAAGCGTACTGATCACAATAGAAGGTCAGACTGCCAGATGGTTATTTTTTTGATTTGGTTATACCCAGTGTTTGGGCTTCAAGCTACCCTGCCCTGAACCCCAAGGACTTTTTGTGTGGGACGTAATCGATCGACATACCAACAGATCCTTCTGCTGCACAAAATCCGAGCTGATGTCCAGGATCCGGGAGGAATTTCGGAATATGTCAAAGGAGACTGTTATTAAGACATGTTCCCGCTTTCGCGATCGATTCTAGCCCATTATTTACGCCAAAGGCAATTACACTGATTAATAATACAAAAAAAAAAGTTTTTATTAAAATTGCCTAATAGTTCAGGAGAAAAAATGCATGATACACAGGATTGAAATTGGAGGAAGACAGTCAACCTTAAGGAGTGATAAGGTTAAGAGCTTGATAAATCCCCTTATCAAATATCATTCTGTGAAGTCCCAGAGTTACAAAAATGCAACTTAAGGCTGTAATATCGGGTGTTAATTTAAATTAATTACAAGGTTTAAAGTATTTTGGATCGAGGTTTAGAATTAGAGTCTGAGTCCAAGGTTCTACTCTTTTCCTATTAACTGGGGTTCATGGTTTACATGTATTAGTAGGGCTAATTTCTTAGAATTTACGAATAAATCGTCAGCATTTTAGAAAAAGCCACCACCATTGTGTGTTTGTTCACAATACGTTCTTAGATTGTTTTTTGTTTTTAAATTATTCCGCCCATATTTGACATTCGTCAGAATATTTCATATGTACAGAGTCGTTCAGTAAAAAATTGTTCCATGAAAAGGGGCTTAGATCTGCTCTGGAAAATAAGTTACAAAAAAGTGAAAAAATAAATATGATGTATTGCTCATAGTATACATGTTAAAAACATGAAGAATTTCCGTAATATGGACGAATGACAGCCTTAAGCCTCTTAAAATCACTAGTACAACGCACAGTTTCTTGTCAAATGTCATCACTAGCAACCATTGCAGCTGTCATAAGCTGAGCCTTCCTGACTCTTGGAACAGCAATAACCTTCCTTTCCACCGTACTCAACAAGGCATAGTTAAGAGGTTTGCAATTCGGAGAAGAACGAGTCCAAAAATGCTCAAAATCCCCACAATTTTAGCTGGTTATTTCATCCTGTCTAAAGCAGATTAGGATTCTTGAAACACCTCATTGATTCATAATAGTAAGTTAGTCGTCTACAGGAAGTCTAAGTGTTGATATAAATTTGTTGAAACAAATTTGAGGTTCTTAACGAAACATCGAAAATACTTATGTGAATACAAAAAAAGGATCGAAAGATTAGGGTGACGGTAACTTAGAAAATACCCTTTATCTAATCCTTATAGTAGAATCGCGGTAATTTTTAAAATGATAATTAAAATTGCAGGGCGTCCGCAGGATTATATTTGGGGGGGGGGGGCTGATTATTTTGATAATTTTTTTTTTAAATAATTCTAAAATCCGAAGCTATTCATAAAAAATAAAAATAAATTTGGAAGAAAATTTCAAATATTTAATTTCTTTGGGGAAAAAAGTATCTCAGTTTACCAAAACTTTGATTATCTGAAAAACACATGAGTATTTTGCAATATTCTTAATTTAAGTTTAAATTAGGCTGATTAAGATTATAAAAGAATGATTTATGATGACGACATTTATCAAAGATTGCTCTATTTGACGGTGTTTGCGTCCTATTCGGACGCATCCTTAGAATTGAGAACGGGATGTTTGGGACCGATACATTCCTAGTTTAAGGATATAATAATCTTTTTAAATCAAAACTAAGGAACACATTATACATATTATAAATTATATACATATGTACTGACTGTAATGACGCTATAAATTATGTACCTACTTAATCTATGTATGTAGTTCATTTCTTCATATTATACTGTATTTCTGTGTATTGTCTTAACATATATTAATTGAATATATATATATATCCAAAAGGCATGAATCGATAAATCAATATGAAAATTTATTTAATAGAGATTCCTTTACTACGAAATGGGCGTCTTTAGAACTACAGAAAATGATTTATCCCCATGTAAGAGTAAATGCCTACGGTATGTAACGAATATTGTGCCTTATATTGATGACTTTAATATCCCTATCACATCATAATAGTTTGATTTAGGCTAAAAACTAAGCTCATCTAACACGTCCGGTTTGATTGGGTCTATGAATGTAGAGTAGAGCCTACAGGTAAGACTTCGTAAACGTAATTTTTTGTAGTTATCTCTTATGGCATATCCCTTTACCGCCTGAATTTTATCTAATAATTTTAAAAGAAAATTCTCTTTCATAGGCATACAGATATAATATAAATGAAAAAACATCAAAAATATTTTTTTAATAAAAGAAATATATATAAAAGACTTTGAGATCCACTTGGTCACATAATTTAAAAAAAGTTAATACTTATATCTATGTACCATGGCTTTGAAAGCACATTCGGGCAGACGACTATAAATAATAATACTAGAAATTACTAGAAAATAATAAAAATATTCTAAACATAGACAAATATATATCATTTCCTTCAAAAACATATTTTTTATATTAACATATAAACATATTTCTTATATTGATCATAAACTAGCTTTTATCACAATTAAGTAGAAGATATTATAGACTTGGGAAAATAATGCTACACATGTTTATTTAGTAAGGGACTTTGAAGTATGTATATCCCGGCGGTAAAGGGTTAAATTGCTTTGACTTACAAACTACCTTCAAAAACGAATTCAATACGTGTATATCAAGATATTATTACTCTTTGTACAGAGTGGGAATTAAAAACTTGCAGGAGCATGACTAAATCACGAAAACGTCATTTTTATGGAGTCAAGAAAAGACAATTCAAAATAAATTTGTGATTTGTTTAAATATTTTATTTAAATATATTTTTGAGTCAATATGTCCTTCTTTACAAACAATAACAGCCTAAACACGCCGGTGAACAGGTTAGCGGCTCTTGACGCCCCTTGAGAGATGCAACAGACATTCTTCTTCAAGACCCCTAAACAGAGGTTAAGGTTAGGACCAGAGGAGAGTCACATAGGAGCAGGCCCGAAGTCATTCATATTGTTGCTACAGAAGTTGTTGTTCTTATTGACTGTATGGGCCTGTGATGGACTTCTTGGTGTTGTAGGCAGTCCGGATGTGGATGTCAACGGTATTTGCGGCCTTCTTGGTACTAACATTGTTGCTTTTTTAGTTCTTGCTCGTACATTTTTACACTTATAGACAAAAATAAAACGTATTTATTTTCGTCGGAGCTGTCGTTTGGCTACGTATTGAAGCCTTGTAATTAAATGTGATTGCAGGTTTACTGTCCTCTTTATGCATGTATTTGTGAACAAAAGTCGGTCAATGATTTATTGGGGGGGGGATTGTTCTTTCATTATGAGAAATTAACCGCTCTGATGAGTTACTTATGAGGAATCCTTGCTCAATATGTTATTTATGAGCGTTGTTCTTTTTTTTAATTCACAGTAAATGATGAACATCGTCGCCACATGACTGATTCGCATTTCTTCTTTTCTGTGTAGTTTGTGTATATGGAAGTTTGCAAAAATTTCAAACAATATGTAATTATTACCCTCTCTCTCTTTCGGCTGCGAGTCATGATTTATGTGAGGATGAACCACCTCCCCATATTAACTACTCCATTGTTTTTAAAAATTAAAAAAAAAAAAAAAACCATACATTCAATGCATGTGTGTACATAAAAGGATTTTCTTTTTCATTTATGTAGTCAAACATGACTTGAGCGTGCCCAGCACGTTTTTTGGACACATATATGTATCATTCCTCCATGTATGTTGTGGGTACATGTTCTGTCTTCTCATGACCTCTTTTTTCTTCTTCTCCTGCTTCTTTCTTACCTTCTCTTTGTTTTAATATCAATACAATTTGTTTCTTCTCATAGATTTATTTAATGAGATAGTTTCATGGCATGCGTGAGACATGATTTTATATATATATATATACCTATGTACTAGTGTTGAGGTTCGGTCCGAGATCGATTTGGTCTTATGAGGTTTTTCTAGACTGATTTATTCTGATATTTTGCTCCAGTCTGGGTTTTTAAAGCGTGGACCGATGTCTTTTTTCAATACAAAATGGTCTTTAAATATATAGATATATATACTGTCTGTTGCTTGTTGCTTATTCAAAATGGTGCATGCTCAGAAATTTTTTCCTAGCACCCTCTATGGCAGAAACACACACTCATATCTGATTACCTTCGCAAGGAAGTTGCGCAGAGGTTATATTTTGCCCTCTGTATGTTTGTTTCTTCGTCATCAGGATTACGGAAAAAGTTACAGATCGATTTTGCTCAAACTTGGTACACTTATTATCATAATAGTAAGAGGTCAATAAATTTCGAGAGGTCAAGGTAACATGAAATGTTAATTAAAAATATATAATTGACTCTAATTTTGAAGCATTTTGAGGTACGGAGCTCAAATACGTGTCTTAATGTAGGTTGAATAAAGATGTTTCATATAACAAACAATGCAATTTAGAAAAAATGACCGTAGGCGGAGTATCATGTATTTTTATATAGTATAATGTTATCATTCAAGGAGTTGCATTATTTTGCCACCAGGTGGTACCACTATGTCTTGCTTTGTTTACAAACTTTGGGTCCCAAATCAGTTGATAGTCAATCCTTGCCAAGTATGGAATTATTATTCAATAGTTGTGAATTGTTCACAGCTTAACATGAGCTAATTCAATCAAATCAAAATGTTCATAACACTAATATAAGAGGGAATTTTCTAGAAATGTCGAGAGCCTGACAACAAAACGTATAGTAACTTTTATCCTGGTGAGATAACACCGTGTATTCAGACCGGTCTACATATGATTTCCAGATTGTTGTGCAACACTAATACCTACTTAACGAGTTTTCTTTTCTTTTTTTGTATTACAAATAAACTTTGTTAAATCATTTGTTCTTTTTTTTTAATTTTGCAAAGTTAGTTTCTATTTTTTTTTTTTTTAAATAAATCATTGTAGTATACAAAATATAACAGAGATATTTTTATTTTTATCTTTTTGCCTTAAAAGTGTGTAAACCTCCGAGGAAAAAGAAGAAATATGGTATATAGATGGTTGTGTAATAGATATTTAAAAATAATTATTATTTAACCGTCAGATGATTGAAAGTCGTTTAGGCTAAAGTAAGAAACAAAGAGAAAAGAGGATTTCTTTTATTAATAACACGGTACACAGTCATATGAATCTCCATGCTTCTATTTGAAAATATATCATATTATGTATACACGAGCTTGGTCTGTTTAGTATCCAACATCAAGTGAAAATGGTTGTATTCCTAAATGAGGAGCTAGTCACATCTATCTAGCATCCATTCACAGTTAATGACCAAAGTTTCAGCCATTTTGGATGCATAGTTGTTATATAACAGTACTTTGTCTCAGTTGATGTGACTGCTTTTGTAAAAATGGACCAAGTTGATTATCAAACTGGTATTGAATTATTTGTTTTTGCACGTGTAACCTTTATATCAATTCCGACAATGGTAGATATATTAAGACTAGTTGTGTTCAACTTTTGCACGTCTAAGTCAATCCAACTCGGATTGATTGATCCAAAAACAAAAATTGTCTCGTGAACAATTATTTTGCAGAGAAAAACGCTGATTAATATTTGGAGACAGGTTACAGAGATTGGAGCATCGCTGGGAGTAGTATGAAAAATCTTGTACGAACGTCAATCAAAAAGTATCGCATCACTATTAGATTTCGGTTTATCAGTGGGGAAAAAAAAAAGATTGTACACTTTGTGTGTAATAATCCAAGGGTTATAAGTTAGATGTGCTCAATGACCTTGCGGGGTTTCCCTGTTTAATCAAGTATAATATAACAAAATTGAAGTATTTCAGATAGAGTTGTTTAAAATATGACTTTTCTAGGATGTAAAATTTTAAAAATAACGTAGTAATCCTGATTATTTGAAGAATGTTCGGGAGGCCAGCAGTTTTGCTGTTATAGCTTCGTATTAGATCAGCTGTGAGAGAAAATAATTAAATACAAATCCCATTCCATATATTGCAATGATATATGGCAGGAATCACTCAAACTTCAACAGGGACTTCACAACAATAATGACAGGAACTTTTGAAAAATTTGTAGATTAACCATAATAATCAGAAATTGGGGCAGTTTAATATAAAAATCATAGATAGAGTTGGATAATATATAACCTTCCATGATGTAAAAATGTTTGAGAGGAGAAGAGCATAGTTGTAAATGTAAATTAGTTCAAACACTTTTGAGAGAAAGGAAATAAACTCAAATCCCACCCCTGATATAGAAGAACATATAGGCTCCAATTCTACTCCGGATCTAGCAAGGACTTACACTTAACACTCTCGACATAACCCTCATTGTCTCCTCTCCCTCTTCTATGGGCACATATACTAGTTATTACTTTATACGGAGATGTTCTCTCTTCAAGAATAAATCATAATGATAACAGTTTTAGAAAATTAAAAAAAAAATCATGTTCAAAGGGCAATTAGAAAAGTATTGCACGCATTCTATGTCATATTTTATACAGTTATAATTATAGATATATTGTTGGTATATTGATTTGCCTAAATCATGTATAATATTATATTGGTAAGAAATATGCTGGAGAATGAGACAGATAGAAAATGCACGAAACCAAAGGCAAATAAAAACCTTCGTGTCTTTTTTTTTTTGCATTTTTTATTTCATTCATACATTGAACGGGTGCTGAAATGGACACTTTTATTTCAAATATTATTTTTTTAAAGTTAGGAATAAATAATAAATAATAATAACATCGACATGGAGTGTACGTCGTAGTGTGGGTATTGGGTAGGTGGGTTTAGATTGTGTATGTTTTTTTTTGCAAATAAATTAGTTCGTGTTCATATATGCACGTAGCTATTTTATTAAAATACATAAACATACCTCATTTTATAGTTCTATTTTTGGTGATCATTGTGTCCGTTCATACTCTACTCATGATGATAATGCTTAAAATTAATTATTGATGTGTGTGTGGGGGGGGTGCTAGTGGTAGATTTCGGTCTGTAATTCCTAGAGAGTGTAATGATTTTTGTTGAACCAAACCAAATCGGTACTTTAAACCAGTGGCTCTAAAATGGGGTACTTGAGATTTTGAAAGAATATTTTACGATTGGTACATAACTCAGGGGTGTCTGGAGTGGAAATAAAGAAAGTTTGGTTTTTTTAATGGAAAATTTAATATTGGAATTTTATTTCTTCAAAAAATTAAAATATTTGAATTTTTTTTTCTAAGCTTAATTTAATTTTTGTGAATAGCTATGGATTTTTTTGGATGTGGATTTTGATTGTTTTTTTCCCATTACAAATGAATTATTTGAGAATAAATATGGAATTTTGGAATTAATTGGAAAAAAAATTTAAAAAATTTAATTTTTGTGAAAATAGCTATAAATTTTTGAAATTTTTTTCGAATTTTTTTTTTTTTTTTTTAATACCTCTTAATTTTTTGATTTGTCTTTCGAAAAAATTTCATATTTTGAATTTTTAGATTTCATTTCAAAAATAAAACCATTCACACAGCGAGTTATAGCTAATCACGCTCGTTGTTACAAATGAGCCCTCACTCATATTTTTTTCTTAGATCATGTAGCTACACAGTCCAAATATAAATGCAAAAATGACTAGAGAAAGTTTAAACATATACAAACTTTGCTTTATTCATATAAACTCTTGATGACGTCTTTATAATTTGTGAACATTGATAAAATTCTGTTTATTTTATATTATGGCTTATACATCCTTACTTATGCCTAGGGATGTGATAATGAGCGCATTTTGAAGCGTGCGAAAGATACAATTGTACAAAGTATTAAATCCTAGTTGTAATTTGTACTAGCAAATTGTACACGCTTAAAAATGTGTGCATTTTCACTTCTCTTGTTATGACACATTACTCAATTGATGTGTTTGTAAAAGTATTTTAAAATTTACTAGATGTTCCATATGTTTCTAGACTCTTTGTTATATAAAAAAAGCATTGCTTTTTACCCAATAATTGAAATTTTATACAAGAAGAGATTTAATGGTCTTTTTTTTTTTTTCAAAAACGAAAAAAGTTGTTGTACTCATAACTGCTTGTAATGTTTGCGAAGTAAATCCATGATTCTTTGTCGATGATGTTCTTGCTTCTTCGTCTCATAGTTGTCTAATCCAAGCTGCACCTTTATCAAAAGCTTCAGTCATTAAATAAAATCATTTTTGTCTAATTGGATTCTTATGCAAGGAGAGAAGATACAACAACCTGAGGAATGATGACTATAATTTGAAATAGTCATCATATTATTAATTTGAAAGAAATGTAATTAATTTGAATGGGGATTTTTTAATTCTTCACTGTCACTTTGATTGACGTACACACTTATAGTGTTTTGTTTCGGTCTGAAAAAAATCTAAACTGTTATAAACTATTTGAGGCGGGTCTAGAAAAAAGTTAAGTCTTGATCAGAACACTGAATGAATTCGGTCTAGACCGATCTAATATAAAAATTCCGTTAACATCGACTTTAAACCTTTAAAACAAAATGGCGGCCCGCGTTCGTTACCTTGCAGAGATTCCTGGTCGTACTGTTATATTTTTTCCAATGCAAGATTTTGCTTTTTATGACACTATAGATAAGGTACCTTCATGACGTATGCTACTTCTTCCTCCCTTCGCAGACCTCATCTTCTTATTAATTTGAATTGAAAGGTTGAATTCATGGAGGGTGTGTAATTAGTTATACATAGAGTTGACATTTTTATAAGGGAAAAAGAGGGCGAGGAGAAGGTGCGACGGAGATATATGGTACGCCTGAATTAAGACCCTTCTGGATATCAGCTGTCTCTTACATGATTTTGGGAGGAGAAAATGAATTACTGCTATAAAGAGGAAAACATTCTACATTTAAAATGGCATTCGTGTAGGGAAAATAATGTTAATATATATATTTTTTATTGCGCATTTTCAAAACAAATTACAAGAAAAATAGGCGAGAATGCTTACTTCAGAGGGAGAAGTTAATAGGAGGACGACGTGTTAAATAATGAACAAAAAAGAAGAAGGAGCACACGCAGTTAACGTTTTTCCTTCTCTATTTTTTAAAAGTAGCTTTTTTATTACAAACATGTCAACTCTAGATAGATTAATGTTCAAGTACTCGACTCGACACCTCGAGCAGGCAAATAAAGTGAAGTATAGACAATTGGTTCCCGAAGTGGAGGTTGCCGGTCACAACGGAGGGGGTCACAAGATGATGTCCAAAAAAGCAGAATATAGTTTAAATTGACGTTACTTTGAGGTGTATCAAGGCTTAAATATGAGAATGATGAGTGATATATTTTTTATAAATATCTTCTAAATCATTTTAAAAAGTATTTCCCAGAAGATAATGGTCCACAATTACATAGCAGGTACGCCCTTTCATCGCCACAGCTAATCTTCTGTCATCTGATAAGGAAGATCCCCTGATTGAATTTTCATGTTACCCAACACTAAAAACAGATTTGGATTCTAAAACATTTGACGAATTATGGATTTCTGTGAGGAATGAGTACCTAAAGCTGGCTATTTACTTTGAACTTTATAGGATTGATGGTGGCTTTAAATAATCTATTTACGTAAAAGGCCGTTCAAATATTATGTTCACCTCTCAACGAAAGGTGTCGGGATTGTATATTGCCTAGCCACATATATTAAGGGTCCAACTCAAAAAAGTTTGGGAACCACTGGTGTAAACCTCTACTTTGTACAAATATTGATCACGCGGGCTTCGTTTCGCACCTTGCTTCTTAGCTTTGGATCGGTTAATTTTATGCATATCTCATAGTCTAATATTAAAGCTAATTTGGGTCTACCGTCTGCACAGAGTCCAACCTATTCTCCATTATTTTTGATCTACGTTCTGAACCGAAATATTGGTCTAAATCTGAATTACCGAGTCTCAACCCTAGTTGATACATATAAATAAACATATTTCTTTGTGTGTGGTTCCTAGATGGAAGAAGGACTATGATTGCATTTTGAGTATACATTATATTTTTGATTGTTGCACGAGAGACTAAATTGAATGAAAGGCCGACTCTACTTGTAATTTAAAAAAAATAATTCCATATTCCCTTTTATTTATGTATATTCAAATACAATGGCGTATTAGAAAAATGACAAGTGAAAAGGAAAGAAAGAAGATCTTTCTTCTTGATTTTCATACATCCACTCCCTCTGCATCGTCTTTTTCAAGGACATGCATCTGTATATTGTACAATACTTTGTCTTTGCAACTTTTGACTACATTATCTGCTTCATAGAGCATGCCTCGTATTATGTTATTATTAATAGTGGATTACAAAGATCACTTTCCGACATGAGGAGAAGAAGAAGGGAATGATGACGATTACTCTCTACTTGTTTGTTTTGTTGTATTTTGAGATGACGGGAACTCATTTCTCTCCGTCTTTCATTTTCATTTTTTTTTTTTTTTGCAATACATATCAATCCTCATATATTACTCAATCCTCTTTCTTTCTCTCTCTAAGCAACAACAATAGATATGATGTCTACATAGTACATACAATGTATGCATTTAATTTGCTTTTTCAACTGTTATTATTTTTTTCTTCATTAATATTTTTGGCAGTCTGCCAAACTCATATCAATGTGCGGCTGCTATGTACAAATATAGATGAAAAACACTCAGTTGTGGTGTCCAGGGACGATGCCACAGGGGTGATACCCCCCCTGGGATGATGATTCGAGTAGAAAAATTAAATGACACTCTTTTTTTAAAAAAGGTCCTTTGAAAAAAATTGGAATAGTTATCTTTATTTCACTTAATAAAGTATAGTGCTCCTAAGTCGCAAACACGTTTGAATTTTCAAAATAGGGGCATATCCTAACCTTTGTAGAGTATTGACACATTCTTTCGCGTATGTTGATTTATTTTAGGGTAATTCCTTTCAACATGAGAGTGAATTGAAAATTTATTATTGACTAACGAAGCATAATATATATTTCTGAAGAAGAAAATTCGAGGTAGTCACAGGGGCATCCGCAGGATTATATTTTGGGAGAGGAGGGGGCTTGGTTATGGGGATTTAAAAAAAAAATCAAAAATTACAAAAAAAAATTGAAAAAGCTATTCACAAAAATCAATATTTTTTGCATAAAAACTTAAAAAAATTCAAATATTAAATTCTTTGGGGTAAGTTTTATATATTTAATTTAGAGAAAATTAATTTTTTTGTAAGAAAAAAATTAAATATTACATTTTCTATAAATAGCAAAGAAAATCCTTAATTTGCGGCTGTATCCCTCCAGCCAACCCCCTGTGTACGCTTCCCAGTCATCAATATCTTGATAGTAAATTATAATTGAACAAACATGTTTGTCATACCCAAGAATACATGTGTTCTGTCAATAACAATAATATTTGAATAAGTAGATTAAGTCGTGTTTTTGATTTACTTCTTTGTTGAAGAAATATATGTATATATAAAATACATGTGTTGTACATCTTGTGGGCGATGTTTCTCAATTTTAATTGGTTTGTATATATGTATGTATCTAATATCCATGTACACTTGAAATCAGTCCCTTATGTTACCTCGATTCTATGGAGGGAGATAGGGATGAATCATGCTGTATTCATGTTTTGTGCCGTACATACCGGTCTAGGGAGAAAGGGTCACTACTTTTTAATTGAATCACAATCTGGAAATGGGATATATGGCCTTCTTTATCGCTTGACCTTTCGTGACACCCAAAAAATGTGCAGATCTCAAAGGTACAGTTGGCTAATATGTCCCAATATTTTGTAATCTTGTATTGTAAGGACTGTGTAGAGGCATTGTTGGGTGCAGAGGGGGGGGGGTCATTTTAAATAATACATTTTGTATCTACAGTTAATATCCTGCAGAAAGAATAATTGACCTAACTTTTGTTATTTATGGGAATCAGTATGTCAAAATTTCAGAGGGCAAATGGTTCCAATTTACCCCCCCCTGTATATTCCTGGTTACATAATATTTTTTTGTATTTTACATACATCATTTGTATGAGTCGTTCCCTCAGTATTTCCAACAACAATTAGTTGCAGGACTTTTTTTGTGGACATGACTAACATTAATCCGTTCCCTCCCTCAAAATGAGTCATCCTTCAAAAAACAGACGTTTCTTCTTCTTTCTATGCAATTTATAGAGTTTTAAAAAATGTAAATACACTTTGTCATCTTCATGATTATAACTTGTAGGTACTAGGTGCTACTATTATTTTTTTTTTATGTATTATAAAATATTTTCATTTTCCAATTATAATCATGATGAGAATTATTCCAAAAAAATATACATATTATTATAGCCTATAATAGTAATAAACCATATTTTTGTAGCACCTTCAAGTAAATTCACAGTAATCATTAAATAAGTAGGTTAGATTAAATAACAAGTGAAAAATAAGAACCGTTCTAAGTATCAAAATTAGTGTTGTGTCGGCCCGACTCAAAGACTGAGTCGATTTGCAAATTAGAAGAAATCCGAGTAGACTTCATAATTTATTGAGTCATCGGTTTGATTTTTATCACTGAACATCATTTAATGTGTTGACCTTTCCATCACTGTTTTAATCAAATGATTTTCTTATCAATAACAATTTCTAATGAGGTTCTTCTGAGGAGACAGACACATATCAAAGTTTTCTAAGGAATTGCACAATTTCACACTGACTACAAAATATTAGCTCATTAATTCTCAAAAATAAAAAAATAATCTCCAAAAGATTACATAAAACGCAGGTAAGGGCTTAAGCCTATGGGCCTACTAATTTAGAGGCCCACTTATCATCTGAATAATTGTACATTTTAGGAAGGCCTATAAACATTTTCAGCCCCGTGACCTATCATTTGACTAAGGTGGTTTAATCTACTATGAAAATAAAAGCAACATCCTACTCTACATAGAACCTAGTTAAAGTGATCACGCTTAATAGGGATATTCGTTTAAAGTTGAGATTTATGTTATTTCTGAATTAGTCATAATTAAGACTAGGGACAGAACGAGAGCAAAACATTGGTACTAAGGGTAAACGTTTGTCTTTGAAAGTCAGCTCCCTAGTATATTATGATTCTGAAGGATAGAATATGACTTTTTTCTGCTCTAGAAATGAAATCTTTTATATTTTAACAGACACTAGATTTTATTAGGCCTTTCACTACTAATATTATTTTGATTGCACGCTCTCTTAAAGATAATTAATAATAAAAAATTTAAATGATTTTATTTATATTTAGGCTGTTTATTTTAAATTTCCAAACTAAACGATCTACTATAAACTTTAAATATATAATAGGTACATATTTCTATAGTAAAAAGCTTCCTTTGTTACAATATTTTTTTGTTTTTTTTCCGTCCAGACTTTGTCCAGCCATTGAGATCCGGCCTAAGAGGGCTCAATTGTATTGTTATAAAAGTATTTCATTGAATATAAGTAATAAATGGGCAGTGGACCGATGCATAGACCACTTTATTTTTTCTCTTTTTGTTTCCATTGATAATTGATCGACTCATAGACGGATTTATCTTTTCTCCTCTCTCCAATGCACTTTCATCCTTTTTATTATTATTGAAGCCTGGAGGAGGTTTTAAAGTACTGGTGTTGCCGCTATAAATATTTATAATGTATATGCTTGATCGTAAAAACCACGCTAGAATGAAGATAAAGATTGAGTTTTGATCATTTGTTAAATGCATTTCTTCTTTCTCATTATTGATAGTTATATGTATATATATATATATATAGTATTTTTGTCACGTGTTATGGGTCTCCTTTTAAGGCAGTGTGTCTCTTCAGTTGTTTGTAGGTCTTGAATGGTTCTGTTCTGTATACATTATTTAATTTTGAAAAGAGGAATACAAATTATAATCATTATTGTTATTGCTTAAATGAGAATGAATTTGTCTTTGTTGTACAATACATGTCATGTTAACATTCATTAATTAGGAATCTTCCCTCGTTTACTCGTGTACTAGTATTACAAATAGCAGTGGTTCTCAAACTAAATACAGTGTGTACAAGGGGTGGATGTAATTGTCCTAGTCGTGTGTCAAGTATATTTCTCAATAGTCCTTCAATATTAGATTTATTTTGCCTTCATTTCAAGTCCATCTTTATAATAAAGGGTGCATACTATTAAGGCATTTATTGAGCTCAGTCATGGAATTCTAGAGACATTGAATAATCATGCAGAGTTTTTATTCTCAGATGAGGGGAATAAAATAGGATTGATATGTTCAAAAAAAGAAAATAAAGTCAATTTTTATTCAATTCCTTTATGCGGAGAATCATTAAAAAACAATCTAATCTATTTCTGTGATTATTTCATGTTTATAATTCCATGTTTCTGTAAAAACTAGCTATCGAAATCAAGTCGAGTCGCGAGTCCCTACTTCTAGTGTGTAACAACAGAGAAAATAGGATCAAGATCTCCAAATACCACCATTATGACCAATCTCAATATACAATAGTGTACGCTTAACCTATGACGTACTTCTACATAGTACCAATTCAAAGATTTTTTCCCCAATAGATGACACTAATAGTTTACTTATATTAGTTTGTAAACTAAGCTTCAGAGAGTGGCGCCGCCTTACGGGAAAATAGTGAAACTCTCTTAAATGATAATATTACTAAACATAAAATATAGGTGTATGTTAATCACATAGGGGGCGTTGTAAAAGTTCTTCTCAACATGCGCCATATTTTTAAACAAAGAACTACAGACTGGCATAGTACCTTGGGGATAAGATATATTTTTTAGTTTGTTCATGCCCTATTAAATGTGACTTCATATATACCTTAAATTTATGGTGACTATATCAGAATAAAAATATTAGTGAAATGTGAAAAAAACTTTCAGAAATGAATGCACGGGCCATGTTTAGGTTACCAATAAGTAGGTGATATACAATTATCTTTAAATATCTTTCTTCTCGGAGAGAAGAATTTTTTTTTTTTTGTAGAAATTGTATGGTTTTTTAGGGAAATGATATATTCGTAATAATAATTGACAAAATAGTGTGATTACCAATTAATCTAAAACTGCTTATAGGTGGTCGATTTAATCGACTCACTCGTATATCGGTGGAGTGCATTTTACATAACGCAGTGGATCCACAGCTGTTGTAAGTAAGGGTGGGGAAATATGATTCTACATATAAAGAAACCAAAGGTCAGCAAATATGGATTTTATGAAATAAACTAAAGTGGGTATCCAAAATTTTATATCACATTCTGTCAAAATCGGGAGATTTTATGAAAAAAAAATTTAAATATGAAATTTTTTTTGGGGAAAAAATTGAAAAATTAAATTTCAAATATTTATTTTTCCAGCAAAAAGCAAACATTCCATATACAATTGAGGAAATTCCATTACTCTTCCTCCTTTCCTATCAAGATTATTGAAAGTCGTTGTGGAAAATAGTCTTGAGATTGTAGGTTTATTTGTCTATATAAATAATGTTATCTGATATTTTATGTATACGTCATAATCAGGATGCATTTGCTAGTTGTTTGTTTGTCCGTTAGGTCATTCATTACTTTGAGTAGTGACACATTGTGTGGAAAGGAAAATAATTATTTTTTCTTTGTTTTTTTAAATGAGTTTTTTGTGGAACGCCAATTGCAAAAATATAAAGGCAATTAACACCAACTACTTTATATTAGATAGTATGATGAGTTTTCCCCCCTTGCTTGAACGTATTACCAAATATGTGGCCCATCAACAAAAAGCACACTAGAATAACTTTTCTCAAAATTGAATATGGATTACTTTTGTAATCTTTAGTAAATTATTGTTCATTTTAATACAAATTTATCCGGCTAAACCTTTGTTGATGACAAGCCCATGAATACTATGGATAGGGCTACTCCCCCCACACTAAAATCTTGTGGTCAAATTTGTCGAAAATACGATGTTTTTTGTCAATTATTATTGTATTTTCTAAAAATTTGAAGTCCATAATATTCAAATTTACTATTTAAAAAAAAAATCTTCTTTCAAATTATGACATTTTCTTTGTTAAAAAAAGTTATTCAGCAAATACGCTTTAAAAAAATATTTACATATGTCAAATTTTGCTCGTATAAATAAACAATATTTTGTCAAAAAGCCCCTTCCCCATCCACCCTAAGAAGAATCCTCGTAATATCTCCGTTTGGAGGCGTTACAAATTGCACTTAAAGTATAAAAAAAAATAATTGTCACAATAAAAAAAAATAAAGATTGATAGATTATATGCTTAAAAGACCATATCGGAATCAAATTAAGATTTTCAACAATAGTTAACACTCTTGGTTATCTCATCCCGAAAATAGGAAACCTCTAATGTACCCAAATATGTCATATATTGGCAGGACAAATTATCTTCTTTTTTTTTTTTTTTTCGTATTCCATTCTCACCAAAAAACTCCATCGTTGCTCTTTTGACCATCTTTTCATCCCCTCATTGTTGCCTTTTTATTAGTTACTTGCCGTTTACATGACTGTCTGAATTTTTGCTATAAAGGCCTCTATGACTTTTCTGGATGACTTGACGCCGTTGTCACTAGCCAATTACCCGTCGTGATTCTTCAGTTCCATTGTTGTTGTACCATCTCCTCCATTCCGTTAATTAATTGTAGCACGGACGGAGATTATATGTGTATGGTTTTGTTTTTTGGAAAAAAAATTCAAAAATTAAATTTTTTCTCAAAAAATATCAAATATTGAATTTTTTCACAAAAAAATTTCAAAAGCGCATAGTTATTCAAAGAAAATGAAATATTTTTCAAAAAAAAAGTTGAAAGATTAAATTATACGGACCAAAAATTGAAAAATTAATTTTTTGACAAAAAATTCCCAAAATCCATAGCTATTCAAAAAAAAAAAAAAATGTTTTGATAAAAATATTTCAAAAATCCATAGCTATTTACAAAAAATTAAATTTATTTGAAAAAAAATATATATATATATTAAATTTGTGATCTGTTGCTTAATTTGAATTAATTACCTTTTTTAAGAAAATAAATCTTTCAAAAAATAAATTTTTTACACCTAATTTCCGCGGAATTTTTTTTTATCCTGACCAAAACAAAAATTATAGTCAAAAGAACAAATTCCTTTTTTTGGGGAAGGGGTCCTCCCTCTCCAGCCTTTCCCCCTGTGTACTCTTCTGACATATGAAGAAGAGGTCCTCTAAAATATTCTAACGCCAAGGGATAGAAAGTGCAGTACTTATCTTACTTTGCTGATTTATTATTATAGAGTTAGGATGTAGCCATTCAATATGGAAACCACTTTTGTTCATGGAAAATAAAAGGATTCCCCAAAACTGTTTTAGGATCCCTATCAAAACCTAAAATCCCCTAACTACTGACTCTTCTATTAACAATAGATGCGCCATATTTGTTATTTTTTTGTTTTTTTGTACAAGATTGTTTTTATGTTAAGAACATAAATATAAAAAAATGTATAAAGACTTGTGGAGTCTAAATCAATAATATTGTGTACATATCAGTAGTAGACGTGTGGGGCAAAAAATGAATTTATAATTTAAAAAAATTTAAATTTATTATAATCATAGAACTCATTTCAGAAATAAATATTTGCTCGTGTAATTATTAGATATGGGACGATTCAAAAAAATATTCCGATGGAATTCTAGTCAAAATTAGCTATTCTTTAATATTTTAAACAATAGTTAAAAAATACCATTTTGCTATCAGGGGTATCCACATAATTATATTTTACTGTGGGACTATGTATTTGGAATTTTTTTGAAATAAATTAAATTTTTTGGGAAAAAATTTCAAAAATTATATTTCAAATATAAAAATGTTTGAAACAAAATTTCTAAAATTATATTGAACAAATTTCTCATTTACGATAATATATTGAAACTTTTTGATCCATAACTACTCACAAAAGTCAATATTTTTGGAGGTAAAATTCAAAAACCCATGACTATTCTCAAAAATTAAATTTTTGGGGAAAAAATTTCAAAAATCAAAGCATTTATAAAAAAAAAAAAAAAATTTGAAAAAAATACAAAAATTAACTGTTGTTCCCCAAAAAATACAAAAATTTTGAAAAAAATTCCTAGCTATTTTCAAATATTAAATTTTTTGTAGACAAATTTCAAAAAGAAATGATTTTGCAAGGAAATTAAATATTTAATCGTCCCATCACTATTAATTATAATACCCCCTTCTACTGTTATTATTATATAAGTCTCAAGGTTGATTTGAACTCTCTTTGACCAGCATCTGTATATACATAATATGTAGCTCATCATATTTTGAATATGAATATACATGTCCATATTTGTAGACATTTATTTACCCACCTCGAGTCAGTTATTTCAAATATACTCTTCTATTTACAGAGTCCTAATACAATATCCACAATGGAAGTTGGTGTGCCCGCACATAGATCCCCTTATCCTCCTTCATCAATAGACAATGGGACCACCAATGGAGTTTCCTCCACGCCTTCTCGACTATCCTCCTCAGATGCACCACCGTCCACACCTAACAAACATGTCAACTTTGGTACTACGACTGCAGTAGAGGAAAAGAAGCGAGAGAAATTCCTTACTGCAAAGTACGGAGCCCATCAAATGGCTCTCATTCGGAAAAGACTGAGAGTTGAAATGTGGATGTATGATAAGCTCCAGGAACTCTATGGAATGGTGAGTATTTTTAATTGTAAATCAATTGTATTTGAAGGGATTTAAATAATTAGGGCTGTATCATTCCTTACTATGAGACTTGTATGTTGTCCATGAAAAACGCCCTCTACAAGTTATCATGTTCACTAAAATCATAGTAAAGTATACCAGTGCAGGGTGTTCCCAGGTTGTGGCTGGAGGAGCTGTAGTTCATCCCAAAATTAAGAATTTTTTTGGTTTTTTACTAGAAAATTTAATATTTTCAATTTAATTTCCAAAAATTTAATTTTTTTTTAATTTTTTTTTTTTTTTAATTTAAAAAAAAAAAATTTATATTTCAAATTCTTTTCGGAAAAGTGTATTTTTATTTAAATTGCTTCGAAATTTAATATTTGAACTATAATTTCCAAAAAATTTAATTTTCTGTGAATAGTTATTGATTTTTGAAATTAATCTCCAAAAAGTTTACTTCTGAAATTTTATTTCAAAAAACCATCACAATTAAGGAAATTAAAGAATTTTTGTTTTCTTTACTAGAAAATTTAATATTTTCAATTTAATTTTCAAATTTTTTATCCAAATAATTTAATTTTTGAATTTAAAAAAAATTTTATATTTCAAATTATTTTTGAACAAATGTATTTTTATGTAAATGGCTTCGAAATTTAATATTTGAACTATAATTTTCAAAAATTTAATTTTCTGTGAATAATTATTGATTTTTGAAATTAATCTCTAAAAAGTTTAATTCTGAAATTTTATTTCAAAATAATTCAAAAAACCATCACAATTAAGGAAATTAAAGAATTTTTGTTTTCTTTACTAGAAAATTTAATATTTTCAATTTCATTTGCGAATTTTTTTCCTGAATGTCTGTGGATTTTTAAAATTTAATATTTGAAATAAAATTTTGGAATTTTTTTTTCAAAAAATTTAATTTTCTGTGAATAGTTATTGATTTTTAAAATTTATCTGCAAAAAGTTAATTTTGAAAAAAAAAAAACCAAGAAAAATACATATATATAATCCTGCGAACGCCCCTCCTGTGCCAATTGAATTAGTTTTTATAAAACCTAAAGTAGGTTTGATGTGCAAGAATAGTTTGCCAATATTTTTAATTTAGACCCTATTAAAGTACTTATTACCCTTATAATTTCTCAAATTTTGAATCATATTACTTGACGTCATATTTCCGTCCTCTCAATTTTTTAAACAAGTTCTGACAAATGAAAAACCATGGATACCAACTTTTAATCTTGACTTATTAGATAAAACATTTAATGAAATGTGTTGATAGTTTCATATCTTTTTCCCCCTTTAAAAAACATCATGTATAGAAATCAGCCATTTTGAATTTTTCAAAAATGATACAGATGCATGATAAATGAAATATATGGCGTGAGATTGATTGAAAAATCCCTAAGTTTCACGCCAATTACATGAGACTTGAGAGCCATGGATTATAGATGGTGAAGATTGATTGATAATGACGCTATGTAGCAAATTACATGTCTAATAGCGACTAGTTTTTGTATCCACTCTCAACCTCGACCATTCAAAGGGAAAGAAAAAAGTCAAAAAATCCATGGTTAGAGTTGAATCCGTCTAATAAGACTACTGTTCGTTTTGTACTAATAAAATGTGCCAGTCCTAATCGGTCTTTTATGGTACATATAACAGCTGAAATGACGTAGTTAATTAGTCCTTTTAGCTGTTCAACATAACCTCTCTCAAAGAGACAAGACACTTGAAGCTTAAAGTAGGATATTTGTGGCTAGAATTTCTAGCTATCATTCATTTTTTTCTTTATTTTTATGTATATTATTTAATCCTAACTAGGAATGAAGAAAATAAAAAGATATATATGACCGTAGGACTAAATGATCGACGTATCGGCCCGTAATACCATTGAACGGTAAAAAAGATTGGACTGATAAAAACAAATAGACTGAAAGGTGGGGCCCAACACTACCCATGGCTCTCTATATTCTTCTTGTTGCTAACCGTTGATTAGTACTTAAAGAGTAGTTATTAATTATTATATACATTGAATTGATGATTTTATCAATGAGAGGAATTCTAAACAAAGGCCATTGATTGATATAATTTAATATACAAATCCAAGTCCTCTGTAATACACGTCATTTAGCAAATTCCATTTTTATTATTGAACTACTTTTCGGAGGAGACCGGACTGGACGTCAATATTTTGGTCCGGGGACATTCCTAGTAATTATATCCTTCATTAGATAAATTATGTATAATATAATATACAATATCCATTGCTCTACCTCCTTCTTCTTTTAATCCGATGTTATCTTATACTATATTGGATTCATTGTTGTTCAAGGTACATATGTTATATACTTGGAGAGAATATTTTATTGTCGTTGAATTTATTAAGATACAATTGATATCATATCATTTTTTTTGAAGGAACTATTTTATGTATTATACATAATTTATTGTTATTATATATATGTATATATCCAAATAAATATCAAGAGAAGGAAGGCTTATCTAATGGTTCCCTGCATGCTATGTGATTACATACATATCTTGATGGTAAATAACTGAAAAATACATACATGATAGATTGATAAATACGTATTTATATTATTCTCATATCTTCCATCAATCTCTTTACTTTACACTATAATTTTATTTATTTATTCTTTCTTCCATGAAATAGGATGAAGTTGAGATTGATCTGGATGAGGTCTTGGATATGGATGATGAGATGGAACGACGGGAGTACATTTTTGTAAGTTGTACTTATCTATGGGCCTTTCAAGTTCTTAAATAATTTTGATGTGAGATTTTTAATCGTGTTTTGGGAATTTTTCAGTCCTATGACGTCATTTTAAAAGGCTTTTAAGTTTTGAAATAAGTACCACGGGTGTCCTTTTGTTGGGGGGTTGAATTTTTGTAGAAAAAATCCTAGAAATAAAATTTTGTGGAAAAAATTTGATTTCAAATATTAAATTTTTTGAAAAAAAAATTCAAAAATCTACATCTTTTCGTATTGAAATGATAAAATCTACAGTTGTTCACATAAAATTTAATTTTCTGATAAAAAATTTCAATTATAAAATTTTTAGGGAAAAATTACAAAAATCCACAGCTATTCACAAAAAATTAGAGAAATTAAATTGAATTTCAAATATTAAGTTTTTTAGTAAAAAGCAAATTTCCTTAATTTGAGGGGGGTGCAGCCCCTCCAGCCCACCCCGCAGACACCCCTGAGTACTGACAAATGATTAATTGACTTCAGATAAAATCTTCAACAATAACATGTGAGTTTTTATTACATGCACCTGTTGCTTATTTTAGACCTTTACGACAAGGGTATGTAACTTTCATTTTTGGAACATTGTGGTTCTAAATTGGGTACTAATTTTACTCTCATACAAGAATTCTCAATTATCAAAATCTATATAGTTTTGATTTTGTTTATTTCAAGTAAGTAGGGAGAAAATATATGTATAGAATTGTAAAAAAATATGACCTCCCGTTAGGTAAAGAAAACGAAAATTAACACAGACAATTTAAACAATATTTGGTAGGAGAACACCGGCTCCAAAATGCATTTTGCAAGTCGGGAAGCCAAATTATAGAATGTACATTATTTGAGGGGGTCGTGGCTGGGATTTTTCTTTAGTTTGAGAAGAGACTTTGTTTGACAATTTTGATTTTTTTTTATAAATGCCAAATTTGACAAATAACGTCAATTTTAACTAAAATTTTTGGAAGAGTTTTTTGAAGTCTTTTTTCATGGAATTCTAGAGAAATGGAATACTCACGCATCCTCCATAAGGATAATATGAAAGGAGTGATGGTTTGAAAAAAAGGAAAAATATGAGTCAACTTCATTTTCTACTACATCCATCATGAGGGTAAAAAAAACCCAGAAAAACAAGCTAAGCTCCATTCGTGATTATTCCATGTGTCTATCATTTTATACCATTTTTTTATAAAACAAATATCCTTTTGCGATAATTATAAAAAATAAAAAAAGTAGAGGGGCCTAATCGTTCCGGTTCCACTATCGCTTCGCTGCCATGACATTTTATTAGATTAGAGCGTGAACAAAGAAATAAATTCAAATCCCATTCCATATTTAGCAAAGACATATACATAATTAAATGTCTCCAATGTCGATTTTTCAATTCTACACCGAGTCTAACAAAGGCTCGCACTTACTCCCTAACAAATCCTGGATCCACGAGTCCATGCACTTTGATGCTCCCTCTTGAGCCATCAGGAGAATAATTATAACAGCTCTGAAAAATAAAAATACTTCTTATACTGCAACTGCATAAAGTATCATCATCGTTTTAGGTCATATTTTTTACAAATTTATCCATGTATATGAAATGCGTGAGAAATTCAATGTGTAGCGTGAGATTCGATAGAAATGCGTGAGTGTCACGCCAATCGTGTGAGATTTGAAAGCCCATGTTTACATATTTATTAACTAATGTCCATATACTAAAATGTACTTTTCTCTTAAATTCTACTAGAATCTTCTAATTAAAGCCAAAGCGTCTCGAGAAACGGTTAATGTAAGTAGTGCTCTTAAATGGGATTAACTATGTACTATGGGTATATTTTAGGTAGGTTGGACGAGTGATAAAATATTGCAGCAACTCCTAAGTTAACTTGGTTCTCTGCTGCAATATTTAGTATTTTATGTTAGAGTACTTTGTAATATGTACTCTAATTTATGTATGTAGAATATAGGAAGGAATGGATTTTTTTTTTAAATTTGATTAAAATATTTAGACTTTTTTTATGGTATCTGGAAATAAGCACTCCTCCTCAATCTTCATTAGGAACAAGAGTATATATTTTCATTCCAAGGACATGGAGGCCTTTTTCCATCGTCATATATAACTATATACTTACAAGGTTACGACTATTAAGGTCACTTTATCATGTATAAAATACATACATCAGGGGTGTGCGCAGGATAATATATAATTTTTTTTTTTTGGGGGGGAATTGGAATTTTTTGGAAAAAATTTGAAAATTACATTTTATGGAAAAAAGTTTCAAATATTACATTTTTTTGAAAAAAAATCAAAAATCCAGTGCTATTCACAAAAAACTTCACAAATCCACAGTTTTTCACAAAAAAAGTTAATTTTGTTAGAAATTTTTTTGAAAAATACATAGCTATTCATAGATAATTTAATTTTTTAGGAGAAAATTTGAAAAATTAAATTTCAAACAATACATATATTTTTTTTTTAAATCGAAAAAATTAAATTTTCAAATATTATATTTTTGCAAAAAAAATTCAAAAATCCACAGCTTTTCACTATGAATTAAATTTTTTGGAGAAAAATTTCAAAAATACATAGCTATTCATAGAAAATTAAATCAAAAATCCTCAGCTTTTCACTATAAATTAAATTTTTCGGGGAAAAAATTAAAAGATACACAGCTATTCATAGAAAATTTAATTTTTTTGGAAAAAATTGAAAAAATTAAATTTCAAATATTACATATCCTAGTAAAAAGAACAAATCGGTTAAGTTTACAGCAGCCCCTCCAGCCAATTTCCTTCGGACGCCCCCTGATATGTATGATAAAAATTTAAGGGAGGCTTCAGAAATTACAGGGGGGAAAAAGGCTACTGATCCCCTTGAGGACCTGGCTAAATATACTCGTACATAGTTAGTCCTTTCTCAGTATTCAAATTAATGGATCTGACAAATAAAAATTATATATTTCTCATCCCATAGGTTTTCGTGGGCGATCTTCTAGCCAAGGTGAAGACTCTTTAAAAGTAGAAGGAGTAAATGGGAGAAAAAACTGTCTTACGTTTGATTCCTACAGAGAACCATATGCTACATAATGTCTATTTTTCGTTCGTCCCTTTCAATTACACATGTATAATTATAACTATAATTGCTCCTTGATCAACATTCATAAACTATCTGAAGGCTGTGTGCGTGCCCTCCTCTTCAAACAACCGTCAAAAACATTGATGATCATGAATAATCACTTTTCAAAACTGCCAAAATGTTTTATTTCTATACAAATTTCCAACTATTTCATCAATCCTAAAGTTTGGCCCAAAATACAAGGAATTAAATAGGTTCCTTCTGGATGTATTATGTTAGAGATGTGAAAATGTCGCATTTCCAAGCGCGCAAAAAAATCAAGAGAAGGAGTGGAGTAATCGCCGAATGCGCTCATTGCCCCTTCTCTAATTAATTATTTCTTAATTTATGTACTATCTACAAAAGACTGATATTTTGAGCACTTCATGAGTTAGTTATTAGAATTCACGTTTACGCGTACATTAAAGAGGGTCGCGCACATTCATCAAGGAGTTTTATACTCTTGTTTGACAAACAAACAAGGAATCACAACATGAAAGGGGAGAAAATTACGAAAAATTAATTACATACAAATTTTTTTATCATTCAACAACTAATTTTCGTAAAATACTGTATTATTCGCCAATGATTTTTTATATATCATATTATAATTATTACAACTTGTAAATTGCGTGAATTATCTTCTTTTTATAAAGATGAGGAAGAAATGGAGAAGAAAAAGAGTCTTTACTCTTCTAGAAAGCAGATTCAATTAAAAATCTTATTTCCTCCACTCTTCAATTTTACTTAAGAATTAGCTTTAAATACTTTTTTTTTCTTTTGCAAAATTCTATTTAGTTGAAAAAAAGGGTGATTATCAAAACCTACTTACTAAAAAACAACACTTACTTTGAACAAATATAATATTCTAGATAAATCTCTGCTTTAGATCTCAATTTTCTTTCTTTTGTATTGTGTCTCTCTTTCCTTCTTACATATTTGAATTATTATCATATTTTTTTTTCACTTGTAAATAAGTAATATTTAAATAAAGTCGTGTATAAAAAAAATGTTTTTTATTGTTGAACTATAGGGCGTTTTCTCGTAGCCAAGGAAATCTTCTAAAGTCACTTTGCTACGTCACAGAACCATTAAGCAAAATATTTTTTATAATGCGTTTATACGTGACGTCAGCATTGTTGATATTGGTCATTTTGGGAGCCAAAATGGGCAAATTTTATAACCTTGAAAACCCTTTTTTCATGAATATGTAATAATGAACTATTGGATGACAAAATGGGACTCATCAATAGAAGAACTTAAACTTTACTGTCTATAAACATTTTATTTTCCTATTACCTAGTTTTATTATGTATCTTAGGCTAAAATGTAATATCAAATATGTTATTACATCGTTCTCGTACCTAATCGATCAAAAAAAAAAATTACTACAAATCTAACAATTTTTAGAAATTATCAAAACAGATTCCTTTTTATCAGTGATATCAAATACAATTGAATGTAATTGTTAAGTTTTTTAAATAATCAAGCCATTTGATGGAGTTTTATCAAGGTTTATTGAAAAATTGTCCGTTTTATTTAGTAAAAATATCAATTCTGAGTCCCCAATATGGAGTATCCTTTACATATGATGCAATTCTGTGACAATGTTCTATTGTGAGTTTTATTACTACATGATATACAGGGTCGTGCACTACAATTGGAACAAATTTCCCGATCCTGTATGAGTGTATCATGACCATGTTTCCCCCTTCAATGTCTGTTTTCATATTTTTCATTTTTAGTTAGTTGTCAAGATGAAGAAACACGATCACTCATCAAGTAGTGTTTTCTAATTTGCAATTATTGGAACGCAAACAGCTCCAGAATTAATTATGTAAGAGTTATTGATGTCATCAGAACCCTCGTTATTCAAGAATTTTAAATTGGTGCGTTTGGTCCAGATCTAATCATTGGAACCAACCTTGGATTGTTTATGGAATATTAAAATTTTTAATTATGCAGTAAAATGGTTAGGATTGTTTTTACTTCATAAGTTCATATCAATACAAATATTGACGTTTAAGAGTTAGAATTGGATAAACTTTCAGAAATGCCAAGGGTTTCAAATGGTACTTCTCTGCTTAATGCAGTTTTAAAATTCTGAAATTTTGTCATTAAGGACCCATTCCTTGAAAAAGTAAACGCATAGAAAAATGGAAGCAAGGCCAGATAATGCAATTTTTTAATTTAAAACTTTGTATAATAAAAAGATCTACTTTTGCTAAAACCATGAATTAACTGAAAAATAAATATTACCAACTGTGGGACTATTTATGCAATTCCTAAGGAAGTTAAATGGTTTTTACTCCGTGATTGAATTGGGGCAGTAATTGATGTCCATGGAAATTATATTGAAAATTATTTTGCTATTACCATCATTTGTTCAGGATCTGGATGAGGTCAAATTTTGTTTCAATTGTAGTTCACGACCATATCACTTTGATTCTGCCTCACAGCCTTTTTTTTCTCACAAATAAGAAACAGGAGGAAAGGACCAACATCAATGGGTATTACTTCGTCAATTCCTCTTCCCAACAATGGATATATTATTTCATTCAATAATAATTGTTTAGAGGACCTTAACAAGAGATAATTATAATTAATTCAATCAACGCTGATCACGTATCTTGCAATCTTTCCTTCAAACAGAAAGAGAGAAATGCCTGTGAGTTGTGATTAGTATACCCATTCCTCCTTCAAGTATGGAACTATTATCTAATAATTTTCACAATTGTTCACAGCTTAACAAGAGATAAAACAAATTCAAATAATCAATATTCAGAACACTGATTAGTGGAAAAGAAACAAAAACAACGACAACTGACGCCAAAATCAAATCTAAATTTCCTGCTGTTGAATTAAGGCCCTAAGGACCATAACAAGAGATATTTCAAATCCATTCAATCTACATTTAGAACACTGTTAAGGAGGGAAGAAGCAGAAAATTTTACAGCTGACAACACAATACTGTGTAGATTTAAGTGTTAGTGAGATATATGTTGCGTTTTAGTTCCAATTTATTGGTCGGATAAGGTCTTACTTAATTAAAACAACAGTCACTTTATTTACCAAACATTACTCCGAAATTTAGGAGGGACCTGGGCCGTGACTAGGACTTGTCTTTGCAGGTTGACTAACTTGAGATGACTTTTTTATTCTTTTTAATAGGAGGGCAAATTTAAAAATAAATTATTGTTATGCACAAGAATTTAGAATGTAGTCAAAATTTACCAATTATAGTAGAATAAACTTTAAATTATGTTTATATTTCAGTTGGGGTAACAAGGATTGTTTTGGTAGAACTTGGACCTCGTATGCTCTTCGTAGTTTCGGCACTGTCTGCAGGGGGTAGGCTGAAGGGGCTGTAGACACCCCCAAATTAAAGAAATTTTGCTTATTACAAGAAAATTTAATATTATAATTTTTTTACAAAAATTTAATATTATTTTTCAAATTTTTTGTGAACAGCTATTGATTTTTTTAAAATGATTTTGGATTTTTGAAATTTTATTCACACAAATTAAATATTCCAAATTAATTTTCAGTATTTTTTTATGAACAACTGTAGATTTTTGAATTATTTTTCCAAAAAATTTAATTTTTGGAAATGTACATGAAAATATAGTTGGATTTTTATTCGAAAAAATATCACACAATCGTGAATGAAACTCTGGAAAAGTTTCATTGACTTACAAATATTCTTGCCCATGTTTTTCTAGAAAATCTTCTGTTAGAGAAAAAACAAACAATTCTATTAATACAGATTTCTTCATCATACCAAGGACAACTGAGATGGAGGCCAAAAGAAATGGTAAGTCAGTACTTCTTGACGCAGGAATGAGTTATGACGATATCTCTTTCATGATCCCCTTCTCCAAAGGTCTCATTGTTAAGAGTTAAAAGCTGAAAGACACCAACAAGAACCTTGAGAGAAACCACAAGGCAAAAAAAAAAAACAACAAATAAGATATGTTGTAAAACCAACTTGGCGAATTTCTGGCCCTGGTCATTTGTCATTACCAGACTACAACCCTCTTTACTATGGGATCAGGGGTGCCATTTAGAGGAAAACCTGTTCCACATCCAATGTAAACACCCTAAAGGCTAACGTGGAGAAGGAGTGGGCGACATGACGTAGGATTATTTGTAGTAGATCTCCAAGGGCTTCAGGCCTAGGATCGAGACCATGTTGGAAGCCAAAGGCAGGGGCTTCGGAAGGGGGTAGAAAATTTAATATTGGATTTTTTTTTTCAAAAAATTTAATATATGAAATTTAATTTGTGGAACTTTTTTTTGAACAGCTGTGGATTTTTTTCAATCTTGTGGACGCCCCTGAAAGGTGGCCACTTTGAGATAATATTAAAATACCTATATATAATAAGTCTAATTGTCTTACTACTTGTACTTAATCTGGATTGTCTTGAGCTTCGGAAAATTCCTTCAAGATTCACAGGGACACACTCTATTTATCAATCAGTTATATCTCATCATTAATAATTATTTATATAAACCATCTATTGAAAAGCCAATCATTGCATATTTAGGAATAAACCATTTCTATTTAAAAGGCTTCATTGATTGTTTGATAGCAACTTGTACATGACGTAAAATGTATATCACTTCCCCCTCATGTTACATCTTATTATAAATAAACTGCTTTGAAAATAAAGAATGGAAGAAAAAACTTTGTGATGGGTACATTTTAAATATCCTATTTAATATAAGTTAAATTATGGAAATATAAATATTTTTTTCACGTGTTATACAAGAAGAAAAACTTTCTGGCACAATGGAGAGCCCTTATATGGACTTCAATTTAATTGGGGGTTCTACTGCATATTATTTATCTATTTATTAGTGTTGGGTTTCGGTCTGGGAATCCTAGACCGGTCTGAGACCGATACATTTTTTGTTGTACTGAATTAGTTCAGTGCAAAAAAAAAAAAAAAAAATAGCTCGGTCTCGATTGGTCTCATATAAAAATTCGGTCTAGATCAGTCAAAAGGAAAAATTCGGTCTAGTTCGGTTCCCCAAAAATATAGGTCTGGGCCGATTTTACAGATAAATTGTTTATAACATGACGTTATAGAAAGTTTAAACAGGGATAGCTCGAATTAATTTTGATCCCGCCATATCTTATATATATACAATATTAGTTATAGAACTTTTGAGATTTAGAAAAAAAATTGTACTCATTATATACGAGACCAAAAAAAAATTCGGTCCACAAATTGAGACCAGAAATAAATCGTTCAATAAAGTGTGAACGAATCAAAATTGGTCTACAAAGTGGGACCGAAAAATAATTGGTCCACATCTGAGACTGCGATATGGACTGAAAAATTGGACCAAATTGGAATACAAAAAAAACGAACCGAAAAAAAAATTAGGTGTTGGACCGAGTCTCAACACTAGTATTTATGTTCACAAAATCCATATTGTGTATAATATTGAAAAATGGAAGTTTCTGATCTATTCGACTAGCCTTACTTAGAGCTCGGAGCCCTGTGGAGCCCTATAGCATTTTTTTAAATCTTGCAGTATATAACTGCACCAAATATTTTATTTGTATTTACTTACGGGAGCACTTGGCATAGCCTGGAGTTATCTATCCTATAAGATAACTCTCCTGTAAATCCTTGGTGACACTCTTCGTATTTAATGTGTAACGATGGAAATTATGTGTATATATATACACAGTGACTGTTTTTCATACAAGCATACAGATAACCTTTTCTTTATTGATATAGATGTCATTTCTAGCAGAGCTTACATTGTTGAGCTCAAGGGCTTCAATTATAGGTGAATGCAGGACAGCTTTAATGGAAAAACTAAACTGGTATGAAGCCCAGTGGCCTACTAAGTTTATGAGTCACTCATTATTTGAAATTTTGCATTTTTTGCTATTTATTAGGATGGTACATATTTTAAATATTATTGGACCTTATGATAAGGCTAATGCAGTTGTGAAAGCTTCATTAGCCAATTGGCCTTCCCGTCTACATTTGGTTGACCATATTCATAGAAATGTTTTTTCTAGTCCCAAATATTAAAGCAAAGTTTCGTTACCTCCCAAAAAAATTATCCAATGGCTTTGAGGATTCCTTGTTGAAAAGGGGACCCTTAGGAAGAAATACATCAGGAAATGAATACCAGGCCGTGCAGAATTATATACCGATTTTTGTTCAGAACATATCGCGGACAATAATGACATTTCGAATGACTTGAGAAACAATTATTCATACATTTTTAGAATTATAAAATAGTTTGTGATCAAATTTAATCAATGTAGCCACCATTTGACTCAATGACACTGGTCAGGCGACGTCTGAAGCTGCGACAGACTTGCTGGATGTAATCGGAGTCCATGGAGGCCCAGGCCTTGTTGACAGCAGCCTTTAAGGCATTTATGTTCTTGTGTCGTTTTTTGCAGGCCTTGGTCTCCACGTGCGCCTAGATAGAGAAGTCTAGTGGGTTCAGATCTGGGCTCTGAGGGGCCAGTAGTCCTTGGGCCAAAAGTTCATGTTGTCCTTGAGCCACTCCTGAGCTTTCTTGGAAGCGTGGGCGGGTCCTCCATCTTGTTGAAAGCCCAAGGAGAGTTGCCGACTATGGATTTGATCCACGGAAGGACCTTGGACGCCAGAATCTTCACATAATCCTCTGCTGTTAATCTGAGCCAGTGGGGAACCATACCGGCTTCATGGCCTTCCCGTTGGATCTCCAAACATCTCCAAAGCTCACAACACGGTCATTTTGCCTGTTGAAAACAGGATCGACCGTAAAAGTTTTCTCATCTGAAAAAATGATGATGCGTCCAGATGAGCTCTTGATATCATTCAAGATTTTCTGGCACGCTCAAGTCTGACTTGTCGCTGACGTTCAGTTAGCAGAGAGCGTTCAGTACGCCTCAGGGACTTTCCTCCAGCCCTTTTCAATGCCCTTGAAACAGTTGATCTCGGCGTTCCCATCTTTCTGACCATGTCGGCAATGGACCTGTTGGGAGTCCTCTTGAACACTGTCTTTACTTGCCTTGTTGAGACAGTGGGCTTCCTGCCAGCCCCAGGGGAATGCTTGAGATCACTCCCAGCCTCCAAGCGCTTGGAAACGTTGTAAATTGTCTTCAACGAGGCCCCAACCTGTTCCTTAATGTTGTTATGAGGCACTCCCGCTCGGAGGAGGGCTGCAATTTCGATCCTCTTTGTTTCCTGATTGGACATGGTCTCACGTGTGGAAGTTGTTACGCTCTCACAGGAAGGATTTTTGTTTATTTTAACAGTAAAAATACGAAACAATCAGATTGGTTGCCACACAACCTCTTAAAAAGTATATTTACATCATCGGTAAATAATTTTGCACGGCCCGGTAATGTAAAAACAATTACTATATAAACGACTTTTATTTGATTATATGGGACCAACTGGTGGCAATATTATTAAATATTTGAAATAATAGGTTAAGGAAAAAGTAATTACATATTTTGTTTTATTTCAATGCTTTATTAGAATCTGATTTAAACCAAGTATTCCCCGTTTTCTTCTTTAACTTGCTGCCAAAGAGAATTCGATTTAATAATATCCTTATCATATAAGCCCTGGCCCCAATTGGCAAAAAACTCATACAACCAATTTTTTCTACCCCCAAGTGCATTGCTTATAGACAGGAACATGTGGTAGTCACTTGATGCCAGGTCCAGACTTTAGGGTGGATGAATAAAAACATCCCATCCGACCTCCCAGAGCTTCTGGTGCTTCATCAAAGATGTATCCGGCCTGGCGTTGTTTTGATGATGTCTTGTTGTATCTTATTCACCAATTCTAGTCTCTTTTGTTCAACCGCCAGCTTCAAATAGTTGAGTATTTTACAGTAGAGGGCAGAATTGAGTAGGGGGGGGGAGGGGGATCGCTAGAACCACTGTTATGCAACACGAACCCCAAATGTATTGGCCCCATATACATAGCAAATTTTCTTGGTCGCTTTCGACGCGTGTTTCCCTTGCAGATAGTAAAATGTAAAATATGGCAAATTTCTTCTCTTGAAACATTCATACATGATGCATGATAATTCACGACTGAAGTGGCCAGGTACAATACTGTCAAAAAAGTTTTTTAGTATACACTCCCCCCTATACAAAAGCAGGAAATACGAATGTATTTTTCCGCCCTACCTAATATAGAGCTAAGTATATTTGTATCTATATATGCTGAAATAAGTCATTTTTGAGTTTAGATACTAGACTCTAGGAAAAATACAATCCAGCGTCATAAATGTATATAATTTTATACAAAATTTCGCAGACGTTCAGCATTTAAAACTTTTGATTAGGTTTATCAACGGGCTAAAGTAAATCAAATCCTATTTTGAAAAATAAGTCTTGAGCTGATATTATTATTATTTCACCCTTGAGGAGGGAAAAATTAAGCATTTAGTAACTACGTGTGAGTGTGCTCATGAAAAACAGTAACTAAGACTGATGATTTCTTGGGTAATGATTGACTAATTTATTTTAAAAAGTTTGTGCGTTCATTGACACTTAATAACTAATATACTAGTTTAATGATTAATTCATGCATTATTATAATTGAAAGGGTGGGCAGTGCTTTCGCCTGAAACTATTAGCTTCAGGACATTTTGTCTTAAAGTTTTTCACCTTTAAACCTTTTTGCGTCGAGGATATTTCCCCTTAAAATATAAATCAATAAGGTTTATACGTCATTAATGTTTATTTTTGGTTGAAATTGATATTCCCTTTGATTTTTTAAATCAAATATGTAATGTGAATTACTATAAAACACGATATATTAGGAACGTCCGCAGAGGGTGGGCTGGAAGGTCTGCAGCCCTCCCCAAATTAATAACTTTTTGCTTTTTATAAGAAAATTTAATTTTAATTTTTTTTTCCAAAAATTATAATTTTTTTGTAAATAACTATGGATTTAAAAAAATCTCTTAAAATTTTTAGTAAACAGCTGTGGATTTTTGAAATTTTTTTCCTAAAAATTTCACATATAAAATTTAATTTTTGGAATTTTTTTCAATTTTAGAAATAAAAATTCAAAAAATTTAATGTTTGTAGGAATAGCAAAATAAAATATTTGATTTTTTTTTCCAAAAAAATTACTTTTTAGTTAACAGCTGTAGATTTTGGAATTTTTTTTCAAAAATTTAATATATAAAATTTATTTTTTTCCCAAAAAAAGTTAATATTTAGTAGACAACTGTGAACTTTTGAAAAAAAATTAAAAAATTAAATTTTGCAAGGAATAGTAAAATTAAATCTTGAATTTTTTGTTATAAAGTTTTAATACTTGAATTTTTTTTTAATTTTCTGTGAATTGCTGTGGGTTTTAGAAATTTTTTGTTAATACTGTGCGTTTTTGAATTTTTTTTCAAAAGTTTAATATTTGAAATTTAATTTTTTGTGTAAGCTGTAGATTTTTTTTTTTTTTTTTCAAAAAATATCTCTTTCTAATTTTTTTCCATGAAAAATTATTATGTTTTTTAAATCCAATAACCAAGACCCTCGTAAAATATAATCCTGCGGACACCCTTGTGAATGGTTGTTTTCCGTTAGAATTATGTTCATGCTTCAAATTATGCCTGTTTTTTTAATTCATGAATCTTTTCTAAAATAAATAAACCATCATGTCTAATCATAATTACTAACGAAGAAGTGATTAATAATTCTTCTGTTCGAATCATTATCCTATTTCTTAACTTTAATAATAATTTTATAAACTATTTTGTCTCTGGTTTGCACTCATTACATATATAAATTTCGATAGTATTTAGCTATTGAAATTTGGGGGTATAAATCGAAAATTATTTATTATCTTTTAAGGCAAGATGTCTTAAAGCAAAATAGTTTAAGACAAAAGTATCTAGTGCCAATTGAAAGGCTGCGTGTTTTTAACATTATTGTATTACTTACGCAAACTTTTATATTTAAGTGTGTGAATAAATCATTATTAAACAACATATCATCAACTCATAATATATTCACAACAACGATCAAATATTATACTTATATGTACTATAGTTACAACAACTTCTAAGACCATGACATTTTAAATCTATTTATATTGAGTCTACTAATGGGTTTTTTTAGGAATGAGAAGACTGTAATCTCTGTATTTATTATTGTGTATGTATGTAACTAAGAACGTTCCTTGCAAAACTATAACTCATGTCAACTTACATATTATTTTCATATTGTCTCATTATTATATGGCGTTATTACTTGGGGATATATGCATTATAGTTTACGCTGTTGTGAGGTGGCTCTCTATACAATTAGTATTCTTATTTAGTCATGATTCTCATAGATGGAATTGAATGTATATAATAATATTATGTAGTTTGTGGTGTAGTTTTATGAGAAATGAAATGCTTCAACTATACTATCGAAGCTCTTTCTTTTATTGAGATGCATGAAACTTCAAGGCAGGTAGCAACATCTACCTACCTATGCAGGGATCTATCTTTATTTATTGTAGTCATTATGAAAATATGATGGAAACTTTCCTCCTCCTTTGAAACATCTACTTTACATTAGTAAGTTAAGTGTATGTATCATGGATGAAAATAATCTGATAAGATTGCCACCTGTATAAATGTTGATTTTTTTATTAATTTCCAAGGCTGTTATCATTATTCTTGAAGAGAGAACATTTAAGTAAAAAGTAATCACTAGTATATGAAAGTCAGAGAGTAACACTGAGGAATTGTTTTGAAGATATAAGTGTAAGTCCTTATTGCACTCGAAGTAGAATTAAGGATTGATATCCCTGTAAATCCTGGCTATATCATTGCTAGATACGAAGTGACGCTTGTTTTTATTTCCTTCAAATAATAGCTACTGGCAGCTAATTTAATGGAAGGTACGCTCATCCCCCTACCATTATTCAAATTGTAAGGTGACTACGTTAATTTTCAGTTTCTTTTTTTCAACATACTTGCAGATCACAATTTCAACAACATTTATACTATAAATAAGTGTGTGTACAAGCTCTTTTAATAATTAATGTAGCTACCTTTAGCTGCAATGATGGCTTCCAGGTGGCCGTGGAACGCCTGGCAACTACTGCAGATGTAGTTCTCTGTCATGCAGTCCCAGTACTGGCTGACAGTAGCTTTGAGGGCCTCGGTGTTTGGATGACGGACACTGCAGGTCATCCCCTCGACATGCACCCAAAAGTATATAAGGGGTCGACATCAGGGTTGTACAGGGGCCAAGAGTGTCAAAAAAGAGTTCAAGAGACTCAATCAAAAAAGTATTCCAACGGAGGAGATGGGGTTCTTTCATTGCTGGTGTGAAAAATAGCCTCTCTAACCTCACAAGCTCTATAGATAGTCTGGTGTGAACCCCAGAGATCTCTTGCATGGGCCCTCATGGACTTGATGAGATTGACTAAAACTCTTTTTTCCCTCCTCCAGATCCAGTTTGGCCTTTTTGACAGAGCTCTTATTCCTCTCCAATGTTCCGGCTTGCTGATGTCGTAGACGTTGGTCTACTCCTAACTGCTTGGAGTGCACAAATGCAAATTCGTCGATCACGTTCAAGTATCATTTTCTCGACTTGTACGTAAGTTAGTAGCTCAGGTTTTTTTTTTTTTTTGTAACTAATTATGTATGCTTTAATGTATCGAAATATGAATTAATTTCAATCACTCACCCTTAATTAATTCTTGAATTTCAATGGACCACCCTATACATCATGTTGTTACCTTTATTACAAAAGTAAACAGAAAAAAAAGGGAAAATCAGTTGGTAGTTTGTCAATTCTTCCAAACTATGGAACTCTTAGGAATTGTTCATTACTTAAAAGGAGCTAATTTAACAGTCAACAATGTTCAGAACACTGATAAGTTTGAAAAGAAGCAGAAAAATCGATAGCTGACAAAATATACTGTATATTTGTGTATTATTAGCGTTTATTTCACGGTCAGTTGCTACTGGAGTGAAGTTAGACACTTTTTTTTGGGGGGGGGGATTTTGAAATACAGTCAGATTTTTTAAGTTTACATATCTATACGTATATTAAAAATATCTCCCTGCAATAGTTCAAATAAAATCATCTGATAACAGCATCAAACAAAATGTATTTATCTGAACCCGGTCCATTACTACGTAGGAGTATTCAATTTGAAATTATCATTGTTCTCATTTCTTTATTTAAATTTTTTTTTAAAAGACAATCCAAGAAGTCAAAGGTTTGTCAACCCAACACGTTCGAAACAAAAGTTTATGTTAAGAGTCAACCGAAATTTCAATATCCTCACAAACTTCTCCGATAGTGATTCGACGGTTTTCAAAACGTGCCTGTGCGTCCAGAGCGAGGCTCGTCATTGGCATTTTCCCACTCATCTTGGAATAGTTTGTACCACTCGTAAACATTTTTTTACTGAGAACAGTTTCACCGTACGCCATTCTCAACATTTCAAATGTTTTGGAGGACTTAATTTCATTTTTTACACAAAATTTGATGCAAATTCTTTGATCCATGTTTTTCAATAGTAAAAAAAAAAAAATCCCTCAACACACAAAATAATTCGAACTGTTATGTCTCTTACAAACAAAATAAACATATCATACATATATTTGAAAAGGTATTTATATGTTCATCAAAAATCAAAAAATCCAGCATATTAAATGTACCATGCCTGCGAAATTAGAAAAGCCACCTAACTTTTTGAACACACTTTGTATATCTACATCCATAAATTTATAGTTTAAAGAGGAAAAGAGGCAGTGATCATTTCAACTCTTCAAACTTTGGATCTGAACATATTTTAGTCATAAATAATTATCATGATATTCGTTCACAATGTGATTTTGGAATTTTATCGTTTTGTACAAAGATTTATATTGTTACTATTTATAACTTTTGGGAAACTTAAACTATGTAGATAATAGATATATATTTAGGCACATATTTAAGGAGGTATCTTTTTATTTTATGGGCCCATAAACAATCCATACTTTACTCTTTTATTGGTCAGCAAATTATAGCCCACTGGGTATTTTTCCATATATTGACTTCTTATCCTATAAAAACCGTCGCAAATTGAAATGCAAAAAAAAAAAGGTGTAGGGTATTGAGATGAAGGAACATTATGGATTTCCCATATCCCCAATATAATTTATGGTCAGGTATGTTTATTTTATTTTTCGTTTTCAATGCACTTTTAAATGTTTTATGCTGTTAAGTCAGCAAGTCCATTGCCATCTTTTTAATTTATTCAATTTTTTTTTCTTTTGAAACTCTTCCTGTTTGATCAGTAATCTGGAGAATAAGTATAATTATACCAAATACACAACAGTATCGTCCCTCACACAAAGATTATTCTCTAATACAGTTATAACTTGGACACGTCCAAGTTCTCATATTCCATTTGTATCAGAAGTGATGACTTGAGTCATTGAAGAGTAGTTTTTTTGCTTGAATCGCTCCAAAAGTACCAACTTAGAGGGGATCATTTTACTGCATTTTTTACTGACCATCATTTTTTAACATTATTAAAAGAATTCAAATTATATCTTATTAAACTGTGAAAAATCTCAAAAAAAATTCAAAATTTATTCTAAAAAAAAAATTCACCTCTTTCAAATAATTTACAAAAAAAAACAAAAAAAAACACTCCAGTTATTAAAATAGAACAGGTAATGACTAGGATTACGAGACATATTATCGAAAGTAAGGTACTTGTTACCTAGCAATTTTTGGTCGTTTTGGCAAATGCAACTTTTTGAATTAGGAGCTACTTTCGATCATGGATATTTATGTTACTAGTAATATATATCAAAAATATTCATATATGTATTTGACCGGTTCAGCAAATTTATTTGGGAGAAATGACTTGATTTTAGAAGATATTTTCATTAAATCTACATTCTACCCACTTATACCCACATTTCAAGTCAAACACGTTTCTAATACTTTAAATCAGATAGAAAACAATATCCAAACTTGTTATTTCACTCTGAAACTGCAGATAGGTCCTCTATATATAACATAAATAATCATACTTTGTAATGAACTGATTTATGTAATTTTATTTATCACTAGTGATAGTATTGCCCGGAGCTATTAGGCGCAGCCTAACAGAAGCACTCTGTTTTAATAATATAGAAGATAACTAAGCCAAAAATCCTCAGTGTTGCTCTACATTTTTCATGAGCACACTCACACGTAGTTACTGCCTCAATGCTTAGAGGTTCTCTCTCAAGAATAAAAGTAATCATAGTAACAGCTTTAAAAAAAAATAATATGGCGTTATGACAAAAATATGTATATTAATATGATATACAAAAGGGAGTACTAGATACAGTATACACACGCTCGATACTACATATAAAACGCCTGTCAAAATTATTTAATATGACTACATTGTTATTTCTTAGATCAAAAATATGAACATGGTATACATCAAGGAGCTTTTTTTACAGTGCATTGAGTATACACGCTCGATACTACATGCAAAACGCCTGCAATATTCCATTAATATGAATAAATTGTTATTTCTTGGATAAATAGAAGTTTCTTGTATCCAGATTTGACTGTATAATCTTTTATTTTTATACTTGCACAATTTATTTAACTATTTGTCACATAAATGACAGATCGTGCCAACCTCAACCTTTATGTTCAATCTTAGTTTCTAAAACAAAGAAGGACTTATACTAAATCCAAGGTTCACTTTTCTATATTTGAAAAAATGTCTGCCAAACTCAATACATTGTATAGAAGGATGAGAAAAAGTGAATATGCTTGAATTGTGAGACTTGAAAGCCCTGTAAATGGAGAAAGGGGACTTGTCTAGTAAAAAATATGACATTTAAAGGCTATAAAAAATTAAACTACTAATCCATGAACGAGCTGATTTTTTTTCAAAGTACGGGTTGCACATACACATTCCAATCCGTTCGTCACTCGTTTGTACCTATGCACTTTTTTTTTTGTCTCCACAATATAAATAAAAATGATTTTTAGCAGAATAATGCTGAATGTATCAATCACTTGTTTATCTTTTGTAGAATCTGAAAAATGAATATAGTATGTCGTTATGAATAAATATATAATAAGTATGTTCTTAGTTAGATAAAGAATAAATCAAAAATGGTCTTTACATCAATTTTGATAACTTTTTAAGCCCCTTCGTACTTCGAAAAATGGTTCCAAATATTTTAAAATTAATTTTACAAATGTACCTGTGACGTTTTTACAAGATATATAAAATTGTATTTATAAAAAAAAGAATCTTTATGATTAAGAGTGTGAATAAACTCAATAGTTAACACTCTGTTAAAAATAAGCCCACCTGCGAATGCTCCTTGGCTAAGTGGAAAAATAGTTCATGAACGATTTGTGGAATGCCTAATTGAGATAAAGCTCTTTCTAAACATGAAAATAATAATGACTTTGATTATATATAACACGTGACTAAAGATAGGTTGGCCTGATATTTTCTCAGATCCGAAGCGGTTCAGATCTTTAGGCGTAAATAGTACATAAACATTTTATAAGCATTTTTCCAGAGTTCGGGCCTAAATAAAATACGGTTCAGGATTAAGATTTATTTTACTGATTATTGATGCTGAAACAATTACAATATTATTACTATTATAACTTAAATATTAGTCATTTATAGAATTACTGTTACGAAAACATTGGACCCGTCGTTACCTTTATTGTAGCGCGTAACCTCTCTTCCTAAAAGAAACAAAAAAAGGGCGAAAATTAATGGGTACTTTGCCAATTCTTCCAACTATCCAATTATTATTTAATAAAGAAAAAAGAGAAAAAAAATCGGTTTTCACCGATTTCTTTTTTAGCCATAACTTTTTTTGATTTTGAATAAATTAACAAAACGTAGTACTTTGTATAGTTGTTTTCGAAACGCCAATCACTTATAGATAAATAACTCAACCCCGTATTTAGTCTTATTGAGCTGAAAAAACGGTTTTTGGGTTTTGGGTATAGCATAAGCATATGACCTCCCCAAAAATCGACACCCTCGTCTTAGCCTGTCCCAGCTCAAAAGAAGAACCCATGCAAATTTCAGCCTCCTAGGTTCAATGGTGTGTGAACGTATAAAGAACGTCTACACACACACAATCTCTCTTTTATTTTTATACAGAAGAAGATAGAGATAATATCCGGAAAATCCTTTGTATCTTTTATATGATCCGTAAAAGCTAGTTTGGGTCTCATATCTTTTCGGGTAATACAAATTTAGTTATAAAGTACTCAGATACTTCGGATCAGGGTCCAAGACCCCACCTTTCTCTACTCATGACGAGAAAAACCCAAAAAATATAGTTTTTTGATACACAAACTGAAAAGTATTTTCATTCTTTTTATAATAAATAGCACTAATCATATATAACATCACCAATATATGGCTAGTTCTATTTATTATAACTAGCCATATATAACATCACCAATATGTATTTGATCAATTTCATAAATTACAGTTAATTCAACGTAAAATATATAATAGGTAGTGATGTAAATCATGTGAATTTCTTAGCTGGCCCGTTTTTTTTTGGAATCGGTAATCAGAAGAATTAATTTTCTTTTCCTTAGCAATGACCTAATATTTAATTCCTGAGTATATTCAATTATGTTAACTAAGCTGAGCATTCGTATATGCCCATAAAAGACGGCGAGTAACCTTGAGGAGTTGTTGCCAAGTTATAATTAAGAATTGGGAATCGACATCGGATTAATTTTTGCCCTTTTGTTCTTGTTTATTTCCTTCCATCCCTCGTCCCCTGTTACAGCTGATTGTAGCTGATTTCCTGCAAAATATTCCTCAAATTGTCCTGTTGATTTTCGGTTTCCATTTTTTTACTTGCCCATTACACTCACAATTTTGATCACTAACAATAGACAAACCAGCATGAAACCTATTCAATGTCCTCCCCATTTTTCTGGCTTTAGAAACAATAAAAGGCTTACTAATTGTTAAAACAATTTTACAACAATATGTATATATAAAAGAGAGATTGCGTGTGTGTTTGTAGATGTCCTTTATACGTTCCCACACCGTTGAACCTAGGAGCCAGAAATTTTGCATGGGTCCCTCTTTTGAGCTCGGACGTGCTAAAACCAGGGGGGGGGGGCCTATAAAGGTGCTTATGCTATACCCAAAACACAAAAACCGTTTTTTGCAGGTCATGGAATCTAGATGGTCGTTTGAGTTATTTATAAAAAAAGGATGATGGTTTCAAGCAAAAAATATACGAATAACTACGTTTTCTAAATTTATTCAAAACCAAAAAAGTTATAGGCAAGAAAAGAAATCGGTGAAAATAGCAATCTCATTTATTTCAGGTGCAAAAAAATGAGCTTCCAATGGAATATAGGATTAGTAAATAGAATAAAGTTTTTAGAAATTTTTCTGGAGATTGGTTTGTATATAAATTTGCCAAATAAAAATTAATGTTTAACTGAAATATCCGTGATTTTCTGAATAATTTTTCCTTCTATTTTATTTTTTCTCTATTTTTTCCCCATTTTTTCATCCATTTTCAATATTTTTAAAAGAAACGCCGCAAAATGATACATTTGGATATAACATTTAAAACTTGAACTGTTCATTGAAATATTTTTAATTTCCAGAACAATTTGTTACACCATTTTTGCAATATTTGCAAAAATGAACCAGTTATTGTGGGTTACTTTTTCGACAGCATTATTCTTCAAAACTTCATTGTTTTTGCAAGTACAAAAAAATATTGATAGGTTTGTGTTTCTTTTACAATTCCAATAAATGCTATTAACTATTTTATTTTTTTGCAATATTAGTGCAAATTCTTTTTGAAGTAAATAGAAAATGGACTTCTTATCTAGACAATTTTTTAGATGCATATATGATTGTTTGTTATTTGAAGTTTATAACACATAAGCTTTTTTTTATTCATAATAAATTCATTAACTAAGGTTATAAGAGGCAATAATAAGAGGGGTTTTTTCTTCGGAAGGGGGGTTGCTATGATGAGACGTTGTAAATTACCTTATATAGTCTGAAGAATCCAAGAGAAATATGATTATAGTTATCAGGATCTTTTTCGACAACAACGAAACATTCATATTATAATTATTAGCATATAAAAGTTTTTTCTGAATATTTTTTTAATTTTCTTAACTAATTTGACCATTTTCAATGTGATTCTCCTCTCCCTCCTTAGTCCGAGCAAGGCTGGGTAATCATTAGCTGGTCTATAATATATATATATATATATACTTGAAAGTATAATTGCTCTGTGTTAAACTTTTTTTTAACATTTATAAAACAACGGAAACATTATTATCACGTCCTGGGTTTTAAAAAAAAACATTAAAAAATAAGAAAAAACGACACTTGCATGTTTAATTAAAATTAAGTCTACGACACAAGGATAAAAAGAAAAAAAAGAAAAACTGGCAAATTTTGAGATCTGATAGGTAAATCATATCATGAAGAGAGGATCTAGGGCTCGCTCTAACAAATAATTATTAATAAACATACTATATATTTTTTGAGGATTATAATTTCCGCGAAAGAGATGTAATCCTGGAGCCTCGAAGGGAGCTCTTTGTTCTTGTACTTCACTGCGTATTATGCTTTGAAATTTGCAATTCTGAGTGACTCAGTCTCGTCTCAAAGTTCATCCAAATATCTTCCTCCACCAACTTAAGGATTCGGTTAATTTTTTTACACTCATAGAATAGATGAAACGAGGTCTACAACTCCTTATAACAGAAATAACAACCTCTCTCTCTTTAAGATCTTCCCCTGACTTATTTTTTTTTAAAATATAGGACGTTCCATATATATTATTATGTTAAAACGTAGAGGGCGCCACTTCAAAAAAATCACCATTGGATTAAGTATCTATCTTTTTCAAACTTGTTATTCAGCGAATTTTGTATTATTTAATACATAAATCATTCATTTGAATACTATTAGTGTATTCAATTTTCATAAGGTTTCGATAGATTTAAATTTAAAGTAAAATATATTTAACCTATTCTTAAGGATACCAACTACGTCACTGCCCAACAAATTAAGAAACTTTGTGAGTTATAACTACGTTATTTTTTCATTAATAGTATGTTTTAAAAATTCTTGGCCCCTATATGTTTGATATTTTTCGACTTCCAAGTCTTTCTGGTTGATCTGAGGAATATTTAAATATATCTGACGTAAACTATAGTCTTTTATCTATTAAGTGGCCAAGTTTTAATTTGCCTCACTGAGTGACAATATTCATAATTTCAAGTGCAAGATAAATTATTTAGTATCAATAAGTATACGTAGTTATATTTGTTATGACGATGTTTTCAAATTTGATGGGCCATCTAGTGTTCAAATAGACTCAACGAACAAATACTCATGAATAGTGTGACGATTGCGAATGATCCATTTTTTAATTTTTTCCCAAGAAAAATTGCAATTAATCCATCTTTATCCAACCAGTTAAGGTAATTTTATCATCATATGATTTGTAAGCTAAAATTAAAATATGGTTATTAATTATTATATGAAAAAAAATTATAAGTAGGATTTTTCATTAAATTACTCATAATATATACCTTAACCATTTTTGACATATATCAGTGAATGGATTCTTTAAAATTACCTTTGAGACTTTGTGTTAAACTTAAAGCCATTATTTACCTCCTCAATATTTAATGAGAGGGTGATGATTATGCAAAGGCGCAATGTTGGACAGCCTTATGTTTCGTTTCGTTCATGAAATATATATATATGAATCAAAATATAACATATAATATTATTGAAGCAAATGATAACACGTATGTAATTTTCTTTGAGTAATTATAATTGAATAGACAAAGAAACAGAAGTAATCGAGGCATGAAACTCCCATTTTGAAAGGAGTGAAGACACAACCTATTTATAAGAGATTCAAACTATGTGATCCTTTTGTTTAATTACCTGGTATTAGACGTTTATATTTAATACAATATGTTGTTTGTATTCCCACTTCAAAAAAGATTATATAAATATACATATACATATGTACAATTAATAAAGTAGAGCCTTGTAATCCTTGAAGAAGAATTTGGAGGAAGGCTGATGACCAAATAAAATAATAATTGTATATATTTTTGACAGACTTAATTGTCGAATGAAGGGCAACTCTTGTACCTACATATAAGAGATTGTAGATACCAGTAAGTCCCATGTTTTTACGAATGGATTTTTAGAATGAATTACTCGTATCAAAGATACAGTATGAGAAAATGAGAGTCTGTCTGAAATATGCGATAAAATAGAATAAATATGAACGCTGATATTTCGAGAGGTGCTGGAGTTAACAAGAATGAAACTATTATCCCCACTCGGTATATCCTAAACCTCCCCCTAAAATCCAATTGAGTTATGTATCTCAGTTTGTTCTAAAGTTATGGTCTATTATGCATTTTTTACGCTTTGTGTTACCTTGAACTTGACCTCTCAAAATGTAATGAAAATTACTGTCATCATATATCTATATAATCTTAGTACCAAGTTTGATCAAAATTGATCTATAGCATTTGAGTGAAAAACATAAACTCTGCACAACTTGCTTCGTGGAGCTAATGAATACGCTATTAAACATTTTTGAACGGATTTGAATTTGAATTTTTTTGACATAAATTCTACTACCTCTTAGTGTTTAAAATTTAATTTGCCTGGATAGATGATGCCTTAGTGGCTATTCTAGTACACTAAACATCTACTATTTCTATAGATGAAAATAATGTTATAATGGAAGAGGCCCGGGCTTTTGTAGTTGCTACCTGAATATATGTTGTCATATCTTCTAAAGATATTCTCAGTATTGTTTCATTCTTGAGGAAAGAATATATATTTACGTACTTTAAACTATAAATAGTATGTGTTTGATCATAAATGACAGGGAGATACGCTGAGGAGTTACTATCTTAAGTCCTTGTTGTACTCGGAGTAGAATGGAGTATCGACATGGCTGACATTCTTGCCAATGTCATTGCTAGATGCGGTTTTGTGATTATTTCCTTCATCTCATAGCTACTCGGTTTTTTTTCGAAAAATAGGTTGAACGGTTTAATAAAGGTAACGACGTATAATGTGAATGGATAAATCGACAGCTGTCAACAAATACAATGTACATTTCCATGTACAAGTGAGTTAACCCTTTATAAAAAGAAGAATGATTTATCCTTAGGGTGTATTTAAGTTCAAAACAAACCAAAAGTAATCAATTAAAGACGTTCTCTAAAGTAGGAATATGTTGGTATGGTCTAAACTACCATAAATGGATTTTATGAGCTAATATCTTTCTTTTTAATTTTATGGACATGTACATATTTCTAAATGAGATTAAAATTGTTATATATATATAACAATATAAAACAAACCGAATGCCCGATTCTAGTAAGTGTTCCTTATGTGTCAATTAAATAATCAAATTTACATTTCATTATTTGGAGAAGGTATAGTAGGCATATATATTTACTTAATTAATATTTAATACTTTAAGTAAATACTGTTCATAATTAGATGTAAAATGTACATAGTACATGCATTGCATATGTCCCATATTATTAAAAAAGTAGAAAACTTTTTCATTCTCATAAAATATTTAAATAAATATTTTATAAGCCATTTTGCAAATAATGAGGACGTCTTTTTAAAATATTAATAAATTGATCATAAAATAATTATATGCACAACTATTTATAAAGGAAATTGCAAGATGATTTTTCTTGTTCATATGGAAGCATAGAAACAGCTTTATTCGGCAGTTGCACAATTAAATTTTCATTGGGGTTGCCATATGTAAATTTTAGTAGCTCTGCTACACTAGAATTTACAAATGCTAATTACTTTGGACTACAATCATTCCTTCAATATCTTCAAAAGAACCAATATAAATACAGAATCCTTTAGAAGGACCTAATTGTATCAGTAAAATAAAGAATATGGATCAAAGATGACGGGACGTCCATATGCTTCACACCCATGTTCCACCAGAGGCTTCCGTAGGGGTGGGCTAGAGAGGCTGTAGCCCAACCCAGCAAATGAAGAAATTTTTACTTTTTCCTAGAAAATTTAAAATTTGATTTTTTTTTTTTGAAAATTTAATATTTTAAATTCAATTTAATTTTTTTGCCGAAAATTTAATTGTTCGTGACCAGCTGTAGATTTTTGAAATTATTTTTCAAAAAATGTAATTTTTTTTCAAATAAATTTCGAAGATTTATATATTAAAAAGTTAATTTTGAAATTTAATTATCTTGATCTTTGTTTTATCCCCCCCCCATTATTGAGCTCTGCTACGCGGCCCCTCTGGTAGTATATATATAAAATAAACCTATTAATATAAGTAATTACGGAGACATCCTGCAAAAATTATATTTAGAAGTGGGGGAAAATGAGATATTAAAATTTTTTGAAAAAAAATTAAAAATCTATAATATTTCATAAAAAAATTCAAAAATCCATAGCTATTCACAAAAAATTAGGTTTTATTATTTTTTTTGAATAAAATATAGAATTTTTTTTTTTTTCGAAAAAAATTTCAAAAATTTAATTTGAAATATTAAAATTTCAATTTTTTTTTTTCAAAAATCCATATCTATTCTCAAAAAATTAAAATATTAAATTTTACTTAATTTGGGGGGCCCTCCAGCACCCTGTCTGCGGTCGCCTTTGAATTATAAAATGATGTTGATAATTTCTTGGGGCTCAGCCCTTCCCCAAGTGATGAAATTTAGCAACGACCCTACATCTGACTATTATTGAGGAGACACACTATTGTACAAATTTGAGACACACTAAGTAAGTTTGTCATGAACTGTACAGTTTATTCACCTTATGAGACTTTATTTTCTTTTCGCCATAACCTTCATGCTCGCCTCATTTCCCCAATTCTCTTTAAGGCTTTATACAAATTTAATTAATTTCAATTTTTGCAAAATTTTGCATATATGAATGTACAGACTTATTTATATGTATTTTTTTTTTCTTCTTTGTCTTGATTTTTTGCGCATTCACTCTCCGAGTGATGTTGTAGATATGTATTTCTACTTAAAGAATAATAGCACTCTCCATTTCTTCCTACTAGAACTTATTATGTATAGGTATATATTTCTCACAATTAACATTTGAAATTGCTACATGAAATGTAAAAAAAGAAGTTTAATTTATAAAATGATATCATCTCTTGGCAAAGGGGTTGTTTTAAAATGCATTTCTATGCATATATGCTTTTATCCAATAATCATATTCAATTGATTCTTACATTGATAGAGTTTATATAAACTCTATAGAGCTTTTTCACTGACGTCATAAATTCCATCATAATTAAATACGACGCCATCTTGGTCATAATTGATATTTTGAAAACTTCATTAAATAGATTTAACGATTAAGCATTTTTACGGCCATTCTAAATTGCATCATAATTGAAGGAAACGCCATTTTGGGGGATCAAATGTGATATTTGTAATACATAAAATGAAAAAGATTTCAATAAACCTTACTAAAACTACATACATCAAATGGTTTTATGAATAAAAAAAGACTGAACACCTCCATTGATAATACTTGATTCCAATGATACATACTGATATTTGATTTATAACAAAGTAATATGCACTTAAAATAACTATGAAATGGCAACATTGTACTATTTATTTTTTAAGGGATCGATTAGGGACAATGAAAGTATGATCCTTAGAGATAAATATCTTACCCTTGCTAATACAGGGTGCAGTAAAATAACTTCCTTTTTTATAAAGCATAATGATCAGATTGCAGTTTTTAGTAGCGGGGTGGGTTTCATTCTAGAGACGCAATTCTAAAGTTTTCTTGGAAATACAGTCAGTTGCTATCATGCCTTGGTGTAATGAGAAAAAAAAAGTTTTTCGTCAAAAATAAATATTAGCAAAAAATATTGGTACATAATTTTTTTAATAAAACTAAACTAATTGCAATTTAGCTCCTGAGCTTCATACAATTTAACAAAATCGGATAATTGCTTCAATTTCTAATAGGGCATTCCAAGTGAAATAAATTTTCCAAAAAATTAAAAAAACTTTCTTAATTATGTGGGAGGGGGGACTACATCCCCCTCCATCCCTCACCCTGCGGACCAAGCGGTCGAATGTCACTAAAAGGTCAATTTTTTCTAAATTTTTATTTTAGCGTGTGTACTAGTGTTCCCCATTTTTAGGGTGACCTGTTCATTCCATCTTTCGTTGCATTGAGTGCGGCAAAAAATCTTTAGACTTTGTTTTTGCAAGATCAATCAAGGTTTTTCTGAATGCTGTAAAATTGTTCCGGTCAAAAACAAATAATGAACAAAAAATGAAAAAAACTAGATCTTTCTAACTGTCTTAGAAGCGGACAAAATGCCATCTGAACGTGAGCAACGAATTTCGGTCTGCGTACTTTTGGACGCTGGCAATGAACCAATGGAGGGGAAGTTGTTACCATGGGTCCAGACCACCTATCCGCACATGAACGTGGTGTTCCTGCGACACACGTCCAAAAAGGCCCAACAGTAGTTGGAGTACAACTTACCTTTCTGGCCAAAGAAATTTTGGCTCCCCTACTCACCAGATGACAACCCATTCAACTTCACTTTTTGGGTGCATGTTGAGTCCAAAGCCTGGTAAAAATAGTAAAGCCCTGACCCAAATATCAACAACCTCAAGGACACAGTCAACCACCACTGGGATGCCATGTCTGAGGACTACATCGTCAATGGGTATAAGTCCTTCCGTGGCCACCTGGAAACCATCATTGCTACCAAAGGGGCTACATCGATGAATAGGGTAGTCAAGACAACATATTTGTTATTTTTATTTTATAGGCATGCTCTATTACAACTGGTTGCTGAAATGCATCTTGATAAAGTTGTAGATAGGAAGTGTAAAAATTTTTGCGCTGCACCCGGTATTTTGATGAAAAAGTTATTTTGTCAAATTTAAGTCTTCAATGGGCATTTTTTACCTCTTTAGCCATTTGAAAATGATTTGTTCTAACGACATTCTCTATTTGTAAAGGGATTCAGAAGTTTCAATATTAAAGTTATGTTGCTGAATATTAAAAATTTTCATTAAAGTTCCTTTTCTCAAGTGATACATGAGATTATAATCAATATTTTTCATTTGAATAAAAAAAAATGTAACCCAACCAACTAGTTCGGATACTCAAACGATAAGAAACACTATATTGACTTCCAAATCGAATCAAAGATATATAAGTAAATTTTAGTGTAAATGGCTATAGTAATACTAATTATTGTTATGCTGATTGTCAAAATCAAATGTACTCATAGATAGACAACGGATCATAAGGGAAACTGTTTATGCAGTAAAAAAATGAATAAAAATAAATTTCGTAGAAAAATAATTCAATATTGCTGAAGGGTATCAAACTTCCAAGCAAATACGATAACGAGTATCTTCAAAAAAAGAAAGAAATAGAGTCCAGTTTCTATGCATTGGAGTTACACCTTACAGTTACATAATTCCTATATTCTTAGGGGTTTAATATGAGATGGCAATGCCCTTGAAGAAATCTATGATGATATGAAGGGTTACTATTGATGTACTTACATTAGAACAAAATTGCTTTGATATTTAACTCAAAGAGTAAGCTTTTATCAATGCAGTAATTCCCTTTCATCATAATTAGGTAGGTATTATTTCATTTCCTTGAGAGTAAATGAAAAGAAAAAGATGACGTCAAAAGTTATCGACATTTTTTTTAAATTGGATTTCATATATTATATAATGTGCGCTGAGTCAACATAAAAACATTTTCTTTTATAGATTATACCTATCAGATTTAAAGGGATAGATTGTGCACACACCGTGGGTTGGGGTGTATCATAGCATATTAGAAGAGGTCATTGGTGATTAGAAACGTGGTACCGGTAGTGTTTAAAGGGCCTTTTGGCCCAACACTTCCCTGGACCACCAGATGGCTGGTGTGTATTTTGCGGTGCTAGGTGATTTCATTCCCAGTAAATTAATTCCCCGTCTTTTCATTCCCACTTTGAAGATGAATAATTAGTAACGTCATAAGGTTTATGTTTCTTAACTAATTAGTAGTTTTAGTGTAGGGCTGTAGAGGGAGGCCTCGGCAGTCGGCAATGGAGACCAAAGAAGTCCATAGCCCTTTCCACTAATCCTCATTCTTAGATATAGCTGAAAAAAGATCTCTTGGACCCATGGTAATTCTTTCCTCAAAATAATAGCCCGTGTTGTTCTTAAAATAATTTCTTATTCTTTTATCACAGAAATACGCACTCAGCCTTAATCGTCTGAGCCAGGAATAGTTTAAGGGCCTCCACTATATTTCGGCATTACATAGACCCCCTTAGAAACGCATCGGTGGTAGATTTGCACTACATTCGAACCAAATGCTACATGTAGTGTTTACAAAATGATCATTAATCATGAATATATAAATACTTTTCTGCAAATGAACAATAATTAATTTACCTATATGACATAACGGGTGGTCCATCTAGCGGTTGCATTTTAAACTACCACTTTTTTGACGTTTGACAGCTGTAGTAACATTCTCATTGTGTCTAATATTTTGTAAAAGGTCTCCGATTTACGAAATGGTTAAGTTTACGCTCAAAGAAAATTGGGAAATATGAAGACTTACTTCCAAAATGGAGAATCTTCAAACAAAACTGCAAGAAAATTACGTCGGGCGAAATAAAGCGCCTTCCAGGCAGTTTGTCCATAAATTTGTGAAGCGTGTGCGCAAAAATGGTTCGTTAATGGATAAAACAACGCGTTCCCGTGTTCGTCCAGTGTGCTCAATCGAAAACATTGCTACTGTTGCGGAAAGCAAAAAAACGAGCAAAGAGCTGCCGTTACGGTCAATGGTGAGCGCTATCGGGCCATCTTGGAAGATTTTTGTTTCCCCAAATAGAAAAGGAAGACATCGACGACATTTGGTTCCAACAGGGTGGCGCTACGTGCCACACAGCCAACGTTACAGTGGATCTTTTGCGCACTGTCTTCGACAATCGCATCATAAGCCGAAACGGCAACGTCAACTGGCCACCTCGTAGCTGCGATTTGACTCCGTTGGACTATTTTTTGTGGGGAACCGTCAAGGATAAATGTTACGCCAACCATCCAGAGACAATTGACGATTTGAAACACGAAATTGGAGTCCCCATTGCAGCTATTGAAGCTCACACAATCGAAAATGTATTGAAAAATTGGGTCGACAGAATGGGCTACTGTAAGGCCAGCAAAGGCGGTCATATGAATAAAATGATGTTCCATAATTAACCGGAATGTTGAAACTTTTAAATAAATAAAAAATATTGAAAAATAACCATGTGTCTTTTTTTTATGGCAAATTCAAAAAGAAAAAGTTTTGTGGGCCACTTTTTATATAGTAGAGGAACGAAACCAATTTATCATACTATTATTTTAAATAAAATTAAAATATGCAACCGTATACATATATCAATAATTTTAATATCATTTTTCGTCAAATTGTTCTAGAACAGATACATACGTTGTGTACAAGTTCTTGTTTGTTCCTCACATAACGTCATATTTAACAATAAAGCCAGTCTTTCTAATTACTAATTATATACATTGATGCCAGATCATTTCCTTTTGGTCAATTAAAATTCTTTATTAATTATGTATCTACAAGCAAAATAACGAGGAGTCCTTGGATTACCTAATGTATCAAAGAATAGTTATCAATTAGTATTTTAAATTAGGTAAGTCAAAAATTATACCCTTAATACAGTGCTTGTTATAAGAGGGACAGATAATTGAGACCCTTGCATTGGGGCCATACTTTAACATAAAGTACACAATGGAAGGAGTTATTTTTAATTTTATTTTTTTAATGTACATAACATGATACTATAATGGGTACAAATTTTTTCTGAAAATTTGATTTTTCAAATTTTTTTCCAAAAAACTTAACACTAAAATGTCAAAAAGTGTAATTAATGTTGTCATATTATATATTTTTTTGACAAAAAAAGAAGGAATACAGATTTTTTCATTTTGAATTTCGAAAAAATTTGAAATTTTTTCCCAAAAAAAATTATTTTTGGATTTTGTTAAAAAAAAATCCAAGACTCGAGCCTCCCCCAAAAGACATCAAGTGGACGCCCCTGTATCCCTATTTTTTAACATCAATCAGCTACATCATCATGTGTCTATCTCAGTATTTTGTAGAAATGTTCCAATGTTATTTATGAAATATGTAAAATATAAGTAGGTCCTGCCCCACTTTTACCCATTAAGACCTAAAAAAATTCTTCTTTTGAAATGATAATTAAAAAAAAACACCTCATTAAAAAAAATTGACATAGTATTTTTCTGTAAAAAATTTCAAACATTGTATTAAAAAAATTGGGTATTGTACATAAAGGCAGAGTTTATAAAAGTTGTCAAAAACATGATACTATACTGTCAAAAATTTAGAAATAATTAGCATACTAAAATGTAAAAAGTGTATTAAATGTAGTCATATTATATATATTTTTTGATAATAATAGACGAAAAAAATGAGATTTATTTCATTCCTCATTCAAAAAAATTTACAAAATATTTTTCTGTCAAAACTGTCAAACTTTGTATTAAAACAATAAAAAAGTTATTCAAAAATTCTCGTAAGGAAGATGAAAATAAAAATGTCTGGGTAATAAGTTAAAAATTCAGAGCTAGTAACACCTCTCTTCTGAGAAAATCAGATGCATTTTGTACATTTTTTGTGTTATCATTACCTCTACTTCTCAAAAATAATTACCATCTTATGTATAAATCTAAAATATATTTGGTACTTTTCTTCATATATTTTTAGCCTTTCCTTCAGATATTCATAACACATTTTGTTAAAAAAGAAAAAAGTGAACATCCTTTTCCGACCCCATCATTAATAACAAATACTATAAATTTGTTATTCAAAATGTTTCATTTCATTTTTTGTTATGAACTTTGGAACTCTTTTAAGAAAAAAAAGGAATCACTCCCAATTTTATATATTTTGCATAGGTCTATTCAAACAAAGGCATGATGAAAACCCTATTTTTCAAGGGAAAAAGAGTGTAGGTTGATTAATGTTATATGAAGGCTACAAATTTGAAATGATCAGCACATTTATTCAATTAAATACGATATATTATTGATGAAAAAATATCCTTTACGTGAATAATCTTTTTTATGAATATTAGAATTTTAGTAGTGATGGGAATATTAATCGGAATCTGGTGTTTTTTCTGGAATTCGCAGCGGGAAAATAATATTTAACTTGCGATTCCGATTACTGACTTTTTATTATTAATTATTTTTATACGTTATGAAAAAAATAACCCTTCCCACACAATTTTGGTGATTTTTGAAATCTTTTTTTCGTCAATAACTATGGATTTTTGAAATTTTTGCCAACCGCTGTGGATTTTTGAATTTTTTTTCAAAAAATTTAATTTTTTGTAAACAGTTAGGATCTTTGAAAAAAAATTTAAAAATCAAATTGTACATTTGAAGTTTTTTTTTTTTAAATATATATATCATCCTGTGGACCCCCCTGATAGCAAATTGATATTTTTTAACTATTATTTAAAATATTAAAGAATCGGAATAGTGATTTTCTTGGGAATTGTGCCATTTCTAAATTCTAGACACATGGAATTATCATGCATGCAGTTTAGCTTCGTTTTCTTTATTTCTCCATGACATTGACTCTTTTTTTTCTTTTTCAACCAATCACTCCTTCTATATTCTCCTCATGTGGGAATAAACACTCTGCATTATAATGCATCCAGCTTAGCTTGTTTTTATTTATTTATCCTCTTAAAGGAATGGAATAAAAAATGACTTTGAGTCATTTTTATTTTTTTAACCAATCCCTGCTTCTATATTCTCCTCATGTGGGAATAAAAACTCTGCCTTATCATGCATGCAGCTTAACTTGTTTTTTATCTATTTACCCTCTTAAAGGAATGGAATAAAAAATTATTTTGAGTCATATTTGTTTTTTTTGCCAATCACTGCTTCTATATTCTACTCATGTGGGAATAAAAACTCTGCATGTTTATTCCAAGTCTCTAGAACTCCATGACTGAATCTATAATTTGAAGAGTCATTTCAATTATTATTTATTTATATTATCCTCATAAAATTATGTTATTATTACTTAGTTCAATGAATACTTAAACAAAAAGTTGTTAAGATATTATTGCTTAATTACATCTAATAAAAGATTACCTTTAACTTTCTCAAGTGTAAACTTCCAAATTTAATTACAATCTATAGAAAGAATAAATATAGGAAATTTTATAGAAAATGAAAATATGTTTAAGTATTTTATATATTATTAGAATGATAATTTTTGAGTGATTTTTTTGGCCAAAAGCAGGAAAAAAAGAGCGCTAAAATTTTGAAAAATGAGCACAGAAAATATCAAAATAGAGCAACTTGTATTTAAAGAAAAAGTCAATTTTATTACGATGATTCAAGGCAATTAGTGTTCTTTTATATTTACCAAAATTTATCGATAAATTTTATCTTATCGTATTGACAAATCAAGATTTCATAAAGGTTTTATCCCGTTATTTTGTGCATTCGATCAGTAATGGTAGTGTTTAATTTGAAGCAAATCTGAAATTTGGGAAGATCTTCAGGATTCTTGTTAGACGGAGCCATCTCATCATCCCCACCACTGATTACACGTCCAATATTTTAAATAAATGAAATACTATGATTTCTGTGAATGAAAGAAGATATTTTTTCTCATAAGTATTTTCCATAAATTTTTTGACTACTTTTTTTGTCCTCAAAGTATATTCAGAAAATCATATATGAGTTTTACTTCTGTTTCAAGATGTCTAATAGTTTCCGGTAAACATGACAAATTAGCTTTGATGAAAGGCTTCCTAGGGCTGTATCTTCAAGACCTTGTTGGCAATTTGAATGGATTTTATATTCAATTTATATACAATTTTCTTCAACTCTTCAAAATAGGTTGTGTAGTAGATAGTAGCCTTGACTCATGACTCTTAACAGATTCAAGTTAAATTGTACAATATTAAAAACAGAGTTATGAAAAATTTGATACAAAAGTGTTTTTTTCTTTGTCGCAAAATTCAAAGGGAATTACTCAATAGTTATTTTACAGCATATTTCCCCTTTCTTTCATTAGATTTGTAGGAATCTGGCTTCCTCACATATCTGATCATGTAAACATAAACCTGATTGAATCATATACATATTTTTTCCTTCTAATGAAAGAGGGCTTTGCAAAGGGATTTTCCATACAAAAATATCATCAAAGAATCACCAAAGCTGCTGTGTAATCGAACTAGAATCCCATTTTTCTCTATTTATTTCATAGCAAACTCGAAAAATGAGCAATTTTCCTTCAAAAAAAAGTCAAAAAGAGTAATTTCTTATCTCCTAAGTATATAATATTAAATTCATGACTTAATCATAAAACTTGAATTTTAATAGATTTTTAATTGAAAAAGTTAATTCAAATTTTGATTGGCTAAATAGAATGTCATGTATTATAAATTAGTTATTCCAAATAAAAGAAGTATTGAAAGAAAGTACGTACTTAGTTATCACAAGTAAAATGCCCATTTGGTGTATTTATGAATGAAATATATTTTATCCTAAGACATGAAAAGGAATACTTAAACAGGGGTGTCCAGAGGGGTGGGATTTTACGCAAAAATATAGATGTAAAAAAAAATTTAAGGATTTCTTTTCTAAAATAAAGGTTATTCGAACAAATTATACAGCAGAGGAATTTTTTTTGTTAAATTCCCCTTGTCTGATAAATCATCACAGCTAAGCTGCTCTCATTACAAACATTTTTCAAATTGTCAGGGAAAAGACGTTCATTTTTTGTTTCTTTTATTTTTACATACCGGTGAAATATATATTATGGGCATTGCATCACTTTGCCCGCACTTTTTCTTTGTAGTATCTCGAAACTGGAGAGGGCGAGTAGATAGCTGAAATTCAAATTTAATGTTTGCGAAATGTCTTCGCAAAGCAAAGAAAATATTATTGATGTAGGAGGAGAGGTTTTCGTCAAGATATTTGGAAAATTAACACTTTGAAGAATCATTAAAGTAAATTGAAGGTCTCATTATGTTGAAGAGGTTGTGAGTTGGTCTCACATGAAGTATTCTTGGGTGGAGGGGGTGAATCGGAGTCCATCCGAGGACTAAGGAATGAGGTCGGAGGAGATCACATCTCATGACTTTTCCTTGTATCTACCATGAACAGTAGTTACAGTATAATTTGAAGATGACCGTAGTAGTTATCATCGAAAGGAACTTCTATGTCATCAAATCCATTAACTCCTGAAACAGAAGATTATCATGTACATACATTTAAAGAAAAATATCAAACAAACTCCAATGATTGTCAAATACTACGGGGAAACTTACTCTAACAATTGTGATCGATTGAGTCGAGATCCCTATTCCAAATATATATTCTTTGCTTTGCAAAGTTATATCCATATTAGTCAAAGGTTGTTATAATTGAATTTCAACTATCCGCTATCGCTTTCTCCAATTTTAATATAGAAAGTATGACGTGCTGGCAAGCTTATACAATATGTGCCCATGGTACAAAGTGTGCCCCCCCCGCACCAATACCTAAAATCTGCACTGACAACACCACTGGTATCATGTACATTCTATATATTAAATGCAATGTGTGTGTGTATGTGTGGGAGAGTTTGTTCAGGAATCACGCCCAAACCAATAAATTGATTATTCCAAAAAATTTCCTTTGGGTTTTGGCTCAAGAAACGGTTCTGGTAATAAATTTTTTGGGTCTTCAAGGCCATGTCGGTTCTGAAATAGCATTTTTTTTAAACTTTTTTTTTGACTAACAAACGACTTCTGCAGTTAAAACATAAAATAAATACGGTAAAATTCTAGAAACTATTCTCGCTGCATGTTGGTATGATTATTTGTACACTTTTTTAAAGGAGATACTTCGGCTTAGAGAAGAAAAATAAACGAGAGAACAAGACAAAGGATTTTTGACAATATTTTTTTTCTACTCTAAACCTTAAAATCTCCTTTAAAAAGGCTGTATAAAGATACAACTTACATGCAGATAGAATAATTCTTAGAATTGAAAGGTCTTTATTTTTTGTTTTATAGTAAGCAGAAGAGTTCAATATTAATTTTAATTTCTTAATATCCCGGGCAACTCTGAACACTGCCGTGCAAACCTACTCTAGTTGCTATTATGATAGATAACTTACTACCTACTTCGCTCTAAAAAAGAATAATAGGTATGTATGATTTATTATGCCTGATTGAATACTTAATAGAGTGAGTAGATCAGGGCTCAGTAGGAGGGGAGGGGGGTTGAAGGAAGAATAAATAGGTACAGTACATGGGTGGACATTTTAATTTGAATTGTATTTGATTATCCTTATCCTTCACACCTTTTATGGAATCATGGACATGGTCCAAGTGTATGTATAGTTATTTCTATACCTAGGTACCACCTGTAACTATTACATACATATACCATATAATTAGTGATGTAAATCGTGTGATTTTTTTAGCTGCCCCGTTTGGGGAATTGGTTGTATAAAAAAAGATTTTTTTTATATCTATATTTTTGCGTAAAATTTTCAAAAAAGCAGCCCCTCCACCCCACCCTGGTGATGCTCCTGTTTAAGTATTCCTTTTTATGTCTTTGAATACAAACTAACTTATCTTCCTCCTCCAATACTTGCACTCAATCTTCCTTCTACTCGATAATTACCTAAAAATGGCGGGAAAAAATCAAATAAAGGTCGTAAATGCAAAAAAAAAACGCAAATAAATCTTATTTGCATAATTTGGACATCACTAGTTATACATAAGTATTAAGAAGTTAAAATTATCAATACTTCAAATGGTATAAGTTAGAACAAAAACCATGACAAACTAACTGCATTATGATCAAAAACTGTTTCTTCAATTTATGATTGCTTTTACTCCTCAAAATCATTTTTTATCTGATGAGCAGTTGACAAAAATTATTGATTTTTGTCTACAAATAATGTATCATTTAAAAAAAAAATTGTACTTTCAATTTTGTAATTGGAGCTTTTCTTATATTCGAGAAAAAGTGGATGGAGCAACTGTTTTTAGTCTCTCCTGCTTTGAATGAAACAATGCTGATTTTAGTTTTGGCTGTTAATCGTGTGTAAAGGTCCCCGAGATAAAATACATAGATTACTAACGCTGAGCCAAAAGCAAAGGATATTTTTTGAAGCCAAAAGTTAGTTGAGCAAAAAAACCCGTAATACATCATTACTATTAGGTTATCTGACAAAACTTGTCCCTAGTATAGTGGTAAAACTCAATAGGATTTTAAACGATAGTTATGACTGAAAAAATTAAGAAATCTGAAGAATCCAAGCTCAATACTAAGTTTATATCACAGACAAATGATGCCACAGAGTCATTTGTATTTTTGAGCGAAATTCGATTCCTTCATAGTGTTTAAATTTTAAGATCCTGTCCAATTTTGATTGGATAGTGAATATTATTGTACATCAGACAGTCTCTATACATCAATCACTTCATTTATATTGTAGAATCATCTACTACTTATATAAAAATTTAGTGATGGATAAAAAAAATCTAATCAAATCTGAAATACATAAAAATATTTGAAGCGCCCTCTATGTGGTTAACATACTTATTTATTAATACAACAATTTGAATGTTTTCCTCAATTATGACGGCCTCAACTTCTTCTTCACATCATCACACCATGTTTTTTTATATCTATGGTCTAGAGCATAGAGGTGACAAGGTGCTCTAAAGATTGAGCAATATACTTCAACTAACAAAAAGGTACGCTCAAAGAAATGACGTAACATTTAATTTTTAATAATATATTGTACAAACTTGTCTCAGAACATAAGGACGTATATCGGATTCGGTGAAGACTTAGCTCAGAAGCTAGGACTTGATTGATTGACAACCTGCAATCCCTATTGCGGAAATTATATTCAAATCTGATTACCTAATAAAAAGTTGACCGATCAAACCTTTTTACTAGTAGAAAATAGAAACCCCCTTTCTTCAAGCTACAGTTGAGTGCAGCAGACTGAAGATTTTAATTTACTACTACCTTAATATGTCAAAATGGCATATATATTTTGACAGTGGCCTCTATGTTTTTTTTTTTTTTGTCTATGGTCAAGAGTCAAATTGTATTTTTGTAGGAGTAAATATTTTTTTAATAAATAAATAATATCTACATAACAGAGAATATTGATGTAGCTTTATTTCTTATGAATGAGTGATTTCCTATGACAAAAGATCCGTTATTTATATTTTAGTTCATTTTTTCGTATGAACTCATCATACTATGTAAGTCTTTAAAAATAAAAATACTAAGAAATTCTTGCCTTAAATGATTCTACATAGAATATATTTAGATATGCTTATAGCAAATGAGCTTAAGTAAGCAATTGAAGAGAAGAAAACAATAGTTTATTGACCTCAAACAATATACAACATAGGCAATATATGTGCCAGCTGATTTGCAAAATTAATATATCTAGCTTTTGAGTTAAACTGCATTTTAACCTTCAATTAATCACAATGCAATTACTTTTATTTTTGAATGTTGTGAGTTAAACTACATAAAATATACTGGGGGCTTTCCTCTCCATATCCCGGGATTCCAAGATTTCTCAGGGTTTTACATCAACATGGAATTCCTGAGAAATCCAGTATTTAACTATTTCATGATAAAAGTTTCATATAATAATATACAGTCAAATTTGGATATAATAAAAATACGTTTATAATCACGTTCTCTCAAATACCAATTCTTTAGAACATAAAATACTTTGCATTGAAGGAAAAAATCCGCATAAAGTCTATTCACCCCAAGTCAACTTCATCCTAAGAAAAGTTCATCACGAATCAAGTTCATCGCGAGGAAAGTTCATTCCAAAGAAAATTCATCCCCAACAATATATTTATTTGGAATGATCTCTTAATCAAAAAAGTCAACTTTAATGTAGTATTTTATTCTACTTTTAATACAAAGATTTAATAATTCCATAATATAATATTTATCTTATTTAAGAATTCCTAATTGAAATAAAAACTTAAATTTATTAAACATAACGATAAACATTATTTAACCATTAATCACGAATCATAAAATTTTTTGCTGCATAACTTTATATTCAATAGAATAGTTCGCGCTCAGGTGATTCTGCGAGAAAGAAACATACTTGATGATTATGGATTTCACCAAAAAGATTCCAAGTTTTAGTAGGAGTAAATGTAATACTATAATGTTTAATTATACTTAATCAGTGCGATTCCATATAAGCAATTAAAGGAACATTTAAAAAAATATTTCGACCGGAAATAATCCACTTCCAATTACCCAATTTGGACAAACCGCACAAATTTAAAATTCTACCATAATACAGGATCCATTAACATCAATTTAAGATCTTTAGTATCATAATCTATGGAGTTATTTGCGTCCTTGAGTGAGCGCTAAATAATAGCCGCAGGCTGTTCGTATTTGGAGGACATCACAAGTATTTTGTATTTTTTTCTTATTTTGTCACCTAAATCTTTTATAAACCCCAGGGTTGACGAGATATTGATATCTAACCTTGCTCCGGATTTAAAATCCCTATCCTGTTTAATCATATAAAAATAAACTTGTTCATCAATTATTATTTATTTTTTTGGCTCGGATTGGATTATGGAATTCCAAAAAGCTGGACCCAATGGCTCTAAAAAATAACTTGTGCACTGTTGGTGATAATGATACCAATGAAGATTGAGAATAGGTGCACATTAAGACAAGCTTTAAATGTGTTATTACTTCATAAAATATAAAAAAAAAGACTTAAACCTCAGAGTATTTGTTATTAAATAAAATATACTTCCCGAGATCCGGCTCAAATACAACTTCCCGGTAAATGAAACCCCCCCTAGTAGATACACAATATGTACATAGGACAAAGGTCTACACAAAGAATGAACTAAGAAGGAATTTGCATTCTATGAGAAGGGGACATACAGGACAAGCAAATATGTCAAAGACAATAGGAAATTACAAATAAATATTTTATAGCTCTTTTGTACAAGTTGCAACTTGTACGTTTCATAATCCCTTATTGACTTAGAACATTGGTCATAGGAATGAATCACCAACTATTAATTGATTTCATTTTGATCTATTAAAATTCCTAAATTAATATGTATTTACAGTAAATCAACTGTGGGCATTTGAACTGAACATTGTGCCACGTAATACAGGCTCTTAAGACATAAATTGTTACTGGGGTCACATTTTACGTGGAATTTACTTGAAAATGGATTTGAATTGTACATATGAATATTGAGGAAGAGCTCATTTAATGTATTCACCTCCTACTTACAGGCCTGTATCAAGGCCTGGAAATAGGAGGGGTCCCCGTCATGCCCAAAACTTAGCTAAAATTTGTTGATACACAAACATTTATGCCCACAAAAAAAAGACGCAATTACAAACCTACATCATCACAAAATCGCCGGCTCCCATAAGCGCCAATATGTGTACGCCCTGTACATACTTATCAATTAGTCATTTTCACTGAGAATAATCAAAAATAACACCATTAATATATCGACATCTTAAGAATATTAAGTTATTATTGTAATATCCTCTGCCTGTATGTACTATTAAAAAAATTCCTCGTTTTTGTGTATGCAACTTGTACAATCATCTTATACAAGTTACAGCTTGTAATAAATATATTTGTAGAATGTAAACAATGCTGGACAGTTGTTGTCATTTGTTTGGAAGTAGTTTCTTTGGGCTAAACTTCTTTTTTTTTTTTCAAGGATACAAAAATACGTACAATATGTGAAATAACTATGAAGGAAGCAAAATAATTTGATCTTTATTAATTTTAATTTCCAAATTGATTATTATAAAAAAATGTATAAATTAAATGAGATACATTTTGAAAAAAGAGTAAAAATAGTTATTTGTGTAATATTGTAATTAGTATAAAAAAGTTTGTTACTCATCTAATCACAGGATTTTAAATAATTATTTAATCAATAAATATCGTTATAATATGTTGTTTGTATGCAATTTGAAATAATAATTACAAAATTATTTGGAATTACTTATGTACAAAAGAGTACACACAAAAATCAGGTAGAATAAGTTAAATAAAAAAACAGCAAATTGAACATAAAATACTACTCCTTAATAATTAGAATTATTTGATATAAAATATATAATTAAAATATAAAAAATCTATATTTAAGGATAAGATAATAGTTTATCACATATGTCTAATGTCTATTAAATATCAGTGGATAATTCCCGAGTTCGGGAGCGCGTTATGTCCATACTCGTCTTCCGCTCTGCTTTTGATCTCCGTCTCTCCTTATTTCGTTTAAGGGAAGATGTGTCCGGAGCCATCATTAAGGTTTCTAATAGTCCTCTCTCCATATCATTATTTGGATTAAAACTCATAATCATATCCTCTGTAATAGGCAAAGTTCCTTCTCCCATCATTAATGATGGTCGATGTCGACGAGACTTTTTCTCCTTTCGGACTGGAACTTCTACGCTCACTTCTCCTCCTTCTGGAACCTTTCGAGAACGATGATGATGATGTTTCTTTCTTCTTCGCAATGTCCCATTATCTGTTACATCTATATCCTTTCCTAGGATTTTCTCAAGAGCCCCTTGTCGTGTTTCATCTCTAGGAGGACGTGGACGGTGATGAGACGAGGGTGGAAGATTGACAGACTCTCCATTCTCAATACTCTTTTGTAATTTCTTTTGAACTAATTTCTTCTCTCTTGCAGCTTTCTTTTTTTGAATGGTTTGTATGACGCGATCTCGGGTTGTTCGGAATTCTAAAGCAAACTCAGAGAGTGTTTTACAAGTTGCATGAACTGGATAATCTGACCAAAGGAATCCAGGGACTCCCAGCCAAGAAAGAAAATTATGGAACTTTTTAATCACTTTTTTATGAACCATTGTCATAACTATGATTCTCTCTGCAGCATCTGAGAGAAAGTCATTAAATTTTGCAAATTGCTCAGACTCTTGAGCCTCGAGAACAGTTGATTTGTAAATAACTTTAAGATAATCCCATGCGTGTTTGCACTCCTCTTCCATTCGACGTAGAGTTCGCTCAGATTCTGAGAAATCTGTACGAGAGGCACGAATAAGGGGTCCCATTTCCGAATAGAGATCACTACAAGTAGGGTATATTTCTAGAAGCCAAAAAGTTGTGTGATATAGGAGGGAGTGTTTGTGAACTGTGTCTTTCACTTCTGGAACTTTGGCTAGATAATCCAGATAAAATCCCTTACAGGATGTTCCATTCAGAAAATTCCCAATGCATAACAAAATGTGAAGAATCGTTTTGAAGGTAGAATTTTTACTCAGGGAATCAATCCCTGTCTTCAAGTCCATGATTGGATCACATAATTCCTTCTCAATAACTTCAAATTCCATCTTGAAAGACCAGAGTCGTAACCGAGCTTCTAATCCAGAGATAGAAGAGAGAGTAAGGAGGAACTGTTCAGCTGTACCTAATGGAATATCTGGCTGAGCTTCTCGCGCCTCTTGTATTCTCTCTGTCTCATCTTGAGTTGGAAGCATGGTTAATAATTTATCGACTCCCTCTCTATTCATAATGGATGAATCCATTTTTATCACAGCTGAGCGAATAATTCTTGGTGGTGGTAACTTTGTCATACCAATGTTTATAGAATTTGATCTCTTGGCATCCAGAACAACAATTTCTCTGGAAGTATTTATCAAGCCTGGTTTATTGTCCTTAGTTGTTACGTCTTTTCCTCGATATTCAAACAAGTATTCGATCATTTCCTTATCTATGACATCCGTACCTACTCTTTCATCCCAAATTGATAACTTCTTCCCATTGCTATTACTACTTTGAGAGGAGCTGTCATTACTTCGAATCTCCCTCCAAAATAATTTAACAGTTTTCTTTGTTTTCTGACTTTGAACGGCGGGTTTTTTCTCACCCTCAGTCTCCTTTTCAACAGGTGCAGCTGGGGGTGGGGGAGGTGCAGGAATCATAGTTCCAGTATTGTTTGTAGGAGGAAGTGGTGGAGGCGGTGGAACAGCTGATCCATTTTCAAGTGGAGGTGGAGGAGGCGGGATTGGAATATTGGAGCCAGGCAAGGGCTTAACTTCTGCCGATGGTGAATGATCGTCTTGCAAATCTGTAAAGTCTAAATCGCATATAACTAAAGGCCTCTTAAACTCGGCTTTGATTTTTTCCCATTGCTTTTCTCCTACAGCCTCATCATCATCGTCCTCATTCTCGGATTTACACTCTTCCTCCGAATCTTTAGTTGACTCATCAATTTCACCTTTAGTAATTTTAGCGGCAAAAATCGATCTTGTCTTGTCTAAAAATCCATCTAGTTCCAATGAGTTTAATGCCTCTGCAGATCTTGTGGTGGGTAGTCCATGTTTTTTGAGAATGTTTTCAGCATCCTTAAATGATATGATCCCCATATCACCTGTATCGTCCAAAGGATCTTCAGCTATTTTCCTACTCTTATACCTCAAAGACTTTCTTACAATCACAGATTTGTCTATTGGAATATTAGATTTGATTCTCAGAACGGATCGGAGTCCCATTTCTGAGGCTTCTTCTTCAATGAAACTAATCTCGTCCTCTGTCACAGGTTCCCCATCCTCCTGTTTAATTGCAACATTGAAAAGTTGGATTTGTTCCATTATCCCATGATCTCGACTTGATTTATTACTCATTCTTTCAAATACATCTTCAATGCCAGCACATTCCATGAAGTCAATTTGATCGTAGAAAAGATCTTGAGTGGGTATTCCATAAAGTGTTCTATTGATTAATGTAATTGCATATTTAAATAAATCGGGAACTGTTGTTTCGTTTTTCAAAATATCTATGATGTTTGTCCAAGGATGTGTACCGTTTGCTTTATCCACTTCACTTATTGCTTGTATTAGAATAATGCAATTTGTTTCAAGGTATTCAACGAAAACCAATAAAAGCTTGATCCCAGTTTTACATACCAATGGATTTAGACTAGCCGTTAGTTTATATAAAAACTGAACAGCTTGTTTATTTTCCATAACTCCATTCATACCATCAACATAGAGCATGATTTGACCTAGAGCACGCAGAATAAGATTTTGAGTCATTGATGATTCACTAGTAGATTGTTTATCACCCAATTCAATCAATGTCAACAAACCTCCAGCACTAACAAACTGGAAAACAATATCCTTATCAGATTGAAATATGGATTTCAAGCCAAAAAGAAGGCTTTTTAATTCTGTCTCGTCCGCATTTTTAATTCTTTGCACTAATTTAGTTGCCTTGTTATTATTTCCTTGATTGGAATTTTCATAATCTTCATCTTCTTCTTGAAGTGAATCCTCACCTTCTAATTGAATTTCCGTGTGAAGCTCTGCAGATTCTTGAAGCCATTCATAATATCCTTTTTCTGTATCATAGTTGCGAGTACTTTCTTCTTCATAATCGTCATCTGAACTTGACTCTGACCTGGAATAAAGTTCATCTTGACGTTTACCTGGTAGAGCGGGTATGATTTGATATAATCCTTGAATGATCCAATTCAAACGTTCCTCATCCTCTATTTCTCCAAGATCTTGACTCTCGGAACGTTCTTCCTCTTCATTTCCATCTCCTTCTGTGTAATATTCCCAATCTCCTTCTTCTTCGTCCTCCTCGTCATATTCAGCCTCCTCCGTTTTTTCTTCAACTTCTTTTTGTTCAATGGAGGACGTAATTTCTTTTTCATTGTATTCAGAGGCGTCCTTGAGTTCTTTACGCTCAAAGTCATCTTTTTGTATGTCCATCCACCATGGGGAATCTGATTCAATGGCAGTTGACTTTCTGGCAGTGGAAAAATCCAAGGACATTTGCATCACCTGGCCAAAGGGTTTATTATCTTCATCCTCACTTTCAATTAAATTTGTTGGGTCAGTCTCTTTCGCTAACAGGATGTCAATATCAATTGTACCACCTATATAGGGACCTTTACTATTCCTTCGCTTTGTACCGGGTGATAAAATTGGAGATTTGATGCTCTGTGGTGTCTTCCTACTCGGTGTTATATTTTCTAATGCCTTATCTGCTTTATCCTCGTAGGCCTCCTCTTCGTCCTCGTCAGAGTATTCTTCATACTCTGATTCTTCTTCTTCTTCCTCGTCTTCTTCGTTCATTTCTTCGTTGGAGGCTTGTACTGATTGAGTTTCATAAAAACTATTGCGATTCACTGAGGGTGTCGCAGACGTTGAACGAGATCCTGGTAATAATTGCATCATTGGTGCCTTTCCAATTTTATAGTAATGATCTTCAGGTTCATTACTCTCTTCATCCACTGTTTTTGACTCCATAACACGTGCAAATGCATTGGGAGCCTCTTCTAATGATTTCTTTACTCTTGCAAAGTAATCAAATCCTGATGAAGTCCTTGTAATTGGTTTTTTTGTTGTTGGGGGAGTCTTTTTCATAGGGATTGAGTTTAATATTGTTTTAAGGTCACCAAATTCTGAATTGACGTCCGTTTGAATGGCAATGTCATAAATCCGAGATTTACGCGATCTCCGTACTTCTACTAAGGCTTCATCTGTAGTTCTAGCAATTCGTGTACGAAATTGTTTCTCCTTATCAGGTTGAGGAGATGTTGCTCGAGAAATCACGGATTTTTTGATTGTTGGCTCTTCCAAGGGCTCAACAGACTCAAATCGTTTTCTCCATGTTCCATTACGGCCCAAGGAGTTGTATGGAGAGTCAGTAAATGAATTTGGGGTTGGAATGCGATCTTGAACTCCATGTTTAGCGAGTGTTTTCGCTATACGGTCTGAAAGGTCGTTCTCATAACTTTTACCAGTTATGGAACCATTACTTCCAGAGCCATTATAGCTCCGACCACTTGTTACATTGCTGTTCTTATTATTAGTTGATGAATAGCGTATATTCTCAGATTCTTCTCCATTACTAAAAATATTTCGACTACTACTCCTGGAACTGGGTTTATATGACGTTCCGCCATCTGTCCTGGAATGAAATAGGGTATGTAACTATATTTTTCACAAGTTCGATTGAACCTTGTTCTTACCTTGAATAATTAGAAGCGGTCGTAAAGTTTTTTGTCTTAGAGCCAAAGTCTGATGATAAATTAGAGTGGGGGTTGGAAGAAGTTGTATTACCATTGACATGACTGCCATTGAAGCTTTTATTGGAAGAGGATCCATAATTTCTAGATCGATAAGAATCACTATTATTACTATTATTGTGTAAAGAGAGATACTTGGAAGAGAGGGCCGCAACAGAGGAGTCCGCAGTTTTGAAAGGTCGCTCAAACACAGAGCTTTTCCGTGTAGAACTAAATCGATCAAAACCAGAGGAGCCCCTCGTATTAGACTGACTAGTTCCATACTCATTGATAAAAGGCATTCTTGCTTAGATATTTTCTTTTGTATTTAACTACGATATATGTATATAAATGTTTATTCATAAATTATGGATAAGTGTATATAAGTTTGAATTCAAGTAGTATGACAGTAATTATTTTAATAGATTAAAAGGAACAGTGACATTTATGAAGAAGATGGGGTCTGGGGACGTGTCAGAGAGTAATACTGAATATTTCATGTTGTCTCAGTGGATTTTAAGCATATGAAGTGTGTGAGGAATAACCAATGAATTTAACACAATAGAAAACACGAGGACAAAGGAGAATGTATAATCTATATTAGTGATTGACGGTGTTGAAAATGGAGTTCCTGGATTTGTAAGGATCGGAAGAGCGTCTCACGTATATCTATAGGCAATGCATGTATTTAATCTAGTGTTTCATCCCTTTTTTTTCACACTACTCTAATTTTACATATGTAACTGGTGAGTATTATTAGTTAACTTAACTCTGAAAGAAATGATTCACACAAGACAGACAAAATCCAACTGCTTCTTACAACTTTGCCAGCTTTTCCTTCCTTCCCTCTCAGGAGTCAAGGGATGATTTTTTTTTTTAGTATTAATGGAAAATAGAGTAAGTTGAAGGTACATTACACACATATGCATGTATTTATAATCAGGCCGGCTATTCAAAGATTTTGATCCTTTGCCAAGTTTGATATGATCCACATAAGGGGGGAAAAGGAGATGAGCAAAGTGGTTGTTTTGATCTAGGGAAAATTCTTCGGGGATAAATCCTTGTTTCTATGTAGATCGGTAAAATCTGACACTTTAATCTCCTACATTTGCAAACATCTAAAAAAAATGGAGGAGAAAGGTAGGAGGGTGGATCAAATAAGGAGTCTAATAAAAGCTATTTACGTCTACAGTCATTTTGATATCCTCTGTTGATTTTTAAAATTTTTTGAACAAAAATTTTATTTCTGATTTTTTTTTTTAATCTAAAAACCAATCTCCCCCCTCCCCTCACACCAAAAATACTATATCTCCTGCGTAAGGCCCTGTACTATTTGATACAAAATGACTATTTTGGGCTATTTTCTACTGTAGGAAGAGCTGAATGATGCGTCATTATCTATTTATGACTAATTCTTTAATCATTGTTGAAGAGAATATTGTGTACTAAAGTCAAACTAAAGAGTAGGTGCAGCTGCTGGAAGTAGATAAAGGGGTTTGGGGCCTCTCTAAATAGCATAATTTTTGTTGTTACTCCCAAAAGCATGCAGAGAAAGGTTTAAACGGGAAAAGAGGTGCAAAATTATTTTTTAAGGAAGGTAATTTGTTAAAGTTTAGTCTCAACCCAAAAATATAATTATCTCAAAAATCATTTCTCTCATCTCAAAAAATGTGGAGAATATTGTATCATAGGAAAAAAAGATATCCCCTCGAATTCTGATAGGTTTAAATATATGTACTCATTGGCTATGTTCATTTTTTGCTTTGCGTCATTGTTAGGCATGGGATTTTTGTAGAGACAACGTATTTTTTTGTTCTTCTTGCGTTCTACGAAAGTCAAATCCTATAGTCATACTTTCCCAATGGGGGTTAAAGGCTGACAAAGCACATACACGGGTAGAAGGGACAGGGAAAGTGCTTCAAAATTGCAAACATAAGCTATAAAGTAATAATTATTATAGTTGACATTTTTTTAAGGAAAAAAAGAGTGCATGAAAAAGGCGGGAGCGACTACTGAATTAAGACCCTCGTTAATATCAGCTGCCTTCTTATTCATTTCGAGGAAGAAAATGAATTACTACTTATATACTTATAACTTTCCACATTTAAAATAAAATTAATGAAAGGAAAATATTATAATTATATTAATTTTATTATTGTTTCTTTTTAAGATTAAAGACTTGTGTGTCAAATGCAAGCATTGGGGGGGGGGGACTAAAAAAACATAGAAACATGTTCTCACCACTGTCTTGTCATCTCTTTCCTCTTTAATCTCCGTTTAAATACAAACAATTTCTGAGGAAAATGCAAATTATTGACATTTTTAGGCTTGCATTCACACGAGGTCGGTTTTCCGTTTCACCTAAAACGATATATTTTAAAACAGCTTCTAGAGTGGAAGAATCTAACAACGCCATTTACTCGTAAAGTAACT